>NC_136068.1:1650365311-1651565311 GCF_964261635.1 Lissotriton helveticus
TTGTTCGAAGTTGGTTCTCTTAAGGATCTTCTCTGCCTGCAAACGAGGAAGAATAGGAATATTCTCTCTCCCTTTGCAGATAGTGAAGGGTAGGTAACGCAAGCCTTTAACACGTCGTACCTATTTCATTCCTCATTGATTGATTGATTGTCCGAACATTGACTGTTTGGGAATTAGTTCTTTTTGGAGGTATTCCCTGTTTGCAAATAAACGTAGGAAAATCTTTGCAAGTAGTGAAAGGGTACGTAATGCGGACCTTTCTCCCCCGTTGTAATCTGTCATGCCTATCTACTCCCCACTGATTGATGCACCTGTTTCACCCGGACCATTTACTAGACATACGTCATCTGGCCCGACCAGAGAGCACCCCTAGTGAAAAGGACATATGCAATAATAACGAAGTGATCACTGTATCCTGTTAACAGAAACTTTAGCATGAAACAACCTGGAAAGAAAAGAATAGGAAATCGAAAATCAGTAGGCCACTGATGAACATGAACTTTTATTAAACAACGAACAAAGAAACGATAACATAACGTAATGATAAAACCTATTAATGTCCTAGAAACAAGAAAACGTTAGAAATATGCCAGTGGTGAGAGACCAGAAAAACAGTAAGAGAAACCAAATCACCCCTCGCTGTCCCACCGCCTGCCACGCCAAAAAAATCGATAGACTAGGGAAAATGCAAGTCAGTAGAACATCCGCCCCCACTCTGGAAACTTCCAAGGTGCGGCAGGGTTGCGGCTACGCCCAGCCGGGAGCAGCCCATATAAGGCAGGTCCTGCTGCCACGCCTCGGCCAGGAGATCCTAACGTAGGGTGTAGCCGGAGGAGAGGCCGAGACCAGCGGGACCCGCCCAGGGGATTGCCTTTACAACGCTGAACAGTTGCAGGGGGGGGGAAATGTCTCCTCGACCCTCCCCTCTCTCTCCCAGTCCGGCCGCGGTGGCCCTTGAGAGTTGCAGGTAGTCCCGCCACATGCTCTTCCGGTCCGGCCACCAACGGTCGGGGGGCCGAGGCCGACGGGATCCGGCTGCAGCCAATAAACCAAGAAACCCGTTCATGGGGCCAGAGCCAGGGGCGTCCGGCCGACATCTACCGGAAGCCCGGCCCGAAGACGGACGGGACACTTCTTCTTTCTTGTATAATTGCTGCAACAACCCTGGGGGGGATGTCTTGCACATGCCTCCGACCCCCCCGCCCCCTCGTCCTCATCGCCTGGTCCGGCCATAACAAATCTCAAGCGAGACGCCGTGGGGTGCACTGGGAGTGAGAGACGGTGCGAACAGGCCTCTCCCGCCTCCCCAGGTGGAGGCTTCCCAGCTTAACCCTCAGCGCTCCAGGCGCCCGGAAAAGGGTTCTTCCACTGTGGCCATGCTGCAACGTCTCGCCCGGCAGGGTGGAGCCCGTCCGCTCATTTGACCCCGCGATCGCCAGTAGCTACCGAACTCTCAAAATGGCGGTCGACCTGGCAAGAGCGGGCCCAGCATAAAGAAATGGCCCGGTCACTGGTTGACTCCACCACCGTAGTCCTCCACGACCTTGAAGATTCTAGAGGAGCCGCGGGAGTCTCCGACCCCCGATGGGGAATGACTGCCATGATCACCCGTGGAGTGACGAAACTGTATCCGCGGGACGTCGGCGCCAGCCTCACTTTGAATTACTAGAATCCTGCAGACCTCACTTCCGGTGAAAGCACAGTGTGACCCGGTAGGAAAAATTGTTGCACCCCCTCCCCTTTTTGACTGATAGTTCAAACCACCGATCCTTTCCTTTGCCCTTTTAACGGAACTTTGGACTGCCTCCCCCTCTTTTACATTTTCTAGAGAAAACAAAACATTAACCACTACAATAACATAGCAGTTGACACCAGAACTGTTTTCAAATTGAAAACCAACAACATCTTCAACAGAATCCTTTTTGTTTCTGCTGTGACCCTGCTACAGCACAGGCATTGTCCCCAGCAGTAATTCTGCAATGCCGGTAAGAATAGCTGTGGTGCCTACTGGACTCACTCACCCCCGCGGCGCCCCACGCCGTTATTTGCTGGGCGGCAACTTGCTAGACATCACTTTCGTGCCATCTAGATTTCAGCGCGTTCTGCTGCCTTGGAACTATTCGCACAACAGACCGCTACTGACAAGAATATTTCATTATTGGTGCTGTCAATTTCAATAAATCTATTGGATAATTCAAAAGAAATTGCCACGGTCTCTTCGTTGTTTAAATGTTTTTACTGTTTTTGTTTTGTTGTATATATTTATATGTTATTAAAGTTTTATATTCCTACTACTTTGTTGGAGTGCTATATATTTTTAATGTGACACATAATTGTAAAAACTTTGATGTACAAAGAGTGATTCCTGGAATCTTCCGCTTCAGGCTCGGTCCCCTCCCCAATCACAATACAGGATAGTGCAGATGGGGGGAGGTTTATTGCCCATGCATAAGACGGAGAGCGGGGGTGACCAGTGCCTGGGGAAGATGCTTGTGAGGGTGAGGAGCCATGCTACGAATCGACAGCGTGCAGAGAGTGGGTCTGGTCAAGACATCTAAAATGGCTGCCGTGCACGACAAAAGTGTGGCATTTCAAAAAAGGCAAGATGGCGCAGACAATGTTTTTCAACACTTCCTCATTTCCTTCGAATCGAACGTTAACAGACGTTGGGGCATATTACCAAAGTTAAGCGATATTTATCGCTAACGATGCTTACCAACGAATTTTTTACCGCTAAGCATCATCAGAAATTATCGAAGATAAACCTTGCTATTATCAAGGTTTATCACAAATGCGATAATAAACGGCCGCAATGCATGAATATCGCTAAAAACTCAGCGATATTCATACATTACCGAGCTAATGCTCTTAGCCATGTTATCCACCTCCCATTGGATAAAATGGCTAAGAACTGCTCAGGGCAGGTGTTACTTTTTGGAGATATTCGCGCTTAGCGCGAATATCTCCAAAAGTTGGTAATAGGAGATAGATATCTTGCATGTTGTAATGCAAGTTATTGTGGTATATGGAACTCATACCATAATCTCTCAGGAAAGCAGAAACTGATCCTTTTGGGACCGCCTAAAAAGGCCTAGGGGGTGAGGAGTACTCTACTTTGCCCCCTTTTCACGTTCCGAACTATTTTATTTTACTCTCTTCTGTAATTACACAAACTAGCAGCGATAAGATGCATCGGAGACACACAGTGAGAGAAAGGAGGCCGGAGATGAAGAAGAGATGTCAAATACACATTGGAGATAATATAGTGGCAGAAGGGAAGTAAATATGAGTAAACTTACCATGTAACATAAAAATGTTGCACTCTATACTATAAGTCTCATTTTATACTACAATCACTTCGCTACAACCTCATAAATTAAAAATAAAAATGAATAATGTCTCAAACAATTTTTGATTTCTAAATATAAATTTATTCTTCAGAATTTTCTAAATTTGAAAGAACTAGTAACATGTCCTCATCAGCAATGTCCTCATGAAAAGTCTCCAATAATGATTCTTGTAACTCTATGGTCTCCAAACACTCGATAAATTCGCCATCAAGAGATTGATCAAAAAAATCATTCAAGTCAATATTCATTATTGGTGCTGTCAATTTCAATCAATGTAGTGGAATCATTCAAGTCATCCTAGGTTTGATGTGGAGGTTTTAAAAGGGCCCCGCGGGGCAAAAAAAAATAATAATAATAATAATCGAACGGCTGAATGGATTTGCACGAAACTTGGCAAAATTGTAGGGACTGGTAGCCCGATGTGCCTTTGCTAGGTCTCAATATATGTGCTTCAGTGGATTTTGAGAAATTAACGTTCAAAAAAAGATATATATCTGTAACAGCGCACCGCTTCGCGTACTTTTCGCGTTACGGAGCTTTGCGAAGCGAAGCTGATTGGCTCTCCGGTGTCTGTAAACATTCCAAACAGTACGTAGCGGCCGCCATCTTGTCTCTCGGTAGGATCGAGAGACAAGAGGAGGCCAAAGCGAAGGGGCAAATGACCATAAGGGGGCATAGTAGATCCTCGCTGACCCCCTAGGTTTGATGTGGAGGTTTTAAAAGGGCCCCGCGGGGCAAAAAAAAAAATAATAATAATAATCGAACGGCTGATGACCATAAGGGGGCATAGTAGATCCTCGCTGACCCCCTAGGTTTGATGTGGAGGTTTTAAAAGGGCCCCGCGGGGCAAAAAAAAATAATAATAATAATAATCGAACGGCTGAATGGATTTGCACGAAACTTGGTAAAATATTAGGGACTGGTAGCCCGATGTGCCTTTGCTATGTCTCAATATATGTGCTTCAGTGCATTTTGAGAAATTAACGTTCAAAAACAAGATATATATCTGTAACAGCGCTCCGCTTCGCGGAGATAAAATTATATGTGTATTACCTAGCTGTTGCTAACACCAGTTAGCGACGGCTAGTAGGAGATAGCGACCATCTTGGGTCCCACTTTGCATGTGAGTGATATTTATCACTAATGACATGCAAAGTGGGCATGCCAAGATGTTAGCGACTGGAAACAGTCGCTAACATCGCTATCTCCTATTATCAACTTTTGGAAATATTCGAGATAAGCGCGAATATCTCCAAAAAGTAACAGCTGCCCTGAGCAGTTCTTAGCCATGTTATCCAATGGGAGGTGGATAACATGGCTAAGAGCATTAGCTCGGTAATGCATGAATATCGCGGAGTTTTCAGCGACATTAATGCATTGCGCTCGTTTTTTATCGTATTTGCGATAAACCTTGATAATAGCAAGGTTTATCTGCGATAATTTCTGACGGTAAAAAAATCTTTGCAATGCATCGTTAGGGATAAATATCGCTTAACTTTGGTAATATGCCCCAACGTCTGTTAACGTTCGATTCGAAGGAAATCAGGAATTGTTGAAAAACATTGTGTGCGCCATCTTGTCTTTTTTCAAATGCCACACTTTTGTCGTGCACGGCAGCCATTTTAGATGCCTTGACCAGATCCACTCTGTGAACGCTGTCGATCCTTACCATGGCTCCCCACCCTCGCAAGCATCTCCCCCAGGCAGTGGTCACCCCCGCTCTCTGTTTTATGCATGGGTAATAAACCTCCCCCCATCTGCGCTGTTCTTCCCTGAGAATCACACCCTGTGCCCGCCCGACACCTCCCTTTCGCCCTATTCACTACCGCACCCTCTGACACTCCTTTTCCTCTGTGTCCGATTGTCCAGGCCGGTCCTAGGCTATCAGCTAGCCCTGCAGATGTAGTTTATGGCCACAGCTGTAAAGAATCACCCGTCTTCAAAGGAGTTATAGTAGATCAAGGCCCACACTCGATGAGATCCGTCACAGCAGAAGCGTTGCTATTATCTGAAAACCATTCTGTATTGTGATTGGGGAGGGGACCGAGCGTGAAGCGGAAGATTCCAGGGATGACTCTTTGTACATCAAAGTTTTTACAATTATGTGTCACATTAAAAATATATAGCACTCCGACAAAGTAGTAAGATTATAAAACTTTAATAATTTATAAATATATACAAGAAAACAAAAATAGTAATAACATATAAACATTTTTAGAGAAAAACAACGAAGTAGCGGTCGGCTGTGCGAATAGTCCCAACGCAGCACAACGTCCAGATTTCCGGCGTGGGGCGTCGCGGGGGGTGGGTGATCAGTAGCAAACTGTTGTGCGAATAGTTCCAAGGCAGCAGAACGCGCCGAAATCTAGATGACACAAAAGTGATGTCTAGTAAGTTGCCACCCAGCAAATAACGGCGTGGGGCGTCGCGGGGGGTGGGTCATCAGTAGCAAACTGTTGTGCGAATAGTTCCAAGGCAGCAGAACGATGGCACCAAGGTGATGTCCAGTAAGTTGCCGCACTGGTTTTGGTATCCTACAATGCTGCTCCGAATAACGGCGTGGAGCGCCCCGGGGGAGGCGGCGTGAACGGGCCTCTCCAGGTGGAGTCTCGTCTGTTGTAGTGGGGCGCCCCTTTACCGTTTCAGTTGCCATTCCGTCCGCTTTTGGTCCACTGTGTCAAAATCCGCCATTCAGCTGAGTTGCGCCCACTCTTGCGGTGCAGCGATAGGCGGCTGTCACAGGACTCTCAAAATGGCGGCAGGCTGTTTCCTTTTTGGGCCTGGTCCACTGAAATGGCCCTGGGACACCTTGGAAATCGGACGCTTGTCTGCTAGGTCTTGGACCCCATTCTCGAAAGCGTCCCCTCCGCCTTGAGAATTCATCAAAAGTTTTGGGGTCCCCGACTCCTGCAGGCTTCTGGTGGGGAGCGGCTGCCATGATTGCTCGCGGAATGACCACGACGGAGCTACGAGATGGTGGTGCTCTCATGGTGACGCCAGCTTCAGTCTGAAACATCCAGAAACAAGGTGGGGCTTTCATCGTTTGGGGGGGAAAAAAAGTTTTCATCCAATGAAAAGTGTTGTTTTTAGGTCATATGATCAAGCCTTCCATCATTAGGAAACCAAAAGTAAAATGAACCAATGAAAAGTTTTATAAACAAGTCACATGACCTGTTATGCGGCATAGGGTATAAAATGCGGAGAAAATACGTTGGCACGTGAGGCGGCGTCAGTAGCGGACCGATGTGCGAATAGGCCGAAGGCAATACAACGCGCCAAGATCCGGATGGCATCGAGGTGGTGTCATAGTTGAGAGTTCTGAGCAGCGGTTGTAACACTGTCTGAAGCTTATTTGCAGCTGCTGCAGCTTCACTACGCGCCAAGATCCGGATGGCACCGAGGTGGTGTGTAGGAAGTTGCCGCACTGGTGTGGCCATCCTACAATGCTGAAAGTCGGCGTGGGGCGCCCCGTTGGCCTGTGAGTTTGCGTCAGTAGCGGACCGATGTGCGAATAGGCCGAAGGCAGCACAACGCGCCAAGATCCGGATGGCACCGAGGTGGTGTCTAGTAAGTTGTCGCACTTCTGTGGCCATCCTACAATGTTGAAAGTCGGCGTGGGGCGCCCCGTTGGCCTGTGAGATGGTGTCAGTAGCGGACTGATGTGTGAATGGGGCCAAAGGCAGCGCAACAATATTTTCTACTATATTTCCGGTGTAGAAGAGACCACAAGGCGCTGAGATGCCAAGATCCGGATGGCACCGAGGTGGTGTGTAGCAAGTTGCCGCACTGGTGTGGCCATCCTACAATGCTGAAAGTCGGAGTGGGGCGCCCCGTTGGCCTGTGAGATGGCGTCAGTAGCGGACCGATGTGCGAATAGGCCGAAGGCAGCACAACAATATTTTCTGACTGACACCACAAGGCGCTGAGATGCCAAGATCCGGATGGCACCGAGGTGATGTCTAAGTTGCGGACTGATGTGCGAATGGGGCCAAAGGCAGCGTAACAATATTTTTTGTATGGAAGATACCACTAGGCGTTGAGATGCCAAGATTCGGATGGCACTGAGGTGATGTCTAGCAAGTTGGTGTGGTCATCCTACAATGCTGAAACTCGGCGTGGGTCACCCCATTAGCCTGTGAGATGGCGTCAGTAGCGGACCGATGTGCGAATAGGCCGAAGGCAGCACAACGCGCCAAGATCCGGATGTCACCGTGGTGGTTTCATAGTTGAGAGGCACTTCATCTGCAGTGGGGCGCCGAGATCCGGATGGCACCGAGGTGATGTCTAGCAAGTTGCTGTACTGGTGTGGTCATCCTACAATGCTGAAACTCGGCGTGGGTCGCCCCATTAGCCTGTGAGATGGCGTCAGTAGCCGACCGATGTGCGAATAGGCCGAAGGCAGCACAACGCGCCAAGATCCGGATGTCACCGTGGTGGTTTCATAGTTGAGAGGCACTTCATCTGCAGTGGGGCGCCGAGATCCGGATGGCACCGAGGTGATGTCTAGCAAGTTGCTGTACTTGTGTGGTCATCCTACAATGCTGAAACTCGGCGTGCGTCGCCCCATTAGCCTGTGAGATAGCAGTTCTTTGGATTTGGGCCTGGCTCGTCTGCTGTAGTGGGGCGCCCCTTTACCGTTTCAGTTGCCATTCAGCTGAGTTTCGGCTGCTCTTGATGCTACAGCGACAGGCGGCTGCAACAGGACTCTCAAAATGGCGGCCTGTTCTTTGGATTTGGGCCTGGTCCACTAAAATGGCCCTGGGACACCTTAGAACTCGGACGCTCGATTTTTTTTTCCTTTCCTGTACATGCAAAAAAAGGTAAATGCCCGGTACGTTACACGCTTCATCTGCCACGATGAACTCTCTAGAGGAACCGAAAAAAAATATAGTTGTGGTAACTATACCATGCATCGTCATATGGAGAGGTGGCACCAATTAATTATAGTGCTGCATAAAAGAGAGATTTGGAGGAGAACCCCTGACCTGCTAGTACATTCATCAAAGAAGTGGCACTGAGAGCTTCAGAGGCAAGGGAAACGGTCCCAAATATTTAGAAGAACTTTGGAAAGATTAAAATGACATGTTTAGATTGTGGCAAATTTATTTCATGTGGACAGATGAGTGTTACTCTAATAAATACAGCATATGAACATCATCATAGTCGATGGTTGGTAGAGACATTTTGACTATATCCTGGACCTGCCCGTCCTCGCCCAAAATGGCGCCAGAATAAATGGGACTCGTAACTCCTTGTTGTGTACTGGTTGCAGAACCTTGAAATCACGAGATACGTATGCAGTTTTGAAGCACATGGCGGGCGGGGACGAGAATTGATTGAATATTTCGACATCCCTATTGATATTAAGTTCTGATGTGTTATTGATTACTGTACTGTTGAAAGTTCGAATTAACGTCACCCATGGTACTTGCCCGCAAATGTATATCTAGATAATTTTATTGTAACTGGCCCTGTCGTATTTTAATTATAAAATGTACGTCCACCGATTCCGTAACTGTTAGACACCTTAGTTCTTGCAACCTAATGGCCCGCCCGTTACGTTCCTCTACAGTGTAAATGTCTATTCATCATATACGATTACAGTTTGCTCCGTGGCCGGCCCACGTGGTTATAGGCTCGTATTTGTATAATGAAATTTTCACAATAAAGGTTTTTAAAAGAAAACATGGTAGTAGTATATACATTGGTAAAGTTTTTAATAATAGTCACTGTTTTAGAATCATTAAAAGGCAAGTGAAATAAAGCAGACCAATTACATGAAGGGTAAAAGGTATAATACGAAGGAACGCAGTAAAGATAAATGGTCAAGGGCTGTTGTGTTTTCTATTCCTGCAACATAAAGTGATCGATAAGAATCTCATATTCAGGCGTATCGGCGACTAAGACAGCAGGTCGACCCTCTTTTGCTCAACGGCTCCGTCATGGGACGAAGAAACGCTCTTTTTCTCGAAAAAAGAATATATTTTACTTGCAGGACAGTTGTAAAATTTCCGGGAAAGTACATTAGCCTGGAACATTATAACATATATTTAAGAAAAAATAATGTTCGGAAGTAATGAAAAGCGTAATTTTTAGGTCATATGACCAAGCCTTTCATCATTACAATAAGAAAAGTAAAATGAACCAATGAAAAGTTTTATTAACAAGTCACATGACTTGTTATGCTTACGTTACGCGCTGCGCGCCCCGGATGACTTCCGGATGCGCTAACGCGGCGCGTCATATGACGCATTACGCGACAACGCAGGTACAGAATATAGTCAAAATGTCTCCACCAACCAGCGGTCGGAACACAACCCCTTTCAGCAGGCTAAATAGTTCTGTTAAATGACAACAGAAGGGACAGGCAACAAGAACCATCAGTCAAAGAGGGGAGGGCTAGTTCTTCTCTACCGGGTTACATTGGGGCGCTACCGGAACTGATCGAATTGGTAGTCTACAGTGTTTCTGGATGTTTCAGACTGAAGCTGGGGTTAGCATGAGAGCAGCACCATTTCGTAGCTCCGTCGTGGTCATTCCGCAACCAATCATGGCAGCCGTTCTTTATCGTTATTTTGGGCGGGGTGGGTGGCGGAGCAGAGCTGTTTTGCAGCCATCATTGTGTGGAGTTCAGTTCATCTCACTAGTTTTGTATTTGTCATGAGGGGTTGTTCCTAATGTTTCTATTTTAGCGAGGTCAAAAAGAGATCCCATTAGTGGCCTACTGATTTTGCTCGATTCCTTTTCTTTTTTTTTACACGATTTTTCGTTATCTGCAAAGACTAAACAGAGTATTGCGACTCTGTGTTTGTTTGTAAATAGAGAATGAACCAAAGAGAACTAATTCTAAAACAGTAAATACTTGGATAACAATGAATCAAATGGAGAGAGAAGCAGGCACGACGGATTACAATGGGGGCAAAGACCTGCGTTAACTACCTTTCACTATCTGCAAAGAGAGAGTACTCCTAATAGAAATGAGGGGGGGGGGCACCATTCAAAGCAGATCAGTGTGCATAAACACGAAAATGTTTTCACTTACCACGTACTTGACATTCGACAGCTTATGATATTTGCTATTAAAAAACCATTGAAATTCACTGAAAAAACCATAGGTTATAGACCATATATAGTTAGGAATTAGCATTTACAAAACCTTGAAAATTCACTGAAAAAACCATAGGTTATAGACCATATATAGTTAGGAATTAGCATTTAAAAAACCTTATTTTACTCACACAAAACCATTGAAATTCCATATATAGTTAGTTGCACTAACTATATATCGCGCACCTGCAATCCACTGCTGATGATGTCACATATTACATCATTCATGACATGGTCAGTGACATCACTGATGACATCACTGATGACATCTCAAATGACATCACTGATGACATCACTGATGACAACATCCAGTGACTGTATGTTTCTGTAAAGTTAAAATGTGTCTTACATATTGAAGAATGAGTGGAAGTATAAGTGTCTGGACAAAGGATTTAGTAGGTGCATGACTGAATGCATGAGTGAGTGATTAAATGTGTCTCACTGAGTGCATGGGTTAGTGACTAAAGTGTCTTAATTTGTGCATCATTATGTCTGTTGTTCTGTAAACTGCTGCATGTTTTGATCAGTAGCTATATGATTAACTATATGGGTTACTGATTGATTGTCCAAGTATTTGTATGGGAGACTGAGTGTGTGTGTGGCTGGCTGGGAGGTGTGTGACTCTGTGCAGATCAATGTGTACTTGTATCAATGATTGTATAACAAGGTAAGTATGTGTTAGTATATGTTTGAAAATGTAAGGTGCTCTATGTTTAACTGTATAGACAAGAAAATGGAAGTGTCATTGATTCTTTACAGGACTGACTAGGTGTGTGAGTAACTCCATGGATGAGTGGCAGACTGTGAGTGTCTGTATAGGTGTATGAGTGCATATGATAGTGTTGTAAAGATGAGTGATTGTATGTATGAATGATAGTATGGGTGAATGAGTGAAGGTGTGTGTAGACGTAGGAATCAGTGAGTGCGTATGTAGTAACTAGTATTGGTGTGTCAATGGTTTCAAAAATTATATTCTGTATTTAACACTGGGTGAAACAGAGGTTATATTAAAATGTGAGGAGATGCATTGTATTGTCACATGAATGATATCATCAGTGATGTGGTCATTGATGTCAAATGAGATGTCATCAGTGATGTCATCAGTGATGTCATTTGAGATGTCATCAGTGATGTCATCAGTGATGTCACTGACCATGTCATGAATGATGTAATATGTGACATCATCAGCAGTGGATTGCAGGTGCGCGATATATAGTTAGTGCAACTAACTATATATGGAATTTCAATGGTTTTGTGTGAGTAAAATAAGGTTTTTTAAATGCTAATTCCTAACTATATATGGTCTATAACCTATGGTTTTTTCAGTGAATTTTCAAGGTTTTGTAAATGCTAATTCCTAACTATATATGGTCTATAACCTATGGTTTTTTCAGTGAATATATATATATATATATATATATAACCTACTGGCGGTCGCCAGTAGGTAGTTCTAGTTAGGACCTAGCTACCATAGGAAATCCGCAACATTCTATTGGGAATAACTTTGGCGTCGGTTGAGGAATTGTATCAATTGGTGACTTCTCAATCCTCTCTGTCCAATCCATACAGTGTCCACATTTGGTAAATCAAGGTTGTAAATACCTCTGTTACTTGCAAATTTTTCACTCCAGTAGACAAAGCTATGACACACAAACCAGACTTTTGGCATCTTGAAGGTAGATGTGCTTGTATTCAGATGAGTTGTGGAAATGAAATGGCAGTTTGAAAGTAGGAGTTATGAAAAAAAGGGGTTGAGATTCAGTGCACTTGAAAAACAAGAAATGATTGGTGGTTTTTTAAAATTCACCACTGAAAATTAGGGTGCATGCTTTTGTTTTTTGAACAAAGTCATTTTAATGGTTGAGAAAAAGTCATTGAAAGAAACATTGCACACGATTAGCTAATACATTGAGAGGTCAAACACCCTTGCTGGATTCTTTTGCAACATAGTATTATGTACTTTCCAACTGTGTGCGGAGTTAGGTGGGAGTTACCATGGTAACAGGGTGAATGAGCACTGGGGGGTGGGTGAATATTATGTGAGTTTCAAAGTGTTGAAATGTAGAAGTGGAGAAGTGTGGCTCACTGGTTAGAGGAGGCAGACCTGGAAGCAGAGGTCAGCCCGGGACCAGGGTTCAATTCCCGGCTCGGCGGGGTCTTGAGTCCTAAAATGTCCATGGACTCGACAATTCTCGCTCCGGTGCCTACTCGATTCACGGGTTCACACTCTGTGACTCTGGGCAATAGCTTGCTTCCACAACGGCCCCTCGTGGTGGGATGCCTGGCTTTCACCTTGCGGATACCCTGCCGGGGTTATCTCACAGGGGAATACCAGGACGGGTTCCCTAAGCAAGCGCTTAGAAACCGCTTGGTGATTTGCGCTATATAAATTCCTGTACATTTACATTTACATTTATAGAACCAATTAACCTTTTTCTCACTCCCCTCCCGCACTCACCTTCTTTCAGACCTTCTGCTTTACTTTCCTTCCTCTCTTCCTTCGCTCCTTCACTCTTTTCCCTTCCCTTACTCTCCTTAATCCACTTCACTAACTCATTCTCTTACTCCCTTTGTCCTCTTACTTATACCCTCCCCTTCCCTCATTCTCTCTCTGTTACCCCCATTCTCTCCGTCCTCTTAGTCTCTCACTCCTCTTTGGTTATGCTCACTCCCTATAACTCAGCCACACTCCCTCACTTATCTTTCTTTGCTCCCTCACTCAGTCCCTTTCTGTCACTCTTTCCTTCAGTACCTCTATCCCCTCACTTCCTCACTCCCTTTGTCTTACCCTCACTCACTTTTATCCACCCTGGTGGATAATAGTGAGTGAGGGTAAGACAAAGAGAGAGAAGTGTGGCTCAATGGTTAGAGTGGCAGACCCTGATGCAGAGGTCTAGCCCGGGACCAGGGTTCAATTCCCCGCCTCGGCGGGTCTTGGGCTCAAAATTCCACGGACCTGCTAATTCTCGCCTCAGTGCCTATTCCAATCATGGAGTCCCACTCTGCAACTCTGGGCAATAGCTTGCTTAATCTCCACAACGGCCCCCACACCGCTAAGGATGCCTGGCCTCCACCTTGGTGGTGCCCAGGAGTGGACACCTCACAGGGAAAACCAGGATGGGGTTCCACAGCGGTATTCGTACAAGCGCCTTGAGACCCTTGCGGGTGAGTAGAGCGCTATACAAGTATCAATTTTTGTACCCTCTTTCATCCCTCTTTACTCATGCTCTCTGCCGTTCTTTCACTCCCGTTCTTAGTCTGGTTCCCTCACTACCCGTCATCCCATATCTTTCTCTCCTTTTCCCTTTACTTTCATCTCCCACTCACCTTGTCTCAGTACCTATGCTTCAGTCCTCTTTCCCTCTATTCCCTTCCTTCGCTCACTCATTCCCCTTACCTTACTCACCTTACTCCACTTCAGTCTCTCTCACTACCTCTGTCCTGTCATATCCTCATTCTCCTTCCCTCACTCCCTTTCTTAGCTTCACTACCTCCGCCCCCTCACTCTCTCACTCCTCTTCTGTCACACTTACTCCCTATACCTCACCTACACTCCCTCACTTATCTTTCCATGTGTAAAAAGTTCAATCGGGTCGGGGACAATCGATATTTGCCCGGCGGTATTGCCTCTGTGACCCTCTAGTTATTTAAATCAATGAAGAGGCAGGCGCTGGAGACTGGAAAGCAGGAAACAAGGTTTTTTTTATTCTCTCCGGAGGAGAACACAACGAAACGGACAGAAGGTATCGTTCTGAGGTGCTCTAACTGTATTTCTGAGGCCTGGCCTCTTATATCCACATTTATGACTTTATTGCAGATTACACATATATGTTTAAAGCTTTGATGTACGGAAAAGACATTCTCGGAACTCCCCTTTGGGCCCGTTCCCACACACATTTACAGTTAAAGTCCCCACCCTAGTCACAACAGGTGATGAGCATCGCGCAGCTGGATAATCCGCCGATTCACGGAATGTGGGGAGTTTGATCGGATCTCATGGGGTGGGGGGCTTTGATCAACCCGGGGATTCTTTGATGGGGGAAGCTTTCTATTGTACGGGGAGGGGCAAGGATGGTATCGGCAGAGCTGGGTGTCGGCTTGGGAACGGGGAGGAAAAAACGGGCACACGGGGAAAAAGGGGGTTTGCATCTAAGGGCCGGAGATCATGAAAGGAAAGCAGGGAGGTGTCGCGCTGGGAACAGGATGAGGGCCTGGGGCAGAGCAGCGCCGAAGAGGGGTTTATGACTCAAGGCAGGTGCAAGCAGGGGGTGGTCAGCGTGCAGGCTTAGCGAAGGCAAAGGGCTATGTCAGGGGCCAGCGGCATGCAAAAGGGTTTGTTCTGATCGGGGCATCTTAAAATGGCGGGCGCGCACGACAAAAGTGTGGCATCAGGGGAAGAGGCAAGATGGCGCAGATAATGTTCACCAAAACGCACTAATTTTCCACACATGCTCCCTCACTCAGTCCTCTTCTCTCACTTTCCTTGATTTCCTTCACTTCCTCTGTCTCCTCACTCCCTCACTCCCCTGTCTCACGCTCAATTGCGTTTATCCACCATCTATCACCACTCTTTCCTCAACCTCACTGCTCTTCTCTTACCCTTCCTCACCCCGTTCCCTTACTGCGCTTTCCTCACTTATCCTCATTCCCCATGTTCACTCCCCTTCCCCTCACTCACCTCCCACACTCACCTTCTTTCAGTCCCCCTACTTCACTGTGCTTCCCCTCTCATCCTTTTCTTTGCTCCCTCACTCCTTTCCTCTCACTGTACTCCACTTCACTCACTCCTTTAGAATTTGTAAAGAATATAGCTCTTTTTGGAGAATTTGAGGAAGTTCTAAACTGTTTTTTTTCTTTTTTAGTTTTATTTTCTTTTTTCTTTTACTGAACGTTTTTAATTTTTGGGGGTATTTTTTTTTCAGAACAAAAAAAAAAACGAGGCAATGCCAAACTGCTCAACAGGAGCAAAAAAAGGGGAAAAATTAGGGCTGAGGGGCGCAGCGGTGTTATTCCCTTTTTCGAACAATTAATAGAATGCTCTGCTCCCCGTACCAAAGCAGTTCGTCATACTGCTTACACCTAATGTCCGAAAAACAGGCTCAACATTTGGTATCAACTCCACTGATCTTCCTCTCCCCGATGATGTTGGTCCTCCGGTGGAAGTCGAGGCGCCAACTCTAGGTGCATTCCGTGCCAGGTCCCTGACACTCTCCCGGGCATAGTTCTGGGGGTGCCTTCTTTGCACATGTCTGATCATGGTGGAGTTCCCAAAACTGTATTTTTTTGGTGCGGTCACCACGAGAAAGAATAGTGTGGCATATCTTACATTCCACCTTAGGAGCGTTTACCTTCTTCTCCCCTTCTGGAATGCTAAAAAACTTCCAGATGAAGTGCTCCTTCGTTTTTGGTTGAGGAGGGTCCTCATGGAGAAACTCATCTGAGTCACTGCTGCTTGGTGCTCTTGCAGCCATTCTTTCTAAACAATTGAACAGGAGAAAAAGGGAACAGGTCTTGCTCTCTTCAAAGTGAAGGAAATGGGCGGGGTTTTCTTTAGTTGTAAAACAAACTGTTAACTACCAATAAAAAGTGTTATTTTAAGGTCACATGACTTGATTATGCTACGCGCACCGGAGCGCTTCTGGGTGCGCTTACACGGCACGTACGTAGGCGCTTCTGGGGGCGCTTACGCGGCGCGCCTGAATGATGTTTTGTTAGATTTTAGGAAATGCGTTTAAAGTTAAAATACGGTTATTTAAAATCATAAATACTACTTTTATAAGTATGCCACTGAATGTCTTGCAGTATTATTTACTTTAAATACATACTTATATTTTTTTCGAACGCCGATATAGCGCTCGCTACGTGTACGGGTGCGTTTACGGGTGCGCGTACCCTGAGGGCTCCGAGGTAAAATATTAAAAAAACACAGGAAAAATACATTCAATTTTATTTTAGAAGAAAAAATATTATAATTTTATAAAAAATATTATAATTGTTATAAAAAACAGCTATTAAAAAACTTAATAATTCACTTTAAAAATCGTAGATTACAAACTCGTTATAGTTAGGAATTAGCTTTTAAAAAACCTTTGAAATTCACTGAAAAAACCATAGCTTTCCCACCAGTTATAGTTAGCTGAACATTTTACTCCTACAAAACCATTGAAATTCCCCCGTTATAGTTAGTTGGACTCACTATAACTCACGCACCCGCAATCCACTGCTGATGATGTCACATATTACATCATTCATGACATGGTCAGTGACATCACTGATGACATCTCAAATGACATCACTGATGACATCATTCATGTGATAATACAATGCACCTCCTCACACTCTGATCTAACGTTTGATACATCCAGTGTTAAATACAGACTACCATTCCAGAAACCATTGACACACCAATACCAGTTACTACATACGCACTCACTGATTCCTAAGTCTACACACACATCCACCCATACAATCACTCATACATACAGTCACTCATCAATACAACACTATCATATGCACTCGTACACCTAAACAGACACTCACACACTGCCACTCATTCATGGAGTTACTCGCACACCTAGTCAGTCATGCAAAGAATCAATCACACTCCCATTTCCTCATCTATACAGTTATACACACAAAACCTTACTTATTCAAACATATACTAACACATACTTACTCTCTTTTACAATGACTGATACAAGTACACATTAATCCATACAGTCACTTACGCAGTGATAGGCTCTCATGTATAGTCATTTATATATGCCAACTCTCACATGCACTGTGTTTTACATATGTACTTACTTGGACATGTAGCACTGAGATATCCATTCACTCACC
The DNA here is from genome assembly GCF_964261635.1 of Lissotriton helveticus. Classification (NCBI taxonomy): domain Eukaryota; kingdom Metazoa; phylum Chordata; class Amphibia; order Caudata; family Salamandridae; genus Lissotriton; species Lissotriton helveticus. The sequence continues at coordinate 1,650,382,609 of NC_136068.1, forward strand.
AACACACCCATGCACACAGTCAACGACCCATACAGCTCTTTCCTCATGCACTCTTGAACCCATATACCAAGTGAATCAACTGCTCACACATCTATGCACAGTCACACACCTCCCAGCCACCCACACACACACACTCCCCCTCACATACAAATACTTGGGCAACCAATCAATAACCCATATAGCCACTCATATCGCTACTGATCAACACATGCAGCAGCTTACACAACATCAGACATACTGATGCACACATTGAGACAGTTTAGTCACTAACCAATGCATTCAGTAACACACGTTTAATCACTCACTCATACATTCAGTCACGCACCTACTAAATCCTTCATCCAGACACTCCTACATACACTCATTCTTCAATATGTAAAACATATTTTAACTTTACAGAAACACACATTTACTGGATAATGTCGTCAGTGATGTCGTCAGTGATGTCGTCAGTGATGTCATCAGTGATGTCACTGACCATGTCATGAATGATGTAATATGTGACATCATAAGCAGTAGATTGCGGGCGCGCGAGTTATAGTGAGTTCAACTAACTATAACGTGGGAATTTCAATGGTTTTGTATGAGTAAAATGTTCAGCTAACTAGAACTGGTGTGAAACCTATGGTTTTTTCAGTGAATATATATATATATATATATGTGTATATACGCCAGTAGGTAATTATAGTTAGGATTGTTTTCCATAGGGAAATCGCAACATTCTATTGGGAATAACTTTGGCGCTGGTTGAGGAATCTGCCTGAATTTTTCCTCAACTTTGCCTCGCGGCTCTCCGCTCCTTCCCTGAAAGTTTAGGGGGTATTTGTCAAGCGGGGGCCGAGATAAAAGGGGGGGTCCCAAAACGTGTTTTCCCCATGTTAATTTCCATGGGGCGGTCGAACTCACCTTCAGCTCGAACGGCTGAATGGATTTTCACCAAACTTGGCAAAATTGTAGGGACTGGTAGCCCGATGTGCCTTTGCTATGTCTCAAGATATGTGCTCCAGAGTATTTTGAGGAATTTGAGTTTAAAAAAATATATATATCTGTAAGCGCGCCCCGGTACGCGTACCGGGGAGCGCACCGGGCGCGGCACGCGACTTGCGCACGGAAAGCGGATTGGCTCTCGGGTGTAAACATTCGAAACCATCCGCAGTGGCCGCCATCTTGTCTCGGTAGGATCGAGACATAAGAGGTGGCAAAAAACAAAGGGGGAAATGACCAAAAGGGGGCAGGGTACACCCCCCCCTGACCCCGTAGGTTTTATGTGGGGGCCATAAAAGTGTCCCGCGTGACAAATTATTATTTTTTTTCGATTTTCGCGGGGAGATTTCTAAAGCGCCTGGTGACCCGTAGGGTACGCGCACCGGGGAGCGTACCAAGAGGCAAACCCAGTGAAACAGTTAAATAATAATTTATAGTGATTAGAGGTAGGGTAGCACTGCATAGAGTTGTTGTGGTGTTTGGGTGTTTTAAGTACCAACATGTAGGTACCAATGCTGAGTCTTAAATTTAATATACACCTTTTCCTCTGTAGATACCTTGCATGTTGTTACAGAAGTTATTGTGCTATATGGATCCCATAGCATAGTCTGTCAGGAAAGCAGAAAGAACATGGAGGCAGGAGATAAAAAAGAGATGTCAAATACACATTGGAGATAATATAGTGGGAGAAAGGAAGTAACTATGATCAAAATTACTATGTAACATAAAAAAGTTGCACAGTATACTATAAGTCTAAATTTACATTATAATCAATTTGGTACTAGTTTATGAATTACATATAAAAATGAATAATGTCTCGAACAATTTTTGATTATTAAATATATATTTATTTTTCTCATTCTTTTTCGAAATTCAACAGAACTTCTAACAACACATTGTCGGAAATGTCCTCATTTTCAATCAGCGAATCTACTGCTTCTGCACATTGAACTAATTCATAGTCCCGTGATTCATCCATGAAATCGAAGTCTTCATTATCTACAATACATTTTTCACCGTTCTCCAGAACAATCTTGAAGGAAATATTCTGCTCTCCTTCCATTATCTTGCTGTAATTTGCATAACAAATAAATATATCAGTAGAGCTAGGGCACTGTTGGGTTTAAGTTCAGACAGGTAGTTTTGATTTTTTAACAGTGAAGTTATCTTTGGGCAGTGTATGGTATCAGGCTGGAAGTAGAAATATAAAATAGTGTATATCATAAAGCCTAAGTAAATTCATAATTATACAAGACAAGCCTAACTCCATCCATAACTATTTATTTATTTATTTTAATTTCTTATATCGCGCAGGAATCAATCCCATAAGGGTATCTCCGCGCTTTGCTCACCAAAGACATTAGCAGGTACATTGAAGTGATTAATGGAGTTGGAATGCTTCCCGGAAGAGGAGAGTTTTTAGTGACTTTCTAAAAGACAGATGGTTGGTGGTCATTCTCAATTCAGTGGGAAGCTTGTTCCACAGAGCGGGGCCGACTGAAGAAAATGCTCGGTCTCCCTGTCTGTTTTTTTTTGTTACAGGGGGTTTCAGGAGGGCTTGATTGCTTGAGCGAAGTGACCGGCTAGGTTGATACAGCTCCAATGATTGAGAAAGGTATTTAGGACTGTCTCCATATAAGCACTTGTGGACCGTGCAACACATTTTAAAGCTGATTCGCTGCCGTATAGGGAGCCAATGCAGCTCCTCCAACAAGGGCTTAGAGGGAGTCCTAGCTGGTACACTCATAACCAGTCTAGCCGCCGTATTCTGGACTACCTGCAAACGGCCCACTGCATCTGCGTTAGCAAGTGTCAGCAGGCCGTTGCAGTAGTCCAGGCGGCTAGTAACCAGGGCCTGTACTAGTGTCTTCCTGTAGGTGTCAGGGAGATACGGGAAGACTCGTCTTAAGAGGCCGATGGTATGAAAGCACAAACCTGCAATATGGTTGGTATGCTCCTTAAGGGTCAGTTTTTGGTCAATTTTTACCCCTAAGTTTTTGACATGTGGCTTTGATGTTGGAACTGGACCTAGATCCAGCGGCCACCAGTCAGGAGACCACGGAAGACTTGCTTTGCCGAAGAGCATAATCTCTGTTTTTGCAACGTTACATTGGAGGCAATTTGCGGCCATCCAATGTGACACTGCCCTCATACCCTCAGCAAAATTTTCCTTGACTTTAGGGCCAAGGGAGCTGAAAGGGTAGAGGAGCTGGGTGTCATCAGCGTAGGAGACCGGTGTGAACCCATACTTCCATACAATCTCAGCGAGGGGGGCCACATAAACATTAAACAGTGTAGGGCTAAGGCAAGAGCCCTGTGGCACCCCCTTCGTGAGCACCCTCGAGATGGAATAATAGGGGCCCAGGCTGATGGATTGCGACCTGCCGGAAAGGAAGCTCTCCAGCCAGGATAGTGCTAAGCCTCCAATCCCCACTCCCTGCAAACGGCTGAGAAGGATGTTATGGGACACGGTATCAAAGGCCGCCGACAGGTCCAACAGCACTAGAATCATAGAGCCCCCTCTATCCTGTGACATTTTGATCTTATCAGTCACCGAGAGGAGGGCTGATTCAGTGCTGTGGTTGGGCCTGAACCCAGATTGTGATTGGTCCAGGCCCCCTGTCGCCTCGATAAAGTTGGAAATGATGGTATTAACGTGTTTCTCAGCCAGTTTGCTAATAAAAGGGAGGAGGGAAATCGGACGGAGGTTGGAGAGCTCTGACCAGGGTAGGGAGGTATTTTTGCGTATGGGATTCACCACCGCTTCTTTCCAATGTTGTGGGAGTTGTCCTTCGGCAAAGGAGAGATTTATTAGTTTTTGAATGGAGGGGCCTAGAGATTCTGTCAAGGAAGAGATCATTTTAGCAGGAATCAAATCGTTGGGGGAACCAGTCTTTATTTTGTTAGTGAGAGTGGTCAGTTGCTGCAAAGTTATTTCTGGAATTACATGAAGGGTATTCCCAGTGGTCATCGTAGGGGAGATTTCAGAAGCCACTGTCTGTAAAGGAACTGAGATTTTTAAGATTTTCTTATATATCCCCTCAATTTTGTCTTCAAAGAACTGGGAGATTTTATTACAAAGGTCTTGGGAAAAAGTGTCCGGGCTCTCAGACATTGCTGGGTTAGTGAAGACAGAGAAGCCTATCTCAATCTATAACTATTACAGAGGGATAGTATATAACTATCAGAAAATGTTTTCCAAATTAACTTAAAGTGCACAACATACTTCAGTTTTCAAAATAACATCTTACCTTTGAAAAAGAAGTTTAAGTTCTCAGTGAAAATCCTTTTGAAATGTACTTCAGGAAGTAGTAGTCAAAATGGCTGTGTTTCCCTCTCTTTCTTTATATATATTCATGTACATAACCAATCAAATGTCATGAAATAATAGTAGAAAATGAAAGTAACATTTTAATTGGTTGTAAATTCTAACACTTCAGATGTATTTTGTCAAGTAATTCACCTCACGATATTTAGAGAGGGCTACAGGCCAAATGGTTCAATGGAATTCCACCACATTTGGGAAAATGGTAGGGAGTGGTATGTAGTATGGCCTATTCTATATTTGGTGAAAGTGTCTCCAGTGGTTTTTATGTAAATTAACTTTTAAAAATTTCTGGGAGCGGTTCCCGGTGCGCGCCCCGTACGCGTACCGGTAAGCATAATGGGAGTCCTCCATTTTGTGTTTCGGGAGATTTGAGACAGAAAATGGAGGACAAACAACGTTGGGAATGGGTATAAGGGGGCATCGTAGGCACTCCCTGACCCTCTAGGTTTTCTGAAGGGGTCTTAGGAGGCCCATATAGGCGGGAAAAAAAAAAAATTTCGCGGGGGAGCGCCCGGTACGTAAAAATAGTGAAAAAAGTTAGAAAAAGATAATCATTTGGAGTGATCAGAGGTAGGGTAGCCCTGAAAAGTGCTTTTGGGTTCTGTGGCTGATTTAGGTGCCTACAAGTAGGTACCAATGCACAGTCTTAAATTCAGGAGGAATATTCTATTCCCCTCATCTGAGAAGTGCACACCATCTCCTCTGTAGATATCTTGCATGTTGTAACGCAAGTTGTTGTTGTATATTGAACCCATTCCATAGTCTCTCATGTAAGCAGATACAGATTTATTCACATGTTTCCGTGCTTTCTCAAATTGTGGACAAAATTGGTTGGACCAGTTCCATTTCTGTCTTTGGCATATATTGGAATATACCATGGCAGTTTGTGGAAAAAGTGTCATCAATTGCCCAAAGGTGTCCTTTAAAACCATCTCCAGACCTACCCCAGTCAAAGTGCCTAGGTCATTTCCACCACAGTGCAAAATTATGAGGTCAGGGTGCGGCAGATGGTAAAAGGTTTTCACCAATGGTATCAATTGATGACATCTCAATCCTCTTTGGCCAATACATTTTATGTGCACATTTGGTAAATCAAGGTTGTGAACATTTCTGGTAGCTGCATACCTTTGAGCCCAGTGAATGTAGCTATGGCCAATAATCCAGACAGAGTACATGGTGAGAGGAGGTTCTGGTGCAGTCGGATGAAGTGTAGGAATGAAATGGCAGTTGGAACAGTAGGAGTTTGCAACAAAAAAAACTGTGGAGTTTCAGTGCTCTTGAATCACAAGCAACGATTGGTGGATTCAGATAGTTAAAAACTGAAAGTTAGGGTGAATGGTTCTGTTATGTGAAAGAAGTAATTTGAGTGGTTAAGAAAGTCATTTAAAGAAAGATTGCAGTGGATAAGCTGGTGTATTGAGAGGTCAAACATGCTTGCTGATTTGATTTGCAAAATTGTAGAATAAACTTTTAACCCTGGGAGCTCAGTGAGGAGGGAGTTGCTATGGTAACAGGTAGAAAGGGCTGAGGGAGGGAAGGGTGTTGATTTGAAAATAGAGAGGGAAGAGTTGTGATTGGTTACCATGAGCAATATGTGTGTAGAATTAGAGGTTTTCTGTGCCATTAATTGTTGCAGTGCCTGGAGAACATACCTTTTGCTCTGCTAAAGAAATATTGGTGTGTGTATCTGACACTGTTCTGAATCTCCTAAAGCATTTGTAAAGGTGAGTTATGATTCATTTAGATAGAGAGTTAAGATTAAGAAGCACATTGATTTTCTTTGCTGTTTGGGTTTCTGTGAAGTGTTTCTAAAATGTTAATTGAAAAACGATTTTAGTGCAAAACAATGGGTTTTAGTAGTGAAAATGAATGCTTGTAAATAGGATCTGTGCTCTGTTCATAAAATATTAAATAAAAAACGATTTTAGGGCAAATTAATGGCTTTCAGTAGTGAAAATGAATGCTTGTACATAGGACCCGTGTTCTGTTCCTAAAATGGTAATTGAAAAACGATTTTAGTGCAAATCCATGGCTTTAACATGTTTAAGAAGGAATAAATAGTGTGTGCATAATTATATAAAAATATTTGATCTTTTACAAACCTGTTACCTGTTTTACCTCAGATTGGGAAGCAGACTGAGTTTCTTTGCTGTTGGTTTCTTTCATTTTTTGGGTAATGCTTGGTAGGAATGTTTGCAAGAGATAGGAAATGTATTTTGTAAAATAGTGACTTTTCAGATTATACATAGGACCTGCACTGTGTTTCTAAAATGTTATTGAAAAATCGATTTTGGGACAAATCAATGAATTCTACATTTTTGAGAAGGAATAAATAGTGTGTGCATGATTACATAAAAAAATTTGAACTTTTCATAATTATGTCACCTGTGTTACCTCAGATTAGGAAGCACACTGTGCTTCTTTGCTGTTGGTTTGTGTTATTTTTTTGGTAATGCTTGGTAGGATTGTTTGCAAGAGAGAGGAAATGTATTTTGTAAAAAAGTGAGTTTTCAGTACTGAAATGGAATGATTGTACTCCAGCAATGCATCCTTTCACATGGGGAAAGCTGCATGTGAAAGTGTTTGCCTCAGTCTTATATCTGCTGTAATGCAGGCGCAAGATTTGGACGTAAAAGTGTCCTAAAAGTGACGCAGTGAAATCTCATAGATTTCAATGCGTCACTATTACGAGGCTTTCTGCAGAGAAATGACCCCTCTTTGTACATTACAACTGACCGAGGTATAATGTGGCGCAGAGGTTTAAAAAGTGACGCATCTACCTACATGCGTCACTTTTTAAATAAGGCGCAACAAGGCACATGTTTTATGCCGCCGATGCGTCACAAAAAGTGACGCATCAGCAGTGGAAAATTGATGCAGGGCTTTATAAATGAGGCTAATCTCTTGTTTTGCACACTACTCCAGTTTAGTCCTGTCCACTGCACTCTTGGACACAAGCCTCACCTTTTGTGCTCCACTGGACAGGCTTCATCACATCTGCACTCCTGCTTAGGCCTCATAATCTTTTTTTTTTTTTTTTAGAATAAAAATTGAAAAACAGAGAAAAGTTATATATGTATAAGCTTTTCATTGCACTACTGAAACATTTTTGGGGTAAATTAATGTCTTTTACATTTTTGAGAAAGAATAAATAGTGTGTGCATGATTACATAAAAAAATTTGACCTTTTCACAATTATGTCACCTGTGTTACCACAGATTAGGAAGTAGATTGTACAGATGAGGTGAGGCATGTCCAGAGGGACAGAGGAGGTGAGGCTTGTGTTCAAGACTGTAGTGGGAGAGAGGCTTTTCTTGGAGAGCGTAAATGGTGAGACCTGTGTATAAGAGTGCAGTGGACTAGGCTTCATGAAGCCTATCCTCCACTGCACCCTTAGACACAGGTCTCAAGTTCTTTGTATCCGTGGACAGACCTCTCTTCTACTACACTCTTCAATAGAGGCCATACCTCTTGTGCACCCCTAGACAATCCTTACCTCATCTGCAACCCTGAATAGACTTCAACTAATTGGCATGCTTACACAGGCCTCAGCTTATTTACACCCTTGGACATGCGTCACCTCATATGCACCTATTTACTATCAATTATACTCAATACATTGAGGCCTGTTCAGAGGACAGAGATGAGGTAAGGCTTGTTCAAGGGTGAGAGGAGGTTAGTCCTCCACTGTAGTCATGGACACTGAATGCTTGTACATAGGACCTGCACTGTGTGTCTAAAATGTTATTTAAAAAACGATTTTGGTGAAAAAAAATGACTTTTAGTTTTTTTGAGAAGGAATAAATAGTGTCTGCATGATTAAATACATATATTTCATCTGTCACAATAATGTCACCTGTGTTACCTTAGATTAGGAAGTAGATTGTGTAGATGAGGTGAGGTTTGTCCAGAGGGACAGATGAGGTGAGGCCTGAGTTCAAGACTGTAGTGGGAGAGAGGCCTTTCCTGGAGAACATAGGTGGTGAAGCCTGTGTGTAAGAGTGCAGTGGACTAGACTTCATGAAGCTTATCTCCTACTGCACTCTTAGGCACAGGTCTCACTTTCTTTATACCTGTGGACATACCTCTCTTCCACTACACTCTTCAATACAGGTCTCACCTCTTCTGCATCCTTGGAGAATCCTCACTTGATCTGTAACCCCGAATAGACCGTTTGCTTTTTGTCATTGCTTTGTTGTTTGATAATAGTGGTCTATAATGTGCTATTTTTTTTTTTAACACAGATTGAAATCAGGATTTTAAGAGTAAGGAAAGATGCCCTCAAGGCAAAGAAGAAGGAAAAATGAAATACGGTTACAAACAAAAACAGCATCGGAATTACAGCAGTCCTCCACAACAAAGACTTCAAAAAACAGGAAAGAAGCTCCTGGTAAGATAACTAAGTCTTTCTTACGGAACATAGGTAAACAAAAAAAAATGTTGGACAGCATGTAGAAAAAGAGGAGAGAGCACATTTGAAAAGGAAGGAGAGGCCCTCAAAAAATGTTAGTACTGGAGCAGGAGAGAATAATATGTATCGGAATAAAAGGCAAAATCAGTTTAGAGACATTCGTAAACGAATGTTTCGCAATAGGGTGGTTTTAAATTTGTTAAAAAACATTAGGAAAGGAAAACAGAGCTGCTTTTTATAAGAAAAAGAAAAGTGTAGAGAAGATTGTTGATCAGGCTTTTGAAGTTAAGAAAAAATTATTTATTTTAATAATAGAATTAGGACACTTAACAAGACAATTGATGTTTTCAAATCAAACAGTAGATGGAAAAGAGTAATTAATCAGACTAATTTTTGTAAAGTTTTTTCAGGAGAATGGATGCACAGTTCAAGTTGTGAGCCATTTTTTAATGAGGAGAGTTACTTCCAGGAGAATGATTTAGTGCATGCAGTTGACACCAGTGGTCGAGCGTATGAAGTGAAAGACGGTTGTCCGATTGAAAAAGAGAAACTTGTGCCTAGAGAACCAGAAGAGGTGTTAACTGATGAAGTTTTAGGGAGACGTACTAAGGGTCAAGTGTACACTTGGAAGTGTAGTCGTATTTGTAGTGTGCAACAGGAATCAATTGATTTGTTTTGTAATTTCTTGCGTACATATAGTAAGAAAAGTCTAAAGCAGAAAGTGAAGTTGTTGCAAGACTAAGATCCTTGCAGAGTGAGAGAAAACACAGGTTTGCAAGGACATTCACTGGCTTGTCTTTCTAGAAAAGTCTGTCAGTGTTTTTCATCATTTTAGGATGTTAGCAGTGCATCATACCAAAATGAGGAAATTAGTGAGAATGTTGTATTATGCAAAAAGTCCAGCACTTAAGCTTAAACAATTAAACAGTGCTCTTTTGCATGGAACTGAATTAGATGTGAAGAAGATTTGTGAAGAAATTGAGATTTGCTATTTTGGTGAAAAAGAGGACAGTGTAGAAATTGACACAGCAATTCAAGGTAATGTGGAAGACCATGTACAGATTTCAAGTACAGAAAAGTTTGAGCAGGAAATTACCAGGTTTAAGGTGAAATCAAGTGAAAGGCCGAATTTTACTTGTGTGTGTTGTCGACGAACTCATTATAAGCATCAAACTAGATTAGTTGATTTATACGTAAAAAGTGAAAAGATGAAAAATTATGAGTGGAAGGATTTTGCAACTTATTTGTGGGTGGAGAATTGTTTTTATTTGAGTTCTGATCAGCGTATTTGTAAATATTGTTATGATAAATTAAATCAAAACAGAATGCCTGCTAGAGGTGTTCATAATAATCTGGAGTTGGTAGACATTCCCGTGAATTGATGGATTTAAATACATATGAGTCTATTTTGATTCAATGTGTCCATCCTTTTCAGGCAATTTTTCGCATGGAGCCTAAGATAGGGAAATTGCCTCCTACAGATTTGTAGAGAGGATTAAAGGGAAGAGTTGTTTATTTGCCTCTTGATTTAAAAAAATATTGATACAATTGGTATAGAAAAAGTAGAAGAGGAACCTTTAGTTATTCTAGTTAATGGGGTTCCGACAAAGAGTAAGAAAATCTGGCAAGATTTAGTGGATGTTAGGAAAGTCAAAAAGGCAACGTTGTATTTAGTCAAAAACAATGAGTATTACAAAGATGTATGTGTTGCAGCAGAGGAAACAGCTGCAGATGAAGACAGTGATTGTTCAGGCAGCCAAATTGAAAAAGTTGATGTGTCTAGAAGTGAAGAAATATATGAACATTATACTGTTCATCCTTTGCATTCCAAAGAAGTAATGTGGAATGCAATTGAATTGTTTCAAATGAAAGCAGCAAAAGGAAGTCCCATTAGTGTATGGGAAGAAAGTTTGGAAGCTCGTTTTTTTCCACAGCTATTCCCAACCGGTCGAGGTGGACGATATGATGATCGACCACTTACAATTCCTGCATCTGAATATCGAACTGTAAGATTATATGCTGAAGATCCAAGGTTTCGTCAATGCATTCCCTATTTGTTTCATTTACTGTATGAAAGTGACTTGTCTGGGCTTTCTTATGCAGTAAACCATATACTGAAAAGTGGAGCACATCTGCAAAATGTTTCGGCGAGGGACTTTATGGAGAAAGTGAATCTGCAAGATAATATTTTGGAATCTCATTTAATCAATCTCATGGCATGTCAGCGTGGTACAAACGAGTATTGGTACCATCGTCATGGGGAATTGAAATGTATGCTAAGAAACTTAGGAACTCCTACATGGTTCCTCACTCTTCGCTGTGCCGAGTATGCATGGGACGACTTACTTCAATTTCTACGAGAGGCAAATGCAAATATACAAAATATAGAATTCAAAACACCTGGAGAACTGTGTTCTTTGGATCCAGTGAATGTATGCAGACATTTCAATCATAGATTTGAAGCTATGATGTCTTTTATTACCAACAAAAAAAATCCTCCCCTTGGAGAGGTTTTGGATTCCTTTAGGAGAAAGGAGTATCAAGCGAGAGGTGCTCCTCACATACATATGTTGTTGTGGATTAAAGATGCACCCAAATTTGGGACAGATTCGGATGAGACCGTGATGAGCTTCATTGAAGAGTATTCAACATGTGCTGTTCCGAAAACTACCGAAGAAAACAGTTTAAGGCAACAAGTTTTACGCTTTCAATCCCATCGTTGTGGAAAGTACTGTCGTCAAATTCAGAAACAAGGACCAGTTCTACACAAAATGTAGTTTCGGCTTTCCACGACCAGTGATTTCTAAAGGAAGAGTAAATAATTTGATGTCTTCTCTGCGACATACTGTGACGAGGAAATCACCAAAAAATACATACAATTTAAAAATAGACGAAGAGTCCGAGTACATCAACGACTACAACCCAGTGATTTTGTCCATGTGGAATGCTAATATGGACATTCAATTCGTTGCTGACAACTCTATTGCTGTGGCTCGATATGTGACGTCTTGCATCACAAAAAAAGAAAAGACAGAACTGAAGGAAATGTGGGAGGACATTTCACATGAAAAGAGTCTAAGCAAGAAATTATACAGTTACAGTCTGAAGATGTTGTCGCATCGAGAAATTGGAGCATATGAATGTTCTGATCGATTATCATCAGCAAGTCTCTATGCCAAATCTAGAACCATCATTTGGGTGAGTCTAGGTCTGCTGCAACACGAAATCGAGTTTTGAAATCTGTACAAGAAATTGAGTATTTGGCGGAGAAAGAACCAGAAAGTACAGATATTTTTAAGACAAACATGTTGGATACATACTATCCTGATAGAAGTAGTCATCTTGAGAACAGTTGTTTGTATGAAGTTCTGCACAACTATATTTATAAGAGAACCATCAGAGAAGATATTAACAATGGAATATATGCTATCATTGGGTGTGAAGGATGTCTAGTGAGACAGAAAAAAGGCCATTTGATTAATCATCAAAAATTGAGTTGCGAAAATCCAGAGAAAAGGGAATTTTACTATTTAGCTCTTTTGCAACTCTTTAAGCCATGGCGTACAGAAGAGGAACTACTTGGAGATTTTCTCTGTTACGAAGATTCTTCTAATGCAACCAAGGATACCATAGAATGTCCTGTTTTTCCAAATTATCCGCAAATGTTGAATGAAGAAATAGAGCAAGAAGCCACAATTGCTGCAGAGATTGCTAGAGACAGTTCTCAAGACAGTCAGAGTTCTGCTTCATTGAGTCAGGATCCACTTAGAGGACCAATTATTCAAAATGAAGCTGCCACTGCCATGGATGAGGTGGAAAGAGCTATGGAACAAGCTCAAGATGATATAGTTAACTTAGAAGATTTGGTGAAACAACTAAACCTTGAGCAGAAACAGATATGACGAAGTCACAGATCAGATTGAACATGGATTCACTCATGAGAAAAAAGAGTGCTCATGTACATCATTTAAACCAGTCCAACTGTACGTAAGTGGAGAAGCGGGAACTGGAAAAAGTTTTCTGATTAAAGCAATTGCAACTTATCTGCATAAAAGGACTGAATCACTGCTATCTTGTGGTGTTACCGCTCCAACTGGGCTGGCTGCACATAACATTAAAGGGAATACTTTACATCGTTTACTGATGCTGCCAGTGGAGCATGATAACAAATTGCAATATCACAAGCTATCTGGAGATGCGTGTTCCGAAGTTTCGAGAGTCCTGAAGAAAATGAAACTTCTTATCATTGATGAAGTACGCATGGTGTCAAATATAATGCTTGCTTTTGTGCATTTGAGAATGCAAGAAATTCTTAGAACAGACTATGATGTCTTATTTGGAGGAAAACATATTATTGTTTTTGGAGATCTTCTGCAGTTGACTCCAGTGAAAGGACAACCTGTGTTCAAAATGCCCACTCATGAAGATACCAGGAAGTGCCTAGGAAGCATTGGAAACGTTAATATATGGTTAAACTTCAAATATGCAGAACTGCTTCAAAATATGGGGCAGGCAAAGGATGAAGATTATAAAAATATTTTACAAGATGTAAGAATCGGAAAAGTAAGTCAGCAAGGGAAAAAAGCTTTACATGGACGATTAATTTCAAATTTGTACCCAAATGAAAACATTCTTCCAGAGAATATTTTTAAGAAAATTTACGAGAAGAAATCTGGCATATGTTTGATGCCAAATCTGAAAGAATGTTCCATGTTCAACAACAAAATGTTAAAGTTAAAAAATGAAGAGATAGTGAAAATGGAAGCTATAGATAAAATTGAACATATGGGAGCAACAATTATTTTGTCTGAAAATTTGAAATCAAAATTGGATTCATTAGAGAAGACTATATCTAAAACTGCTGGTTTTGAAAAGACTCTGAAAGTGTGTTTAAATTGTCGTATCATTTTGAGAAGGAATTTAAATGTTGAAAGAGGTCTGGTAAATGGAGCAATGGGTCATGTTGTTGGTTTTGTGAATTACAAAAATAGAGATGGAATTGAAATTTTAAAAATTAAATTTGATGGCATTGATGAAATAGAACAAATTTGTCGTTGTTCAGCTAGATTTTTGCTTGTGAAAGACTTATATGTTCGCCGAAAACAGTTTCCTATTTGTTTGGCATATGCGGTGACAATTCATAAATCTCAAGGTTTAAGTGTAGATAGCGCTTTGGTGAACATTGGAAGTTCTGTGTTTAAAGAGGGTATGGCATATGTGGCATTATCACGAATCAGAAGTTTATCAGGATTGTACTTGATTGAGTATAATGAAACAAAGATTTGTGCAGATCTACATTGTGTTAAAGAATACAATAGGTTAAGAAGAGAGTATGCTCCACATTTGCCTCAATATCCGATGATTGAAAAACGTGTGGTAGGCCGAAAAAGAAGAAATGAGAGTAATTGCAGTGAGGTAGTAGCAAAAAGTAGATGAAACTGTAATTGTAAGCAGAAGGAAAAAGGATTCTGTTGAAGATGTTGGATTTCAGTTTGAAAACCGTTCTGGTGTCAACTGCTATGCTAATGTAGTGGTTAATGTTGTTTTTTGTCTTCAAAATATACAAGAACAGATTGTTGAAAATCGGGATCAAATATTCTGTTTGTTGAATTCCGTGTTTGAGAAATGTACCAGTGATAGAGCAAAAATAGAAAGTGTTTCAGAAATTCGAAATCTTCTAGACATATGTACTGGTCAAAATCAATTTTCACAGAATATTCAGCAGGATTGTCAGGAATTTGTAATGTATATGTTTGATGTATTGGAAGATGAAGGTGTAGATATAAAAAATCTTTTTAGCCTTTCTTATCAATGACAGCATGACTGCGACAACTGTACTTTATCAAGTACTACTAGAATACACTGAAAGATTTATATATTTGACTTTACCAGACTGCAAATCAGTGTCTTTCAATAATCTAGTTAAAGCAGCGGATCACAATATGGTGTGTACCCAATGTAAGTCTACAATGCTGTCCACATTATTTCAACAAAATTATGGTCAGTATGTCATTTTAATGTTCCAACGATGTAGACCTGATGGAACTAAATTGACGACTTCTATTAAAAATTTTGTGGCTTCACAGTTATCAATATCAGGAAGAACCTTTGCAACTGTAGCTATTATTTTTCATGACTGTCCTTCTACAACATCAGGGCATTACACATGTTATTTAAAAAGTTGTAAAGGTTGGACCCACTGTAACGACACTCATTTGACTTTCAAACAATGTTTGCCTTTTGGCTTAAAAAATTTATACCTAGTGTTTTTACAACCAAATTTAGGTAAAGGTAATTGGCCTATGAAGACGGGAGCAGTTAATAAAGGTTATTTTGCTGTTTAAAAATATATTCTGAGTAAAAGTGATCCAGGTAATATAAAAAATGTACTTGTCATATAGGTACTGTAAGTGGATCTCATAGTAAGTGATATTAGTATTATACAAAATGATGAACATGAGTGAGTCAGAGATGGTTTTACATATACTTAAATATTGTGAAAATGTTGTAGAGCCTTTCTTTCAGAAAGTCGGAAAAAAGGTAATTTCAGAGTTTCTTAGAATTAATTTGAAAATATACTCCTACATCTGACACTATTTGGCCAAAAGGAAAGGTACAGGAATGAGTAAAGAGTCATGACTGAAAAAAAGGAATAAATGAAAATAATGAAAATATTTAATATGTTCTTGGAGCTTTTCTTCTAGAAAGTCGATGAAATGGATTTTTTAGTGAACAGCTGAGTACTTTGCAACGAGAAAAGGACCTCCATGATATACTATTTGGCCTCAAGGAAAAGTAAGTCAATCAAAGATTAGTGTACATTTGTCAGTATCTAAGGTTTTTTTTAAACCACAATCTTTTAGATTGTATTTTTTTTCCCCGCTGTCATATGATGAGTAATTTGAACTCACTGTTTTTAGTGAAATTCAATATATTCTGAGAACAGCAAAAATAAACTATGTAACATGTTGTACAAGTTATTCTATACTTTGGATTGTGTAAATTAAATTGTATTCCCATTCTCTGACACTCACTTTCCTTTTTCCTCTCTCTTTCAGCTCTCTTTACTCACTCACACTTCCTTTCTCTCACTCTGTTTCACACCCATTAGTTTGCTCTACTTCTTTCACAACCCCTCATTCTCATTTCAACTGTCTGCATCCCCTCTCTCCCTTGCACCACTTTTCAGCTTTCAGTCTCTCTGCTTTACTTCCCTTTTCCGTCTTTTCCTCCTTTGCTCTTTTAGTAATTCCTCTTTACTCACTGAGCAGTATTGTCGCACTCTATCACTATAACTCACCCACTCTCCCTCGCTTATCTTTGTTTGCTCCTTTCTTTTGACCTTCTCTCTATTTTTCGTTCACTACCTCTGTCTTCAGTGCCTCACTCTCCTTGTGTTATGTTCACTTGTGTTTATCTACCTTCTATCTTTTCTTTTACAACAACTTCACTGCTCCTCTCTCATCGTTCTTCATCCCATTTCTTTTACTCTGGTTCCATTACTATCCCTCATGTCCTTTCTTTCAATGTTCTTCTCTTTACTTTCATCACCAAATTATTTTCTCCCAGTACCACTGTTTTAGTCGTCTTCTCTCTTTCCTTTTTTTGCTCCCGTACTCATTTCCTTTTCTCACTCATTGTACTCCACCTCACTCAGTTTTTCTCTTAGTGTCTGTCTACTAACTTCCTCACTCAATTTCCCTCAATCGTTGTATATTATCCTCTCTCTCTTCATCCCTTCACTCTATGACTGTTCTTCACTTACTCTCAGTTCTCTTCTATTTCTCAATCTTCTAAATGCATCCTTATTAGACTCTTTTCCGTCTGTTATTATCTTTTTACTTACTAATGTTTCCTGACTTAGTTTTGCTAACTCACATTGTTTTAGTATCTTTCTTACCTTCAGTTCATTTCTCTGTTCTTCTCTTCCTCTGTGTCAGTGAATCTATATGCCTTACTCTTAGTAATTTGCTATCATTCTATTTCTTTTTTTCTCTTTTTATCCTTCTACCTTACTTTATTTCCCTTTCTGTGTCCTTCACTCTTACTTTATTTCTAAATACACTGTTATGATTTTTACCCTCTTCATTTGTATCTTTTAATTTAAAATACACATTTTACTAATTATAACTTATTTTTTCTTCTCTCTTTCACAGATACAAAGTTACATTAATTATATGGTAAGTATGACTATAAAAATGTATTTTGTCATCACCCTTTGCTTTAAGCTCACTAATATTTTCTCAACCAACCTCACTCCTGTGTCTTTATTCTGCTTCCCTCACTTATTCTTATTCTCCATGTTTACTTAAATTTCCCTATTTCCCCTCTCATATTCAACTTCTTTCAATCCCTATTCTTTACTTCACTTACCCTCTGTTCCCTTCCTTTGCTTCTTCACTCATTCTGGTTTTCTTAATTATTTACCTTCCTCCTACACACACACCTCATCCCCCTCTCAACACATACACACACCTCTGACATACACCCCATACACACACCACACACACACCTCGTATACACAAAAATCCCCCCACACACACACTTCACATACACACACATACATCGCACACATATACACCCCACACACATACACTGCTCACACATACTTCACACAACCTCACCTTCACGCACACCAAAACACCCCACACAGCCACACCAACAAATACACCTTACACACCCACACCCCGACCTACACCCACTGACTCCCTTTAAGTCACACACACTGCATTACTTATCTTTCTTTGCTATTTCACTCAAATCCATTCAGGTACTGTTTCCTTTACTCTCTTTGTCCTTTCTCTTTGTCACTCCCCATGTCTTATCCTAATTCAATTTTTCACTCTTTCACCCCTCTTTACTTATACTAACTGGTCTTTTCTTACCCTCCCTCACCGTTCTTCATTTATCCCAGTTACGCCACTACCCTTCATTCTCAATTTTTTTCTGTCCTTTCTTTTTCTTTCAACACCCACTCACATTCTCCCACTATCTCTACTTTAGTCTTCTTCCTCTCTCTTCCCTTCTTTCGCTCCATTAGTCATTTTACTTTTCTCACTTTCACCCTATTACACCTTCTCTGTTAACTATGTAATAAACAATCCCTCTGTGTTTCTCCCTCTAGCTATCTTTCTCTTAACATTACTCTCTGTGTTCTTCCCTCATGCTAACTCCTTCATGAATTTTTTTTTTTTTTTTTTGGTGCGCGCCCCGGTGCACGCGTACCCTGCAGAAAAGATTGACACGGATTCTTTAAAAATATAGGTTTATTTTTATAAAGTAAAGGTAGTTCTAAAAAGAACTTTTTTTTTCTTCTTTTTGTTGTTTTATATTTTTTTTTATGTTTTTATGAACATTTTGGTACTTTTTTTGGCTTTTCTGAACACTTTTATATATTTTTTTTTATTTTTTATGGGGAGAAACAAAAAACAGGGAATTGTAAATGGCTCAACTGGAGCATAAAAAAAATGGGAAAAATTAGGGTTTTTTTGGACACTTATGGTTATCACCAGCAACCATGATACGTTCGATGCTTTGCTCACCATAGCAAAGTGTCTTGTTACAATATTTGCACACGATTTTGTAATCGGCAAACTTAGGTTGAATAGTAGCCAATGTGTCTCTTGCCCCCGGACCTGATGGAGTGGGTTGTTTTGATGTTGAGCGTCTAGACGTTGATGGGGGTAGCTTACTGCAGAGGTCCCTCAACTCTGCATTAGAATAATTGTTTGGATGCGAACGCATCATGTGGCGAATCATCGTATGATTCCTGAAGGAATACTTTTTGTTAGGGTTCCCCCTGGATAGCTCAGCACCACAAATTAAACAAGTCACCTTTGCAGCGTTTACTTTTTTAAAACCCCTTGGGAGTTTGTAGAACTCCCATATAAAGTGCTCATTGGGTTTGTAGGGCTGTTTATCTTCAGGCAGGAACTCCCTTGTCTGTGCCTCCTCTTAATCATCCTCCTCCTCTTCCTCTTGACCACCAATGTAATCTTCTGGTGGTCTTTTAGATGGTGGTGGTGGTGGGGAAGATGCTCCAGCTGCTGCTGCTACTGTAGCCATTTTCTACTAGTAAAGAGTAGAGATAGAACTCGAAACAGGTCTTCCTCAGTCAAAGGACAAAGTCAGAATAAGGAAAAAAGGTGGGCCCTTTCATCATTTGGAAAACAAAAGTGTTCTGGACCAATAAAGTGTTATTTTCAAGTCACATGATCCAGGCTTTCATCATTTGGAAACCAAAACTGATCTGCACCAATGAAAAGTGTTATTTTCAGATCACATGACCCGATGCGCTTACGCTACGCGCCCCGGGGCGCGCCCCGGGGCGCGTCGCATAAGCGAGTCGAGACGTTGCGCGATTGTATGCGATCGCGTTCTTTCGGGTGCGCTTACGCAGTGCGTCATATGACACATCACGCGACTACGCGAAACGTCACGATGTTGTTTTCGTATGCGGGAATAGCGCTAACGGGACGCTCCCCGGTACATGCCCCGGGGCGCACCGTAACATTGCGCGTACCCGTACGTTCACCGGTGCGCGCCCTGGGAGCGCCCCTGGGCAAAAAAAAAAAATTATATATTTACACAATATAAAATTCGTTATCAAAAATATTACTTTTCATACCTATAGAGATTTCCTATTAAAAAACCATTGAAATTCACTGAAAAAACCATAGGTTTCACATCAGTTATAGTTAGAAATTAGCATTAAAAAACCTATTTAAATTCACTGAAAAAACCATAGGTTTCTCACCAGTTATAGTTAGCTGGAAATTTTACTCGCATAAAACCATTGAAATTCCCACGTTATAGTTAGTTGGACTCACTATAACTTGCGCGTGCAATGCACTGCTGATGACGTCACATATTACATCACTCATGACATGGTCAGTGACATCACTCATGACACCATCCTTGTGACAGAGTGACAGACCTCCTTTCAGTGTAATGTAACCCTTGAAACACATATTCAAAAATAGAAACTAAAATTTACATAAAAAATTGAAAAACCCATACCAGTTACAACAACCAATTCAGTAATTCCACCATCTATATACACATGCACTGATTCACCAACAGTTCTATATAGTCACTCATACATATACTCACTGATCATATGTAGTGATACACCTATACATCCTTTTACACACCGACAGTCATCCAAAAGTTACTCACACATGCAAATAAACTATTGAACATCCATTTTTTTGCATATACAGCTATACACACACTACCACTTTACTTCTAAGAAAACTTACACATACTTACTCTCTCAAACAATCACTTATATAAACACATACTAATTTAAATAGGAACTCTTAGAATCCCTCACTCTCACATATACTCACTTATATACATCAATATTCACATACACTAGATTAAAACATATGTAGTTACTGATAAAGAAACTAGTGAGACACTCATTTACTCGGTAACACACACATATACACAGTCATCCACCCATACAGTCCTGCACATATGCTGTCTTCAAAACACATACAAAGAGTCAGTCATTCATGCATCTATGTGCTAAGTAATACCTCTACCAAACCATATAAACACTCATACTGATACTAAGAAAAACATCTAATAACCTATATACATACACATGTACCTACTCACCAAGCCATGCAGCCACTTATACACAAAGTGAAACACTTATACATATATTTAAATATTTAAACATTACTCTCTAATATAAGTATTCACTAAGATACACTTAACCAGTTAACCAATCATTTTTTTTTTAAAACCATCCATGTAAAAACTTATTTAAACATTTATTCTTCCATCAACTTTTACATATACATATATAACACATATTTATTTTACAGAAAGACACACATTCACTGGATGGTGTCATCAGTGATGTCATGAGTGATATCACTGCCCATGTCATGAGTGATGTAATATGTGACGTCATCAGCAGTGCATTGCACGCGCAAGTTATAGTGAGTCCAACTAACTAGAACCTTGGAATTTCAATGGTTTTATGCGAGTAAAATTTCCAGCTAACTGTAACTGGTGTGAAACCTATGGTTTTTTCAGTGTGTATATGTATATATATATATATATATATATATATATATGTGTGTATTCCACACCACCACAAGAGCGCCTCATGTCTCCCGCCTAGAACCTTGCTGTGTGACTCGGTGCAACCGAACATAGGGGGATTGGTGCCGCCGAGGACTGGACCTCGGTATTGGTTTGTGAGTCAGTTCCAAACGTGAACTGACCCGTGAAAACGTTCTGCCTAATGTGGAAAGCGTCAGCCTTTTGAATCAAGGATCCGAGCCAAGTGTCTGTAAATTCCAAATCAACAGGAAAAAATAACACCACGGACGGACACACGAACGAAACGGAAAACAAACTGAAAAACAATTGGATGGGGAAACAAAAGGACTGCTACATATACACAGTGCAAATTGCGCTGTAAAAATCAGCAGCACAACGCTCTACCCACTGGAGGGTTTTAATTTTAAACTGTTTCCTTTTGCATCACAGTTTCGAACAGAGGTCTCAAAACGTAAAGACATCATGGATAGAACAGTGGAGAGACAAGAAGCAACAAGGAAAACCATGTAAAAGAAATCGAACTGTGACACAAAATAAACGGAAAAAAGCGCAACCACAAATCCCACAAGCCATTGCAAAAACGGAAATGACTCCATGAAAGAATGCCATTGGGGCAAATGAAATGACTTAAAAAACCGGATGTTGGTTGTGCTCAGAGCCAGGCTTACCTTTGAGGAAGTTCTATGTTGGAACGAAACATGTCAGGATTATGCCACAAGCTGCTGTTTTTTCACCATTAAAGGAGCAGAAATCAAGTTTTCAGGTGTGACCATTGGTTTTTTTCCTCAGGGACTTAAACATTGTTTGAATAAGTATCGGCGCGGTTCTGCCGAAGGTTCCACACCACCACAAGAGCGCCTCATGTCTCCCGCCTAGAACCTTGCTGTGTGACTCGGTGCAACCGAACATAGGGGGATTGGTGCCGCCGAGGACTGGACCTCGGTATTGGTTTGTGAGTCAGTTCCAAATGTGAACTGACCCGTGAAAACGTTCTGCCTAATGTGGAAAGCGTCAGCCTTTTGAATCAAGGATCCGAGCCAAGTGTCTGTAAATTCCAAATCAACAGGAAAAAATAACACCACGGACGGACACACGAACGAAACGGAAAACAAACTGAAAAACAATCGGATGGGGAAACAAAAGGACTGCGACATATACACAGTGCAAATTGCGCTGTAAAAATCAGCAGCACAACGCTCTACCCACTGGAGGGTTTTAATTTTAAACTGTTTCCTTTTGCATCACAGTTTCGAACAGAGGTCTCAAAACATAAAGACATCATGGATAGAACAGTGGAGAGACAAGAAGCAACAAGGAAAACCATGTAAAAGAAATCGAACTGTGACACAAAATAAACGGAAAAAAGCGCAACCACAAATCCCACAAGCCATTGCAAAACGGAAATGACTCCATGAAAGAATGCCATTGGGGCAAATGAAATGACTTAAAAAACCGGATGTTGGTTGTGCTCAGAGCCAGGCTTACCTTTGAGGAAGTTCCATGTTGGAACGAAACATGTCAGGATTATGCCACAAGCTGCTGTTTTTTCACCATTAAAGGAGCAGAAATCAAGTTTTCAGGTGTGACCATTGGTTTTTTTCCTCAGGGACTTAAACATTGTTTGAATATATATATATTCACTGAAAAAACCATAGGTTATAGACCATATATAGTTAGGAATTAGCATTTACAAAACCTTTATTTTACTCACACAAAACCATTGAAATTCGCATATATAGTTAGTTGCACTAACTATATATCGCGCACCCGCAATCCACTGCTGATCATGTCACATATTACATCATTCATGACATGGTCAGTGACATCACTGATGACATCACTGATGACATCTCAAATGACATCACTGATGACATCTCAAATGACATCACTGGTGACATCATTCATGTGATAATACGATGAACCTCTTCAGACTCTAATATAACCTTAGATACACTCAGTGTAAACAGACACTCACAGACTGTCACTCATCCATGGAGTTACTCACACACCTAGTCAGTCATGCAAAGAATCAATCACACCTCCATTTCCTCAACTATACAGTTATACACACCTTACTTATTCAAACATATACTAACACATATTTACTCTCTTATACAATCCCTGATACAAGTTCACAATGATCCATACAGCCACTCACACATTCACTGGCTCTTATGCACAGTTACTTATATATGTCAACTCTCACATGTACTGTGTTTTACATATGTACTTACTTTGACATGTAGCACTGAGATATCCATTCACTCACCAATACTCATGCACACAGTCAACCGCCCATACAGCTGTTTCCACATGCACTTTTGAACCCATACATCTAGTGAATCAACTGCTCACACATCTATGCACAGAGTCATACACCTCCCAGCCACCCACACACACACTCAGTCTCCCATACAAATACTTGGGCAACCAATCAATAACCCATATAGTTACTCATATAGCTACTGATCAACACATGCAGCAGTTTACAGAACAACAGACATAATGATGCACAAATTAAAACAGTTTAGTCACTAACCCATGCACTCAGTGAGACACATTTAATCACTCTCATACAGTCAGTCATGCACCTACTAAATCCTTCATCCAGACACTTATACATCCACTCATTCTTCAATATGTAAGACATATTTTAACTTTACAGAAACATACAGTCACTGGATGTTGTCATCAGTGATGTCATCAGTGATGTCATTTGAGATGTCATCAGTGATGTCATCAGTGATGTCACTGACCATGTCATGAATGATGTAATATGTGACATGATCAGCAGTGGATTGCGGGTGCGCGGTATATAGTTAGTGCAACTAACTATATATGCGAATTTCAATGGTTTTGTGTGAGTAAAATAAGGTTTTGTAAATGCTAATTCCTAACTATATATGGTCTATAACCTATGGTTTTTTCAGTGAATTTTCAAGGTTTTGTAAATGCTAATTCCTAACTATATATGGTCTATAACCTATGGTTTTTTTCAGTGAATTTCAATAGTTTTTTAATAGCAAATATCAAAAGCTGTAAAATGTATTCTTCTTTTAAAGGAAAAATATATTTTATATCTATTTAATATAATTTTTTTATGTATATACATTTTTTGAGGGAACAAATTTATCAACTATCATGCTGAAGAAGAGTGTGGGGAAAAAAAAACAAAGAGGAGGACTAAGAGGAAAGAACAATCAGTTCAAAAATACAATTGCTTTGAAGCATGAAGTGCTTTTCCACACATTTACATTTAAATAACCCATATTAGAACATACAAAATATCTACAGAGGAGACGGTGTACATTGAATTTTAGACTCTTCATTGGTACCTACATGTTAGTACTTACATCACCCACACAACACAACAGCTCTATTCAGAGCTACCCTACCTCAAATCACTCTAAAATATTATTTTACTATTTCCCTTGGTTTTCCCCTTGTTACGCTTTCCGGAACCCTACCCAGTGCGCGGTCCGGGCGCTAACCGTGCGAAAATTTGGAAAAAAAAGGTTTTTTTTTTTTTACATATATGGGCCTCCTCAGCCACCCTCAGAAAACCTAGGGGGTCAGGATATGTCTCCCGTGCCCCCTTATACCCCTTCCCAACATTGTTTATCCTCCATCTTGTGACTAAATTCGTCCGAAACACAAGATGGCGGACTCCCGTTATGCTACCGGTGAGCTACCCGGTTCGCGTACCGGGTAGCGCTTCCACCGCGAAAAATCGAAAAAAAATGTATTTTATTCTTTTGCCCCGCGGGGCCCTTTAATAGCCCCCACATCAATCCTAGGGGGTCAGGAGGGGTCTACCTTGCCCCTTTCATTCATTTCCCCCTTCGTTTATTTCCACCTATTGTCTCTCGATCCTACCGAGAGACAAGATGGTGGCCGCTCCGGACTGTTTAGAATGTTGAGTCACCGGAGAGCCAATCCGCTTCTCCTCGCGAAGTTCCGTTACGCGTCTGGTACGCGAACCGGGGCGCTAACCGGGACGCTGTCACAGATATATATATTTTTTTGAACGTTAATTTCTCAAAATCCACTGGAGCACATATCTTGAGACCTAGCAAAGGCACATCGGGCAAACAGTCTCTACAATTTTGCCAAGTTTCATAGAAATCCATTCAGCCGTTCGAGCTAAAAGTGAGTCCAACCGCCCTATGGAAAACTCAATGTTAAAAACACGTTTTGGGACCCCCCTTTTTTCTCGGCCCCCGCTTGACGAAACCCCCCCAAACTTTCAGGGGACGCTCAGAAACAAAATGTGCCATTTTCCTGAAAATTTCAGCCACTTCCGTCCAACGCCAAAGTTATTCAACATAGAATTTTCAGAAATCCCTATTCAAAAAAATCCTAACTATATATACCTACTGGCGATCGCCAGTAGGTAATATAAATATATATATATATATATATATATATATATATATATATATATATATATATATATATATATATAACATTTCTATGGCAAAATAATCCCCCTCATTTTGTTCCTTTGCAAATTAAATGTTTTAAGTGTTAACACTTTATTCCAATCAAGATGACTTCAGGTGTGCCATACTTTTGTCATAAATAAGACTGTTAGCGCTCTAGTTGTTCTTTAGAACACTCTGGGACATTCTGTCACTGGGCTATAGTTGGGCTACATCTGGCTGATATTTGGGCTACATTTGTGCTCTTTTGTCTCTGGTGGCCATCTTTGGGCTACATTGGGCTACATTTGGGCTCCAACATATATATAGCCCAATGTAGCCCAATATATATTTTTCAAAGTTAATTTTCGTAAAAACCACTGGAGCATATATCTTGAGACATAGCAAAGGCACATCGGGCTACCAGTCCCTACAATTTTGCCAAGTTTTGTGGAAATCCATTCAGCCGTTCGAGCTAAAAGTGAGGCCAACCGCCCTATGGAAAACTCAATGTTAAAAACACGTTTTGGGACCCCCCCTTTTTTCTCGGCCCCCCCTTAACGAAACCCCCCCGAATTTTCAGGGGCTGCTCAGAAACATACTGTGCCATTTTCCTGAAAATTTCAGCCAATTCCGTCCACAAACGCCAAAGTTATTAGACATAGAATTTTCAGAAATCCCATAGAGAAAAAATCCTAACTATATATACCTACTGGCTATCACCAGTAGGTAATATGTATGTGTGTGTATATATATATATATATGTGTGTGTGTGTGTGTGTGTGTGTATATATATATATATATATATATATATATATATATATATATATATATATATATATGTGTATATTACCTACTGGCGGTCGCCAGTAGGTATATATAGTTAGGATTTTTTCTCTATGGGATTTTGGACGGAATTGGCTGAAATTTTCAGGAAAATGGCACATTTTGTTTCTGAGCAGCCCCTGAAAATTGGGGGGGGTTCGTCCAGGGGGGGTCGAGAAAAAAGGGGGGTCCCAAAACGCGTTTTTCCCATGTTAATTTCCATAGGGCGGTTGGCCTCACTTTTAGCCCGAACGGCTGAATGGATTTGCACGAAACTTGGCAAAATTGTAGGGACTGGTAGCCCGATGTGCCTTTTGTAGGTCTCAATATATGTGCTCCAGTGGATTTTGAGAAATTAACGTTTAAAAAAAGATATATATCTGTAACAGCGGACCGGGCAGCGCTCCAGTTCGCGTACCTTTCGCGCAACGGAGCTTTGTGAAGCGAAGCTGATTGGTTCTCCGGTGTCTGTCAACATTCCAAACAGTCCGTAGCGGCCACCATCTTGTCTCTCGGTAGGATGGAGAGACAAGAGGAGGCCAAAGCGAAGGGGCAAATAACCATAAGGGGGCATAGTAGATTCTCGCTGACCCCCTAGGTTTGATGTGGAGGTTTTAAAAGGGTCCCGCGGGGCAAAAAAAAATAAAATAATAATAATCGAACGGCTGAATGGATTTGCACGAAACTTGGCAAAATTGTAGGGACTGGTAGCCCGGTGTGCCTTTGCTAGGTCTCAATATATGTGCTCCAGTGCATTTTGAGAAATTAACGTTCAAAAAAAGATATATATCTGTAACAGCGCTCCGCTTCGCGTACTTTTCGCGTTACGGAGCTTTGCGAAGCTGATTGGTTCTTCGGCGTCTGTAAACATTCCAAACCGTCCGTAGCGGCCGCCATCTTGTCTCTCGTTAGGATCGAGAGACAAGAGGAGGCCAAAGCGAAGGGGCAAATGACCATAAGGGGGCATAGTAGATCCTCCCTGACCCCCTAGGTTTGATGTGGAGGCTTTAAAAGGGTCTCGCAGGGCAAACAAAAAAAATATAGTTTTTTTTGTTTTTTTGCGTGGAGTGCGCCCGGTTCGCAAACCGGGAAGCGTTCTGGGGAGCGTACTTTCTTGAAAATTAGTGAAAAAAGTTAGACTAAAATAATAATTGTGAGTGATCAGATGTAGGGTAGCTCTGAGAAGAGCTTTTGGGTTTATGGTACATTTAGGTACTTATAAGTAGGTACCAATGCACAGTCTTAAATTCAGAGTGAAAATTCTGTTGCCCTCATCTGAGAAGTGAACTCCATCTCCTCTGTAGATATCTTGCATGTAGTAACGCAAGTTATTGTTGTACAGGGAGCCCATTCCATGGTCTCTCATGTAAGCTGAAACAGATTTGTTTACATGCTTCCTCGATTTCTCAATTTGTGGACAAAATTGGTTCGACCACCTCCATTTTTGTCTTTGGCATATATTTGAATATACCAAGGCAGTCTGAGGAAAAAGTGCCATCAATTGCTCAAAGGTGTCCTTTAAAAGCATTTCCAGACCTACCCCAGTCAAAGTGCCCAAATCATTACCTCCACAGTGCACAATTAACAGGTCAGGTTTTGGCAAATGCATAAAGGTTTTCACCAGTGGTATCAATTGGTGACATTTGAATCCTCTGTGACCAAACCACTTAATTTCCACATCTTGTAAATTGAGGTTAGGTAAATTCCGGTTTTCAGCGTACCTCTGAGCCCAATAGATGTAACTATGTCCAACAATCCAGACAGAAAACATGGCGAGAGAAGGTTCTCCTGCAGTCAGATGAAGTGTGGCAATGAAATGGCAGTTGAAAAAATGAGTGTGTAAAATGAAAAAAACTGAGGAGTTTCTGTGTTAATGAAGCAGTAAGAGTGATTGGTGTATTTTGATTGCTGAAAACAGAAAGTTAGGGTGCATGGATGAGTTCGTTGAAAGATGTATTTTGAGTGGCGAAGAAAAAATCATTAAATGAAAGTATGCACTGGATATGCAGGTGCACTGAGAGTTCAGAGTTCAATTGCAACATTGTTGTGTGAACTTGGAAACACCAGAGGTCTTGCAAGAGGTGGTTGCTATGCAGAAAAAGCAGAGAGGGGGCAGAGGGGGGAAGGGTTTTGATTTGAAAAAAAGTGAGGGAAGAGTTTTGATTGGGTGACATGAGAGATATGTGTGAAGAATTACAGAATTTCTGTGCTTTTGATAGCTGCAGACTCTGGAGTGCGTACCTTTAGCTCTGCTGAAGAGAAATTGGTGTGTTTCTGAGACTGTTTTGAAGCTCAAAGTATTTGCTAAGGTGAGAAAAGATTTCTTTAATTTAGATAGAAAATAGTGTGCTTTAAGGAGAAAATTATGAAGAAAGTTGTGTTTTTCAAATGTTGGTTTGTCTGAAGTGTTTTACAAATAGATTTTGTTTCTTTGAGAAATTGTAATTGGAGAAAATGTGAAGTATTAGTACTGACAGGGTTTTTATGTGCATAGGAGCTGTGGAGTGTTTTCAAATTATGACTTGTAAATCGTTTTTGAGGAAAAGCAATGGTTATAATATTTATGACAAGGATATAATGGTGTATGCTTCTTTATAAGGCAATTGAGAGTCTATGATGTTATTTTTCCCATTTCAATGTAAGAAGTTTCTCTGTGGAGAAAATTGCTTGTAAATATGCTCCCATCTGTGCAAGGGAAATTTAGATTTTGAATGTTTGCGTTACATAGGCATGTTAAAGGTGACCGAAACATGCTGCAAAGGCAATCAAAAAACGCATTCATGTGTCTTAAGGACATTTTAAGTCATTTCCCCATGTGGAGTGTTTTTAAATTATGACTTGAAAATCGTTTTTGGGGAAAATGAAGGCTTTTAAAATTTATGACAAGGACATAATGGTGTATGCTTCTTTATAAGGCATTTCAGTGTCTCTGATGTTATTTTTCCAATATTAAATTAAAAGACCTTTCCCCGTAGAGCAAATTCCTTGTAAATATGCTCCCACCTGTGCATGGTAAATTTAGATTTTGACTGTTTGAGTTACATAGTCATGTTAAAAGTGACCAAAAAAAGTTGCAAAGGCTTTAAAAAAAGACTTTCATGTGTCTTGAGGACATTTTAAGTCATTTCCTCGTGGGCAGTGTTTTCAAATTATGAGTTGAAAATCGTTTTTGAGGTAAAGGAATGTTTTCAAAATTTATGTGCGCCATATGCCCCCAAATTTCTTTTTATGGGGTGCAGCAGGGTGTTCTTGAGACACCCCTGCACCCTCGGAAAAATTCGTAATTTGCGATGAGGTAATTGCTAATCGCAAATTGCACCTTCATTCGTATGGGCCTCCTGCTCCATGGAAATGAATGGGTAATTTGTAATTAGCAAATAGCTCATCGCAAACTAGGAATGGTAAAGAATCGCTATTTATTCCTTAAAATTCGCTATTTAGGAAATGCAAAAAACTTTGATGATACATATGGCGGTTCATCTCTAACAAGATAAGAAGCATAGGGATAGATTTATGATGACTGGCGCATCACCAGGGATGTGTTAGTCATCCTGTGCCGCTGTTCCGCCACCTATGGTGTGCTGCATTTACAATGCGGCGCATCATGGGGCAAAAACAGCACAGATGCGTGACGTATCTGTGCCGTAAAGGTGGCACATTGCTGGAGTTGTATCGCAAGTGTGATGAAGCTCCAGCAAGGCTCAGGGGTGCCCCTGTCGCAGGGTTTCTGTTCTCACAGAGAACTGTGCACAGAGGATTGGAACCTCGGCGAATTAGGGTGCCCCAAAACTCACCTTAGTAATCAAAAACCACTTAGCAAGCTAGGTACAGTGTCACATTGGATATAACAAACTCTCAATGTTTAGACAATCCAGAATATGAACTTATAGTACCTCAGGATACGTGGAACTCATGAACACTCGGTTGTTATATAGTTCTTAGAAACCAGAACATGGAGTTAAGAAGAACACATGTGTATTTGAAATGTTTATTTACTAATGCCGTCTTCTCAGGCGTAGTATCTTAGATTATACAAGTACACATATTATCAGTAGCAAAATTACCAGCATAGTTAGTAGTACATAAAAAGCGAATGGTGACAGTATGTTAACATGCTGTAAATGAATAAGAGTTAGCAACACTTATAAGCAGCCGCGGGCCGTGGAGGGAGTTACGGTGGGGCAGGGAGGCGGGGAGGGGGAGGGGCAGGGTGGAGAGGGCTCCACCCTGCCCCTCCCCCTCCCCGTCTCCCTGCCCCACCGTAACTCCCTCCACGGCCCGCGGCTGCTTATATCTCACCCTCCCTAATACACATATTATATTATTTGCTAAGAAGGTCTCTTTGTGTTGGTTTAGGGCGTGCCCATACTTTAGTGTCTTAGATTTGAAGGAATCACACCAGCTCTCTCTTCATGTGAACCGCATCAAGTGTTGTGTATGTGTGTTCGGCAAAGCAATATAAAACCCGCCTCATGTCGTGGAGATCAGACCTCATAACAATTCTGTATCGTGTTGTTCTTGAAACTTCAGCAGTCGCTGTACAGATATAGTTTAACAAGCAAAGCAGATAGTAGAGCAATAACATATTATTCTCATGTAAACCACGATGAACTACTAGGTTGAAAGCTAAAGCAACAACTAAGTGTCGTGTGCAGAAGTTGCAAAAAAGGAAAAATGGCGTTTAAACCGGTAATGAGCCCATGCTAACTTAACACGGTGTAAAGATATCCAGGATCTAGATGACACCTCCCCATGATCCGGAAACGAACTGAATAAGATAATAGAAGTGCCATCTCATGAGAGCAGATTGCAACTTTATATGTGGACGGTCCGCAAGGTAAAACATTAAAAACTAGGAAAATTTAATGCTAAAGAAAAATAAAACAGCCAACTACTTTATCGAGGCTTAAGCCAATAGGCAAGCTAAATAATAAAAACTTGACAAATAAGTCAATGAATTGTCAATGAAATGCTAGTACTCAGCATATCAAACATGAAAAAGGTCTATGACATAACTGTGTATGCAAAATAAGCTGCAACAGCCTCCAATAGGAAGTCACCGTCTTCATCCGAAAAGAGTTCAGCCATCCAATTTAAAAGCGGAAAAGAACATACGTGCTCTCCCAGCACCGGATCCTCTATCACCATCAGAGGACAGCTCGGTGGGTTTTCAAGAAAGCTCTGTTCCAAGAAAGACTGTGTTGCCGCCAGTAAATTCCAGGGACCAATTAGTCCATCCATCAATGCCACAGCCATAATCCTTTCGCCAGGACAAACCAACTCGTGAGTAATGATAGGAGTCATCAGCTGATTAAAGTCGACGTCAGGAGAAACCGGTCCGCAGAGACACAAATCAATGGCCCAATCGAAATCACAGGTCAGGCAGTGAAATACAGGCTGGACACAGGTGAAGTAGGAGAATCGAAAAGATAATCCATATGCCGTGCTTAATATCGCCAACGGCATTGTGCCATAATATTCAAGCATGCGATTGCGGAACAGCGTCAGCAGCTGCAGGGCGGGAGCTTGCACAGGAGGGACATCCATATTTAAAAATGTAAAAAAGCACAAGAGCGTCCGCTGGTAATGCAAGTAAAAATGGGAATCCACCAAGCACAGTGGAAAAAATAGAATGAAAGAAAGCAGGGATGACTCCAAAGATTTTGTCAAATGAAGTCACGAGACCACTGGCAACAACTTTAAAAAAGTGCGCCAGGCCCTTTGTGGAGGACGCGTTAAAGATAGTCCGAACCATCTTGCTGAAATGCAAAGGCGAATCTGTATTTAAAAGGGTCTGCACCTCTGTACGGGTGTTGGCTATGTGAAGCACGAAAGTTTCACGGGCCGAACTCAAGGCCACCTCTCTGAGACAAAAGAGCTCTTATTCTTGCCATGCCGTTGAAATCTGCTCCCAAGGTTGGTATTTGTGGCCAGATTGAAAACTCCCTATGTTCATGTGTGGGAGGAAATAGAACATTTCTGCAGCAAATAACCCGTTCACTTACTGTTACGATAAAAGGAATACTTTTAATTAACCCAGAACAATCTTCATTATTGAGCATCAAATAACTACCATTTTCCATCAACTTGAACGTGGGGATGATAGCAGGAACTGGCGTGCCTTGCAACACGCAAGCCATATTTGGTCGGTGTTTGTTGCATGAACCGTGTAACTGTATGTGCCTACACATTAGTGAATGATCTGGCGTCTCAGTGCATTCCTCTCCATTCAGATAAACTTCTTGATCATCTTTGAAACATCTGTATGTGTATGGAAGTGACCAGACCTCATGAAGAAAACCACTACCTAAAGGTTCATAACGACCTATTGGTATATATTTCATACAATTTGAAAACTTATATAAAGCAAAAGGCAGCGTTATTAAACCGTGGATAAGGCACGTTGCCAAAGCAGCCAACCTTTTGGATTTATACTGGAAATGTTAAAGGAAGAAATATGGAGTAGGGCCTGTAAATCTTTAATGGACAACCGAGTAAAATTACTCCAACCATCATATTCCTCTAACTCCGGGATAGTAGGGGTGTTTAATTTTTTAGAAGTAGCCAATCCAAAGCATTTGGTCTGGGAAATTGTTTCATTCACAAACAACATATGATTTGGGATGAGATATGCACGGTGCAAAGCCTCAGTGCCTTGTACCTGCCAGGTTCGTGAACCCCAAACTGATGTAGATCCTGGATATCTTTACACTGTGTTAAGTTAGCATGGGCTCATTACTGGTTTAAACACCATTTTTCCTTTTTTGCAACTTCTGCACACGACACTTAGTTGTTGCTTTAGCTTTCAGCCTACCTGCGTCAAGATCTATGCCTGCTTCAAGCAGGCGCAGGGTTTTGATGCAGCTTTGTCCTATCTGATTGTAAATGCGGCACACCGTGGGTGGCAGAGCAGCGGTGCACGTTAACTGGTGCATCTCTGGGGATGTGCTAGTTAATATAAATCTGCCCCTTTACATTTAATTATGTGCAGGGGACACCGAGTCGGTGAGATTTATCCAAGGTTAAGAAGAGATGAGTCCTGTTCAGTGAAAAATTGGAGATAGGCTTCACCTCCTCACAGCCGCGGGCCGTGGAGGGAGTTATGGTGGGGCAGGGAGGCGGGGAGGGGGAGGGGCAGGGTGGAGGGACCTAAAAACTGGCATATGGATAATTGCAGGTAAGTACACAATTTAATTATTCAAACGAAATTCGTAGCGCGCACAGCATCGCATTTTGCAATGCTGTGCGCGCTACGAAATTCGTTTGAATAATTAAATTGTGTACTTACCTGCAATTATTATATGCTAGTTTTTAGGTCCCTCCACCCTGCCCCTCCCCCTACCTGCCTCCCTGCTCCAACGTAACTCCCTCCACGGCCCGCGGCTGCCTCCTCAGCATCGTTGGACATGGTTAAATAATAGCTGCAAAATGTTACTGTTGTTAAACAATTTTACTATTATAATCTGAGATTTGTCTCTTACTCTGCAACATTTCATTGTTGTTATCTTTCTTTAAAGATAAAGACAACATCAACATGAGCGACAATCCGCAATCAGTTGATTTCGACCTCATTATTGAACTCGTAATTGAAACATCAGTGGATGTTGATCCCTTGGATGATTTCAATCCTGAGGATGAAGAAGAACGTGATGAGGATGCAGATTTGTCAGAATTGTATGACATAGGATGGGAAGCTGACGTGCTTGAGCCTATGGAACTATAAACATTTATTTTATAAATTTATAATAAATAAAAAGTAAATATGTAAACCGTTTAATTTAAAAATAAAGACACCTTCAAAAACAGGTTGTGTAGTGTCTTCAATAAAATATTAAAATATGGTCATAAAATTAGATCAGATTCATATATAAA
The DNA here is from genome assembly GCF_964261635.1 of Lissotriton helveticus. Taxonomy (NCBI): domain Eukaryota; kingdom Metazoa; phylum Chordata; class Amphibia; order Caudata; family Salamandridae; genus Lissotriton; species Lissotriton helveticus. Next base: position 1,650,416,531 of record NC_136068.1, read on the forward strand.
ACAGCACAGGTAAAATGAATATAAATTCCATTTCTTTTCTGCTATTTCTGTATTCTAAATTTGCCATGTACAAAAAATTCTTCTATGTAAAAATGTTAAGTAGTGTGTTAAGTTTTTGATGACTGTTATTAATTTACTGTTGGGTAATAGTGGTTAATAACATTTTTTATTATATTTTACCACAGATTCAACTGCAGATTATTTCAAGATTTCAGGATGCCAAGCAAAGAAAGAGTGAGAAAGGCTGCAAAACGTCAAAGACAGCAGGTGAATGAAAAAAAGCAGCAGTCCTCTAACAAAAAGATTTGTCAAGTCACCAAGAAAGCACCGGGTAAGAGTAGAAAAACATTTATAAGAAATATCTGTAGTAAAAAAAATATTACTACAGAAAATGTTTCAGTCCAGAAAAGGAGAAGCAATTCAAACGGTAAGGAAAGGCCAATGAGAAATGTTACTGCTAGAGTAAGAGATCACTCTATGCATGAAAGTAGAAGGAAACAACAGTTTAGGGACATTCGTAAACGAATGTTCCGCAACAGGATAATTGGCAATTTGTTAAAAAATTTTAAGAAAGGTCAACAGAAAGTGGTTTTTTATAAGAGAAAAAAAATAGTTGAGAAAGTTATTGATCAGGCATTTGAAATTAAACGCAAGTTATTTATTTTGACAATCAATAGAATTAGGAAGCTAAACAAGGCAATTTATGATTTCAAAAGAAATAGTAGATGGAAGAGAATAGTTAATCGTAGTAATTTTTGTGAAGTTTTTTCTGGAGAATGGATGCATAGTTCAAGCTCTGAGGCATTTTTTAATGAGGAGAGTTATTTCCAGGATAATGATTTGGTGCATGCAGTTGACACCAGTGGTCGAGCTTATGAAGTGAAAGATGGTTGTCCAGTTGAAAAAGAAAAACTTGTGACAACAGAGATAGAAGAGGTGTTAGGAAATGAGGTTTTAGGGAGACGTCCTAAGGGTCCTGTGTACACCTGGAAGTGTAGTAGTATTTGCAGTGTACGACAGGATTCCATCAATTTGCTTTGTGGTTTTATACGGTCATTTAATAAGAAAGGTTTGAAGCAGAAAATGAAGTTGTTGCAAGAATTAGATCCTTGCAGAGTGAGAGAAGTGATAGGTTTGCATGGTCATTCACTGGCTTGTCTTTCCAGGAGAGTATGCCAGAGTGTTTCATCATTTCAGGATGCTAGCAGTGCATCATAATAAAGTGAGGAAATTAGTTAGAATGTTGTATTATGCTAAGAGTCCAGCAATTATGCTTAAACAATTATGCGCTGCTCTTTTGCATGGTTCTGAAATAGATGTGAAGAATATATGTGAAGAAATTGAGTTTTGTTACTTTGGAAGTAAAGAGGAGAATGTTGAAATTGACCAAGAAGAAGAGAGTAATGTGGAAGATAGTGTACAGGTTTCCAGTACAGATAATTTCCAGAGGGAAATTGCGACGTTTGAGGTGAAATCTTGTGTGTGTTGTCGACGCACTTATTATAAGAATCAGACTAAGTTAGTGGATTTATATGGAAAAAGTGAAAGGGAAAATAATAGTGAATGTTAGGATTTTACAACATACTTGATGGTAGAAAATTGTTTTGATTTGGGATTGGATCAACATGTGTGTACTTATTGTTGTAACAAATTGAATCAAAACCAGATGCCTGCTAGAGCAGTTCATAATAATCTGGAATTGGTTGAGATTCCTTCTGAATTGAAGGATTTAAATACTTATGAATCTATTTTGATTCAAAGTATCCATCCCTTTCAGGCTATTGTAAGAATGGAGCCAAAGACAGGGAAATTGCCTCCATCAGATTTACAGAGAGGATTAAAGGGAAGAGTTGTTTATTTGCCTCTAGATTTGAAGAAAAACATTAACACAATTGGAGTAGAAAAAGTGGAAGAGGAACCTCTTATCTTAGTTAATGGGGTTCCGACAAAGAATAAGAAAATATGGCAAGATTTAGTAGATGTTAGGAAAGTCAAAAGGGCAACATTGTATTTGAAAAAATATAATAAATACTATAAAAATGTATATGTTGCAGAAGAGGAAGTAAGTGAGGAAGAGGATAGCGATTTGTGTGCTGGTCAAATTGAGAAAGTAGAACCCTGTACTAGTGAAGAAATATATGAACATTATAGTGTTCATCCTTTGCATTCCAAGGAAGTCATCGGGAATGCTATTGAGTTGTTTCAAATGAAACCAGCGAAAGGGAGTCCCATTAGTGTTTGGGAGGAAAGTTTGGAAGCTCGGTGTTTCCCACAGCTTTTTCCAACAGGTCAGGGAGGAAGATATGATGAGCGACCTCATCAAATTCCTGCTTCTGAATACCGGACTTTGCGATTGTATGCAGGAGATCCTAGGTTTCGACAATGCATTCCTTATTTGTTTCATCTCCTGTTTGAAAGCGATCTGTCTGGACTGTCATATGCAGTGAACCACATCTTGAAAAGTGGTATACACATGCAAAACATCTCGGCAAGTGACTTTATGGATAAAGTCAATGTCCAAGACAGTATTTTGGATTCTCACCTGATTAATCTCATGGCGTGTCAGCGTGGTACTAATGAGTACTGGTACCGTCGTCATGGTGATTTAAAATGTATGCTGAGGAACTTAGGAACTCCCACATGGTTCCTCACTTTGAGCTGTGCTGAGTATGGCTGGGAAGACTTACTTGAATTTCTACGAGAGGCAAATGCTAACGTAGAAAACATCGAATTCAAGACACCCGTAGAACTGTGCTCTTTGGATCCAGTCAATGTATGTAGGTACTTCAATCATAGATTTGAAGGTATGATGTCTTTCATCATGAATAAGAAGAATCCACCTCTTGGAGAGGTGTTGGATTTCTTCTGGAGGAAGGAGTACCAAGCAAGAGGTGCTCCTCATATACATATGTTGCTGTGGATCAAGGATGCACCTAAATTTGGAACGGATGCAGAAGAGTCAGTGATGAGTTTCATAGAACAGTATTCTACGTGTGCTGTTCCAAACGCAAAGGAGAAAAAAAGCCTAAGAGAAAAAGTTCTACGTTTCCAAAGCCATCGATGTGGAAAGTACTGTCGTCGTAAATTCCGGAACAAAGACAAGTTCTACACCAAATGTCGTTTCGGCTTTCCACGACCGGTGATTTCTAAAGGATGAACAGTTTGATGTCTTCGCTGCGACATAATGTGATGAAGAAATCACCTAAAAACACATAAAATTTGAAGAGGAACGAAGAGTCCAAGTACATCAACGACTACAACCCGTTGATTTTGTCCATGTGGAATGCAAACATGGATATACAGTTTGTGGCTGATAACTGTATGGCTGTGGCTCGGTATGTGACATCTTACATCACCAAAAAAGAGAAGACAGAATTGAAGGCTATGTGGGAGGACATTTCCCATGAAAAGAGCCTCAGCAAGAAGTTGTACAGTTTCAGTCTGAAGATGTTGTCGCATCGAGAAATCGGAGCTTACGAATGTTCTGACCGGTTGTCTTCAGCAAGTCTGTATGCCAAGTCCAGAAGTATCGTTTGGGCGAGTGTTGTTCTTGCTGCAACGCGTAATCGAGTTCTCAAACCTGTGCGGGAAATTGAGTATTTGGCGGAAAAGGAGCCAAACAGTACCGACATTTTGAAGACCAACATGTTGGATACATATTATCCAAATCGAAGCAGTCACCTCGAGAATGTTTGTCTGTATGAGGTTCTGCAAAATTACATATTCAAGAGGAACATCAAAGAAGATACTGAGAAAGGAGTGTATGCTGTAATAGGAAGTGAGGGATGTCTGGTCAAGCAAAGAAAATGCCACTTGATAAACCATCGAAAATTGAGTGGCGAATCTCCTGAAAAAAAGGAGTTTTTCTATTTAGCCCTTTTGCAACTTTTTAAGCCTTGGCGTGCAGAAGAGGAACTGCTTGGAGATTTCCTTTGTTACGAAGACTCATTCAATGCTGCCAAGGAGACCATAGAATGTCCTGCTTTTCCCAAATATGTAGAAATGTTGAATGTGGAAATTGAGCAGGAAGCAACGATTGCAGCAGAGATTGCCAGAGACAGTTCTCAGGACAGTCAGAGTTCTGCTTCATTGAGTCAGGATCCACTAGGAGGACCTCTTATCGAAAATGAAGCTGCCACTGCTATGAATGAAGTGGAAAGAGCCATGGCACATGCTCAGGAGGATGCGGTTAACTTAGAAGAGTTGGAAAGAAAACTCAACGTTGAGCAGAGGAAAATATATGACGAACTTACCATGCAAATTGATCATGGATTAAGTCATGACAAGAAAGAGTGCTCATGTACGTCGTTGAAGCCTGTCCGACTGTACGTGAGTGGAGAAGCGGGAACTGGAAAAAGTTTCCTTATTAAAGCAATTTCATGTTATTTGCAGGAAAGGACAGAGTCATCGCTGTCTTGTGTTGTCACCGCTCCAACTGGACTGGCAGCACATAACATTAAAGGGATTACTTTACATCGTTTACTGATGCTGCCAGTGGAGCATGACAACAAATTAGAATATCACAAGCTATCTGGAGATGCTTGTTTTGAAGTTTCAAGAGTCTTGAGGAAAATGAAACTTCTTATCATTGATGAAGTAAGCATGGTTTCAATGTCATGCTTGCCTTTGTGCATTTGAGAATGCAAGAAGTTCTCAAAACAGAGTATGATGTGTTATTTGGTGGCAAACACATCATTGTTTTCGGAGATCTTCTGCAGCTGACACCAGTGAAAGGGCAACCTGTGTTCAAAATGCTCACGCATGAAGATACCAGGAAGTGCTTAGGGAGCATTGGCAACGTCAATATATGGTTAAACTTCAATTATGCTGAACTGCATGAAAATATGCGTCAGGCAAAGGATGAAGTTTACAAGACTATTCTACAAGATGTTAGAATTGGAAAAGTGACCGAGCATGGGAAAGAAGCTTTACATGCACGATTACTGACAAATTTATATCCAGACGAAGATGTTGTGCCTGAGAATATTTTTCAGAAAATTACTGAGAAAAAATCTGGAATATGTTTGATGCCAACTCTTGCAGAATGTGCCAAATTCAACAACAAAATGTTGCATTTAGAAAAGCAAGAGATTGTGAAACTGGAAGCTATTGACAGAGTAGAGCATATGGGATCAACAATTATTTTGTCTGAGAATCTGAAAACAAAATTGGATTCATTAGAGAAGAGTATATCTAAAACTGCGGGTTTTGAAAAGACTCTGAATGTGTGCTTGAACTGCCGTATAATTTTAAGACGGAATTTACATGTTGAAAGAGGTCTGGTAAATGGATCAATGGGTAATGTTGTTGATTTTGTGAAATACAGAAATAGAGATGGAATTGAATTTTAAAAAATTTAATTTGATGGCATTGAGGAAGTACAGCTAATTGGTCGTTGTTCTGCTAGATTTTTGCTTGTAAAAGACTTATGTTCGTCGTAAGCAGTTTCCTGTTTGCTTGGCATATGCGGTGACAATCCATAAATCGCAAGGTTTAAGTGTAGACTGTGCATTGGTGAATATTGGCAGTTCTGTGTTCAAGGAGGGTATGGCATATGTGGCATTGTCACGAGTTAGAACTTTATCGGGATTTTACTTGATTGAGTGTGATGTCACAAACATTTGTGCGGATCTAGATTGTGTTAAGGAATACAATAGGTTAAGAAGAGAGTATGCGCCACATTTGCCTCAGTATCCTTTGTTTGAGAAACGTGTGGTAGGCCGGAAACGAAGAAATGTGACCAATACTGGGGAGGTTGTAGCAAAAAGACAAAGTCGATGAATCTGAAATTATAAGCAGAAACAAAAAGGATTCTGTTGAAGATGTTGTTGGTTTTCAATTTGAAAACAGTTCTGGTGTCAACTGCTATGCTAATGTAGTGGTTAATGTTTTGTTTTCTCTAGAAAATGTAAAAGAAGAGATTGTGGTCAATTCTGATCAAAGATTTTGCAGTTTGTTAAATTCTGTGTTAGAGAAATGTAGCACTGATAGAACAAACATAGAAAGTGTGTCTGAAATTCGAAATCTGTCAGACAGATGTTCAGGCCAAACACAATTCTCTCAAAATAGTCAGCAAGATTGTCAAGAGTTTTTAATGTATATGCTTGATGTATTGCATGATGAAGGTGTAGATGTAGATCACCTGTTTGGGCTTTCTTATCAATGGCAGCATGACTGCGAGAACTGTAGGGTATCAAGTACTACTAGTGTAGACTCAGAAAGATTTATATATTTAACTTTGCCAGACAGTAAATCAGTCTCTTTTAATAAGCTAGTAAAAGCAGCTGATCACAACATGGAGTGTAGCCAATGTAAATCTGAAATGATGTCCACATTATTTATACGAACATATGGCCAGTATGTCATTTTAATGTTCCAACGATGTAGGCCTGATGGAACAAAATTGACAACTTTAATTAAAAATTTTGGGGCTTCACAGTTGTCAATATCAGGAAGGACTTTTGTAACTGTAGCAATTATATATCATGATGGTCCTTCAATAACATCAGGACATTATACAGCTTATTTAAAGTGTAGAAATGGCTGGTCATTCTGCAATGATTCTGTTTTAATTTTCAAAAAAAAATTGCCGTATGACCTTATAAACTCTTACCTGGTGTTTTTAAAACCAAAATTTTAGGGAAAGAATCTCGGGATGTGCTCTGAGGAATTTCAAGAAGTTCTAATGGCTCCTACACGATTTGGCCTTGAGGATAAGTGTAGTACAGAGACATAACTTCTTACCATAACACTGGACGTCATGGAGAAATACGTGCACTTTGAATGAGTTCAGAAAAACTGTTTCTTTTTATAAGCTAATTGAAGCAGCCAATCAAAACATGGAGTAGAGGGAATGTAAGTCTGCAATGCTGTCTACTGTTTTACATTGCTTTATGATTAAAAGTGATGTAGAGAATTAAATAATTGTACTAGTCATAAAGGTAGTGTAAGTCTGCTTCATAGTAAGCTGTATCAGTGTGATAGGAAATGTAGAACATGATTGAGCAAGAAGGGGAAGATATTACTAGTCCAGGATTGTGAAAATGATCTTCAACATTTTAATTGTGAAAGTTGCGGAAATACAACATGACGGGATTGGCTTAAAAGAATTCTAAGAGTTATAAATGGCTCAGACACGATTTGGCCTTGTGGAAACGTGTGGTAGAGAGCGAGAAGTAATTTATTGTATGTAACATGTTTTTGAAAACGATGGAGGCTTTCTTTCAGAAAGTGGCGGGTTGAAAGTAATAACAGCACAACAGAGTGTAAGCTGTTCATAGGACATCCTTGGCGGTCATGGAAAGTAAGTTAACTTTAAGGAGTTCTGAATTCTGATTTGTTATGTTGTATGGGTTTTTTAAACACAATCATTTTGATTGTGTTTTTTTTTCCCCGCTGTTATATGATGAATACCTTCAAGTCACTGTTTTAGTGAAATTTGATACATTCTGAGAACAGCAAAAATAAACCATTTAACATGTATAATTAATTCTGTTCTGTTTGCATTTATGATGTACATGTAGAACTGTGTAGGAGGCATGGAGAAGGTGAGGCTTCTGTAAGTGTCAAAGTTGTTGCATACAGTGCTCATATTCTACTTAGTCTTTTATATTTCATTACTTTCACTGTTTCTGATCTAAATTTTTTTTTTAAAAAGAACAGTAAGTAGAAGGGAAGGAAACAGACAGTTATGTTAAAAGAAAGACAGCTATAGGGAATAAACTAGGGATACTGTTACCCGCAATCCTCTGCTGATGATGTCACTGAGCATGTCATGAATGATGTAATATGTGACATCATCAGCAGTGGATTACGGGTAATAGTATCTCTAGTTTACTCCCCTATAGCTGTCTTTCTTTTAACATAACTGTCTGTTTCCTTCCCTTATACTTACTGTTCTTTTTAAAAAAAAGAATTTTTTGGTTCGCTTCCGGTTCGCGTACCGGCGAGCGAACTGGGAAGCGAACTAAGAGAAATAGAGGTTGGCACAGTTCCAAATATTGTACCAATTTTTTAATAACGGGGAGGTAGTTCTGAAAAGAACTTTTTTTTAATTGTTTTTGTTGTTTTATATTTTTTTTATTTTTCTGAACATTTTTTTACTTTTTTTGAATTTTTCTGAACAGTTTTATATTTTTTTGGGGTTTTTTTCGGAGGGGGCAACGAAAACGATTCATTGTAAAGGGCTCAACAGGAGCAACAAAAAAAAAAAAAGAATTTATTATTTGGGGCGTTTCGTACAAACTTGCATATGATAGTCAATAGCTCTGTTGATCAGAGTGATGCTACTTTCTCCGTAGCAAATGAATCCATTGCAATGTACGCAGACTTGTTTTACTTCACGAAATCTCGTTTGTATATTTGGCACCATCTCCCTGCCCTCTGGTCCCGATACTTCCGGTACAACAGATCTGGCCATAATAGGGAGATTATCTAGGTCGTTACGAAACTGTGCAGCACTGTAGTTGTTAGGATGCCACCAAGTCATATGGCGATGCATTGTGTAGTTTCCGAAACTGTATTTTTTGTCGGTCCCTCTGGACAGTCTATCTTGGCATATAAGGCAAGTTACGTATCTTGCATTTACTTTTTTCTGACCTTTGGGAATTTTAAAAAATTGCCAAATGAAGTTTTCTTTCCGGTGAGACGTCCTGGGCTCCTCAGGCAAAAAGTGCCTCTCTTCGTGTTCTCCGTCCTGTTCCTCTTCTTGCTGAATTATAACTTCAGCTGGTGGTCCACTCTTCCTTGGATGTGGTGGAGGTGGTGGGGAAGCACCAGCTGAAGCTACTAAAGAAGCCATTGCTCACTGGTAACTAGGGGTCTTTCTCTCACAATGATGAAAGTCAGAGTGAGGAAAGAAGGAGGGATTTTCATCATTTGGGAAAAACAATAGTTCTCAACCAATGAAAAGTGTTCATTTTAGATTATATGACCTAGTCTTACATCATTAGGAAACCAAAAGTGAAATGAACCAATGAAAAGTGTTATTACCAAGTCACATGACCTGCTGTGTTTACGTTACGCGCTTTGCAGGGCCTCCCGGTTTGCTTCCAGAAACCTGTGCTTTGCGACTCGGTAAGCGTACCAGTTCGCTAACGTAGCACGTCATATGACGTATCACGCGACAACGCGAAACGTCATGCGGACGGGAGGCGTCACGATGTTTTCTAACGCGGCAGTTGCAGTAAAGAAACGTTTACCGGCTCGCGGTCTATTTCGCGGCATCAAGGTCAGCTAACTGGAAGCTTCCCGATTCGCGAAGCGGGAACGAAGAAAAAAAAATATAAAAAAAAAAAATTATTAACAAACATATAAAATATATTTTGGGATTTAAAGAAGAATACATTTTACAGCTACAGATATTAGCTGTTAAAAAACCAATGAAATTCACTGAAAAAACCATAGGTTATAGACCGTATATAGTTAGGAATTAGCATTTACAAAACCTTGAAAATTCACTGAAAAAATCAGTGAGTGCGTATGTAGTAACTGGTATTGGTGTGTCATGATGTCATCAGTGATGTCATTTGAGATGTCATCAGTGATATCATCAGTGATGTCATTTGAGATGTCATCAGTGATGTCATCAGTGATGTCACTGACCATGTCATGAATGATGTAATATGTGACATCATCAGCAGTGGATTGCGGGTGCGCGATATATAGTTAGTGCAACTAACTATATATGGAATTTCAATGGTTTTGTGTGAGTAAAATAAGGTTTTGTAAATGCTAATTCCTAACTATATATGGTCTATAACCTATGGTTTTTTCAGTGAATTTTCAAGGTTTTGTAAATGCTAATTCCTAACTATATATGGTCTATAACCTATGGTTTTTTCAGTGAATATATATATATATATATATATATGTGTATGTATATGTGTGTGTGTGTAGCAAAAACCTCCCTCGGAAAGAAAGAAAGAGCCCGCACAGGGAATCCGGTTTGGAGACTTTATAGGAGCAAAAGGTAAGCATGATGGATTTTGGCCGGTAGGGCCTTCCTCAGATGCCGCTGTTGAGAAGGAACACAGTCTCACCCTCGCTTAAATTGATCCTGCAGTTCTCTCATTGGTGAGAACAGGCACCATCCCCCAATCATGTGGTCACACCCCATAAGCAGCACTGTGGGCACTACAAATCCCAAGATGCTTCACTGTTGGGACGGTGTTGTGTGCGGAAATCGAGATGAATCCATGTGGGCGGGCAAGAAGTCTTGCAAGGCGAAGTGCTGTGTGCCACGCTACAATCCTTAAGGTTGCTGCAATAAATAACTATCTCCATGTTTCCAACTTCCATCCACATAGACAGAAAAATGTTTGTGCCTTTTTGATGGATTCCTTAGACAAAGGAGAAAGTGTTTGTCTATGAAAAATAATAAGAAAATGCAGCTATTCTGAAACAAACTGATAAGAGGGCATCTTAAACTATTGGTAAGAAATGCCTATAAGAGAGCCAAGTACTTTGACAGGCAAGTAATGTTCACCATGATAGACAGCAATCTGAGGGATTGGTATGTGTTAAGAAGGGCTCCCGGTTTTATGGTGTTTATTATTTGAACATTTCCATCTATATTTATCCATATTTATTTTTTGCCATTTTATCTGTATTTATTCATATTTATTTTGTGTTTTGTAGGTAAATGAAGGTGGAACACTGCATTTTCATATTTATTTAACTGATAGAAGCGCACTCATACTTTGATGTCTGTTGTGTTTTGGCTATTTAACCTGCCAAATATTACATAGCAATACAGCCACTGGTAATACTAGTATTATACCACAAATGTATATTGACACATGCTGGTATTTAAAGAAATGTCCTCCTGTGTTTTAATTTCCCTTGTTGTCCATCTACTGGGCTATAATGCATGAAAGATAGCATGGAGCGTCACTAAAAAGCAGCGCAAATGTATGTATTTATCCACTTTTAAAGATAAATGCAGACCGAAAACACTTTGTTTTCTGTCTGTATTTATCTGTAAAAGGAAAATAGGGAGACTATCATAGGGCATTTGAACCTAGACCTAAATAAAAAAAAGTTCTACTAAACATAAATGGGAGAGATCCAGTGTTGAGTAAACCTCTGTTTGCATTCCTGTGGACGTAAACTTGAAGAATAAACTTGTACTCCCTCGGACATATAAAATATACACATTATCCTAAGATCAATTTCTGGAGCATAGCCTAATAAGAGGAACTATCATTGGATGATATGTCTTGCAAATGAAGCAGGTAGGGAAACATACCACTTGGAATATAATGGACATAAAGAAAAAGTTACTTACCTTCAGTAACACCTTATCTGGTAGAGACTCTATTTAGCTGCATATTTCTTACGTTCAAATTATCCCCAGGCATCAGACTGGATACAGACATCTTTGGCGCGCAGTACCCCTGCGCACCAGAAGGTGGTGGTGTTTGGCTCCATGTGACATTGTCTGTGCTGGAAGTGACATCAGTTTCTTGACCATTACAGCACATATGCCATTACCATAAAGAATGTCTGTATTTTGCAGGTAATTGTATAATAAATGTATTTTTTGCGGAGTTAAGTGGGGGTTGCTTCAGCTCCTGGAAACTCACGGAGGGGTGGAGCCAGCACAGACTCCACTGTGGAGCCCACGTCAGTAAGGCTATGCAACGGAAACTGAAAGAAATCGAAGTTCAGAGTTTGGCAAACAAATCAGCCCTGGGCACCGCCCCCAAGCCAACGGACTACGCACTCAACCTGGGCTTCATCCTGGACTCCTCCCTCTCGATGACCAGACAAGTCTACGCCGTCTCATCATCATGTTTCAACATCCTACGCATGCTCCAAAAGATCTTCCGATGGATCCCCACCGAAACCAGGAAGACGGTCACCCAGGCTCTCGTCACCAGCCGACTGGACTACGGAAACACCCTCTACACCCGAACCACAACCAAACTGCAGAAAAGACTCCAACGCATCCAAAACGCCTCCGCACGACTCATCCTGGACATCCCCCGACACAGCCACATCTCTGGACACCTGAGACCTGCACTGGCTCCCCGTCAGCAAGAGAATCACGTTCCGACTCCTCACCCACGCACACAAGGCCCTCCACGACCTGGGCCCCAGGTACCTCAACAACCGCCTGACCTTCTACACTCCCACCCGCCAGCTACGATCGACCAGCCACGCCCTCGCCACTGTTCCGCGCATTCAGAGAGCCACCATGGGAGGAAGATCCTTCCCCTACCTGGCGGCCAAGACTTGGAACTCCCTCCCCATCCACCTCCGTCTGACCCAAGACCACCTCTCCTTCAGGAAGCAACTCAAGACCTGGCTGTTCGAGCAGTAGCGGACCCCTCTCCCCAAGCGCCTTGAGACCCTCCGGGTGAGTAGCGTGCTATGCAAATACAAATTGATTGATTGATCAGCCATTCAGACCAGAAAAGCATATCCTCCGATAGTGCAGTATTGTGTTGAAAAATGCCATGAGGAGACTCCTTGAAATGGGTAGTTTTACAGAGAATATCCCAGAACTGTTTTTCTTTTAGTGACCATGTAGGAGGTGACTGCTCATTTCCCTGGACACACCTGTGGTGTGCATAGAGTGTCTGTTTAATGCTGGAAGGTTTTCTTTTAGGAAGGTTTATTTTTTCTCCCAGGAACATTCTACCCATTGGTTAGGACGTATCGAAGAGTCATAGACCATAAATGTGACCCCATGGGACCTCGGAATACCTTTTGGACCTGCGGCAGATCAGAAGAGAACTGGGTGTTGTTCTGTGACCTGAGAGGAGACTTGAAGGACTGGGCTTGCTCCTCCTTGTATCCAGGAAAAGAGGTGTGGACTCCCAAGGGTCCGTTGGCTGACCTTCTGTGTGGCTACAGGGACACAACCAGCTGCAAGATGCCTTTTTCTTGAAGTGAACAGCACTAACTAAACTAGATGACCTGAGTGCTGTCCCTGAGGTACTGGGAGCCTTAGATGTGACAGATAAGGTATTCCAAAAACCCTGAAAAGTGGTAGCTTAGAAGTCAAAAGGTAAAATATTTAACTGGGACAGGCCTGCTGGGTGTTTCAGAGCAGAGCTCCATCTCGAGTTGCCTGAAATCGCACCCAGGTCCCAGTCTACCACTTCCATAAACTATCATTGGCACTTAGTGCTTTTTGGTGCTATTTTTATTTTTCATATTTCATATTGATTTCACATTTCCAGTTACCTTTATTGGGTTTATTTTTTGTTTTGATGTCAGTTTGTTTTTTTAAATTACTCTATTCTGTGTCAGATATGTCATACTAGTACTGTTCAGATGCACTGACCAAAAGCCTGGTCCAGCTGAAGGGATACCTGTCGATTTTCCGACCACACCCTCCAAAGCACCAAGGACCGCATTACTGGCAGACCGACTTGCAATTGAGTGAATGGGACAAACTAATAAACAAGATCTGACCCGTTTCCTCACTGTGTCACCTTGTCAGTGGTTGGATGAGTGCTGCGAGGAAACAAGTGTGATTAATACTTGGTGCTGTCACCCTTTTTCACTCTTTCATTCAAGCAGGCATCAACATATCAAGTCTTCAACAGTTCATACATAATCGCATCAACAGATGTGTGTGGAACCTAAAATGAGATGCTGCGAGGTGCTCAGGAGAAGAGTACTCCAGTTCAGAGGGTTTGTAACAAGCACCAGTTCATTAACTGGTCTAGTGACTTTTTTTTGTTGAAATGCTGACCAACCCAGTTCCTGCACCTCTGGGTGCTTTATTAGGTCACTGATGCACCCAGACATTGCAGATTTGAGCAGTAAGCAATGTTCAGGGTTAGTTCCTGTTGTGCCTTATGTTCAGGATTAAAATGGTGCTCCATAAGGCCTGGAAATTGTCTCAAGGTAGTCCTTGATATTTATTAATTTCTATAGCGCCTGAATCGCCCCATAAGGGGTATCTACGCGCTTGGGATGGTGTGCTACAGCCAAACCATAGGGACTCCGAAAAGAAAGGTTTTTAAAAGCGTCCTGAATTGAGTAAGGCTCTGGCAGTCGCGTAGCTGGAGGGAAAGTTTGTTCCAGAAAGTCGGGCCAATATGAGTAAATACTTTGCCACCCTTGCAAGCCTTTTTAATTCTTGGAGTGCAAAGGAGTAGCTTGGATCCTGATCAGAGGGGCCATGGGGGAGAGTACTTGGTAAGTTCCTCAGACAGGTAGGAAGGCCCCAGACTTTTAAGGGCTTTAAAAACAATGCAGCTGATCTTGAATTTCACCTACTTTCTCACATGGAGCCAGTGGAGTTTGTTAAGAAGTGGGATAGAGGCTGTACTGCGAGGGACATTTGCTACTAGCCGGGCGGCCATATTCTGGAAAACTTGTAACTTGTTTTAGGAAGCCTTGTTGGCCGAGGCGAATAGTGCGTTACAGTAGTCCAGACTGCTTAATACTAAGGCTTGCATCAGTGATTTGTTTGTAGAGGAAGGTAACAGAGGTAATACTCTTCTGAATAAACTGAGTGTGTGGAAGCAGGTGCCAACCGTGGTAGTGACATGAGCATTGAGCGTGAGATTCAGGTCGATCCAGATTCCTAAATTCTTGACCACTTCTTTAGGAGAAGGGGCCGTGCTCAGCTCCTCCAGCCACCACCTGGGAGTCCAGCTTATGGCTGCTTCTCCAAACAACATGATCTCCGGTTTCTCGGCATTCAGTTGGAGGAAGTTGGTCCTCATCCAGGCAACAATGGTCTGCATGCCCTCGGAAAAGATGGGTTGTATATCAGGGTAGATTTATCAAAGTTGAGGAGGAGCTGGGTGTTGTCTGCGTAGGAAATGGGACTGAACCCTAAGTTCCTCATTAGTTTAGCCAAGGGAGTCACGTACATGTTGGAGAGTAGGGCTCAAACAGGAGCCCTGCGGCACCCCCTTGGTAACTTTTGTGGTTTTAGATCTAAAGGTCCACAATGTGACTGTCTGGGTTCTGTCCGTAAGGAAGTCGGTAAGCCATTTTAGTGCAACCCCCTGTACTCCAATGCCCTGAAGCCTCTCCAGCAGGAATGGTGCGAGATGGTGTCAAATGCTGCTGATAGGTCAAGCAGAACCAACAGTGCCGTCTGACCATTGTCCAGGGCCGTTCTGATGTTATCAGTTACCTCTATCAACGCGGACTCTGTATTGTGCTTGGCCCGGAAACCTGACTGTGAGACATCGAGGCATTGAGAGGTTTCAATAAAATCAAACCGATGCCTGTTTATATGCTTTACAATAAGCTTGCTCTGAAGGGGGAGCAAAGAGATGGGCCGGTAATTGGATAGCTCCGTAGTGAGGATCTTAAGATTTTTACAAATGGGTACAACTTGAGCTGCTTTACATTCTGGGGGGAGTCTGCCAGCCCTGAAGGAACTATTAATTCCATTTTTTACATTGTCTCTTTTCAGTTCAGAGGGCAGGGGAATACCAGCCAGTGGGAGTGTATTTTGGAGGGTGGGTCTGTGGTTTCATAGGAGCTACATTATATATGGTGGCTTGTACAATGGAATTGAAATGAGCTAACTGTTTCTCTATACTTTATGTCTACACTATTGGTGTTCCAAGAGCAAAAAGGGGTAAGGAATTGGTCAGGTCTCCGTTTGTTTCAAGGTCTGTAGCGGCGTGTGGCATGAGATGTAGGGGTGGAGACATTTCTGGGACTCAAATTGAAAATTCACCAGAGAATGGTCAGGCCAGGTCAGAGGACCTGTTTCTTCACAGATGATATTCGTGGAATTGGTTGAAATAAGATCTAAAGTGTGTCCTGCAGAATGGGTAGAGGTGCTGTTGATCTTCAGGGGATCAATTGTGGCCAGGTCTTTTAGGCAAGCTGTGGTGTCAAGTTTGAAGGCATTCTCACTGTGGATGTTAAAATCCCCCAGGAGTAGGAAGTTTTGAGTAGAAATGACAGGTGGGGAAATTAATTCCATCAGTTGGCTAGTAAAACTTAGTAGCGGGCCAGGGGGTCTATAAACGAGAACCCCTTTCCGGCTATGTTGAGGGTGCAGGTCAAGTCTGAAAACTAGGCATTCTATTGCGTCTGTACACATCCAATCTAAAATAAAGATACTGCATAGAAGGCCTGGGACCCTAGTGCCTGATGTCGCTGTTTGAAAATCCTTTTGCTCCTTGCACTACCAAGATGTGCTGTGTTTCTCTTATTAAAAAGCCTGCATGAGGCAGCTGTGCATTGTGCCACTTGCTGTCCTCTTTCTTTTCCTTAGAGGTTAGCTTGGCAACCAGCAACTTACTGTATGCCTCCTTTCCTTTTCTAGGTGGACTGCACCCAGCAACTGCAGTGGCAAGAAGACTGGTGTAGCGGACTGTGGTCTAACTCAGTCATGTTTTTTCTCCTCAGCATTCCGATTGCATAGCGATTGGGCAAGGTCAGAGCATGGCTTTTATAGCAGCACCTTCAAAATGGCTGCTGAGATCTGGGGGTCTTGCAAGAACTTGCATTCTCCACTTGTACATTGAGCGGGTGGTAGCGCACTCATACACTTCTCTCTCCTTTCCAGCTCTCAAGCGTACAGCAGTCACGGTGCACTATTTCACAATTGCATTCAGCTCTCTGTCCATACTATGAAAGATAAATGGAATACCAGGTATGTGTACAGCTAAGGAAAGTGTATTGAATCATGGGTCGTATGTACATACCAAGACCATTGCACTCTACAATGCTCCCCTGTTAGACCTGGCACCATTGGGGTGGGTCTCCCTTCCATTTTTTGCTGTGGCCTCTGATGTTTTTGATGGTTATAGATGCTTTGGGCACTGTGCCATTGCTATTGAGTGCCACTGTGCAAGTGTTCCCTATGGTAAATTGATGTATGGATTAGTAACTCCATGATTGGCATATTTATCAGACCCTAGTAAAGTGTACTGCATGTGCCCAGGGCTTGTCAATCAAATGCTGCTGGTGGGCTTGCAGCACTGATTGTGCCACCCACCTGAGCAGCTTGTAAAGTGTGTACCAGGCCTACCATTGCAGAGCTTGTGTGCAGTCTGGTACTGCCATGTTGACTTGGCAAGTCCACCCACTTGCCAGTCCCTAACCCTTCCCTTTCCTACTTCTTAGTCACCCCTATTATAGGCCCAAGGGCAGGGTGCATTGTATGTAAAAGGTAGAACATGCCAAGACATGTGTGGCATGTCCTGATGGTGAATTACAGCTAATTTCGTTTTTCAGTATTGCAAGGCTACCCTATTCCCCATAGGCCAGAATGGGCAACTTGATTATAACATCTTATAAACTGACTCTGGGAACAAAGTAGAAATTCGAGTTTACTATGCCGGAACTCAGAATGATAAAATACATCTTTTAGTGAAGTTGGTGTTAAAATACCACTTTTAGAAAGTAGGTATTTTCTTGCCTAACCATCCAAGCCTGCCTCTGCTAGGTTGTGTATTCATGGTCTGGTTTGTGAGTGACAGGGGCTGGGGTGGCTCAAGGAGACCGGGTGAGTCTGCATAGGGCTGAATAGACCTATCTGCATGTAGAGTGGTCAGAGGAGTAGCACCTGGGCCTGAATAGGGCTGTGCCTGCCTTCTACAATACTGGCTCCACCTCCTGTGGTGTGTCTGAGGACCCTGGCCCAACCTGACAAAGAAAGGGAGTCCTGTAAACAAAGTGCTCCGGGACTGCACAGAACTGGTTTGGACTAGGTACAGACACTCTCTGCCTTCAGAGGCAAAGGATTTTGGTGTATAAAAAGGGGGACCCTGACCCCAGGATTTTAGAACACTTCTGGGAATTAAGAGGAATCTTTGGTGAGGAGATGAACCAGGAACCTGAAGGAGGATACTACCCCTGTGCTGTGTGTTTGGGGGTTGGCCAGCAGTGGTTTCTTCATTGCCAAAGAAAGGAGAAGAGGACTGAGTGCGCTTTTCATCAACTTGAAGAAGAATATCCAAGGGCTTGAAATTTGAGCTTGCCTCCTACCTGAAGTCTCAGGAATACAAGACTACACCAGCCAGCTCCCCCTGAATTCCCTTGCTGGGAATAGAAGTGCCTGCTGTTGTGCTGGGCCTTTTGAGAGACTGCAAGTCGCTGGGAGCTGGAAGCACTATTCAACGAGGAGAAGCGTGTCGGCGCCGCAGTGGTTGCTGTCGCATCTCCAAGGAAGTGTCCCGCTGCTGCCGCTGTCACCATTGCATCGCCGAAGCGCTGCACATCACCGGAGAAGCATGCCACCGCCGCAGAGGTCGCCGTTGCAGAGGTCGCAGTCGCACCTCCTGAGAAGCGTGTCACAGGGACTGTTGCAGCTTCAAAGCTCATCGAGTCGCTGCATGGCCGTTGGGCGTGCACTCATTGCATCAATGTTGTCACATCTTAACCAAGACGCCATTTTGACGCATCGCACCGGAGAGAAGTATCGAATTGAGGTGCCATCTTGTCACATCATACCGGAGAGCAGTAAGAAACCACGCATCACCTCCCCACACAGTAAGGAAGCAAGCATCAACTCCCCTGCAAAGTAGTAAGGAACCAACACATTCTCTCCCCTGAGTGTAAGGAACCGACGCATCACCTTCCCTGTGACCCTGCGTTATACATCCAAGGTACTTTGAGAGTAAAGTGTTGCATTTACAACTTGAGAGAGCTGAGCTATTTTCTACCATTTTAAAGTCTATTTTTGAGTACAAGTTTTGTGGGTTTTTGTAAATTGGTCTTGTGTTAAGTCTAGTAAAGAATACTTATTTTTCTAAACCTGTGTGGTGTCCATCTGTAGTGTTTTCACTGTTTTACTGTACAAATATTTACACACTGCCTCTGAGATAAGCCTTCCTGCTCGAGCCAAGCTACCATGGGGGTGAGCGGGGTTATTTTAGGAGTGTAGCCCCTTACCCTGACTAGATGCAAGGTATCTATTTGGTCAAAGGTATCTACCTCTGCCAACTAGAGGCCACCAAATCTAACAACCCCCAAGCATTTTCTGGTGCATGACAGTCTCCACACGCACACAGCTTTCATCCAAGTCTGGCGTTTATAAAATGTTGTGCCCGGATCTGTATAGGTGCTCATAACATTCAGTTCTGTATTTGTATTACTTGGCATTTTGACTTTTTTATTGTTTTTGTACTGCATACATGCTTTATATATTGTCCATTATCAGTTAAGCCTGTGCCATATCTACGAAGGTGTAAAGCTCAGATTAATTTAGTGTCATTTGGGATTCACCGTGACAGGAACGTTTTATTATTCTTGAATGTGGGTGACCACCCACCCAAATAATAATCCACTTTCTTACATTGATATATTGCATCAAGATGCATGGTTTCCACACATTTGAGGTTGGCACTGCCATTAAGAGACCACTTTGGTTTATGTGGACTCTATCATTCATATAAAATGTATTATGACCTTTAATTTCTCAAACTATTGAACAAATTCACACCAAATCCCATAAAGTGCAATCTGTTGATCAAGATCTAGTTTCCTGCCAAATTTGGTGTAACTCTGTTCAGCAGTTTTTTTCTGCAGCCCGGCCTAAAGAAGTCTATTGAAAATGCATGGGGATTTTTGTATTTTGGGACCCTTCTTTTTTTTTTCTAGGCCGCCACTTGATGATATTCCTGAAACGTTCCTTTGGAAAGTTTTGTGAAGATTCGTCAAACGGTGGCAAAGTTACTAGCAACACAAAAAAACGGTGTTCCTATTGGACAGCTGACCTAAACATAAATGCCTAATGGACACTGCCATTGGGTGATACATAAGTATATTTGCATATCCTAAAAAGATGCAAAAAAGTTGATAATGAATAACCTTCGCTTATCCGATTCACGACAAGATGTAAGCATTTCTTTGTAGTTTTGATTGAGTGCCTTTGCCTGTACTTCTATCCAGTTTGATGAGTTTTAATGAATTAATTGTTTCTCAGCAGCTTGGCTTGAGCTGGACTTTGAAATTCCCAAAGACCCAAACAAAAGGTGTTCGAGATAACATTAAAAGTAGGCTGGCTGAATGTTAACAATAAATCATTGTATTTTATTTTACAGTCACATGAGGCCGCTCCAAGGCAATATTATGTATACTTGATTTGCAGTGCTAAACAAATCACCCACTCCAAATGTTGTCTAGATTTGGTTCAGGTGCCCAGATGTAATTTAGTCAGTGCCACCACACAAATATATTTACCGATCCTGCTATTTGTCTGTTAGTTGTATGTCTAAAAACTGCCAAAACCTGTTAAATCAATGAAGCTCGTTGGTACTTTTACCTCTCTATTTTAAACAGCTGAAATGAGCAGGCTTTGAACATTGAAAGATTCCCCCAATATTGTATTTCATCAATAATATCGACCGCATATAGATTTCATGTTCCTATGGCAGATGCATCTCTTGTGCTGTCCTTATTTTCTCATATAGTTACTCAGTGCCTATATACTGTGTAAAGTTAGCATGAGCTTATTAAATGTTTAAACGCCATTTTACCTTTTGCTGCTTCTGCACACGACACATAATTGTTGTTTTAGCTTTCAGCCTAGTAGAGCGTTGTGATTTACTCGAGAATAATATGTTATTGCTCTGATATCAGCTTTGCTTGGTAAACTGTGTCTGTACAGTGAGTGCTGAAACCTTCAAGGATAACTAGACACCGTGTTGTTGTGAGGTCTGATCTTCGCACCTTCCTGGACAGAACATACATGAAAGCGGCCAAGTTCTGGCTTTAGGCACGATTGATATTGCGCCACACAGAGCACACAACATACACTTGATGGTGCCTCGCATGCAGAGAGCTGGTGGAAGATGATGTGATCCCCTACCACTAGGATCTTGAGGTATTGGGCCGCCCTGCTAAAACCCAAAGAGACCTTCTTAGATATAATATACTAGATAGGGAGGGTGAGAATTAGGTGGTGTTAACCCCTATTCATTTCAGCATTTTAGCATGTTGTCACCTTTTGCATTCTATGGACTAGTAACCACGCTGATAACTTTGCTTCTTATAATATGTTTGCTTGTATTATCTAAGATACTGCATTTGAGAACACTGCATTAGTAAATAAATATTTCAAATGTGCACGCGTCCTCATTTACTCCACGTTCTGGTTTGAAATGATTGTATAACGAAAGAGTGTTCATGTATTCCACGTGACCTGAGGTATTCTAAGTTCATGTTCTGGTTTGTCTAAACATTGGGAGTTTGTAATGACCAATGAGACACTGTAGCTAGCTCTGTAAGGGGATTTTAGGTACTAAGGTGAGTTTTGGCACACCCTAATTCACTGAGGTTCCAAGACTCTATGCACAGTTCTGTAGGAGAACGGAATCCCTGCTACATGGAGCCCATACATTGGTGGTCTTATTTCATGACACTTGAGTAGTACTTCATTCATTCCTTAACCCCTTCACTGTCGTTTCCAGAAAACGGTGGTGTCGGACAAAACCTCCCTGTTTGTGAAATAGGTCTTTTCAAGCTTGAATCTTTCTAAAAACGGTTTCCTTGAATTACTACCCAGTTGTGCTACAAAGTTTGCTTTGTTCTTTTACCTTTCCGGTTCGTCATGGCCTCTGCAGTGGACATTCCGCAGCATAGTCGCATTGCGGTGCGCAATCATTTGCAACATTATAATGTTCCCGTAGACGGCATGGCCGTGATAATGGTGGTGAGTGCGGAAGTAGCTTACCCTTACGAAATCTTTTACTCGTGGGTGACCTTCCCAGCTGTGGACGCAACTACTGGTGTGTTCCATACATATACTCCCGCTGCTGTGCCGAATGAATATACTCCGTATAGGGCACAGGAAGTACCTATTGATACTTGGCAGCATCGCGTTTGGTTTGGTGGCGCCCTCCCCCACTCTTTGACAGCTCCGAGGTTGGGTCCTTTGTCCATTCCAGGCGCAAATTGGCCTGTTTTGGCTGGATTTACTCCTCATCCTCAGCACGGAAATTGTACCGTTGTTGAGCTACGGAGGATACATGTAGTCTCTATTAGTGTTATTCGAGCGTTAGTGCAATACATAACCCGCAATGTCCCAGACGGGGCCCCGGGTGCTGCGGCGCCTCAAGCAGGACAGGGCGGCATGAAGCTCAGTCCCGTGATGGTCAATGCTGTGATGGGCAAGCGCCCCCAGGAGAAGGATGATTTCCCTTTCTGGCTTGCCGAGAAGTTTGACCAGCTTGAGGCAGTATTTCCTAACACGTCTCCTGGTGAGAAACACAGGATTCTGACAATTAGTTTGCCGAAAGACTTGGCCCCTGAAATCGGTGACTGTGAGACCTGGGGTAGAACATTTGTGGCGGTCTATGCGAGGTGTTACGGCACTCCGTCTATGGCTGTCCTGCCAACGGTCATTAAGCGTGTTCAGGATGAGCACGGACCTGAGGCTGCAGTTGAATTGGGTATGCGACTGTGTGGCTCCTATGATGTGGTTTGCGATCTCATTCTTGCTATGTCAAGGGGGATGTGGTGAACTTTCAGGTAGCTAATGCTTTGAGTGCGCTTCCCGATGCCGAGAAACCCCGACAGTTGGTGAGGATTATCGTGGCGGCTTATAAAACCATGGGCCGCAATAGTAGGGGTCTCAAGCCTTTTTCGACTAAAGAGAAAACGCAACCCCAGGGGCAGAAGTCTGAAACTGACGTTCAGCCCAAGTCCAAAAAACAAAATTGGCCTAAAAAACAAAAACAGGGAAAGCAACAGAAACAGGAGTCTCGTCCTGCGTCTCCATTGCCTGCGCCCGCAGAACGTGTTTATGACTTGCGCGATTGAGCGAAGATTAAATCACCTGATCGTTTTCAGGTTTCTGATCACCGCTCTCCACGTTCTTTTCAGGATTCATCGGCCTCGTCGACCGGTGGTGGAGGAGGAGGAAGGGGTCGGGGTGGCCAGCAAGGACGCGACCAGCCCCGCCCGAAAGACTGTGCAGGAAAGCAGGACGGCACTACACCGAAAAGACCCCAGTTTCAAAAGAAGAAAGTCGCCGCTTTGACAGCGAGATATGCCACAGATAGTGAGAACGCGGCTTCGGAATCTGACATGGGCTCTGACCTTGCTGGACAGCGCGGCAGAGATTACCATAATACGGGAGGTCCTCTGTCCACTACTGAAGGTGACAGTGACTGACCGTTATGTTGTAATAGAAACAGCTGATACTAGAGTTGATCCCCCTGACAGACTTTATGAAATTGTCCTGTTAATCGAAGGTGACATACAACGTACTGTAAAAAGGGTATTTTGGGAAAATCTGTCGTGTACGTATGACATTTTTTTTGTCGGAGGCTGACTGGCCCCCACCTTTTGTTCTCGCAGCTCCGCGAGGGGAGGAGGTAATCCTCCCCAGTTTCGCGCACACAGTCTCTAAGGAGCATGCGCTGAATTTTGCAGAAGAGTGGGCTAAAGCGCTGGCGCCGGCTCTGTACCATACGCACTGTGGTTGGGATAAGTTTTCCCCACACCACGAGATTCCTTTGCGGTCTCAGCGGCAACCTCAACCTCAGTATCCCATTAGACGTGAAGCTAAAGCTTCCGTTGCGGAAATCCTTGAACAATTGGAAAATCAAGGTGTGATTGAAACGTGTGTCACCGATGAATAACCCTCTTTTTACTGTGACCAAGCCGGACGGTTCTTATCGTATGGTATTGGATTACCGGCATTTAAACTCGCATTGCCGTACCTGTGCAGTACAGAATACTCACGGCTCTGCCTTGGTGGATAGTCTTGTGTGAAAGCGGTTTAAGACCACGCTTGACATATCCAACGGTTTTTATGCCCACCACTTGGATGGTCTGAGTTCCCAATGGACCTCCTTTACTTGCGGCGGTGTGCACAAACTATTTCGACATTTACCTACGAACTTTGGGAGCATCTGTGTCGCGTTGACCGCTTAATTTGTAGCTTTGCAGACATGGGTTACAAATTAAATTTAGCAAAATTGCACATTGCAGAGTATACAGTGTTATTCCTGGGCTACGAGCTCAACAATGAAGGTAGAGGTTTGGCTCCTCACTTCCTGGAGAAATGCGCACAACTACGCGCTCCGACAACTCTGGAAAAAATTAGTCTTTACTGGGTTTTTTGAATTTCGGGAGAACATACATTCCGGAATATGCCCAGCGTATCAAGCCTTTGTATGCTTTGATACAACCAACTTTTACCAAATCATGCTGGCTGCCTGAGCACTCAGCTATACTGCAATCATTGCAGGCTGATTTGCTCGCTTCTAAATTTTTGCTGACTCGTGACAACCACACCAACCTGGTGATAAGAATCATCCCTGGGATGGTGGGTTTCACTTACCTGACTTTTAACGACACTGTACCTATTGCTAACAAGTCACACTTGTACACTTCGGCTGAAATGCGATTTTCCACTGTGGAGAAAGTTTTGACGACTGTACAGATGGCGATTCTTAAGGAACGTGCTCTGTCACAGGGAAAACGCCTGTTGGTTTTTACCCCGTGTCCTGCTTTGGAGGCAGTTACGAAAGCCAGTGTACCGAATTCTAAAGCTTTGCCCCCTTGGTGGATACAATGGGCTGCGTCATTGACGTCCCCGGATGTCAGGTTTATATTTGACGCCTCCTTACAGTCGCAGGAGTACCTACAGTATGAATTCGTTCATCCAGCTCCATTAGCTATGCAACCTTTGGAGGATTTCCATTGCATCATTTACACTGAAGGGTCGGGGCAGGTTGCGCATGGCTCTAAACACGCCTACGTTTCTGCATGCGCCATTGTAGTCGGTGCCATGGTGAACCATGAATTCAAGTCCAAAGCCGTGCACACGCAGACTCTAGGGGATGGCACCGCACAATTGGCAGAGCTTTGGGCTCTGATGCTTGCATTGGAGTACGCTGATCCCAGTGTGACGACTCTTATTGTGAGTGATTCCTATTACTGTGTCCAGTCTTACAATGAAACCTTGTTCTTTTGGATTCAAAATGACTTTCGTGATTCCAAGGGTAGCACAATAAAACATAAAATTATCTGGGTTCGAGTGGCTGAGCTTAAAGAGCAGTTGCCACTTGTGTTTGTAATTCATACTCTTGGCCATCAGCGTGTTGGAGTTCACGCTGTGGGTAACTCACTTGCTGATGAGGCAGCGAAATCAGCGGTATCGACATATTTAGTTGCAGCAGTTACACGGTCCAAAAGTAAGATTGATGATGATATCTTGGCGGCTGTTGCTGCCACTGAGAAGGGAGGTAAATATCCTGCAGGGTTCCCTTCGAAGTACACATACCACTAAAGACCCGATAAGGTTCCTTATGTGAAAATTCCTTAAGTTGGGGAGCGATTGATTCCCAACTCGGACCGCAGGAATACATTGATCACAGGGGCACATGAAAGTGTTGCATCTGCGCATGCGGGCGTCTCGCCACTGTATCTCAGTTACAACAACGTTTCTGGTGGCGGGGACTGTACAAACAGACGTGCGATTATGTCCTTCAATGTGACATTTGCCAGCAGATTAAGCCTTCGACTACTGCGCGTCTGCCACAGACACAGTTATACATATCTAGTAAACCACTAGGTTGCGTTTATTTAGATCACTGCGGTCCTTTTTCTTCTGATACTGCATATAAGTATATCTTAGTCGCAGTTGATTCATGCACATGCTTTGTCTAGGTCTGGCCCCACTGTAGCGCTGATTCACGTACTGTCCTAAGAGATTTGCGCGTCTTTGTAGGGATTTTTGCCTGTGGTACCTTCCATTCGGATCAGGGTCCTGCTTTCGCCTCTAAGGCATATAAGGATGCCATGATGTCGTTTGGGGGGCCAAGTCAAGTTTTTGTCTCTGTACAGACCTGAGGGTAATAGTGTAGTGGAACAAATGAACCGTGACTTAAAGCAATCATTGACAGCTCGAGTTATAGGCACTGGCAGGAACTGGATGGCCCATCTCAATGGCGTGCAGCGTGCTCTTAATATTCTCCCTAGAAGGTCTCTGGGTGGGCGGACCCCATACGAAATGCTCTTTGGTATCAAGATGTATGTCCCGGACCTTGACGCTCTAGACTGCGTGGCCCAAGCCACAGCCTTTGACGTAGATTAACATTGCAATGTTTTACAGGATCTACAAAAGACCAGAGACAGTCTTGCAAAGGAACATTTGCCCTCCACATCGGATGATGCGTTGCAGATCCCGGTAGTTGGCTGGCTACCCCAAGTTGGAGAACTGGTTCGAGAGAAGATCAATAACAAGAATGAATTTGGTCCTTCCTATCGAGCTCCGGTTCCCGTGCTTGGCGTGAAGTCACAAGAACAGTCATTTTACCACCACTTCCAGGTCGTAAGGAAAACAGGTTTATCTCAATTGACAATGTCAAGATACACAGAGTGGCCGATTCTTCTTAGTATAACACCGGCTGTCTCCTGTCCATCGATTGTGAGAAATTCTGTTTTGACCATTGCTTCTAATCCTGAGCCAGAGTTGGCCATCGAGATGCCTACAATTTCCAGTCCTTTATTAAGTACTTGGCCTGGTACTCATGTTGATGAACTTGATTACACTTACCCGACTGACTTATCTATACCTGATTTGCAAACACGTTTGGCCACAGAATCCAGATTTTCTTTTGACACTATTTCGCATAACTCAAAGAAGCCCTCACGTTTTGCAATTTATGCCAGTTTATTTAAAAAACACTTTTTGATTCCCCCTCGGACATATATTTGGTTGGTACTTTTTTCGATTTACCTTTTTATGTCAATTGGTTTTGTGTTTTATTTTTTTCGAATCGTCAAGGGACACTATGTCGAGGAAAGAATATGCATTCGAAATCTGAATGGTACTTTGGTACCCCTTTCCTCTTCGCATTCAGCACACAGTCTGAAGAGAGACTTGAATTTTAACATCACTGCTTGGCCTGTCCTTGATGGGATTGTGTGGAATGCTGTTAAATTTCAAATACATGGCCCTACTGAGGTTGTTAATGTCCCAAATGTGCTTAGGGTAAACATGGGGGATGTAGTAAAACAAAACATAAGTTCTGATGATTGGGATGTTCAGGCCCTAGAGGCATTGTTTTCTGATTTGAAATATTATGCTGCCTTTGATGCTGAAGATTTGTACTGAAGATTTGAATCTGCTAATTACGGTGAATTATTTAGCTTCCAACATTTTGGCAACCATTATCTGCATAAAAGTAATTCCAGAAGGAGTACTGTAAATTATACACCGTGGGAGCATTGTCCTGCTCCTCTTCAGGGCAGTTTGAGTACCTTTTTGAAAAAGTACACTTATTTTACTGACTTTAATCAGTCCAATCCCGCTTCATTTTATTTTAAAATGACAAACGTCCATGTCCAAGGTTAGACTTACCAATACTAAGTTGTTATACTGGAAGTCCTTTCTAGACAAGCTGGCTGTTGGCGGCTACGAGTTATGGAGGGAAATAATTGACCTTAAATCTGTTTGGGGTTCAAAAAGTTGGCAGGTACAAGGCACTGAGGCTTTGCACCGTGCATGTCTCATCCCAAATCATGTGTGGTATTTAAATTCTACCATTTCACAGACCACATGCTTTGGATTGGCTACTTCTAAAAAATTAAATACTCCTTCCTTCCCTGATTTAGAGGAATATACTGGCTGTGATAATGTTACACAATTTTCCATTAGGGAATTGCAATCCCTGTTTCTGAATTTGTTGGTTTTACTCAAGTAAGGACTGATCCCCGGGTTGAAACTGACCACTCTGTCACCACTTATTCAGTAGGCAAATTATGTCAGAATTGGCTAAAACATTCTACCTTGGCATCATTTAAACTGCATCTATCCAAGCTGACTGAGAATGTAGATTTAAATGATTTCATAAAAGGCCCGGCTAGTGGTAGATCGAAACGATGGATATAATCGATATACAATGAAATCTGGAAAACATCACAGATTGAGGCGGCTAAACGCCTTAGAGCTATTGATCAAGCTAATTTAGAAAAAGTGCTTGCAGTTGTAATTAATAGCATTAACATGCTTTCTTCCCGCATTTACACGTTAGATAATATTGTGCCTTCTGTTGTTGATATTGTGCAAAATGAAGTGTCTGTGTTATATCATGGTCAAAATCAATTGCGTTCCATTATGCAATTTGCCTGGACCCTGCAGACGCTTAAGTCTGGGGAAAGTGCCTTGGAATTACATGAATGTCTCCTCCCTTTTTGCTCCTTTTAATTTGACTGACAAGCAGCGCTTACTTTCAATGAGGGATGCATCCTTTTCCATGTTACACATTGAAAGGTTGGAGTCTTTACCGTTTTCTGTGGCAGAAGCCACTGCAGCAACGTGGCTTATTCGCGGCTTAATCACATTACCATTTGCCTTATTTAAATTTACAAATTGTATGCGATATATTGCGATAGGCCGATACGAACCACTGGGTAGTTCTTTTCTACATGAAGCCTGGTCGCTTCCCTTTATTTACAGATGCCTCAAGGATGGGAAAGAAGTATATCTTAAAGGTGAAGAGTGCACAGAGACATCAGATCACTGATTAATGTGTAGACATATTCAATTACATGGCTCTTGCAACCAAGAACGGCCCAATTTAGCCTGTGTTTTGAAAGGTACTCCAGTTCCCGCAATCATCCCCACTTTCACATTACTGGCAAACGGCAGTTATTTACTTTTAAATAATGAAGATTGTTGTGGGCTAATTAGAGGTATTGCTTATGTAGTTACAGTATCTGAACGTGTAGTGTGTTGCAAAAACGTTCTGTATCCTCCTCCACATGGGAATTCGGATTTTTCCACCTGGCTGCGGATTCCAACCTTGACGGCAGAGTTCAATGGAATGAGTAGAATAAGAGCCCTTTTGTCTCAAAAAGAAGTGGCCCTGAGCTCAGCTCGTGAAACATTTGTCCTTCACGTCGCCAACACCCGCACAAAGGTGCAGGCGCTATTAAATACTGACTTGCCATTGCATTTCAGCGAGCTGATTCATTCAATCTTTAACGCGCCCTCCACTTCTGGCCTCACGCACTTTTTTAAGATAGTTAGCAGTGGTCTTGTAACTTCATTTGAAAAGATATTTGGAGACATCCCTGCTTTCTTTCATTCGATATTTTCAAGCTTATTTAGTGGATTTCCTGTTTTGCTGGCGTTGGCTGCAGGCGTTCTGGTGATATTTTGTTTTATTAAAAATGGATGCCCATCCTGTGTTACATGACGCGCAGCTCCACCTGGCACTGTTTCGCAACAGGATGCTTAAATACTATGGCTCGCTGCCGCTTGCCACCTTAAGCGCGGCATATGGATTATAGTTTCGATTTTCCTATTTCACATGTGTCCAGCCTATGTTTCATTGCCTGAGCTGCCATTTCGAGTGGCCCTTGATTTGTGTCTCTGCAAAACGGTGTCTCCTAACGTGGATTTTAATCGACTAATGAGTCCCTTAGTTGCTCACGAGTTGGTTTGTTCTGGCGAAAGGATTATGGCCTTGGCAGCGATGCATGGACTAATGGGTCATTGGAACATACTCGCAGCAGTGCAAGATTTCTTGGCACATGGCTTTATTGAGGACCCACTGAGTTATCCTCTGATGATGCTAGAGGCTCCGGTACTTGAAGAGCACGTATGTTCTTTCCCGCTATTAAATTGGATGGCTGAACTGTTTTCGGATGATGACAGTGACTTTCTGCTGGAGGCTGTTGCTGCCTATTTTGCATATTCAGTCCTGGCCTGAAGGCTTTTAAAACTTTTTGAAAACATATCTTCATTTGCTTACAAATTTTGGGGAATTATGTGCAAAGTTTTTAACACCCAGACCTATTGACTTGAGTACAAGTGAGCAATAATTTGGCAAGTTGGAATTTGTTTGATTTGGCTGACGAAAACGTTTTTGAACCTATTCTAAATTTCCCTGAATGATCGTTCTTGAACTCTGCTTTCATGATGGTCCCCTTGCCTTATCTTATCCATGCTCGGATCATGGGGGGGATGTCATATAGTTACTCAGTGCCTATATACTGTGTTTAGTTAGCATGAGCTTATTAAATGTTTAAACGCCATTTTACCTTTTGCTGCTTCTGCACACGACACATAATTGTTGTTTTAGCTGTCAGCCTAGTAGAGCATTGTGATTTACTCAGGAATAATATGTTATTGCTCTGATATCAGCTTTGCTTGGTAAACTGTGTCTGTACAGTGAGTGCTGTAACCTTCAAGGATAACTCGACACAGTGTTGTTGTGAGGTCTGATCTTCGCACCTTCCTAGACATAACATACATGCAAGCGGCCAAGTTCTGGCTTTAGGCACAATTGATATTGCGCCACAGAGAGCACACGACACACACTTGATGGTGCCTCGCATGCAGAGAGCTGGTGGAAGATGATGTGATCCCCTCCCACTAGGATCTTGAGGTATGGGGCCGCCCTGCTAAAACTCAGAGACCTTCTTAGATATAATATAATATACAAGATAGGGAGGGGTGAGAATTAGGTGTTGTTAACCCCTATTCATTTCAACATTTTAGCATGTTGTCACCTTTTGCATTCTATGGACTAGTACCTATGCTGATGACTTTGCTTCTTATAATATGTTTGCTTGTATTATATAAAATACTGCGTTTGAGAACACTGCATTAGTAAATAAATATTTCAAATATGCACGCGTCCTCATTTACTCCATGTTCTGGTTTGAAATGATTGTATAATGAAAGAGTGTTCATGTATTCCACGTGACCTGAGGTATTCTATGTTCATGTTCTGGTTTGTCTAAACATTGGGAGTTTGTAATGACCAATGAGACACGGTAGCTAGCTCGGTAAGAGGATTTTAGGTACTAAGGTGAGTTTTGGCACACCCAAATTCACTGAGGTTCCAAGTCTCTATGCACAGTTCTGTAGGAGAACGGAATCCCTGCTACAATTTTAATAACGAACGTTGGCGACTTCTGCGTCCGATCTGTCTCAATAAAGGCATAAAGTCGTGCAGAGAAGCATCAGCCCTGTGTTTTTCAACCACCAATGCCATGGCACTAGCGAGACTGACAAAACTCATCCATCAAATTAGGATAGCCCTAAAAGTCACCAACGAAAGCAGGGAAACCCCGGGGAAGAACACCGTAATCTCTGTGGAGGATAGCTGATGTGTATTTTTAATGATGCACCAAAGATCCACCGGCAGTACCCCTCTCTCATGGTCTCTAAAGACAGCATCGCCCCTCGAGAGTGACCAATTGAGCCATAGAGGGCAGTTCAAGAGCTCTGCAAAGCAGTTCATCTGCAGGGCATAAACGGGGGATCCAAGAACACGTCCCTAAATGCCAGGGAAAGACTAAGTAGGACTTGGGGACGGGTGTCAAATTTTATTTAGCACGGAGGTCTGAAACCACTGTTTTTAGCTTTTTTATACCGATTGTTTCCACTGTAAAGATGTTAATTAATTATACAGTTAATAAAATTTCCTATGGCAGATTCAAAGTTGCTCACATGAAACAATACAGGAAGCATATTACACAATATATTAATACGAGCTATAAATTGTTAGTGAGCATATGTCATCCCGTCGAACATTTATTTGGTGTTTAGAAAGTAAACACATGGAAATGATGGATAAGCGCTGAAACTTTTCAGACCCTCACCCCCAGTCACAGATCTGGGTTTAATACATCATTGTTCTTTAGCTCACTTTGCCACCCCTGTTCAGACCCTGCTTTTTCCAAATCAGTCTTGACCCTGTTCCTTCTGGGAGCAGTCCAATCCGCACTGCCAAGTCTGATCTTCCCTGGACGGGAACAAGCATCCTGGGACCGGTTTTGGGGTAGCATCCCTCATCAACCAGGTTAGCTGAATCGTGTGGTAAAGTGAGCAAGGGACCTACATCTGGGCATATCCTGCCGCCTTTGGACGAACAAAGCATGCACAAGGAGATGATGGACGGAGCAATGAAACCTTTCAGTCACTCACCCCCAATCACAGATCTGCATTTAATCCATCATCGTTCTTTAGCTCACTTCACCACACCAGTTCAGACCCAGCCTATGCAACTCAATCTTGACACTGTTCCTCATGGGATCCCGAACGGTCAAGCCACGTCTTTCCTGGACTGGATGCAAGCATCCTGGGACAGGCTAGCCTGAATCCAGTCTCAAAGTGAGCGGGGGTCAAGACTGATTTTTATATAGCTGGGTCTCAACTGGGGTGGTGAAGTGAGCTAAAGAATAATGATGGATTCAACTCGGATCTGTGACTCGGGGTGAATTTCTGAAAAGTTTGTGCTCGGTCCATCTCCTTGTGTTTTGCTTTGTTTCATATACAGAAACGTGCATCTCAACTGGTGTCTTAATCAGGTAACTTGTGCATGAGGCTGTAGTGGTGCACCACAGTTCCACCTCCAACATAGCTCAGAAGTTGAAACAACACATACCTCACAAAACCTGGAAATTAGAGTAAGGTGCTCCTAAAATCACAACACCATCTAGGGGAATGATTTGGAAAACCGCTGGTACACAGAAATACAATCTCTAATAAAGTCAATGTTTTCCTCTCTCTTAGTACACGATCACCCGGAAAGCTGGAAATTAATATCCTCACGGGGGCAAGAGTGGGTGTCCCGCTAGTCAGACCCAATTTAAACAATTTGGCAAGCAAATGTCAAAGCCGTTAAAGGTGTCTGGTAAGACCCCATTCTACATAAAGGAGGTAATGGTATTGAAGTTTAATGGCATAACGCAGTGGAAAGCAACAAGAGGCACTTACTTCATCATGGGTCCCAACCCACTGCGTGACCTAATTGGCTGTGCTCCCCTGCTTGTGGCAGAGTACAGGCTAGACGTGAGTTCATATAATCCTGGGGCCCGGCCAATATGCCCTTCATTTTTTGTGAGTGTTCAACCATACGGGCAGTGTATATTACAAGTGAACAGGTAAGAGCACAGTATGAACCCCTGTTCATATGTTACTTGTGAAGCTCCGCAAAAAAGACTGAGCAATGCTGGGATTGGAGGGATATGACCCTGACTTGTAATGGGGGCTTTATTTTAAAACTGGAGTGCATTTTGCTATGAAAAAGTAGGAAATGAATGGGGAGTAACCAGTATGAAGTTATGAACCCATATTCTATGCCTCCACAAGAGGGCCCGAGTATAAATGCGCTCCCATTTTTTGGGGAAACAGACGTTAAGTGTAATTTAGTCTAAACATTGGTGTGATACAGTGCCATTTGGAGTAATAATGATAGTTTAGTATGTTACCTAAATGATTCGTATGTTTTTAAGGTACTTGATGGAGCATTTCAACTCTGTGTGTTCTTAAGGTAAATGCCCCGTGACGTTCAATTAATATTCAATGAAGCTTAACCAGAAAGTGGTCTAGTGGCGGAGCGAAAAATCAGGATCAAGTGTTTCATGTCTTATAAATCGAAGGACCCACTCTAATGGTATACATTATAGCTCCTTGGGAGATGCGAAGTGTAATTACTGTGTGTCATGGTACTAGCTGGTGTTGAGTTGGTTCCATGGTATTTCATCGTTAAGTCTCTGTTTGTATGCATTCAATTTGTTGATCCATCTTTGCCCCTTTACCAGAATCTTGTTGTTGGCCCCAATTTGAGTTGCGATTTTCTCGATGACTGACCAGCTTAAGTCTTTGACGTCGTGTTTTTCTCAAGGAAGTCTGCTGTCTGTTTCGTTGATGCTTTTCTGCATGTGATGCTGCTTCTGTGTTCACTCATGCAGATTTTGCTTCTCATTCCTATGTAGCGAAGAGCACATGGACAGGTAATGACATATACAACATTATTGCTGTTGCGATTTGTATGCACCCTCTGTACCCAAGGGGTAAGATGACCAAGCTCAGTTGTTTTGGGTTCTGTTGTGAGGGGGCATACGAAGCAATTTCTGAAGGGGCTATGTCCCATGACCGGAGGGGATCCCACAACGTGGTTTGGCGTTTAAAATCTCTCCTTCACTTATTACTGTGTACCAGACTGTCTCTTATACGTCTAATCCTTTTGAATGATACGAGTGATTTGTTGAAGGTCAGTTGTTTGGAGGTGGGGATCCCCCAGTTTTTATTAATGATCCATTTGATTCTGTTGGAAGAAGAGTTATAGGCGCTCACAAAAATGAGGGGGGAGTTGTCCTGCTTTGTGTTGGTGTTGTGTAGTCCTATTAACCTATATAGGGTCTGTGCGTTTAGACAACATAGTCTGTGGGATTGGTGTCCAGACTGATTCCAGACCCCTCCACTGGGTATGTTCGCCTGTATACCCGCTAGCTCACAGTGCCACTGTAAACTCCTCTTACCAAGGAGAGAATAGTACTTGGCAACTATCGGACATGACAGATCTGTCCCGTCAGGGATCGTGGAAACAGGACAGTACTTTTCGCTCAGTCACTCATGCTCACTTTGTCCCAGAGAAATACACAGAATAAACAGTGAGGACGTTTTCAACATGCTTTTATTGAAACGGAACAAAGCGGTACAAAAGGGGGTGGTGATGAATGGAGCATCTGAACCAATCAAACACTCGCACCCAGTCAAAAGATCTGGGTTTGATCCATCACCGTTCTTTAGCCCACTCTGCCACCCCAGTTCAGACATGGCTATATGCAAATCAGTCTGACCCTGTGCCTCATGGGAACAGTCCAGCCCGAACTGCCAAGCCATGCCTTCCCTGGACCGGAAACAAGCTTCCGAGGACCGGCAGCTGTCTGAACTGGGGTGGCAGAGTGGGCTAAAGAACGGTGATGGATTAAACCCAGATATTTTGACTGGGCGTGAGTGTTTGATTGGTTCAGATGCTCCATCCATCACCACCCCCTTTTGTACCGTTTATTGAAACGGAGTCATTCTAGTGATCTGATAATAGGTGTGCTGAAACAACCATAAGACAGAATCAAATATAAATAATCTTAAGCACCTAGAGAGTAAATGGATGGTAGATTTTTACCAACATGCTAAAAACAATGAATATATTCAAGCATATAAATACATGACAATAATAATGCATACTCCTACGATGCCACCCTAACTAGATATACTTAAGTGTACTTAGCATGAATGCAGTTGTAGAGCCAAGAATTCCCCTGGGCTGAAGTGCCATGCTTCATCATTGGGTTCACCCTGACTCCTAAAGGTCAGAGTGGGATCGACCATGTTCAAGTGAGCTCTTTTGAAGATAGTTAAATGGGGGGCGTAACCTTAAAGATAAAAATTCCTCATCCACTCCCAAGGTATCACTTTATTAGCAGGGCGGATGGGTCAATATTCTCCAGCATTTTGGGTGAGTGTTTATTAAGAGAGCTCAAAATATTGATTTTAATACAAATGGTCATTTCAGGTATATGCAAGTTTTCCAAATCTAGCCCCCAGGTGGGGTCACAAGTGATGGTCTAAGCATATTAAGAGCACCTTTCACTACACTTCCACTAAGAACACCTTACACCACACTTCTACCACCAACAGAAGTGAAAACCACTCATACCTTGCAAAATCTTCTGTGAATTAGAGTAAGGCTTCTCAAATTGAGCCAGTTTTGAAATTCAGCTAATGTTTAACAGGACCTTTCTTTTTTATAAAAACATCATCGATAAATAGTTTTCATAAACTAATATGATGTTTGAAAGTGTTCTCTCAGGCGATCCATTTCTGCTCATACATCACCATAAACATCATGGCCATTTCAGGTGCAAATTTTGGTTGAAATGAAAGAAATTATTTATCAAACTGATCTCATCCAAAGTCAAAAGGAATTTTATGTGGCCTTTCTCTTTTTTCCAGGAAGTATTTCATGGCTTCAAGGATTTAATCTTGGGTTATGTTGGGTGTGACTAATATAGCCTCTGCTTCATCAAATTCAATATTATCCAATTGATTAATGATATCTGTTAGACCTGGCATCTTTGGTGTGGTTTCCCCTGTCTTTTTGCCTCTGCCTACTGTATTTTTGACACTGTGCTGGATTTCGTTTTTGCTGGTTTAGATGCTTTGAGCACTTTGCCACTGGTGATCAGTGTCAAAGTGCAAGTGCTCCCTGTGTAAATTGTTACTGTAATTGGTTATCCATGAATGGCATATTTGTATCACCAAGAAGTCCCTAGTAAAGTGCACTGAGTGTGCCAGGACTGGTGATACAAATGCTACTAGTGGGCCTGCAGCACTGGTTGTGCCACCCACATGAGTATCCCTAAAATGGTGTCTCAGGCCTGCCACCGCAGTGCCTGTGTGCAGTCTGTGAACAGCCATGTCCACCTGGTCAGTGTCCCCACTGACCAGGACTAACCCTCCTCTTTCTGTACACATTGGTCACCCCTAGGGAAGGCCCAAGATACCCCCTTCAGCAGGGTGCAGTGTATGTGAAAGGTAGAGCATGTACTAGTGCAGGTAGTGAATTACAGCCATTTTTGTTTTTCACTATTGTAAGGCTACCTTGCCCATAGGCTATCATGGGGAATGCTGGCTACAGTGGTTACCTGCATATCTTCCCATAGGAGCAAGATAGGACATAAAAGTCTGGTATCCCTGAACTCCGAATTTAATAACACATCTTTTAGAAAAGGTGGTTTTTAAATCCTGTGTTTGAGAACAGCACTTTTAGAAAGTGACTGTTCTCTTGTCTGACCTAACTGTGTGCCTTGGCCTGTTTGTGAATTGACCATCTGGTTTGTGAGTGACAGGGGCTGGGTGACTCCCAGAGGCTGAGTGGGCCATCCCTCGGCTGAATAACTCCATCTGCATCTAGAGTGGTGGGAGCACCTGGGCCTGAATAGCGCTGTGCCTGCCTTCCACATGCTAGCTCCACCTCCTGCTGGGCGGATGACGGCCCTGCCCCTCTTACTGAAAGGAAAGGAGAGGCCAGGAAAACAAAGTGCTCCAGGTACACCCAGAAGTGGTACAAACCGGGCTCAGAGCCCTCCTGCACAAAGGGAACAAAGACCTTTAGGGGTATAAGTACAGGTCCCCAGACTACAGAAAATTAGATCATCCTGGAATCAAGAAGGAACCTCTGCCAAGGAGAAAGCTGGAATACTGAAGAAGGAAGACTGTCCTGCTGTTGCTTTGGAGGACTGACCAGGAGTTGTGGTGCCTCCGGAAGTTGTACCTGTGTTGGGAAGCTGGAAACCATGATTTTAAGAACTTTCTGAAAGTTTTAACGCATCGCTCATTTGCGGAGCTCATCCCTGTCAGTGCGAGGAAATTCCCACAACCACGAAGGCCGAGATCGTCGCAGAGTCGTCGCATTCTTCGCTTGCAGGATGCACCAGTGCGGGAAGATTACCATCACTGCTAGTATCGTCCCAGAGCCTGTCGTCACCGGGTGGGATCGTCGCACTGCTTGCTTGAGGACTGCATCACGTCACTGCGTAAGTTGTTGTAGAGCCATCGCATCGTTGGGCCGCGAGAGAAGATGTACGCTGAGCCGCGCATCGTCGCCGCACTGGAGATTGTCGCCGCCCTGAGATCGACGCATCGTACCTTTTGCGAGCCACTTCCACCAAAATCTGCGCACCGGAATCCACACAAGGTATCGCATCCCTCCCCATACAGACCGTAGTCATCGCCACATGCCCTCTACGTCTACCGGGGTTGTAGCATCGCCTCCCCAGGGTCTCAGGAGTGATGCAACTTTCAACGCTGCAGCTTTCACTTGGAACATTTGTCGCATCTAAAGGTACTGTTGGCTAAAACGTGACGCAACTGTGGATTATTTTAACGCAACCTTAATAACACCTTTGAAACCATAGTCTAGAACTGTGTATGTTGGATTTTTGTCATTTTGGTCTTGTGTAGTTTAGATTAAATACCTTTATTTTTCTAAACTGGTGTGGAGTCAGTTTGTGGTGTTTTCACTGTGTTACTGTGAGTGTTGGTACAAATACTTTGCACATTGCCTTCAATAAGCCGGACTGCTCGGGCCAAGCTACCAAGGGGGTGAGCAGGGGGTATCTGAAGAGTGTTTCCTCCTTACCCTGACTAGAAGCAAGGGTCCCTATTTGGACAGTGGGACCTACCTCTACCAACTAGACACCCCCAGTTCTAACATGGTTGGTCAGCGGTGGGATTTGAACTTGTATTTGTACTAGACTCACAGTGACTGGTGTACATCACTGGTGAGTGCAGACCACTACGCCACCGCATACTACGGTTGAGTTTTTTTGGTTGGTTCTATTTTTGAGTTACTCTTCAAAGCATCATGTCTGTGAATGGAAAGGCACCCAGTGTGGAGTCAGAATTGGAGTTTGTCATTGAGGATTTGTATTCCTACAAAGTTGAGTAGCTTAGGCAATTCTGCCAGGAGTTTGAATGTCTCATAAGGAGCCACTTCTGGACGAATGAGCTGCAGAGAATCTTGAAGGCCTGGTGGGAGGCCCAAGAAGGAAATGATGCAAGTGGAAGGGAGGGGTTTCAACCCCACAAGTTGCCAGTGGGTAAACCAAACTCAAGGGCTGGCAGCAACCACTCCAGCCGGGATCCTATCCCAGAAGAGTTAGAAGAGAATCAGAGAGTAAGAGACTATGACTTGGAAGTCATGAGAATGAAAATGAAGCAATTGGAAGTAGAGAGGGCAACAGAGGAGAGCACAAATGCCCGTGCCCTGGAGGAAAAGAAATTGCTTTTCGCTCATGAGTTGAGCATGAGAGAACTGGATATCAAGGCCAAGCAGGTGGATTCCAGTTCAAATGGTGGCAGCGCACAGCCAGTGCCAGGGGCCAAAGTACATATTCCCAAGGATTTGGTACAGAATTATAATGGGAGTTAGGATATCTATGCCTGATTTATTTCTTATGAAATTGCATTGAGAATGAATGGTGTGCCCGAACAGCATTGGGGGGCAGGCTTGTGGAAACATGTTGAGGCTTCTGGGAGGAGTGTTCTAGAGCCCTTAGAGTTGGCAGGTACCATGACCTACCCCAATTTGAAGGAGGCCCTATGTCTCCGGTATGGACTTACTCCAGAGCAGTACAGACTGCAGTTTAGGTACTCGAAGAAGAAAGAGTTTGAGACTTGGATGGAGTGTGAGAGTTTGTACTCACGTGCACTGGAAGGTTGGATGAATGGCAGCAAAGAAACTGATTATAAGGGGTTGTTGCATTTAATTAGATGGGAGCACTTGAGTAGTCTTTGTGTTCCAGAGCTGTGCCAGCGTCTTTTAGACCGCAAGTTGACAGACCCCATTGAGCATGCTAAGGAGCCGGACCGCTGGACTAGTACCAGGGTCCACAGAGGAATTGTGGGTACCACAGCCAAAGGTGGGCAGGGTCCCCAGCAGAAGAGTGGGGGGGACAAGGGTTACCAAAAGGAGTTCTCTCAAAGGCCCCAAAATAATTCCCATGGAAAGGAATCCCAACCCCCCAAACCCAAGCAGCCATGGCCCCCTAGGGTCAGAAGAGATAGGAGAGGTCCCCCTACCTGCTATCACTGCAATGATGTGGGACATGTTATCAATAGGTGCCCTAAGAAATCTCCCGCACCCACTAGTGCTCCAACCCCAAGGTTAACAAGTGTAGCTTTGGGAGGGCATTTACTTTCCAGTGGGGAGGAGGGACTAGCAGTCATGACCCTTGTCTCTTTAGGAGACTTAGAGATGGTACAGGATACCTCTCTGCCCCTTAACACAAAGAAATACGGGTAGAAGGTGACCATTATTGGGAGGGAGATAGAGGCTCTGAGAGACACAGGAGCCAGCGTGACATCCATGAGGTGTTAGTGGGTGTCTGAAGAGCAGGTCATTTCCAATGTACTCCGCCCAGTAGTTGCAGCTGACAGCTCAGTGCGCCTCTGCAAAGTAGTGCGTGTGCCCTTTGAGTGGAAGGGGTCTCTGATCTCTTGGAAGTTGTTGTAAGTGAAGCCTTGCCTGTAGACTGTCTGCTAGGTAATGGTGAGAGTTCTCCATAAAAGGATGTGGAACACCAGACTCATATGGAGATGTTGGGTTTGCCTGTGTGGATCTGCGTGACCACGTGGGCTATGGCAGCCAGTAAGGGTGATTCAGCTGAACTGGAGCCTGAAACAGTGGCTCAGGAACCTGCCAGGAGAGGAAGAGGCATGTGGCACAGGAAACCCGCCCCAGCAGTTCCCACGGCCCAGGAAGTACCAGAACCTGAAGGGGATGCCATGGATCCTACGGGGGAACAGGTGGCCAAACTGGGGGACCTACCTGAGCCTACCCACTGGCTGCAAGAAGGTGGCCCCTCCAGGGAGGATTTCTGCAAGGCGCAGAAGGAGTGCCCTTCCCTCATTGGTGTGCGGCAACAGGCTACAGACCAGGCAGCAGTTGGACAGTCCAAGGATCATCTAATTTACTGGGAAGATGAGTTGTTGTATAGTGAGACTAAGTTTGCTGAGCCCGGTGCAGCCCATGGGCTGGTGGTACCCGACTGCTTGAGGAACTTCCTAATGGGTCTGGCTCATGACGTGCCTCTCACAGGACATCTGGGGTAAGACAAGACCCTACAAAGGCTTGTCAGCCACTTCTACTGGCCCAAGATGAGGAAGCACATCGGGACATTCTGAAGATCTTGCCAAATCAATCTATCAATCAAGAACATTTATAGCGCGCGCTACTCACCCATGAGGGTCGCAAGGCGCTGGGGAGGGAGGAGGGCGGGGTGCTGCTACTGATCGAATAGCCAGGTCTTGAGTTGCTTCCTGAAGGAGAGATGGTCCTGGGTCAGACGTAGGAGGGTGGGGAGGGAGTTCCACGTCTTGGCAGCCAGGTAGGAGAAGGATCTTCCTCCAGTGGTGGTTCTGCGGATCCGTGGGACGGTGGCGAGGGCGAGGCTGGCGGAGCGGAGTTGGCGGGTAGGTGAGGCGGTTGTTGAGATATTCAGGGCCCATGTCATGGAGAGCTTTGTGTGCGTGGGTAAGGAGCCTGAACGTGATCCTCTTGTTTACGGGGAGCCAGTGCAGGTCTCTCAGGTGGGACGAGATGCGGCAGTGTCGGGGGATGTCCAGAATGAGTCGTGCCGATGCGTTTTGTATGCGCTGAAGTCTTTTCTGTAGTTTGACTGTGGTTCCAGCGTAGAGGGCGTTCCCGTAGTCCAGTAGGCTGGTAACCAGGGACTGGGTGACAGCCTTCCTGGTTCTGGTGGGGATCCAGCGGAAGATCTTACGGAGCATTCGAAGGGTGTTGAAGCAGGAAGAAGTAACGGCGTTGACTTGCTTGGTCATCGTGAGGGAGGAGTCAAGGATGACTCCCAGGTTGCGTGCGTGGTCTGTAGGCTTGGGGGCGGTGCCCAGAGCCGGGTGCCACCAGGAGTCGTTCCAGGCGGAGGGGGATGGTCCGAGGATGAGGACCGCCGTCTTGTCTGAGTTCAGTTTCAGACGGCTGAGCTTCATCCATTCCGCGACGTCCTTTATTCCTTCCTGGAGGCTTGCTTTGGCGGTGGCGGGGTTGTTGGTGAGGGAGAGGGTCAGCTGGGTGTCGTCTGCGTAGGAGATGATGTTGAGGCCGTGTTTGCGTGCGATGGCCGCGAGGGGGCTCATGTAGATATTGAAGAGGGTAGGGCTGAGCGAGGAGCCTTGGGTATGCCGCAGATGATCTTGGTGGCCGCGGCGCGGGAGACTGACTCTTTGAGTTCTGTCGGAGAGGAAGGAGGTGATCCAGTCCAGGGCCTTTTCTTGGATCCCGGCGTGATGGAGGCGGGTCGTTAGGGTGCGGTGGCAGACTGTATCGAATGCGGCCGATGGGATGGAAGTTCTTGAGGTCCGTGGTGTTGGCGGTGGGTTTCTTCAGGAGGGCGCTGATCTCTGCGTGTTTCCAGCTCTCCGGAAAGGTGGCAGACGCGAAGGAGTTGTTAATAATGTTCCGGAGATGGGTAGCGATGATGGAGTCGGCCTTGTTGAAGATGTGTTGTGGGCAGGGGTCGGCTGGGGAGCCGGAGTGGATGGTGTTCATCACGTGGATGGTGTCTTCGGTGTTGACGGGGGTCCAGGCGCGGAGGATGGTGGAAGGGGGCGTTGGTTCGGTGGTTGGGTGCGTGGTCTGGGCGCCGAAGCTGTCATGTATATCGGCGATCTTGTGATGGAAGAACGTGGCGAGTGAGTCGCAGAGGTCTTGCGATGGCGTGATGTCGTTGTTCCTGGCGCTGGGGTTGGAGAGCTCTTTGACGATACTGAAGAGTTCCTTGCTGTTGTGGGTGTTGTTGTCCAGTCGTTCTCTGAATGATGTTCTTTTGGTGGAGCGGATCAGCTGGTGGTGTTTGCGGGTGGCGTTCTTGAGGGCTGTCATGTTTCCTGTCGACTGTTCATGGCGCCAGGCTTTCTCGAGGGTGCGGCAGGCTTTCTTTGAGTCTTTGAGGTCGTCGGTGAACCTTGAGGCTTTCTTGCTGCCGGGATTGCTTGGCGGGGTCTTCAGTGGTGCAAGGGCATTGGCGCAGTCGGTGATCCACTGTGTGAGGTTGCGGGCTGCGTCGTTGGTGTCCGTGGTGTTGGTAGGAGGGTTTTGGCTCAGGGACGTGGTGAGCTGGTCGGTGGTGATCTTGCTCCAGCGTCTTCGGGGAACCTGTTGCGGGTGGTGGTGAGTCGTGGTTTTTACTGAAGTTGAAGTGGATGCAGCTGTGATCGGTCCAGTGGAGTAGCTGAAGGAGACGTGGTTGCTGGAGGAGAAGACTGGGCCAAGCGTGTGGCTGGCGTAGTGGGTGGGGGTGTTCACCAGTTGCTTGAGTCCGAGGTAGGCTAGGTTGTCCAGCAGGGTGGTGGTGTTGTTGTCATTGTTGTTTTCCAGGTGGAAGTTCAGGTCCCCTAGGAGGATGTAGTCCGTGGAGGCGAGGGCGTGTGGGCTGATGAAGTCTGCGATGGCTTCGCTGAATTGTGTGCGTGGTCCAGGGGGTCTGTAGATGAGAGTTCCTCTGAGGGTGGTCTTGGGGTCGGTGTGTATCTGGAAGTGAAGGTGTTCGGCGGCGAGGGCGTCAGAGTTGGTCGTGATGCGGATGGTGTTCCTGTAGACGATGGCGATGCCTCCTCCGGTTTGGTTGATGCGGTCCCTCCGGGTGATCTTGTAGCCTTCCGGGGTGGCTATGGCGATGTCGGGGGCTGAGGAGGCGTTCATCCAGGTTTCCGTGAGGAAGGCGACGTCCGGCGATGTTGTGTTGAGGAGGTCCCAGAGTTCGACGGCGTGTTTGTGGACGGAACGGGTGTTAAGCAGGATGCACTTGAGGTGGTTGTTGTTGGCGCTTGGTCTGGCGGGTGCGGTGCAGGTCCGGAGGCAGGTGAATTTGCAGGCTTGGCAGGTGAAGGGTCCGTGGGAGTGTTTCGGGGTGGCACTGTAGCAGGCAGGTGATCGGCCGATGTTGAGTGCCTGGAAGGCGGTGGCGTCGTCGTATCTGAGGTGGGTCGCCTGGCTACGTCGGGGGCCAGGGGTTCTGGCGTTGGGCGTGGTCAAGGCGCGGACGGGCGCAGACGGGCTTGCCTTAGGCGTGCCTTCGCGCCCGTTTCGCGGCCTCCATATGAGGGGCAGAGGGAGGGAGGAGCAGCTGGGAGATGGGAGCGGGGCAGCCAATGGGAGGGAAGGGGGGCGGGGCCGCTGGGGGTCAGCGGCGGGAGAAGAAAAACAGCGGGGAAAAAGACGGCGGGAGAAGCGGCGAGGGTCACGGAGGGAGGGGGGGATGACAAGAAGGGGCGCAAGAAGGGTGAGAGCACAGGGGTGCAGCAAGAAGGGACAGCAATAGGCAAGCAGAAGGCAGTCAAGGAGGCAGAGCGGCAAGCGGAAAAACGGAGGAGACAGGCAACACTGCACAAGCCAGGAGGCAGGCGGCCGAAAGGGTCACACAGGGGGCTACGTGGCGGTAGGGGGGAGTGACCTGCCTGGTGACAGGGTCAGAGGTCGCTCTCTACCTCTGCTTTGTGGCATCCATATGAGGGGCAGAGGGAGGGAGGAGCAGCTGGGAGGTGGGAGCGGGGCGGCCAATGGGAAGGAAGGGTGGCGGGGCCACTGGAGGTCAGCTGCGGGAGAAAAAAAAACAGCAGGAAAAAGACGGCGGCAGAAGCGGCGAGGGTCACAGAGGGAGGGGGGATGACAAGAAGGGGCGTAAGAAGGGTGAGAGCACAGGGGTGCAGCAAGAAGGGACAGTAAAAGTCAAGCAGAAGGCAGTCAAGGAGGCAGAGCGGCAAAACTGAGTAGACGGGCAACACTGCACGAGCCAGGAGGCAGGCGGCAGAAAGGGTCACACAGGGGGGTGCGTGGCGGTAGGGGGGAGCGACCTGCCTGGTGACAGGGTCAGAGGTCGCTGGCCAAACACATCAGGCCAGTGGCAAGAGCGGAGGGAAGTGCAAGGCTCACCTCCAACCCTTTCCTGTGGTGAGCACCCCTTTGGAGCAGGGGGGCATAAACATCGTGGGGCCCCTGGGCCCCAAGACAGCCTTAGGCAACAGGTTCATCCTGGTCTTGGTGAACCATGCCACCCGGTACCCGGAAGCTGTCCCTCCTAGGAAAATCACAGCCCCCGTGGTGGACCGTGCATTGATGGGGATCTTTTCCCGTGTGGGGTTCCCCAGAGAGGTGGTCTCCGAACGGGGTACCAACTTCATCTCTAGGTACATGAAGTCTCTGTAGGAGGAGTGTGGGGTAACTTATAAGTTCACCACTCCTTACCACCCTCAAGGGAATGGGTTGGTTGAAACGTTCAACCGCACCCTGAAAGGTATGATTATGGGCCTAGCAGAGCCCATGAGACGGAAGTGGGACGTCTGTCTACCATGCCTGTTG
Organism: Lissotriton helveticus; assembly: GCF_964261635.1. NCBI lineage: Eukaryota > Metazoa > Chordata > Amphibia > Caudata > Salamandridae > Lissotriton > Lissotriton helveticus. Next base: position 1,650,461,113 of record NC_136068.1, read on the forward strand.
TTTGCCTACAGGAAGTACCTCAGAAGTCCTTAGGGTTCAGTCCCTTTGAACTTCTGTATGGCCACCCTGTTAAAGGACCTCTCACACCGGTGAAGGAGGGGTGGGAGAAATCCCGTGGGAAAACCCCCCAGGATGTGTTCAGCTATGTGCTGGCCTTCCGCAACCAGATACAATGCTTCAGGAAACTCACACAGGAGAACCTAGAAGCTAGCCAGGAAGAAATGAAAAGATGGTACGACCAGAATACCACTCTGGTCGAATTTCAACCTGGGCAGAAAGTGTGGGTGATGGCGCAAGTGGAGCCATGTGCGCTCCAAGACAAGTGGACTGAGCCATATGAGGTGGTGGAGCGCAAGAGCGAAGTAACCTACCTGGTTAAGTTGAAGACTCCCAGGCAGCCCCTGAGAGTCTTGCATGTGAACCGCCTCAAACCCCACTTTGAAAGGTCTGAAGTGACAATGCTCCTGGCTACAGATGCTGGAATGGAAGAGGAAAGTGACCCTCTTCCTGACCTCCTGGCAGTCAAGGAGCAGGACAGGTCAGTGAATGGTGTGGTCCTCTCACCCACCCTGACCCCAGAGCAGCAGAGGGACTGTCACCAAGTGTTGGGTTAGTTTGCCTCCCTGTTCTCCCTGAACCCAGGTGTCACCAATTGGTGTGTCCATGATGTGGACACTGGAGATAGTCTGCCTGTGAAAGAGAAATTTTACAGGGTAGTTGACCAGGTCAGGGCCAGCATCAAGGAAGAGGTTTCCAAGATGGTGGCGCTAGGGGTAATTGACCCCTCCAGCAGCCCCTGGGCTAGCCCAGTGGTCTTAGTGCCAAAAGCTGCTGCATCCGGTTCCACTTCAGAACTCTGGTTTTGTGTGGACTACCCTGGGCTCAATGCGGTCACCAAGACTGACGCACATCCCATCCCCAGAGCTGATGAGCTCGTGGATAGGTTGGGAGCTGCCCAGTACCTCAATACGTTTGCTTTAACTTCTTGGAACTGGCAGATTACCTTAACTGAGGGGGCCAAAGGGAATTCTGCGTTCTCAACGCCAGAGGGGCCCTTCCAGTTCTGAGTCATGCCCTTTGGGTTGAAGAACGCCCCTGCCACATTCCAGAGACTGGTCAACCAGGTACTGACCGGGCTGGAAGAATTCAGCGCTGCATACCTAGATGACATTGCTGTGTTCAGCCCCACATGGGAGGAACACTTGCTGTGTTCAGCCCCACATGGGAGGAACACTTGCAACACCTCTGTGAAGTGTTGAAGGCTCGGAAAAGGGCAGGCCTCACTATCAAGGCCAGCAAGTGCCGGATAGGACAGGGATCTGTGGTGGGACACAAGGTGGGGAGCGGCCAGGTGGTGCCCCTACAGGCGAAGATAGACACCATTCTGGCTTGGGAGCCCCCCAAAACCCAGACAGAGGTGAGAGCCTTTTTAGGTCTCACCGGGTATTATTGACCATTTGTCAAGGGATATTGCACCATTGTTGCCCCCTTGACAGAGCGGAGTTCAAGAAAGCAGACCAAGAGAGTGAATTGGACTGAAGCCTGTCAAACTGCTTTTGATTCCATGAAAACTGCCATGTGTACATTACCGGTGCTCAAGGCACCTGATTTCTCCAGTGAGTTTATAGTGCAGACAGACGCTTCAGAGCATAGTGTGGGAGATCTCACAGATCAACAACGAGGGCTGGGACCAACCTGTAGCTTTCATTAGTAGGAGGCTACTACCCAGGGAACAGAGGTGGAGTGCAATTGAAAGGGTAGCTTTTGCTGTGGTCTGGGCTCTGAAGAAGCTGAGGCCCTACTTGTTTGGGACTCACTTCCGGGTTAAGACAGACCACAGGCCCCTCACATGGTTAATGCAGATGAGGGGTGAGAACCCAAAACTGTTGAGATGGTCCATCTCCCTACAGGGCATGGACTTTACAGTGGAACACCGCCCTGGTACAGAACACGCCAATGCTGATGGTCTGTCCAGATTCTTCCACCTTAGTGAAGAGAACTCCCAAGAGGTTGGGCAGTTTTCCCCACTTTCAACTGGAGGGGACACGTGTTAGACCTGGCATCTGTGGCGTGGTTTCCCCTGTCTTTTTGCCTCTGCCTGTGTAAATTGTTATTGTAATTGGTTATCCATGATTGGCATATTTATATCACCAAGAAGTCCCTAATAAAGTGCACTGAGTGTGCCAGGGCTGGTGATACAAATGCTACTAGTGGGCCTGCAGCACTGATTGTGCCACCCACATGAGTAGCCCGAAATGGTGTCACAGGCCAGCCACCCCAGTGCTTGTGGGCAGTCTGTGAACTGCCATGTCCACCTGGTCAGTGTCTCCACTCAAAAAATCCCAAATGATGAAGGGCGGTTTCGAGTGGTGACTGATGGGTATCTTTGATCATCCATTAAGTTGTCATTGCATACCTTTCTTGTAGTCAGTCCGGGGTCTTTTGTTTTGGCTTCCTTGTCCCAACCATTTGGTGCCTGCAGCCTGTATTCTGGGTCACATGATTAGCTGGCAGTTGGTCTTTGTGTATTACTCACTGACAGTAAGGCAAAGGGAGAATAGGTGTGTCAGGATGGCCATCTCTCTCAGGATGAGAGAAAGGAGCTGTCACCTGCTGGCCCTTCACAGATGCGGCAGTTGAGACCGTTCAACTCCGACCCACCATAAAGGGACTGATGAAGGTGGAGCTAGTTTTATAAGCTGCAAATGTGGACCTTACTAGATGTCTGGAATACCTAAATGCTCCATACCAGTGTAATTATGGTTTTCACTTTTTTACTTTGATCAAAAGCAGAGTGACTTTTGGTCCTGATGAATGCCATGAACCTGTCAGTCTATCTAGGCAGAAACATTTCCAGAATATAGAATAGGCGAATATCCGTATTTCTATTTCACAGTGCTTATTTTTAGTCCTATCCATTGAACGTAGCAGAATAAAAGTTGTCCTCACCCACTAAGAGATAGTCTTAACTCACATATTAGCTTTTTTGTTTGCACTCTGCCTCTCTCCCCCCTATATAATAGAGTGAACTTGTAGCATGGATGACAAAAAAAAAATCCCCTCTCCTCTCCTACGGGAGAGTTGTAGCCCACACTGGGTACCTTGTGGTCCCAGTGTGAAGAGGGGACCCTATGAGGAAGCATGTCACCCTAGGGTGAATGAGGGTTCTCGTCTAAACACAGCAGTGCTTCCCAGTCCACATTTTCCTCATTTTTTCCTCCTAGTTTCTTTTTCTTGTTACCATCCCGAACCTTATGTGAGATAGATTATGGGGAGTAGTAAGTTGGGTGGTTTTAAATACTCCAATAAGGCTCTTCTCTGTGAGATTCTACCTACCATACATGCACATCACAAAGACTTTGCCTCTGCAGACTCGCAACAGGTTTCACAGTTGTTTTATGTGCCACAAGACAAGCTGCGGCCAGGGCAGGGAGGAAGGCGTTTCCAGATACCTCTGTAAGGGGAGGTCTCTAGAAGCTTCTTCCACTTCAAAGTAAACACCAATGTATAAGTAGTGGACCATCAGACCCAACTTTTTAGTATACATCTGGACCCGCAGAGGACTCAGAAGAAAGACTATAGTACTGCTCTGCTGCAAGAAGGACTGCCATGCTACTCTTCTTCTCTGCTGCCTGAGTGAGGAGGACTACACCTGCGCCTTTGAACCCAGGACCACCAGAGTGATCAGGAGGCCAGCCAGGTGGCCCTTGAAGTAATATTTTCAGGGACACAAAAGGCTCCAACTTTTGTGACTCTGCCTGCTGGGAGTATGAACCCTCAAAGTGGTGCCCCCAATCCAGGGCCCTAAGAAGTAGGGCTAATGTTGCACTGCCAGACCAGCTGTGTTCTCTACCAGAGCCAACTCACCATGATGCAAGGCTAACAAAGCTCTTTGCAGCGCCTCATCGAAAACGACGCAGTGCAACACAGCCTGCATCGCAGCACTCACTACCAGTGCAATTCCTCATCTGATACGATGCAACTTAAGCCCACATCACCTCCTTCACAGCTAATAGTTTCCACCGCTCTGTGAGGTATCTTTGACTCAAGCCTTGTATCACTTTTTGGTACTGCCAATGCATGGCACAATGCTCCTCAACCAGGATTTAAGGTACACTTCTTAGAGTGACTAACTTGGTTCCTGTATCTCAGTCACATCCATTCCGGTTCCCATGAACTTGTGACTTTATCCAGGTTCCGCACCACCAGATAACCACAGTTGATGCTTGAAGCACTATATATACATAAACCTTTAAAATTGCATAACCACTGTATCATTTTTTTTGTTTGGTGTAAAATAATTTAGTACATTTTATTAAATTTTTCTAAATTGCTGAGGGATTTTTATTGTGTTGTGTTATCACTTTAATACTGGTTAAGTGCTGCATAAATACTTTACACATTGCCACTATGTTAAGCCTGACTACTTTGTGCAAAGCTAGTGTTAAGCACAGGTTAACTTGGAGATTTTTTGTGTTTGTCCCTGAAAGTGTGTGTGGATGTTGCTTGAGAAGGGCTCACCTCCTCCTCAACCAATGACCCACTTTTTCAGTTAGTACGAAAGGTTAAAACGTTGGCTGGGTAAGAAAGAAAATTGTACTTTTTTGGAATGGAAATCAATTTCCTGCATATTTTCATACCCTTAGAGGCTGGAGCTCCAGGTCAGGTGGCATTGGGACAGCTTGACAGCTTTGTGTGAGCTATATATCTTGATTACTGCCTATCTGTATTGATTTCAAAATGGTATGTAATGTGTTTACTGCACTCTTACAGGTATACTACCAATCCCCTAGTGACAATCATTTTGGCCCCAGACGTTCCTATTCCTTACAGGTTGTGGAAGAGCTGCCTCTGTCCCATCCAAAGCCTCATGAAGTCATCTTCCAGCCTGAAGAATCTCATCAATACCTTTTTAGTTTGTTGATTACATTCCATTTCTGGGAATTAACTCTAGAGCCCAGACTTATTAAACTTCCACGCAATGCATCACAGCAAAACACTGTGTTGCGTGAAATGGAAAGGATTCAGAAAAGGGGGTGGTGATGAACAGAGTGTCTGAATTAAGCAGACCACTCTTACCCAGTCCAAAGATCAGGGCTTGATCCATCACCATTATTTAGCTCACTGCCCCATCCCAGCTCAGAACCTGGCTATATGCAAATTAGTCTGTCCCTGGCCCAGTGCATCATGGGAACAGGGCAGACCAAACTACCAAGCCAATTCTTCACCAGAAAGGAGACAAGCTTCCGGGGACCGGTTTCTGGCATTTCAGCCGTCGTCGGCCCGGCTTGCTTGAATCCTGATGGAGCAGTGAGCAAGGGACTCATGTCTGAGTATACCCTTCCACACCTATAGTGGCCAAAAACGATTCAGAAAAGGGGGTGGTGGTGAAATGGAAAGGGCATGAATGCCCAATATTTAACATTATATGGCGCACTCTTGTCCTCTCCTTGCGTTGGCACACAATATGCTGCCTTTCACCAACATAGGTACCCTTGCTCCATGGTGCAAGGGTGCCTGCATTGTAGATTATTTGTGTGCAAGAAGGGATATCTTCCTGCACAAAAAAAAATCCTTCATGCTTTTTTCCTCTTTTTATGCTGCTAAATGCAGCAGAAAAAAGTAGGAGAAATATACATATTTCTTCTTACTACGCCTTCCCTGGGAAGGCTTATCATTTTGATGCATTCTCAGGTCTATCACTAGTGGTAAATGCACCTTACTGGCGCAGAGCTTGGGTTACTCCAGATTAACCAAGCACCGCAACCCAACACAAGGTGGCCTTGCCCTTGCCTGGTAAATTGGACTTAAGTGTTGCGCTGCCTTGCGTCATGCAAGGGTGATGTAAGATTATCATAAATCTGGCCCTAGGTAGGGGCAGAGCGCCCCATTGGACATTAAAAGGTAAAGGAACTACCCAGTTCACTCACACACACAATGATTTATAAGCTGTTGAACGACCAGTTCACTGAACTCGAGTTATAGGTGTAAAATTACATCACTTGTACTGGACAGCAAAAACAATGCAAATTGAGAATAACTATTCTATTATACTAGTGTACAGCTTTGCAAATGTGGTTATGTTGCTCACGAAATGCTGCAAAAGGCAGAACGTTCTTGCACGTAGGTCCGTGCTGCCGGGCTCAGGATTTATATAGCTGGAGTGAGTAATGGTGTTTATTCGTCTCGCTACGTTACCATCAGTATGTTTGCTGATAGCAATGCTTGAAGGCAAGGAGAGCCTGTACCGGCAGAGACACTTGAAAATCACCTCCTAGTACACTTCGTAGAGCAGCAACTGCGCACAGAGAATGCCTTAAGCTAGGTTGGTTAAATTCCTTTTTATTTACAGTACTTAAAGTGCTGAAGGCAAGTCCAAATGACGCAACATGCTAATTGGCGTGTACATTCTTTTGTAACGTTTTTCATGGAATTATTTCCATTTCTGCTGAAGTTCAAAAGTTGTATATCTGTAAGTGCTGTTTTATACACTAGGGGCCTCCATTTATGAAAAGTGACGCATTGCTTCGTAAAAACAGCGATGCGTCACTTTTTATTGCTCCCTCCTTCCGACACCAATGATACGTTAAAGTATGACGCATCATGGTGCAAGGAGTTACTGATACATCAGTATTTCTGACGTATCTGTAGGCGCAAAAATAACGCATTGCTGGAGTGTGTCACAAAAGTGACGCAACTCTAGCAATGGGTCATTACACATAGGCAAGCCCCATGTTCAATGTGCCTGTGTCAGTCTTATGCCTGCCATGAGGCAGGCATAATATATTGATGCATTTGAGTCCTAGACTTGTAGAAGTGCCTTGGACACTCTTATCCCTGCTAAGTGGTCCAAGGGTCGTTGCTCTAATTCCAATCCTTGGTATAATGATTATTTGGCCCCTCTGCGAAGTACCTGCAAAAAACTAGAACGGGCTTAGAGAAGGGATGACGATCTGGGGCCAAAAAGTCGTACCAGGATGCTATTAAGTGTTATCATAGGGCCATCCATTTGGCTCGTGCAGCTTACTTTAGCAATGAGATCAAGTCTATCAATAATCCAGCCAAAAGTATTTTTAAATTACTTAACCATCTTAAAAACAGGAAAGATCCGTCTATTCCGGTGATCACGTCTGGGCAGCAATGCCAGGACCTGGCCACCTTCTTTGTTAAGAAGGTGGAAGCCATTAATAAATCTTTTCCTACACCCCTTACAGATCCTGCTGCCACGCTCCCCCCCCCTTCTCAATCTGGCAGCCATCCCCCCTATTTCGCGTTGAGTCTGAAAGTTAAATCTGGCTCCCTATGGATCCCCTGAGGCCTGCTCAATTTAGAGACTCTCTACCTTCACTCCTCACACCTCTGTGTCAGGTAATCAATTCTTCCTTCACTGGTGCCTTTGGTATGGAAGCAAGCCCGGGTGGTCCCCTTGCTGAAGAAGCCCTCATTGGACCCAACCAAACCGGAAAGCTTTCGTGTCATATATCTCCTGCCTTGGGCAGCCAAAGTTGCAGAGGCCACACCAATAACGTCCTCTCGGCTTTTTTGAACAACACTAGCATTTTGGATCGTTCCCAGAATGGTTTCAGCCTTGGCCACAGTACTGAGACTGTGCTCGTAGCAGTGACCGAACATCTGCAGACCATTCTGGATGAGGGACAGACTGCGGCCCTGATACTGCTTGATCTAAGTGCCGCTTTTGATACGGTCTCTCACCGGATTCTTCTACGTCGCCTAGAGGAGGTTGGAGTGGTGGGTCTGGCCCTGGATTGGTTTAGTTCTTTTCTGTCTGACAGAACATTCCAGGTTACTGCCTCCCTTTCTCTCCGGCGTCCATTTCATTTCACGGGGTCCCGTAAGGCTCTGCCTCGAGTCCCGTACTATTCAATCTGTTCGCGCAACCCCTGGCTGCAGTAGCAAGAGAGCATGGCTTGACAATGGTCTCATATCCTGATGATACGCAGCTGGTGGTGGCCCTCTCTGATGATCCTACTCGAGGTGCTACTAAATTTAGGTCCGGCTTGGCGGCAGTCGCACATTGGATGACCACTATCTGCCTTCTGCTTAATGCTAATATGTCTGAAGTGCTGTTGGTGGGGAGAGATAAGGGGCTTTGGAGCACACAATGGTGGTTGGTGACCCTGAGCAGCGCCCCCACGCAGAAGTCGTTGGTGAAAGATGTTGGGGTATGGCTCAATTCCACTCTTGGGTTCCAGGAGTATACTAAAAAGATGGCAGGCACCAGTTTTGGCCTATTTTGGGGACTGAGGCCCATGTTGAGTTTTTTCGACCCACCCACCCGCCAAGAAATAGTCCAAGCGACTATTCTGTCCAGGCTTGACTATTCTAACTCACTCATGCTAGGTGCCAATAAGGCAGAAGTGACCCATCTTCAGCGAGTCCAGAATACAGGTGCCCGAGTTCAGTTGAGGCTCTCTAGAACGTGTTCCGTGACGGGTGCAATACATCACCTGCATTGGTTACCCATAGCCAAAAGGATAAATTCAAAACGCTATGCTTGGCCTTCAAAATACTAAAGTTCTCTTTTCCTGAGATCCTGTCCTACCTTTTGGTTCCATATGTTCCCAACCGTCAGCTAGGCTCAGCCGAGCAACGTCTGGCCATGGTCCCTCGTGTGAAGCGCCTCAGAGCGGGGGGGGGGCGGTCTTTCCGGTATCTCGCTGCGAAACTTTGGAACTACCTCCCTATTCAGATCCCGCTGTATGGATTGCTTGCTGTCCTTTCGTAAGGCCACCAAAAGTCACCTGTTCCCCTTGTTTAGCCCCCAGCTCTCCTCTGACACTGCTACCAGCGCCACGACGCCTCCTCGCTGAGGCAGATGCGCGCTATATAAGAATACTTAACATAACATTACATAACAGTGAAATCTCATAGATTTCACTGCGTCACTTCTATGACCCTTTCTTGCGTCGGAACGCCCCCCCCTGCATACATTATACCTCGCGCAGGTATAATGTGGCGCAGGGGCTTACAAAGTGACGCATGTCCTTAGATGCGTCACTTTGTAAATATGACGCAACATGGCTCATTTGTTACGCCACTGGTGCGTCACAAAAAGTGACGCACCAGCGGCGTAAAAGTGACGCAAGACCTCATAAATAAGGCCCTAGAGGCTTTTCGATAACTCTGCACTGCCCTAATTGTAACATATGCAAATAATGACTATGCAAATAATCTCATCAACTGACTTAACAAGTGATCTATAACTCAAAAACGATATAACCTTCAACACCGAAATAACATTTGGAATGGGCCTAATTGAATCGTGACTCAAGTGGCTGTTGCCTAGATCACCATAATAACATCTGAGTCACGAGACTTTTAACATAATTTTTCATTGGATAGGTTCTTATGGAAATGTGCCATGAAAATCACCAGTGCCTTAAGTTTCCCGGACTTACACAGACAATGCACTCTTATGTATGAATCCTTTGCACAGTCAGAATTCTAAAGAGATGTTAAGTTAACCAATTTTATTTTATCATCTGGCTGCAGGTTCTATTTATCCACACGTAATCATTTCAAGTGCACTAAATCTTAAAGTAGTTGATAGATTCTGTCGGAACCTCTTTCAGAGGGCTGTGCTATGGGTCGCTGTTGCAGGGCCAATGTGCTGGAATTGGCAGCAAGATCCAGCAGGCCTGAAATAAGTCCTACCCACACCACTAGGAGTTCTGGAGTGTACCCCATCCATGGGCGCCCACATCGGCTGCAGGCATGTCCGGGTAAGTCAGATGCACGAGTTCTAGGCACACGCCTGAATCGACCAGTGGTATTTTGCAGCATTTCCTGCAGGTCAAGTCTTCCTCCAGCTCCCAATGTGGGGTGGCTGCGACATTACTGTTTTGGGTCCCTTGTCTAGGTAAACCTGCAAGAGTGCTCCAACAACGTCCTCACTTCTCCTCTGGTGAGAGGGAAGGAAAAAGGCCCACAGTCCTTCGTGCTCCTGGTGACCCCTCTTACAAATAGGGTCACTACAGCTCACTCTCACTGCCCAAGGGCTCTCGCCTGATCAGCATGGTGAAGTATGGTGAAGCCAGCCAGGGCAGGCCGCTCGAGCATCCAAGGTAGCTACACCACTATCACACACGGCTAAGGCACTTACATCATGACAGTCTTTTCCTCCGTGGCCCTTTCTGACATACCAGGTTGCGGCACTGCTACTGTACAAGGCTTCGAAATGTGTTCCACAGCAGTCTTTTCCTTGGCCCAGGGCCCCCAACCCAACTTTTTAAGATTCTCCTATCAACGCATCTCCCTCTGGAGATGTGCCAGAGCCCCTTCCTTTTGACCTATCACTTAATTAAAGAGCAACCTTTGAAATTTATAGAGGAGGTGTGTTCCTCCCCTCCGCGGTGTGTGTCCCACCCAGCTTAAGGAATGTAGCAATTCAAAAATCTATTTGGAGGATCTCTCTACCTTCTCTCCATGTTTTACCAAACATGCCTGGAACTCCTAAATTGGAACCGTTGGCTCTCCGTCTATTGCACCATTCACAGACACTCGTACACCCAGGGCATATATACAGCCTACATGCACTACACACTCCTCAGGAGACACCACCGCACCAGGATCCAGGGAGAAGCCCTCAAATGAATTGCCTCTGGCCTCTCAGGACATACCCAGATAATCCACCCACCATCATTCAACTCTTGAACCCAAGAGCATCATCTGCGACGTACCTCAAGGTTCATTCTTCAGCGCCACTGCGTTCAACGCTTACATGACACCCTAGACCAACATCATCAGAACCCATGGCCTCAACATCATATCCTTCGCAGACGACATCCAGCTCCTCCTCTCGCTCTCAGAAGACCGCATCCCCACCGAATCCAACTTCCACAACTGCATGACGAGCATCACTGACTGGATGAAGACAAAGTGCCTGAAGCTCAACACCGACAAGACGGAAGAGCTGATTTTTACACCTCCTCACTGAACGACACCTGGTGGCCCTCTGAACTAAGACACACACCAGCAGACCACTCCCACAACTTTGGCATCATCATGAACAGCAAACTTACCATGAAGTGCCAAATCAACACAGTGTCTGCAGCCTGCTTCCACATTCTCTTCACTCTCTGAAAGATCTTCAGATGATGCCCCGTCAACACTAGAAAAATTGTTATTCAAGCCCTAGTCAGCAGCCGGCTGGACTGCAGCAGCACTCTCTTACCAAGAATCACCACCCAATGCCTGAAGAGACTCCAGACAATAAAGAACTCAGCTGCCAGATTCATCCTTGACCTCCCCCAATGGACCCACATCGCCCCCCACCTCAGGCACCTTTACTGGCTCCCCATACAGAAAAAATTCTAAGACACACCGACAAGACCCTCCACGACCAAGGACCAGCATACATCAACCACCAGCAACTGCCCAGACCCCTACGCTCCCTCATCCTCACACACACTCTCCACATCAAAGGAAACCACAGTGGAGAACGTTTCTTCTCCTACTTCACCACCAAGTCCTGGAACAACCTTCCCCTGCATCTCCAAACATCATCCTCGCTCCTGGAATTCAGAAAGGGACTAGAGACTTGGCTCTTTGACTATTCCCAGCATTAACCCATCACCTTGATTCCCTTGTGAGTGATTAGCTGTGCTCTGCAAATCTGAGTTTATTGATTGTTGGACATCAAGCACATGCGTAAACCATGCACACACTTCTCAGTGCTCCATTATTGCTACATAGCACCCATCCCAGGTACAAATACACCCAACACAGATGCACCACTTCTGCATTGTGCAACAATTTACATCAACCTGATGTAGGCCAAGGGTGAGTTCAGAATACAGCAGAAGAACTTTGAAAAGTGAATGAGCCTGTAGGATTAACTCCAATGGCACAGGCTTAAAAGTTCCTCACTAAATGGTATGCAGCCACCACCCCACTTGTATGCCTTCACCCACCATGAGGGTAGAACTTTAGTAACACCTTCTGGTCCAACAACACCACAATCTGTGATACAGGTAATGAAGTACATGCACGATCAGTGCAAGTCTATGAAAACAAAAATCTGCATTATAGATACACACATCAATACAGGTGGGCAGTCAAGACAGGGGAGCATTTATATTAGTGTGTAGAGGACTTTTCTATTCCAGCAGCTACTACACAGTAAGAAACCCCACACTTAATCTAAAGTAAACCAACATCACTAGTTCTATAACAATACTGTAGGTAAAAAAATATATAATTGATCAGTCAATATTGATTATATTTCAAGGCTTTTACTTTCAATATTTGTGTGCAGTAAGAGGTGACATGGGCTAGGGCCTTGGAAAAGGTGATACAGACATTGAAGAGCAAGAACAATGAAGACAGGCCTCCTGCAATATGGTTCAAAATGACACTGACGAAAACTGATGACACCCTTAAACATAACACATTGTTTAGAAACCACAAGGGGCATCAGGACTGGTGCTTACATTTTCCAGAATCCGCAATGACCTTTATATCATCGTTAAAAAAAGCTGCTAATTGAAAAGCTGAAATAAAGAATCGGCATATTAGCTTAGACAGCACAGGCTAAGAGGTTTTTCACACTGGGGCATATTCTCAAGGACTTATCGTCGAGTTATCTGCACTTTATCTCAGCCAAAGTGGTGATAAAATGATCACCCTATCCACAGGCTGGTGCTAAGAGCCGATATCACCAGTTTACCTGCAATAGCAGCCGCAGAAAACATTGTCACGGATGACACCGGCAACTAACGCTAATAATATGTAGAGTAGGCGTTTCTGTCCCAAAAGCCACAACGACAACACTTCACAACATTCTCAACAACCAGCCAGATCGGCGAAAAGATCACAAAACATGCGATAAGGTGCGTTAGCAACAGGGATGTAACACCTGCTCTTACCTGGTGTGAAGTCGGACAACAACCTGCACCATTGAATTGAATTGAATTGAAGAGGTTCTTCTATAGCGCATGGCTACTCGGAAGCATCCCAGCGCTTGATAATTGAACAGAAGGAATAAGAATAAAAAGAAAATGAGAATCTAGAATATCCTGAGCCAGCTTATCTATATCTTAGGGAACAGAACGGTTTTTAACTTTTTCCGAAAGGCGAGCAGGCTGGGCTCTTGACGGAGTGAAAGAGGAAGAGCATTCCACAGCCTGGCCGCATTTCGCGAGAAGAGGCGGTCCCCTGTTCGGGCTCTGTTGGTCCTAGGGACTGTAAGAAGGTTTTGCTGCTTTGAACGAAGATCCCTAGATGGTGTATATGGTCTGACCATATCGTTTAAGATGGGAGGGCCATTCCCATGAAGACTTTTATGGACCAGACAGAGGGTTTTAAAGTGTACCCGCTCCTTTATAGGGAGCCAATGCAAGATCCTAAGTGATGGTGCAGCTGATGTACGGTGACTAGTTCCAGTGAGTAGCCTTGCTGCGGAGTTCTGGGCGATCTGAAGTTGTCGGGTGACTGAGATGGGGGCGCCTAGATAGAGTGCGTTCCCATAGTCCAGCCTTGATAGAATGAGAGACTGGACTATGGTTTTAATAAAAGGGAGCCCAGCCCAGATCCACACCTGAAGAACAACAGATGCCATGGAGCTACCGATCATGCAGCTGGACACCCAAGAGGGCCACAACACCCACCACCACCACCCCCCGGAACACCCCCCTCCCCCCAGGGCCTTACCCCGGGAACCCACCAGACGAAATCATGAACAATACAATTTACCTGATGTCGCACAATTACAACAATTAACATTCATGTGTGGTCAGAAAAAGGAGAATCATTCATCCATCATTGAAATTCCAAACAAATATTACATTCAAATTTAACTCAGAACAGCTATTTGGAAGAATCATGGTGGGTCTTCTCTGGACAATCTGTAAGTCACTGCCTGCAAGACAAAAGAAGGTATGTCATGCGCTCATCAAAGGACACAGAGAAAGAAAGAGAGAGAGAGAGAGAGAGAGTGAGAGTAACAGAGAGAGAAAGAAAGAAAGAGAGAGAGGGAGAGAGAGATTGTACAAGGAGCGCAAGGCCAATCGGGCTCTTGGCTCATACATGCCTACTGTTGTATGTGTATCGCTATTGGTGCACCATAAGCCTAAGACCTGGCCTCAATTGCAGCGCGAAAGCCTCATCACATTTCCAGAATGCAAGCAGTAGTCAGACTAACATTAGGGATGAAATCTCCATTGTCTCAATACATAAGGCGGAAGGACATCTGCACCTCCGGCCTTGGTCTTGAATGCGGCTGGCACCCCCTGAGAGAGATACCATAGCAGATGATGACTCCCACACCACGCACAGCGCTAATGAAAGACCAACGTATCCACACCCCATACTCAGAAGTCCCTGCTTGAGTTATTCCTGCATGGGATGACCTTGACACTTACGTACACAACAACCCATACGTCCAAACGTTGCACACAAATACGACTCATTGCTCTGAGCTGTGGCATATCATTCACATAAGTTCCACAGGTCAGAAGAGTGCTGGGTATATGAGACCCACCAACGCAATGGCAGGACATCCCGGGCACATGCACAACCCCTGTCACGTGGAACTGTACCGTGCATGTATGCTGGCAGTGTTGTGCATCAGTTACCGTCTGAGCTTCCGTCTTGCTTACTTCACCTGCATCCAGCCCTGGTTCCACTGTCGATCATGCACATCCGAGTGGCCCATGGATGTCTGCCTATCCAACACAACAGTAGCTGAACTGAATTATGACTTGTGTGCGCGCCCCCCTGTTGGCCCACGACCAGGAGTGTAACCGTGATACCCTTGCATGGGGTGCCTTGATATCTGGCGTATGTGCTGGCAGTTGGGCATGGGAGATTGCACAAGTCCTCGTGTGCAGTGACCATATCGAGGCGCTCCCCTATTGGGCTGTGTTGCGGATTGGTGAAACTGTGTGATGGAGCACATCTGTCTGGACCAGTTAATGGATTGGCTCTCCCTCGGGTTCATTGAACTTGACAACGACATACTCTTGGAACTGATTGCCCAGGATGCTGCGCTTGCATTCATGGACAAATAACTACGTTCCTGCAGCCACAACTGATTGTAACCCAGAGCACAGGTCCCAACACTTTGTTGCATCTTGGAGGAATGTTCACATATCCCACCACAACAGTGGACATGTCTGCATTACCATGGACTCTGAATGCATGTGCGTGCACCTACGCGTGTTGACACACACCTGTGCAAGGTGAGGCAGTCCCATGGGCGGAGCTGCACAGCGTCATTTGGCAACGTTCCTAAATCTGACATACTGCTGGAGGGAAGGTACACACATGGCAATGTAGTACTACATGTGACCTTGTTAGACCCTTTCACCTGCTCACTGTCAGCTGAGCAGACAGTAAGCACAGTCTGGTGGTACAGCACTATGCAGATCCCATGGGCAGTGAGTCGTGTCCCCTGACACGGGGCAATGAGCAGACGCCAAACATCACATGACTCGTTCAGCAAGGCAAGGTGGGCTGAGGTCATTGCCATCCCTAAAGATTGGTGTTCATTTTTGCCTCCCCATTTCTTGCCCCTCTACATGTTCTTATGCTGCCTGTTAGTGTCTGGTGCATTAGTCTGCATGTAGTGACCCTTGTCTTGCCAGTACTGACACGCACATGCTAATAAAGTCCACGCAACTTCACTAGTGTTCAACGGTGATGAGTGTTGATTAGAATGACAAATCGTGTGCCTCAGTGAGCATTGTACGTACACAAGGAAGGACTGACTGACGCATTTCACTTGGGGGTGAGTCCCTATTGACAGCTCCACCTCTGGGAGCCACCCATTGTGGTTGGGATAGTTGCTGGCAGACCTGTGCTCTTATGTGTCTTCAGCAATGTGAGTATGGTTTCCAACTTCCTGCCATGTGGATCAATGTGATCCATCGAAACAGGCTGTGTCCACACAGTTGAGTGTGAGTAGGTATGTGAAGAGATGTTCTGTTCTCACATGTGATCGGGGACACTACTTTAGGCTTGCTCCCGAATTTGACATTTTTACACCTAGCCCTATTTAATACATGGAGGTGGGACTACGTTAGGGGATTGGGAGATTGTTGGTCATGAGCAAAAAGGCCACAGCTAGTTCACACCTTCATAGTCATCTAATTGGCCATGTGGGTCAGGGTCAAACATGTGCATTGATGTCAATTCCCAGGTTGTACCTTTTTGTGTGATCAATGTCCCTACATTCATCCATACTTTTCTACTTGATTGAACATAGACATGACACATCTGTGTGATTTGGAATGTTTTATTCACATTCTGTGGAGTATCGGAGATGGAGCAGTACATGGCCATATAAACCCCACATTACATGGGTGCCCAGTGGAGGGCCTACCAGAGTCCTTTGGTGAATGATAAGTTAATAGGAAGAGGAAGAGTTCAGTCCACAGCCTGATTGCTGTGTCATTGGTAATCAGAGCAGATATGGCAGTCCATGTCGGAGTCCAGGTGAATGTCGCAGAGTGTTTCGGGGGACAGTGGAAGGTGTTGTTCCAGGGCATGATGCAGAGGGCTGAACCAGGCAGGAACAGACCATATGGCAGGGATAAATGCTACAACCTCCTTTCTCAAACAGAGTCATTACCATCCACATCTTACACCTCTGATATGTCTTCTGTGTCCGATGTGCCAGGTGTGTGTGGTGGTGTTATGGCTGCATCACTGTGTGCCACTGACACATCAGGGGCGGAGTGTGTCGAAGTTCCTGCAGCAGTCATCTGGGACAGGCTCTGTGGCAGCAATGGCAAGATGAGGGTCTGCAAGGCATGGAAGATCCCAGCTACATATCGCTGGTGTTCAGCCGTGGTAGCCATCCTTCCAGTCTGCATCCGCTCCATGGTCTCCATTGTCCTGCAACTCTGTACCAACTCTGTGCTGTCATTGCTGGAGCCTGTCTGACTAGACAGTTCTTGTATCCAAGTAATGGCCCCAGCAAGGTCAGCCAAGGATTATTGTAGAGCATGGAATGGACTGTGGGTGTCCGTAAGGGACTGTACATGGTCTCTGATGGGAATTATACACCCACGTATGGCATCTAGTTTGTCTGCCATGAGGTCGAAACCCACCCGCACCTGTTTAGCCAACCCCCTCTGGCAGTCTAATACACGGCGTTGGAAGGCCATGTGTTTTTCTGTGAGGTGCTGGGAACCAGCCGTGGTGTTGGGTGCTTCCTGCTGTGCAGGGGCTAGGGTCACCTCAATGCAGATGGACTGCCCTGCTCCTGGAGGTGGGTGCAGAGGCTGTCTACGAGCCATTGGAGAGTATCGGAGCAGATGGCCAGGGGGTCCTCTTCATCCTCACTGAAGAGATGTCTGATCTGCTCTGCAGGAGGTGTTGATTGTCCCTCTGCAATGTAATGGGGAGATGCAGGTTAACAGTGTGTTCCTTATATGTTGTACATGTTTACATACAGACTGCATAAAAATGTACATTGTGACTGTTTTGAAGGAGCTGGCTATTTGATGGGAGACAGTGTACATTTCTACTACGTGACGGATGTGAGGTTGTACTCGTAAATTTATCATATCACAGTTTCCTGCTACACCAGATGTGATTGGCCAGTTTCTACGCACAAGCAGCACCAGTTGTGTCCTCTGTCCTGTAGTGAAAGTGTTGCACTTTGTACCACATTGTCGTCAATGTTGATGTGCTGTGATTTCTATGTGTGTGTGCTGCATTGTGGGACAGTCACCCCTGCAGCTCTGATTTAACAGCCCCTTATCCCTTTGAGGCGGTGTGTCTTTGATTTGTGTGCTTTTACGGTGCTGAGATGTTGGCGACTTGGGTCATTGGTGCTCTTGGGCGGTTTTTGTACTCTTGTGCATTGTTTGTCTGCAGATGTGTTGTTGACGTCAGGGGTTGTATGTGCACGTGGATGTGTCAGAGTGTGACCCTCTACATTGAGGATGTGATCCACAATGGGCCACGTCAGTGTTGTGTTGTGCACCACGTCATGTATTTTGACGGCAGCCATGCTATCGGTCATACAGTGTCACTTGCATTGTCAGTGTGGCTCACAGAGGCGCTGCTTTGATGGATTCAGCACATGTGCATGGGTAGGTTGTGTGATTGGTGATAGGTAGGGGGGCCCCTTTGTGCACATAGTGGACGGGGGCCTGCTTGGTGTTTCTATGTGTGCTGCAGTGTGAAAAGGACATGTTCCACAATCACTGTGGGTGTGCAATGTGCTATACATAATTGTGCATGTGTGCCATTGTGCCCATCTCCCCAGTCCCTGGTCATTACTCACCCTGTTGCTGTTGGGTCAGGTCAGATCGAGCTGTGTCTGGGCTCCCAAATCCTTGCACCGTCTCCACACTGAAGACTGTGGCCACCATTTCCTCCAGCTCATCCAGCTCCTCCTGTGGCCATGCTATCGGTCATACAGTGTCACTTGCATTGTCAGTGTGGCTCACAGAGGCGCTGCTTTGATGGATTCAGCACATGTGCATGGGTAGGTTGTGTGATTGGTGATAGGTAGGGGGGCCCCTTTGTGCACATAGTGGACGGGGGCCTGCTTGGTGTTTCTATGTGTGCTGCAGTGTGAAAAGGGTATCACGGACATGTTCCACAATCACTGTGGGTGTGCAATGTGATATACATAATTGTGCATGTGTGCCATTGTGCCCATCTCCCCAGTCCCTGGTCATTACTCACCCTGTTGCTGTTCGGTCAGGTCAGATCGAGCTGTGTCTGGGCTCCCAAATCCTTGCACCGTCTCCACACTGAAGACTGTGGCCACCATTTCCTCCAGCTCATCCAGCTCCTCCTGTGGCGTAGGACTCCCACCTCCTGTCGCTGCCAACCTGTTGACAGCGAGTTTCTTTTTTTGCTTTTTGAAAATCTTTATTAAGAAAGTTGAACAACATGTGACAATATAAGCAGGCGGAAGGTCCGCCATCAATAAAGAAGACCACATCTGGTGCAAACATTGTAGAGACAACCATGCATAAGCAGCCTGGTACATTACGTGAAGACAAGCTGCGTGGAACGAGGCAGGAAGGACCGGGGAATGCCTGGAAGAGACCAAGTGCTGATGAAAATTGTAGCCAGGAAACGGTAGGGCGTGTGCACTGAGGGGCCACACATCATGAGCCATCCTCGGTGGCTGCCTCCAGCAGAGTGCAAGTGGATGGCGTGGGGGAGGACACAGAGGGTGTGGCCCTATGACACTGGAGGTAAGAAAAGAGGGGGCCCCAAATGTCAATCGGACAGCAGGTTGCCGGCACCAGGTCCCAGAATTCGGACAAGAGGGTCAGACAGCACGCAGTGTCTTTGAGTCAAGCGCTAACCTTGGGTACAGACTGTCGTCCCCAGTGCATTGAGACCCTATGCCTTGCAAGAACGAGCAGCATGCGGGAGGCATCGGGGCAGTATTTCACTTAGCCTAAGAGGCAGAGCAGTGGATCTGGCGTGACATGTGTTGAGGTGATCTCAGTGATGGCGGCCCTCACATCGCCCCAGTAGTCAGAGACCTTTGGGCAAGTTGGCAGCAAGTTTCTGCTTTTCACAACATACCAGCATCTCTTGACCCCCTCCATTGACCTCCTCAACACTCCGACTGTATTCACATTGTTCACAATGGACTGCCATATTTCCGTTTGTGTTGCCAATGACACAGTGGAGGTGACGAACAGTTGTTGGTAGTGTTCTATCACCTCAGTGACGATGATCTGGTTTTCCTGCAGACTGAACCCCGTCTTCCTCTTCTCCTTGCCCTTCCCCGACCACGGGGTTCCTGGCTGGTCTTCCGTGGGGCTTGTGGGGTTCGAGTTGTCCTCTGGTCTCGGTCCGGGTGCATCCATGGTGCTACGAAGTTTATTTTAGTTTTGGTGTGGTTTTTTGTTGCTTTTATAGTGCATTTTCCTGCATGACAGGTGGGAATTTCAGGCCTGTCACTGGTTGTCGCTGCTTTTTGTATCGCGATTTGGGGCATCACAAGTTTTTTCGCATTTGTGTATCGCATTTTTTCGGCGTCGCGTTAATTTTTACACGACTATTTCCCGTATCATCGTGAGACTATCGCATGGTGCAGCCGGGTTGGGAATACAGCGTTAATACAGTGTTATTTTGTCATTATAGACTGTGATGTGCACAGTTGCCTTAAGCTAATTTTGCAATGATTATCACACGTTCTTGAGAATATCCCCACTATTGTTTAGAATGCTGCAGTTATTGTTTCAAACGGTTTATTTATATGGATTTCTTTATTTGAATTTTTGATCTCTTTGAAATCGGGTGCTGATTAGGTATGGGCATAAAATCCGTTCCGCTCGCGGAATTTGCGGATTTTTGGCAAATTCGCAATCCGCGAATTCTCGCAAATTTGCCAAAAATTCGCAAATTTGCAGGCAGCGGATTTTTTTGCTTGGTCGCGCTTGACAAATACAATATTGCGGCGCGCGGCGTTCACTTACCGTCATTCAGCGTTTGAAGAGTTGTTTTTCTCCGTGTTTGCGTGTGCTGTGCCATTTTGGATCTTGCTGCGTGATCCCGTGGGAGTTTGTCGACCACGATTACGTCATCGCAGCCCACCACCTTGCACAGCAGTTTGTCAACGCGAGTACGCCATAAAGGCCCGTGATCACGCATCGCGGGAGTAAACAATTGCGAACACGTAGATGCGGCAGGAAACAACAATCTCGGGCTCGCGAAATTGAAAAATTTGCAATTCTGCACAAGAAATCCACCAGCAGGCAGCATAAACCTTCTGAAAATGATGATTTTTATCAGAATAACTCCTCAGGTTGACATTTGCCTGCACTTTTTTTTGCAAGGAGTCCATTTTGGGGGGGGGGGGAGGAAGGAAGTGCCCCACAGTCTCCAACTTCCTGTTCCTGTCCACCAGGCTCCTCCCAGTGCTTTGTTCATGTCCTGGTCACTTTGATTTGGATCTTGACCTGGAAGGATTACTTTTTGTGGATGCTGCTGGATATTTGGATTTAAGGCCTTTTTGACTTTCTTTGGATCACTTTTGGATTAGAAATTTCACAAGTAAGTTTGTTTGGGGCATTACAGTTGCTGCAGCTACAATTTTGGAACTTTTTCAGAACATTAAATAAAATATATTGTGTGTAGCCACAGTAACAGTCGGACCAGGGTTAGTTATGGGTGCATGATACAACTGTTTTGTTGAATTTCAACATCATTTAGGGCATGGATGGCATTGGATTGTGGTGATTTTTGTGTGTTTTTCGATTTTTTGGCTGTTGTTGGGGGGGCCTTTTGCCCAGGGATACTCAGTGGTGCATGGACTGAGTCTTTCTGTGGGGTCTCTTTAATGTAAACATCATGGAGGGCATGGGTGGCATTGGATTGTGGTGCGTTTTTTGATTTTTTGGCTTTGGGGCCTTTTGCCCAGGGGTTCTCAGTGGTGCATGGACTGAGTCTTTCTGTGGGGTCTATTTAATGTAGCAATTATGTTATCCCTGTGCACTCAAACGTTTTCTTATGTTTGTTGGTTCAATTAATCAATGTTCATTTTAGGCGCTCATTAGTCGCACGTCGTCTGTCCGTGCCTTTTAATATCAATGTATTATGTGGGGAGGATTGCCTACCCGACAATAATGCGCGCACAATTTTCTCATGAAACACTCGGTTTCTTCACCAAGTTCCAATTTATTTCTTTCAATGTTCAAACTCCACAACAAGAGTTTAATTCGATTCCATAAGTTCAAATCAACATTTCATCTGCTGGCATAATACATCACTTATGTCGCAATTCAATCAATTCTGTTCACAATTGTTCATCTCTACCGAGGGGTGAAGCACTGGAACAATCCGTGTCTCTGCTCGAATGGTTACGGATTGCATTACATTTCTGCTACTATTCTGGATCCACGGTACAAAAAGGCAGTGGCAGGCAGAGTATTCTTTCCTTTTGATGACCCAGATGTTATAAAGTACAAACATTGGCTAGCTGTGTCAGCCACTCGGTTTGAAAGAAAACGGCAGGAAATTGAAGGAAAAGGCAGTACATCAGCATCAGCAGGCCATCCGGAGTAAAAAAAATCCACTGTGGCAGAAGTGAGTGATTTTCCCTCTCAGCCGTTAACGACACCAGCAACCGTATCATCTGCACCAGACACAAAAGTAATATTGTGTGAAGAAGAGGATTGGCTAACTCAGCTTGGGTCTGCTTCACAAAAGGTCCCAGAAAAAAGTAAGCAAAGTGGAGGAACCCTGGAGAACCTTGAGTCGATGGTGCGGGCCTATCTGAATGACTCAACAGAGGTCTATATTCATCATGACCCATTGGCGTATTGGCATGGGAAAAGAGATGTGTGGCCAGAGATCACCAACCTGGCTGTATATTACTTGTCTTGCCCACTCGCAAGCGTGTCTTCTGAACGTGTTTTCAGTGCTGCTGGTGGCATTGTAACTTCCAAAAGGACCCGCCTCTCGCCCAAAAATGTGGAGAGGTTAACAATGATCAAGATGAATTAGCACTTCATACCACCAGATTACAAAATACGAGAATGCACGCAGGAAGAAGACGAGGAGGACACCAACTTAGAGGAGGGAAGTTCTTCTGTGTAAACTGACATACTCCTGTCTGAATTCGCAGAGTTTGAGGACGAGCTCTTCTTCCCTGACACCGAGCCCTGAAAATGAGTCAATGAATCACTAACTTTCTTTTTCGTCCTTATTCACTTTTATTCCTGTGTGTCTGTCTTTCTTTGTTTTGCAAAATCTATATAAAAAAAACTTTAATCACCTAATCACAAAAATAAGCCCATCAACAGAACTGTCTTCACTTATTTGCTTATTGATTTGAAGGTGCCACAGTCTGCATTCCTCAGGTTCACAAGTTCACAAGAACATGCTCCTCTATCCTCCTCCTCCAGACTCCTATTTCCCTCAAAGCAGATGGCTGGATTACGCCCAATGAAGAAAGACTCTGCACTTGTGGGGTTGTTCTACTTCTTTGCGGGTGAGTTGACGGGTCTGGGGCATTGCTGTGAAGGTCTAATACCGGATAAAAGTGGTTTGGAGAAAATCGGAGGGGAAAAAGTATATTGCGTTTTTGCTCACTTGCCTGTCTTTGGGGTGCTGTTTGGGGGCTTCCAGGTTTTTGGGGGTGGGTTTTGGGGTCTGGGAGCACTGCTGCCACAGTCTAATGTTGATTGCATTTGTTTTTGCAGAAAATCCGCGGTGGAAAAGTGGAGTTAGGGCCTAGCTGCAGAGCTCATTTGGACTGCATTCCAGGTAGGCCCAAAGTTTCCTAAGTGTGGCTTTTCCCGGTTTTGCTTTTCGGCTTTTTTGGGGGGTGAAACCTGTTTTTGCCCAGGTTCACGGGTCTGGGGGCCTTGCTTGGAAGGTGTAATACCGGCTAAAAGTGGTTTGGAGAAAATCGGAGCAGAATTTTTTTTTTGCGCTTTTGATCAGTTGCCTGTCTTTGGGGTGCTGTTTGGGGGGCTTTTAGGTTGTTGGGGGTGGGCTTTGGGGTCTGTGAGCACTGCTGGCACATTCTAATGTTGATTGCATTTCTTTTACAGGAAATCCATGGTGGAAAAGGGGAGTTGGGGCCTAGCTGCAGAGCGCATTTGGACTGAATTCCAGGTAGGCCCAAAGTTTTCTAAGTGTGGCTTTTCCCGGGTTTTGCCTTTTGGCTTGTTGGGGGTGTTAAACTTGTTTTCGCCCGGGTTGACAGTTCTGGGGCCATTGCTGGGAAGGTCTAATACCCGAAAGAAAGTGTTTTGGAGACAATCCCTGGGGAAAAAGTTTTTGCATTTTCTGAGATTTCGCTCACTCTACCGTTTTCGGGGGGCTATTTGTGGGGGTTCCTGGTGTTTGTGGGGGGTTTGCGAGTCTTGGAGCAATGCTGGGTATGGATACTTTTGCTTGCTTGCAAGTGGTTTGAATACAATCCATGGTGGGTAAGGGGGGATTTGGGCCTACTTTACTTTCAAAGTACGTTTTGTCACCATTTTCTACTAGGCCTCTGACAGGTAGCAGTATTGCATGTTTTTTGAGATCTGATTAGGGGTCTTCTACATTTTTGCGACTGGATTTAGTAAGGGTCTGGGAGCACTGCTGGGAAGGTCTAATTTTGTTCTGAAATACAGTTTACAGTATACCTAGCTTGAGGGGAAAAATCCGCTAAATTAATTCGCCCATACTTATTTATCCTTCAAAAGGAGACTCAGACAGAGTACGCACTTTCAAAAATATTGTACTGTCTATTAGGAAACTCAAAGTGTGGCTTTTTGCACTACACAGCGTACATACCTTATATTTATTTGTCAGTGGTGTTCTAATATCACTTCCTTTTTTTCCATCAATAATTACAGGCCGGGTTTCAGCCTGTGCAATGGGAAAAAAAGGATGAAGTCAGGCTTCACATTAGCGAGCCGCAATTCAGCATCCGCCAGGCAGGCAGTGGACAGGGTGTCTTCTGGTCACCAACATTGATGGACGGAGCGTCAGATGGAATGGAGGAGTCCCGCTAATAAGAGGAATGGTTGGATGCATGCAACTTCCCAAATTCAACAGGACAACTACAACAACTTACAGATACAGTATCCGTTCTTTTCTAATTATCTTTTAAGTAATGTTATTGCTGTGAACTTCTGAGTGTGACTCTGCATTTCTTTGATCTCTGCTTCTAAATTCATCCCTACAGCCATTGTATAGGTTTTACTTCTGCTATTTTTCAAACCTAATTTAATGTACGAAGTGTTTCTCTGAGTGCAGAGATAGGCAATTGAAAACGCATAATTACTGCAGCCCTGTACTGTCGCATTCTTTCATTCACGGTTGTCGAAAGTACTATTTACTTTTCAGTAACCATGCATGCAGTAGTGCATGCACTTGCTTTATGTCACTTAAAAGATTTATGGATAGCTTTGTACCCAAAGATTTGTTTATCTTCAATTATTGTTTGTCTATGCTGTGCTTTTTTTTTCTTCTCTCAACAAAACTTTCCCCAAATCCCCCATTCCCATCCATTTTCCAAACCCTAACCCTCTTCCCCCGGGCTGTGTGGTTTTGATTGATGTGTGACTAAATGACAACAATAATTCCACACACTTGCTCACAGGTCATAGCAACAGGCTGGTGAAGGAATCCGAGGATATATTCTTACTCAGCTTGACACAGACCCATGACTATTGGCAAATGAAAGCAGATTTTCATGTGCGCCATCAACTTGATTGATCATCAAGAACATCCTCCTCCTAGACGTGGCAAATGATTACGCTGCTGTGTCCTTCACCTTCAGTACTATTTCTTGCAGTAGTAGCCAATGTCAAAGAAATTCAACGCAAGTGGTAGTTATACTTTCAATACTTTACCATTTGTTAGGCTACATTGTGGCACTGTTCTAGTGTACTGTCACCTGCTATATTCTCTATCGTACCGTTCTAATGCTACGGTAAGGACAAACAAGGTTTTATTTTCTTTTTTTTCATATGCTGCAACTGCCACTGTGTAACACCACTAGTACCACCGCAATGATGACATTTTATCCGCCCAGGATTGCCAACCTTAATCGCCATTTCCCGTGCAGCCAGCCCTGTGCCTAGCCCTATTTCCAAACACAAATTACAGGTAAGATGAGCGTTTGGGGGGAGGTAGTATAATGGAGTATTAGGAGAGACGAGAGACTGATGGTAGTACTAGTAAAGTCCTACGACTATTGAATTCACTTACTCTGTGAGAGGCACTTAGTTTTGAAAACATTTGGGCAATTACTTACACAACTTGAATCAAGATGCCACTTAAGTTTCAGGAAAACAAACTTACTGTTAAACCCCCACCCACCAGCCTCAAAAGCAGTAAAAACACGTCAGCTAAGATAAAGTTTAAAGTATATTTATATCCCTAACATAAATAATCTCCCGCAAGACCCAACCCACCCCCCCTCCCAAACCCCAACAAATGTCCATGAAAAGTCCAAAAAACCCAACTCCCAATTCCCACCCCCCAGAAGTCTTTAAAAAAGGGGCAAGGGACAGTCTCCTCCTACTGCTAGCTGCTGTTCACTTTTCGGGCCCGGTCGGCATGCTCCTTGCGTAGGGTCACGAGCAGGGTTTTGGTGTTCAACAGCTCCTGCTTGAGGTAGGACACCCTGAGTGAAAGGCGGTGCAACCTTTTTTTGGTACTGCTGTGGGGGGCAGCTGATTTTTTTGCTGCTTGCGGTGGTGGGTGGCTGCGGTACCCCGGCTCTGTACCGCTAGGGACCTGCTGCACTGACTGGCTGACCCAGGGAGCGCGGCGGAGGATGCAGCTGTCCTGGTCGATGTTGTGGTCGACTGCGTGTCCCCCTCCTCCTGGGCCACCAGCCGCCGATATTCGGCGACAGTCGCCTCCAGCCTCCGTTGCCGGGCCCTTTTAGCCAGCTCCTTCCGTGTTGGTTTGGAAGGAGCATCTATATGAAGAAAGACATAGTCTGTAACCAATGCTCTTTAAGATTAACACAAAATTATTCAGCAGAAAGTTGTGTCACAGTAGAACTAGCAACTTGCAAGCGCAGTACATAACTATTGTGGCCAGTATCCATCTAACCTCCCACTTCTTCATCCTTGCTCTAACATTAGTGGGAGTTTAAGGAATCAATTCTACGAGCACTATGGACTCACTCCATTAGAGTTGACTATGACAGTACACCAGTCTTATTCTTCTTCTTCTCTCTTGTTTAGCAAAATTGGTACGTTAACTTCTGCAAGCCGGCATAATGCCAGCGCAGTCAACTTGCACCCGAGAAAAACAGACGCCCGCCATGATGAGTGAGACAGACTTGTACCGGTCCAGTACATGCAGGTGGTGATGGTCTTACTTTTCTATTACGGGTGGCACTGAGAATACTCTGTTACAAGGGCTATTGCTTAATTAATTTAACTTTCACCCTACAGTGCCAATGAATACTAGAAAAGGAAAATGAAGAAGATAAATAATCTGATTATCTATCACTGCACATGGTATGTATTGCCTACATATGGGATGACTTTAGGTGCTTTGCTTTTTATTGAGTGAACAGTGATACATCCACACATGAATGACCGAGTTCTACTAAACTTATTACCAGAGGTAGTGAGTGGCCATCGTAATAGCCAGATATATGCTGTGCTTGCAATACAAACTACTGCTACTATTCATGGTAGTATTCAGACAAAATTAAAACTTCTTTTCCTTGCCTTTCCTACACTGGAACGGACGTGCGGGTGCGGTGTTACATGCTCCTCAAAGTAACACTTAGTTCATCCAGTGACCTTCTACTCTCTCTAGATACACATATGTTATCTAAGAGTCAGATAGTACCATGATCCAGGCATCCATTCATTCAAAGTATATGTCAATCATTCTTCTTCATGTCTCTCATCTGGACAAACCTTACGTTTTCTCATGGGAAAACAACCTTTTCATTTTATTTGGGAAACCGCAAGCCATACATCCGTGCTTGACTTGCATTTGAATTTCAACCAAAGGATATATTGCGCACACATACAGTTTCTGTTTCACCCACCCATGCTGTTCTCCTTCCACCCATCCTTGCTTCATCCTTCACCCAGCCATGCATCATATTTCTTCCCAGCCACCTCGGGCACCAATCAAACACGTATCATTCATCTTTGTCAGTCATCATTACTTTTAACTTGCTCGTCCTTCCACACTTACTTACACCCTTCTTTCGCTTTTTGTTCATCCCATCCATCAAGTTCATCTCAAATCTGATTTGGATTCTCGAAAAAAAAATCACCGCTGAGTTGAAGTAAATTTAGAGGAGGCTACTACCTGGTTGATAAAAACTTTGTTCTAAATTTGAAAGTCTTCTTAACAGTATAGTAACCTAACTGTACAACATATATACTACACCCGTGCAGAGAGCACACTCTGCAATCTCAATAAGTAAGGAATATAAGAGCTTACCACTGCCCGCCACTACAGTGGCAACCCTCACAGCAGTTTCCTCCGGCACTTGCACCGCCTCATCCCCAGAAGTGTCCTCCTTCACCTCCGCGCTGGCCCAGGCACCAGATGTTCCACCTACAAAGGAATGAAGAAATGTGAATACAGAAACCAATCTAATAATTTGTGACTGTCTACTCTAAAGTAAAAATGTCCCTTTTTCCAGGGAAGGGTTTTGTCTTGCTGCACTTTTTGGCACAACTGATGAATGCTTGATTTTTAACACGCACCATTTTTCTCATAACAGACAGAAGCTTCACTTCTAAGAACGAGAGCAAGATCAGATCATCATCAATAGGACGGAGTGACCAACAATTCAGCACCAAAAAGAAAAATTAAAGTTCAAACCAGGTGAGGGCTCGGCTTGCCCACAATAAATGTGTGAAATAAATCACTAAGCACTTTTCCATTTTTAATCAACCGTTTATGTTTTATGACAAACTTGATTTTAATAAATGTTTTTACTTTTAATAAAGCTTTAAAACTTAAATAGACTCTGTGGTCTTTGGTCAAGAGTGACTGAGCAAAAGGTTTTGCAATTTGCAAGCATGAGTCCGTGCCTCTGACACTTCTGGACTCTGACTCCGTACTCTTGCCCTGCGTTGGATAATCATCATTGGGGATCAATCATCGATGAATTCGGGAGCTGAATGACTCTGCCACACTATCTAGTCAGTAAGGAGATTGGGGGTTCTTCAAAGTCTGTTATCACTGAGGTATGTGGAAAGTCTACCTGCGCCTATTATAATTGATAAACAATGCACTATTTAGTGTCCATAGTTCTGTTTGTGCAGATTTGTCCCTGCAACAGTAGTAGTATGGATTGTCCTCCGATAAAACCAAAAGTAAAGTCGTATTTTATTCTTTCTTGGTGGTCATTCACATTTTATTGTTGGGAATTGTCAAAGCATAAACATTTAGAAGACTTGAAAAAACATCATGGACAATCCCAGAGGACTGCACTCAGTGCATAGAGCTATTGCTGACTAGAATGGGAGTTTCGTTTAACACCTTTTGCCAACTGTGCAATCTTAGTTAGCTACACAGACAGACTAATAAGAATAATCTAGTAATACCACAGGGAGTCCTAGTAGAGGCAGGATAAGAATTTAGATACGGTCTACAAGAAGATCAAAGACGATTTAGAAAAAATCGAATGAGGAACACTAGGAAAAATAGGTACTCTATATTAAAATGAAAACTTACCGGGGCCAGCAAAGGAGCCCTCGCCTGACCGATCCTGGCCTTCTCCAGCAGCAGCAGCCGATAACACCTCCTCCTCTGTCGTCTTGCCCCTGGGGGGAGAGATGTACAGCATGAAAGAAAGAAAGACCCGAAAACATGGATGATTGTTGTCAACCAAACAAACATTTGAAAAGAACAATAACAAAATATTTTGGTGAAATAGCAAATAGACAACTATTCCACGGGATATATTGTTGACCTATCTCATGTGGTCTACTACGATATTGGTATTGCTTGATTTGCGGACCGTCGACTTGGAAAGTTATGTAACTCACTAAACAAACTATTAAAAAGGTTCGCCTACGACTGGCAGGCAGCAGTCCGCAGTACGCGAAGTAACAGACAAACTTCATCGTGATTGCTGATCAGTGACAACACTAAAAAGTTTCCTACTACATTAACCAGTCATTAAAATACTCAAACTATCATCCACCACCACTATTTCTTCTTATTGCCAGGTGTACAAAGGAAGGACTGGACTTGAGTCTGTAGGGGCAGATTTACAAGCCCCTTGCGGCTCTTTTGCTCCGTTGTTGCGTGACTTTTGTGACGCAGCGGCAAAACAAAAGAGGCGCCATGGTGCGGCGTATATTAACAACGTGACGCATATGGGAGATGCATCACGTTGTAAAGCCCTGCGCCATCAGGGGGCGTTCCGGCGCAAGGGAGGGTGTTCCTGCACAGGAACGCATCCTAAAAGTGGCTGAGGGAAATCTACAAGATTTCAATCAGTCACTTTTAGGACAATGATGCGTCACTCAAACCCTGCGCCTGCTTGAAGCAGACGTACGGCTTGACGCAGCATTGGGGAGATAGGGCACCGCAGAGCATTGCTGGAGCTGCGCCATGGTTTTATTTATTTATTTATTTATTTATTTGTTTAGTTTGTATAGCGCAAACAGCTACCTAACAAAGGGTTTCCCGGCGCTTGTGATTCAGTGAAAGGGAGTTGGTCAGCGCACTAAGATGTTGAACAGCCAGGTTTTTATGGCTTTTCTGAACCTGAAATATTTAACCTATGAGCGCAAAGCTTGTGGCATGGAGTTCCACAGGGAGGGACCAAGGTAAGCAAAGGATCTACCTCCCATGCGTGATAGTCTTATTTTGGGCACAGCAAATTTGTTCGCTGTTGTAGATCTCAGCGTCCTGGATGGATGGTAGCGTTGTACCAGACTTTGTAGATATTTAGGAGCTTTATTTGCTGATATTTTATGCATAAAGCATAGTGATTTGAATTTGATTCTGTTCTCAATTTTTAACCAGTGCAATTCACGTATGAGTTTGGTAGTGGGTGCTTGGATGGAAATTTTACCTAGCAGTCTTGCACTGTCGCTTTGTTGGATCCTAAGTAAAGTACATTGGCGTAGTCCAATCTGGATGTAATTAGGGCGTTAATGACAATTCTTTTAATATGATCTGGTAGCATCCAGCAGATTTTCTTTAGCCACCTCAAGATGACGAAACAGGTGGCTGATGTTTTAATGGCCTGCTGGTGCATACTGAGTGTGTCATCAACCACAAAGCCAAGGTTTCGGGCCTGATTAGTTGGAATAGGAGGAGAGCCCATTTCTGGGGGCCAATGTTGGGGTCCCCAGAGTTCTTTATTTTTTCCTAGGATTATAAGTTCGGTTTTTTCACCGTTCAGTTTAAAAAAATTATTTTTCATCCATCCAGCGATTTTTGTAAGTCCTGTTCTCAAGGTAGAAGGATCATTATTGCCAGTTGGTGGAAGGGAAAAGAGAAGCTGAGAGTCATCAGCATAAGAGAACATTATCAGCCCAGTATCCTTAGCTATTTTAGCAAGAGGGCTGATATATAAATAAAAAAGCAGTGGGCTTAAAATTGAGCCTTGAGGGACTCCATGTTTAAAGTATAGGTATCAGAGTACGTAGAGTTTGAGAAGATTTGAAAAGTCCTATTTTCAAGTAAGGATGTGATCCAATTTAAAGCAGGACCACAGATTCCCATTGAACGAAGATTTTTTATTAGTACCGCATGTGAAACAGTGTCAAATGCGGCACTGAGGTCTAGGAGCACCAGTGCCACTGTTTCACCCTTGTCTATCATTAGACGAATATTTTCTGTGACACCTAGGAGAGTGGTTTCTGTTGAAAAACCTGCTCGGAAGCCAGATTGATGGGGAGGTAACAGATCATGTCTTGTTATATAATTTGAAAGACAGCGGTGGACATGCTTTTCTGGAATTTTAGCAAAAATGGGTAAGAGAGATATTGGTCGGAAGTTTGCGAGTACCTTCAGGTCTGCATTAGCTTTTTTTAGAAGGGGATGGATCATGGCATGCTTCCACTCCTTTGACGCAACTCCAGCAATGCGCCGCCTTTATGGCACAGATGTGTAACGCTTTGGTGACGTTTTGGGCCCATGGTGCGCCGCATTGTAAATACGGTGCACCATGGGTGGTGGTGGCATGGCGCACAATTACTGGTGCATCCCTGCTACTTTGCCCCTTAGTGTCTAGCATTACGCAGTTCTGTAAACTACACTCATACATAATTTCTCAGGCCAATGAAATGAACACAAAATAGAAAACAAATAAGCATAGTAGCAACGCTACTGAGAAGGAGAGCAGTGCACCTGAAATGCACAAAAGATTTTAAAATATAATTTACCTACAATGTAATCTGCAGCATTATTGCTCTTGGTAAAAAACAAAAATTTGCAATATAATAACACACAGAGCAGGAGAAAACAGATTAGTGATGAAATAGCTACTACTACTCACCAAGCCCGGGGCTCTCGACGCCGAGCAGGTCGAGCAGGTCGCGTTCCCTGTCCAGGAGATCCGTCCAACGTTCCTACATGGCCCGGCACACCTTCTCCCACCGCTTCCGGCGCTCCCGGAGCCCGTAGCCGCTTGCGATCCTGCCGCCTGCCGCGATGGTCCTGGGGAGGCGGCGCTGTACATGGTACACTAGTGCGGCCACCTCCTCCGCGCTAAAGATCTCCCGTGGCATCACTAGCTCCCCCCTCAAACGCCCGCACGGGAGCCGGACACGGGGAGCGGGACCCTTCCCCTTCTCGGGCTGCTTCCTGGCTCCCTTTACCATGGTCCGGGCAGAAAGGAAGGTAAATAATAAATAAGAAATAGAATAGGGAAGAAGAAGAGAAAAGAGTTTAAAAAAGTAGTTTAAAATTAACCAAAAGTAGCAGAAAACACAAAAATATAGAGCTAGAAAAATAGAAGGATAGATAATAAGTAAAATAGATTAAAAAAAACTTCAAACAAGCAAAGGATGGCAGAGATTGAGACAGGATACAGAAAGGATGCCCAGAACCATAGCAATGAATGAAAAACAAGATGGCCACGCCCGTTCACGACCGCGTGGGTAAGTTCGCGCGAGATTTCCCCCGCGATCACACGTGAACTTATACTAGCGAGCCGCACACTTTGCGAGATTACACATAGCGCCCGGAAACGGAAATACGTCACGCAAACAAAATGGCTGCGCCCATGTACGACCGGTAGGGTAACTTTGCGTCGTTGCGCTACAACGGCTCGCGAAAACGCAAAAAACCAAGCGAACTAACACGCCGCAAAAAACAAATCGCATATTCACACGAATTCGCGGCTTCCGAATTCGATCTCGCTCAAATTCGCGCCCCGCGAATCTCGCAAAATTGCAGAAAAACGATTTTTGCCAAACTGAAAGCACTCAGCAGGTGCAAAAGTTCAAGCTCATCATTAGTTACCATTCCCTGTAGTGCTTCCTGAGGGGCCCCTCCAGAGTTCAGTTGCCTACTTGCATCTATTCTATGACCCTCACAGCAGGCTCAGAGAATAGCTACAAGTATGCCACAAAGGTCCTGTTAAAAAAAATTACACTGCAACAGAAAGCAATTACAGATAAGGAAGCAGGTGCCAGACTGGAAGTTCAATTTTGCAAAACTGAAAGCACTTAGCAGGTGCAAAAGTTCAAGCTCATCATTGATCAGGAAGCACTTACAGCTAAGGAAGCAGGTGCCAGCTCAAATTCAGTGACACATTAATCAGCCCCAAATTAATTCATGTCAGTTGAGGCAGGGCAGGTGTGCTTTTCCCCCCATAATCTACAGTGATGAACCAGAGGGTGGCAGTGGTGAAACAGAAAGTGCTGTGATGAACCAGACGTAGAAACAACATGGTCGCGACCGTTGCGACCCGACAAGTAAGTTCGCGTTTGCGAACTGGTAAAAAACCCTCGCAAACTGCCAGAAACCCTTGCGAACACAAAAAAATTCGCAAAATTTGTGGATTGCGAATTCGTAAATACGCAAATTCGCGAACCGCGAATTCGCTAAATTCACCCATACTTAGTGCTGATATTCGGAAAGCAGCTTGTCATTCAGGTCCAGCTGATCCCCATCCAATTTACATAATATGAGTACCTGTTGTGAGAAAATTCCCTTTTATGATTGGTTACTCAAATGTTCTATTTATTTATCTTGCCTATATTTAGACAGTGCACACTGACATACTGCTATCTAGTGCCCATGATATGTTCACTAACTCCTAAACATGTAAAAATTGGTTCATCCCTTATAGGCATAACTCTTCTATAAGTCTAAAGTATATGGTGCAGAAACTACACGTATGACATTGAAAGTTACATTTCACCTGTGGACTGCAGCACTTATTGTGCCTTTCACTTGCGTGACAAGTTAAGCATAGCTTCAGGCCTATCAATTTAGCCTGGATGCTGCAGTTTAAATAGGCAGCCTGGCTGTAAAAATAACCCTGTGACAGGGTATAAACATTCCTTTTTACTATTATTGACACATTTTCATTAAAGATGTTTATTTCGGAGTATAAACCCATAAAACATATAAAAATATATTTAATTAAAGATAAAATGTTTTAAACAATTTAAAACTGAAGTACAGGTTGAGATGAGGGTATTGCACATCTCCTTGGGACTCACATAGACCTCCACGATTCCTTATGGTCTGTACAAAATACAAACTTGTATTCAATTCATAATGCAGACAGTAAAAATTCTATTTGTATATAAGAAACCTTTAAGAGTAATTGGAACATTTATATGCACATTGCCATAAAAGGTTTACTTGATACTCTGCGTTTACTCTTAGAGGCTCACATAAAGCCTGCATGCTTCCTCATGTCCAGGCAGAATGCAAACATTTACTGAATCCAAATTTGAATTGCCTGCTAGTATACAACTAAAAAATCCTGAGCACAACTTGATAATTTCTTCTGTCAAGATTCAGGCATAGTAGGCACATCTACTTACCCCGCGGTTTGCAATAAATGGTAAAAAATGTAAATATTTTCAATACTCTAAATAATCCTAGTGGAATGCTTACCAGTGAGAGCATTACCTATTCAAGGTGCCTTTCAATGGTAAAATGCCAAATCTAAATTTGACATAGATACTTGTCCCATAGGGCTGGTAAACCTCATTAAATACCATGCACATTTAGGAATAGACTTATAGCTCAAAAACTGGTCAGTGAGGTTCCTGCTCTTAGTATATTGGTACCAATATTCCAGAACAGAATCTCAATATGTAATGATTAGTGTACTTCTCATTGTTTTTCTAATGGACAAAGGATTTTACCACATCTATTGCATTTCTTGTATCTAGAGCCAACATTTGACATGTTTGTTATCATCTCATATGTAGATTGGTGTCAAGTTACATAACCCCTTGTATTTAGACTTTGTAAGATTTCATCTCATGGCAGGACAAACTCCTAGCCCAAACAAGAAGAGGGTTCAGGGAGTGCAAGGTTGTCAATACCTTTTAACCCAGTGTACAAAATCAAAAGCAAATTTGGTGTGTGCTGAGGAAGAATTATCAGGGAATTATGGAAGTTATTCGCCTTTGAAACCAAGGTGCTCACATTCTCGGATCCACATATTTCTGCACCATTCAATGCAGCAGATTGGGCTATTGTATACTTGCAAAGCCGGGGAAACTGAACTAGACTGTGTAGACCTTTACATATTCAGAATCCTGGCCACTATGTTAGACGAGGATGCTATACTTTAGTTTTGAGAACCCCAGACTAATGAATTGGTCACTCTTAAACCTAAATAATCAAGTGTCTGTACTTGTTCAAGTGATACATTACCTAGCCAGTGTTAGAAATCGGGTTTTTGGTAGGCTAGGGCATGTGACAAAGCCAGGCAGAAACCACCACTCTAGTCAGGATAAGGGAGTTACACTCCTAAATTAACCCCTGCTCACCCTCTTGGTAGCTTGGCATGAGCAGTCAGGCTTAGCGTAGAGGTATTGTGTAAAACATTTGCACATAACCA
The DNA here is from genome assembly GCF_964261635.1 of Lissotriton helveticus. NCBI lineage: Eukaryota > Metazoa > Chordata > Amphibia > Caudata > Salamandridae > Lissotriton > Lissotriton helveticus. Next base: position 1,650,496,553 of record NC_136068.1, read on the forward strand.
ACAGTAATACAGTGTAAGCACTACAAAAGGACACCACACCAGTTTAGAAAAATATGCAATGTATTGATATACTGAAGACAAGACCAAAAGCGATAAAAGAATCCACAATACAGTGCTCAAAAATCTTCAGTTATCAAATGATGCTTTAAAAACAGTTCCTTGATGTCGATAGCTCTGTCAGGGGCTATCACGGCATGGTGACCAAACAAATTCAAACAATTGTGGCTGACTGTGGCATCGCGGGCCAGCTACGGTGTCAGGAAGACCCGCAAATTGTACCTTTTAGAAATGCAGGGCGCCGGCGACCTCTCGTTGAGCATCCAAAAGCACGGCGTCCGCAGGCGTCGGTTTCGGAGGTCGGTGCAGGAGTTGTCGGGCCCTTGAAGTCACACACGTTGTAGATCAAACTCCTCTCTGTTGTAGTCAGGAACACTGGCGTCGGCAGGCGTTGGGTGCTGCAGTGCGAGGTGCAGTAAAGCGGTGCCCTCAGGTTTCGGTGCGAGCAGCGGATCGGTGGCGGCGTTAGATGCGTCATCTGTGAGACCAGGGTCGCGGTGCGAAGTGAATGCAGTGCACGTCGCGGTGTTGGCAGGTCCCGGTGCAAGCAACGGCGTCATCGTTGCTGAAGCGCTGTCGTCGGCTGACAAACTGAAGTCGATGGTACCGGGGTCCGTAGCCCAAGGCTGCGGGATGAGGGCGGTGCGTTGTGTAACTTTACGAGCGGTGCCCTTGGACCACGGTGCAAGCAGTGGCATAGATTTCGGCATGGAGCGTCTTCGTCAGGGATACCAAGGCGGCGGCGTGAAGCAGGGTGGTGCGGAGTGCAGTGCCCACAGTGTTGCGGTGCAAGCAGCGACTCCATTGCGGCATCAGCTGGTGTCGTCGGCGTTGTGGCGGTGCCGTCTGCAGTGCCTCAGGACCCGCAGTTGGCAGCAGCGTCGTAGACTGCGTTGGGTTGCTTTTTCATCTGTTGCAGCACAAAACACACAGTCCCCAGTGCTGAGGGCAGAAGAGCTTTGCTGTTCCTGAGACTTCTTGAACAGGGGACAAGCTCTACTTCAAGGCGTTGGAGGAACTCACAAAAGCAGATTGCAGAAAGTTCAGTCCAGTCCTTTCACTGCCCAAGACAGAAGCAGCTACTGTAGGCCTACACAGCAAAGCACACAGAAAAATGATAGTTCCTCCTCACAGCTTCTCCAGCTCTTTTTCTTGGCATTCTTCTTCATCCAAAAGAGTTCCAAAGTTCAAGGGTCTGGGCCCCAATATTTATATCCCAAAATCCTTTGATCTCTTAGGCAGAGATAGTCTGTGCCCAGCCAGACCCAGTTCTGCCTTCTCTGGTGTGACTTCCTGGCAGGAGGTGGAGACGGCATGGTCAGAGGCAGACCAGGCCCTTTAAGGTACAAGTAAATCTCCTCCCCCATCCCCAATTGCAACCCAGGTCTACTCAGCCCTTTCCTGAATCACCTAGACTATCTGGAGCCACTCCTGCTCCCCAGCCTTCTGTCATCCAAAACCCAGACAGGCAATCCACATTCCAGAAGAGGCACCCAGGATGACTGAGCAAGAAATTACCTACTTTCTAAAAGGGGTATTTTCAAACACAGAATGTAAAAATCATCATCAATAAAAGATGCATCTTCAGATTCAGGCATTCTAAACTTTACTTTCCTACCTAATTCCCCGGGTCAGTTATGGTTATAAGATGTTATAAACAAACTTCCCATTATGTCCTATGGGGAACAGGTAGCCTTGCAATAGCGAAACACGAAATTGGCCGTAATTCACTATCAGGACATGCCGCACACACCAGGGCATGTCCTACCTTTCACATACACTGCACCGACCCACAGGAGTACCTGGGCCCTACCTCAGGGGTGGCTGATATGTCAGAAAAAGGAAGGTGAGGGATTGGCAAGTAGGTGCACTGGCCAAGGCGACATGGCAGTTACAAACTGCGAGCAGTTTCCGCAATGGCGGGTCTGAGTTACCTTTTCAGAGATACTCACATGGTTGGCACAATCAGTACTGCAGGCCCACTAGTAGCATTTGATTCACAGGCCCTGGCACACTCAGTGCACTTACTAGGTACTAACAAGTAAATCAAATATCCAAACATGGAAACACTAATCCATAACACAATTTACCACAGGAGCACTTGAACTTTACCACTGATCAGCAGTGAGAAGAGTGCGCAGAAACACTACGGGCCGAACTAATTTACGACAAAATCCTAAACGTACTTCTTTTGATAGTCACAGAAGGCATTTAGTAGTCTTAAATTAGGATTTTGTCTTAAGTTAGGAATTAAGTTAGGATTTTGTCTTAAGTTAGGATTTTGTCTTAAGTTAGGATTTTGTCTTAAATTAGGATTTTTTCCTTAGTTAGGATTTTGTCCTATGTTCGGATTTTGTCTTAAGTTAGTATTTTGTCTGAGGTTAAACATAAGACTAACTTAATTTAAACTTAAGTTTAACTTAAGACAAAATCCTAACCGTCTATGTAGTCTCTAAGATGTTGGTTCTCTTGTTCAGTAAGTGCATATATCCTACTACAGGGAATCTTGGCACCAGGTATAAGGTCTTTTTCTCAGTTGTATGTTCTCTGAGGGGGAAGGATCTCAGCACTTTTCTCACAGAATACAAAGTCCAGTCTTCCGCAGGTGAGCGCCGCTGCGCTCGTGTGGTGGAGGGAAGTTTTCTGGTTCAGAGCCTCACCATTTGTTTCGGCCCTGGTTGGCCCCGTGCAATCCATGTCGGCTTCTCAGAGCAAGACATTGACTCAACTCTCCTCAGCATGCCCTTGTTTATGAGACCGGAGTGGTCTTTGGATATTATAGCCCTGACTTTTGAAACAGTGGTGACTGTATTTAAAGTCACGTTGTTTAGTCATCACGCTTGGTGATCTATCATTATACTTTGAATCATTTGGAGGTCATGGTGAACTGAACCATGATATAAATGTTAGACAAATAACAATGTTAAAACAACATGATATCAATGTCGGAGTGAAGATTTAGGTTATGTGTTCTTCTGGCTCTGTTTTCAACAGGGGTAACAAGGAGTGGTACAGGACTATGCTCTTTCCCTGTGAGGCATAGTGGATCTAGAAAAGCAAAAACAAAGAACTGTATCCTTTTACCTCAACGACTTATGGTAGAAGTGTCTTACTCTATGGGTGTTATTCTTTTTTTTTTTTACAGGTCTCCCTCCTTGCTGTTCCCATCCTATCTTTCCCTCTCTTGATCCTCCCACTGACCTGTGCCATAACGGCTACTAAGGCTTGGGGATATCAAGAGGTGGACCCCTCTGAGCAACAAACCGATCCTGAGGACCGACCGGCACAACAAATCTCTTGTAGGATTGTAGTCGGTCAAGTAAGGCATCCCGAGGATGACACCAAATTGGGGAGCATAAATGATATCAAAGGATATTGCTTACACGTGCATTTGATCCTGAGTAAAACAGGTCATGGTTACTTTAACAGTAGAATGAGTAATCAGTCCAGGTGTTAATTGTTTGCCATCTACCGCATGAACCATTTCTAGTTTTGTTTTTCCAATGTAGGTATTTCTAATTTTGTTACGAAAGCGGCATTGATAAAGTTGTCGGTGGCTCCAGAATCCACCATGACTATTGCAGTTTTAGGCTCTTGCTGAGAAATGGTGAATTGTACGTTTAATACTAGATGGGGAAGGAGATTTGCAAAGTGTTGGCAACCGACTGATCAGGAGGCAAAGATTTAGTACTCGAGGAAGTCTTCTGTCTATTCTTCGAGTATTCTAGTTTCCCACTTTGGTCGCAGTTATATTTGGCTTTGCTAAGCAGTCTTTGACAAAATGTCCTTTTTTGCCGCAATATAGACATAGATCTTTTTTCGACGAGACTCCTTTTCTTCAGAGGTTACAGGTTTTCATAAACCTCCGATCTCCATTGGTTCACTAGTATCCTGTGATACAAAGCAGGTTTTTTCTTTTGGTCAAATGGAAGGTTTGAACTCCAATCGTTTCTTTTCTCCTTTACAATATGAAACTCTCTGGTCTAACCGAAGACTTAAAGCTATTAGGTCTTCACATGTTCTTGGTTGAGGGTCTATTGAAGCAATCAAATCTTTTAATTCATCTCTTAGGCCTTGATAATATAATGCCGCCCTTTTATCTTCTGGCCAATTTTTTCTGCTATCAAGCGATTCAATTGGGTTATATAATGGACCAGGTCTTTATTTCCCTGTTTGAGTTCTAAGAACTCTCTATCAGCTGATCCTGTTACTGTTCTATGGTCGAAGACCTTTCCAGATTCCGTTTTGTAGCGAGACCAACTATAAAGCAATAGGTCATCCGATTGCACCGGAGGGACTGCCCACATGGCAGCGTCTCCACTCAAATAAGAGACCAAGAAGGAGATTTGCGATTGCGCATCGGGGAAGGATGTGTGTTTAACCATAAAGTGTAACTGCACCTGAGTTAAAAAGGTTTGAAAATTGTGGGGATCACCTGCAAACCTTTCTGGAGGTGCAAAAGTAACAGTCATTGGAACCATTACCGATACTGTAGATTGATTTAAGCTACTGGCAGCAGATACCTCAGGAGAACGAGGCAGCGCTAGTTGTGTCAGTAATTGAGTCACCCTAATCGCTAACACCGCAGTTTCCTGCCCAGCAGCTGACAGTTCTTTCTGCATGTTTCTCAACATAGAACACAAATCTTCTAAGGTGACCATCCCAAAGATACTGCTCAGGAGGAAACAATTTTGTGGACTGGTTATTCTGTCAGAACTGGTAACATTCTGTTGGGTTCCTCTGGAGCAGTACCCTCAAGAAGCCCGCCTTTCAGCATTCTTGACTCAAGCTTAACTTCACTGAGTATCAAAGTGGCTAGACGGGGGGAAGGGAATTAGGGAGGGACTGCGGGGAGGGAGACCTGGAATGAGATGTTGTCCTTGATTAGCTTTCCTTTCATACTTAATAAACCCTTTGACTATATTTAACATGGGTTAAACAATGACAACATACCTGTAAAAGAAAAGCAGGTTATGCATAGAACAATCGTTGTGTATGTCTTCTCAGGCTTCACTGGCAATTTGGAGTAGTGTGGCTCACTGGTTAGAGGCGGCAGACCCGGGAGCAGAAGTCAGCCGGGGACCAGGGTTCAATTCCCGACGCGGCAGGGTCGTGGACTTGGGTCAGCGGACTCGATAATTCCCGCTTCGGTGCTTACTCTAATCAGGGGTCCCACTCGGCAACTCTGGGAATTAGCTTGCCTAATCTCCACAACGGCCCCATCAATTCCGGGGATGCCTGGCTCCACCTTGGGGACTCCCAGCAGGGACGATCCCACAGGGAAAGCCAGGATGGGTTCCACCAGAGTTATACAGCGCCAGGAAACCTACGGACGGGTAGCAGTGCGTTTTACAAGCTCAAATACATTACATTACATTACAATTTCTGTTCCTAACATTCTCAAGGATACAATCATATGGCTAAACAACCATGTTTCAAAATGAAGCATACATTCATATAAATAGCCACTTGGCTTTAGACACAATGTTTCCATAATGATGTGCTTTAACCACTGTTAACAACCTTTTTGCAAAACACAACACATAACATATGCTAATGAGGCAGATAAATATTCAAATGCCCAAGTGAGCACTTCAGCGCTATGTATCAGAGTTCAAATATGCAAATGTCCAGGAAGCGCTTCAGCACGATGCGACACATTGCCAAAGTCATCAGGTACACAAATCCCCTAACAGCGCTACAGCACGATGTGCCCAAAATGCCGGAGTCATCAATATGCTGTCTTTTTAATACCCACCTATGGCACTCTTTCTTTAAGTTAACCTCTCCTTCCTTTCTGTCTATCTGCAGACTTGTGAGATGGCTTTCTGGTACAAAATGATGGTTGAGCACATCTAGATACCACAAAGTAAAAACTATTCATAAGTTGTTGTTTCTGGTCAAAATCTTCTGTGTCTGCACCCAAGACCCTTTCAAAATGCCCCCACAATTTGCTAGAGTACTCTCAAGCCTCCATATGAAAAGATGGGGAACGTTTTGAAAACAAACAAGTTAATTCTTCAGGCTTTTGTCATCAGGCCCCTGAGTTCTGTTTTTGCTAGATGTGCCCTGCCAGTCACCTTATTCATGTTTCTTCCTTGGTGTCTGCTTATACCACAGTGTAATTTATTACAAAAGCCAAGTATTTGGGGTTCCAAATCTTGAAAGCATACCTTTCCAGATTAACAACAAATTTGGGGCCGATAACACTGCATACATGATCTTTACTAGTAGATCAAGACAGAACCAACTTTATCAATGGACAAATGTAACTGGCATTTCTCTGAAATAGGAATTCCAAGCCGTTGCCACATGGAAGCAAAACGTAAGCAACCTTCCACTCTCTGCCCCACAGAGAGTGATCTGCATACCTTAGGCCCAATGGAGCAATATTTTTGTGCAATTTCTTTAGAACACAATATGTTTGTCAACAATACTCTGTCATACAATCATGATTTGAAGACAGACTGTCCTGACTGGAAACTTAGCAAGTGCTAACCACTTCTCTTCCTGTCCTACTGAAAGCAGCTCTGAGTTGTCCATAAAGCCAAATACCACAGGTTTTCTCATGGTTACATGTATGTCCCAAGTCTGCCGCAGAACTGTGCCACTATCCAAAGGGAACATTAAGGTTTCATCGCTGCGGTCAATCACGGTCACAGTATACACATACCAGCTTACTTTCACTGGCACACATTTCTGCAGCTTGTACCATAGGGTGCTGAAAGCGGCCATATCCATAAGAGAAGCAATGGTACTTCCTTGGTCTCAATATCATCCATTTTAGATTGGCAATTCAGAACATGAACGTTCCTTGTGCCAGTTACATATAACTAGCAAGGTCAGAGCAGTTAGCCCCTGGCCTCTACTTAAGACCTCTTGGATTGTCAGTCTGAAATCTCTTTCAAGAGTGCCTGATACTCTAATAATACTCTTTAACATAAATTGGGTCTTGGGCTTGTTGAAGATATTACTGACCAGCCAACCATTATCACAATTTACTCTCATGCACACTTCAATAATTCTTCTAGAACTGTCTGTGTTCCCTTTTGGAAAGTTGAGATAATTTCTACAGCACAGGCCTAAATGTACCACGGCCCCAAATTGGCTGCAGGAGTTTTCATAACATAATGCCATACTGTCCAATTTGCACAAGTGAAAAGCTCACAAATTTTGATAGATGATTCTTTGATCTATGTGGGCTTTAATTTGCAGAACCATCCCCTAAAAGGAAGTTGTCTTCTACCCTTCCCAGGAGAGCTATGGAAATGTTGGTTCACTGTGCAGGGCACTCTTATAAAGACATTGTCACAGATCACATTCATATCCACCTCTGACTCCTGCCTGGGTCTCAGATATTTTGTAGATACCGGTTTGCTTCTAGCTGATTTGTGCACCGGGTAAAGTGTAATTTCTGATTCCTGTATGCTTTTTCTATGTTTACATTGTTCTTTCAAGAGGCAGCTTTACTGCTTATAGCACTAGGATGTCTAAAATACACTTACACTTTTGGCGGTCAGTTTAACTGATTTAGGGAATAGGTAAAACAAGTAGATTTATTTGCAGGACACAAAAGTTGCACAATATGGATAGGCCCTGGTGGCCCCTAAAACCATATACTAAAATAGTGGTATAAGAACCACATGTCTAAAAGGAAGAAGGCCTAGGGCCTTGGGAATCGCTGGGACTTCGAGGAACTAGCAATAGTTAGTGACCAGGAGGCCCACGGGATGCGTGTGCAGTGCTTGAAGTTACACGCGGGCTCCCATAGACTTTCAATGGGTGCGTAAAAAGTGCAAAGTTACTGCAAAGGGAACCTTCCGGATGGACCAGAACCTAACAACTTAAAACCTAGACGCTAGAGATGTTTCTCTCAACAGGAGCACCGGAGTGCCAGCGTTACCTCACCCACAGGAAGCGGGTGCATAGGGTTCAAAGTGCGTCGGGTTTCGTTGTGCGGTTCAATGGAGCCTGAAGATGCTGCAGGCGGCCAGTCGAGAAGAGTTCCGGTGGATCCAAGGATGGATCTGAAGATGTGAAGACCTGAAAGCAGAGGGGACAATGTTCAAAGTCACTAGCCAGTGACTACAGTGGAACCAGGACGGAACCAGGCGATGTCGGGTGCCAACAGGTGAAGAAGGGAAGCTTGTCTCTGCAGCCACGTGGACACGAAGCGGTCAGCGACGTCCAGGAGTCAATCACGAGCTGTCCCACGCAGGCTCTCGCTGATTGCGGTGTCGGCAACTTGATTTAAGCAAACAGGCCTTGGCAAAAGCAAGTCACGCAGGAAGTGAAGAAAGCTTGTTGCTCTGACCAGCAAGGTCAGAGGGGCTGCTCCTTTTTACAGGAGTGAGGGCCAGTCTAGAGCAACCAGACCAGTGGTGTTGATTGTCGATTTCGTCGCCAAGATGGCCACTAGCCAATGGGCCAGTAACCGGGATGATGCTTCGAATGGCGAAATGCAAAAGGGCCCCACGCAGATCGTGGAGATGCTGGGGGGCAGATCTTCGGTGCAAATGCTGCTCGGTGGTGGGGCTTCTCAAACCCCAAAGCACAGCATTGAGGGTACCTCGGGTGCTGCGCAGGCAGCTTGTCGGGGGTCTTTCAAGATGGCCGGTCCCACGTCTATTGATGCCTCCACGGGTCTCTTCTTTTCAGGGACTGTGGATCGGGCTGTGAGATGTCTGAGAATTTAGGTCTTGTTGGGCTCTGGGGTCGGGCTCCGGCGGGAGGCGGCGGCAAAGCAGATGGCGAGTTGCTGGATGGTGCCTGTATTCACAGGGTGGCCACAAGGGAGATGCTCTTCAGTCTTCTGTGCAGCAGAATGTCGAAGTCCAGTTTTCTTCTTAGTTTCAAGTCCAGTTCAGGATGTTCTGAAGTCTTAGGACACAGCTCCTACTCTTAAACCAAATCTAGGGGCTGGATCATCTACTAGGTCCCTCCTCTGGGTGGGACCAGGAAGGGGGGTGGTTACACCCCCTTTCCTTTGTCCAGTTTCGCGCCAGGACTAGGGCTGGAGAGCCCCAGGACCGGTTTGAACTGGCATATGCACAGTGACACCTTGTGTGCCCCAGGCATGTCTCATTCTTTTCAGCCCTCCCCAACCCACTACACAAAATCCTGTCTGGAGTGGTGCAAGCACCTCCCCTGACAGGAAACCCTTTGTCCAAGCCTCCCAAGCTGGAAGGACTCCCAGCAGCATGAGGTCAGACTTGTGTGTGTGGTGGCAGCATCCATTTTGTGATGCTGAGGCTCATGTTTAACTTTACCCGGGTTTCAGGTTATGTACATGTCGTGTCCCTCTAGAAGGGTGGAATGCTACCCCCGTCGCCAGAACTGGCAAGGGGGTAGTATTCCAATTCGTATGACACCTTACTCGACATGTTTCGATAAAGCCAAACCAGAGATAGCATTTAACCGCGAGGTTCATAATGCACTTAAGAGTATATGGTATGGCAATATCATGAAACAGCTGAAGGACATTGTTCCGAAAGCTGCAGACAGGCTCAGCTCATGCCAGAGCACCAAATCACATGAAACCAAGCACTTTGCCTCCTGGATTGTTAAGGCCTGCCATTGGAGTGACTTATAGGTTACAATGTGTCCACATAGGTTAGATATAGACATACTATACCTAAGTAAGAGGTGATTACACCAACGTACCCCAGCTGAGTGATCAGCCAGTTGTGTCAAATAGCTAGGCCAGGCCAGGGGTGGCACAATACATGCTGCAGCCCCTGGTAGGCCTTGGCTACACCTATGCCCTGGGTACCTAGGGTACACTGTTACAGGGGCCTATAAGGTGAATCAGTTCCAATTGGTAATGTACCTAGAGTGCATTGCCATTAATTTAGAAAGAGAACAGCAGGCTGTGGGTCTGATTAGCAGGCCCACAGCCACATTAAGTCAGAAACCAGTGAAGCAAAAAGCAAAAATTTGGGGTGACCACAGGATAGCGGACCCTACTCTCCTACACTTTTGTCCATTGGACAAGTACATTTTTAAACAATTCCACACCCCTGATTAATCGCAGAGAGAGGGAGAACATTTATCAATGTTAATAGTGTTAAACTCACATCAAAATGAATAAATACACATGAAAGAGTGGATAGGCATAGAGACAAAAGTCTCAGAGATAAAATACATTTGCAAATTAATTATGCAAAGTTCGGATCATTTAGCTAACATAAACCTAAAGTAATAGGGAAATACCACCCCCTGGCCATGGGGATAGCAGGGTTGCCCTGAAACAGATTCAGGAAACAAAGATTTTTAGGATACTGGTTAGAGGATAGGAACAGGAAACAGGTAGGCCTCAGCAAACTGACGAATAGCGACGTTCTCCCTCTAAGCTTCTTCTTAACTGTGCCAAACCACACCCCCTGGGATACCTGTACTATACCATGCATCCTACATGTCCAACACCCAGTTGTTAAAACATTTACGAAAACTCAGTCTCTCATTGGCTGATTTTGTGTTTTTTTTTATCACACCACCAAAGTCGCATTCATATTTTCACAGTGCTCTTTGCTAAGCATAGTTTTGAATTATGTAAACCACAACTTTTAAATACACATTTTCTTTATAAAAGAACACGTTGCAATTCTCTACACATCATTGTTTAACACTGCCGCTTCTGCAGAAGACGTTTGTACATTTCCTCTCATTCTCATGGCCATCCTCTGTTACTTGGCAGACATGAAATGTTCTTTTTGAAGCTTATCAGCCTTTTCGCCTTCTCCTCTCTATGTCAAAAGCTTGATTTTTCAGTTCTATTTTATTCCTAGCTGGTTTTAACCCATAACAGTCATGGAAAGATGTAGGCCCAATTTTGTTTTTCACTACAATGAATAGAACACAGACATTATTAATTTCACGAAATATACTTCTCATTGTTTACCACCCTCCATTGCATTATCCCACATTATGCTTCTAGTAAAGGCATTAATGTGCAAAAGCAGCATTATTTTTATTTTATTTAGAAGCAAAACACAAATGCGGCCTAGTCTTTCATGCATTAGTCTCCGTAGTAGTGAACGCATGCGCAAAGCATCTCCCCCCTGTTTTCATGTTTGGGCACGTTAATTTTCACAACACACTGTAAGTTAGTGAATGTTACGGAGGAGCCAATCCGAGCAGGTTTTATTTTCTCAAAACCCTGCTCCATCACGACCCATTACCACGCGTTTCCATCCACTCACAATGTTCACAGTGCTCGAATGTACCAATGGCTGTGTATGGTGCCCCAAAACTCCCCTTTTTTCCCCACTGGTGACTACTTATGCTCTTCTTACCTGTATATGCCTTCCGGATTTCCGAGTGGTTGCCCCTGGTGGAGCCTCTCCCCGTTTGGGAGATTTAGCGTATGGCCGGGATGCCGCCACCCCCTCCCAACACATATCCCCAAGGATGGGAAGTCGGACAATAGTTGAACTTTTGGAAGACGGGAGGGAGTCACCCTCCCGGCCGTATTTATTAAAATATGAAACAAAATTTAAAACATTAAATAAAAGTTTCATCATTATGCATTATGTACAATTTGTCATTTATCACATTTCGATATCCTGAAAATGTATACACTCTAATTCAAATTGTACATCCTAGCATTAAGGGCCAACGGCAAGGTCTTAACTGGTGTCAGATCCCTACTACCAAACTCCCGCCGTCACTGTGTGAGCGGCGCATGCGCAGAGGGCTCTACCCTCATTGCCAACTGTAACTTCCCTTGTCGTGGTGGGGGCCCCCTTTCTACTCGACGCCATCTTAAGGGTCGTCCGAGTTCCCGTATGAGGTCTCTGTAGGAAGGACAGCGTGGACTCTCCCCCCCAACCCCACACTCTCTATCCGCCGTCGCGGATATCCGGCCCCCGGGAAATTAGTAAGGAGGGGCATATAACTGCCTCCCCCCCTGGGAGGGGCCCATGGCCATCTCCCCCTAGGCGCACCATCCTTAGTGGGTGCCGCCTCCCCGTGGAAGGGGCCAATGGCCGTCTTCCCCCGGGCGCTCCCATCCATTGTGGGTGGCGCCCCACTCTAGGGACCTTTCAATTACTGCTCACCGATCATGACCTTACCGCCACAGACCGGATGGTTGACCGACCATCCGGTCCCCCCCAACTCCTCCTATAGGTCATGCTTCCTCAAACCTCTCAGCCATGCAACCCAGTCTCCTATGAGTAAATCATTCCCCTCCCTGGACAGGTGAACCCCATCGTTCAGATACATTTGGTCACCCCGGATACACCCATGTGGAATGACATGCAACTGTTCAGAACGGAACAATCTACCAATCTTATTATTGACCCGTTTAACTGAATGGTTCAGAGCAGACACCGAAAGGCCCCCCTGCCACCTCCTTCTAGGAATAATGTGGGAGCTGGCAATCGTGCACCCTGGGACTCTTTTAGCCAACCAGCTAACAGCCGACAAGATTCGTTCAAGTAACACTCGTCTACCCAGTGTCACCAAATCGTTGCCTCCCAGGTGTACTATGACTACAGATGGCGGTGACCTATGCCGCCCTAAAAGTCCCTCGAAAAATGACTCAAATTTGTCAAAAACGAGCCCTCCTTTCCCGTGGAAAGCCACTCTGAACCCGTATTCCCCAGGTGCGTGAATCGCGTCACCTTCCTTGAATACGTCACCGGCACGCCTCACGTATGAGTGGCCCACGACCCATGCCATCCTCTCCCCAGTCGGTGATCTCTGACCGCTGGTCTCTCGATGCAGGGTCGACATCCAATTCCGCCCTGCATGGCAGGCCCGCGAAACTTCAAAGTAAACAAAAGACAGAAAACGTGAGTGCATGTCAATTGATCACTTACAACATGTGCAAGCGCACATACCTCTTGAAGCAATTCGAGGACCAACGGCCCAATCGTTTCACTTCCTCAGCACTCTGACCCCTGGCTGTAGCCTCAGTAGCAGCCCCTATCCTAAAGGAGTGGGTCCCAAAATCGCACGGGTCCATGCCTGCGTCAGCGATTGCCAGTGCCAGCACCCTCTGAAACTGAAATCTCGTCAGTGGGGTGCCATCCTTGTGTCGTAGCAAGCTCCCCCCCCAAGCGGCCGCTCTTAGCGCCAAATAGTCTTCCACACATTTCAACGGGCAGACGGGGGACCCAGGCTTGCGCTGTTCGACCACATTATCTCCCATAGCCCGCTGGTCAGTCTTGGACCTGGCTATCATGATTACCATCGAATCACCCCTTATCTGGATGTGATCCCTGCACAAACCTCCCTCCATATCTCTCTTGTTCCTTGCGACCAGCTCGCTCACCCTCATGGCCCCATGGAATGCCAACGTGAACGCTGCCCGGAACAGAACTGTTTCGTAATGGGAGGAACACGTCTCATCCAGCTTTGCTAAAAGCCGAGACAGTCTGTCTAAGCCAATCGGGTGCCTTGTATCTTTCTTGCAACCCTCAAGGCGCTGCCAGCCGCGAAGGGCTTTCTTCACCAAAAAAGAACCTGTAGGGTCTTTTATGCCGTGTACCTGGGCCATGAAGGAAATGGCCGCCCTATGCCTACCGGCCGTTGCCACTGATCGGCCCTCCCTGTGTAGTGCTACCAGGTACCCCAGGACGGATTCCTCCTGACCCCAATTCCGACTCCCTGCAGGACCCAAATATGTGCAATAGGAACGAAACGCCCCTTCGTATGCTTTCCTTGTCCTGGGGGCTAGACTCGCTGCCACGAGGTCTTGTAATCCGAGGCACCGATTAACCACATTGCTTCTGGGAATGGAGCGGCCTCCGGGTCTGCTGTGGGCAGATAACCCCTGAATGCCTGCATATGTGAACGAGAGAGTGCATCAGCCGCATGGTTCAGTACACCTGCCACATGTCTTGCCCTGAACAGTACATCCAGTCTCATGCACAGCAGCACAATCTCTTTCAACAACCTCAGGATCATTTTGCAGCATGCTGCCTGTTGGTTAATGCAATCAACAACCGTCATATTGTCGGACCAAAACACCACTGAGCGACCCCTGAAGTCGTCAGCCCATGTCATCAGAGCAACCCAAATTGGGAATAACTCCAGGAACCCAATGTTACCTGTGAGACCGTTGGAGTGCCACCATGTCGGCCATGTTTGTGCTGACCATCGATCACATAAGATGGCGCCAAAACCCACGCTCCCTGCCGAGTCGGTCCACAGACCTAATTCCTCCGAAGACTCTGGCGGGGAGGTCCAGACGACTCGACCGTTGAAGTCCGCCAGAAATGCCAACCAAATACGCATATCCTGGCGAACCTCTCCAGACAGTCTCGTACGGTGGTGAGCCTCTTTAAGACCACCCATAGCTTGCGCGATAGAGCGAGAAAACAGGCGGGCCATAGGAATCACCCTCAAGGCAAAATTAAGCTGACCCACTGTTTGTTGTAACTGGTGCAGGGTCACTTTCTCCCCCCCCCGAGGCATTGCATCAAGGAAGCCTGGAACTTGATCACTTTTTCAACTGGTAGTCGGTAACACCCCTCCACAGAATCGAGCTCAATTCCCAGAAACTCCAGTGAAGTAGATGGTCCGACCGTCTTACTCGGTGCCAACGGGACACCAAATTCATTCATGAGGATGCAGAAATCATACAGCGCCTGTGCGCACATCGTATCCCCGGCTGTCCTCAAGAACAAAAAGTCATCCAGATAATGCATAACATGTCTATGCCCTGTAGCCTCGGTAAATGCCCATTCCAAAAAACAGCTAAACATCTCAAAATATGCACATGAAATGGAACAACCCATGGGCATGCATTTATCCATGTAATAACTTCCCTGAAATGCAAAACCTAGCAGGCGCTGATCCTGCGGGTGCACCGGAAGCAACCGGAACGCTGATTCGATATCACATTTCGCCATCAGCGCCCCAGGGCCTAGGTGGTTCAACATGGCCACGGCATCGTCGAACGATGCGTATCTTACTGAACAAACTTCTGGGTCAATGGCATCATTTACCGATGAGCCCCTAGGAGCAGAAAGGTTATGTATGAGTCTAAACTCCCCCGGATCTTTCTTCGGGGCAACCCCTAACGAGGAACAGATGAACTCGGCCACCGGCGGGCAAGAAAAGGGGCCAGCCACTCGCCCCATCCCAACCTCTTTTGCTATTTTCTTTTCTGCCACACCTGGGTTGTGCCGTATCGATACTTGGTTTCTACAAAAGGAGTTCCCCCGAACCTCCCCCGCCGGGATGTGGAAGCCATGTAAGAATCCCTTCCTCAACACCTCAGTGGAGACATGATCAGGATATTTGTTTAACCACGGAATCATAACCATGAGATCAACGGGTGTAGGCAATCGGTCACAAAGGTCCACCTCACTCCTGCTTAGGGCCACCTTTTCCTCCCATCCCGCCATTTTTTGATCTACATGCACTCTCCGGGTGTGAGGAATTCCCACAGCCGGCACACACATGCTTAAACTTGCATGCCCCCTGCGGTCTGTTACAATTGCCTCGATTGAAGCCCCAACAGACCCCTCCTTTACCACCATTCCCGCCAACTCTGGGCTGATAGCCCCCACCTGTGCCTGCTCGAAAGGGCACCCCGGGCTTTTGGCGGACCCCTCCGGACCCGCTCCCGCCTGGCGAGGACGTACCTGTCGCCCCTGGCAGGAGTTGTTTGTGCCATGACACCGAGTCCAAACAATCCCAAGACAAAGAAGCATCATATTCTTTTGCTTTACGGAACTTCATGTCATAGCCTTTCCATTCTTCCCCCTCATACATTGAATAAAAATCCATAATGCGATTCTGATAGCAAACCAACTCAGTCATAACCTCAGGTTTACGTTCCCCCATAAATGCGGTAAATATAGAGAATGCCTTTACCCAGTTCGTCACTGTCTCTTCCACCCTGAACTCGGCCATCTTGGCGCGCCAAACACTAGGGCGCCATAAATCTTTCTGCGTTTTAGCATACTCCATCTCACGATGGTCCGTTAAAAATGAAAACATGTTGACATACTTGTCTCCCCATATTAACTCTTTTGTGGCCAAGGGAATGTGCTGTGCAACCTTTTCCCGCCTCGAGGGTATCGAGCCCTCCCCCACCATCGACAATGCGAGCTTACCCGGATCGGCTGTTGTTGCCGCCATCTTCTCTTGACCAGCTGCTGGTACTCCCGGCGCCACCTGTGGGGGAACAAGAGGAACACTCGCCTTCGCGCCATCTCTCGCTTGCCGCAACTGCCTCATTAACACCCTGGCTTCTTCAGCCGGATCCCCCGGGGTCGCTGTGCCCCCCACCTTTGTTTTGAGCCATGCCATCAATTGTGCGGCCAATTCTGAGGGTATTTCATCGTCCTCGACAGAGGTGATCACAACCGGGATCGGCTGGCCTACATCAGGGGTTTGAACCGGGTTATCCACTGGTACGGGGGGGGGGCAAAAAGAGGTACCTCTGTAACTGGGACCCCCCCTCGAAACCACCCTCTCTTTGACCCTCTTCTCCCCAACCTTGGGGGCAACTTCCGGCAATGCCGGGCCTATTACCTTTTTCGGCTGACCTGGGTCGTTCAGTGCGGCCAATTGCTTCTTCACCTCCGCCAAACCTCTACCGAGCGATTGGACTTGACCGAGCTTTCGGTCCATACAAGCCATTCGGTTCGACAATAGGCGTAACATCTTCTCCGTCTCGGAACCCTTTCCTGCTTGCTTGCTTGCTAGGCATAGTTTCGAGTCCTCCGCCTTTGGTCGATCCACGAGGTCCTGAAATCTGTGTCGAAACTGAAAGAGAAAAAACAGGATTACCACGTTCAAAATTGCTGCTTGTTCTGTCGAGGGCTCACGAGCAACGAGTGGGTGCAGCCTTCCGATCCGAGGAACAAGAGGACGATCTTCTGGATTCCCGCTCCTTTATCCTTCTGCGGGAGGGCGTGTACCCGTCCCCGATACGCCTACTGGGCGTGGTCTTCCATCGAGGTGTCTAGGACAACCCCTCTCGGGCGGGGGAAGGCGCGCCCTGGCCACGCCGCTTTGGGCATACCAGCCGGGCAACGCCCACCCCGCCCAAAATGGTTTCCCGGGAGGTTCGGGCCCCCATCCATACGTTGGGGGGACCGAGCGGTCGCCCCTTTCCATTCATGATGGTAGATTTTTAGCACTGTGTATTTCCTGCATTTGGGTTCGGGTGCATGTTACTTTTACATAAGCTTTTGAGAGCTATGCTTTACGGTTCTTGGTGCCATCTGTTCTCTTTTAGGATCCAACCCTTGATGGTTTGTGACTCTTCTTCTTGGCAATGTGTTGTTTAAATGTCAATAAGTAAAAGCAGCCAAAAAAAAAACATGAGTTTCTAATGCACGCCATATCTATCAGGACTTGATCACTGCAGAATGAGATTCCTCTTTTATGAAATCAGTGTAAAGCAGTCTTCAGCAAGGCCTAAGCGAAAAAAATGTAATAGGTGAAAGAGATAAGGTGGAAAATGAAATCACCGTAAATACTGAAGGAACTTCTGAAATAATTTCCTGGCTGTTGCAGACTAGCAGTCACATAGTTACTCTTGCACTCTTCATCGCACTAATGGCAGCATTCACACACTCATAAGCAAAGTCCCACATTACCAGAAGTTCTCTGACACCCCTCATAGATTAGTAGACACATATTATGACAAAACATGGATACCTCATGGAGCTACAGTCCGACACTACTCACAACATGCAAGCACTCATTCCAGAGTGACAGTCTTATACCACAAGAAGCACCCTCACACCCTTGCAGTTGCATACTAATGGAGGCACTCCTGCACCACTCCCTAAATAGCAGCAAATCCTGCCTGGCTGACAACCGAAACTTCCTTTCTAGGTCTCGCTATGCAGCGCATGCGCTGTCTCTCTGAGACTTCATGTAATCTAGATGTTGGGTGAAACTCCGCCTATTGCCGGGTAATATCTACTGCTGCTCGCCATTTGTTTAAGGTTGGCATACCTCTTGTTAGCTGGGTTTTTACTGGCTGTTGATCCTTCACTGACTTCCGTTTAGTCCATAAGCAGGAGTGCCTAATTACTGTTTTCGTCCGCTTTGGTGTTTGATGTGTGTTACATGGGAACTTCGTTTTACTTTTTATGCAGCCCAGCATGCTCAGTGGCAGTTAATGGTCTTGCTTTCCGGCAATACGGTCGGGCGGATTCCCCCGACTGCACTCTATTTAATTAACACTGGGAACCCCAGTGCATAAAAGTAAGGCACTCGCCCGCTTCTTACGACCTCAAAATTGCTTTGTCAGTACGGCCGGCCCGGGTGCTTTCAGGCAGCTAGCTGCACTTTATATTTAATTAAGATGGAGGAAGCTGGCGAGTGCCTTACTTTTTTGTTTTCTAATGCGCGGCTTGACAAACTTTTGTAAACAGACTGTCATGCCTTGTTTGATCTAGAGCAATGGGTCCACACGCCTTTCTTATAGTGCGCCTGTCCCGCACGTCATGCCTGTGATTTTTAGTGACAATATATCCCGTGCCGTCAGCTATCCCCCATTAACATCTCTCCCGCAATTCCTTTGTGCAGCCCATGCTTAGTAATTCACTTTAATGTGGCTCTCCCAAGTCCGCCTGCCTTTTATTTTACCAGGCTTGTCTAACTGTTTCAATATATATATTTTTTTAAAGCAGAACACTGCGCTTGTTTTATTGTGTCTCAGCGCCCGTATCAGCACTGCGCCTGCTTCAGAGACGACGTGCTTCATCTTTTTATATTTGATTCCAACGCAAAACAACGCTGCGTGAGCGCTCGCCACGGCTTGAAAACAAGTCAATAAAACTTGTTATTAAGGAAATTCCATGTGCCGCCCCTCCGGCACTTCACTGCCTCTAGCAAGCCCTTTGGGCACCCGTGGCGGACCCTGTATTTGCCACTGCATGGCCACATCGAGACAGGGGGGGAGTTTGTCCGAGACAGCAGGTAAGAGGGGGGAAGACAGCGCCCTGACCCCCTTCCTACCCCACTGCTTGTCTGTGTGAGGGAATAGGACACCACCGGCATAGCTAGGGGGGTGTGGGGGTGCGGTCCGCCCCAGGCGGTACTATGTTGAGGGCGGCGGCCGCGTTGCACTGGCCTGTTATGGCAGCCTTTATAAGGGGCAATGAGCGCGCCTAAGTAACACCTTGGCGCAGGAATCATGATGTGCACTACCACTGCAGGCAGCGGAGGAGAGAAATGATTCCCGGAGCATCAGGGGTGCTGCGCCACACAAAAGTTCAAAAGGGCAGAGGAAGGAGACGTCACAGGCCCTGCCTCTGCTGTTTTGAACTCTTCTGTGGCGCAGTACCCCTGAGGCTCCTGCAATTATTTCTCTCCTCCGCTGCAGTGGCAGTGCCCTGATCACTTTGCTGCTGACTGACCTCGACCTTGCCCCCCCCGTCTGCTGCCAACTTGAAGACGGAAGGGCTGGGCAGCAGCAGCAGCATGTTCCCGCGATGTGTGGTCCTAGGTCCCTTATGCGTGATGAGTGCCCATAAAGTGAGGTGAGTTCAGTGTAGAAGTGGGCGGGATTGGCAGGGCACGGCGTGTCCCTACTTCTATAATTTAATGGATTCCGTTCCCCTCGTTTTTTGTTTTAAACTCTCATCCCAGGACGGCAGAAAAAGCCAATAGATAGGCCAGGTGTTCCTGGCCGTTCGGGCAGAGAAGGAATAGGCTTGTCTCTTGCTCCTTGCTTCTTGCTTCTTGCTTCTTGCTCAGAGAGGACAAGTGCAGTGTCCATTTTTCCTGCCATGCCGTGGTCAGCTGCCCTCCCCCTCCCTCTTTCTTACTCTTCCTCCCTCTGTTTTTATCTTGTTCCTCCTCACTTACTGAAAACCGTGACTTTAAGAAAAGGTTATTGCACCCTCTTTCCTCTCCTTTCGTTTATTTGTTTCCCTGTGAAATGGATCTAAAAAAGTAAAACACTTTTACCGGACATGTCGTCTTTTTCAGACATGTTTCTATTCGAAAGTGCAGCCTGGAGATGGAGAAAAATAAAAAGTTCAAAATGTGAAAAATAACAATATAGAGCAAGAAAGAGTGGTCTCAAAGTGGCCAGATTGATGTTATTCACACCCAAACACATTAACGCCACTTTACAGAGTTTGCCAGTAAAGCGCTACTTTTGTTTTCTTGTCTTTCTTTCAACATTGATTTCCCTGGGTGGGGAAGTGCACCATTGCTGGAGGTACTGTGCAATATATTCTTGATGGGTGGATTAGAAAACAAACTGTGTACCCCGGCTCTGTGTTCTAGGATGTGGTCTTTTTAAACTATACCACTTACGCGTTGTAAGGATATAAGCAATGGACATTGAAACGGGTTCCTTCCAGGCCCTGTAGATATGTTCGTAACCTTTTAAGGCAAAAACACATTAATTTCTGAATAATGAATGTGAAACTAATAAGGTAGTCATGTTTCTGCTTACATTTGCTTTACCTTGAAGGCTTGACATCCGCAATTCCTGCTGAAGTTCAGCTCCAGTCTTGTCGACAGGCCAATGACGCATCACACCCTGGTGCAACAGTGACTCTGATACTGAAGTCACAGGACCCTTGAGTAGGGTGGCGCTAGAGCGGTGCGATTAGTGCGATCCAGGTGCTGACTTCAGGTGGGGGCGTCTTTTTTGCAAGTATATTATGTTTCTAAAAGCACTTCCTGCCTCCTTCCTGGCCTCCAGCAATTTTCAGCAAACATAAAAATGTCATGATAACTGGTGATTAATGTTCTTCCTAGAGGGAGATGGAGTTTTGTCAAGTGGAAGTTTTGACTTGTGGAAAGGTAGTGCAGAGACTTTAATGTGCCTGCTGCAAAGAACATGTACCATGCTGATCACAAAGTGCACATAAAGTAAATTGGTAAGTGGGCTACTGCTTTTGTCAGTGAGATCCTTGTATTATTGCAGCTTATAAGTCAAAATCTTAACATAGAACAGTGAGCTATTAACTGTAATCTAAGAGCTACATGCAAACTGCTAGATATAAATTAGAGTGTTATGGTTTTCCCCCAGTCTTTGATTATCCTAATATTCCAAAAAGGGTTCATTTGGATAGCAATCAATTCTGGTTATTAAAGAGAACCCCCAACCATGGTATTACATTCTAAATTCTGAGTTCGTGTTTCTCCAGACCAATCACTATTAAACTATAATCACAAAAATGGCAACCAGGTCATAAGTCAGGCGCACAGCTGGAGGTAAAGCAATATAATAAGAGATGTAATTACCGTGAACTCCAAGAGAGAAAAGGATAGGTTACCACTCTATCCCAAAGAAACCCCGAATGAAATTCAGAGTTTATCAAACAACATCACTGGTAACTCCCTGAGCTCCACAACAACCATGGTATTACATTCTAAATTCTGAGTTCGTGTTTCTACAGACCAATCACTATTAAACTATACTGACTACTAGTATGATTATTATCTGACTCCAACACCTTGTAGTCCTTTGTCTTATGTAACATTTCCAATACAGTAATTTACACACGTACGATTGATTGTCTCTGTGTAATGTGTGTGATGTAAAGTGCTCTGACACCCTACACTGGTATCATTGATGCTGTAAATCAAATTAAAGCGATACAAAAGGGCATTCATTAAATGCATCTGAGCCAGAGTGTGGTTACGGAGACTTGAGGGGCACTGTTAAAGGGTGGTAGTGAGGGAATCTGTGGTGAAGGGAGTCGCTGGGGGGCACAAGGATCGACCAGTGATAAAGTCGTCCTTGCCCTTGAGGCCAGTCTGCCTCACCCATTGGTCACTCCATTGGGCTTGTTTCAGCAGTAGTAGCTGCAACATACCAGGGGTCTGCAATGCAGGATTTGCATGCACGCCAAACTAAGCAGATAGGGGACAGGAGACAAGGACCCTGCACAAGCTGTGATGTTATGAGTGAGATGTCACAAACAGGGTAGGTAGAACTGATGTAAGTTGTGGGTTTCCTTCTGCTGCTTTTCCTTCAGCGGCGTAGCTAGGTGGGGGTGTTCTGCCCCAGGAGGCACTATTTTGCGGATGGGGGCTGTATAGCCTCGGACCGTGTCATGTATGTGCATGTAACTTGCATGATCGAGGTAACTATTAGCGGCAATACTACATGTCTCTCGGACCTCTTTCAGGTGCTCGCCATCCTTTTTCCCCAGCACCCCCCCAGGGGGGCGGCAATCTGAAGGATAGCCCCGGGCGCCACAAGCTCTAGGCCCCTAGGGACTCACTGGAGGGGGGGCTCTTCAAGGGGTCCTCATAGTGACTCCTGCACATGGCACATAGAGTTTGAGGTAGGTGAGCCGGCTCTAGTGGCCCGCGCGCGAGCAGGTTCCTGAGCTTTGTAACCCAACCCTGCAACACCCAGAGACTGGAGCTCTGTCATATCCTGACTCTTCAGGCTGCTCACATTGTTGGAATGCAGGCTTCCCAGGCCATGGAGGCACTGGGAAGAATTCCAGTGTGTACACACACTATCAAGGTATTCTTCACAGGGAATAAGGGCACACTTAAAACGGCTTCTGTCCGCTGCTACCACACACATCAGGCCCCTCCCACAGCCTACGTTGTTCAAATGCTGGGTTCCCAGAGCTTAGGTGGTACGTTGAAGGCTTCTTGTGTTATCTCCTCGCCACAGCCCGCATTCTGCGGTGCTCACGGCGCCAAAGCAGGCATCCACATCTCTATGCCTTACTGGTGCCTAGAGATTCCCCGAGACAGGTACAGCACATTCAATTATCGCTGGCATTGTTGTTAACCCCATGTTGTTACTGCCACCATTGTGGAGGATCACAGAGGAGAACACTGGGGCACAGGAGTATACTCCCATTTTCTAATTTTGTACTTTAATCTAGGCTTGTGGCTTTGCTATCTTCCTCCCCGTCCATCCCCAAAAAACACCTGGTATCCACGCCAGCTGCCATTTTGTATTCTTTCCTGGTTCATTCTGTGAGTAGTGTATGCCCCCTTCTCTTTGCTGTGCTGGTGTCCATCTCTTGTTTCTTTTGCCGTATCTTGTTTATTTATTCTTCCCCTCACCACCCTTCCTCTCAATTGTGCTTAACTTCTTTCTGCTAGTTTTTTTAACAGTGCTCGACCGGTTCTTCTGTTCTTCCAGTCTGAGCAAAAAGCCGAAGACTGATGTGGTATTGTGTGAAATTCTCTCACCTTCTAGACAGGAAGCCTGCACACTGGTGAACACTGCAAGGCATCACACTGCTTTTAAGTACACAATATTTAGTGTGTAAATCCTACCAACAATGCACAGCAAACGTGCGACACTTCTCCACCCAACTGGAGTGTGCTTAGGGTAATACATGGCCTGTGCCGCTTGAAACATGATATTATATTATGGTATATATATAAAATCCCTCATAAGGCATTGAAGCGCTTGAAAAATGCTTCTTTAATTAACTTTAGTCATGATTGCAGCGCGCGCTTCAGGGACACCACACATATATTTTTTGTTTCTTTTTTCTTTCTTTACTTTAATGAGCACAGCACAGTCTTCATGGACACCTCACTCTGCAATGCAATAGGTGTTGCTTTTGGTATTGTAAATGACAATGCCTTTTAATTTTGTTTAAAGCATTGCCATTTACCATGCCATTAACTCCAAAACTCGCAGTTGCGAGACCTATTGCATTGTAAATGCTTGTTTTATTAAATGGCGACTTAGTGAGTTTATGATGGCCAGAAGGTGAACACATTAGTAAGTCAAGAGCGCAAAGGTGAGTGACTGACTCCGTAGCTGATGAGTATCTGACGCATGGAGGGATGGAGGAGTGACAGCACGGATGGAATCGCCCAGGCACTTCCAGTTATAAGGCACTCCTCTGCTTGCTAAGAAATGCGTGTGCCAGGAGATTCTACGGTGCACTCGTGTTTCTGATTGTGCTCAGCCATTCACAGGACTTTCTGATTACTGGAAGATAAATGTAAAACTTTGGGTTGCATTGCATATCTCAACTTAGTGGCCTGTTGTATTTTGGTTGTTTTAGTGCTGGAATTCACAATATTTTAAAAGGCTTTCCAGAATCGGATTCGTCCACCAAGTAATGGAGCTGTATTTGAGAGTGATAGGCGACTATGTTTCAAGGCATTCAGTAGCTGGTGAGCCCAAGTAGCTCATTGATTAATGGGCTGCAGTGACCTCTAGAAGAGTCTTGCTTGTCCCTAAAAATGGGTCAACGTTGATAAAATGTCTTATGTGATTCCCCACAGTTAATGAAATTACAATAGCAAGAAACTTGGAGAACTTACTTTGCTTTGTAAATGTTAAGAATTACTCAAGAACCAACGTGTGTATTGAGTTTCTTTTTCTCAATTACGGGTTTTAGTGTTTGCCCTCCAGCCCGGCCACCACGCTCCTTCACTGCCAGCGCTTTCAGAGGCTTGGAAACTCGTTTCTAACCACTGTCTTGCAGTAAAACCCTCAATTATCAAAGCCATGGTTGTGTTTTCCGTCTTTAGTGCTGTGCATCAAAGCTTTGGCACGCATCCGTGACAGTGATTACTAGAAAAACACACCTTTCTGCCTGGAGTCATATGTCAAACCGTAGAAGTTTGCATTATTCATTTAACTTCCCCATAGTGTTGATGTCTTCCAGATGGCCTGGAGAATATTGTCAGCTATAGCATGACTTGACAATGCGGAATATTAGACTTTCAGCCAGGAACTCTTCCCCATGCATTAATAATGACCTCACCCATTGATGATCCTGTTATCGCGATATAATATCGCATCTTGGAGGGCTGCGCTGGCTCAGGACAGATCCTAACGCCAATTGTTATGATATTTCTGAGATACAGCTCGAATTTCAGATCGAACATCTAGTAAAGGGTGTGCTGGATTTGTCCCTTTCTGCTTCCGAACTGAGCAGTCTAACATAGTAATTTAATTACAGATAGCTATATATCATATGAAATAATATATAGAAGAGTGTTTGTGTCACCTCGATTTCAAGTTGATAAAATATACAAACAGGTTATATTAAAACTTTGTGATAAACGCACAGGGAACTTCTGCATAATGCATAAACTCCAGTATATAGCCTTAGTTTTAAATGTAGCCGCAAACACATGCTACAGCAGGGTGTGGATTAATGCAATGTATTTTTCGTATATCTTTTTGGATAGCGATATGTATTTGAGATATCAGTGATATAAACATTGTCATCATTTATGACATCACTGATGGCATAATCTAATCATTGTACTAATTTATTTTATAGGTTACACAGTGGAGGGTAAGTACCATGGTAGTTTTCACCTATTTTTGTTCCTCATTGGTCCAGCTAAAAGGTGTAAGTGTTTAAAAAAAATCTGCTCCTAATGCATCATAGGTGTGCAAATGTATTGGACACATAATGAATCTTGTATTCAAGAGTAAGTCTGTGTGAATGTGACAGTTGACCATCTATGTTCATTATGTTCCACACAAGTTTTTGGTACTGATGAAAACGTTTTCAACAGGAGTGAGATTCTACGTAGAAGATACTAATTTGTGTAAGCAGCCTTGAGTTATTAGACAGGATTGTGTTAGCATGACAATTTCTACATAACGTAGAAGACTGTGTGCACCATGTTCACCTAGTGCTTGAGGTTTCGGAACAGTATACGGAGTGCAGGTAGTACAATGTTTAGCACCTTCAGATTTTGTTTTCTTTTGCAAATATTGTCTTTTTTGACAAACTTTGCATAGAGTGTCTCCTGTTCTTAGTAGATACTTTTTAATAGTCTGTGATGTTTTTCTTATGAAAGTTTCACTGTCTGCAAACAGTACCCAGTGCTCTACTGATATCAACTACATTTCTCAATGTATGTTCGGTGAGTTTCAGGTGGCAGAAGTGCATAGTATGTTGTAGAGAGGGATTGACTTGTCTGCTAAAGCCTTTCATTTGGATGACGGGTGTGAGTAGTATGGTATGTTAAAGGACTGGCCTTTACTTTGAAACCCATCTCTCAGATGATAAGTGTGCATAGTAGGGTGTATGGAGTGACTGGCCTCTTCTTTGAGACCTATCTCTCAAATGACAGGTATACATAGCAGTGCATGGGGAGAGACTGGCCTCTCCTTTGAAACCTCTCTGGGTGTGCGTCGTAGGTGTGTGGATGTACTAGAATCTCCTTTGAGACCGCTCTCTCAGATGACAGGTGTGCATAGTAGGGTCTGGGAAAGGACTGGCTTCTCCTTTTGGACCTCTCTCTCAGATACCAGGTGTGCATAGTAGGTGTGGATAGAGTTGCCTCTGCTTTGAGACCTCTCTCTTTCTCAGATGATATGTATGTGTAATAGAGGGTGAATAGGGACTTCCCTCTCCTTTTGGACCTTACTCTCAGATGACAGATATGCCTAGTAGACTGTGGAGGGAACAGGCCTCCCTACTGAAACTTCTCTCTGCAGTGACATGTGAGTATAATAGGGTGTGGGAAGG
Organism: Lissotriton helveticus; assembly: GCF_964261635.1. Classification (NCBI taxonomy): domain Eukaryota; kingdom Metazoa; phylum Chordata; class Amphibia; order Caudata; family Salamandridae; genus Lissotriton; species Lissotriton helveticus. The sequence continues at coordinate 1,650,522,988 of NC_136068.1, forward strand.
GACTAGGCTCTCCTTTCAGGCCTCTCTCTCAGGTGACGGGTGTGCGCAGTAAGCTGTGAGAAGAGAATGAACTCCCCTGTTAGACCTCTCTGGGCTGATGGGTGTGCATAGTAGGGTGTGTGGAGGGACTGGCCTCTCTGCTGAGACCGCTCTCTGGAATAACAGGTGTGCATAGTAGGGTGTGGGGAGGGACTTGGCTCTCCTTGATGATTGGTATGCATAATAAGGTGTTTGAATGAGCCTTAAATCTACTCACACCTCTTCTCAAACCAATGAGCAGAAATAGTGGAGTATGAGAAACACCATCTCCTGTAAAGTGCTTTAATACAGTAACACGTGTGCATCAAAGGGTGTATTTTCTTTTTGTTTTTTTATCCAGGCTGATGTGGGGCATCTTTTGCAGTGATGTTGAAGTGGAAGGAACAAGGGAGCTGGCAAGATAAAGTCATGGAAGCTGGGAAGAAGGGAAGTGGCAGGGGAAGAGGCTAAGCGAAGTGGAAGAGTGTAGACTGTCTTTTAATAAGACTGCTTCAGAACTTTCATAGAGGTCACATTCTTTTGTGACAACGAACAGGTGAAGATAATTAACTTGATGAGGCTGCCTTCTGGAAGGTTCTTTAGAATGTTCACAACGGCCTCGTTCTAATTATTTACAACAAGGAACAGGTGTAGATGATTAATTTGATGAGGTTGTCTTCTAGAAGGTGTTTTAAAATGTTAAAAAAGGTCACATTCTTATTGTTTATAGCAGGGAACAGGTGCAGGGGATTCATTTTATGAGGGCTGTTTTTCGGAAGGTTCACATTGAGGTCATCTATGCTGGTTGCTTGATGCTTATTTTGGTGGATTTTCTGGATGCTTCCATGGCACCTGAAACCTAACCTTGCATATGCATGGTAAAACATTTGTAAAAGCTATCAAGCCTTTTCAATCAAAATCGGGGAACACCGGCTGCAGATAAATATTACCAACAGCATGCAATATGGTCCTAAGTCAAGGTACAAGACGTTTGTTCATTCATAAGTGTTGGGAGGAATCATATAAGTCATGTCAGTATATTGTGATAGCCAAGAGAGGTAAGCTGTAGCAGGAATCCTGGCACGTAGAGTTTAGTGTTGTAGAGTGGTATGTCCTTCAGTGTCATGCTATGTTAAAATTATTTGTAAAGTGCACATACTCCATATGGTTTTTTGGTGCTGTGGAGGGTGGTAGAGTGGCATACAGTGGAGTATAGTAGTGTAGAGTGGAGGGGCATACAGTAGAAAAGAGTGAATAAAAGTGGAGTGGCACAGAGTGAAGTGGCATGTTGTACAGTATGTTAGCACATGACAGAGTAGAGTAAAATCTAGTTCAATGGTGTCAAGTGGAGTCGCATCAGTAGATTACAATCTTCTAGAGTGGAGTGGCATAGAATGAGTAGATTGGACTGCTGTACAGTGGACTGCTGTACAGTAGAGGGTCATACAGTGTAGTTTCATACAGTGATAAGTCACATAGTAGAGTAGAGTGTTCTGGAGTGGAGGGGCATATGGTGGAGTAGGCTCATCTAGAGTGAAGCGGTGTACAGTGAAGCGGCAGTACAGTGTTGTGTCATATGGAGGGTCACTGATTAGAGTTTTGTCAAGTAGAGTGTTGTACATTGGCATATAGTGTGGTCTAGGGGATTTTTGTAGAGTACAGTGAATGAGAGTGTCTTAGAGTAAAGTGCTGTGTCATATAATGGAGTAAAATTGGGGTTAAGCTATTGAATGAAGCTTGGACACGGCGTGCACAACTTGTGAGACAAATATATGTTAGTAATATGTCAATGTACACGCAAGGTGCATAAACACAACAATAAATGTATACAGTAATTCAAGATTCCTTTATCTTTTACAAACTCAATTATTCTGTATGCGTTCTGTTGCCTCTAGACAAATATATCTTCAATCAATGCATTCAATAAATTAACCGAAATCCAAATTATGACATTTCATAAGTCTCCACATAAAGTTTCAACAATTGTGCCCAATGCATTTTGGGACTGAATGTCCCTTCTTCAGGGGAAAATCTAAAGATAAAATAAAACAATGGTATAACTTTTATTTCAACATCAGAGTAGTTGATGCAGTTGACATCATCACCCCATTTATTGATAGTGTGATCTTGATATAAGACAGGGTAGTGCAGGTAGTTCTTCCAGTCAGAAAAATGAAAAGGGTAAGGAAAAGAAAAAAGTGAAAAACGAACAAAGATTTTGGCTACTATAACAAACAATACCCATGATCACCAATGTGTTCAACCCTATGTTGGTCAGAAATGTTCGTAAGGGACAGTTGCAACAAACATCGAATACTTACGACATACAGCATTGAAGTTATGTCCTTCACAAAGTAATGAGTCTTACTGCCTGGAAAGTGCCTGAGAAAAGAAGAACATCAGTTTTAACTAAAAGATTGCATGAATGCTAGTGTGTTATATAGTGGAAAATATATTAACTAGACCATACATGCTGGTGAAACAAAATCACTGGGGCATTAACGATATTGACCAAGCAGAACCGAATCTACCAAACAAATAAATAAATAACGCTCTTGATATATCCATCAGTATCTGTTCCCAAAAGGCTAGCGTTAATGGTAAAACTTACTAATGTTAGGATGGATTCCAAGTCCTAAGGGCGACATTCGCATGAGACCAGGGGTGTGGAATTTAATAAAATATCTACTTGCCCATGGGGCAGGTTGCTTCATAAATCTACTTGTCCTGTAACAAAATCCACTTGTACCTTTGGTGCCATGTAGTGCAGTGACAAATTATTTCAGCAATCTGATTATATAAGAGCATTGTTGATGCCAGGGCTCATACCATAGTAGTGTTTGAATACTTGCAATCCGCTTAGGTTGCCACATTTCCGCAGATCTACATACTGGGGCTGAAGGTACTGGTAAGCAATAGTTCCAGGGTTAGAATGCCCTTTTGAGTCTGTGCAAAACTACTAACTTACATGTTTTAGGGTTTTCAGCAACTCTTCTCTAATCTGTTCCCATACTGAGAAATGTTGGCAACTTACTCCTTACAATGGCAGACATAAACCTTCTTCCAGAGTAGGGAAAAGGGTGGTTGGAGGGAAAGTGAACTTGCAAACACTCAGATTTTTGAATGAGCAAATCTACACATGCAGATTTGCTCATTCTAAAATGCAGTTCACAAATATTTTCTAGGATATATACAATAGGTGCACTTTGGGGACTTTCTTTAATAATTGGGCCCGTAATTTGGTCTGGCGTTGACCTTTTGAGTTTATTTAAATTCTGTCTCTCTCTCTCTCTATATATATATCGTCTGGCTTTACTGTGAGAGACAGCATTCTGCTCCTTTACATGGAGCATATTGGCACACAAAGTAGTTTTGGCAAGAAGCATTTCTGAGTCCTGACGTTATTTGGGAACGCAACAATGCTGCACGGAGTTATCATGGTCCAAGTTCCTTTGAACTAATTGTATCTACATATTCGATTATCTTTGAGAATTTTTTAAGAAGTCAAGTACAGACAGCGAATTTAACTGTGGCTCTGTGATACTTTAAATTATCGAATCAAGGCAGTTAGACATACAATCAACTTAGAGGGAGATTCCTGTCTCCCAAAGGATTGGCTCCGTATATTCAAATAGAACTGCCTGCATACTTTTGAGCGAAGCCTTGAGAAAGTCCAGGGGGACGAAACGAGCATTGGCTGCCGTTTGTTGTCTTTTATGTAATAAAAGTGAATGAGTGGACACTTCAACAACTGTGGATCACTTATTGGAACATCATCCTTGAAACTGTACTGATTGATTATGCATTTTTCGCCATATGACTAATTAAAGATAATAGTGACATTTCTTTGGTGTGCTTTGGTGCATATGGTAGACAGTTTCATCTAGACTACGTTATAGGACTAGTGGATTTATTCCCAAGGTGGGTGGGTATTCTAGCACTATGGGAGCACCCGCTAAATGTGATTAGATACAAATTGAATGCGAACTACATGACTAACTGACATATTGATGTGCAGATTGCAAAGCATATCCAGAGTTCATTTGTATAAAACACAAAGTAGTTTTGTTCAGTGCCAGTAACGGTGACAGTGTGTGCTTTTTGAGACCAAAAACAACTTTTGCTTTTGCTAATGTTTGTTATAATTGTGAGCGCCTGGCAGCTCTCACATCAATAAGGTTTTACCAAAACCATGCCAAAACAAGTCACAAATTGACAAAACTAAAAAGCTGACCACCAATTTCAGACCTAATGGCTATGCCAATGCTTGTTTAGTTTTTGTTTCCCATAATCTTATTGAAACTGGTTACAATGATTTTCCATTTGATTATTTTTGGGGAATACTAGCATGCATCAACATTTAACTAAAGGATGCTGCACAGAAATCGTTCCACCACAACCAATCAATCAATCAATCAATCAGTGACACTTGTAGAGCGCGCTACCTATCCGTAGGGTCTCAAGGCGCTGGGGGGGGGGGGGGGGGGCCGCTACCGCTCGAACAGCCAGGTCTTCAGCTTCTTCCTGAAGGAGAGGTGGTCTTGGGTCAGGCGCAGGTCGGTCGGGAGGGAGTTCCAGGTCTTGGCGGCCAGGTAGGAGAAGGACCTTCCTCCTGTAGTCGCTCTTCGGATGCGGGGGACGGCGGCGAGGGCGTGGTTGGCTGATCGGAGGTGGCGTTTGGGAGCGTAGAAGTTGACTCGGCTGTTGAGGTAGCTCGGGCCTTGGTCGTGTAGGGCTTTGTGTGCGTGGGTGAGGAGGCGGAAGGTGATTCTTTTGTTGACGGGGAGCCAGTGAAGGTCTCTCAGATGTCCGGAGATGTGGCTGGTTCGTGGGATGTCGAGAATGAGTCTGGCTGAGGCGTTCTGGATCCGCTGGAGTCTCTTCTGGAGCTTGGCGGTGGTACCGGCGTAGAGGGCGTTGCCGTAGTCCAGTCGGCTGGTGACGAGGGCCTCGGTGGGGTGGGGATCCACCAGAAGATCTTCCGTAGCATGCGTAGGATGTTGAAGCACGCCGAAGAGACGTTGTTGACTTGCCTGGTCATGGAGAGGGAGGAGTCCAGGATGAAGCCCAGGTTGCGTGCATGGTCTGTTGGTTTGGGTGCGGTGCCCAGGGCGGGAGGCCACCAGGAGTCGTCCCAGGCGGAGGGTGAGGAGCCCAGGATGAGGACCTCCGTCTTGTCCGAGTTCAGTTTCAGGCGGCTGGTCGTCATCCACTCGGCTACCTCTTTCATCCCTTCGTGCAGGTTGGCTCTGGCGGCGGCGGGGTCGTTGGTCAGGGAGAGGATCAGCTGGGTGTCGTCGGCGTAGGAGATTATGCTGAGGTTGTGTTTGCGTACGATGGCCACGAGGGGGCTCATGTAGACGTTGAAGAGGGTGGGGCTCAGAGATGATCCTTGAGGGACGCCGCAGATGACTTCGGAGGCCTCTGACTTGTACGGTGGTAGGCGGACTCTCTGTGTTCTTCCGCCGAGGAAGGAGATGATCCATTCCAGCGCCTTGTCCTGGATTCCGATGTTGTTGAGGCGCCGTACTAGGGTGCGGTGGCAGACCGTGTCGAATGCCGCGGAGAGGTCTAGGAGGATGAGGGCCGCTGTTTCTCCTTTGTCCATCAGGGCTCGGATGTCATCGGTGGCGGCGATGAGGGCGGTCTCGGTGCTGTGATTGGCTCGGAAGCCGGACTGTGAGGGGTCGAGGGATCCGTTCGTCTCGAGGAAGGCGGCCATCTGCTTGTTGACGGTCTTCTCGACAACCTACCTCTTCCTGCACTCTATAGCCCCTTGACAATGTTCCACCACAACCTACCTCTTTCCCGCTCCCCGACCCTCTCCTCGTTCACCCTCCTGGAATGAGGATTAGCCCAAGACATTGTGCAATCTTCAAGGCTATCTCAGGACTTCCCTACCTCAATGTTGCACAGCACACTGGGTCTTCCGAACAATTATGTATACCTATGCATTTCTGTGTGATTTCTGCTTTTAAATTTGTTGTAAAGCACTCCAATACCCTTGGGTCTGGCCATTGCTATATAAAACTTCTTAATAAATAAATAAATAAATAAATCGTACCTAAAATGTTAAAGTGGTTTAGCAAAATGTTTTTTTTGTCTGCTGTCATTGTTTTATGAACATTTTATTTTCAAAGCAAAGAATCATTAATCTTTCTTTCAAGCTTCTGCAAATATTTGTATCACATCAGAAAGCATTCTGGGAGCATTATACATAGCCTCATATTGCTAAACTTTGAAAACGTGTGTACACATTTTTATACTGGAACCACTGTCAGTAGTGGAGTCAGAGCTTTCAACATTTACTTAGAGCGCTCACCCTAATATAAAGACTTTACATTAATGAACCATAAATACAAGTTTGAACAGAATTGACAAATGGACAAAAATATTACCATAACTGCAGACAGTGCCCTTCCCTGACCCATAATGTTGTACTGCAAACTGGCAGCCAAAGGGTTTGTGCTGCAGGTGATTGGGCCTACTTGTCCAAAAGACACAATACACATGAAAACTTGTTGACCTTGAACTCAAATAATATGTCCTGGGCGTCGGGATATAGGAATACCACATTCCTGCATGAGACGAATGCAAAATCAACAGTGCATGTAAATTTGATAAAGCCGGTAAAAGCATCATCATTACGTTCCACCAACTGCGTTCCGACATACCTCAATGGACACGCCATATTGAAAAGGGCATACTGGCATTAGTATGCTAAAAAAACAACCAATATTGATCCAACTAATTAAATACAACTGAGTGTACGCAAAAAGTGGACAAAGAAAAACAAATACATGTGTCTGGAAAAGGACATCATACTTGCGTTTCACAAACAGCGCTCCCGATGTAGTAAACTGGGCATGCCATATTGGACCAGTCATTATCAGTGAATGAATAGTGTTACATTAACGAAATGACAAATCAAAAAAGCGGCACAACATTATTACTGTTGCAAGTGTAATAATCACTCATGAAAGTATTAGTAATCATGTATGTTCCCAAGAAAACCCCTGAATTTGAACATCAAACAAGTTTCAAGGAATTACAAGACGATGTACACACTAACATAGCAATGAAATTAACATCTCAGCATTCAATAGTAGTCTCATGTTTACGGGTGATGTGAAATGCTGATGTGTTCTTTTGGGTAATGCCTGAACCTCGGTAAGATAACTAATGTACTAAGAGTATAACTGAAAAGCTGCATTAAAAAAATATATTGGATATGTGTATCTCAGACTAATCGACGTCAAGTAGTTGTAAAATCAGGCACTAAGCCCTGATGTGGAATCTATAAAAAACATCCCATCTCAATCTTATCATTAAGACCTTTCTGATTCAAAGTGTCCAATCTTTTGATCCAATATGTTTCTTGTTGGAGTAACCTTTTGGAGTTATCAATGGCAGTTATTTTAGACTCAAGCTCTATTATTTGAAATTTAAATAGAGCAATGGTATGTCTGTGTATGATCCAATGTGCAGCGCGGTTGCAATTAACTTGCGCATTGCAAATTTTGCTCTTATGATCAATGAGTCTGATTTTCATTTTCCTCTCAGTTTTGCCAATGTACAACAAGCCACATGGGCATTTAATAGCATAAATCAGATTGTTGGAATTGCAGTCTGCTGAATGTAGTAACATGATTGCTTTTCTGGATCATGGGTGGGTAAGAGTGCTACCAAGAGTCATAATATTGCAATTAATGCAATGGTGGCATTTCTTTGTTCCTTCATATTTTTGATTCATGGGTTGATGTTTCTTTGGTAATATCTCTTGTAAAAATGATGGTGCTCCCTCGTTTTCTCTATGTACTGCAAAATACCCCCATCCGCTTTCCCAGTGCCTTTTTCCATGAACTTGACAGCATAGCCAGTAGGTTTTTATGGGGTAAAGGTAGGGCCCGGTTGGCACTCAATGTATGTAGGATCCCCTCATTCGACTGGGGACTGGGGATGACCCACCTCTACTTATATTATTTGGCCACGCGGCTTTTCTCCATACATGATTGGTTCAATGGGGGTTGGTCAGAATTGGCATACAGGCTCAAGGTTGGAGAGTTGGGCTTCATCAGGATCCTGGCTATGCCCACGGGGCCCTATTTCCTCCCGCTTGCCAGAAGTGACTTGCTCTGTGTTGCTGGCCTGGCGGGCAGCACTGCGCCATACCAAATGGACACAAGCGTTAACCCAATGCGCACCCTTGTGGCACGGGACCTAGCTCAAAGACGTCAACGCACTACAGGGGTTTAGAGCCTGGGACTTGATAGGCATTTCACAGCTAGGCGATGTATGGCCTGGGGGATCACATGCGGAACTTTGAGAACCTTCAGAGCAGGTATTCCTTACACCGGTCACAATTCTATAGGCATTTGCAGTTACGCCATGCACTTCACACCCACCTTGCGACTGGCACACGTCTGATGCCCAGATAATTTTTCGTGACCTGGGGAGTGGTGGCATTTCCCACATCTACTGTACACTGATCAATATTGCCCACACTTCCTTGGACCGACTACGGGCTCAATGGGAGGGTTGGGTATGCACCTTAGACGAAGAGGACTGGAGCGACGCCCTTAGGGCCTCTAGGACGGTCACGGCCTCTGCTAGACTGCGCTTAGTGTAACTATATTATTTACACGCTGCATATCTCACCCCGATGTGCCTTCACCAGGCAGGACTTAGCCCGGCCTCTGCTTGTGCCTTCAGGTTGTGCCAGGTGCGGTCACGACCCGCTGATTTTTTCCTTATGGTGTGGGTATGTCCCTGCTTGGAGCGGTTCTGAGGGGAGATTGAGGAGGAACTCACAGAGGTTTTAGGGTGGGAGGTCTCCCATGACCCAAAACATGCGCTCCTGGGTATCACTGATGGGCTGGATGGGTCACTGAACGAAAAACGGTTTTACACTACGGCAATGGTGGTTGGGGAAAGAGACATTGCGTCCTCCTAGAAGCTCTCCGAACCTCCGTGCGTTGGATGCTGGAGGACTGGGGTGGATTGGTGTGCCACGCAGGAGAAGGTCATGTACGAAGCTCGTGGGTGTCCTAAGAAATACCGTCGGGTTTGGGGGAAATGGTTAGGGGAGGTGGAGTAGTCATAAAGGGAAAGACCAACTTTATACTTTATCAAAAAAAAGATCTCTTTTAAGTTGTGGGATATTTTATGAGCAAATAATGGATTTTGATCAAACAAACCATGAAAGTCTGGTTCCTGCTGTAAAATGTCCTACCTGCTGTTAATGATGCGCTTGATCTTTGGAGACTGTGGAATATGTCGATACAAATATCATCCTGTTGGTAGCCTCCTTAGATTTCTTAGTCAATATTTGCTCACGTGTAGTTAATGAAGGAATGTGTAGGAGTTGTTCATGATATCCTTGGATTACGAATATCACTTTTTGTTCAGAGAGTGTTATTTTACACATTGTTTCATCCAATGAGATCACCTGGTTCTTAAAAATTGAGGAGTCACTAGATTGCACATTAAGCTTGGTGGATGGAAACTTTGAAAAAGTAAAGTATTGTTTCAGTCTGTGGACTTCTTATAGACTGACGTTTTGAAACCATGTTCTGATAATTCAACCCATACATCCAAGAATGATCAACTTGGCTTACTATTGGTGTGAGTAAATTGGATTCCGGGATTTTTGGAGTTTAGTATAGCAATGTTTTTGAGTAACATGGTTTCTAAATTTTTCCATACTAAAAAAATATTGGCAATGTAGCGGCATAAAAATGCTAAATTATTTGATCATTCTGCATTGCTGAAGATGTGTTCCTGTTCGAATTTTCCGTGAAAATATTTGCGTATGCAAGGGCCCCTGTTAAGCCCATGGAAGTGCTATTCAATTGGAGAAAGAACGTGTCATTCCATAAAAAATAGCTATCATGTAAACAAAAGTGGAGTAATTCCAAAAGAAAAACTTCATTTGTACCTGTCGTTAGTTGTTGCAAAAGTGACCTTTCGGTTGCTTGTAACCCCTCTGAATGTGGAATTGATGTAGATACTATGGCGATGGTACGCAAAAGTCATTCTTCATTTTCTTTGCATGATACTGCTTTCAGCCATTGTAGGAAATCAGTAGTGTCCAGATTATATGTGTGCCACGATTTAACAAAAGTTTGCATATGCACATCAAGAAATTTGCCTTTAGGACCAAAAATGGAACCACACCCGAAACTATGGGATGAAATGGCGGGTTAGTCAAACTCTTGTGGATCTTTGGTAACATATAGAGTTTTGGTCTTCTAGGAAATGGTGTCATTAAATATGTCTCTGTTTTCTCATTAATCCAATCCATGTCTTGTGCCTTACTCAATATTTTCTGAAGTAAAGTTGAAATTTTGCATGTAGGATTTGCATCCAGCTGTAATACGTGAACGAATCTTCTGCATGCTTTTTTACTTTATCCTGATAAAAAGTGTGATCCATTACTACCAATGCTTCCCCTTTGTCTGCTTTTTGAAAAACGATATTAGGATTACCAGCTAGAGTGTGTAATGTGGTATTTTCTGCTCTGCTTAAGTTGTACCTAGTTTGATGTTTGATATTGCAATTCAACCCACACATGTCTTTGCAGACTAATTGCTCAAATATATCCAACGTCTTATGCAAAACTGGAGCTGTAAAGGTACTCTTAGGTTTAAACATTGTAGATGAAATGGTATCCTGTGTAGTCTCTTAAACAGGAAAAACATTTCAAAGTAATTCTTTAGTCTAAAAATCCTCATAAACTTGTGAAAAGACACTTCAATTTGTAATGCGGTACTCTTGTAAGTCAGAACAAAAAAGGTGCCTTTGTTCAGTACTGCTGTTTGTGAAGAAGTCAATAGGGTGGAAGAAATATTGTTCACTAGACTTTGTTTTGGCTTATGAGTATAATGGAGTGACATATCAAAGAGAGGAGTGGAGTGACGTGTAGTAGAGTGTCAATTAGTGTAGTAGACTGACAGAGTGGATGGGCATACATTGGAGTAGAGTGGTATAGAGTGTTGTAGAGTGGAGTTGCATACAGTGGAGTTGAGTATCGTAGAGTGGAGCTGCGTACATTGCAGTGTCCTTTAGTGGTGTAGAGTTAGGTAAAATGTAGTAGAGTGTAGTAGAGTGCAGTGGAATAAGATGGAGTGGCATAGAGTAAAGTGAAGTTAAATGTCACATAATGGAGAAGCATGTCATAGAGTAAAGTGGTGTGTTGTGCAGTACAGTGGAGTGGAGCGGTGCGTGGTATAACTACACTCTAGAGGAGTGCCACTCATTGGACTAGACTGTAGTACAGTGTGATAGAGATGAATGGCATAGAGTATCTTAGAGTGGACTGGTATTTAGTGGAGTAGAGTGGAGTACTGTGTCACCGAGTAGAATGAAGATAAGTAGGAGGAAGTGGCATACAGAGGGTTGTGTAAAGAGAAGTAGAGTATCTTAGGGTGGCTTAGAGTGATGTAAAGTTTTGTACAGTGCCAAAGAGTGAAACAGAGTGTTGTGGATTGCAGGGGCATAGAATGGAGTAGAGTGCTTTCAAGGGGCATAGAGTGTAGCAGAGTGTTGTAGAGTGGAATTGCATAGAGAAGAGTGTTGTAGAGTGAAGTTGCATAGAGTGGAATGAAGAAGAGTGGAATGTTGTTCACTGGCATAGAGGGAGGTAAAGTGTCATACAGTGGAGTGAAGTCAAGTGACATAGAGCGGAATGATGTGTCATACAGTGGATTGCCATTTTGTGGCGTAGAGTGGCTGGTAGTGGAGTACAGTGGATTGGCGTATCATACAGTGGAGTATAGTGTCATCGAGTTGATTGGCACGTCATACAATATTCTGGAGTGGCATCCCTTAGAGTGTCAGAAAGTGTATAGCGTGGAGTACCATAGAGTGGATTTGAGCGTTATAGAGTGGAGTGGCGTGAAGTAGAGTATCATGCAATAGAGTGGAGTGGCATAGTTGGGCAGCATAGTGTGATGTAGAGTGGAGTAGTGTAGTACAGTAGAGTAGTGTGTCATAGAGTAGAGTGCAGTAAACTGGGGTGGAGTGGCTTAGAGGGAGCTATGTAGAGTAGAGTCATACCATGCCACAGAGTGGAGAAGAGTGTCGTACACAGGCATAGACTGGAGGAGACCGTTGTACAGTGGATCAACAACACACCAAACCCCACTAAGGAACTTTTCAAAATCATCAAGGAATTCTCCAACCCAGCAGCCTTGGAAAACACTGTCCACTCCTCCCAACAACTCTGTAACTCCCTCTCTGACCACTTCCACAGCAGGATTGCCAACATCTACAACACTTTTGACCTCCAACCCACTATAATCAGCCTCAACAACTTCATCCAACTGACAGACTCCTACCCTGCCATAACAACATGGTCTCCACTCGGCATTCAGACCATCACCACCATAATTTGCTCCATCCACCCCGGGGCACCCACAAACCCCTGCTTCTCACCACCTCTTCAACCTGCAGAGGTCAGACGCCTCCTAAAGAAGCCCTGAGCTGACCCCACCAACCTCAAAAACTACAGACTGATCTCCCTGCTCCCATTCCCAGTCAAAGTTCTCAAGAAACCCATCAACCAACAACTCACCAACTACCTTGAATGAAACCACCTTCTCGACGATGCACAATTAGGATTTCAGGCCAACCACAGCACTGAGACAGCACTGATTGCCGCCACTGAGGACACCAGAATCATCCTTGACCAAAGATAAACAGTGTTTAAAAGTCTACCACCACACCCTCATCGACAGACTCCACAACATTGACATTCAACAACAAGCCCTCAAGTGGATCAAGGACATCATATCCAGTGTGCCCCAAGAATCATCCCTCAGTCCCACCCTGTTTAACATCTACATGAACCTCCTCACGGACATCATCAGGGCCCACAGACTCAATATTATCTCCTATGACAATGACACCAAGCTCACCCTCTCGCTCACTGAGTGATTACCCCCTCCAATGCCAGAACAAATTTCCACAACACCATGACCGTCATAGCTGACTGGATTAGAGACAGCTCCGTCAAACTAAACTCCAACAAAACTGAAATACTGATCTTCAGGAAGAACACCTCTGCATGGGAGCACAATTGGTGACCAGAAGAACTAGGACCCATACCGATCAACCATGCATGCAGCCTCAGCATCATCCTCGACATCCAAATGACCATGAAAAGACAAGTCAACTCTGCCATCTCCTTCTGCTTCTACACTGTTCGCCTACTCCACAAAATCTTCAAATGGATCCCAATATTCACCAGGAAGACCATCACAGAGGCCCTCATAACCAGCCGCCTCGACTATGGCAATGCTCTCTATGCCGGGATACCCTCCCAGCTCCTCAGAAGACTCCAGACCCTACAGAACACTGCTGCCAGACTCATCCTGGACCTTCCCAAATGAACTCATATCTCTCCTCACCTAATAAACTTCCGTTGGCTCCCCGTTCAGATTCTCATGCACACCTACAAAGCCCTTCACAGCCAAGGACCTTTCCACATTAAGCACCAACAGAATTTCCACCTGCCCTCGAGTCACCTGTGCTCTGCCTGGCTTGCCCTTGCACACATTCCTCACATTCATCGCAGCCACAGTGGGGGATGCTCCTTCTCCTACATTGCTGCCAAGACCGGGAACGACCTCCCCCTCCACCTCCGATCAGCACCTTCCCTGGCAGTTTTCAGAGATCAACTCAAAACTGGCTTTTTGACTAACACAGCTACCTCAGCACCCATATGACCTTGGGGTGACACTGTTGCACTATATAAATACTGACTTATTGATTGAGTAGTATACAATGGCATATAGTGTGTTACAGTGGAGTGGTACAGAGTGAAGTTGGGCGTTGTAAAGTCGAGTAGAGTGGCATAGATTGGAATACTATAGAGTGGAGTGGCCCAGACAGAGTGGTGTAGAGAGAGTGGCATAGACAGAGTGGCATGGATTGGGTAGAGTGGTGTGGAGCAGTGTAGAGTGGAATAAAATGGAGTGGCATAGAGTGGAGTGGCGTAGAGCGGAATGGCATGGAGTGGAGTCGCATAGAGAGGAATGGTGTACATTAGAATAGAATATAGTGGAGTGGGGTAGACTGGAGTGGCAAAGAGTGGAGTAGCATATTGCAGTGTCATCAACTACAGTGGAGTGGTGTAAACTGGAGTAGTGTGTTGTAGAGTGCATGTCATAGAGTGGAGCAGCGTGTGTTAGTCTGGACAGGTGTGGAGTGTCTTACAGTGAAGCAGATTGTCATAGAGGAGTGTTGTACAGTGGAGTGGGGTAGAATGAAGTGTCATAGATTGGAGTGGCATGGAGTCTCACAAAGTGAAGTAGACTGTCATAGAGAGGAGAGCTGTGTTGTAAAGTGGAGTGTGGAACAATGAAGTCTCATCGAGTAGACTGGTGTGTAGAGTAGAATAATGTGAAGCAGCACAGCGTACATTGGAGTAGCATGGCATAGAGTGGAGTGTTGTGTGGCAAACTGGAGTGGCATCTTGTTGAGATGCATGTTGTAGAGTTGAGTGCACAGTGTGTCATAAGGAAAAGTGGACTTTCACAGAGTGGTATGTTGTACAACAGAGTGCCATCCACTAGTGTGTTGTAGAGTACAGCGGCAGAGTGTGTCGTAGAGTGGAGTCCTGTGTCATATAGTGGCATGTTGCAGAGAAAATAGAGTGGTATGTCCTAGAATGTCATACAGTGTAGTCGAGTGGATGAGCATACAGTGGAGAAGGGTTTTGCATGTGGCAATGAGTGAGTATCATACAGCGGCGTAGAGTTGGGTAAAGTATAGTTGAGTGGAGTATCATAGCTTAGAGTGGAGTAAAGTGTCAAAGTGAAGTGGTGTGTCGTACAATGTCATACAGTGAAGAGGAGTAGTATAGAGTGGAGGAGAGTGCTGTACAGTGCCAAAGAGTGTAGTAGAATGCTGTAGAGTGGAGATGCATACAGTAGAGTACAGTGTCATACAGTGGAGCAGTGTGGAGTGGAGTGTCACACAGTAGAGTCAAGTAGGGTGAGGTAGAGTGGCGTAGCATAGAGTCGAGTATTGTGTCATAAATTGGAGTAGTGTGTCTTAAAGTAAAGTGGCGAGGCATGTCATAGAGTGTTGGAAAGTATTGCAAAGTACGTTCCAGTCAATTGCCATATAGTAGAGTAGTGTTGTAAAGTGGAGTGGTGTAAAAGAGTAGACTGTCATAGAGTGTGATAGAGTGGAGGGAGGTACATTGCTGTACAGGGGTTGAGTTGAGTACTGTGTCATAGAGCAGAGTAGAGTAAAGTGAGGTGGTGTGGCTTACACAGAGTTGCGTACAGTGAAGTACATTGGCATGGTGTCGAGTAGAGTGTTGTACAGTGGAGTGTAGGGACATAGAGTTCATCGGCATAAAGTGTGGTAGAGTGTTGTAAAGTGGAGTTGTATAGAGTGGAGTAGAGTGTTATACAGTGTATTAGAGTAGGGAGAAGTGTTGACAATGGTGATGGGTGAGGTAAAGTGTTGTACACTGTAGTGGCATGGAGTGGAGTAGCATGTTGCAGAGTGGTGTGCCGTAGAAGGGAATGGCAAAGACTTGAATGGTGTAGAGTGGAGTAGTAAGTCACAGAGTACAGTGGAGTGGCATTCAGTGGAGCATTGTACAGTGTAGTGGTACAGAGTGGAGTCACGTACAGTGGAATTACATAGAGTGGAGTGGCGTACAGTAGAGTGGCGCAGAGTGGAGTGGCGCAGAGTGGAGTGGCGCAGAGTGGAGTGGCATAGAGTGGAATAGTGTACACTGGAGTGGTGTAGCCTGGAGTTGCATGTCCTAGAGTAGAGTGGCATGCCATTGAGAGGAGCCAGGCAAACTGGAGTGGCGTAGAGTGGAGAACTGTATTTTAGAGTGGTGTAGTGTGAACTAGGGTAGAATGGAGTGGTAAAGAGTGGAGTCACATACAGTGGAATATCGTAGAGTTAAGTAGCATAGAGTGGAGCTGAAAAGAGTGGAATAGAGTGGAATAGCATAGATTGGAGTCGCATACAGTGAAGTGGCATGGCATAGACTAGAGCGCCGTATAGTGGAGTGGCGTAAAGTGAAATTCCATAAAGTGTAGTACATAGATTGACATAGCATAGAGTGGAGTGGCGTTTGTGAGATTGGAGTAGCATTGCGTGTCTTAAAGTGGATTGGACTGTTGCAGAGTAGAGAGGGGTGTTGTATTATGGAGTGCTGTGTCATAAAGTGGAGTGTTGTACAGTGAAGTGTTGTTTCAGAAAGTATTATTTAGAGACATAGGGCCTGATTCACAAATGTAAAGTTAGACTTTTGGTCTAAGTGCAGACCAAACATTTAACTTTACTACTTTTCGGTATTCACAAAGGTAAGTTACAAATAGTATCTTTACGACTGCACAGTTTCTGCACTTGGGGCGGAGATTACTCTTTCAGGGTAGAATCTCCGTACTCAGGGTGGAGACCTCCCAGAGTGTGCAGATTCTGCCCTGAGTGTGGAGATTCTGCCCGAGTGCAGAGATTCCACTCACTGTGGACTCCACATTCAGAGTGTTATCTTCACACTCATGGCGGAGATTCCACTCTGAGTGCAGAAATTTGACCACGAGTACAGAGATTACCCCAAAAGTGCGGAAACTACACAGTCGTAAAGAGACTACTCATAACGAACCTTTGCAAATACCGAGAAGTAGTAAAGTATGACTATTGGTCCTAACTTATACCAAAAGTCCTAACTTTTAAGCATGGGCGCAAAATCCGTTCCGCTCGCGGATTTTTCGGATTTTCGGCAAATCCGCAATCCGCGAACTCTTGCGGATGTGGCGAAAATACGCAAATCCGCGCGCTGCGGATTTTTTGCTTGTGTTCGCAATGCTCGCGGGCCGCGGCGCGGGCAGCAACAATCTCGCACTCGCGAAATTACAATTGGGGAGGGGTGAAGGAAGTGACCCAGTCTCCAACTTCCTGTTCCTGTCCAGCAAGCTCCTCCCACTGCTTAGTCCATTTCCTGGCCACTTTGAATTCGATCTTGACTGGGAAGGATTACTTTTTGTGGATGCTGCTGGAGATTTGGCTTTGAGGCTTTTTGGATTACTTTTGGATTCGAAATTTGTTTTCACAAGTAAGTTGATAAGTTGATGTTGTTTGTTTGTGGTGATTTTTGTGTGTGTTTTTCGACTTTCTGGGGTGGGGTTGGGGGCTAGCTATGTTGGTGGGAGGCCATTTTGAGGCATGATCCTGCAGGTCCTGGCCATGTGGATGGGGTCAAGCTGCCATTTTGAAGTCAGGCAGTGTGCTTTGTGCCCTAGGGGGGCTACCCAGTCTGCTCTGATTTTTTTCATTATGCCCAGGCGAAAATCGGATTAAAAAAAAATATATTTGCCTGTGTTCGCACTGCTCGCGTCCCGCGCAGCAACAATCTCGCACTCGCGAAATTGTAAAAAAAATTACAATTCTGCACATGAGTTGAAAACTACCAGGCTTAGTTATGGGTGCATGCATGATACAACTGTTTTGTTGAATTTTAACATGATTCTGGCCAGGGCATGGATGGGTGATATTTGTATGTTTTACGACTTTTGGGGTGGTGTTGGGGGCTTGCTATGTGGGTGGGGGCCATTTTATTGCCTGGTCCCGTGTGGGTGGGGGTCTAGGGGCCATTTTTAAGGCAGTTTGTGTGCTTTAGGCCATAGGCCTGCACCCAGTGTGCTGTGATTTTATCATGCCCAGGGGGCCCAGCATCGGTCTGTTCGCGGATTTTGCTGGTTTTTCGCCACGTTCGCGTCGTGAAGCAACAACCTCGCACTCGTGAAATTGCAAAAATTGTAATTCTGCACCAGAAAACCACCAGCAGGCAGCATAAACCTTCTGAAACTTGATGGATGGCATTGGATTGTGGTGATTTGATTGGTGTTGTGTTTTTTGACTTTTTGGAGTAGGGGGCTGGCTATGTTGGTGGGGGCCATTTTGGGGCATGGTCCTGGCCATGTGGATGGGGGTCAAGCGGCCATTTTGAAGGCAGGCAGTGAGCTTTGTGCCATAGGCCTGCACCCATTTTGCCTTGCTTTCACCCATTGTGCCCAGGGGGAGTCAGTGGTACATGAAACTATAACCCTCTCTGTGTGTGCTCTCTTGGATCAATGTTAAATTCCTGTTTCCCAAAAATTTAGCAATTCCTAATTTTGAAATTTCCATATTGTGTGGTGTGCACGTGTGTATTCATAAATGCCTACTTGCAAACTATTTATTGAATCGCTACATATGCAACATATATTTACTGATGTTCCTCTGTCTTTGTTTGCTTTTAGGTGCACAAAGTCAATAACTCCGCATCATCGTTGAGCATCAGTGCCAGGAAGAAGTCCTGCTGCGGCCTGTTGTTCCGACATCTGAAGAAGATGGCTCCAAAAAGAGGTGCCCGTAGGTCCTCTAGCAAGAAAGATGTCTCTACTAAGGAGAAGAAAAAGCAAGTGGCACCACTTACCAAGGAGACTGGTTGCTCCACCACTAAATTTTTGTGGAAAAAAGAAAGGCCCACCATGAGTGCTGCACAGGTAGCCTGTTTAGTGGTTCAATCACCAACGACCAGTGATGTTGGCTCATCGCAAGAAAGTAGCAGCACACCATCAACACAGGTTGTAACTCATCTCACAAGTACTATTCAACAACCAAAGCAGCAACAACAACTGCATGGGCTACTAGTACAAGCACAAGTACATGCGCAGGGAGCTTGCCGAGAAGGAGCTGGCCGAGAAGGAGCAGGCCGAGAAGGAGAAGACCGAGAAGGAGAAGGACGAGAAGGAGAGGTCCATGGAGAGTTGCAAGTAGAGGTCGGTGAAGAGGCCCATGTAGCGGCGCATGGAGCGGTGCAAGTGCCCACAATGGTTGTTCTTCCAGAAGTAGGGGCACAGGAGGAAATCGACTTTGGAGCCGGGGTATCATGTCAGGAAGACGAAGGCATTCCTCCTGATGATTCATTTTCTCCCAGCTCCCCACCAAGGAAAAGATCAAGGAGTGTGTGTAGAAGTTCCTCTTCAAGCCCCGCTCCATCAGATGATGATCTGGATCTAGATTGGCACCCATCTCCGACGTCTGAGAGGGAGGCACACCATGAGCTGCGAAAGGTATCAAATGTTAAAAGGAAGGGCCCCGGAAAGCTCATACTTATGGATCCGAACGTCGGACTTGATGAAGTGGTGCATTCTGATGTTGTTGAACAGGATGACAGCAATGACCTAGTCATCACACACGTCATTCCTGCCACACCGGCCATGCAGCAGACAGACATTTATACCCTATCCCGACGTCATGCTGAGCGTGACCCTGGCGACGTGGCACTGGTAGCACCACCAACGCAGTCAAATAGTACAACAAGTTCAACAAAACCTACAGCTCCCATATTTTCTCCCCAGAGGGGGACTCCATCCAGCTCGACTCCCTCAAGTAGGGTTGCTGCAATAATTGCACAACCCAGTAGATGTCTGCAAGGCTCATCCACCACTGCTTCATCTGGCATTGCCAGTATCATCTCGTGCGGCAAAACCAGAAGTTTCCAGTCCCCAGTTTGGAACTTTTTTAGTGTCCATGCAAAGTATGATAACATAGCCGTTTGTTGCATTTGTAAGACTAGAGTTAGCCGTGGTAAGACTGGTACCAACTATGGAACCGGAGGCCAGATAGGTCATCTTCAAAGAAGGCACGCTGTCGAATGGTTTGCGCACCTAGCAAACATCAGGGGAAAGCAAACCCAAAGGGCAAGTGGCCAAAATATACCCATACTAGGTGTTTCATCTGAAGATGACGGGGAGGTAGAAGAAGCGTCAGACATTTGTCCGGTTGCACCCAGTACCCCTGGCAGCACCACACCCTCCGGAACACATAGGAGGCACACTGAGAGTCTGGGAGACACACCAATGCGGAAAATGTCAACACTGAGCAGAAGTGGGTCGAAGAAGGCATCAGCATCATCCAGTAAATTTGTCCAGCGCACCATTTCAGCCATGTTCTCCTCAGATGCGCAATTTCAACGCAACCACCCAACTGTACGCCTGTATAACACTAAGCTGGCTAAAATGCTAGCGGTGGACCTTCTCCCTTTTTCGTTTGTCGAAGGTGTGGGTTTTCTTGAACTCGTGGCAACACTGGCCCCTAAATGGAAGGTTCCTAGCTGGTTCTATTTTGCCAGGGTTGCTGTTCCAGCACTACATAAAGAGGTGCTTGAGTTGGTTGGGGCAGCTTTGCAGAAGAGTGCTGTTCACACTATACACCTGACAACAGACATGTGGACCAGTTGCCAAGCCCTTGATTACATGTGCATCACTGCACACTGGGTCTCTTTTTCAGGGGTTGCAAAACAGATAAATGCAGGTGGTGACTTGGTCGAGATTTTTAAGGGTGCTCGTAAACATGCAACATTAGCCATGTTTGGCATGGAGAAAAGTCATACTGCAGCCAACATTTTGGATGACTTTAACAAAAAGGTCTCGCAATGGCTGCCCCCAAGAAATTGCAAGGTTGGTTATGTTTCAACTGATAATGGCAGCAATGTAGTTAGGGCCATGGAGGACGGTTACTATTTCAGAGTGCCGTGTTTGGCGCACTGTATGAACCTTGTCGTGCAAAAGTTCTTGAAAAAAGAACTTGCAGTCGACAAAATACTGACCATCTGCAGAAGAATATGCACACATTTCAACCATTCTTTTAAGGCCCGGAAGGAGCTGAGGCGCCAGCAAAATGAACGTAGAATGCCAGTGAAAGCACTTATCCAGGAGGTGGCAACACGTTGGAACTCAACCTTCTACATGCTTGAGCGTCTGCATGAGCTGTTTCCAGTAGTCAATGAGTATTTCTACAACCTGGGTGGTGATACGACAGAAATGATGCTAGCGGTGGAGCAATGGCAGCTAGTTAAAAGCCTGACAGACATGCTTCGTCCTTTTGAGGTCTTCACGCGTGACGTCAGCAGGGAGGATTGTTCTTTGAGCAAAGCTATCCCATTGTTGCTGAAGCTCGAGCACCAAGTCAAGGTGGTGTCTTCAGAATTGAAAGATGCTGGAAAGAATGAAGCATATAAGTTCGCGCAGAGATTATTACAACGCCTAGTTAGCAATAAACGGCTTGTAAATATCAAGAAACAACAGCACTACATTTGTGCTACTATTCTGGATCCACGTTACAAAAAGCCATTGTTTGGCAAAGTAATAATTCCTTTTGAAACATCAGATGTTACAGAGTACAAAGGTTGGCTAGCTAAGTCAGCCATTCGTTTTGAAAGAGAGCGGAAGGAAACTGTAGGAGAAGACAGTACTACTAGTGAATCAGCAGGCCATCAGGCGTCCCAAAAACACACTTCTGCATCTGTGCCTGTGGCAGAAGTGAGTGACTTTTCCTCTGAGCCGTTAACCACACCAGCAACCGTATCATCTGCACCAGGCCCAGGCGATATGTCTGAAGAGGATTGGCTAAGTCAGCTAGGGTTTCCTTGTCCCAGAAAGGACACAGAAGTGCAAAGTACAGGAATCCGGGAGGACATTCTTTCAATGGTGCAGGCCTATCTGGATGACTCAACAGCGGTCAATATTACTGAGGACCCATTGGCGTATTGGCATGGGAAAAGAAACATATGGCGAGAGCTCACCAACCTGGCTATCAATTACTTGTCTTGCCCACTCGCAAGCGTGTCTTCAGAACGTGTTTTTAGTTCTGCTGGTGGCATTGTGACTTGCAAAAGGTCCCGCCTCTTGCCCGCAAATGTGGAGCGGCTCACCATGATAAAGATGAACCAGCACTTCATACCACCAAATTACAAAGTACGAGAATGCACGCAGGAAGAAGAGGACACCGACCTACCTGAGGAAAGTTCTCCTCAGTTACCAGAAGTACTACCGACTGAATTTGCAGAGTATGAGGACGAGTTCTGCTTCCCTGACAGCGAGTTCTGAAAATGAGTCAATTATTCATTACCTTTAACATTAGTCCTTATTCACTTTTATTCCTGTGTGTCTGTCTTTCTTTTTTTAGCAAGTGCTTCATCACATTCACAACAAAACTATAATCACCCAATCAAACAACAAGCCCATCAACAGAACTGTCTTGATTTTGATGCCGCAGCATTCCTCAGGTTCACAACAGTTAGTTGACAAGAACTCAGTCCTGGTCGTCTATCCTCCTCCTCCAGACTCACCCTATCCATTTCCCGTAATGCTGATGCCTGGATTCTGCACAATCAAGAAACTTACGTTGACGAGTCCCCTGACGAGGGACTGTCTGGAAGTAGTGAGTCCTCATTTAAATACATTTTGCTAAGTGTGACTTTTTTGCGTTTGGGTTTAGGGGTCTTGGCTGGGCCATTGCTGGCAAGGTCTATTAAGGGATGAAATTGGTTAGGCATTTACTTTGGAAAACATTTGACCTATTACACATGAACGTTTAGGCGTTATTATTGCTCGCTTGCCTGTCTAAGGGGTGCTGTCTGTGGGGCTTCTAGGATTTTGGGGTCTGTGAGCACCGCTGCCACATTTCTAATGTTGATTGCTTTTGTTTTGCAGAAAATCCACGCCGGGAAACTCCAGTTGGGGCCCTGCTGCAGAACGCCTTAGGACACTGTGAATTCCAGGTGGAGCCAGCCCTCAAACACAAATTACAGGTAAGATAAGCGTTTGGATGGGAGGTAGTATAATGGAGTATTCGGAGAGGCGAGAGAGTGACAGTGGTAGTAAAGTCCTAGGGCTCTTGAATTAACAAACTCTGTGACAGGCATTTACTTTGGAAAACATTTGGCCTATTACACGTCAACCAACACGATGACAGTGTTCAGTTAAATGAACTTACTGC
Source organism: Lissotriton helveticus (assembly GCF_964261635.1). NCBI lineage: Eukaryota > Metazoa > Chordata > Amphibia > Caudata > Salamandridae > Lissotriton > Lissotriton helveticus. The sequence continues at coordinate 1,650,545,806 of NC_136068.1, forward strand.
AAAACCACCACCCACCAAGCTCAAAAGTAGTAAAAAAACAGGTATGATCAGATAAAGTTTGAAAAAGTATATTTTTATATCCCTAACAAAATAATCTCCCGCAAGACCCTCCCTAACCCCAACAAATAAATAGTCCCTCAAAAGTCCCCAAAAAACCCAACTCCCAATTCCCACCCCCCAAAAGTCTCTAAAAAACGGGCAAGGGACACTCTAGGGATGCACGGAGTTGAGTTTGGCCTCCAGGGCATCATGCCTTAGGGCCAGGGCATCGTACTTCTCCTGGAGGGTGGCGTGATCTAAGCGGAGGCCCTCCACCACATTCTGATAGTCTTTCCATTTCCGGACCTCCGCCTCTAGGTCGGACACTCTGCGGAGTGCACGGCGCAAGCGAGCCTTTACAGTACTGTGAGGTGCAGCCTTTGCTGCTTGGCGGTGGCGTCTGCCAGCACGGCTCCGTTTGGCTGGAGCACTGCGCTTACCGGCAGAACGTGGGGTCACGGAGGAGGATGCAGATGTCACATTTGATGCACTGGACTGCGTGTCGTCCCCCTCCAGTTCCACCAGCCGCCGATATTGGGCAACAGTAGCATCCAGCCTCCGTTGCCGGGCCAGTACAGCCAGCATACTCCTCGTCGGTTTTGAGGTTTTAGTATTACCAACTATATGAAGAAAGAAAGACATAATCTGTAACCAATGCTCTTTAAGAATATGATTAACACAAAATGATTCAGCAGGAAGTTGTGTCACAGTACAACTAGCAACTAGCCAGCGCAGTACAAAACTATTCAGGCCAGTATCATGGGCGTCCGCAGGGAGGGGCAAGGGGGGGCGCTTGATTCACCATTTCCCTTCCCACAACTCACTTGTATCCTTAGTTTGGTGCTCTTTCATATGAAAGAGATCTGGCAGAAGTGAGTGACTTTTCCTCTGAGCCGTTAACCACACCAGCAACCGTATCATCTGCACCAGGCCCAGGCGATATGTCTGTTTCCCTCCCTCTCTTTCTCTCTCTCTGTCTCCCTCTTTCTGTCTCCCTGTGTCTCCCTCTACCTCGCTGTCTCTCTCTCTCTGTCTCCCTCCCTCACCCTCCCTCTGGCTCCCTCCCTCTCTCTCTCTCCTTCTGTCTTCCTCTCTCTCTGTCTCTGCCTCTATCTGTCTGTCGGTCCCAGCCTGCTGTAATTACCATATTGTAATTTGTCACTGGGCCAGCACTGGATACACATCATATCCTATCTAAGAGTCAGATAGTACCATGATCCAGCTTACCTGTACTCGCCACCGCCACTGTCTGCTTCCTCACAGTCTGTTCGTTGGCCACTTGCGCCTCATTCTCCCCAGAGCTGTCCTCGGACTCAGAGTCAATGATCACCACCACATCCGAGCTGGCCCCGCCACCAGATGTTCCACCTACAAAGTAGATTTAAGACTGTTAGATTACACCACTCACTAGTATTTGGTCTAGGAATGAAGAAATGTGAAAACAACAGAAAAATTAATTGACTGTCTACTCTAGTCTAAAGTAAAAATGTCCCTCCTTCCAGGGAAGGCTGTTGTCTTGCTTCACTTTTTTGTCACAATTGTTGAATGCTCGCTTAATTTTAACACACACCATTTTTCTCTGAACAGAGAGAAGCTGGACTTCTAAGGACAAGAGCAACATCAACTTCAAACCAGGTGAAAGCTCGGCTCGACCACAAGAAATGTGTTCCATTACTCATCAACTCAGCACCAAGCACTTTTCCATTTCCAGCTAACTTTATTTTAATATATGTGTTTACTTTTACTTTTAATAAAGCTTTTAAACTTGATTAGACTCTGTGGTTTTTGGTCCTCCAGACTAGAGTGACTGAGCGAAAGGTTTTGCAATTTTTGCAAGGAGGAGTCCGTGCCGCTGACACTACCAGGTTTATACAGTGTGCCAAACACGCCACTCTGAAATATTATTACTCTGGTCTTTGGTGTCCATAGTTAGGTTTGTGGAGAATTGTCCCTGCAACAGTAGTATTATTGATTTTGCTCCTATCTAAACACTATTTCCAAAAAATTAAATTAGGAACGCTTGGACAACAATAGGTCCTCTATATTTAAATGAAAACTTACTGGGGCCAGCAAAGGAGCACTCGCCGCCCTGGCCTGCATCCTCCTCCTTTGGAGCCACTGCATCCGCTTTTTCTGTCCACTTGCCCCTGGGCGGACCTGACGTACAACATGAAAGAATGAACAGAAAACATTGATGATTGCTGCTTGTCGATGTCCTTGTCAACCAAATCAAACATTTAGAAAGAACAAGAACCAACTATTTCAGCCAAAAAGAGGGCTACAAAGGAAGGACTGCACCTGAGCCTCTACTCTAGGGGCAGATTTACAAGCCCCTTGCAGTTCTTTGGCTCCGTTCTTGCGTCACTTTTGTGACGCAGCGCCACAACAAGAGAGGCGCCATGGTGTGGCGTATATTAACAACGTGACGCATATGGGAGATGCATCCCATTCTAAAGCCCTGCGCCATAAGGGAGCGTTCCAGCGCAAGGGAGGGCGTTCCTGCGCAGGAACGCATGCTAAAAGTGGCTATGGGGAATATATAAATTTCAATCAGTCATTTAGGACAATGATGCGTCACTGAAACCCTGCGCCTGCATGAAGCAGACTTACGGCTTGACGCAGCATTGCTGGAGCTGCGCCATCGTTGCAACGCAACTCCATCAAAGAGCCGCCTTTACGGCACCGATGCGTAACGCTTCGGTGACGTTTTGGGACCATGGTGTGCCGCATTGTAAATACGGCGCACCATGGGTGGTGCTGGCGTGCCGCACACTTTGCAGGGATGCGCAGGTAATTGCTAATCTGACACTTAGGGGCATATGTACGAGTTCTGAGCTGGACACCTCCAGATGTGCACCAGAACAAATGCGTAACGCAAAACTAACCTTGCGTCACGGCAGATGCGCCGCAATTACAATGCGGCAAACCCTGGCGCAAGGGTAGGCAGATGCGTGACGCATCTCGTGACGAAAGAGGGGCGCATCTCTAGAGTCGCGTCGCAGGCGCGATACAACTATAGCAATGCTCAGGGCTGCCCAATACTCAACATACCGCATCAGTCCTTACGCCTGCTTCAAGCAAGCAGGCATAAAGAATTGACGTAGCAGCGTCGCGGAAGTGCCTGCGTTAAATCTTGTAGATTTCAGGCAGGCACTTTTGCGAGGCGCACAGCTGCCTGACCCCCCTCCCCCCCCCTGCGTGGGAACGCACCCATAGTGGCGCAGGCCCAGGCCTTAACGTGGCGCATCTCCTTAGATGCATCTCGTTGTACATGACTCGCATGGATTCGCCATGTTTACGTCGCTGTGCGTCAGGTAAGGCAGCGTAAACGTGGCGCAAGAGGCTTGTAAATCTGCCCCTTTGTGTCTAGCATTACGCAGTTCTGTAAAGTACACTCATACATTACTCAGCCCAATTAAATGAACACAAAATAGAAAACAAATAAGCAGTGGCACCGCCACAGAGAAGGAGAACAGTGCACCTGAAATGCACAGAAGATTTTGAAATATTAATTTACCTCTCCTATCAATGTAATCAGCAGCATTATTGCTCTTTGTAAAAAAGTTAAAGCAAACATTTGCAATATAACACAGTCACACAGAGCAGGAGAAAAAACATAGTAGTGAGGGATGAAAAAATTGCTACTACTACTCACCAAGCCCGGGGACCTCCACTCCCAGCAGGTCTAGCAGGTCACGCTCCCGGTCCAGGATATCGGTCCAGCGGTGGGTCACTTGATTGTAGGTGCGCTGGACCCCCGTGATGTCAAAAAGGGCCTGGCACACCTGCCCCCACCGCTTCCGTCGCTCCTGGCTGTTGGTATAACCAGCAGCGATCCTGCCGCCTGCCGCGATGGTCCTGAGGAGACGGCGCTGCACATAAAAAACGAGTGAGCCCACCTCCTCAGGGCTGAAGATCTCCCTGGGCACCACCATTTCCGCCCTCAAACGGCCACACGGGAGCCGGGCACGGGCTGCGGTGCCCGTCTTGGGCAGCTTGACAGCTGTCTTCACCATGTTCTGGGCAGGTGTTAGCAGTAAGGAGACAAAATGAAAAAGAATAAGAGTAGGGAAGAAGGAAATAAAAGTTTCAAAAAGTAGCTGAAAAGTAAACAAAAGTAGCCTAAAACACAAAAATATAGACCTAGAAAACTAGAGGGATAGAAAAAAAGTTAAATAGATCAAAAAAATATTAAAACAAGCAAAGGATGGCAGAGATATACAGAGGATAGAAACACCATGCCCAGACACATAGGAATGAATGAAAAACAAGATGGCGGCCCGAACACGTGCGTGTAAGTAAGTTCGCACGCGATTTCTCTCGCGAACTCGTGCGAACTTGCATTCGCAAGGCGCTCATTGCGCGAGATTACACATAGCGGGCAGAAACGGAAATACGTCATGCAAACAAAATGGCGGCGCCCATACTCAACCTTGGGGTAACTCGCACGAGTTCGCGGCTTCCACGGTCGATTTCGCACGACGCCGCGCCTCGCGAATAGGGCGAAATTACCGAAAAACGAGTTTTGCAAAAGCAAAACCAACGAGCAGGTGCAAAAGTTCGAGCTCATCATTTGTAACCATTTACCTGTAGTGCTTCCTGAAGGGGCCCTCCAGAATCCGGTTGCCTACTTGCAACTATTGTGTGACCCTGCTCTGACAGTCACAGAATAGTTACAAGTATGCCATTGCATCCTGTTAAAATTTTTTTACATTGCAACAAAAAGGAAAGGGAGCAGACAAGCAGGTGCCAGCCTTCATTAATGTCAGTTGGGGCAGGGCAGGTGTTGTTGTTTGCAAAACTTAAAGCACTTAGCAGGTGTGCTTGGCTTTGCCACAATAATGTACACTCACTGGTCAATCAGAGGGTGCTGTGATGACACCGAGGGTGGCATGGGTGTGCCAACCAGAGGGTGGCATGGGTGAACCAGAGTGCCAGTGTTGACAGAGGATGGCAGTGCTTTGCTTTGCCCCAATAATGTACACTGGTGAACCAGAGGGTGCTGTGATGACACAGAGGGTGACATGGGTGAGCCAGAGGGTGCCAGTGGTGACAGAGGGTGGCAGTGATGAAGAAAGCCTTGCAAACAGGCTGGGCACGTAGAAACAACAAGTTCGCAAAACTGGCGACCCGACAAGTAAGTTCGCAATTTGCGAAATTGTACAAAACCCTCGCGAACTTGCAGAAACCCGTGCGAACATACACCCCCCCAAAAAATCCGCAAATCTGCGAGAATTCACGGATTTTGCGTATTGTCGCAATCCGCAAATACGCAAATCCGCAAATTCGCGGATTGCGAATCCGCAAAATCCGCCCATGCTTACTAACTTTACCTTTGTGAATCGGGACAATAGTGTGAAAATGGCTGAACACATTTTTATGAAATGTGTCACAAATATATATTATAGGGTGAATGTCGATCTAAATTGTTTCAGTATTTTCAAAGTTATATGGCCTTATTCATAAAGTTGACCATTATTTGCTATTCACAAGGGTATAAGTGGTATATTTACAAATGGTAAGTCTGCATTTATTAAAAGATAGGACAGTCCTATATTTTAAAGTGCATAGAAACTGCAGTTGAAAACAATGGTAAACAAAAGAAGTCTAAATTAACCATTGTGAATCAGGCCTATAAGGCTAATGATTGTCCATACAAATGTAAAAGGCAGCTATATTATTTTGACCACTTTTTGGCGGCTGTCTGGTTTTTAAGTATAAATACAGTGTTCTACTGTTCTATAAGTGTAATGAATGGGACAAGACAGTTTATATAAGTGCCTAAAGGTAAGTAAACATAGTTTTATTACTTTATACCTTTAAAGTTAAGTTTGTGGAGTACCGCATTACTACCATATTATTTATAATATTAATAATAATCCATATTTGTAAAGCGCCTGAAGGTTTAAGCCATAAGGAGATTAAGTGATCTACGTTTTTCCAGCAGAGGGTAGCAGAGAGCAGTAAACCGAGAGAGCCAGTCCGCCAGTCCGCCAGTCCGCCATATCACCAAGCAGAGAGCAGCAGCAGCTTTCGCCGCACCGCACTGCAGCTACGCCGCGCTAAGTGCCGAACCACCCCCCCGCCCCCCACCTGGAGGAGGAGGAAGCAGCAAGGAGACCGGGGTGTGCGGCGAGCGTCGGCGGAGGGACAACCGGTGAGCCTGTGAGCCCTGTGACCCCCGGAGAGTTGCGAAAGAACCGTGGAGGTCCGAGATCACTGTACAGAGGACTGCCATTGCCCCGGGCGGACCTATCGCCTGCAGCTCGGTTTGGCGTAGGCGGGGGAGCCCGGAAGCGACCCGGTGCAGGACTGCTCTTAGCGCTGTAAGTTGCAGTGCATAACAAATCTTCGCTCTGGTCTAATAATCATAGAAACGGTGTCTTCTACACAAATGTTAGTAATGGATTGACTGTCTAACTGATTGTAGTGGCCACAAACACTGTAGAGCAGCAGAGGGCTGCAGAGAGCTGCACGCCAGACTAAGCGACTTAACTGTGGACTGCGGGCCGCGGGTCTCTAGGGAGAGTGTGTGCTCAGTCGTATCCTTGCCCGTCCAAGTCCTGGACAGGATCGGCCGCAGGACCGGTGGTTCGGAGCAGTGTGGATATTGGGGGGTTTGTTTGCTCCGTCGCTGGTAACTATAACGTGCTTCTCCTGGGCTGTTGCTGGCCTGTCACCTGGTGGCTTGCAGTGGCTCGTGGTACCTGCAGCTCTGGTTTCATCACTCTCGTGCCGCCACAGTTTCTGGAGGGCACCAGGAGGGCACCAAGGAGCTGCAACACTCGCGGAATCGCAATGGAGTCTTCTAAGCCGCTTAGGAAACTGCCCAAGAGAAAGGGCACAGTCTTGCGTGTTGTCTCCCCGGAGGCCAATCAACAGCAGTTGCCCGCGCACCAGGTCAAATCCCCACAATCTGGTGGCTCATTGTCGCAACCTCGGATTAGCGACTTTTTTGACACTGCTCCTCAAAACAGATCTCAGACAGGCCCTTGCTCCACCGCAACATCCCAGCAGGATACCGAAACAAACGCGGCCACCTTGAGCCATGATAAATACTCTGATTCTTGCCCTGCTCACCTCGAAAGTTTACTTCCGGAATATTCTCACTTATCATCGCCTAATGCTCTGGTCTCATCTGAGCACCTCCAGTTAAGTCCGCTCTCCCAGGATGTTGAAATAATGTCACAGACTACCACCACAGCTTCTCCAAGTGTATCTCCTATTGGTTTGGGTTTGGGGAACCTAACAGCCTTAGACTTGGACTCAAACTCTACAATTCTTACGGCAAACACCACCATAATAAACTCTGCGCCCAAGCTACAAATCCAAGCACAAGTTCACGGCGAAGTGCCATCTACCCCTCCAGAATATGAAGACAACCGTAATGAGGTAGATGGGACCTCTATGTCTACACCACAAAGCACCCCAAGTCCGGATCCCCTCCAAATCACTCAGAAGGTCTTTCAATCACTAAAAAATAGCCTAAAGTTTGAAAGCCCCCTGTCATCTAAGCGATTTCTGGCCTCTTTAGAAGCCCGAATTGAAGACTCTCTTGCTCATACACCGGGCCTTAGCTCTCATCCCAACTCCTCCAGTATTATGAAAGATGACCAAGAACTACCTGAGTTTGTCTCCCAGGGATCTATAAACTCTATTTCGGTCTCACTGACATCACTCCACGTAAAGCAAGATGCAATTGCTACAGCTTTGCTTTGCCAATCTCAGAAAATGGAACTGCAGGTTGACCTAATTCAAACCTTGGCCTCAACATTGTCCGACCTGGGCTCCAGATTAAGCTCTCTTGAAAGGTCTGCAGGGCTACAGGATAAAACGAACATCTGTCCCTGCTCTCCAATAATAAATAAACTTTCCGTCCTCCCAGAAATCTTGGGAGCATTATTGGACAGCATGAAGAATAACACCAACGGAAACGGATTAGTGAATCTCCCCCAAGAGCTCCAAACCTCTCCCTCTCTCGAGGAGTCCTTAGACGCTGAAACATTAGCTGGCTCTCCATTTGGGAGAAAGTCTACCTCTCCGTCTCTCAAATCTGACCCCAACAGTTTGATCTGTCTGTCTCGGGGTCCAGCTCAGGCAACCTTCAAGCGGACCCGGAACGCCTTGACCTGAGCTGCCCTGCACTGACGAAACCAGCAATGAAGCGGCCCAACATCACTAATACAATCCAGGAAAACACGGCTCACACTTCATCGAACCTCCCAACGAAACCTCCCTTGTCGAGGAGGGAGAGAAAGAAATTGAAAAAACAAACTAAGAAACAACGTTTAGCAAAAAGAAGAGTGGGTTTTGACGGGCCAGCAGCTCCTAGCACCTCAGATATTAAATCTAAAGGCCTTCCTTATTTTCCAATTTTCAATCTGGCTTCTAAACCCAAGACGAAAACCACCGGGACAAGTATGATCCAGGTTTGCATCAAGGATACCTTAGAAAAAACAGGACCACCGAGACAGGATCTTCCTGTGGGTATACCTCCGGCTCTTGAAGTGACTGAACTTCAAGATACATTGGCAACGTTCGAATCCCTGCCAAACAAAATCAACGGTACACCTTTTTATGACTCAGGCCTTGGGAGCGTGAACACAACTGCACAGCCCAAGGCAGCTATGCAAGAAGCTCGGAGCAGCCAAACTAATGGCCAGGCCCTGGTAAATGTTTGGACAGGACATCCTCAAGCCGTACCTGAGGAAGTAGCGATGGGCTGCTCCACGTGTCATCTACCTGAGCCAACACTAACATCTGCTGGGACTGGGCTATACAAAAGCAGAGGCTTCACCAGCCCCAACTTAATCATGTCCCGGGAGCACAAAATCTCCAGGAGGTGACTAACCATTTATCAGGAGCACATCCGCAACAACTGGCGGGGCATGTATCCTAAAGTAAACCAGCCAGGAGTCTGAACCATGAAAGCCCGGAAAAGGAGGCTGAGCTTGTCTTCCTTCCTCAATATGCCCATAAGGGCCCACATGACATCCTCAACAGAAATAATCTGCTTCGGCTATTCAAGAACATTCCAGCATTGTCCGGGATCAATTCCTCAGATCTTACCTTGGTCAAGTTCTTTACAATACAAGGTAAAGGGGGCTCAGAGGCAACCATGACAACGTGGTCCCAGGAGTCCACAAGGGATGCAATCCTAGGTGAAGCAGGCACATTTGAAAACTGGGGAATTGAAATATGGGTACCAACTCAACAAAAATATCCTCACGTTCTCCTTCCATCGCACCCAGTAAGGAAGCATATTAGCGTACTGAAAGGGTCCCGGGGTGCAACCCACGCGTGGCTCCCAGAAGCTACGAAAGCAGACAACTTTATAAATATCTCATGTAACTGCAATCATCGCCTGGTGAGCTGCAAAACGAGTCGCTCTGTCCGTGCTGCCGACGCATACCACGGGCCCCCCCATCCAGAGCCTTCAAGCACTTCTGCCCGGCAGTGTTCCTCCTAACGGGGAAGCCAACTGGTCGAATCATAATCTCACTATCACGTCCTGGAATGTGGCTGGGCTAAAGTCAACATTTGCTTCTAAATCAGCCGTGGAGTACCTGAATAAAAGCGATATCATCTGCTTACAGGAGACGTGGTCCCTAGCTCCAACACCACTTCTCGGCTATTATGAACTTTTTCAAACAGCAGCTCAGGCCAAATCACACGGAAGACCCTCAGGGGGCCTCTCTATTTACATCAAATATAGATGCAAGATAACGGTGACCCCTATTCTTCGGAACTCAATGACATGCCAGACAGTATTAATTAATGGCCTATTACCTTCAGGCAGGGCTCAACCTATGCTTCTAATCAACTGCTATCATAACCCAATTAAAACCACAAAAACAACCGCTATAGACCGATTGATTAAGCAGCTGGCAGACCTGTTATTGGAATTTGCATCAGCAGAAGTTCTGCTAATTGGGGATTTTAACATCAAAGGTCTGGTTACCAATGTGGGTCCGGCCCTCAGAAGCAAAGAACAAGAAGCCATGATTACATTCTTAACCAATCACAATCTTTGCTCCGCAAAACAAATTAGATTAGAACAGAATCCCGGGACTCATTTTCCACCAACCTTTAAAAACATCTCCACAATTGACTATATTTTCCTTTCACCGTTTCTAGGAAATAAGCTAACCAAGATGGAAATTCCCCTCCGTCACGAGAGTGACCATAACCCTTTAACAGTAACAATGGAATTGTTAGTGCCAGCTGCTGCGAAAATAACAGTTGTGGGGCACTCGACGCTGGCTGAACTCCATACCCTAGTCAGGAAAATCAAATGGGATTCAACAGGCTCTGACAAGGTGAGCACTTGGCTTTCAGGAGAGACTCCTAATTTAATGCTCAGTTCCCCAACAGACTTACATCATCGGTGGGACAGCGCAATCAGAAAACTGCAAAATCTTTTAATGGGACCCGAGCCCCAAAAAAATCTTACGAGCTACGCCCGAAGTGGATCTATGACCCAGAGTTAATCACCAAAAGAAAAGCCCTAAGGAGGGCTGTGCGTTCGCATAAACAGAATGGCACGGCGCTCTCGGCCCACAACATGGCATTACTGCGTAAGTCCTTCAGGAAATCAGTATGGGCCGAAAAGAGATTAAAAGAACAAAAAGAGTGGATAAAAATATTCGCCCTATTAAAAGGCAAGAATTTATCCCAGTTCTGGAACTATATGAACAAGCTCCGCTCGTCGAACAACAACAGAGGGAACGCAGTTCGTGAAGAAGTCTGGGCCCAGCACGTAACCCAATTATACGGCAGTGTCAAGCCGGACCCCGTGGTGACTGATTTAAGAGACAATGTCGATCTAACGAAGACCGTACGCCATGAGCTGACCTCTGTAGCCGAAGTCTCCAAATTTCTGAAGGTAATGAAAAACGACGGGGCTCCTGGGCCCAACGGCCTTCCGGCAGGGGTATTTAAATGTGCACTGGAGGAGTGGGCCGAACTTCTTGCCTCACTATTTAACAATGTGTTTGTGACCCGCCAGCTACCAGACTCTTGGCTTGGCTCGATCTTATGCCCCATCTTCAAGAAGGGAAACCCCATGCTCCCAGCAAACTACCGCCTTATCGCCCTATTAGATCTTGAGGCGAAGGCATACGCCCGGTGTCTTCTTAAGCTCTTAGAAGATTGGGTAGCAGAAAATAACATTCTACCTTATTTTCAAACAGGATTTCGCTCCTCAGCCTCCACCATAGATAATATTACAACACTTGCTTTTTTGAGTCATCAGTCGGCACAAAAAAAACACCTTCCTCTATATTGCTGCTTCATCGACTACAGTGCAGCCTTCGACAAAGTGTCTCGCGACACTCTATGGAGGAAACTGGATAAATGGGGGATTCCACAGAACCTGCTAGGAGCTCTTATCTCTCTGCACAAGAACACCTGGGTGCGAATTAAAATTGGCCCTAAGACAGTCTCCAGAAAAATTGCCACCAGAGACGGTTTGAAGCAGGGCTGTGTTCTCGCCCCGCTTTTGTTCAATCTTTATACTGCCGACTTGGGAACATATCTGAAGAAAAGCAATCTACTTCCGCCAAAGTTGGGTCCTGCTAAATGGGATCTGCATATTTTACAATATGCAGACGACATTGTCATAATGGACCACACAAAAACGGGGCTTCAACGAGCATTAAGCAAGCTTCATATATACAATATGGCCAACGCACTAAAAATCAATGAAGAAAAGACCAAGGTGATGATATTCGGCAGATGCAAGAACAAGAGAAGTGTAAGGTGGCACATTGGGCCTGTAACGATCACCTCAACAGCAAAATATAACTACTTGGGAGTATGGTTCTGCGAGACTTCAAGATCAACAGCTCATTTAGCAGCTATGAAAAAGAGAGCAGGTGCAATAACATACTCCCTGACTCGACTGAATCAGTCTCTGAGCAGCCCTTCAGCAGAACCGATCTTGAAAGTGATCAAAGCCACATTACTCCCCGCCATAAACTATGGGCATCAGGCCTTTCCCGGTGCATGCTCTGTCAGTCTTGACCACGCCCAAGTTTCCATTCACAAAAAAATCTTTCGTCTCCCGAAATTCATTCAGAGGGCGAGACTACGTCTGGAGTTGGGCCTACAAAGGCAATCCATCTACTGTGAGGCAGACACTTTGAAATATTTTATAAGGTCACTAAAAGCAGCAAATACCACCCTAAAATTCTGCCTAAAAGAGATCTTTACCATCCCTGGAAATCCGTGGAATTGTCAGATTACAAAGGCCATCAAATCATTAGAGATTGACAGTTCCCTGCTAACTTCAGACACAATTCCATACTCCGTGTGGAAAAAAAGTCATCAACAAGCAGGTGAAACTAATCTCCCATCGGATGGACCTAAACGCTTTAAATACTCCAACTGTATTGCTTCCTCTGAATGTTTCATACCAGCCTGGGGTACCGCAACTTTACCTACTGGCCAATCTGAACGCAGTTGCACGGACAAATATAATGTTTACGCGCCTTTTAGGTCTGTGCTCTACGGCCACTTACAGATGGGCCCCTTAAAAGGAGGGGGGGGGCTGCAGACTGTGCTCATACCATAAGGAATCATGGTCGCACCTTCTGTGTTGTTGCCCTGCCATGGACGCCCCCAGAAGGCATTTTTTAAAACCTTTATTTCTAAAATGGGGCACCAGGTCATGCTGGGAGGCTACATCTCTGTGTTTTACCTCTACAGACATTCAAGCGCTTGCTAGGGTCGGAAAGTTTGTGAGACTCTTGGCTAATTTCTTATTACCCTCCCCGGCTACTGCGCTTCCTGCCCTTCCCATCCAAAAACTTATTACTGACTTTTTTTGTCCGCTGGTTTAGCACCTCCTGTCTTAATCTTTTTATTTTTATATTTTAGAAAGCAACTTAACATTGGTAGTAATAAGACCGTTTTTAAATGTACAGATCTTTCCTTTTGAAAAATGACAGTGTATTTCTCAAGTTTCGTCTTTTTTGATGTGATAATTGTGCTAATACGGATATTTATAGCGATGGTTTTAAATAACTATGCTAAACAAATAAACAAACAAACACAAACAAACAAGTGATCTACTGACAGGATCACAAGATGCTGAGCGGAGCAGCTGCCGTATACTGAGCCATAATCCTTGCACTCAGAGTCAGCTGCTCTGGCTGCTGCTCCATACCTCTTCCTCGTTGTTTAGGCCACACTTAAGGCCTCATTCCGATGTGGGTCAGAAAGCATTCCAACAAGGTTTCGATCGACTTGGGTTCAGAGAGTCCAACCGACCGATTACGATGTTTTCGGACACCGTAAAGTTGGGCTCCCATTGACTTCAATGGGAGCCTGTGTTCTGACCGACAACACAGGCTCCCATTGAACATAGGGTGGTTGCGGTTAACCTTGTACACGATGGCAGGCACTCCAGAGGCATCTGGGTAAAAGGGGGCCTACTACAGACACCCAAAGTCATTTTCAGACATCCGTTTCGTATCGCACAGATCTATTCAGAAAGGCTGTCCGAATCCAACATCGTAATACGTCAGTCGGAAACGCGGTCCATAGACTTGACAATTCGGCTTCGACCGACTTGGAGTCTCCGAATGCCGGTCGAACCGAGTCGGGAAGACCGAGCGGTTAACTTCTATCGTAAACAGTTGGTCAGAAATGTGTCCGAGTCGGTCGGAAACATGGGTACCGATATGGGTTAGGAACATCTGAACGCTGTTCAGAGCCTTTCCGACCAACATCGTAATGAGGCCCTTAGTCTGCATTGTAGGTTTTAGTAGTAAATATACTTATTATTCTTTTTAATGTTTTAAAGTAAATTGTACTTCATAACAGTTGACATTAAAATCCAGAATGCAGACCAACTGTAAGATAAAAAAATTAAATATGTAAAATAATGAAGACAAGACTAATACATTAGACTGATCCCTAAATTAACTTTCTATTTATTTATGTTACATATTATTATTATTATTATTATTATTATTGCCTTTTGTAAACAGCTACCTCCAATGGAGGTGTCACGGCGCTGACAGCGAGTTGTGTGGGGGAGGAACCTGGTGAATAGGCTGAAGGGGGTGGCTCTAAGGTAGACTAAAGAGCCAGGTTGTAAGAGTCTTCCTAAATATCAATTCTAAATAGGCCTTTCAGAGATGCTCCGGCATGGAGTTCCAGAGAGAGGTGGTTATAAAAGAAAAAGAGCGACCGCCTAGTCTAGCTTTTTTAAAACGTGGAATAGCTAGAAATCTCTGGTGATTCGATCTCAGTGTCCTGTTTTGGATATATTTGGGTAATCTTAGTTTTATGTTTTTAGTGTCAGTGTCGCTGATAGACCTGAAGGCCAGGGTCAGAGCCTTCAAATGAATCCTCTTTTGGACAGGCAACCAAGGTAGGCTGCGTAGACGTGGGGAGATGTGGTGGCAGAAAGGTACATTCCTGATGAGCCTGGTGACAGCATTTTGAATGACCTGCAGCTTTTTGATGAGATAGTCTGGGAGCCCCAAGTAAAGACTGTTGGTATAATCCAGTTGAGAGGTAATTAGTGCATGCACCACCATTTTTTCTGCAGTACATTGGTAAGAGATGTAAGAATCTCTTTAGGGTTTTCAGCTTCCAGAAGCATGTGGACGAGACTTGGCCTATCTGGGCATTCCCTGAGAGGGCGGAGTAAAATTAGAATCCTAAGTTTCTCGCCAACAAGACTGGCCTAGGGGGAGGATTAAGTTCTGTAGACCACCAAAGTTCGACTTTTGGGGGTGATGTCTGGTTAAAAAACAGAACTTCTGTTTTATCCATGTTCAATTTTAAACAGTTGTCTGTCATCCAGGATGATATGTTGATCAGACACTGTTTAAAGTTAGTAAAAGCAGCCTCATAGTGGTCCCTAAAAGAGAACACCAGCTGGGTGTCGTCAACGTAGGAAACCACCTTGACAACATGTTACTCGATGATTGAGGCAAGAGGGGCGAGGTAAACATTAAAAAGGGTTGGGCTAAGGGCCGAGCCCTGTGGAACTCCACAGATAAGTGGGCGGGCAGTGGAGACGTGAGGACATAGACAGATTTTCTGGGATCGGCCCTCAAGAAAGGTGCGGAACCAAGTTAGGACAATGTTCTCTACGCCCAACTGCTCAAGCCTCTCCAGAAGGATCAGGTGTGAGACAGTATCAAATGCTGCGGAAAAGTCCAAGAGCACTAGCATAGAGTAATTGCCATGATCCAGGGTTTCTCGTATCGTTTCTGTCACCTCCAGTAGAGCTGTCTCTGTGCTGTAACCAGCCCTGAATCCGGACTGGGTATCATGTAGCAGGTTATTCGATTCAAGGTATGCTGAGAGTTGTTTCTGCACTACCTTTTCCAATATTTTGGCTAAAGCTGGCAAGAGGGAGATCGGCCTGTAGTTCTTTAGTTCAGTTGGGTCAGCATCTACTTTCTTTAAAATGGGCCGTCCTAATGCGATTTTCCAGACAGATGGATAGGTACATTTATTCAAAGAAGTCTTTCAGAACTGGTTTATTGGGGGGTTCAGTAGTGGGGCACGTGACACGGATCAGTCGGCAATCCAGAATTGACTTTAACAAGCTGTTTAAGGGAGGCTTAAGCGCAGAACTGGTGGAATATACACCAGGTGACTGAGCCGTGTTTAGTCATCAATGGAGCGCACACCGCTAGCCCCTACTCCGGATCGCCCCTCGGGACTCTGGTACTTGTAGTTCTTTAGTGGATCACCCAGGTGGGTGCAAGTCGGTACTTGTTGGACTGATGAATCTCTAGACCCGATACATGTCCCGGGTTTTAGGATATCGCCCGAGACATGTCTCGGGTTTCGGGATAACTTCCCTTATCAGTAGAGAAAGATCGTTAGGGGTGGAAGAGAAGGCCGCCACACAACAGTCAAAGGCCTCGATGCCAGAACCGGCACGCAGGTGCGTCATCCAAGAGCCCGTCGGCCCAAAGCTCAAGGGAGCCATATTGTGTTTAGTCATCAATGGAGCGCACACCGCTAGCCCCTCCTCCGGATCGCCCCTCGGGACTCTGGTACTTGTAGTTCTTTAGTGGATCACCCAGGTGGGTGCAAGTCGGTACTTGTTGGACTGATGAATCTCTAGACCCGATACATGTCCCGGGTTTTAGGATATCGCCCGAGACATGTCTCATGAAAGAGACAGATATAGCAGAACAACCTTTTGAACTTGCCAGAATCATAGAAAAATCCTATGAAGAACTAGGTAGAGATAGTTTGGGTGGGAAACCACTAAAACCACAACTAACTGAAAATCCTGAAAAAACCTTTATTAAAAATAATCTGAATACTCCAAAAAAGAGTTGGGAGGGTAATAAACAAACCACTCCCAGAGAAAAACAGTTTCAATCCAGAGGAAGGTCTCCTCAAAGGAGAGATAGATCTCCAGAAAGAGGAAGCAAGTCTCCCCACAGGGAGCCCTCTGAGAAAAGATACAACCTTAGAGATAGGGATAAATTAAGAAAACCTGACAGATATCAAGATATTGATACACGTCCCTCTCGATCTTTTCGGAATTCCTCACAGAAATCGGAAAGAAGAGGACGGTCAGAGCACAAAGAAGAGCGCGTCAAGTCCAAAGATAAGGAACCTGCTCATCAAAGTAAAAAATTACAATTTACAAAAAAGAAGGTAGCCAGTATTAAAATAAAACATGCCGAGGATTCTGAGGACACAACTGAAAAAAGGAGAGTGGGCCCAGACAATGCTAGACGGCGCAGCAGAAGTGACCATAGCTCGCAAGATCCTGATGAATCTTCTGGAGACAGTGGACACGAATGAATACATTCAGGTGGAAACTGCAGACACCAGAGTTAGCAAACCCCATAAATTATATGAAATAACATTGCGTATAGAGGGAAACAAAACTAGGAAAATAAGAGGTCTCTTTCAGGATAACTTATCTAAAGGATATGATATTCTGTTAGCTGAGAAAGACTGGCCACCAGAGTTTGTCAGGGAGTGCCCACATGGCAAAGAAATGATTATGCCTGCCTTCTCAAATCACATTCCAATTCATAAAAAATACACATTTGCCAGAAAATGGGCAGTGGCCCAAGCCCCTGCATTATATAAAAATCATGTAGGATGGGATGAGGATTCTCCTCACCAGAAAATTCAGTTAAAAAATCAACCAACTGCACAAAGGCAGTATCCTGTTAAGCAAGAAGCTAAAAAACAAGTCAGTGAGATCTTAGATCAACTTGAATATCAGGGGGTGATTGAAACATGCACCTCACAAATGAACAATCCTTTGTTTCCTGTCTCCAAGCCAGACGATTCATATTGTCTAGTTTTGTACTACAGACACCTAAACTCTTGCTGCAAAACATTTGCAGTACAAAACTCACACAGTGCAGTTCTAATGAATAACATTGTGCGCAAAACATATAAAACGACATTAGATATCTCAAATGGTTTCTTCTGTCAAAACATAGCACCAGAAAGCAGATATTTGACCGCTTTCTCCTGTATGGGGGCCCAAACACAATTTTGTCGTCTCCCACAGGGATTCAAAAATAGCCCAGGATTATTCTCAGCGAGGATAACAGAGTTACTACAAATGTATGATGATGAGGCATTATCATATGTCGATGACATCTATCTTACAGACGACGACCTGGAGACACACTTGAAAAGAGTGAACACCATAATACTTGGGTTCGCAGCTGAAGGGTACAAATTCAACTTTAAATAGTCACGAATTGCTCACCTAACTGTCCTGTTTTTAGGATATGAATTATCAAGTGAAGGCAAAAGCCTAGCAGACAACTTCTTAGAGAAGTGTGCAGTACTCCAAGCACCAAAAAAGCTGAAGAACTTACAATAAATACTAGGTTTCCTGAATTTCTGAAGAACATACATTCTAAATTATGCAGAGAGGGTTAAACCTCTATATGAATTAATAAAACCTGATTTCAAACCAATTAATTGGACTCAGAAACACACAAAAATTGTAAGATCATTACAAACAGACATGTTAACTAAAACAAAACTGCAAACACGCGCAAATGAACGCAACCTTGTAATACGAGTCATCCCAGGAAGATGCGGATTCACATACCTGACCTCTAATGAGGGAGAAACGGTACCAATAGCTTATAAATCACACTTGTACACACAAGCTGAAATGAAATTCAGTTCTACTGAATAAATTCTAACAGCGGTTCAAACTGCTGTAGCAAAAGGAAGAGCCCTAGCCCAAGGTAAGAGCATGTCTGTATTAACAGCAATATCAGCCCTTGAGGCAGTAACAAGACCACGCATTCCGAATGCTGTGGCATTAGATCCAAAATGGATACAATGGGAAAATTCTCTTGCTGCAGAAGACGTGAAACATGCTTTTGATCCGAAAATGAAAAAACTAGAAAATTTGGAATATGAACATGAATATCCTCTGCCAATCGAAATTCTGCCTCTCGAACAGTACACCTGTGTAATCTACACGGACAGATTTGCACAACACTATGTTGTGGATAAAAAATCTTACAATGCAGCGTGCGTGATTGTTAAAAGTCGCTGGCGTTTAGGTAAATTCAGACCGATAATCACCAAAACTGAATCACTCAGGAACTGTACAGCTCAGCGAGCTGAAATAAGATCTTTAAAGATGGAGTCTGAAAATGCCGATCGCGAGTTCCCCACACTAATAGTGTGCGATTCGCATTTTTGCGTCAAGTCCTACAATATTGACATGCAGACATGGATCAAAAACGGTTACAAAGATGAGACTGGTGCCACAATAAAGCATAAAAAGCTTTGGGAACAAGTAGTTCTTTTACAGAAAGAACTACAAAAGACTCACGTGATACATACACTGAGTCATCAACTTGGTGGCGTTCACGTTGCGGGGAATTCATTGGCTAACAGAGCCACGACGGCAGCTGTTCAACCGGCTTCCGTAGCTACAAAAAAGCGTACTAAAAAACAAATAGTCGGTGAAAAGCTACTAGCAGTAAAAGTCTCAATGAAAGGCAACTATGCGGCGTTACCTCTAAACTATCCACTCGAGAATAAATACATAATTGATGCGAACTCTGTTCCTTTTGCTCAAATCCCTGGAGTGGGGGATTGAGTAATTCCAAACACGAACCGGAGGGCTTACTTGATTCAAGAAGCACACATGGGAATGGGTCTGAGGCACCAAGAGATCGTGTAATCTCTAATAGAATTATAATCACAGTACTGGTGGCCGGGGATGAGCGTGCAAATTTATAACTTTGCGATGAATTGTGAAAACTGCAACAGAGATCGCAGTTGTGAACCGGACCAGACACCTGCCCAGACACCTCTATTAGGAAGCATCAGGCTATCTATACGCAGAAATCCAGCCGGAGAAATGCGATCCCATAATTATTAAGACAAGATTATTTAGATGTAGGCCCCAGCGCTCGGCTGACGCCAGAACTGTTATAAAAGATTTGCGAGTCTTTATCGGCACATACGCAATTGGCATGCTACATTCTGACCAGGGTCCTGCGTTTTGCTCTCGAGCTTACAAGGAGGCCATGACCAGCATGGGCATTGCATTGCGGTACTCTAGTCCATTCCATCCCAAGGGAAATGCCGTAGTGGAGAGAAAAAAACGTGACATAAAGCAATCTATAACGGCGAGGGTATTAGGTTTGGGTGATGGGTGGGTCAAACATCTAACAAGTGTCCAACGTAGTCTTAACAATCTGCCAAGAAATTCTCTAAGAGGTATCACTCCATACGAACTTTTGTTCGGTACTAGAATGATAATCCAGGACTTAGATTGTCAGACTTCAGTGGTGAAAGAAAAATCCTTTGATATCAAAGATCGTTTGGCTGTTTTACAGGACTTAAATGAAACAAGAAGAAGTCTAAGTAACACAAAGTTAAAGCCAACAGCCACTGAAGAAAAACCACCTGTCCCAGCAAGACCTGTCTGGATTCCAAAGATTGGGGATCTAGTCAGAGAAAAGATTACGGTGAAGAAGGAATTTGGGCCTTCTTACAGAAAAGCAGTACCTGTCTTAGCAGTCAGCGGAACAAGATCAGTAGTATTACCGCCCCCTGCTGGTAAAAAGGAGAACAGAGTTGTATCAATCGACCTGATAAAACCACAATCATGTGGCCAATAATAAGTAGTAGGCCCAGTGGACTCCCAAGAAGTAGCAGAAGACCAAACCTTGCTACAATCCAAGAGGTTCAAACTGAGAGACTAATCACTTTTGATAAACATGCAGTAAATAAAAAAGGACTATGCAACAAAGCAATGGAACTTGTGCCTCTTGAAACCCAAATTGCATCAGTTTGTCAAGAAACACCTGTCTACAATGATGTAGCTTCAGACAATACTAATGTGACAAAAGAAGATTCAAAGACTAAAGAAAATCCGGAAGCAATTCCAACAATTGACAGAACTGCATCTGGCTACTTCATCAATTTTGATGACTTTTCTGATGATCCAAGTGAACATGAAGAAACGGCAGCAACAAAAATTTCAAAGAAAAAATGACTGAACTCTTTCATCAACTCAAAGAAACATATCTGATTTCACCATGGATTGAATTATGGATTGTGTTAGGTGTACTTTCCCTCCTACTTTGGCTCATCTTGATTTTATGTTTGGGTAGATTTATTGATGGAAAATATAGTACAATGGACACAGCAAGTCAGAACATCAACTTGGTCCTAAAGCTACACAGATCATCTCACATCGAGAAAAGAGAACTGTCATCAGTGAACATCACAGCCATTCCAATACCTGGTGGTGTAGCATGGGACAAAACGGATTACGAAATCTATGGCCCGATTGAGCTCTTGAGATATCCTCACCAGTTCAAGGTTTCATTAAGTGACTTTGTGACACCAAGTACTTTCTCTGATGATTGGGACTTTGAAAATATTAATAATATGATGTCAGATTTAGAAATGTCAGCAAAATTCAACACACATGATTATTTACAGGGTTCATCAAATTATGAAGAAATGTATTGCTATAATCATTATGGTCATCACTATTTGCATAAATCTGCTAATCCTAGAAATGTTTTTAGTTATAACCAATGGGAACATTGTCCAACACCGCCAAAAGGCAGCTCGAAAACATTTTATGAGAAATTCCCATACTTCTCAGGGTCTAACACAACTGATCCATAAACATTTTATTACAAAATGTTAAATCAGACCGGAATGAAAAACATGTTGACAAATACTAAATTGATTTATTCTGAAAATATTTTATGAAAAAATGTCTACATTTGGTTTTGAATTTTTGAAAAAAAAATTGAAACAAAAACCATCTGGGGTACAAAAGACTGGCAGGTACAAGGTTTAGAATCATTATTCAGAGCATGCATGATCCCAGAACAGATAATATTCCTGAATGACACCATTCAACAAACAACCTGTCTCGGCCTAGCCAAGATAAAAGAATTAAACAAACCGTCTATTCCAAAGCCCATACCTGATACTAATAGCACTACAGATGTGGAGATAGACGTATCCCATATTTTACACCAAACAGAACAAATCCTGATTGGAAAAAATGGTTGATCTGGCCCACAGACACAAATAACTGTCAAGATAGATTCCCGAACAAAACACAGGGGTTCAAACAGACCAGGCCAGACCCAAGATATTCCCAGAGACAACATCCAGGGATAGTTACAACATACAGTGTAGGAAAGCTATGTCTAGAATGGCTACAGAAATCCACACTGGCTGAAATTAAGCAGCACTTGACTTTACTTAAAGAAGGTGCTGACTTGCGAGATTTCATACTGGGACCTCGCCAAGAGCGGCAAAAACGTTTCATATACGCCGGTATATACGCTGCTTACAACGAAGCTTGGAAAGGGACGCAAATTGAAACTGCAGAAAAAATACGAGAAATTGATGGTATTAATTTGGAGAAATCACTGTCTGTAGTGGACAATGGGTTAGCGACTCTGTCCTCCAGAATTTATTCACTGGACAGCATTGTATCCTCTGCTATTGATATAATAGAGCAGGACTTGCTAATGTTACAACATGGCCAGTCCCAATTGCGTTCTATTGTACAGCTAGGCTGGACGTTACAAAATCTGCGTTCAGGCTACGTGCCATGGCATCTAATCAACACAACGTCATTATTTTCTATCTTTAACCTTACTGATAAACAAATCAGTTTGGCACAAAAAGGAGCAGACTATACGATTCTAAGCATTGAAAAACTTGAGAGATTACCATTGACAATGTCAGAGAGACCTGTCATTGAATGGATAATACATGGTACAATTACAATTCCGATAATAACTTTTCAGTTTCAATATTGCCAAAAGTATATACCAGCAGGCCTGTATGAAAGGTTGGGTAAAGGATACATCAAGTCAACATGGAATTTACCTTATACACATAAATGTTATAGTGAAGGGAAAAAAGAGGTATTTTTTAGTGGCAACAATTGTAAAAAATCACTAAGCAGTACACTTCTGTGTCAAGGTATTAACTTGCATGAACCCTGCGAAGGTGTATCAAACAACCTTTCATGTCACCTGCATGGAACTCCTGCAACACAGATAGAGCCTTTTTTCAGACAACTTTCTAACGGCAGCTACGTTATAATAAGTGACCGCAGCTGTTGTGGCATGGTGCCAGGAAAAGCCTATCTCGTGAGCGTTACTTCCATGGTCACTTGTGGTATGCAAGTATTGTATCCAAACAGCAATCCAGACATGGAGGCGGCAATATGGCCTTCTTTGAATATCTCTTATATTCGAATTCATACCTTAAGGAGAATGAAGTCTATTCTTTTACAGACAACTGTGCCTTTAACCTCGTCCAAAGAGACGTATGATCTGCAAGTTGCAAGGACAGCGGCAGAGATACGTACCCTATTATCGACAAATTGCCCCATGCATTTCGTAGAAATGTTATGCCAAATCTTAAACATGTCAGATACCAGTGGCATCGCACATGTATTTAAGACAATTTTTTCGGGACTGTTAGCACCCTTTGAAACAGTTCTTGGCATTTTCCCGAATTTTGTGCATTCAGTATTCGGCGGACTGCCTCTTCTTTTGGGACTCGTAGCAGGAATTTTATTTTTGTACCTTCTGCTCTGATATGGCAAGCCCAGCCACAGACAAAACTCAGGCAACAATGGAAGAAATGATCCTAGCTATACGATACCGAGAACTGATCCCTAATGTCCTCGGCTTTGCCCGGCTAAGAGATTTGAGTACTACCCTGTTTCTTTTATTCAGACCAATCTGGCAAGATTGCATCTTACCTGTGCTTCGATGCCTGCTATGCGGAGAAGAATGCGTGTTGGACGTCTGTCTTACACTACCATCAGCAGTACCTATGGATATTGATACTTTGCTTGGTTCGGTAACAGCTCATGCAACGTGTTGTCCCCAGCGGCTACCTATTCTGATGACGGTATTCGTTGAGACTTCACCATTACGATTAGGTGGCGGTGAAGTACGAGATGAAAGCAGCACCACACAGGTACAACCTTCTGTGAACATTGCTGATCCAGACATCGATGATAGCAATGATTTGCACATTTGCACTATTTCAGCTTTTTCGAACTTGGTCGAACTTTCACCTACTGTTGTAGACCAATTTTTCGCAAGCTTGTCTGATTTGATGTTATCTCCTAACAACGAGAATAACTTTTGAAACAACGAGCACACAGCGTTCCCTGAACTCTGAATTCGACCTTCAGTTTTGATAAACAAGACTACTGAAAACAATTGGAACTATTTTTTCCCCTGAAAGAGAAATTATTTTTTCCATTTCCAAAATATTTACCTTTTTCTGGCACATGGTACTCTGCTTAAAGTAGAACTATTCTTAGAGAACAGAACTTCTATTTTTAGAGACTCTAGAGACAATATTTTGACTTAGCCTCTAGCACATGTACAGTATTGTATAAATATGTGATGAAATGACCTCGACCTTCTCTTCTGTTTTAAGAGCCATTTCATAAATGTGATTTTCGCAAATCATTCAGCCAAACGTACCATATATGTATTTTTTGAATGATACCACTGCTTGAAAAACGTACAGTATAAATACTCATTTTCGTGTATATACCATATACCATTTCAAATGCAATTTATGTATTTTGGGGTGAGTTGGAAAACACATGCATCGTTATATGTTTAGTATTGCTTAGTATTTAGTAATGATGGACATTATACGTGGAGTGGGTGTTGTAAAAGTATCTAGGACCCTATTTAAATATTCCCGATTCATGCCCTTGTGTGGTTATAACAAAGCATATCCTTATAAAGGCATAAGAATCATATCCATATTTAGTAATATTAGAAAAATGGGGTCGCACACTGCTTATACACCAGCGGGATCGCCCCTAAGGACCATGGTAATTGTAGTACCGTTTACTGCGATGCATCTTCTTTCGAATTCTCGAGTATCTTCAAGTCTTCGCCATCCCTGTACACGTGTTTCGGGGTATTTACCCCTCGTCAGCAGGGATTAGGCCATCTTCTGGGGTTGCTGCGTGCTGCCAAATAATACCAAGTATAGTACCACACAAAGGCACGCAGGTGCGGGGTCCCGAGCTCATCAGCCCACGGCTCCAAGGAGCATAAACTTTAGAAAAATGGGGTCGCACACTGCTTATACACCAGCGGGATCGGCCCTAGGGACCATGGTAATTGTAGTACCATTTTCTGCGATGCATCTTCTTTCGAATTCTCGAGTATCTTCAAGTCTTCGCCATCCCTGTACACGTGTTTCGGGGTATTTACCCCTTGTCAGCAGGGATTAGGCCATCTTCTGGGGTTGCTGCGTGCTGCCAAATATTACCAGGTATAGTACCACACAAAGGCACGCAGGTGCGGGGTCCCGAGCACGTCAGCCCACGGCTTTAAGGAGCATAAACATTAGAAAAATGGGGTCGCACACTGCTTATACACCAGCGGGATCGCCCCTACGGACCATGGTAATTGTAGTACCATTTTCTGCGATGCATCTTCTTTCGAATTCTCGAGTATCTTCAAGTCTTCGCCATCCCTGTACACGTGTTTTGGGGTATTTACTCCTCATCAGCAGGGATTAGGCCATCTTCTGGGGTTGCTGGGTGCTGCCAAATATTACCAGGTATAGTACCAGACAAAGGCACGCAGGTGCGGGGTCCCGAGCTCGTCAGCCCACGGCTCCAAGGAGCATAAACATTAGAAAAATGGGGTTGCACACTCCTTTTACACCAGCGGGATCGGCCCTAAGGACCATGGTAATTGTAGTACAGTTTTCTGCGATGCATCTTCTTTCGAATTCTCGAGTATCTTCAAGTCTTCGCCATCCCTGTACACGTGTTTCGGGGTATTTACCCCTCGTCAGCAGGGATTAGACCATCTTCTGGGGTTGCTGCGTGCTGCCAAATATTACCAGGTATAGTACCACACAGATTGCGAATTTGCCGAAAATCCGCAAAATCCGCGAGTGGAACGGATTTTGCACCCATGCTTAGTGAAATCTAACCCTAACTATAATGTCCCCTAACCTTTGTTTTTTCTGTGAAAGTTTTTTTTAATTCAATTTGCTAACTATAACTACCCCTCCTGTTACCTCCAGCAAGTCCCACACAGTGGGTATGCTGAGAGGTTTTCATTTGGAATGCCTCCTTTCTCCACCACTCTGCAAACAGGACTCCTGGTGCACTGGTGGGGGACGAACTCACCTTGGCTGGCTGGGGGAAAAAGTCCACTTTAGTCCTCAGGCCTTCAGGAGGCAAGGGTACCTCATTCCCCACCAGCAGGGTACCGAGAGTATTGCTTTTTTTTTCTTCTAATTTTTAGGAAGGTGGGCCTCATGGCCCTACTTCCCTGGGCCGTTTTGCGCACCAGGGGCCCTATTTCCTCAATTATTTCTTTATAAAAGCTGATTTCCGCTTAGGGACCCCATCCACCGGGGCTTAGACTTTTCCTTTTTTTAAATAAAGGAGGGGGGGGGGCACAACCTGGGCCAATTTTGGCCCCAGGAACTGCATCTCCTGGGGCCTGCCCTTTATTTTGTTTTTGGGTTTTTACATGGGAGGGGGGCCACATGGCCTCCCTCCTGAGGCCAATTTTGGCCACGGGTGAGCCTATACATATATTTTAAACATAAAGGGAGGGGGACAGCACACATCCCTGCACCGGGGTGATATCGCCCCAGGGACCCCAACCCTCAGGCCTGACCTAACCATTGGGGACCCCGAGGTGAGCCTGAAGGCCCCCGCTGTCCCTGCCGGCTCCCTGTCTAATGCAGGAGCCGGTATTGCTTTAGCAGCCCCTGGATCCCAAAGCAATGTCTGTTTCCCTGCTCGCTTTTAATTTAAAAGAGTTGCCACAGAGGTGGCAGTCCTCTGGGCTGCATGGGGGGCTGGAGCTCCCTCACACATTCATTTCTGATTTAGCCCCAGGGAGTTGGCGGGCGCCCGCATTTTTATTGTTTACAGACTGTGGTGGTGGCGGTCTATGGGGCTTTGCTTAAGCCCAAGAGGGGTGCCCCATGAACCCTCCTCCTTCATGCCCCCAGGATTTGGGCCACCCGGGGTCTTTAAAAAAAGAAATTCTGGCGGCCATGCATCTTTTTTTTACATTTTGCACTGGATTCACAGGTCCACCCATGCTTCCATGACAACATTTAAAAATGCTTTTTACCCCTAGTGGGGTCCTTGAAGGACCCCCCACCATATTTGGGGGGTCAGAGTATTCATACCTTGTCCCCGTTAATTTATTTTCTACTTTGTTTTTGGGACTGGTTGAATTGTTGGCAGCCAATAACATTTTTGTAGGATCCTCAAGTCCTCTGCAAGGACTCCCATTCCCAGATAGGTTAGATATCTGACAAACTACTGAACAGATTTACACCAAATCACAATATGCAGGCTTTCTGGACAAACATATAGCTTTCTGCAAAATTTGGTGTAATTCTTTTCAGCAGTTTGGGCTGTAGTAATGTTCAAAAAAAAATTCTTGGCCCCCCCACTAGATGGATCACCCTGAAACTGTCAACAGAGCAGCTGAACCAAAAAGGGGAAGTTTTGTGAAAATGTCATGGATATTCATCAAGCGGCCCCAACGTTATTGGCACAACAAAAACACTTTTCCTATGGAAATAATAACTTCCTACTGGCTATCGCCAGTAGGTAGTTATTTCCTACTGGCAGTCACCAGTATGTAGTTAAAATTAGAACCTAGTATCCATAGGAAAAGTATTTTTGTTTCACTAATAATGTTGGTGCCGCTTGATGAATCTCCATGAAACACAACTTCCCCTTTTTGGTTCAGCTGCTGTGTTAAATGTTTTGGGGGGGGATCCGTCAAGCCAGGGGCTGAGTTATTGCTAATAACTTAAGGGCTGTTTGACACATCTTCATGACATTTTCAAAACCAGTGGGCCAGTTACTTGAACATCTGGGTGGAAAGTTTCAAAATGATTAGTCCAGCAGGGGCCAAGAAAAAGGGAGGGGGTCTTAAAACACGTTTTGCCCATGCAATTTCCCATATCGATTTTAGGCAGGATTACAGATCAAACCGCTGAACAGAATTATTCCAAATTTGCATGAAAGCTAGAACTTGGTCTAGTAAGTTGTCCTTTGTAATTTGGTGTAAATTTGTTAAGCAGTTTTTGAGTTATCACAGACAAAATATATATATATATATATATATATATATATATATATATATATATATATATATATATATATATATATATATATATATATATATATATATGTAGAGAAGAAGATCTAGGGATTGCCGCAACTGAGAAAAAAGTTGCGGTGCCATTTTGTCAATCTGGACACTTTTCTTGGGGGGTGGTAAAGTAGAAATATCATGTAAGAAGTCAGGATAGAGGTATCCTGACCCTAAGGGACTGATGGAGGGATCTGTGAGGATCCACCGCATGGAATTGTCCAAAAATGTTTTATTTATGGCGAATGAGGATCCACTGTGGTGCTTAGTGTGCGCTCCGTGTGAATACGCAGCAGATCCTTAGATCCACACCCCAATTAAAAAACACATACACCCACAGAACCACTCACACACTTACTCACTCACCCATACACCCATTCACACACCTGTACAGCCACTCGCACATCCACTCAGAGACCCACTCATACAGCCATAGTCAAAGCGTTTTTTGACTTTCCTATAACTTTAGCACCATTTGACGAATCTTCGCAAAATTGTCCTAAAAAAGTGCCCCAGCGATTCTTGCGCAAGGAAAATTTCAGGTGATCTGTCAAGCGGGGGCCGAGGAAAAGGGTGGGTCAAAAAAGGTGTGTTTCCAATGTTAATTCCCATAGACTCTTTAGACATGCCTGCAGCCAAACCGCAGGATGAAATTACACCAAATTTAGCAGAACGCTAGCTTTTGGTCCCCGGATTGCGCTTTTTGTTATTTGGTGTAAATGTGTCAGTAGTTTGCAAGATATTAGAGGAAATCCAAATGTGTATATCTACAATCATGAAGTCTTCGTGAATAATGACAAGCCTGTGCAGAGCTCTGAATGGCGGTCAACACTTCAATGAGTAAGAGCTGGCAGCCATCTTGGGACTCCGCTTCAAGAAAAGGGGACAGGGTAGGAATACACTAAATCCCCAGCCTTCAATCAATCAATCAATCAATCAGTCATTTGTTAAGCGCACTACATACCCGTGAGGGTCTCAAGCCGCTGGGGGTGGGTAGGTGGGGGCACGCTACTGGTCCAACAGCCAGGACTTTAGTGTCCTCCTGAAGGTCAGCAGGTCTTGGGCCTGTCGTAGGCTCAGTGGGAGGGTGTTCCATGTCTTGCCGGCGAGGTGGGAGAAGGATCTCCCACCGGTGATTGTTCTTCGGATGCGTGGGACGGTGGCGAGTGAGAGGTCGGCAGAGCGTAGCTGGCATTTGGGGGTGTAGAAGGAGAACCGTCTGCTGAGGTAGGCTGGGCCGGTCTTGTGGAGTGCCTTATGTGCGTGGATGAGGAGCTTGAAGGATATCCTCTTGTTGATGGGGAGCCAGTGCAGGTTTCTCAGGTGGGGGTTGATGTTGCCGTGTCGTGGTACATCGAGGATCAGTCGTGCCGAGGCGTTTTGGATGCGTTGTAGTCAATTGATGAGCTTGGTTGGGGCTCCCGCGTTGTGGGCGTTTCCGTAGTCGTGTCTGCTGCTGACAAGGGCCTGGGTGACGGAGCATGCGGAAGGTGTTAAAGCAGGAGGAGAAGATTACATTGACTTGTTTGGTCATTGAGAACGTTAAGTCAAGGATGATTCCCAGGTTGCGTGCATGGTCGGTGGAGGTCGGGGCTGCCCCCAGTGCTGTTGGCCACCAGGTGTCGTCCCAGGCTAACGGGTTGGAGCCGAGGATGAGGACCTCCGTCTTGTCCGAGTTGAGCTTCAGACGGCTGATCTTCATCCAGTCGGCGACAGCCTTCATTCCTTCATGGAGGTTGGCTTTGGCGGTGATGGGGTCCTTGGAGAGGGAGAGGACCAGATGAGTGTCGTCGGCAAAGGAGATTATGTTGAGGTCGTGCTGTAGGTCGACATGTGCAAGCGGGGCCATGTAAATGTTGAACAGTGTCGGGCTGAGGGAGGATCCTTGGGGTACGCCGCAGATGATCTTGGAGGCTTCGGAATGGAACAGGGGGAGGTGGACACTCTGGGTTCTGCCAGAGAGGAAGGAGGTGGTCCATTCCAGAGCCTTGTCTCGGGTTCCCTGCGGCGTGGAGGCGTGCGCATAGTGTGCGGTGGCAGACGGTGTCAAAGGCGACTGAGAGATCTAGGAGGATGAGTGCTGCAGTCTCCCCGTTGTCTAGCAGGGTCCTGATGTCGTCGGTGGCAGCGATGAGGGCGGTCAAGGTGCTGTCGTTGCTGCGGAACCCTGACTGGGAAGGGTCCAGGATTCTGTTCTCTTTGAGGTATCGGGTTAGCTGTCTGTTAACGATTTTCTCGATGACTTTGGCCGGGAAGGGGAGCAGAGAGATGGGTGGGAAGTTCTTGAGGTCTTTTGAGTCTGCCTTGGTCTTGGCCTTGGTCTTGGGGTCCCTGAGGGACCCCGCCAGTGCAAAAAAGATTTCAGCAAATTTGCACCAAAGTCACTGAAAAAATAAGAAACAAAAAACAAGTGTTATCTCCAGCACTGATTTATACTAAAGCCCCCTGGGTGGGCAAGGTCTCGGGGGCATGTACACAAATTAAAAAAATAAAAGAAGGGGCCGCATGGGGCCCCCCTCCTAGAGCATTTTTATGCCTCGGGCACCACCACCACCCACGGCTTATGTATTTTTTATTGCGGGTGTCCAGGGACCACCACCTCCCTGGGGCTTTAATTTAAAAAAGTGTGCAGGGAGACCAGCAGGACCCCTCAGGGATGCAGGGACCAGCACCTCCATGGGACTAAATAGAAAGAAATGGGGTCCCCCTCATGGCCCCCCCCAGTGACCACCACCTTTCCAGTGGCTTAACTGAAACTAATGCCTCACAGAACCCCCCCCCCCCCCGGAGACTACCACCTCCCCAGAGCAAATATCTTTAAAAAGTGGCAGGGGGGGCATGCAGCCCCCTTTCCTGGCCACATATGTCCCAGGAAACCACCACCACTTCCCTGGGGCAGCCCCATGAAAAGGGGTCCCTTAATATATGGCCCTGAGGACCGTCACCTCTCAGGCTGGCTCCTGCTATGCCCACCAACAGAAATAGCTGTTTGCTTTTCCTTGGCAGGAGCTTCG
The DNA here is from genome assembly GCF_964261635.1 of Lissotriton helveticus. Taxonomy (NCBI): domain Eukaryota; kingdom Metazoa; phylum Chordata; class Amphibia; order Caudata; family Salamandridae; genus Lissotriton; species Lissotriton helveticus. The sequence continues at coordinate 1,650,576,533 of NC_136068.1, forward strand.
ACAGCAAAGGCAAACACTCCAGTTCCAGATGGCGAGAGCTGTCAAAGTGCTCCTGCTTGCTGGAAACTCAGGTTTCATCGCTTTCCCTGCAAGCAGACATGCAGTCAGGGAAAGATATTTTGGTGTAAATCTGTTCACTAGTTTTGGAGAAATTAGGGTTCAGAGTTTTAATATATCATACAGTGGAGGATCCACAAGGCTGGCAGACTGTGTTAGGATTCGGGATTCAGTCCTGAGTGCACAAAAATGCTTAACAAAAATACACAGTTAGTAGGGTAGGAATACCCTAACCTCCTAGGCCTGGTGGTGGTGCCAGAGAGGGATCCAGCCTGAGACCAAAAACAGCTTAAAATGTTGCTGCATATTCTTGGAGGATCTGCGAAGCTGCTGCAAATCATCAAAAAAAAATAACAAGAGCAGGCTCTGCCCATGTTCCAGAAACATCTCCTGGGTGGGTCTTGGCTCGAGGGGGGGTGATGCATGTATTCATTCTAGGAGGGGCACGTAGCCCCCCTACCCAGACCTCTGAGAGGCCTTGGGGGCCCATCCTCCAGGCATGAGGTAAAAAAAAGAGGGGCAAGTTGCCTCCTCCTGGAGCCTCAATAAGCTCAAGTGACCCTATCCCTTGGGGCCAGAATGCAATATAAATGATAGGGGGCCACACGTCTCCCCTCTCCTAGACTAAAAAGGGTCCAAGGGCCCATCCCGAGACTGTCTCTGTAAATTAAAGTGAGGAGGGCACACAAAGGCATGTCCAGCATGGAGTTGGCGGCCTACTGGGGATGGCTTTACTTATGGTAATAAAATATTACTTCATGTTAAAAAATATCTAGAAATTTACAGAAAAAAAACAAAAGTAAAAGTGACACTATAGCTGGGTAAAATGTTCAGTAACAACTCATGTTTTAAACTCTAAAAACCACTGAAATTCCCCATTTATAGTTATCTCAAGTAACTATAACACCTTTGCCATGTACTGCTAATTACCTCACATGTTACATCACTCATGACATCTTCTATGACATCATTGATAATATCACTGCAACATTTGAATGCAATTACAGATTAGAAAACTGTGCATGATGGGAGCACCAGTTGTAGTTAACTTAGGGCATGAGTTATGGATGCTTGAGATAACTATAACTGGTGAATTTCTGTGTGTTTTTTAGTTCAAAACATTACGGAGCACATTTACAAGCCCCTATCACTTTCAGTGACGTTGTGATGGTGATACGGGCCTCGCCTTATTTAGAAGGCAGTGTTAAACCACTTAACGTGGCTTAAAGCTGCCTTGTAAATAAGGCACCCTTTTGTGCTGTATTTAGCGTGAAATGAGAGAGCAATGGGTGTTGTAGTGGGCGTTCCACCACAACTCCCAATGATTTTGATGCTGCCCACTCTTTACAAGGGTAGCGTAAACAGGAGACCGCATCAAAATTAAGACCAGGGAAAACCTGGTTTTAAACAGGCAAAACGAGGAGAAGTGCTTTATTTCTCCTCGTTTTTGATGTTTATATGTGTGCTGCCTTATGCAGCACACATAGAAACAGCAAATTGCCTATGATTGTTTATGTGCAAAAAGGTCTCCCTTCCTGCACATAAACAATCATTTAAAAAAAGCAGTTTGTAACTATTATGTGTGCTGCATTAAGCACACATAGAAATTACAAAACGACATTTTAAAGATCGTGAATACGACACATCTCTGCATTTTCAGAATGGAGAAGCGTGGTGTTTGCTTAATGCCACCCTTCTCCATTCTGCTGTAAATATGCTCCAACATTGTTACTGAACATTTCACCTAACTATCTATATCTATAATAAATGAAAGGTTAGGTAGAATTAACTGTGAACCCCAATATAACTATAGCAACCCAATGATGGTAGGCCTCGCAAATAACAGTCTGCGATGTAAGAACTCCATAAATTAAGCATACATATCCCCATCAAACACAACAAGCAATTTAACCAACTTTTTTGCATAATTTGACTATTATTTTATACAAGATCGTTACAAACCTTCTATGGTCAATGGACAAATCTAATAAAGGTGGAATTGGGTGAACAAAAAAGAAATATTTTTACTTTAGCACCTTTTTAACTTATCTACCAATATTGTATTATTTATAAATTTATGGTAGATATGTTAGGTATGGTAGGTATATTGAAGTACTAATTTGGAGTCGTAAAAAAAATGAATAGTAGTAAATAACATTATTACTATTATATTGAAAATCTATCTGAATAAAAAAATGAATGAACAGAGAATAAAACGTGCGTTGAAATCGTTGCTTTATCATTGGATGTTGATTGACATGACAATATGCAGATTGTATCCAAGAAACTCACCGTATGAACACCATTTCACATAAAACATTTCTTTAGATTTTTGTTCTATTTTCACAGTGTGTTTCATGTCAATACTAAAGGTGAGTGTAATTCAGTCCAGTCCCACAGGTCCATTGTTTAATCATATTTATATTATTGTCGGATCTTTCAGAAAGTCTATGCAAGGGAAACAAATGTGCAATGATACGGAAATGTGTAGCTTGGATGCACAGCTCAGCCAAGCATTGACAAGCCGTGAAAGACCTTGAAAGTCAATGTTCGAAGGGGGAAAGACCGAAACCCCATTCTCCCTCTGTACGTCCTCGTGTACTTTTGAAAAAATGAGGGGCTTAATTACATTTTCGCTGTTTACAATGTGCCTTGATTTCCTATGTTAATGTTTTTGAAAATTCGACAAATATGATTCTTTCAGTAAATGTATTCTTCTTTATATTATCAAGTGTTTCAATGACCAAAAGGTAGTTTGAAATGTAGCCACAGCGGTGTCTGTCTTTAATGGGTAAACTCACATGAAGTTGTGTTAAATCGTTTGATGTATAATTGGCAGACAAAATGATATGTGCTAATCGGAGTTAGAGTATCGCGTTCCTCCTTTTAACCAGCAATCTTCCCATGTCCTGCCGAGCAAACCCAGCAATTCTGACAACCAAGAATGTCAAGAGTAACAACTCAAACCCTGCCCCTGCTTAACATTTTTTGAAGATTTTTGCTTTGTTCCCATGGAAAAATTCACAAATATATAATCCTTAGGGCACCACCAGATGGCTTGCGCAGTTGCACTCTTTAAAGTATGAAAAAGTTGTATTTTTTAAAGTCCACGAAAGGTTTAAAGATGAGAAGGGTCAGCTCGTGACAGCCTCTGGGGTTATGAGCGAAAAAGGTGTGTGTGCATGCTCCCGTGCCTCCTAAAAAGAATTTGCATTAGTCACCATGTCCTTTGAAGTCCAATAACTCAGACCCAGTTTCACCAGCTAAAATGAGTGTACCATTTGTATATGCTCTAGCTTTTTGACAGTGGCATTAAGCACTTAACCACAAACTTTGATCTGGAACAAATTGTGGTGATAGACATAAGCATGTATCATGGGCCTAGTGATACATATTGAATTAGTGCAATTTTGTACTGACATTTGAACACACATTCGGAACCACCAACCAGTTAGAAATATTATTTGTGCACTGGCCAATTGGTGTAAACATAATCGTGGCACTTATTAAGCAGTGTTAATAGATAACATCAGTGTGATACATCCAATAAGCATGACTATTCAAATTGCTGCTATTTGACCAGATTGTTAGGTCTGTCCTAGGACAGTATATGTGCTATCTATTGTGTGACATGTCATACTGTTAACTTACAGTGGGCTCAGATCTCACCCATTTCTCACCATTGGTTGTTTTTATTATATTTCTAATTTGCTTGCTTCTTATTTGTCATCTTCTGTAGGATTTTCTTGCTCTTCTGGTGTTTGTCCCTCTCTTGAAGGCCTGTGATGATGCATGTCAGTTTATGTGAGTGAGGCCACATCATCCAACTCTTGGAATTGCTAGGATTTAAAGTAGAACGTAAGAACAGGTAGACAGAATCTGCAGAGTGGCATGAAAAACTTTGCAGTCCTCTCCAAACAAGGTTACCACATCATTGTGTGTTTAGAAGTCCCTCCCCTGGAACATGGACTCATTACGTGCTCCCTTTCTAGGTGCTACTTTTTTCTTTCTGGTTAAGCACTTTAAGAGAGTGCATGTGTTTTCCAGATGTCTACCTCATTTACTTAGTGTTACTCTTTCTCTCCCATGTGTTTCTCATCTCACCATCCCACCCTTAGTTGCCGTTCATGCCTCCTCCCCACTCTTCCCACCTTCTGTAGCACTTTTGCTTCCCCAACACCCCTCTGTTTGTGTGCTTTTCCATCCCTGCCCACAGTCTGTTTGCTTCCCCTTTACCTACCTACCTACCCTCAGTGGTCAATGTGCTTCCTCAATCCCTGCCTGCCTCCCCTCCATTGTCCGTGTGCTTCCCAATAGCTCCACAACCACCTTCTGTTGTCCGTGTCTTCCCTATCCCTGGCTGACCTTCCATTGGCTGCTTCTCTCCATCTCCACCCACCTTAAATTCTCCAGGTGACTCTCATTCCTCCCACCATGTCTCCGTTGTTGATGTTCTTCACCAATCCCAACCTCTGTTGTCCATCTATTTACCAATTGTTGACTCTTGCTTGTCCTTCTTTGCCCCACCAGCATCCTCCTCTCCCACCCTCCTTCCCATCATGTTGCCTCACCTCCTCCCGCACTTTACTCCCAGTCCACAATCTCCATTTGTTTATTTTTTAAAAAGCAGTTTAGGGCTACACCAAAAAGGTGCATTACTGCTATACCAAAAAGTGAATTTCATACAAAATTAATCATCCATTTTCGACATAGTAAATATAAAGAAAATAAATCCTCTCATGTTGTTGGATTGCACATCCAAGAAACTGACCTGGTCTGCTGGTTGCTCCTCTTTCTTCTAACCTACCCCATCCCCTTATGCTCTGCTTCTTTTCCCATCATGGAGATCTGTGCAGCCTATTGGGTAAAGCAGCCATAACCGATTTATTTCCTAGTCAGCCAGCCAATCAGAGCATAGCAGATGCACGAATCTGCAATAGCTAATGAAAGAAAAAAGCTACCTAGTCCAATGGTGTACCTTTATATTATTTTATTGGATTTGCAAAATAATTGTTTCGCAGAACTGTGGAGGAACCTCATATTAAAGGACCTGCTAAAATGGAACCTCTGTAGCCAAACTGGGACACTTTTTAATCCTAATTTTTTAGCCAACCATTACATGGATTTACACCAAATCAACAGACATCAGAGGCACATGTAGTAAAGAGTTGCAATACTGTAGCTCTGTGAATGTTTGGCTGGCCATATGTTTTTCTAAAACTCCTAATAGATATAGATATAAGCCCAGATAACTCCTCAACAAAGGCCCAACCTTCTGCCTGGAACAACACTATGATAACACGGAAATCAAGATCAACATCTACAAATGTATACGCAAATTAAAACTGGCAAAGATTTTTGCATAAAAGCAACAATCAACAAAGAACACAGATGACCAAACCCCCTGCAACGAACATAACTATTGAATACATTCTTGGTGTCGTCACCTCATATGAACTGATGCATGATTTAGAAAAGAATCAAATAACCATGAGCCAAGTTCTCGATCAATGGGAAATTGACACCTGTGGACATTCTAACATCAGTTTGAGAGGTAAACCCAAATTCTGTCCAAATCTACCTCCACAGAACAGAATTGACACTTACTATGATTTGGTGAGCGCAGATTTGGAGAAATTAAATATTGTCAAACCAAACAAAAAAGAAAACTTAAGAAAAGGTGAACGGAAAGCCTTAAAGGAATTAATGGACTGTGACTCAATTAGGATAAAGCCAGCCAATAAAGGGGGTAATATTGTGATCATATAAAAAGAAATAGTACATCAAAGAGGCAAAAAAACTGGTAAATGGTGAGAGCAAATACATGAAATTAACAAAGAATCCAATCAACGCCTTAACAATCAGCTACAAACAAAAAATAATAAACTAGAGAGAAAAATGCATGATCAATGATGATGAAGCCAGCTACTTAAAAAATGAGAGCCCAATAATTTCCACAATCTATTTTCTTTCCAAAATTCATAAAACATTGAACAACCCTCAATGCAGACTGATTATCTCAAGCTGTGGCTCACTTTATGAAAACGCATCAATTTATATTGACAACACACTGGCTCCCATGGTAACAACTCTCAACTCTTACAAAATAGACACAGGGGACTTCCTGAAACATCTGGCCAACATCACATGGCACAGGGGTCTCATGGTCAGCGACTAGCTGCCGCCTCCCCCCCAATCCGGCACCCAACACCCAGGAACGTGGACACGAGACGTCTTTACTTTTTGGAAGGCGGGCGCTAGTCGCCCGGCCGTATTTATTAAAGTATGAAATTAAAAAAGGTTTTAATTGCATAATCAACAATGAATACAAAAATCAGCAGGACATTTAGTTACACAATTCTTATCAACAAGTTTGAGAGCCTGACCTTAACAAAACTCTAATACATGTTGTTTCCTAACTTAGACTAAACATCCTAAACTTGATTTTTGTACATTTCTGGCCATATGGCAGGGTCACTACCGGTGTCAGGTCCTACAAGCTGCGCCTCCCCCCTAGAAGTGCGCATGCGCAGTGTTACCCCGGGAATTGCCCGGTCTACGCCCTAAACTCCATTTACCCACTAAAGGAGGGCCCTTACTCTGCGCCGGTGGCGTCATGAGTCCACGCGCGCGGGGTGGCTACCAGCCTAAGGAAAGCGTGAACTACTCCTACCCGCGCTCCTTTGCCTATTACCTTGCCCCTGGAGTTCTGGGAGTGGCCCGCAGGCCCCTCCCCCTGGGCGGGAACCTCCATAGGATGATGCCCGCCCCCTCAGACCTCAAATATGTGCTCACCGATAATGACCTTACCGCATGTCCCATACCTAATAAATACGACGACCTATGGGAAAAAATTCTAAAGGACAGCTACACTGGCTAATAAATAACAGTAACAACGTATAGCTAAAAGGGAAAAAAGGCCTAAAGACACATGGCATCAAATACAATTCACTTCACACATGTTTCGCTAAATAACAGTATCAACGTATAGCTACAAAGGGAAAAAAGGCCTAAAGACACATGGCATCAAATACAGTTCACTTCACGCATGTTTCGCTAAAAAGGGGAAAAAAATTCCTACGCAAACGCATCGCAAAATACCCTAACAGATCCATCTCTACTGTGGACCGTACCTTCGAAACTTACCATTCAACCAGACATAAAACTGCTACAAGACTCTTGTTCCAAGGGATGGTGGTGGGAAAACAAAGAAGCCCCGAACGCGGGGCACAACGTTCAGCGAGGGAGCGTCCAGGGACAAGGGGGTCTCCTGGGCGCTCCCCACCTCTTATTCCCGAGGGGCCGGTCGGCCCCTCCTATCGCCCGCCCCCCCTGACCCGGACCCACTAAATTGGATCCGGGTCAGGAAGGCCGCCGGCCAATCGGCGGTGGGCCGCACCCCCAGGGCACGCCCCCACCGCCGAATGACCACAAAGGGGAAAGGGGGAGGCGACGGTCGCCGCGCCGCCATGCGTGCGGGGGGGCCGAGGGCCCCCCCTTTTCACATGGTCAGCGACTAGCTGCCGCCTCCCCCCCAATCCGGCACCCAACACCCAGGAACGTGGACACGAGACGTCTTTACTTTTTGGAAGGCGGGCGCTAGTCGCCCGGCCGTATTTATTAAAGTATGAAATTAAAAAAGGTTTTAATTGCATAATCAACAATGAATACAAAAATCAGCAGGACATTTAGTTACACAATTCTTATCAACAAGTTTGAGAGCCTGACCTTAACAAAACTCTAATACATGTTGTTTCCTAACTTAGACTAAACATCCTAAACTTGATTTTTGTACATTTCTGGCCATATGGCAGGGTCACTACCGGTGTCAGGTCCTACAAGCTGCGCCTCCCCCCTAGAAGTGCGCATGCGCAGTGTTACCCCGGGAATTGCCCGGTCTACGCCCTAAACTCCATTTACCCACTAAAGGAGGGCCCTTACTCTGCGCCGGTGGCGTCATGAGTCCACGCGCGCGGGGTGGCTACCAGCCGAAGGAAAGCGTGAACTACTCCTACCCGCGCTCCTTTGCCTATTACCTTGCCCCTGGAGTTCTGGGAGTGGCCCGCAGGCCCCTCCCCCTGGGCGGGAACCTCCATAGGATGATGCCCGCCCCCTCAGACCTCAAATATGTGCTCACCGATAATGACCTTACCGCCACAGGCCAGCATTGTTAACCGACGATCTGGCCTCCCCCCTCTAGCCCCTGCCTAAGGACACCCTCCTACTTTCAAAACCCTCTAGCCAGGCCCAGATATTGTCAGACCATAGGACATTACCCTCCTCTGTTAAATGAACCCCGTCCTTCAAGTAATACTTGTCGCCCCAGATGCACCCATGAGGTATTGACTGTAACAAGGGGGCTCGAAACAACCTATCCAACCGTGTGTTGATCCTCTTTACCGAGTGATTCAACGCCCTGACCGAATGTCCCCCCCGCCACTGTAGTCGAGGTATGAGTTGTGACCATACTAGTGTGCAACCGGGGCAGGTCCTAGCCATCCAACCCGCCGTTGAGATAATCTCCTCAATCAGGATGCGCCTACCCAGTGTTGCCAAATCATTCTCCCCAAGGTGAAGTATCACCACTGACGGTGGAGATTGCTGGCGTGTTAAAAGCCCTTTGAAGAATCCCCTAAACTCGTGAAGACACAACCCCCCTCTGCCAAAGAACGTGATGTCCAACCCTAGCTGTGCCGCCCTTTTCCTCTTGTCACCTGACATAAAGACACATTCCGCTCGCTTCACATATGAATGACCAACAATCCAGACATTGTTCTTCATTGTTTCCTGGTCGCCGTTCCGCGCTGATGTATGTTGCCGGTGCCCGACGACAAATTCCTCCCCTGCGTAACAGGTCTGAGAAACTGTAAGAGAGCGGAAAGAAACCAAGCGTGAGTGACATGTAATCATAGCATGTCAATCCGAACATAACGTTTATAGCATTCTGAAGACCATCTCCCAATTGTCTTCACTCTTTCCACTGGGAGGCCCCCCGCCACCGCCTCAGTTGCTGCCCCAATCCTGAAGGAATGAGAGCCAAACTCTTTAGGGTCAAGACCTGCTTTCCTAACCCCCATCTCCAATACTTTCCTGAATTGATACCTGGTCAAGGGGCTCCCGTCGGCGTGACAGAGCAATGCCCTGCCCGCTGAGCCTACCAACAGTCCGTGGAATAATTCCACGTGCCTCACCGGGCAGCACGGGTTGGCGGGGGCCCGTTGCAGAACTATGGTGTGACCCCTAGCCTCCTGGTCGGTCTTTGACTTCTGGATAATCACCCACATGGTGTCCTCCTTTATCGTCACACTAGCCTTTTGCAAGCCGCCCAGTAGGTCCGACTTGGAACCTGCCACAAGTTCGCTAATTCTCAGCGCCCCATAAAATGCCAAAGAGAACGCCGCCCTAAAAAGAAGCACCTCCCACTCCGAGCTACAAACAGTCTCCAGCGTGCCCAGTAAGGCTGTCAGCCGGGCCAATCCAATGGGCTTTCTCTTATCCTTCTGGTGTCCCTGAATACGGCGCCATCCCCTTAAAGCCTTACGTATCATAAAGGTATTAGTGGGATCCCGCAAGCCCCTAGCTTGAGCGAAGAATGACACCGCTGCCCTATGTCTGTTCGCAGCTGCCACCGAGCGCCCCTCCCTATGCATCCATTCTAAATAGGCTGCAAAGCCATCCTCCTCCGCCCAAAGCACTTCCCACTGTGGCCCCAAAAAGGAACAATAAGACAGAAACGCCCCTTCGTAAGCCGTCCTGGTCCTGGGGGCTAGGCTAGCGACCACGAGGTCCTGTAATCTGGGGCACCAATCTGCCAAAGTACTGCTGGGAAGTGTGCTGGCGAGGGGTCTGCTGTGGGGAGATGCTCCCTGAAAACCTGCATTTTGAAGCGAGAGAGGGAGTCAGCTGCATAATTTAGAACACCAGGGACATGTTTGGCCCTAAAATTAGCATTCAGCTTAAGGCACCGCAGAACAATTTCTTTGACCAGACGAAGTATGAAAGGACACCGCGCCCCCTGCTGGTTGATACATTCTACCACTGTCATGTTATCTGACCAAAACACCACTGATTGGTTACATAGGTGTTCGGGCCAGACCATCAGTGCCACCCATATTGGGAAGAGTTCAAGGAAGCCAATGTTGCCGGTCAGACCCCATGTCTTCCATTCTTCCAGCCACTGTTGAGCGACCCACCTGTTCCCTAGGATGGCGCCAAAGCCCACACTACCGGCCGCGTCAGTCCATAGGCCCAACTCCGCTGATGTTGTGAGCGGGCCGGGCCAGACCACCCTACCGTTAAAATCCTCCAGGAATGCCATCCAAATAAGCATATCCTGGCGAATTTCAGCCAATAGGCGAGTGCGGTGGTGCTTTTCCCTCAGCCCCTTCATCGCGTGAGCGATGGAGCGAGAGAAAGGGCGAGCCATGGGGATGATTCTCAGTGCGAAATTCAATTGGCCTACCACCTCCTGTAGTTGCTGCAGAGTGACCTTCTCCTTGCGGAGGCATAAATGCAGCGCTGACTTGAATTTGTCCACTTTGTCCCTAGGTAATCTAAAACATCCTTCTAGTGAGTCAATCTCAATGCCGAGGAATTCTAAGCAGGTGGTCGGGCCAACTGTCTTCCCGGGCGCAAGCGGGACCCCAAAAGCCCGCATGAGCACGCAAAATTCCTGCAATGCCAGTGCACACTCCTGAGACCCCGCTGTACCGAGGAAGAGGAAATCATCTAAATAATGCATGACCCCTTGATGGCCCGTCACTTGTCTCATGGCCCATTCAAGAAAGGAACTAAACATCTCAAAGTAGGCGCAAGATATAGAACAACCCATAGGCATGCATTTGTCCATGTAGAACATATCCCCAAAAGTGAAACCTAACAGATGCTGATCCGCTGGGTGGACTGGGAGGAGGCGAAAGGCTGATTCTATGTCTGATTTCGCCATCAGCGCCCCGGGTCCCGTGGCCTGTAATAGGTTAACAGATTGATCAAAAGAGGCGTATTTAACACTACAAATACCCTCGTCAATGGCATCATTCAGTAACGTCCCCCTGGGTGCTGACAGGTTATGGATCAATCTGAATTGTCCTTTCTCTTTCTTGGGGACAACTCCTAGTGGGGAACACACAAAATTGGGTACTGGTACTCCAGAAAAAGGGCCAGCTATCCTGCCTAATGATAGCTCCTTGTCAATTTTGGCGGCCACCACCGCCGGATTATGCTTGACTGACAATTGGTTTCTACAGTGCGCGCTACCTGTGTATCCCGCGGCCGGGATCCTGAAGCCTTTAGAAAAACCTTCCTGGAGTAGGGTGGCTGATGTGTGGTCCGGGTATCTGTTCAACCATGGAATCATTGCCACCACATCCACTGGAGTGGGGGGGCCTAACCTGTCTATCTTATAGTGGCTTTCCCCTACCCCTCTGACCAGTGTTTCCCTGCTTGGACCTACAGGCAGTTTCTGGATGAGAGGGGTGCCCACAGGAGGAACATGCATGTCTAAACTTACACGCGGCCCTTGTGCAGGTGCGCCTATTAAAATCCCAGCACACCCCTTTTTTCTCAGGCCCACCTGCCCTAAACTTCCCAGGTACCTCACTCGTTTGGGAGGGCCGAAAGGGCTGTTGTGGCCTAGTGAACACCTTGACCGCACTGAACTGAGGGGGAGGTGCGGTATCAGAGAACTGTTTGTGCCACGCCATGGAATCTACCGTGTCCCATGGCAATGATCTATTGAATTCCAATGCCTTCCTGAAATTGACATCATACCCCTTCCATGCCTCCCCAGAGTACTGTTCACTCCACCCCACAATCCTGCTTGAGTAGCATGCCAATGCTGCCTGTAAATCTGGAGGACGCTCAGCTTTAATTGTAGTGAATACAGCCCATGCTTTCATCCAATTGTTGAGAGTTTCCTCAACCGTAAATCTAGTACACTGCGCCCTCCATTCGCTTGGAAGCATCCACTCTTTTAGTGTCTTTGCCTGCTCCATTTCCCTATTATCTAACAGCAGAGAATAAATGTACACATATTTATCCGCCCAAATCATTTCTTTCACAGCTAAAGACACATGCTGAGCCAAATTCTCGCTCCTGGACGGTAGAACTCCGTCCCCCAAGAGCGGCAATGCCACTTCCTTACCAGGTGCGGGCACCGGGGGCGGCTGCCCTTTAACTCCGTCCGGCTGGGGAATACTTGGACCTGCAAGGGGAGAAGATATTGGCAATGCAACACTGTCGGCGACCGCTGCCGATCTGATTTTTTCCACAAACCTCGCCGCCTCTGCCGCATGGTCTGCAGAATCCGGGAAAGCTCCCCCTTTTTGGAGCCATGGCATCATGGCCGTTAACTGGGATACCAATTCGGGGGGCATTGAACCTACATTACTCCCCGGGACAACAGGTACCACTGGGGTTATGCCCTGTGGTCCTGGCACAGCTGGCAGGGCGGGTGCCGGGTGTGGACAGCCTGTACCCGGGATTGTGGGCACCGGTGAGGGAGCAGACCCAGCGTCTACTGGTTGACCTGCTGGCACCACGGGGGCAATGGGTGTAGGCACAGGTACATGCGGGGGTGGGACGACCGCCGGCGGCGCGGCAGGTACCGGCTCTACTGGACCTGGGGTGGGGGCCGCATCCCTGGGTCTTTTGGACCTAGACTTCCCGGATGGGTTGACAAAATCCCCCCTTGGCACTGGTGCCACCCTCTTGCGGATTGGCCTACCCGATGGACCCGGGGCATCCCCATCCCCCACATTCATCCGAGCTTCCAGCTCATCTACTTTCCTTAACTGCTGTTTAATGTCACTCATGTCCCTCATCATGGCCCGCATCATAGCCTCCATGCTGGACCCCCCTTTTCCACCCCGCGGGCCTGGCATGATACACACCCCCACAAACAGCAAGCCTACTCTCCTAATATCACAACAAGCCGACCTTGTGTACCTTACAGGTGGAGGGTCACCAGGGGGCTTTCAGCACCATGCAACGGCGACCGCAACACTAGCGGCTTGTCCGCTTATGTAAGAGGTGAGTAAACCTAATGTAGACCCACCCGGCGGCCACCAGGAGCGATGAATGCTAGCCCCCCGTACCCCTCTTACCGATCAGTCCCTCGCGTCTGCTGGCGATATCCGCGCGTTTTACCGTTCTTATGTCCGTCTCTGAGTGGATTGCACCAGTATTATGGTTAATTGCTGAAATAGAGATATGAATTACAACCAAGTAATACCAAAAGGGGGACAGATTTATTGGGAAAAAACCCTTCGTTTAAAACACTGGGGCTTGCAATTCCCAACCCCCGCGGTTGAAATGTGCACTACTAACCCTGTTTAATGCTCCCCCTTCAGGGATACACAATTAAAAACCTTCGTTAGTAATTTTAATAGTACAGATCCCTGTAGTATTCACAGGTCAGTAAACATCAGTGTACTTCCTTTCATAAAATGTACATACTTCTGCTGCCTGGTTTAAAAGGTCATTCACTTTCTTCTGAAAACATGCAAGTGTTCACTTTTATCACAAACAAAATTGATTACAATTTACCTAGGGTCTCCCATCCAGGAGCTGCCCTGGTCGACCCTGCTTCGCTTGCTAAGGAAGCTACACACCTAAAAAACTCGAAGAACCCTCGCGTGAGCAATTTAATACCTCCTCTTCGCCCAAAGCGAGGCTCTACCTGTGACCCTGAGATTAGGAGTCTCCCGCTCTACCGAGTGCGCTAGCCTGTCCCTTAATGGACGCTACACCGCTAGCCTGTCCCTTAATGGACGCTACACCGCCCGTGTTTGTAATACACCCTCCTTCAAGTCTAAACGTACGATGAATACACACAAAGGGAGCCCCGGGTCTCCAAAGAGGAAGGATGCAGCATTTATGGCGGGAGATCGGACCCGCGCTCCACTAATCACAGCCGGGCACACACTACCTTACGCGGTCGCCGTGCGCGCCGCTTTTGAAGTACCACCACGCCCGGGGAAAGCGCCTCCGCTCCCGCCGCCTCCGCTGCCTGTTTGCGTCCCCTGAAGGCGGTAATCTGCCCGGCGGCTGGTCCGTCAGCTTCACGACGCGGCTGGGCTCGACGCGGCTCCTCTGAGTCCTACAGGCGGAGAGAAAAAACAACAACCAGTCGCCTCGCGTCCCCGATGCTCAGCCCGCAAATATCTGGATCCGCCTGCAACAAAAAAGGAAAAAATTTAAACAAAACAAAGAAGCCCCGAACGCGGGGCACAACGTTCAGCGAGGGAGCGTCCAGGGACAAGGGGGTCTCCTGGGCGCTCCCCACCTCTTATTCCCGAGGGGCCGGTCGGCCCCTCCTATCGCCCGCCCCCCCTGACCCGGACCCACTAAATTGGATCCGGGTCAGGAAGGCCGCCGGCCAATCGGCGGTGGGCCGCACCCCCAGGGCACGCCCCCACCGCCGAATGACCACAAAGGGGAAAGGGGGGGGCGACGGTCGCCGCGCCGCCATGCGTGCGGGGGGGCCGAGGGCCCCCCCTTTTCAGTTGTTGGTCACAATCGATGTAATTACTTTATATACATCTATAAGTCACGAAATAGGATTGAAAGCAATTAAACATTTCTCATCATAACGGAATGCCCAATATCTGAAACAATCGGCAGCCAGAATGGAAATGACAGAGCTCTGCCTACGCAACAATATCTTCCTGTTTGACGAACAAATGTATCTTTAAACCTGCGGAACCGCCATGGGGGTTTCATTTTCCCCAAGCTATGCAAACCTCACCATTGGATGGTGGAAGAAGGCGATAGCTTGGGGAGAAGGCAATGAACAATATATAATAAGATCTACCTTTGGCTGAGGTTTATAGATGACCTATTTATAATTTGGAATGGCTCAAACATTGAATTCCAGGAATACCTTTCCAGACTAATTAATAATGATGTGGGACTATCTTTCACATGCAACACCAGCGACAAGGAAATACTCTTCCTGGACCTCACGGTCTATATCGAGAAGGACCAGATAAAAACAACCACATGCAGGAAACCAGCTGCCACAAATAGCATACTACATGGGACCAGTTTTAATTCCGGTGCCTTACTGAGAAGTACTCCAGAAACGGGTTGGATAACACATCTGACCCGCTTGTTGCACTGGCCACCCCTAAAGGCTTCAAAATTGCCAGGGCAGATCGCCTGCTGGGGAGGGGAGGTGGAGTGGCGATCATTTATAGGGACAAATGGGACCTTATCAGGGGCAACATTCACACCTGGGTTGACTATGAGGCTCTGGACTTCCGTATCAGTTTTCCCCCCATTTTCTGATCTATCACCCCCTGGCCCTACTAGGTCCTTTTTGCAATCATGGGGCGATGCATTGACCTCCAGGTCTCTTCGATTTCCACAATACTTGGTATTGGGGGATCTGAATATCCACCTTGACCAGGCCGATTTGAAAGACTCCCTTGCTTTAGCTGACACCCTCAAGCTCGCCCAACGATCTTAATGGGTCACCACCGTACTCATTAAGGCGGTCATATTCTCGATCCTATATGTTCCAATTTCGCTATCGCGGCTGAGGATCCTCTGCCAGTCACCTGGTCACACCACTCCCTTTCGTACTTTTCCTGGAACCTAGTCTCGACCTGCCCTGTGGGCCCCTGCTCCCGGAAACCAGACTTCAAAAAAATTGATCCTTCTAAATTTGCTACGGTTCTGGTGGCTTCTAGACCCGCACTTATCCCGGACCTTGATGGGAGTCTTGCGGGCTTCACTAACTGGCTATCTAATTCTACGACCACGCTTGCTACACCGACTTCATCTAGGTTCTCCAGGAAATTGCCTTCTAACCCCTGGTTTACCCTGAACCTGCGTGTGCTTAAGCAGGAGTGTAAAAAACCTGAACGGGCCTGGCGCCTCAGTGAGTACTGCCCCCTGGCTAAGGCCACCCTTAGGGGCAGGCAAAAAATCTACTATGCTGCTGTAATTCAGGCTAAAAAGCAGCACTTTACAGCCCACATTGAGCAGGCCCATAACAACTCCAAGGAGATTTTCTCTATAGTTCAGAGTTTTACGTCTCCTGCAGCTCAAGCGTGCTCTCTCCCGGACACTGAGGGCTGGTGCAACACTCTATCTATTTTTTTCTTGGATAAAATACGCTTGATTCAGGTGGCCTTCACTTCCTGACCTGGTCCTCCTTCTGTCTCTGTGCCTACTGCCATACCCCCTGCGGTCCCCAGGCACACTTTGCGAGTCGTCTCTTCTGTGGATCTGTTCAGCTCTCTCAAAATCCTGAAGGGCTTGAAATCGGGTTCACCCGCGGACCCCTGTGTGGCGAGACTGCTTGCCGTAATCGCGGAGATTATTGACCCCGTAGTTAATTCAAGCATGAACGCCTCCCTTCGTAAGGCTCGGTACCGGAGGACTGGAAACAGGCAAAAATAGATGTTTATCCGTGCCTTGATCCTTTCTCGATTGGACAACGCTAATGCGTTGTACATAGGCATCCCTAGATACTCTCTGAATAGACTCCAGGTCATTCAGAATGCGGTCACCAGGCTGCTCCTGGGAATCTTTAGGAGGAACAGCGTGCAAGAACATTTCCATACACTCCACTGGCTTCCTGTGGCGGATCAGGTCAAATTTAAATCACTGGTCATTGTTCATCGAGCCCTCTACGGCCGTGGGCCCGCCTATTTACAGAAGCGGTACATAGGGAGTACCATCTGTCCACTGGGAAAAGGATACTAGAAAACATCAGGGCAGTATCCAAATGGTGACACCAACTATGCCATAATGAAACATTTTGAAACTCACGAGAATTACACTTGGATGAACATGAGATACTGTGGAATAGCACACATTCCAACCCATGAGAGCGGAAGAGATAGAAGATTAGAATTGAGAAGACTGGAATCCAAAGTGATCATCAAATTCAGAACCAAACAACCGCTTGGCCTTAATGCGGAAGAATACCTCCATGTACATTTGTAAGGACCAACAAAAAAGTGACAGGTATGGAATACATTAAAACCAACCGTCTCCAAGAGAAAACAGAAAAGATAAATATAACAAAAAAACAGATTCAGCTTGGGTATTATTTAGGCCACTGAGGCGGAAGGAATGCAGGTAAAAAACAAGACAAAGCCACTTAGGCTACAATTGACCTCCGATATACTGCAAACACTGTGGCAAACAACATAATTGAACTATTCAAATGATGAATCAACGATTGAGTATAAAATCACAATATGTAGGCAGAAAAACGAGACCGGGGGCCAGATGTAGGTAATCCCAGATTACCAATTCTTAAATACCGAATCAAACCGATTCGGTATTTAAGAACAAGCAAATGGGATGTAGGTCATTTTTCTTACAAAATTACCGAATCGGTAAGTTTCGGTAATTACCGAACCGGTATTTACCGATTCGGTAATTGCCATTCATTCCTATGGGCCCAGAGGCCCATAGGAATGAATGTCAATTACCAAATCGGTAAATACTGATTCGGTAATTGGGGGAAACATTGAAGGGTGGCAGGGTGTCACTTTGACACCCTGTTGCACCCCTCAATTATGTATGGGTGCACATGTTGCAGACATACATGCCCTGAAGGCATGTATGTCTGCAACATGGCACTGTTGGAAAATCAAAAAAAATGCTTTTTCAAGGGTTTTCATTATTTACCAATAACTTCTAGTTGGTGGTAAATAACAAATCCTTAACTGAGGAATGCACTAACTTGAGTGCTTCCTACATTCTGGATTCGGTAATTTACCGAATCAGTATGTTAATAATTCGGTATTTTACCGATTCAGTAAAATACGGAATCCTTAAAAAATGCCACCTACATCTCAAAAACCCAATACCGGTCAGTAACGGCCGAAATTCGGTAATTTCGTCCATTACCGACCGGTATTGTGCGACCTACATCTGGCCTTAAGCCACTTGGGCGACAACTAAGCTCTAGAATATTACGAACACTGTGGTAGACAACATCATTGAACTATTCATATGAATGTCTATGAAAATAATACTAACAAGAAACTAAGTCATCTAGACTCCACAGACATTTCAGCACACCAATCCGGAATAATCCTATGAAAAACCAATGCTTAAACTAAATAAGGTAACAATATGATTAACTATTGAGCACAAAAATGGAAACCATACATTGTAAATATTTGTAAATAATTGTACATTTTGACATACATTGAAAACTACATGCCCCACAATGCCTTCTAATGGGCAGAAGTGGAACACTGTATAAATTGCAATGGAAGACAGACTTCCCCAACTGTGAGCAAGCCCTTGTGGTGAAACACATTAGTGGTAGTGGTGGTGAATAAAACCCTGCTCCACAGCTTTGGAGTGCAACATTCATTTTTTCTACTAATTTATTGATGAGCTGGATTCCAACCTTTTCATGTCTGCACTGGATGGCAGAGCACGCTGTCTAGAGGAATCACATTATATATATATGTATATATATATATATATATATACATATATATATATATATATATACATATATATATATATCCTAACTATAACTACCTACTGGCGACCGCCAGTAGGTAATATATATATATATATATATATGTATGTATATATATATATATATATATATATATATATATATATATATATATATATATATATTACCTACTGGCGGTCGCCAGTAGGTAGTTATAGTTAGGATCGTTTTCCATAGGAAATCCGCAACATTCTATTGGGAATAACTTTGGCGCCGAATGAGGGATCTGCCTGTAATTTTCCTTAACTTTGCCTCGCTGCTCTCCGCTCCTTCCCTTTCGGGGGGATCCGTTAAGCGGGGGCCGAGATAAAAGGGGGGTCCCAAAACGTGTTTTCCCCATGTTCATTTCCGTAGGGCGGTTGGACTCACTTTTAGCCCGAACGGCTGAATGGATTTTCACCAAACTTGGCAAAATTGTAGGGACTGGTACCCCGATGTGCCTTTGCTATGTCTCAAGATATATACTCCAGTGGTTTTTACGAAAATTAACTTTGAAAAAATATATATTGGGCTACATTGGGCTATATATATGTTAGAGCCCAAATGTAGCCCAATGTAGCCCAATGTAGCCCAAAGATGGCCACCAGAGACAAAAAAAAACAAATGTAGCCCAAATATCAGCCAGATGTAGCCCAACTATAGCCCAATGACAGAATGTCCCAGAGTGTTCTAAAGAACAACTAGAGTGCTAACAGTCTTACTTATGACAAAAGTATGGCACCGGGGTGCGTACCAGCGCGTAACGCAAGTTCGCGAGCGGAAAGCTGATTGGCTCTCGGGTGTCTGTCAACATTCCAAACAGTCCGGAGCGGCTGCCATCTTGTGTCTCGGTAGGATCGAGACACAAGAGGTGGCAAAAACAAAGGGGGAAATGACCAAAAGGGGGCAGGGTAGACCCCCCTGACCCCCTAGGTTTGATGTGGGGGCCATTTTTGCGGGGGGAGCGCCCGGTACGCGCACCGGGGAGCGTACTGGGGAGCGTACCCTGGAGAAAAAAGAATATTGGTTTTTTGAACATTTTTTTTACTTTTTTTGGCTTTTCTGAACAGTTTAATATTTTTTTGGTATTTTTTATGGGGAGAAACAAAAAACAGGGAATTGTAAACGGCTCAACTGGAGCAAAAAAAAATCAGGAAAAAATTAAGGTTTCTTGTGGTTATCACCAGCAAGGTTGATGAGTGTAATACTTTGCTCACCATAGGTAATTGTTTTTCCACAAAATATACAAACAATTTTGTATCTACCAAACTTGGTTTGGATGTTTGGGATCATCTCCCTTGTCTCTGGACCCGATGGAGTGGGTTCTTTGCTTGTTGAGGTTCTGGAAGAAGATTGGGGAAGGTTTCTGGCCAGTTCTCTCACCTCTGCCGCAGAATAGTTGTTAGGATGCCTGCGTTGCATGTGGCGAATCATGGTGTGATTACCAAAAGAATATTTTTTTGTAGGGTTCCCCCTGGAAAGTTCACAGCCACAGATCAGACAAGTTACTTTTGCCGCATTTACTTTCTTGTGGCCTCTTGGGAAACTCCCACACAATGTGCTCTCTCGGTTTGTAAGGGGGATTGTCTTCAGGCAGGAAAGTCCTCCTCTCCTCCTCCTCTTTCTCCTCCTCCTCTTCTTCTTCAGCACCAATGTCGTGATGTGGTGGTCCTTTTGGTGGTGGTGGTGGTGCAGATGCTCCTGCTGCTGCTTCTACTGTAGCCATTTCTCAATCAATGGAAACAGTGGGAATTTCAATGGTTTTATGCGAGTAAAATTTCCTGGTAACTATAACTGGTGTGAAACCTATGGTTTTTTCAGTGAATTTAATAATTTTTTTAAATGTTAATTCCTAACTATAACTGGTGTGAAACCTATGTTTTTTCAGTGAATATATATATATATATATATATATATATATATATATATATATATATATTTATATATACATATATATGTATGTATATATATATAGATATATATATATTCCCAAAAGTTCCTTCGTCGAGGGCCCCCGACCCTGCAGGGCGGCCGTGGTGAGCGGGGAAGGAGATCCCGGTAATTAATACCAATAAACAGAATTGCCACAGCCCAGCCAGACTCAAAACAGCATTTATTCGTCTAGTTGTCAGCACATGAATGAACTCCTGACGAGTTTCGGTGCGATACCTTCATCATAGGATTTCCGGCTCCACAAGCACCAGGTGTTTTATGCTCAAAGTCACGTGTGCTGCATAAAAAGGCTCAATGTCCCATAATACCCTGCTCTTAGCAATGCAATACAATGTCCGTTATACCAAGTAGGGTTTAGAATATTGCAATGCAGTTAATTTCTCACAACAGTCACGTAACTCTGCATATTATGAAGTGCCAGTGAAGTTGACGTTCACACAATGCTGCCATAAATGTAATGACACTCACTGCTGGTTTGTCTGTAGCTTACGAAGTTGAGGCAGTAACCTCACTTGCCTCCCTTTCATTCCTCGAGCCTGGTAGTGTTTGGAAAATTCTTTTCCTTTTCACCATCACGAGGAAAGCGGGTCATGCCCTCCAATTTAAACATTCCCAAAAGTTCCTTGTGGTGAAACACATTAATGGTAGTGGTGGTGAATAAAACCCTGCTCCACAGCTTTGGAGTGCAACATTCATTTGTTCTACTAATTTATTGATGAGCTGGATTCCACCCTTTTCATGTCTGCACTGGATGGCAGTGCACGCTGTCTAGAGGAATCACATTTTTTATATATATATATATATATATATATATATATATATATATATATATATATATATATATATATATATATAATATGGTATTGTAATGGCATTTTTATAGCTCCTATTAATCCCTGCTGAGGCATCAAAGCACTTTTTTGATGAGAATCATGCTACTCCCGAACCCATAAAGAATTATTGGTGAATTAGTATTGTGAAAAATTAAACTATTTTGAGTGGTGGATATGTTGGTCAATTTTTTGGATTGAGAAGGATAGTGGAGGGATAGAAGAGGAAAAATGTTTGCATTTATATAGCGCTTGCTGCCCCTGATGAGGAGTTGAAGTACTCTTTTGGCGAGTAGCATGCTACTCCGGAACCCATAAAGGATTAGACGCGAATTGACTCTTGACCCTTGACCCTTGACCCGGTCACTCCACTACCGCACAGCCCCCGTGTGCCCGGATTCTGCTGCCACTGCCTGCTTGGCCCTCTTGCTGTCGCCTCTCCTTAGGGCCCCTGCTCTCCAGGATTGCCCTCGCTCTCCAGGCTTGCCCAGGCTTGCCCTCGCTCTCCCCCGCTCCACTTTCCCGCTCTTTGCAAGCCCCCCTCTGCTCTCCGCCGCTGCTCCCCATGCGGCCTGCTCCCTTCTCCTGTCTCCCACTCCCCATTTGCCGCCCCGCTCCTGCCCCCCAGCCGCTCCTCCCTCCCACTTCGCCATAAATGGCGGGGACCGCGCGTACGCGCAGCGGCCACGCGCAGCGGGCGCGCCAATTGCGCGCCAAAGCCCCTCGACCCCGCCAGAGCCAGCCAACCCGACTGAGCTACGACGCCGCCACCCTCCACACACTCAACACTGGCCGACATCCAGCCTGCTACCAAGCCACCCCGAAACACACCCACGGAGCCTTCACCTGCCACGCCTGCTACTTCACCTGCACTCGATCCTGCACCGCGCCAGCAAAAACAGCCGCCAACAACAACCACCTCAAGTGCATCCTGCTCAACACCCGCTCCATCTACAGGCACGCCGTCGAACTATGGGACCTCCTGGACAAAACGGCACCAGACATCGCCTTCTTCACGGAAACCTGGATGAACGCCTCCTCAGCCCCCGACATCGCCATTGCCATCCGGACGGCTAAAAGATCATCCGGAGGGACCGTGTCAACCAGACCGGAGAAGGCATCGCCATTGCCCACAGAAACACTATCCGCATCACGACCAACACCGATGACACCCTCGCCACCGCAGAGCACCTGCACTTCCAGATTCACACCGACCCCAAGACCACCCTCAGAGGAACCCTCATCTACAGACCCTCGGGACCACGCTCACACTTCAGCGAGGCCATCGCAGACTTCATCAGCCCGCTCGACCTCGCCTCCCCCGACTACATCCTCCTAGGAGACCTCATCTTCCAGCTGGAGAACGACCAGGACAACAACACCACCGCCCTACTATACTACCTCGCCAACCTCGGATTCAAGCAACTGGTCAACACCCCCACCTATTACGCCGGCCACACGCTCGACCCCGTCTTCTCCTCCAGCAACCACATCTCCTTCAGCCACACCACTGAGCTCCACTGGACCGACCACAGCTGCGTACACTTCAACTTCAGGAAAACAACGACCCACCACCGCCCTCAACAAACCCCCCGAAGATGCTGGAGCAAGATCACCACCGCCCGACTCACCACCTCCTTGAGCTAAACCCTCTCACCAACACCACGGACCCCAACGAAGGAGCCCGCAACCTCACACAGTGGATCACTGACTGCGCTGACACCCTTGCGCCACTGAAAAACCCTCCCAGCAACCTCAACAGCAAGAAAGCCGCGTGGTTCACCAACGATCTCAAAGACTCCAAGAAATCCTGCTGGGACCTCGAGAAAGCCTGGCGCCACAATCAGTCAACGGATAACATGACACCCCTCAAGAACGCCACCCGCAAACACCACCAGCTGACCCGCACCACCAAAAGGTCATCCTTCAGAGAACGACTGGACAACAACACCCACAACAGCAAGGAACTCTTCAACGTCGTGAAAGAGCCCTCCAACCCCTCAGACCTCAAGAACTTCCGCCCCATCTCGCTCCTCCCCTTCCCTGCAAAAGTCATCGAGAAAACCGTCAACAAACAGCCTTCCTGGAGACTAACGGCTCCCTCGACCCATCGCAGTCCGGATTCCGAGCGAACCACAGCACCGAGACCGCCCTCATCGCGGCCACCGACGACATCCGGACCCTGCTGGACAACGGAGAAACCGCGGCCCTCATCCTGCTCGACCTTTTGGCTGCGTTCGACACGGTCTGCTACCGCACCCTGACAACCCGCCTCCGCCACGCCGGGATCCAAGGAAAGGCCCTGGAATGGATCACCTCCTTCCTCTCCGACAGAACCCAAGGAGTCCGTCTCCCGCCCTTCCTCGCAGAAACCACCAAGATCATCTGCGGCGTACCTCAAGGCTCCTCGCTCAGCCCTACCCTCTTCAACGTCTACATGAGCCCCCTCGCAGCCATCGCACGCAAGCACAACCTCAACATCATCTCCTACGCCGACGATACCCAACTGATCCTCTCCCTCACCAACAACCCCACCTCCGCCAGCTTCCAGGACAGAATGAAAGACATCGCAGATTGGATGAAGCTCAGCCGCCTGAAACTGAACTCAGTCAAGACGGAAGTCCTCATCCTCGGCCCATCCATCTCCACCTGGGACGACTCCTGGTGGCCCCCTGCTCTGGGCCCCCCACCCAAGCCCACGGACCACGCACGCAACATGGGCTTCATCCTTGACTCCTCCCTCACAATGGCCAGGCAAGTTAACACTGTTACCTCCTCCTGCTTCAACACACTCCGCATGCTCCGTAAGATCTTCCGCTGGATCCCCACTGGAACCAGGAAAACGGTCACCCAGGCCCTCGTCACCAGCCGTCTGGATTACGGGAACGCCCTCTATGCTGGGACCACCGCCAAACTACAGAAAAGACTCCAGCGCATCCAGAATGCCCCAGCACGACTCGTCTTGGACATCCCCCGACACAGCCACATCTCCGCCCACCTGAGGGACCTGCACTTGCTCCCCGTCAACAAGAGGATCACGTTTAGACTCCTCACCCACGCACACAAGGCTCTCCACGACTTGGGCCCCGAATACCTCAACAACCGCCTCACGTTCTACACGCCAACCCGCCAGCTCCGCTCCGCCAGCCTCGCCCTCGCCACCGTCCCACGGATCCGCAGAACCACCACCGGAGGAAGATCCTTCACCTACCTGGCGGCCAAGACCTGGAACACCCTCCCCACCCACCTAGGACTCACCCAGGACCATCTCTCCTTTTAGGAAGCAACTCAAGACCTGGCTTTTTGAGCAGTAGCAGTCCCCTGATTAGGCGTTGAAGCACTTTTCGGTGAGTAGTGATGGAGCGGAAATCTCACTGTAATCTCTCTTTGGAAAACCTAGGAATTGTGGCACCATTACCTCTGATTACAGTTACCCTTGCTTCTGCTTCAGGTCGATAGATCTTGACTACTGTTTATGACCGGGGAAGTCCTTCATAACCACGGGCAATTTATCAAATGCAAATAAACATTTTAGTCAATAGAGAGAGTTCTGAGTAGTTTTAAAGAGATTTATTTTCCAATCACATTTAAGGTTCTCTGACTCTTCATTCTTTAATCAGATATCAATCAGGTTACATAATTGAAAATAGAAAATGTAAGTTAGTACAAGCATAGCATAATTACCATACAGAGTGTTCCGTAAAGAAACAATTCTAGTCTAAGACAGTGAGGCACAAATTATGTCATTCAGACCTCATGAAGAGTTAAAGAAATACAACGCAAGAGTGAGCTGCAGCATAAAGTTACATCAATCATTAATATTTGCAGAATCTCCCATGAAGAGAAATCTAGCATAAAACAAATAAGCTTTGACAAAGCCAATTAGTCACAACGTAAAGCTTGGGATGTTATCCATCAAGTCTGCCCTCTCCTTCCCCAAATCTTCAAATCATATCTGCTCTTCTCCTTTCATTTATGCATCGGAGTCTGAAACTCCTCTACAGCGCTTCTGTCTCTACATCTTGTCTGCAAGAGTTCTGCAAGTGTTCTGAAAACTCCTAACTAAGAATGAATTTATCAAAGAGTAATGTTACAAAGAATGTAGCATGACTTCATCTTCTTTCAACTGGAATCCAGCACTGTTCATAAGGACACCTGGACAACTGCATATGTCATCTTATCAGATAGGCGAAAGTCCTTCCCAGGGCAGGCATCTTAATTAATATAATTTCACCTACTAACCTTCTAATAAAACACATTATTTCTAACTAAACACATACATGCTGCAAAATAACCTTTTTAACCAAGCAAGAAACATTAAACGTAACATGCACTTTTAAAATAACGTGTGTTTTCTATTTACACGAAAACAACAAATTAACGAGGCTTCATTCAAACCTTCCTGCAACTACAGAGATACAGCTCGGAGGTACAGCTATAAAATATGAACCTGTTCTCTTCACAAGGAGAAAGAAATTCCTTTGCTTATCATGAAGGCCAACAGAAACTTTCTGAGAGCAAAAACTAATTAAGAGTGGTTTCTGTTTCTCTACATTATAAAATATCCTGCCAATTCTAATAAAACTTATTTCTACTAATTCACAATTCTAACACTTACGCAAATTAAAATCACATTTTGATAGTGAGAACAAAATCTAAACTAAAATACATTTAAATCAAGCTATGGATTACTTGCACATGGGTTACATAAATTGCTAAGGGAAAAGTGTCTAGCCAAAGTCTGTGCTTTTCAGAGCTCATGTTTTCACTTTGTAGCAGAAAATATCTTCGTGTCACTTTTCAAATGCAGTTTTCATTCCTGAAGCGAAGGCAGGTTTTCCCTCAGTGATGCTAGATTTTAAAACACAAGTGTAGGCTCTTTCAGTAGCATGCTACGCCGGAACTCAAACAGGATTAGCAGGAATTAGTATAGCAAAATATGCAATTAGTTTGAGTGGTGGACATGTTAGTCTTTTATTTGAATTGAAAAGGAATAGTGGTGGGATAGAAGAGGGAAGGGTCTTTTCTGGAAGTTCATAGCAGTAGGAAGGGGTTTGGGTTGAGTAAAGCGAAGGTGGAAGGGGAAGAGTCAGAGGGAATATATATTTATATATATATATATATATTTTCAATAAAAAGATGCACCGCACTCCCGCAGTCTTCTATACCTGTTTTGTTTTATTCAAAACACAGTCTCCACCACCACCCTCACCGATGTTTCGACCAAGAAATGGTCTTTCTCACGATTTACGTGAGTCCATCCTCGCTTCCTAACTTTAAACATTTGCCATATTAGTCCATTATGAGGAATTATGGGACTTGTATTTTTTTACAAATCACAAATGTCTCTTTCAGTCTTGATCATTGATTGTATAGTTATTTGTTTTGTACATATCGTGTGGAATCGCCATGTTAGTCATCAGTGATGAAAGAGTTTCCATATTTACATTTATTTGTGTTATTTAACTGTTTTTTTTATTGTCCCTGCACATTGCTGGCTTTTGCTGACTTCTGTTCAATATTATTTCCCATCCTCACAGATAGTCCTGTTGGGGTTCTGTCTAATATTGTTTTATTACCTTCCTGATAAATGTGCACGGGTTAGTACCCATTATAGGTTGGTACCTATATGTCAAAGTAATTGCATGCTAGTCTTTCGTATATGCTTTCTTTGTTTGACGATTAAGGGTTAGTACCCTACTTTTTTAATCACTCAATACACATTTTCCTCCTACCTTGTCCATGGGTACTTCCTATAAATTAATATGGAGATCCTCATCTCCGTTCAAGCAGTAAGGAGCCTTGGTCTTAAATCTAATGATCAGACGCGACTCCTGTCTTCTCAGTTTTAGCGTCTGATTACCTCCTCTCTCATTGACAGGGACTGTTGCAATTCCGAAGTACTGTATATCTTGACAATTAATTATATGTTGGGTGTGTAGATGTTCGGATAAAGCATAGCTCATGTCCCCATGTTGGATCGCACTCAGGTGTTCGAGGATCCATTTGCGTAGAGGACAGATCATACTTCCTATGTATCGTAGGCTGCAAGTGCATTCAATCATGTATACAACATATGTTGTATCGCATGTGATCTTTTCATTGATTAGGAATGTCTTTCCCTAGAAATCCTTAACCATTTTGGTGCTTTGCCGATCTTACATGCTTGGCATTTGTTGCAATGCGTAAATCCTTTTTGTTTTTCCATTAACCAACTTTTCTGTTTCTTAGTGGTGAAATGGATTTTCACCAATTTGTCCTCTAGTGAAGGCACCTTTCGAAATGTTATCATTGGTTTTGTTCCAATTTCCTGTCCTGTGTCTGGATGTTTTACCAGGACATTCCAGTACTTTTAAAAGATGTTTGTAATTTGATAACTTTCCTTACTATAGGTCAGGATTAATCTTGTTCCGTCTTTCTCTTCATTAGTTGCATTTCTGTCTCTGCTGGATAGTATTTTTTCTCTGGGGAGATTTTTTGCTTTTTCCAAGGTCTCTTTCACATCTCTATACTTGTATCCTCTTCTCATGAACCTTTGCTCTGTTTCTTTCAGGCGTCTTTCCGCTACTTTTGTATCAGAGCAATTCCTCTTCATCCTGATGAACTCCCCATATGGGATGCTCTTCTTGAGTTGTTCCAGATGAAAGCTTGCGCCGTGAAGATCACTGTTTGTAGCAGTGTGCGTCCGAAATATCTTGGTGGGGATTCAATCTTCCTCAATATACACCGATATATCCAGGATTTGGACTTGTTTTTTACTCATATTGTATGTAAATTTCAGTGCCATTTGGTTGTTGTTTAGGATCTCGAAGTATGTTTTAAACTCATCCATACTCCCATTCCAGATCAGAAAAATAATGTTTATGTATCTTAACTATAGCTCAATTTTTGATGTGCATTCCTCATTTTCCTCATTCCATGCCACAAACTTCTCCCAGAAACCAATTGTGAGATTGGCGTAGCTGGGTTAAAATGAAACGCCAATGGTAGTCCCGCATTTATGGGTATACAAATAAACATTTCAGTATGTCTTAATCCTGGATGTTTCTTTGGCGCAAAAAGTAGCCCACAGGTTTGAGTCCGATTTAGTGATCAATCAAGGTGTATAGTGACACCACATCACTTGTTATTAATAGGAAACCCTTTTGCCATCCCATGTTAGTTAGTGTTCCTAAAACATCCAGTGGGTCCTTAATATAGGAGCTTAGATTTGTTACCATGGGTGCTAGAAAGTGATCGACATACACAGTAATATTTTCATAGAGAGATCCGCAACTTGCTACGATCGGTCTTCCAGGTGGATTTATTAGAATCTTCTGTACTTTTGGCAGGAAATATATGGTTGGCATCACTGGGATGTCATTATACAGGAACCTGGCTTCCTCTTCATGGTTGAGTCCTTGATTTTTCCATGCCTCAATTTTCCATCCCAAGTCCACTGTCAATGAATTCAATGAATTAATTGACAATTTCATATAGTTCTTTTTGTCGTTTAGTTGTTTCATGGCTTCCTTTAAATAGTCGTCCGTATTGAGTATCACCACGTTCACTCCCTTGTTGGCCAGTTTGATTATCAATTTTGGTAATACAGTTCTCTAATATTTGTTAAAGTTCTCTTTTTTGATGTAACATTCTCCATCTTTTCAAAATCTGCAACAACAAGTTTGTGGAAGAGATCAATTTTATCCCCAGGACTTAGTGTAGGGCAGAATTTTGATTTAGGTTTTAGACCAGAGCGTATATGTTTGTCCATGGTGATATTTAGGACTTGAGACTCTGTCATGTCTTCTCACTGTCAGATATGTTCATCATTAGATTGTATGTTATCTTTAAATTGGATATATCTTCAGTGTTCAAATTTGCACTTTACTCTTGGTTTTACGTCTTTGCTCTTGTTACACATCCTGTTTTTGAGAGGAATTTTCTCAGTTTTAACTTCCTGATGTATCTGTAGAGATCGATTCTTGTCTCCACATGGTCATAATGTTGCTCAGGGCAGAAAGTCAGGCCTTTATTTAAGACATTTTCCGCATTCGTGTCCAATACATCATCTGATAGATTAATAATCAGATTGTTGGAGTCTGGGGTTGTTGTCACTTTATTAATTTCTTTGTCGTTCTGTTGCAAAGACGTAACCCCCTGGTCTTTCCACTTCCCCTTCGTGTTTTGCTTCTTCGTTTGGGCTTGTTGTCTGTGTCTTTCCTCTTCCTCTTGCCTGAAGTCTTCCTCTTCCCCTCTCTCTTGGTGTTCTTTGATCTATATAGATCAATTTCATCTCCTCTAAAAATGTTGTACGTCCTCCAACTCTCACTGTTCGCTCTTCTTCACTCAGGTCTGATTCCGATTCGCTCACTGTAATTTTTGCTGATTCTGCCAGTGTCAATTTTCCAGTATCAAGCTGTCTTTTTAATGCGTCGAATCTCTTGGCAAAAGCCAAAATTGCCCCTGATTCATAATCATATTCGTTGCGTTTGAATTTGCGTTTTTTCTGTTGTTCCACTTCATCCTCATATTTGTCTAAGTTCTTTTCCATTTCCTTTCTTAGTATATTGCATTTGTCTTTCGTATTCAGAGCGGCAGTCTGTGATTCCAAGGCTCTGATTTCTTTATATCTTTTTTCGCATATTAAATTATTATTAGTAACATATTTTTGGAGCACTGTGAGCTATTGTTTGCCCATGCCTACAGCATTTCAGGCCTTGTGTCAGGATGGGTTGGCAATGTGAAGATCCTCAGGCCCCTCGGGATGCGTTTGTGCTCAATATACTTTTCAAGAGTGATTACTTCCCAGCTTTTCGAAATGTCCTTTTTTAATATCTTTTCCAGCTGGAAGAATAGTTGTTTAGTATTTCTCTGACTCATAGTGCCTTCTCTGTTATCACCATTCCATATGTCAGCCCCTGTGCCTTTCCTAAATAGTGTTTCTGCTTTCAGGCTCCTCTTTGCCGCTCTTGCTTCCATTTTATTGATACATTGATATGTAATCAGTGTCATTCCTGTGTCCCTTCTCAATTCAGATGGTGTTATTTATTTTTTGTGGTGTGTGCTTAATCAGTTTTGAATGCTGAGCGGTAACCTGGACCTCTTCTAATTGTCCAAAGTATCCCGCTTGCTTCGACATCTGCTCATTCAAATTCTAGTGAGATTCCTACCCCAGTCTGCTCCTTACCTCGCAAGCCTCAGATCGGCGGTGTTCTCCGGCTCCGCTCACTCGGCGCTTCCACTCCAGGTTCAAAACGCGGCTGTGCCTCTCTTGTGCTGCTTCAATCAGGGCATCTTGGTTCTTGTTCATCTTTTGGCAGCATAGAAACAGTTCTTCAATTCTCTCCTAGCCCGGATATTTATTTCACACTATGCCTTCCTTGATGTTCCGCTTCGTTGTCTCTCAAGACTCCATTGTAATTGATGTTGGGTGCCGCTGTTTCAAGTCAATTCTTCTCCCAAATGGAAGCTCACTCTTCCAGATTGCACTCTTGAAGGAACAGATTAATAATATCATCAAAGTAATTTTCCGATTGTTTATGTACAAATGGTTAGAATCCACAATGGGATTATAGTATACTATGATAACACTGTACACTTTGTTCATTTCAAAATGGCCACAACCTTTTCTGATTTACTAGGTTGATATGCAGTGAGAAGTCTTATGTTCATGTTGATTATGTCTTGTGGAATCATGCATCACAAGGGTATTTAATTAATGGATTGGAAATGTGGCGCTGACATTGAGAAAGGCCAGGGAGCTAAAACGGGTTTGTCAGTCAGGGTGACACACATTGTGTTTACAATAAAATATCAATTTTCACCGAGCCCAGATTGCCCCGCGTTTTTGGAGTGACTATGTGGTAAGGAGAGTCCGTCATCGCGTGTTGGAAGAAAATTCACCCCCTCTTCAGCGAGATTACATCCAAGAAGAGAGGATTATTTCTTTTTTTGTTTTTCAATATTAGACCTGCTTTTAGAGTTCTTTTTTGAAAAACAAAAAAGGTCTGATGCGCTGCAACCTGCAAGATAGCATATATGCGTCAAACTTGAAGTGCATTCAAAGGAACTAATTTGATGGTGGTTCCTCTGAAGGCACAGCAATCACCTCTGGGTCCATGGTGATCTCTACAGATGGCAGGTAGCAGTCAATAAGCTTTGCAGTTGCAATGTTTTTGCCACTCTGACGGGGGTAGGCTACCCTCCAATCTCTGAGGTACTAAGGGGCCGATTAGGATCGCGGACGGACTTGAGTCCGTCCGCGACCCCTGAGGAGGAGGGAACGTCCGCATGGGCTGCGGCGTTCCCTCCGAGCAGATTAGGATGTGACCGCCAGGGTGGCGGTCACATCCTCTATCATTAACATTGCGGCGGATGCAGCTACAAGCTGTACCCCCCGCAATGTTAAAAATGCATGCATCGCATTTGCATGCACAAAGCAGCAGGCACTGCGCAGTGCCTGCCACTTTGTGCATGCAAATGCAGGGGGGTCCATAGGTACCCCCCATGTGCACCCCCTACCCCCCTTTCACCCAGGGGGCCCGCAACAGGCCCCCGAAGTGAAAGTCCGTATGCTTTTCCACGGCGGAAAAGCCGCCGCGGAAAAGCATGTATTCACCACCATCCTAATATGGCTGGCGGTGTCTGATAGACACCGCCAGCCATGTTAGAGCTTTTCCGCCGCGGTCGGAAGGCGACCGCGGCGGAAAAGCGGCGGACGGAATTCAAGACCCACCAGCCATCCTAATTTGGCGGTGTGTCTTTGGAGGCTCCGCAGCGGTTTTTCTGCATCCTCCGGGCCGGCGGTGGCTTCCGCCGGCCCGGAGGATGCGGAAAAACCGCAATCATAATCGGCCCCTTAGTGTTGAGCATTATGTAAACCAGCCTTCAAGGGATCAATGATACATCTCTTTTATCTAGACATGACCAGTTTTAATATTTTGATATGGGACATATCAATGTCTCCTGCTCAAAATCCTTACTTTAAACTTCAAACATTTGACAAAATGTTTGTGTAATTATGGTTTCCTTTGTCCAAGACGACACCATGGGAATATGACAACAACACTACGATCAAATGGGACCCAAGGGAATATTTAAAGACCAAGCTCTGGGAACATTCCCAACAGATACATAACAACAAAAGAGTGCCAGAGGGTCTATAGAAAAAGTGAGTTTACAGAGTGTGCTACCGCTCAACACAGAAGATATGGTACCATATCTAGACAGCTAATCTTTTCAAACTGTCTTAACAAATTTTTAATATTGGCGGAGTGAGTATCATCCAAATAAATTTTGTTCAGTACTCCCTCATCCAATTTTAACACACTTCTTCTTCTTTTTATTCTTTCACTAGTTTTTTTGCACTGCACCAAATTAGTCACATCACGCTTTACCACTCATAAGCTCAGAGGAGTGGTACACCATACTACTTGTTATTTCAGTTAAAGGGACCATTTACCACCTTGGTTCCCTTTTTTCTGAGAATAATACATCAGGGTAGATGGTTTCAAAGGAATCCCAAATGATGAAGGGCGGTTCCGAGTGGTGACTGATGGGTATCTTTGACCATCTGCTAGGGTGTCATTGATTACCTTCCTTTAGTCAGTTAGAAAGTTCTGTGTTGAGCGGTAGCACACTCTGTAAACTCACTTTTTCTATAGACCCTCTGGCACCATGTGAATATGGACATGTTTGGACCTCAGTTAAGCATATAGATTGAGCCCAGAAGGTTCAGATATGTTTCTGTCGAAGATTATTTTTGAGACCCATCAAGCCATATCTTGCCAGGGTTGCCTGTGTTCCTGTTCAAAGGGGACATGGGCTTGCAGTTCTGACTGGAGTAGTTGTGTTGGGTCATGATCAAGGATCATTTGCATAACATTGGTCCTTGTCTATAGTAGGATGGTGAGAAAAAATTATGGACTGGTATGTAGCCAAGAATAATTACCAGTGGCTCAGATTACATCAAGAATGACCACTTCACTTTGTATGGTTTGGCTTCACAGCACAGCGTCCCCAGCCAATTGTGTGACCATCACTGAAGAGAGATGTTACTAAAGAGAGATGTTGGGTCTACCCACACGTCGGGAGTCAGGACAGAAGTTGTGTCAGTCCACACAAATCTGCTTGCCCTCCAGGCAACTGTGTTCAATGTATTTACTCATCTGCATACGCTTGAACTTTCAGGGGCATACATATGACTATGTAATGCTTTAAAAGTGAACATTAGATCATTTATTGTGCTTGTCCATCTCTAGCAGCAGCAGAGATAGGAGAAGAGGAGCAATGAGGAATGTTTCACAGTCTCCTTTTCTGTTATTAACTTTACATTTCAAAGGGCAGATTTGTTTTTGAGGGCAGCATGGACAGCTATGGCTACACTAATCTACATAGACATTTAGGCCTGACTTGAAAGTACAACTGTCACCTGAATTTATGTGATGGACAAATAAAGATTTTTCAGAGTACTACTGGCTCCTGTAAGTACAGGATTTGATTGGGTCTTATTTGTGTGTTTTCACAAAAGGACTGTTTATTTTGTACTTGTTCGCTTGTGGTAAGAATTATACTCAATACAGTACATAGATGGTTATAGTGCAAGCCAATTATCATGGATGGCTATAGACCTGATCTATTTATTAAATGTTAGAATAAATACACCAGGCCTGACATATTTTTTGTAAGAAAAAGCATATGTTAAAATCAATAGATATTTAAGTGTTTGTTGTTACTGCTACATGAGAAAGCATACCAGTAGATATTTTGTTGCATGGAATCTCAGAGATTACCATAGTAGGAAATGGTTTTGGTATTGGTTACCCTGTTTGAAAAAATCAATGATATAGGTTTGTTCTGTGAGAATCATTGTTAGGCAGTCTTAGGAGATACACTATATTGCTTAGCCAAGTGTAATCTTATGTTTCGTGCTAATGTTATGACTGTGTGTCAGATGGTTGCCCTGTGGAAAAGCTCATGTTCAACACTGCAGGCCTGAGTTGGTTATGGGGACCAGCAATAGGTCTGATTGATGTACTGGGAAACGTTATGTTGTTTTTATTTTTTTTTATTTTATTTTTATTTTAGAAGATTTGTACAGCGCTAGCTGGACCAGAGGGTATCAGAGCGCTTCACAACAGGTACAGTTATGAGCAATTTTCGGCGAAGACAAACATCTGTAATTTACCAATTTAAGAGCATTAAAAACAAAGTTACAATACAGATCTTCAGGCTGAGGGGGATCAGGAAGAGGAGTTAGTTGCCCTTCCCAAAGTCATTTGTGGATTTCTCGTTACGATCGAGTGCAGTCAAGGAAGAGGGCTTTGAGAAGGATCTTGGATTTCGGGAAGGAGGTGGTCGTTCTGATGTGGGGGGGATGGAGTTCCAGATCTTAGGTGCATTTCCTGCGAAGGATTTATTTGCGGTTTTGTGTTTCCGGGATTTCTGTAGGATGAGTAGAAGCGTGTTGGAGCTTTTGAGGTGCCTGGACTGGCCAGCCCTTTTGAGTTTGGTGGCCAGGTAATCTGGTTGTCCAGTGTGCAGGGCTTTGTGGGTGAGACAGGCTGTACGGAAGCTGGCTCGTTGATCAATAGGGAGTCACCTCAGTTCCTTAAATGCTGGAGAAATGTGTTTGAATTTCTTAGTTCCTGTGACCATTCTTGCTGCGGCATTGAGGGTAGTGGTCAGGGGACCTAGGTGGGATTTTGCTGTCCCGGTCAGGGCTGCAATTCCGTAATCAATTCTGGACAGCACCAGTGCCTGGGTAGCTTGTTTAAGATCCTTCGGGGGGAGGAAGGGTTTTATTTTGTATAGCAGTTTCAGATTTAGGAACGCACTTTTGGCGGCTTTTTAGATTTTTTTTTCATGTCCAGTTTGGGGTCAAGGGTAATACCTAGGGATTTCACAGAGTCCGTTGGCGCAAGGGCACCATTGAGGGCGTCAATGGCTTTGAGCCATTCTTCGATATGGGGGTTTTCATCTCCGTTAGAAATGAGGAGAACTTCTGTTTTCTCTTGGTTGAGTTTAAGGTGGTTCGCTGAGAGCCAATGTTGGACCTCTTTGAGCGTGACATTTAGTCTGTGTATGTCTTTAATCGAGGTGGTTTCCAGATAAAGTTGTGTGTCGTCTTCTTAGAGGTGGAAGGGGATGTTGGAGTTCCTGAGAAGTGTGGTGAGGGGTTCCATGTAGATGTTGAAAAGTTGGGGAGAGGGTACTGATCCTGTGGAACTCCTCTGTTGACTGGAAGGAGGTCAGAGTCAAAGTTATTGATTTGTAGTCTTTGCGTGTGGTTGTGGAGAAAGGAGGAGAACCAGTTTAGTAACGTCATTTCAATGCCCGCTCTTCCATGGAGGACTTTGAGGAGCAGGTTGTGATCAACTGTGTCGAACCGGCCGATAAATCTAGGAGAATGAGAAGGCTGCATTGGTCTGAGTCAAGTGACTTGTGAAGATCGTCTAAGACATTTAAGATTGCGGTTTTGGCGCTGCATCCCTTTCTGAATCCTGATTGAAGAGGGTCTAGTAGCTTAATATTCTCTAAGTGTTGGGTTGGCTGTGGAAGAACACATCTTTCTAGAGTTTTGGATAAAAGAGAAAGGTTCGATAGCGGTCTGAAGTTGTTCATGTCCTCAGCGTCTAGCCCGGGTTTTTTTAGTAGCGGCGTGACTTGCCCTACTTTGAGGCAGTCTATAATGATTCCCGAGCTCAGTGAGCTATTGATGATCTTGCACCAAATTGGGGCTAGGGTAAGCTTCAGGTCTTTAGCCAGGCTCAAGGGCAGCTGATCTAGGGAGTGGGATGAGGGTCTAGCGGAGGCGGTCAGATTGGGAGGCGGTCAGATTGACTATCTCTTCTTCCTGGATGGGGCGTAAGGAGGACCAGTGAGTAGGTATGTTCACTGGGGTGTTGCCGTATGTTGTTGGCCTCAAGTTCTCAATGGGAGTTTTGGGAATTGTGCTGAGAGGTGATTTTTGCGCTGAAAAAGTTAACAACATTGTCGGAGTGATCTTTGGACCCCACTATGTTGGATGCCATCGGTATGGATGTTTGGTTCCTAATGATGTTAAAGAGTTCTTTGGGGCATTTTTTTGCATTGTCTAACGCGGAGCAGAAAAAGTTGTCTTTTTGTTCCTAATGTGTTTATTGTAGTTTCTGCGTACTTCCTTAAGTTGATCGCAGTGGAGGGAGGAGGACTTGTTCCTCCAGATTCTTTCTAATGATCTGAGGTGTCTTCTTTCGTCATTGATGTTGGTGGTGAACCAGGACCTGAAGGGGGTGTTTCTGGGTTTTTTTAGTTTCAGGGGCGCCAGAAGGTCCAAGGTGAGTGTCATGTTAGAGTGGGAGAGAGAGGTAAGTTTGGTTGTTAAGACGTGCTCCGTCCTGCTTGGGAGGAGCATGCTTAGCCCTTCTTCTAGTGAAGCCCGGGGGACTCGAGCTGTGTTCCTGACCCATTTGGGAGGGGCCTGCATAGGGGGTTGAGATAAGGCCGGTTGGTTGATAAGGAAAAGTATAATGTGGTGGTCCGACCAGTCCACGGGAATGATAAAGTCTATAGTGATTGTGTTTCTGTCCGAGATGATTGCATCCAGGATCGTTCCTCTATGGTGTGTTTCTTCTGAGCAGTGTTGGGTCATATCATTATCCAGCAGGAGGCTGTTGAGAGATTGGATGAGCGGATTTTTTTTTTCATTCCATCTAAAGTTGAGGTCGCCCAGAATTATACTGTAGTCGTTGCTGAGTGCGCATTGGGTGATCAGGTCAGAGAGCTGTGTTCCAAATTTGTTGGCGATGCTGGAGGGTGGTACAGGAGATGGCAGCGAAGCGACCTATTCGTGCGCGATTTGATGTTGACCGACAGGCATTCAAAGTTGTTATAAAGGCACGAGGAGAATTCTGAGATGGAGAGATCACTTTTGTGAATGGTTGCTATGCCACCGCCTCTATGTTCATGTCTATCTTTGTGGATAATTGAGAACCCGGGCAGCACCAGCATGTCCATGTTGGGGTAGGACAGGGTGTTGAGCCATGTTTCCGTGATGAAAGCTACATCTAGGTCATGGGAGAGGATGGCTTCTGCTAATTCAGTTGCATGTTTGGAGGCAGATCTACTGTTGATGAGAATGCAATTAATGGAATGTTTTCTTCGGACTTCGAATTGCTGGGCTCTAGGTATGGAGGATAGGTGCGCTGGGGGTCTGGTGTCTCTCCGGGGCAGATGGTCCCTACCCACTCCAGTGATAACTTTGATCGAGGATTTTGGAGCGGAGTACATCAGCGGGACCTGTGCTAGGGTGGGTGGAATCACATTCTGTGACCGAAGTGCGGACTTAGGGTAGGGGTTGGTTGTATGATGCGGCGAGTGTGGTCGCATCCTGAGGGGAGAGGTTGGGGTTTGATCTTCTAGGCCTATCTGCTCGTGACTCATTCCACAGTTTGGTGAGTGATGGGCGAGATCTGGGGGGGGGGGCAGGGGTCCGGTTGGGGGGCAGTGATTCATTCCTACTAGGTTGGGATGGGAAGTGGGGAGCTATGGACTGTTGGGTGGACAAATGGATTTTCGCTAGGGAGGATAAGGTTTCATTCAGGCCACAAACTAGGATTTCGAGCTACGCTTCCATAAGGTAGTCCCTGTTTCATCTCCTATTATGGGGAAGAGGGATCCAATTGGTTTAATAAATAAGGAGGAAACAGAGGCTTCGGATTACTTGTACGAACTGAAGAAAGTAGTCTTTTGCCCTCAGTATACAACAAGAGGCCCTTATTATATCTTGAACCGTGGAAATATTCTGAAATTACTGAATGCAATTGTAGATTTGAAGGATGTAACATCAGATGATTCGGAATCAGTGGAGTTTAAGAAAGATTGTAATAACTTTTATGATGAAATCACTGTTACAACTTGGCATAGTGATGAAATTGTCCGTAAAATAATCACTAACAATAATCAATTTGAGAAACGGGGCATCAAAGTGTGGAAAAGTAAATTTTGCCATGTTCTGTGTCCCTACGTGTCCTCCATCTTATGTTATGTGTGCATGATTAAATATGCATATGTATCCCCCATGTTCGATTAAAGACGCAATTACAGTTGTGTCCATCTCTAGTATGCCAGTTTCCAGTTCTTGTGAAAGCTACGAGTATTAGGCCTATGTAAAGTTGCGTTGCCACGTTTCTCAGTGTGCACGCTATTTCATTGTAAAGTCCCCGTTTCTAGGCCTCATAAAAGGGCCTGGACACCAGATTCAGCTCCTGTCTCCTGAACCCTCGCTGAGGAGCGATACAGCCCCCACCTGTATCCTCGACCCTTCACTTACTTCCTGCCTCACAGTGCCCGGCTCAGCCTGGCTCTGCCTCTGAGTCTGCCAAGAGTATGTTATGATTCTAGTTATCAGTCCAGCCCTCCTTCTCTGCATTCCTAAGCTACTGAATCGCATCAATAGTTTCCGTCATTGTCTAGCCTTTACGTCTCCATGTAAGAGAAATACTGCATTTAATGGTCATTTAATATTCTTCATCACGCACTACATGTAGAATAATGCATGCTCCAGTCTTAGAGTCTGTTAGCTTTTACCCCGATAACTTTTGGATTCTATCAACATGTTCTCTAAACATTAGATACTAGATACTGTTTAGGTACATGTCGCCCTGACTCTCCAGACTTCAGTCTCTGCTCCTAGCACAGAGTTCATAGCCTCCAGCTTCTCCTAGTAACACGTCATTGTCAGTTTGCGCGCACCATTAGGTTAGAGGTCCCGGCTCCTTAGGTAGCCCCCTCCATGTTTCCGCCCCATTTATGACATATTCTGTTACGTTTACATCACATGTCCATGTATACGCCCCTGTTACACCCATTTTCACCCTTATCTTTCGCGACTGCTATTGACCACACCCACTGCTCCGCCTACTGTAATTCATTGTAATGCAACTGTTTTAATATATATGCTTGTGCACTGCTATTAAATGTTACCCATTCCCTTACGCCGATTCTGATCCTAGCCCCGGCAGCGCTGCCATCCCATTCCTGTGCAGGTTGTCCTGTTCCTGGCCGGCCCCCTGACTCTCTGCAGCCGTGACGGAACCATACCGTGCACGTGCAGATATTTCTGCTTCAAGTATCCCTCAGGCCCACGGAGGAGACGGAGGTGACGGTCCAGCATCCAGACGAGGCGGTGGAGGAACGCGGCGAGTCCCGACCAGAGCCCAAGCCGAGAGTCCAAGGTCCGAGGTATCAGGAGGCCCACCAGTAACTGAAGTCCGAAGTTCGTCCGTCCGGCGTCGAAGCAGTCCAGTCCAGTCCGAGGCCTTCCGTTCTTGCTGCCCGGTGAGTACCATTGCTGGGGTAGTATCTAGACAGGGTCAATCTAATTGACTCTGGTCCGTGGGTTGGTGGTACACAGACCCACAAACGAAGTGTCCACTTCGGTGGATGCGGGTCCTGACGTGTCTCTTTATGAGACCGGTAAGTTTCGTACTGTTTTAGCAGTGCATCTAGTTTCTGTTCTAATCAGTTCTGTTCTCGAGAAATTCATGTATTCTGTTTTCAGTATTCCAGGTAGTATTCTGTCCGAACTGTTATTTTAAATGTTCTTCATGTATTTTAATGTCGTGGTATGAATGTGGAGTAATTATAGTGTTCATTGTGTATTGTATTGTGTCTAGATTACAGTTCAGTCATGCCCTTATTCTCGAAATTACGTCAGTTAAAAACTAGAAAAGGTCTGCTAGAAGCAGCAGTTCCTGTCCCGCCTAGGGACAGTCCAGGTCATTTTATGTATCAGAAGCATGGCATAAGTGCCATATTATATCTAGATTTATGGGTAGAGTATACCAAACAGTTAGAAGAAAAGTATAGATGGCCCGTATCGGGTACATGGGATGCCGAGTGCATCATGCGAGTAGAAGAAGCATTATGGAAAAAGAAAGCCAGACAGTCACAGAAAGATGCCATCGAGTTATGGCGTAAAGAATCTCATAAAAGAACCGAAAAAGAAATCAGAAAGTCAGAACTAAGTAGAGAATCCTTAGAACGAGCCCAAGAAAGGGAACTAATCGAGATAGGTGAACGAGTTAAAACAGAACAGTCAGACAGACAGAGGCATGCCCTTATTAAGGGTATGTATCCTCTTCTTGCCGAGGGCTTGCCAAAAGCGACCCCGGAGGCATCCAGTAATTTTCCGCCACCATTAGTTCCGACTAAGCTACGTCACAAACCGACCGCAGCTGATATTTTCATCTCGTCCTATTTGGACGACACAGTCCCAGAATATGCAAATCCTGTTCCGCCAGCTCCTGTAAATAATGTAAATCCTGCTCCTCCAGTCACGGGAGTACCTGTTACGGTACCCCCGGTCCAGCCTACATTACAATTTCCCGCCACGCTAGTACGAAGAGTATCAGTCGACGATTCCAGTTTAGGGGCCGCAGGAGGAGGTCCTCCTGGTATCCCGCCACCGCACCAACGTAGAACGTTGGCCGAGTTACATGAATGTGCGTTA
Organism: Lissotriton helveticus; assembly: GCF_964261635.1. NCBI lineage: Eukaryota > Metazoa > Chordata > Amphibia > Caudata > Salamandridae > Lissotriton > Lissotriton helveticus. Next base: position 1,650,617,325 of record NC_136068.1, read on the forward strand.
CAGCGTACGCCCAAATTTAAGTCCGTTGCAGAAATCCGACGAGCTCTTACTGAATGCCGCTATGATCCGGTTGCAGGTGATGATAGTACAGTAATATATTCCATCCGTGTAAGACGGGTGACCGGGTATTTAGACACCCTACCAGATATGAAAGGAGATCTAGACAGAATATATCGTTTCATCCGTACAGGGGATGATCCAGAAAGTATTGGCGAAGCCATGTCTCAAAGGAAAGCTGAGATCCAGCTCATGTTATTAAAGTTCCTGATTAATTGTCTAATAAGAGAACAAGATTCCCCGACTAAAGATCAGGCCGAAATGAAAATCCTGACAAGGTGGAGTGATAATATAGCCGAGGGTAAACACAAGACTATCAGTAGTATAGAGAGTATGTACAAGAAAATCCGTAAAGAAATAATAAAGATACACGAACAACGTAAAGCAGCACAAGTAAACGAGAAAGAAAATGACTCTTCTACTGAAGAGGTAGAGGACGAGAATCCCGCCAGAATAGCGTATGTAGGAAAATCTAGATTTCCAGATCGCCATTTGCGCCTAAAACACAAGTCAGTTTTACATCATCCAGCACCAGAACAAGGTTCTCTGGAACAAGTATTTCAAGCTACCGATCACATTCTGAAATCACGAATCGGTTATAGTGAGTTAAGTACTATGCATGAACAAGAACTAGCCCGATCAGCAGTCCGATGGATTACTGATTCTACCACTTTTCCAGACGAAATAGTGGCACAAATGTTCCTGAAATTGCCCCCAGCCGAGCAGCGACTGGTGGGTATGTATATGATCCAGCACCTCATTACTCTGTATGAGGGTCAACATTCTGATCCAGGTCCATTACACGATGTCCTGAACGAGTTACTCCAGTATAGATGGAAAGGTTTAGGTACCGATTTAATTAGTGTCATTCTAGAACAGCGCCACAAATATAGAACGTTTTTGAACCCGCATTTTGTTCATGACTCACCTCCAGAAAGTAAACCCTTTTACATAGACAGACAGAATCCGTTACGAGAAGTACACCCAGTTAGGACAACAGATGGTGAAATGCAACGAGTGTTTGTTTACACTCCGATTACAAAGATGGAACTCTTAGAGATGAAAAAGTTAATTCCCTGTCATGATAAAGATCCAGCAGGGTTCCACCGGGAATTAAAAGACATGCTCCGTATGGGAGAATACACGTATCCAGATATAATTAAAATGTTAAAAGTCCTGTTGCCCGCAGGGGTATATGAAAAACTCAAGGAAAAAGATTGGGAGGTGGGAGAGAAAAAGATCGATTGGGCAGTTCTAGAAGCCGAAGATAAGATACGAGTACCAGGTACCGGTCTAGGAGAAAAATGTAAAGAATTACCTTAACTGTTAATTCAAGTTTTGCCAAGATTATTAGCCACTAAAAAGGAAGACTGGGATGCAATCTCAGCCTGTAAACAGAAACAAGATGAAGACACTAGTGATTTTTATTCTAGATTTGAGAAATGCTTTAGTATCAACAGTGGCCTCAAGACAAGTAGCGAGTCATACCCTCATCTTTTTGTTACTAAATTAGTCGAGAATTCAAGTCCAAAAGTTAAGAATTGAGTTTTGAAAGTCGAAAGTACCTGGCAAGCTAATACCCCGTCCCAGATGTTACAGATGCTTCAATACCACCAGAATAGAATCAGAGAAGAACAAGATCACGAAAGGAAACGCATGAAAGACACGAAAATGAAAGTACTAGTTGCACAATCTGTTCCTCAAGACAGTCAGAAGAGGGGTACGAATCAAGCCAGTCATCCTGCAGTTCCCGTTAAAGGGACATGCAATTATTGTAAACAGCCAGGTCATTTTATAAACGAGTGTGCAGTTCTGAAACACAATATAGCTACCGGTAAGACTAAAGAAAGACCACGTCCGCCTAGACAAGAACAAGTTTCACAGACTTCTCAGCCACAGAATGCACAACAGACAGTTCCAGCACCGCAGCCTATTGCTGCAACACAGCATGTTACACAGCAGATGTACCAGTATGCACAGTCCGAGTATCCAGAGTATCAGCCATATTCATGAAACTGCCTAGAGAGGGAGGTAGGCTTGCCTCTCATCGAGATACCTGTAGATCAAGAGGGTCCCTATGTTCATAGTCAAGTATTAGGGAAGGACAGAAAGTTTTTGATTGATACAGGGGCAAGTAGGACCACCATTAGTCACGCCGAAGTTCCAGGGGCTCCGCTCTCAGGCTCTAGAAATTTTTCCCTTGGATTTTCAGGAAAGCCTATTGTAAATGAGATATCTCAGCCAGTTACTCTAGAAGTAGGTCCATTGTCCCGCACTACTGATCTGTTACTTACGAAGTCATGTCCAGAAAATTTATTAGGCATTAAAACACTGAAAGAATTAGGTGCAGTTATTTGCTGCTCCCCAGAGGGAATACGATTGTTCCTACGTGACTTCAAGGGTCACTATGTATTACGAGATTTTGATCCGAGATTGTCTAATGTTCCGCAGCATCTATGGGCACAAGGTCCAACTGATGTTGGTTATATGCAAATCACACCCCATCGTGTGACTCTCAAGCCAGGTGTAGTGTTACCACGAATCAGACAGTACAGATTGCCACCTGAGGCTGTAGCAGCCTTATCCAAAATTATTGACGAGCTCATCGCTCAAGGAGTAGTTGTAGAAACTGACTCCAATGTATGTAATTCTCCGATCATTCCAGTCATGAAACGTACTGATCCAAATGCACCGCCAGTATATCGATTAGTGATTGACCTACGAGAACTTAATAAATGTGTTATTCCCCAGTACCCAGTTGTCCCAGATATCTCTTCCCTATTGACAGCCATTGATTCTGAAGCCTCATTTTTTTTCAGTCATAGACCTCAAGAACGCGTTTTTCAGTGTCCCCATTCATCCAGACAGCCAGTTCCTTTTCGGTTTTTGTTTAAATGGAAGGAGCTATATGTTCACACGAGCTCCTCAAGGTTTCACAGAAAGTCCAAGTATTTACAGTCAAGCACTTAAGAGACAACTAGACAATATTCACATGCCAACTGACACTGCCCTGCTCCAGTATGTCGATGATCTACTGATCACAGCCCGTTCTGAACGTGCTTGCGAGCGAGCATCCCTTACAGTCTTGTATTTTCTCGCCGAGATGGGGCACAAGGTGTCCCCTTCGAAGCTTCAATTCTGTGTCCAGCAAGTGATCTACTTAGGCCACTTGCTGTCCAAGAGGGGTAGGCAGTTGACACCCGACCGTATCCAGTTAATAGCGAGTCTTCCTCAGCCCAAGACCCAGAAGGAGGTACGTGCTTTTATCGGCCTTACTTCTTACTGCAGACAATGGATTCCTCAGTATGCATTTCTAGCTAAACCACTGATACAGTTAACGACACAGGAGGCAGCCGTATCGACTGTTCTCCCTTGGACATCTGAACATACACTTAGTTTTAATGAGTTAAAGAAAGCTCTATGCCAAGCTCCAGTTCTAGCAACACCGAACTACAGTAAGCCTTTTACGCTTTTTGTCACTGAACGCGAAGGTACAGCATTATCTGTTCTCACACAAGATCAAGCAGGACAATACAAGCCCTGTGCTTATTTTTCGAGCACATTAGATCCTGTAGCCCAGGCTCTGCCTGCGTGCCTCAAGTCAGTTGCAGCCACAGCACTAGCTATCAGACAAAGTGATTCCATAGTATTAGGACATTCCTTGACAGTACAAGTCCCACACTCCGTGGAAGTTCTTTTAAACCGAACACAGACTCAGCACTTGACAATTGCACGTTTAACAGGTTATGAACTGACACTGTTCCAGCCACACATAGAAATCAGACGCTGCAACGTTCTAAATCCTGCAACACTGTTACCGTCAGTTACTTCAAATCCTGCCACACATGACTGTGTGGAAGTTGTTAACACTATGACTAAGCCAAGACAAGACTTGACAGATATTCCATTACCAGATCCCGACCTGACACTTTATGTGGATGGTTCATGTATGAGAACAAGTACAGGAGAACTAGTAGCCGCGTATGCAGTGACTACTGACACTGAAGTTATAGAAACACACCGTATTGACACCCTGTCTGCTCAAGCAGCAGAGCTAGTTGCTCTGACACAAGCCTGCATACACGCCAAGAACCTGAAAGTTAATGTTTACACAGATTCACGTTACGCATTCGGAGTTGTACACGACTTCGGAGTGCTCTGGCAGGAGAGAGGTTTCATGACTTCTCATGGAACCAAGATTCAGCATGGTCTCCTTATTCAAGCTCTGTTAGATGCCATACACTTACCGACATCTATTGCTATCATGAAATGCAAAGCACATACGAAAGTTACCGACACTATTTCTCAAGGTAATGATCTAGCAGATCGCACAGCCAAGCTTACAGCACAGACACCAGACATTCCAGTTAATAAGACACCGACATACACTCCAGATCCAACTACCTGTATGACAGTTAAGGACCCCACTCAAGATGTCATAGATATCCAGTTACATGCTACTCCCGAGGAAATCAAGAAATGGTCCGAACAAGGAGGGGTCCAGACAGATCAGGGATGGGTAACGAAGGGTAAAGCCACATGGTTTCTCCCCGACTCTATGGTTCAAGTCATTATCAATACCGCACATAGTCCAGCACATTTAGGAGAAAAGACTATGTTAGACAGTATCCAGAACATTTGGTTCAACAAGCATTTACGAGCTGCAGCCAAGCAGAAAGTCCGTACTTGTATGATATGTTGCCAGTTTAATCCAGGTAAAAGTGTCCCGGTGGAACAAGGTGGATTCCAGCCCCCTGACCACCCTTTTGAAGTCCTCCAAATGGATTATATTCAGATGGAGCGATGTCGAGGTTTCAAGTATGTCCTTGTAGTTGTATGCGCTTTGTCCAGGTGGACAGAAGCATATCCAGTACCAGATTACACAGCCGCGACCACTGCCAAGCAGTTGGTTCGTGAATTCTTCCCCCGCTACGGACTCCCAAGAGTCGTTTATTCTGATAACGGCCAGCCATTCTCATCCGAGCTTATGAAACACATTTCCCTGTTGTTAGGGTACCAGTGGAAGTTGCATTGTGTACGCCATCCAGAAGCAGCCGGTCTCGTAGAGAGACATAATCAGACCCTGAAAATCCGAATTGCAAAAGTATGTAAAGAGAAAGGTGTGGACTGGCTAGTAGCTCTGCCAGTCGCCTTGTTTTATATGCGCATGGTCGCACATTCCAGATCAGGTCTGTCCCCTTATGAGGTCGTATTCGGCCGCCCCCCTAACATGTGGGGTACACCTAGACCTCGAAGTATTACCGATGTTTCAAGTAATATGCTGACAGATTACCTAGCTTCCTTGATGTCTGCCCTCAACTCTTGTCGTTCACAGGTTGCTGCCGCATTTCCAGACAATACCGAGGTGGCACCGCATGAAATCGTTCCCGGATCCATGGTTCTCGTCCGGAATTTTGATCGTTCAAGTCCGCTGGAGTCTCGCTGGAAGGAACCCCGACAGGTCCTCCTGGCCACCCGTACTGCCGTCAAGCTGGAAGGCAGGAAGGGCTGGGTCCACCTGTCACATGTGAAAAGATTTTTTGGATTGAAACCTGTTTCAAAGAACATTTCCGAGGATTCTAAAGACTGCCAAAGTACTATTCTTAAGGACTGTCCCGCAAAAGACATTGCTACGAACCCTTCCCTGTTAGAGAAAACTCCGCAACAGGAGTATAAGCTTAAACTAAGGTCTAGTAAAATAAGTCAGCCAGTTTGATTGTCTAAGTCCTCCCCTAGGTGAAACGGTTAGACCGGTTTCTGACATGTATATAATAGACCCCCATAGAGAGAGAGTTAGTGAGAACTCTAGAAGTTGCACTATTATATTATGTTTTCTGCTATATTTCAGCATTATGATTTCCTGCACCAGTTATGCATTTTATTTGTGTTTTTCAGTTTCTCATGTAAATAAGTCTGCCAATGTTACAGTAGAGCACACGTTTAGTGATCTGCCTCCTCATGAACTCTCATATCGTCTTGCTATGCGTAATAACTCCTTTATCCGCATGTTACATTATTCACACCAGACCAGCAATGCCACAAATTGTTGGGTGTGTGGTCGACTCCCCCCTTTCCAGACACCGAAGGGAGTTCTGCCACTCTTTCCTTATCCATTTTCACATAATGGTTCGTGTGGAGCATGGTCCACGTTAACGTCATCCTCAACAGATATGTCTTTTCTGAACAGTACATGTTTCCCAGGCAAGCAAGGTCTTCTCCACAGAACAGGGTTAGATCTAGAAAATGAAGTTTATAATTTAGGTAATTATTCTTCGAATTTCATGGTCCTGAATGTTCAGTCTGATTCTACTCCAGACTTACCTGCCATGTCAGTACTACCAGTCAAAGGTGAATTATGTGTCCGAAATAATGGTTCCGTACATGTAGGCCATAGTGATTGTACTACTATTGTCAAGTATAGTGACAGTGGGAAATCTATTTTCAAAGCTTCACGTCATTCTTATTTTGTTTGTGGTCAGACCGCATATGTTCGTCTGCCCCTCGATTGGGAGGGAACCTGTTACATTGCCTTCCTACTGCCACCAGTTTTCCTAGCCCCACCTGACTATCATAGGAATTCCCACCTAGTACATACTAGACACAAGAGAAATCTCCCGATTATCGATTATACTGAAACTGCTCTAGAACAATACATAGATATCAATAAAGGTGTCTTCCCCTACTTAGGTACTGTCGTGAATAGTAAACTGATACGTAGATTAACCAGAACACTTGAAGCAGTAGTGATTGAGACTACTTCTGCTCTAAGTAACTTAACCGAAGAGCAATCCTTTATGAGAATTGTCGTGCTCCAGAATCGTCTCGTCCTTGACGTCATACTGGCCGATAGGGGCGGGGCATGTAGAGTCATCGGATCTAGTTGCTGCATTTTCATTCCTAATAACGCACCGTCTGTTTATTCAGCTATAACCAGACTCCATAAAATTGCCCATATGTTACACCAAGATCCAGGCACCTGGACATGGTCCGGTTGGTTCTGGAATATAATTTCCGCCTGGGGATGGAAAGTATTGTCATTTCTGGGTATTGCAGTAGCGATCATATTCAGTTGCTGCCTCTGTTTACAATGTGGCCCTGCGATTTGCGGCATTTGTGCTACCTCTTGTATTCCTAGTCCCAAGTCCCGTCCTAAATCCCGTTCCAAGAAAATTCGAGACGAGCAAATGATACTGTATGAAATGATAGATGGTATCATGAATATTGATGTTTCCTGATGGAAACGTAGTGACAAGGAGGGAATGTGGAAAAGTAAATTTTGCCATGTTCTGTGTCCCTACGTGTCCTCCATCTTATGTTATGTGTGCATGATTAAATATGCATATGTATCCCTCATGTTCGATTAAAGACGCAATTACAGTTGTGTCCATCTCTAGTATGCCAGTTTCCAGTTCTCGTGAAAGCTACGAGTATTAGGCCTATGTAAAGTTGCGTTGCCACGTTTCTCAGTGTGCACGCTATTTCATTGTAAAGTCCCCGTTTCTAGGCCTCATAAAAGGGCCTGGACACCAGATTCAGCTCCTGTCTCCTGAACCCTCGCTGAGGAGCGATACAGCCCCCACCTGTATCCTCGACCCTTCACTTACTTCCTGCCTCACAGTGCCCGGCTCAGCCTGGCTCTGCCTCTGGGTCTGCCAAGAGTATGTTATGATTCTAGTTATCAGTCCAGCCCTCCTTCTCTGCATTCCTAAGCTACTGAATCGCATCAATAGTTTCCGTCATTGTCTAGCCTTTACGTCTCCATGTAAGAGAAATACTGCATTTAATGGTCATTTAATATTCTTCATCACGCACTACATGTAGAATAATGCATGCTCCAGTCTTAGAGTCTGTTAGCTTTTACCCCGATAACTTTTGGATTCTATCAACATGTTCTCTAAACATTAGATACTAGATACTGTTTAGGTACATGTCGCCCTGACTCTCCAGACTTCAGTCTCTGCTCCTAGCACAGAGTTCATAGCCCCCAGCTTCTCCTAGTAACACGTCATTGTCAGTTTGCGCGCACCATTAGGTTAGAGGTCCCGGCTCCTTAGGTAGCCCCCTCCATGTTTCCGCCCCATTTATGACATATTCTGTTACGTTTACATCACATGTCCATGTATACGCCCCTGTTACACCCATTTTCACCCTTATCTTTCGCGACTGCTATTGACCACACCCACTGCTCCGCCTACTGTAATTCATTGTAATGCAACTGTTTTAATATATATGCTTGTGCACTGCTATTAAATGTTACCCATTCCCTTACGCCGATTCTGATCCTAGCCCCGGCAGCGCTGCCATCCCATTCCTGTGCAGGTTGTCCTGTTCCTGTCCTTTATGCTGTATTAAACCTGCAAACTCCTACTACCTCGAATCTTGACTCTTATTTATTGAGCTATCTGTTATTGCTATGTCCAGTCAAACCTAGATCCAGTATTATTTATTTATTATATATTTATATTTATGGGTCACAATATCCAACTCTGTTGATTCCTAGTAGGTTACCTTGCAGCCGGGTCCTAAAGAACTGTGAACAAAAAATAGGCCCGGAATCACATGTTAGAGTTCTGAAAGGTGCCTCTGGTCCATCAACAAAGTTGAATTTGTCATTCGGCATTAAGATCAGGAGTTGTCAACCAGCTCTTCGAATATGTGAAGAATAAAAGAAAGAAACCAATCCGGTTGAGGATTGGAGTTGGCTTTTGTCGATACTGACAAATGGAAACCCTGTGAAGAAAGATTGATGCCCGAACTCTCTTGAAAAAGTACTAAAACCTTTTAAAATCTGTTCTTGGAACACAAATGGTCTTAAATCACTTCTTGAAGATCTAGACGTAATACGTTTTTTAAAAACCTTTGACATATTAATGCTCCAGGAAACTTGGAATATGTTTAGTGAACCCCTTCTTGGTTATTTTGAATATTAGAATGTGGCTATTCGTAAAGCCTCTACTGGTCGTCCTAGTGGCGGCCTCACTATTTATGTTTCTGTGAACTTGGATGTTAATCATTTTGAGATTGACCTTCAGGCAACATGGATACAGTGTATTAAATTAATTTCTAAACAATCGAATATTTTTTTAATGTTTATATAAGTTCAAAAAATAAGGTTAGATCCACTAAACTTTCGTGTTTATGGGAAATAGTAAAGATGCTATATTATGATCATTTCGATTCGATGATAACTATTTCTGGTGATTTTAACATGCACCTTTTTACTTGTAAAAAGCTGAATATACATTTGAAAATTTTATCCCAATGGATTAATTCCGAGTTTACAAAATGTAATCTTAAGATTATGAAAGACGAAGATAATACACCGACATTTAATAAAACGTGTAGTCCTTCTATTATTGATTAGTCCATACTTCCTGAGAAATGTTTTAATTCGCTACAAATTTATCATGTAGTACAAAGGATTGAGAGTGATCATAATCCACAAGTTATTTTTCTTGCTTTTTCTTTTGATTATTTACCAGAAACAAGAATAATCAAAACTGCTCCTACTCCATTTAACCTTAAAAGGTTAATATGGAATGAGAGAACTGAAAAGGATATATTGGAAGTCCTTACCCACTTAATTTTAAATGTCCAAGATGCTATTGCTGAGGGGAAATCCATGGTTGCTCTTTGGCCTTGTTTGTGTTCTGCTCTTTTGGCTAACTTTCCTCATTTTAAACCATCACAAGGTGTAACTTTGACCTCAAAGATCCAGGGTGGTTTTCTAATCGTTTACTATACCTTAAAAGAAGTCTTAATAAAGCAACAAGAGCATTGTATAGGAAAGCGAAAGGAACATTTAATTTTGTTATATCCCAAGAAATTAGACAATTAAAAAAGGGATACAAGAACGAAATATGGAAAGCTAAACAGGCGTACTATGAAGGAATTTGGTCTAAATTACATTTTTCATGTTAAAGTAAAGATTCACGGTCATTTTGGGGTATTATTAATAATCTTGAACTTGGTAATCAATGAGGCATTAGTGCCAATATTGAAGAATTAAGCTGGGTAAACTTTTTTAATAACCTTAAATCTGTTCCTCCGGGCTCACAGTAGGATACTAGTAAAATTAATTCCGCCCATCATGGTAAGCTAGAAAACATAAAAAATGTCGGGTCAGACTTAAGTGTCTATGACCCTTTAAGTTCCTTTGATAAAGAGCCATGGTCGGTAGAGAAAGTTATAAAGTAATAAATAATATTAGATCATATGGAGCTCCTGGTCCGAATGGAATCCCAAACGTAGTTTTTAGAGCAAATGTAAAACATTGGCCAGAGGTATTAACACTTTTATTTAATGATGTACTTAAAACAGGTTTTATTCCCGAATCATGGCAGGGAAGTATTATCCAACCAATATATAAAAGCGGTCCCCAAGACAATCCCGCAAATTATCACTTAATCGCGTTAACAGATGTAGAAGCAAAACAATTTGCTAGTTGTCTGTTGGAAGAACTGGAAGCATGGGCCCTGAGAGTGGATCTGATTACAAATTTACAAACTGGTTTTAGAAAGGGAGAATCGACCAACACTAATTTGATTCTATTGACATTATTGGGCGAAAGAGCCAAATATAGGAAACAAAAGTTGTATATTTGTTTCATTGATTTAAAAGCCGCCTTTGATTCTGTGCCTCGAAATGTATTATAGTCAAAGTTAATTAATTGGGGTATATCTAATACTTTATTAAAGATGAGCAAATTATTCTACTCCAATACATGGGTACAGATCAAAGTCGGTGACGGAAGACACACAACACGTCGCCTTGAGACCAATATTGGCTTGAAACAAGGATGTGTCTTGGCACCTTGCCTTTTTAATCTTTTTATGTCTGATCTCCCAGCTCATTTTGAACATGGTAATGCCCACTCCCCTGCTATTTTAGGCAAAGAGATTAAATATCTACAATACGCCGACGACACCATTTTATTAAGCCAAACTAATATAGGATTAAAAAGATTAATAGATTCTTTTAACAAATATGTTACTCAAAATGGTGTAAAAATAAATACATAAAAGACGAAAATAATGACCGAGGGAAAAAGTAAATTAGGTTTAAAAGAATGGAATATCAATGGTCTGGTCTTTGAATGTGTAAAATCGTACAAATATTTAGGAATCACATTTGATGATAGTATGTCTTTTAGGCAGCACTTTAATAACCTTGAAGCTAAGGGAACATCACTATCATTTGCTTTTAGAAAACTGAGAGATAAGCTATTATGCCCAAATTATGATCACCTGCTGAAGGTTATGAAAGCAAAGTTAATTCCATCCTTGGACTACGGTTCCATTGTTTTTTGCGGCAAAGACGCGAACATTCTTGATGACATTGAATTAAGGACATACAAATCAGTTTTTAGGATTCCTAGATATATTAGTCGTGCCAATATAAGACTAGAATTTGGTCTAAGAAAACAAATTTTGACCCGACAATCTACATTTTGAAAGACCTTATTGTCATTGTCTCGTGCTGAAGAGGGGTCCCTTGCAAATCAGTGTTGGCATGAGATGATGAGAAGTGAATATGCGAGTAGTTGGCAAATATATTTAAATGAGTGTCTACGTAATTTTGATTGTCCAAATTTAGAAGATGAAGTGAGGAGTAAAGTGGTTTATAAAAAATCAATCAACCAATCAGCTATTTTATTGTCAACTATAATGGATAAAGATGAACTAAGGAAACAAAAACATCTATGTGTGTTGTGTTCTTTACTGTGTGTGGTCGTGCTTCTTTCTACTTTTCACTTACAGGATGTGCCCTCAGTAATTTCAGCACCGTAGGGCCTTGTCGCCTCTCGCCATTAGCCCCGCCCCCCTCAAGACTCCCGCTCGCTTCTTCCTTTCTTCCGCCCACCTCCCCTTCATAACGGCGACGGCTGCGTGGGAGCACATGTGCGGACCAGACCTCAGTCCAGGTAGCACGTTCCCTGGCAGCTATGCCAGCCAAGCAAAGCCTCTTCTGACCCCAGCAGCAGAGTTCGAGCCTCGCGCCCGACTCTGCTTCAGGTTTTCGTGATCATCGTACTCACACGCTCCTGGCATCAGCGCTTGCGGCTTTTTGTGTGTTGTGTTCTTTACTGTGTGTGCTCGTGCTTCTTTCTCCTTTTCACTTACAGGTTGGGCCCTCAGTAATTTCAGCGCCGTAGCACCTTGCCGCCTCTCGCTATTAGCCCCGCCCCCCTCCAGACTCCCGCCCACTTCTTCCTTGATCCCGCTCACATCCCCTTAATAACGGAGCAGCACGAGCTGCGCTGGCACGCCAAAGGCAAGTCCGTCTGCGTCCGTCAGCACCTGGACCGCACCCAGCGCCATGACCCCTGGGCCTCCAGGCCCCTACAGCTACACCAGCACTACTCTCCTCGCTCTCAAACTCAGTTACCTCCAGCTCTGCGTACAAGCTGCTCCTCATAACACCCAAGGAGCTTTCTCATGCGCGCACTGCCGTAGCACTTTCTCCTTGACCAACGTGGACACAGCTACACGCACTACCCCTCAAGCTGCCTCAGGCACCGACACCATCCACTGCATCCTCCTCGAAGTCCGGTCCCTCCACCGACACGCCACTGAGATTTGGGATCTACTGGACACTCTCACTCCCGATGTTGCTTTTTTCACCGAGACATGGACAAACGCAAGCCCTGGACCAGACATCACCACGGCTATACCTGAAGGCTACAAATTCAAGAGATTGGACCACATGAACCGCCCAGGAGGAGGCATCGCCATTGTGCACAAAACTGCCCTCAAACTCTCCACTCCCAACACCAACACCACTCTTCCCAACATAGAACACCTCCATTTCCAGATTCGCAACAACCCCAGGACCACCCTCCGAGGCTCGCTCATCTACAGATCACCGGGAACTCGCACCCAACCCACTACCGCCATCACTGAACTTGCCACATCCCACGCCATCACTTTCACGGACTTCATCCTACTCGGAGATCTAAACTTCCACCTCGACAACCACCAGGACCCCGACTCTACTGGAGAACCTCTCCAACCTGGGACTCAAGCAACTGGTAAAATCGCCCACTCACACGGCGGGTCACACTCTTGACCCCATTTTCGCCGCAGGATCTAACATACGGGTCACACATACCTCCCAGCACGCCCAGACCGATCACCACTGTATCCATTTCACTCTCTCGTCCGGCGCCGCACCCAGAATAGCTCAGCGCCCTCCTCGACGAAGATGGAGCAAGATCTCCGCTGAACTCCTCAACTCCACCCTTCTTCAGGACCCCCCTGCCTCCTTCACCGACACTGAAGCGGCCACAGGGGATCACCAGCTGCGCAGATAAACTAGCTCCGCTGAGAAAAGCTACCACCATACGCCATCTGAGAGCCGCCTGGTTCACGACGGAACTCCTCGAGTCCAGACGCACCTGTAGACGCCTCGAGAAATTGTGGAGGAACCAGAAGACCCCGGCAGACTAAAGAAGCACCATGAGGAATTACCACCAGCTGATAAGAGACACCAAAAGAACTTTCATCCGCGAAAAGATCAACGCCAATGCAACAAACAGCAGCGAACTCTTCAAGATCATCACTCATCTCAATAAACCCACCTGCGAAGCCTCAGACATCACCCCTTCCCAAGATCTCTGCGACAAGCTAAGCACTTTCTTCCACCATAAGATCATGACCCTCTACGTCATCTTCAACGAACCAACGAATGCGTCCACTCTCACCACCACCATCTCCACTATGCCTACCATCACCACCTGGTCCCCGCCTCCATCGATCTCATCACCACCATCATGAGGAAAACTCACTCAGGAGCCCCCACGGACCACTGCCCCCCCATATATTCCACAGAGTCTCCTCGGCCATCGCTCCAGTGCTAGCCCGCACCATCAACTCCTCCCTGTCCATGGGCACCTACCCCCCGGATTGGAAACGCGCAGAAGTCAAGCCCCTCCTCAAAAAGCTATTGATGGACCCGACTGACCTAAAGAACTACCGGCCTATCTCCCTTCTTCCTTTTGCGGCCAAAGTAGCAGAGAGACTTGTCAACACCCAACTGACCACCTTCGGCATCCTAGACACTTCCCAATCCGGCATCCGGAGCAACCACAGCACCGAGACAGCCCTAATCGCCGCCACCGACGACATACACATGCTGCTCGACCAGGGCCACACCGCGGCCCTCATTCTCCTGTACCTCTCAGCAGCTTTTGACACCGTATCGCACGGCATACTGACCACCAGACTCCACAACGCAGGGATCCAGGAAACCACCCTCAACTGGATCCGCTCTTTCCTCTCCAACAGGACTCAGAGAGTTAGGCTCCCTCCTTTTCTCTCCGAACCCACGAACATCATCTGCGGAGTGCCCCAAGACTCCTCCCTGAGCCCCACCCTGTTCAACATCTACCTGGCCCCCCCTCGCCAACATAGTCAGACGACATGAACTAAACATCGTATCCTACGCCGACGACATCCAACTAATCCTATCCCTCACCACAAACCCAGAAGATATCAGACTCAGCTTTCAAGACGGAATGAAGAATGTCGCCACCTGGATGAAGGACAGCTGTCTTCAACTCAACTCGGAGAAGACCGAGGTTCTCATCTTCGGACCCCACCCCACCGAATGGAGCAACTCATGGTGGCCACCTGCCCTTGGCTCCCCCACCCACACGGACCACACACGTAACCTCGGCATAATCTTAGACTCCTCCCTTCCATGAACCGCCAAATCAACGCCATCTCATCCACCTGTTTCAACTGCCTACGGACTCTATGGAAGACTTTCAAAGGGATTCCCCCCGATTGCAGAAAGACACTCACCCATGCTCTCATCACAAGCAGGCTAGACTACGGAAACGCCCTCTACGCAGGAATCAACAAATCTCTACTACCAAACTCCAAACGATCCAGAACGCAGCCGCCAGGCTAATCTTAGGGACACCTCCCCATGATCACATGACCCCTCACCTGCGAGAACTCCACTGGCTCCCCGTCGAGAAGAGGGTCACCTACAAACTACTCACACACGCCTACAAGGTTCTCAACCACATCGGACTCAGCTACCTCAACGACAGACTAAGTTTCCGCACACCCACAAGGAACCTCCGTTCAGCGGACCTTACCCTGGCAGAGGTCCCCCGCATCCGCCGAGCCAGATCAGGAGGAAGAGCTTTCTCCTACACCGCTGCCACAGCTTGGAACTCTCTCTCAATAGGAATACGGAGCTCTCCTAACCTGCACTCATTCAGACGAGATCCCAAGACCTGGCTCTTCGACTGACCTGGAGCTGCCCTACCCTCCCCTCAGCACCTTGAGACCCTCACGGGTAAGTAGCGCGCTTCATTAACCCCTGATTGATTGATTGATTGATCTATGGTCAATTGCTAACTCCTTTGGTAAACTGGTTCCCCAACCTTATTTGTTTCATTTAAAACCTTTAATTAAGAATAAATGTATGTTATTACGATTTGGGAGATATCCAACTAAAGATTGAATACCAAAATGGGAAAACAAGTGGCCCTCCAACCTATGTAGGTTATGTGGGTCTTGTGATGAAACCTGTGTGCATATTGTAACCGTATGCCCAAAATTATTCGAAGAGCGGAAGACCATCTTAAAATCTATTTTTAATGAATTGGCAGTAAGATCTTGTAGAAACGCAATCATTTTATGTTTAAGTGGAGCCACCACCCATCTCATTTTCCGATTTGTTAAGTTTATTTTTATTGCTGAAAAGAAACTTTGTAATATAGACAATTTAAGTGAAGATATTTCTGCTACGAAAATTATTTTAAAAGCTGCAATGATATTCTTGGGTTATGCATTGTCGTCAAACTATGGTTGTTAGGGTTTGATAGCCCAAGTGTGTTTTTTTTATATCAGTTTCAAATGTTTTTAGGGATAGTGTGGGCATTCTGAAGCATGGTTAAAGTCTATTACTATAAATGCACTTTATTGCTAATGTCGCTTCTAACACAATTTTACTGTGGTTGGTTGTTTTTCATGTACCTTTTAATCTAAAAGTTAATTTCACAACTTTGGCTGCTAGTACAGGGCACCCTAATTTCTGCTGCTAAAAGTTATTAGCTTATTTATATTTTGTTGTCTAATTTCTCTGAAATGTTATTCCTTTGTGCTTCTTTATTTCTGTATGTCTTTTTGTTTTAAAGTACTGTATTTTGTGAATTATTGCTGTTGGCACAATGCACTTTATTCTTGCAAACTAGTTATTTGCAGTCAAACAAACTATGTCAGGGCTTAGCTGTGGATTTTGTCTTGGATATAAACGTACACTGTATCTGCATATTTTTATTCTGAATTTGTTTTGGATATGTACTTTGCTGATTGTAATGATTTTAAGTAATCAACAAATAAATATACCTGATTTCTGAATTTTTCAAGTACTTGCAAATCAGGGATTATCTTATTCGAGGCCGAGGTTTGCTACAGCTTGAGCTGTCTGGCACCTTTTCCAAGGTTTTGTCTGCATTGCTTGGGGCATCTAGATGAGGTGCCATCGGCAAAACTTTCCAGGAACTACTAGGGGTGTTAGTGATGATGGCACACAGATAGCCGCTAAATTAAGTCGGATTTCTAACTGCAATATCACTAAGGAGGAGATTAATGAATCTCTGGAAACAATAGATTAGGCACTAACTTCAGTCAACCTGAAGCTCCAGCAAATCAGACTAATTTTTATGTTTTATTATACCTCGGAGTGAATATCTAAATGGGTTATTAGCTCAAACAATACTCATAATGTCCGAAATGCCAGGCATTTGCCGCGGATCTATGCCATATGTTCTTTTTGTGTCCTAAACTCTAGGAATTTTGGGCCGGTATCACCCTCGCTCTCACAGTTTGGGCCAGGTATGATAATGTGGTCACTGAGATAGAGCTGGCCCTGGGAATTTTCTCAGAGTTAGGTTATTTTACTAAATGCTTTGCTTCTATTGTATCAGCTTGTGCTTGTCTATGCATAGCTCATTCCTGGATCCAGAGCAAGGGTCCAAGTGCTAATGAATTCTGGGGTTTATTAAAAGATATCTACGAAATGGAGAGGGCATTAGCTAAAGCTAGAGGCCCTCAGTCTTGGTGTAAATTTGAAAGGACATGTTGGCAAGTACAAAAATATCACAAAAAAATTGTTTCCCGCTAATATCGTTAAAAGCCTACAAAAATAGTGTTTCCTAATATATTTGCTATTAATTAATTACATTGTTTGATAGTAACTGAAAATACTTTTTATCTTTGCTGCTAAAGGAACTTAGGACCTGGAAATCAAAAATCTCACTATACCGATCAATCAAACAGGATTTAAAAGAGGCACCAACACAATCATCACTGCTATGGCCGTGTCAATAGTCATAGATTGAGCAAAGTAGAATTTTCAATATCTACACCTCTGGTATGTAGATTTTAAAACAGATTTTGACAGGATTGATCGTCTAAACCTCTAAGAAAAGTTTTCGAAGGAGGGAGTTCCCCCAAGCTTTTTACAGACCATTCAGATGCTGTATGAAGGTACCTAGGTGACAATGAATCTAGGAACCCGCACACACCTCTTGAGGAAAATTAACAACAACCAAGGCTTCAAGCAGGTGTGTGTAGTGGTTCCCCAGCTTTTCAGTCTATTTATAGCTGACCGCACCCCATTACTAAATGGAACAAAAGGTCATGCCCCTGTGCTTGGCGACTACCACTAAGCCAAATGTTACATGACAACGATGTTGTCCTACTGAGTCAAACACCTATTGGCCTCCAGAGACTGCTCACACACAGTCACTAAAGCATTCTCTGAAACGAACAGTCTAGAAATAAATCAGAAGAAATAAAAAACATTTGGTCTTCAAAATAATAAGCAATAGATCAGTCAACATACAGTCACTCATTGAAGACAAAACCTTCCTAGCTAGCAGACCGCATGGATAGATGACTTTGAACAATTCCGCCTGAAACCCCAGCCATATTTGAAAACTGGCTATTCTATCTTCCATCCATATGAAAGAAAAATTCCTAAAGTATAGGCTTGGCATCTTACCATCCTCTGCCCACAGGCCGACTTCGAAAACGGGGTTCAATCAGCCACTCTGTCTGCTAAGCAGGGATGTAACTGCAGCCGAGTAGGTGCTGGGCTGCTTGGAAGGACAACACACGTGCAACTTCGGGAGCGGGCAGACATCTTGAGGGACAGCGCATTCAGCACTCTAGTGTTTGCTCCTCGACTGCTACTAAAGAGGCTGGAATCGCGTGTGCTGCGAACTAGGTTAATTGACTCCTGAGGAAGAAGCCAGGAGTAGAGGCCCTTTTAACCCACGTTGCATTTGTTTTTAAATCACCATCCACTAATTTTTACTATTTACCTGCACTGTCTGTCAGCTTTTGTCCTTGCCAAACTCTCAGCTGAGTAGGTGCTGGGCTGCTTGGTAGGACAACATATGGGCCACTGTGGGAGCGGGCAGACATCTTGGTGGGACAGCCCGTTCAGCGCTCTAGTGTTTGCTCCTCGACCGCGTACGCGCCAAAGGCAAGCCCGTCTGCGCCCATCCACGCCCAAATGAGCCCAGAGGCCAGAGAAACTAACCTTTCTAAGCTAAATATCCGCTATTTAGATCTCATATGTTATTCAGCAGAATCCTTAATGGAAATCAAAACATTGGCACAAGTTAATAATCATTCCTTTGAAAATTGTGCTCAGAAGTTCCTGCACATCCTAGAAGGACCAGTAACCTGTAGCCACTGCCAATTTCCAATGGCTATACCTGCAGGGGGTCTCCAATCTTGTGCGACAATACTAGAATCAATTGTTAAGAGCCAGAAGAATTTATATGTGTAATGTTTGATCTCTTGCTAAACACCCATATGAAATATGGGATATGATTGTTTCTAATGACCCCGCTGTTTGTTTCTTCACTGAAACATGGTTGTGCCCCACTAGTCACCCTATGATTACATTGGCCATACCAGAGAACTATAAACTCATTCATCTGGACAGAGAGATTAAAATTGGAGGAGGTATCACCATTGCCATCAAAAATCACCTGGTCGTGAACTGGGTTTCTGCGGTCAGTAATGACTGTTTAGAACTAGGACTCTTTAAGGTCTCTCTGTCTGCTTCCGACTGCTGGTACAGCGCCTTAGTTTATCGGTCCCCGGGTCCCAGAGCTAAATTTATAGATCTTCTGGAGGAACACCTTGCCCTACATGTACTCGCTGCAAATAAGTTTCTCCTGCTTGGAGACTTTAATTTCCATGGGGAAAATCCGACTGACCCTGAGGTCAATTAACTTTTTGCATCTCTTGAACTAATGGCACTTACCCAAAGGGTCGAAAGTGCCACGCTTAGAGCAGGTCACCTATTAGACCTGGTCTTTTCCAACATAGACCAGCTAAGATGTGACCCCCTGATCCCCTTTCCTGGATGGATCACTCTATGATTTCGATCTACACTCAGCAGCCGTGCCAGAAGACCTTTAATCGCACCGTTAGACATATCTCTAAACAAAGTAGGACTTGGCGCAAGCTCTCCCTGAAGTCTTTTAACGAGGCTTTTTCCCCGGATTTGGCAACCAATATTGGGGAAGTATCTATAAAGTTGGAGGCATTTAATACCGCCTTGGAAACAGCCTTGGATGCGTTTATACTAAAAAAGACACTGAGGCCCAGGCCTCCACCCCTTGGTATACGGCAGAACTTAAATTGGAAAAAGCCAGTTGCAGGTGTTTGGAAAGAACGTGGTGCTCTAGTAAGACTGAAGAAAATAGATCACTCTACAGACAGGCTCTAGAAAAATACCATTTTAACCTAAAAGGGGCTCGACGCCAGTTTATTATTAACCATATTGAAAACGCCAGTAACTCTCCAAAAATATTGTTTGGTTTAGTGCAGTATTTTGTATCCCCTAAAGTCTGTAGTCAGGAGCCTGTGGAATCACAGTAACTATGTAACTCCCTAGCATCCTATTTTCACGAGAAAATATCAAAAATGTATGAGAACTTTCCTACATCAGTCCCACATGATGAGGCATCCTCCATTTCATCTGAGGAGCAGAATGAGAGAGTAGTTCCCTTAGCAGCTTTGCAGCGATCACAACGGAGGAGGTTATAAAAGGTCTTGAGACCGCCAAATCGAGGTCACCATCAGCTCTTTGCCCTCCAAAAACAATGGCGCTGCTAGCAACAAGCTGTGCCCCGGTCATCCAAATATATTTAATCTTTCAATCTATACTGATACTATCCCAGCCATTTGAAAGGAGGCATCTGTGCACCCTATTTTAAAAAAAAACTATGGCTCATCCTTTAATTCTTGGTAATTACCGGCCTATCTCCTTGCTACCTTTGTTGAGCAAAATATTGATAGGTATTATCAACCGACAACTAAGGACCTACTTGGAAGATAACCATCTCTTGGACCCGTCGCAGTTGGGTTTCCGGACAGGTTTTAGCACGGAGACCATGATTCTGGACATGACCGACTCTCTCAGACAGACCATGGACGCAGGAGGCTCAGCAATTCTGATCCTCCTAGATCACTTCACAGCTTTTGATACCGTTTCACATTCTAAGCTGGTAGAGAGATTTGTAGCCTGTGGTATCAATGGTGCTGCACTTAAGTGGCTCAAGCACTTTTTTTCTGAGAGAACCCAAACGTTTATGCTGGGACCTTATACCTCGGTAAAAAGGCATCTCGACTAGGGTGTTTCACAGGGCTCTTGTTTAAGCCCACTCCTCTTCAATCTATATATGGCACCACTGGCAGGGATCGTCGAGCGGCTGGGTTTTGAGATCATCTTGTATGCTGATGATACATAGTTTATGTTTGCCATCGGTCCAAACCCAGAGCTCAGCAAAACCCGCTATGCTGCCGGTATGCTTGCCATCTCCAACTGGATGACGGCAAATTGTCTCCAGTTGAATCCGGAAAAAAACTGAGGTTATGCTCATGGGTAAAGCCACGGACTTCTGGTCGGAGGATTGGTGGCCTACTCAGTTGGGACTGCCGCCCCCCCCCCCTCCCAAACTGATAGTAAAAAACCTGGGTCTAAAACTGGACCGGGCTCTGAGTATGAAGGATCACATAGCAGCCATGACAAGTTAGTGCTACTATGGTCTCTGGCTTCTTAGGAAAATTCTACCCTATATAGCCACCTCCCATCACAGAACGTTAGTCCAGGCCATGGTAATTAGCCACCATGACTATGGATGTGCTTTGTTGGCTGAAGTAGGAGAGACCCTTTTGGCCAAACTCCAAGTGGTCCAAAATATTTCAGCAAGAATTATTTTAAATCGACCGGCAAGTTCATCCCTCGGTTCCTCTGTTGAGGGAACTGCACTGGCTTTCAGTAAAGAAGAGATCCTTTTTCAAGATTTGCTGCCTGACATATAACGCACTGAATGAAAGAGGCCCCCTCTTCCTGCCAAAAAAACTATTGAAATACTCTCCTTGCAGGAATCTTAGATCTAGTGCTCAGGATCTCCTGCAGGTTCCCCGAATTCGTCTTGTCCGCAATGGAGGTAGAGCCTTCTCGTATCTTGCTTCAAGATATTGGAATGAGCTTCCTCCGGCTCTATGCAAAATCCCAAGCTACAGCATCTTCAGGAAACAGCTTTTCTGGTTTAGTAAAGACACTTAAACCTATCCTGGTTCTCCCCCCTCAGTACATTTCACTAGTTAGCACCGAGATGCCCGAGGGTGATTTGAGCGCTTTATAAATATTTATTTATTTATTTATCATTAGCATTTTCAAAGACATAGCATGTCCAAACGTATGAACAAAATACAGACTACTATACTACAACATCCTTTAACCAGTTACAATAATTGTGTGATGTTACCTCATATTAACCTTACCACAAAAAGAAGAAACCGTTACCATATATAGTTAATCAACCTGGTTCGTGCACAGATATTCAATCAAATATTTCCAATAGTCCCTTGGCCTGGATCCAGTAGGCAATTCTTCTTCGTAGGTCTTCAACACATCCTGACAATATGCCATATCTTGTAGCCACTGTTTGACTTTAGCGGTTTCCCTCCTGTCCCAACACAGTGAAATTCTTCTCTTGGCAAAAAGTAAAGCAATCATATAGAATTTACGCTTAGCAGCCAATACATTTCGGAGTAGCCCTAATAAACATGTGCGACTAGAGCAAATATTGTCAGTACCCACCATTTCACTCAGTATCTGTGTAACCTATTCCCAAAAAACCTGTACTGGTGGAAAAATCCACGCAAGATGCAGGAAATCTGCTGGTTCAGCACCACAACATTTACATTTCGCATCTGTGCACAAACCATATCTATAGAGTCTAGCTGGAGTGTAATAAGTTTGATGTAGGTATTTGAGGTGTAAGATTCTCAGGTTTCCATTAGGCGTCAGCATTTCTGTAAGGGAGCATGTTATCGACCACTCTTCCTCTGTGAGCGGGTCATCTAGCACATCATTCCACTTTGCATGTGCTCTATGTATCGTATCTGTGATATCCTCCTGCAGTGTAGTGTATAGCCTAGATACCAAATGTTTGTTATTTGGAGTGGTAATTATCATTTGCAATGCCGTTAATTTTGGCGGTTCCGCTGGATAGGTGGGCTATAATTTCTTAACGGCCCCTTGAAGCCTATGGTATGTAAATCGAAACAATAGAGTTGAATTGCTAATATAAGTAAGGTCATGTGGCGTTTTAAATGTGGCGTTATGGTAGAGGTCCCCCATAGTATCTAAGCCCATCAACAGTCCCATGCCCACCTCTTCTCGCGTAACCAATAGTTCTGGATGATGATGCAACGGTATGGCAATTTATGCGATGGGCTACCCATCTTGCGCCAGGCAGCATTCGTCGCATCAATAGTATTAATGTCTTTATTTTGTAAAGGTGGCCTGCGATGAGTTACTATTGCTGTTAATGGGATTGGCAATGCATCTCCTTCCTCTATAGCCACATGTGTGAGATAGGGGACCTGGTGGTACCAATAATGCGCACATTGCACCAGCGCACAGTGCTTTATAAATATATAACATAACATAACAAGTAGCAGTACCAAACCAATACAGAGCATATGAATTTAGAAAGCCCACTCACTTATCAGGAACACATAAACTGGTTCCTAGGCACCCTCAGGCACCACATGATTCCTGAAAGGAACAAGAAGGACGTGGGTCCTTCTTGGTCCTTTCAGGAATCATGTGAGAAAATGGTCAGGGAGAGGAGGAAGAGCGAAGATCAGAGGAGTATGTGAAAGGACTCACAACCCTCTTCTGACTTCATAATAAAAAACTGGAGAAAAACCTACACAGTCAAGCCTCAATTCAAAAAGAAGAAAGTGTCTGGCATTAAAGTCAAGCATGAAAAAAAACTCAAGCGCAAATTGGCTTGAAGCACTACATGCACAACGGGTTAAACATAAACTAAATTTATATACACTTCTTTGCAAATTTTTCAATAAATGCTCATGCCTCGGTTGATTTCAAGCAAATAACATCTTTGGTGGAAAAATTCTTCCATGCGTTTATAAGCGCATATTACAGTAATGACTGTGGCTGTACATTACACATATTCTGGTAATACATTCATGTTCCATGTTTTACAAATACAAATGAAGTGTTGTAGAAATGCAGATCAAAGGTGTGCAGCCCAATGCATTTCGGGGCCAACTGTCCCTTCTTCGGGGGCCACTAAATGTAAACAGAAAATGGAACAATAAGAAAACATCCTGTTGTTGTCATTCACGTATCAATGAATATCACAAAGCTGACGAAACCAGACAACACCAACGTCTGTGAGCAATGACCCTGGGGTGAAGAAAGTGACACAACGTGAAGATTACACATGTATAAAAGTGCGTGAAATATGTGAGATGACCAACCTCACCAGTTACCATCACCACATGCCAGCTAATGAAACTGTGCAGATAAAAGATAAAAGTGCACGAAAGAACAGTGTAAAGCGTGCACGCTGAAAGAGTTACGAAAGTGTGGGTGGAATTGCTGAGAGGCTTCCTTACTAAAATGCACAGCTGTGACTAGACTGGTATACAACCCTACGGGAACGAGAGAATTCCAAACACCAACACCAACCCAAAACTTAAACGCACAAAATCTATTGGGAAACGTAAGGAAATGTGCGTGAGAACACCATGAATTATGAAAAATACCTCAAAGGTTGAAAATAGTCAGGAATAAAAAAAGGAGAAACAAGTTGTTAGTGCGCAAATTAGTGCGCAGGCGTTCATAAAAAATTCTATAACGCTTAGAGACTGTGCCAGCAAGGCATACAGAGTAAACACTCACCGGCAATACAGGAAGAGGTGTCCTGAGGGGCAGAATATGAGGAAGAAGTGCCAAGGCTGAAGACGGTCTGGAACGATATCACTGAATAAACAAAGAAAACCCCAATAAATAGAACGAAATGCCACTGCCACAGCAATACAAGATTTCGGCGAAAGTACAACCAAGCGAGAGATGTAGGAGCGCTGTATCTGTTAAACCGGGTTGAGAAAATGTAGTCAACGCGGAGGACGACCGTGTCAGTTTAAACCACGGGAGTCCCGCATAAACTTAATCCCACGTGACATGATAGCAATGACACCAGTGAGAAGTGGTGTATCTGGGGCAGCCACCTTAGGATGTAGATACAAATAAGAGGAATAACTGTGAAACAGAGACACTGCAAGAATAAAAATAAATATTGGGTTTTCTAAATTCTGGCAGACCAGACATACCACAGTATGCACAATGGGCAAAACTGTTTTATGACTTAATACTTCCAAACTTTTCAAGAACACATTGGACATCTGAACAAACACATATTGTGCATTCAGTACACGTTGTCATACTAGCTTCTAAACACTAACACACACATGTCAACACAAAAATTTGGTTTTCCACATAATTGCAGGAATATTCGGTTACACTTAATGAAGGAGAAATTGTACCAATTGCATATAACTCAGATTTATAGACAAATGCCAAAATGCGTTTTGTATGGAGATAAAAGATCCCGATGGCCATACAGACAGCTGTAGTGAAAAAAAGATCATTGGCCTAGGGAAAACAAATAACTGGCATGATACTATTCCAGCCTTAGAGGCTATCACAAAGGCCAGCATTTCCAACGTGAAGGTTGTACATCTGAGATGGATACATTGGGACATCTCACTCACAGCAACAGATGTAGACTATATTTTTGACACTTCCATACAACCACAAACATATCTTCAATATAAACATGTATATCCTCTGCCGAGTGAACTAATGCCTCTAGATCAGTATGATTTTGTGATCTACACTAATGGTCCTACCCAGCCCGTAGTAGGGACAAAACGCCAATATTCTTCTGCTTGCTCAGCAGTAAAAGGTCAAAAGAGGGGTGGAGTATTCCAACCTCATAAAACATTCACGCAGTCACAGGGCGATTGCACTGCTGGCTGATCTGGAAACTCCAATTCTGGCACCTGAGAATACAGACCTAGAGTTCCCCACACTTATATTATGAGATTCAAATTATTGTGTCCAGCCTTATAAGGAGTACAAAAGGTGATGATGGATGGAGCGTTTGAGCAAATCAAACACTCACCCCCAGTCAACTGATCTGGGTTTAATCCATCACCATTCTTTAGCTCACTCAGCCACCCCAGTTCAGACATAGCCATATGCAAATCAGTCTGACCCTGTGCCTCATGGGAACAGTCCAGCCCGAACTGCCGAACCATGTCTTCCCTGGACCGGAAACAAGCATCCTGGGACCGGTTTCGGATTCATAATCCTCATCAGCCAGGCTATCTTGAGTCCAGTGGCCAAGTGAGCAAGGGACTCACGTCTGAGCATACCCTGCCAGCTTAGGGCGAACAAAGGGATACAAAAGGTGATGATGGACTGAGCGTTTGAGCAAATCAAACACTCACCGCCAGGCAACTGATCTGGGTTTAATCCGTCACCATTGTTTAGCTCACTCAGCCACCCCAGTTCAGACATAGCCAAATGCAAATCAGTCTGACCCTGTGCCTCATGGGAACAGTCCAGCCCGAACTGCCAAGCCATGTCTTCCCTGGACCGGAAACAAGCATCCTGGGACCGGTTTCGGATTCATAATCCTCATCAGCCAGGCTATCTTGAATCCAGTGGCCAAGTGAGCAAGGGACTCACGTCTGAGCATACCCTGCCAACTTAGGGCGAACAAAGGGATACAAAAGGTGATGATGGACGGAGCATTTGAGCAAATCAAACACTCACACCCTGTCAACTGATCTGGGTTTAATCCATCACCATTCTTTAGCTCACTCAGCCACCCCAGTTCAGACATAGCCATATGCAAATCAATCTGACCCTGTGCCTCATGGGAACAGTCCAGCCCGAATTGCCAAGCCATGTCTTCCCTGGACCGGAAACAAGCATCCTGGGACTGGTTTCAGATTCATAATCCTCATCAGCCAGGCTATCTTGAATACAGTGACCAAGAGAGCCCGACATCACCTGTGGCCAAGGAAAAAACAAAACGTCCCCAAAAGAACAAAGAGAAAACTCCCAAAGAAGTCCAACAGGGAGGAAGTAAGGGGAATGTAGCAATCCATACAATCAAAGAATTTGTGGGAAAGCATTTCAAAATGGTTTTTTCACCGGCTAAAGCTAATGCTACTGAAGAGGAGGATGACCTATGGAAAGGGGGCACGTCTCTAATCTTTGATGATCGCTTGGCAGACTCAATAGATCTAGTTGACCGATCAGTACAGTCCCTGCCAGGCCAAAAGGGGACAATAATGTCACCGCGACTTTCTTCCTCCCCGCGATTCTTACGTCAGACGCTGGAGGAGGTAGTTAGCCTGAGTTCGAGGCACAGTGAAGAAAAAACCCCAAACTTAGATGGAAGCTTTGATGGTTCAGGAAAAATGGCATTTTCAAGCAGCAATGACCCTGTGTGCTTGGTCAAAAATAGCGTTATAAATGGGGAAAACCAGCATCCTGAGATAAACTTGGAGTCGTCGGAATCCCCAGCATCTTCAATACTGGATTTGATGTTAATGGTGCAAATATCGTTACAAGGTCTGCTAGAAGTAACAATGTTAAATCATGACATTCTGAAAAGTCAAAAAATGCACCTATCTAAAATTGAGAGAGAATTACACGGGATTAGGGAGCAAATGCCCTCAATGTTAAGACCCGTCGCAGACTCGGTGGTGATGAGTCAAGGAGGGGAAGGGGAAGAGGAAGGTGGAACAACTAAACCCCGATCAGCAAGTCAGATTGACATAGCCCCTCCCGGGGAAAACCAAGTTTATGTGTCAAGATGGCCAATGCTGGTAAAAAGAAGAAGTGAATTTAGGAATCACGGCGTACCAAAAAGAGTAAGAGTGGCAAGAAGGAGGGTGAAAGCGAAGCTAAGTAAAAGAGTGACAAAAAAACTACAAAGAAAGGCGTGAGTTAATAGAAGTAGTAGTGCATGATCCCAAGCCCCAGCCGCACAAGATGGCGAGTGAATCTAGTTCAATGAGAATAAGATCAGAGAATTGGGGCAGGAGCTTAGCAAAAGAGGAAAGTAGTTGTGGAAAGCAAACCCTCCAGGAAAAGGTGATAAAACATAAGAGACAGGTGGCCTTAGAGCAGGTGATTGCACCCGCCCGGAAGGCCACAGCTAAAAAGAAGGTATATTGGGAAACTAGCCTAGAGGAAAGTCGTAGAATTAATACAGAACTACACCAGGGTGAGGGTAAATTTGGAGAGGAGATGGATAAAGGAAATAAGTTACTCTATTTCGAACGAGTAAAACTGAGAAAGGGCGGAAAAAAAGCAAAAAAGTGCGCTTATTTAAATAGGTCCCACCTTCTCAACATTTTTGCACTTTTCCCAAACCTAAAAAACATAGGTACAGAAGACTTGAAACAGGTGGGTTTCCAGGCAAATGGCGATGGCAAGGAGGTTACTAAGGTACAGTTCTACTCCGCCCTGGCCGTAACGGCAATAATAAACGCAGAACAGGAGATCCAAAAAGAGGGGATTAGACTAGTGCCCAAAGAAGAGCTAGGACTAGGCCGGATGGTGCCCCAACAGAGAACCTTTCTAAAGTACCATGCAGGGCTAGGGAAGAGACAAGTGAAATTACCCGGAAGAGAAATGGAACAAGGGCAGGAAAATATCAATATAGTGATAAAAAATTCGGACCTAGTAGAGTCCTGGAAAAATTGGAGCAATATTGAAAGCCCGGCAGGCCCCTCACAAAGCTATAGGGAAGAATCAGAAATAAATGACCCCCTAAGCGATGTATAATAGGTAAGGGGGCAACCACGGAGCACAAATATGGTCTCATGGGATATAAATGGGATGGGTACCCAAGTAAAACTGGAAACTCTGAAGGAACTCGCAAAAAAGTGTGAAATCATTTGTATTCAAGAGACCTGGCTCTGTGGGGAACCCCCAGTAATGGAAGGGTTTAAACAAATTTACCGCCCAGCAGAAAAATCTACCTCAGGCCGCCCGGCCGGGGGTTTGTTGACCTTGATTTCAACATGCTTATTAGCAACGGCTTTTCAGATACCTATGACATCTAAGTGGCTTTTGGCTTGCAGAATACAAACAACATTTGCTGATAAAAAATATGAAAGCATGTTGATTCTAAATGTGTATATGCAGTGGAGCTCAAGGAAGGAATATGGGGATGAACTGTTATATTTTAAGAATGATATGGATATGCTGTGTGATAAGTATGGAAATAATTTAATGTTGTTACTGGGAGATTTTAATCACAAATTAAACCCAAAACTGACTGATCAGTTGTATATTGAAATTCTAGATGCTTGTGATTTGAAAAAAGCAGAATTCCTGGAAACTAAAATAACAACTGATGTGGCCAACTTGGGCAACTTCTTGGCGACAAAAACTTTATTTTGTCTAAATGGGAGGATAACGCAGGATTGTCCCGCAAAGAAAACTTTTAATAATGGGACGCAAATATGCCCGATAGATTATATTTTTATGTTGGCTTGGAATTTTGAGTTGATAAAAGATTTTAGGATTGTCCCGGCGGAATGTAGTGATCATAAAATGTTAAAACTAGAGCTTGTAATCGCCCAACATTTAGCATGTGATATAGTTATCCCCCAAGAGATGGATTATCCAAAGCGGATAACCACTCGTTTAACTGAAAAATATATCGCTAGGTTGACTAAGCTGCAACAAAAGGTGCAATTAGGTCACTTGTGTGGCCAAAATTTACCTTGGTATGCTGAGAAAATAACTCAAGTAGTGGAGAGCATAAGCGTAGAATTGGGGAATGATGTAAGCGCCAATAAGAACAACGGAAGGTCACAAGCCAAGCGAGAAACTTGGTTTAATCAGGAATGTTTACTAAAGAAAAGAGAAGCTAGGCGAGAAGAACGTAGCCTACGGAAAAAATTTGTGCAAACCAGGGCAGAAAACCTAATAAAAATAAAGAAGGAATATATTACCCTAATCCGTAATGCTAAAAGGACCTATAAAGAAATGTGTTGGGGCAAATTATTAGAAGCAATCGAAGCCAAAAATATACGGCAGTTCTGGAAGTTAATCCAGACAGCAACGGTACCTTCGGTTGCCCCGATGATTTGCGTAGTGGAAGAGGGGGCTTGGACAGAGTATATACAGCAATTATATGCCCCAAGGAGAGGGACTGGAAATGAGGTAGCTGGGGACTGGCATGGCCAAGTAAAGGATCTAAAACAAGAATGTTTAACAACAAATGTTCTTAGAACAATAAAGACACTGAACCTAACTAGGGCAGCAGGCCCAGATAATCTACCAGCCCTGATATTAAATTCAAATCAGACTTGGTGGGCGGAATTCTACGCGAAAATGTTTACCTTAATTTTAGACCAAGGGATTATGCCCCCAAACTGGAAGGGAGCCATAATAAGACCGTTACACAAGAAAGGGGATGTATATGCCCCGAAGAATTATAGGCTAATCAACCTATTGGATATAGGAGAAAAAATGTTCTCGAAAATAATCCTTAGTAAGCTAAAAGTTTGGGCGGAACATAGATCTATCATCCCGGTTGAACAAGGGGGCTTCAAAGAAGGCCACTCTACGATAGATCATTGTTTTGCATTGTGGGCCCTGGCTAGGAAATCGATGGAACTAAATGGCAAATTATTTTGCTGTTTCGTCGATTTCCGAGCGGCGTTTGACACAGTAGACCGAAATAGCCTATGGGAGGTACTGGAAAACTATGGAATGCCACAGGGTATATTGAACATCTTGAAAGAATTACATAGTGGTAATTGGGCCCAGGTTATTAGAGATATAAAGGGCTCCCTAACCCAAAAAATTCCAGTAAAGAATGGTTTGAAACAAGGGTGCGTTTTGGCACCCTTGCTTTTCTCAATCTTCTTGGCAGACCTCCCAGCGACTCTGGAAGTTGAAAAAAGTGCGAGTCCTCGTATGAATATTAATAAAGTGTCATGTCTCTTATACGCCGATGATCTTGTGATCTTGGATCAAACAGAAATGGGCCTACAAAGGAAACTAAATGTGTTCAATAAGTACTGTGAAAAAAAGCTCTTAACAGTGAATATGGAAAAAACAAAGATCCTATGTTTTGGAAAGAGGGTAAATAATTTTAATTGGTTTTTAGGACAGGATAAACTAGACATAGTATATGAATATAAATATTTAGGCCTCTGGTTTAATGGCGCAATAAAGTGGAATACCCACTTGGAGGCACAGAAGGCAAAGGCCTACTCGTCGGTCTGTGGGCTGAAAAAATTTAATAAAGATTATGGCGATATGTCACACAGACCGCTTCTGAAGGCTTTTGAAGCTATGATCCCCCCACAAGTGCTTTATGGAGCAGAGGTGCTTTTTCTGAGCGGTAAAAGAGGGTGGGACCGGGAAGAAGGAAAAATTGTGAAAATGTTGTTGTCCTTACCAAATAGCTCCATGATACAAGCAATTAGAATGGAGGTGGGTTTAACATCATGGGAAGTAAAGTCCCAATTGTCTCTAATAAGATTTTGGAACCGACTGGAGCCTGGTGGTGATGAGAAGGTTTCAATTTGGTGTAGAGAGGAAATTCGAGTAAGCAGCTTACGCTGGGCGCGAGATGTGAAGAAAACCCTCCAGACGGTAGCTGCGAACTTGAAACTGAGCCGTTCCCCTCCACTGTTGAATATAGTGTGCACTAAAAAGATGCTTAGAGACCAAGGGCTTGAATACTCTAGATCAAAAGATATGGACTATCTGAGGCTAAAAAAATCAGTGAATTGGGTAAAAAATGATTGGGAAAAGGAGGTCCGGTTCCCATACTTGGATTTACTGCCTAGTAGATGGCTAAGACATGAAATTTTGAAGGTTCGGGTGGGACTAAATCCATGGAAGATTGAAAGAAAGATAAGAGTGGCCCTGATCCATCCGGATGGAATTTGCAAATGTGGTCTAGGAGTAAGAAATGATATTTTACATATATTGTGTGATTGTACTTGTATTTTAGCAATTCGGAAAAAAAAATGTACGTCCAATTTTTTTAAAATATGAGGTGTTTTCACGGGCTGATGCTATTGACCTCCTCACAGAAATGTCATCTTTGGATACT
Organism: Lissotriton helveticus; assembly: GCF_964261635.1. Classification (NCBI taxonomy): domain Eukaryota; kingdom Metazoa; phylum Chordata; class Amphibia; order Caudata; family Salamandridae; genus Lissotriton; species Lissotriton helveticus. Next base: position 1,650,648,919 of record NC_136068.1, read on the forward strand.
ACAATTGCGTTGGGGAAATTTCTGAAAGCAACACGAGAATATGTAACGGAGGCAACAAAGGAGAAGGGGAGAGTTTGAAAATTATAGAGCATCCCAATTTTATGTGTATGGTTCTCATAAGTGTGGTAATTGTATAAAATGAATTGTGGTTTTAAATATTTTATGCTTATGGTTTTATGAGTGTTGTAAATGTGTAAAATAAATTGTGGTTTTAAAATGTCTTATCACGACATGCGATCCATTGTTTTATTTATGGTTTATAGACTATGGTCTAAATAAACTTTGTGTGTCATCATCAGTGGCCAAGTGAGCAAGGGACTCACGTCTGAGCATACCCTGCCAACTTAGGGCGAACAAAGGGATACAAAAGGTGATGATGGACGGAGCGTTTGAGCACATCAAACATTCACCCCCAGTCAACTGTTCTGCGTTTAATCCATCACCATTCTTTAGCTCACTCAGCCACCCCAGTTCAGACAGAGCCATATGCAAATCAGTCTGACCCTGTGCCTCATGGGAACAGTCCAGCCCGAACTGCCAAGCCATGTCTTCCCTGGACCGGAAACAAGCATCCTGGGACCGGTTTCGGATTCCTAATCCTCATCAGCCAGCCAATCCAGTGGCCAAGTGAGCAAGGGACTCACGTCAGCCTTATAAGGAGTACTTACACTACTGAAGCCAGAATTGATTCAGAGACTTCAATGGGTACACAATAAAGCATAAAATGATCTGGGCACAAGTAGATACATTTGGCACAAGCTCATGTTATTCAAATACTTAGCCACCATCATCTAAAAATACATGCTGCAGGGAATTCATTTGCTGAGGAAACCGCAAAAGTGTAAACTGCTGCAGTCTCTGCATTAACTCGTTCCAGTACGAGAATAGATGAAGACATTATCACGGCTGTCAGCGCTGCTTGTGTTGGCACCCTCTTACCATAAGGTTTTACACTAAAATACTCCTATCAGTTTAGTGCACAAAACATTTTATTTGGTCATATTCCAGGGTGTAGGGGATAGTGCCTTATTCAGATCTCAGGGTAAGATTAATCCTAGCCGTAAATGAGGATCTCACATCTGCTCACGCAAGGGTGGCAGCTACAATTTCACTGTTGTGCAATGCTATTGGTGGCCAGGTTGTTACAAACAAGCTGAATGCTAGGTTCCGTAAATGTGACATTTGCCACCAAACAAAAGTTTCCACCACAGCTCGTCCACCACAGACACTTCTCTTGATCTCAAACAAACTTCGGTCAGGAGCTGTATTCCATTCATACCAGGGTCAAGTTTTTGCTTCTATTGTAGCAGGGAGTATGCTCCTACACAGAAATGTGCATAGAGACTTGGAACCTCAGTGAATTAGGGTGTTCCAAAACTCACCTCAGTATCGAAAATCCCCTACCAGACTTGCAATCAGTGTCTCATTGGTTCTTACAAACTCCCAATGTTTAGACAACACAGAACACGGACTTAGTACACCTCGGGTAACGTGGAACATATGAACACTCATTCGTTAAACTATCATACCAGTCCAAAACGAGGAGTGAATGAATACACGTGCACGTTTGAAATGTTTATTTCTAATGCAGTGTTCTCAAGCGCAGTATCTTAGCTAATACGAGCAAACATATTATAAGGAACAAGATTATCAGCATAGTTACGATTCCATAAAATACAAAGGGTGAAAGCATGTTAAAATGCTCAAGGAAAAAGGTCTAAATAGAACCTCAGCTTACCCTCCCTTGCTAGTATATTATATTATATCTACAGAAGGTCTCTTTGGGTTCAGAAGGGCGGGCCCATACCTTTGGATGCGAACAATCTTCAAGTGTGTGTGTGTGTTCTGCACAGGGCATTCTTAAACCCGCCTAAACCCAGAGTTGGCCATAGCTGCACACATATTATGTCTAGACCGGGCGCTGATCAAAACTGAACAACAAGCGCTGTGTTGAAATACCCTTGAAGGCCTCAGCACTCACTGTACAGACATAGCTTAACAAGCAAAGCTGATATTATAGGCAAACACAGTATTCTTATGTGAAGCAAATTATTCTACTAGAGCAAAAGCTTTAATAACAAACTGTGCCATGTGCAGAGGCTGCAGGAAAGGAAAATGGCGTTTAAACTTCTAACAAGCTCATGCTAATATAACACAGGGTGAACGATAGGCCGAACTACATGACACCCTCCCTTTGATCCGTGCACGGTAAGGATAATGCAATGGGCCAATTTAGGAATGCAGAGTTCAAAATCGATAGTCTGAACACAAGTCTCAAATTTGGGCAAAAATACACAAATATCCCAAAAAAAGGGAAAAACAACTTTTTTTCATTATGAAAAAAGAATTTGATTGAGTTCCTTGATAAAGTCAGTAGGCCAGGACCCCAAAATCTTTTTTTTTTGTATAAAAAGAAATCTGATCTTCCAACAGAGGGAGCCGGTCAGGGATACAAGATAGGAAACTCATTTCATCCTACCAATGAATATGCAAAGTACGCAGCAACAGCCTCCAACAGGAAGTCACTGTTCTCATCAGTAAATAATTTGGCCATCCAATTTAGCAAAGGGAAAGAACAAACATGTTCCTCAATTACCGGAGCCTCTAGCACCATCAGAGGGCAACTTGTGGGTTTTCAATGAAGCTGCGTGCCAAGAAATCTTGCGCCGCTGCGAATACATTCCAAGGACCCATCATTCCATGCATCGCTGCAAAGGCCATAATCCCTCCATCAGAACAAAGCAATTCATTAGCAACTATAGGGCTCATAAATTGATTATAATCCAGTTCGGGAGACACCGTCCTGCAGAGACACAAATCCAGGGCCCATTCGAAATCGCAACTCAGGCAATGAAAGACAGGCTGGACGCATGTAATAAAGGAAAATCGAAACGATAATCCATAAGCTGTACTCAATGTAGCCAAGTGCAGCGCTCCATAGTACTCAAGCATTCGGGCACAAAGCAGCCCCAGCCGAGACAGCTCGTCGTGCAACACAGGACGTGCATCCATTTTGAAACAAGCAAAACAGCAACAGCACACCCGCAGCGAGAGCAAGAAGTAAGGGAAATCCACCAAACAGGCTGGAAAACATAGAATGAAAGAAAGCTGGAAAGACACCGAATATCTTTTGAAAGGATGCTACAAGGCCACTGCTTACTACTTTAAAAAAGTGAGTCAGCCCCGATGTGGAGGATGCATTGAAGATTGTGTGAATTAATTCACCGGAGTGCAACAGCATATCAGTATTTAATAAGGCATGCACCTCAGTGCGAGTGCTAGCCACGTGAAGGACAAATATTTCACGAGCAGATGTGAGGGCAACTTCTTTCTGGGACAATAGAACTCTTATGCGACTCATCTTATTGAACTCTGCTTTCAAGGTCGAATCCTGGGCCAGATTGAAACATCAAGTTTCCCATGCGGGGGTGGATACATAAAATTTTTACAAAAAACCACACGCTCACTGACGGTAACGACATAAGCAATACTTTTCACTAACCCACAGCAATCCTCATTGTTCAACAGTAAATAAGTTATAACTCCCATTTGCCAGTAATGTGAATGTGGGAACGATATACGGCACGGGGTACCCTTCAAAATACAGGCTAAATTTGGCACGTTTTGATTACAGGAGCCGTGTAATTGGATATGTCTACACATTAATGAGTGATCTGGTGTTTCAGTGCATTCCTCACCATTCAAATAAACTTCCTTACCCTCCCTAAGGCATCTATATATAAAAGGAAGCAAGCAAGCTTCATGGAGATAAGAACTTCCAAGAGGCTCGTATCTGCCAATTGCACAATACTTCATACAGTTTTTGAATACAAACAGAGGAAACGGTAAGGTTATCAAACCGTGGATAAGCCATGTTGCAGTGTTGGCCTCTGTCACAGAAAACAGCAAAGATCCCAATCTCTCAATGTGTAACATGGAAAACGATGCATCTTTCATTGAAAGCAAACGCAGCTTGTCAGTCAAATTAAACGGGGCAAACAGGGAAGAAGTATTCATGTAATTCCATGGCACTTTTCCTGCCTTAAGTGTCTGCAGGGTCCAAGCAAACTGCATAATAGAACGCAACTGATTCTGACCATGGTACAAAACAGACACTTCATCGTGCACAATATCAACAACAGATGACACAATATTATACAGTGTGTAAATGCGAGAAGAAAGCGTGTTTATGCTATTATCTACCACTGCCAGCACTTTTTCTAAATTAGCCTGATCTATAGCTCTAAGGCTGGTAGCCGCCTCAATTTGGGACGTTTTCCAGAATTCGTTATAAACAGCCTTTTATAAAATCATTCAGATCAACATCGTCAGTCAGTTTAGATAAATGCAGTTTAACTGATGTCAAGGTAGAATGCTTGCGCCAATTCTGACACAACTTACCTACAGAATAGGTAGTCACAGAATGGTCACTTTCAAAATGGGGATCCACCCTGACCTGTGTAAAGCCCTGAGCTAAACCCAGAAAACGATGCTGGCATGAGTCAGCACTTCTGTGACATAGCAACCAGCCATTGGCATCTAAACTGGATATGTTAAAGGAAGAATTTAGCAACAGAGTTTGTAACTCTCTGATCGAAAAATTTGTGGTTTTATCCCAACCTGAATATTCTTCTAAGTCAGGAAAAGAAGGCGCATTTAACTTTTTAACGGTAGCCAATCCAAAGCATGTTGTCTGTGAAATGGTAGAATTCAAAAACAACATATGGTTCAGGATGAGGCATGCTCGGTGCAAAGCCTCAGTGCCTTGCACTTGGCAACTTTTAGAACGCCAGACAGATTTAAGGTCAACTGTTTCCTTCCACAACTCGTAGCCACCAACAGGCAACTGGCTAGAAAGGACTTCGAGTACAATAATTTGGTATTGGTAAGTCTAACTTTGGACAAGGACTTTTCAGTCATTTAAAAATAAAATGCATTGGGATTTGATTGATTAAAATCGGTAAAGTATGCAAACTTTTTCAAATATGTAGTAGAACTGCCTTGTACAGGAGCTGGACAGTGTTCCCACTGGGTATAATTGACAGTGAGCCTCCTGGTATTTGTCTTATGCAGGTAGTGGTTGCCAAAATGTTGATAGCAATACAAATCACCATAATTAGCAGACTCCAAATACAAATCTTCAGCATCAAAGGCAGCATAATACTTCAAATCAGAAAACAATGATTCTACGGCCTGAACATCCCAATCATCAGAACGTATGTTTTGTTTAACTACTTCCCCTATGTTAACTCTAAGTACATTAGGGACATTTATAACCTCAGTTGGGCCATGGATCTGAAATTTAACAGCATCCCACACAATCCCATCTAAGACAGGCCAAGCAGTGATGTTAACAAAAGCCAAGTCTCTCTTTAATCTGTGCGATGAAGAATGGGGAAGCCAATGTTCCATTGATATGTCGAATGCATGTTCTCTCCTCGACATAGTGTCCATTGACGAGACGGAAAAAATAAAACACAAAACCAATTGACATAAAAAGGTAAATCGAAAAAAGCACTAGCTAAATGTAGGTCTAAGGGGGAATTAAAAAATGTTTTTTAAACAGCCTTACATAAACAGAAATCCTTGAAGGCTTTCTCGATGTGTGCGAAACAGTGTCGAATGAAAATCTGGATTCAATAGCCAAGCGAGTTTGCAAATCAGGCATTGATAAGTCAGTTGGGTAAGTATAGTCAGTTTCATCAAGTTGAGTACCAGCCAGTGTACTCAATAAAGGACTGGAAACAGCAGGCATTTCAAGGGCAACATCAGGCACTCGATTGGAAGCCGGGGCTCAAACAGAATTTCTCAAAATCGAAGTACATGAGACCGCCGGAGTCATACTAAGAAGAATCGGCCACTCTGTGTATCTTGACATTGTCAATGGAGATACACCTGTTCTCCTTACGACCTGAAAGTGGTGGTAAAATGACTGTTCTTGTGCACTTCACACCAAGCACTGGAACCGGAGCTCTATAAGAGGGATCAAATTCTTTCTTATTGTCGATCTTCTCTCGAACCAGTTCTCCAACTTGGGGAAGCCAGCCAACTACCGGGATCTGCAACGCATCATCCGAGGTGGAGGGCAAATGTTCCTTTGCAAGACTGTCTCTCGTCTTTTGTAGATCCTGTAAAACATTGCAATGTTCATCTATGTCAAAGGAGGCAGCAACAGCCACCGAGTCTAGACCGTCAAGGTCCGGAACGAACATCTTGATACCAAAGAGCATCTCGTATGGGGTCCGCCCACACCCAGAGACCTTCTAGGGAGATTATTAAGAGCACGCTGCATGCTATTGAGGTGGGCCAACCAGTTCCTGCCAGTGCCTATAACTCGAGCTGTCAAAGACTCCTTTAAATCTCGGTTCATTCGTTCCACAACACTATTACCTTCAGGTCTGTATCGAGACGAAAACTTGACTTGGGCCCCCAACGAAGTCATGACATCCTTATACGCCTTAGAGGCGAAAGTCGGACCCTGATCCGAATGGAAGGTACCACAGGCAAAAATCCCTACAAAGACACGCAAGTCTCTTATGACAGTCCGTGGATCAGTGCTGCGGTGGGGCCAGACCCACACAAAGCGCGTGCATGAATCAAGTGCTACTAAGATATACTTATACGCAGTATCTGAAGAAAAAGGACCGCAGTGATCTAAATAAACACAACCAAGTGGCTTATTAGAAATGTACAACTGTGTCTGGGGTGGATGCGCAGCAGTTGAAGGCTTAATCTGCTGGCAAATGTCACATTGAAGGACATAATCACGCGTCTGTTTGTACAGTCCCCACCACCAGAAATGTTGTTGTAACTGAGCCACAGTAGCCGACACGCCTGCATGCGCAGACGCGTCACCGTAATGGGCCGCTGTGAGCAAAGTGTGCCTGCGATCCGCGTTGGGAAGCAACCGCTCACCAACGTCAGGAATTTTCACATAAGGAACTTTATCAGGACTTAAGTGGTATGTATATTTTGAAGGGAATCCCTTAGGATATTTACCTCCCTTCTCAGTTGCAGCAACAGCTGCGAAGATATCGTCATCAATCTTACCTTTGGAACGTGTAACTGCTGCAACCAAATATGTCGATACTGCTGATTTTGCTGCCTCAGCGGCGAGCGAATTGCCAACAGCGTGGACTCCCACGCGCTGATGACCTAAAGTGTGAATCACAAACATGAGTGGCAGTTGCTCTTTAAGCTCAGCCACTCGGACCCAGATCATTTTATGTTTTATTGTGCTACTCTTGGAATCACGAAAATCATTCTGAATCCAAAAGAAAAGGTTCTCATTGTAAGACTGGACACAGTAGTAAGAATCACTCACAATCAGAGTCCTCACACTAGGATCAGCGTACTCCAATGCAAGCATCAGGGCACGAAGCTCTGCCAATTGTGCGGTGCAGTCCCCTAGAGTCTGCATGTGCACGACTCTGGACTTGAATTCATCATTCACCATGGCACCAACCACAATGGCGCAAGCGGAAACGTATGCGTGTTTAGACCCATGCGCAACCTGCGCCGAACCATCAGTGTAAATGATGCAATGGAAATCCTCCAAAGGCCGCATAGCCAAAGGCGTAGGATGACCAAATTCATACTGCAAAAACTCTTGCGACTGTAAGGAGGCATCAAAAATAAAAGTGACATCCGCAGATGTCAATGATGCAGCCCATTGTATCCACCGTGGGTGCAAAGCTTTAGAATTTGGTACACTGGCTTTCGTCACTGCCTCTAACACAGGAAACGGGGTAACAACCAACATGCGTTTTCCCTGCGACAGCGCACGTTCCTTAATAATCGCCATTTGCACTGCTGTCAAAACTTTTTCCGCAGACGAAAACAGCATTTCAGCCGAAGTGTACAAATGTGACTTGTAAGCAATAGGTACTGTGGCTTCTTCATTAAAAGTAAGGTACGTGAAACCCACCGCCCCTGGGATGATTCTTATCACCAGGTTGGTGTGGTTATCACGAGTCAGTAAGAATTTAGATTCTAGAAGATCAGCCTGCAAAGATGGCAAAATGGCTGAATGTTCTGGCAGCCAGCAAGATTTGGTAAAAGTAGGTTGTATCAAAGCATATAAAGGCTTGATACGCTGGGCATATTCGGGAATATATGTACGCCCAAAATTCAACAATCCCAGCAAGGAGTTGTAGGAGCACGCAGATGTGCGCATTTCCCCTAGAAGTGAGGAGCCAATCCTCGACCTTCATTGTTGAGCTCGTAGCCCAGGAACAACACTGTGTATTCTGCAATGTGTGACTTTGCAAAGTTAAATTTGTAACCAAAGTCCGCAAAGTCACAAATTATGCGGTCAACGCGACACAGATGTGTCCAAAGCTCGTCGTCTGTGAGATATATGTCATCCACATACGAACACGCATCCGTGTCTATCCTCTCTAAGAGGATAGACATGCAGGCAGCAAACATGCCTGGACTATTCTTGTAGCCCATAGGTAATTGTCTATACTGGCGTTGTTTGCCGCCACAGGTGAAACTGGTTCATTGGGAACTCAGTCCATCCAAATTGTGGGCAAAAAAAACTTTGGAAATGTCAAGTGTGGTTTTAAATCGTTTCCGCACGAGACCATCAACTAAAGCAGAGCTGTGCGTACTCTGTACTGCACAGGTACGGCAATGCGAGTTCAAATGCCGGTAATCCAATACCAAACGATATGAGCCGTCAGGCTTGGTCACAGTAAAAAGAGGGTTATTCATCAGTGACACACTAGTTTCAATTACACCTTGATATTCCAATTGGTCAAGGATTTCCGCAACGGAAGCCTTAGCTTCACGCCGGATGGGATATTGAGGTTGAGGCTGTGGCATAGACCGTAAGGGAATCTCGTGGTGTGGGGAAAAAATATCCCATCCACAATGTGTACGGTACAGAGTCGGCGCAAGGCCCTTAGCCCACTCTTCTGCAAAATTCAGCGCATGCTCTTTCGAGACTGTGTGCGCGAAGCTAGGAAAGATCACCTCCTCCCCTCTCGGAGCTGCGAGAACAAAAGGTAGGGGCCAGTCAGCCTCCGCTAACAAAATATCATAGGGAGTCCTAAGATTTTCCTAAAATACCCCTTTTATGGTACGTTTGATGTCACCTTCAATTAAAAGGACAATGTTAAAAAGTCTTTCAGGGGGAGCTACTCTAGTATCAGCTGTCCACAACAACATATTGGTCAGTCGCTGTTACCTTCAGTAGCGGACGCAGGGCCTCTTGCACTATGGTAATCTCCACCACGCTGTCCAGCAAGGTCAGAGCCCATGTCTGATTCCGAAGCTGGGTTCTCACTATCTGCGGCATATCTCGCTGTTAAAGCGGCAACTTTCTTTTTCTGAAACTGGGGTCTCTTCGGTGTAGATTCGTCCTGCTTGCCTTTACTGTCTTTCGGGCAGGGCTGGTCGCGTCCCTGCTGGCCACCCCGACCTCTGCTGCCTCCTCCACCACCGGTAGATGAGGCCGATGAGACCTGAAAAGAACAAGGAGAACGTTGTTCAGAAACATGAAAACGATCAAGTGATTTTATAGTCGCGCGGTCGCGCAATTCATAAATACGTTCTGTTGGCGCAGGCACTGGAGATGCAGGACGTGACTCCTGTTTCTGCTGTTGTTGTTTATCCTGTTTCTGTTTCTTGGACCAATTTTGTTTTTTAACCTTGGGCTGTTCATCAGTCTCTGACTTCTGCCCTTGGGGTTACTTTTTATCTTCAGTGGAAAATGGCTTGACTCCCAAACTATTGCGGCCCACGGTCTTATAAGCCGCCACAATAATTCTTGGTAACTGTCGGGGTTTGTCGGCATCGGGTACAGCCTGCAAAGCATTAGACACCTGAAAGCTCACTGCATCTCCCTTGACATTTGCAAGTACGAGATCGGAAACTACATCAAAACTGCCGCATAGGCGAATGCGCCTCATACCGACCCATTTCCCTCCTGAACACGGAGGTGAAGATCCTAGCCACCATCTTGGCAACCCGCCTGAGGACAGTTATTACGGGTCTGGTTCATATGGACCAGTCGGGTTTCCTACCTGACAGAGCCACTAAATTGAATCTCAGACGGACCCATAATTGGCTCCAGGAATTCAGAGGCCGTAGTGCCCCTCACTGGTTCCTCCCCCTGGACGCTGAAAAGGCGTTCGACGCAGTACATTGGCCCTTCCTCTTTGCAGTTCTATGTAGGTTTGGTTTTGGGCCGAATTTCATCCAATGGGTGCGGGCGGCTCCTCTACACCGCCCCGAAAGCTAGGGTACGGGTGAACGGGACGCTATCACGCGAGTTCCAGATTCAGAGAGGCACTTGACAAGGATGCCCCCTGTCCCCCCTCTTGTTTACCCTTACGATAGAGGTGCTTGCCGCCAGGGTGCGGCAAAACGTGGCAATTCACGGCTTTATGAGCAGTGCCACGGACCCGCAGTCTGAAAAAATCTCACTATACGCAGACGATGTTCTGCTTTATGTCACCGAGCCGGACACCTCGATTCCGGAGCTCTTCCGAGAAATAGAACGATATGGTAATATGGCGGGATACAAAATAAACTGGCATAAATCGGTACTCTATGACCCGAGGGGCCAGAACCACTGGGGCCCTATACCCGCCGATCTCCAGACAACCTCGGAGGGTTTCCAATATCTCGGGATCCATATAACCGCGGAGGAGCCTCTTTCCTTCAGTAAGAATTTAGAACGGATCATACTTGCTGCGGTGGCGGACATGAATCGGTGGAGGCAGCTCCCGTTGACACTCCTAGGCAGGGCAGCCATGTTTAAAATGGTCACACTGCCGAAATACCTATATGCTCTGCAAAATGAATATCACCCGTTACCGGCAGCGGTCTTCCGTAGGATCCATGCGGACATGCGCTCCTTCCTCGGGCGGGGCAATCATGCTAGAGTGGCCCGGTCGACACTCCAGAGGCATCAATACAGTGGGGGGATCTCACTTCCCAATCTAGAGGCTTACTATTGGGCTGAACATCTCATACCGATAAATGATTGGCTCCATGCCCCAGCTGATCACCCAACCTACGCTCTGGAAAGAACGAAAATGTCATCCAAACACTTACTATCATATCTATATGGACCCTCTCGTAGTACTTCACTCCTCCCGGCGACAGCCTTAACTATAGCTGCCTGGACGAAGGCCAACCGTCGTATGGGATGGGATAAAAGGCCTACACGACAGACTCCACTGTTGCACTGCCAGTGGCTAGTGGAACTCCACAAATTACGGGGCTTTCAGAGGCGGGACGACATAGGCATCTCAACGATAGGGTACGTAATTGCCAAGGGAGAGCTCAAATCGTTCCAGGTACTTAAGTCGGAATTTGGGCTCCATAACACGCAAGACTTTAAATATATACAACTACGCCACGCATGGAATGCCCAACACATTACACTCACAGACATTCCCGAGTATGCCCCTCTGGAAGGGCGGCTCCTTCAGGAACAGATGACGGAAAAGGCGGTCTCCCTGACATATAAAACACTAACTAACCATATGTTGGGTGACTTAGCAAAGTTGAGGGCTACTTGGGAGGCAGATGTGGGAATGATGGAGGATCTGGACTGGGACACGGTTCTGATGCACCCCCGGGAGGTGGCGGTCAAGTCCCGGTTACGTTTGATTCAGTTCAATGTACTCCATAGAACTTACTATGACAGACAACGGCTCTGTAGAATGGGGAAAATAGAAGACCCAGGGTGTCTTAGGTGTCATAGCGAGGTGGGCGACTTCTTTCACACGATATGGTCCTGTAGTGTCATACAAATATATTGGACCCAGATATTCAAAGAACTGGAGGAGGTCCTAGAGGCCTCGATCTTACAAGACCCCAAGATAGCGTTATTGGGCATGACCAATGAGGTGGATCTGACGCGCCCCCTCCTCATTTTCCTGGTCCTAGCATTGGTGGTAGCGAAAAGGGACATCGTAAAACACTGGGGGGCGTCGGACACACCGACCCTTGAGGAATGGAGGAGAGGGCTTGACCTCTACATGGCAGCTGAAAGGGTGACTTATAAAGCCAGGGGATGTCCCCAAAAATTCCGCAGAGTTTGGTCCAAGTGGAGACGATATCACGGGCTGGATGGGGGGTTGTGAATGTGGGCTTTCTCTATCGGGAGCGGGACGGGCCATCGGGGTAAACGGGACTTCGACATTGACAAGCTGTAATTCATTATTGTGTTAATGGACCGGCATGGGGCAAGGGAGACTTGTCACCTGGAACAATGTAGTGTGCTAGTGGCGTGGGTGAGAGGGGGAGCGGGTGGGAAGGGGCAGCTGCTGCAAGGTGCTAGGTTCATAACCTAAAGGAAGGTTAAAACGTATTTTCTTGCTGTTTCAGGGGTGGGAGGGGGGGAGTTTAGTTCACGAAAAAGCAGAGGCTTGGAATGCTCTTTGATTGCTCAGAAAGGTATGTGCGGCATGTCAATGACACCCTATCAAGCTTTGCCGCCCAACCTCCGGGATGTGGGCTGAATGGCCGTGTGTCCACATGATGATAGGGTCAGGCACCACGTGTGTCTCACGTCAGAAATATCTGAGTGTTAGTCACCGATTTACAGAGAATCTGCAATAAAAACAATAAAAAAAAAAAAAATGCCGCATAGGCGCATACCCGATTCAACCGCCGCCTCAGGTCCGTGCTCATCTTGAACACGCTTAATGACCGTTGGAAGGACAGTCATTGACGGTGTCCCGAAGCACCTCGTATATACTGCCGCAAAGATCTTACCCCATGACTCACAGTCACCAGCTTCTGGGATCAAGTCTTTTGGCATGCTAATTGTCAGAATCCTGTGTTTTTCACCAGGAGTCGTGTTAGGAAATACGGATTCCAGTTGGTCAAACTTTTCGGCAAGCCAGAAAGGAAAATCATCCTTATTCTGGGGCGCTTGCCCATCACAGCGTTAACCATCACAGGACTGATCTTCATTCCGCCCTGTCCGGCTGGAAGTGCCGCACCACCTGGGGCCCCGCCCGGGTGATTGCAGGTAATGTACTGCACTAACAACCTAATTACGCCAATTGCGACTGTATGTAACAGCCGCAAATCAGCAACTGCAACCGCACCATGTTGAGGATGAGGTGTAAATCCAGCCAATACAGGCCATGTAGTGCCTGGAATGGACAAGGGACCTAATATCGGTGCTAACAAAGAGTGGGGTAGGATGCCATTAAACCAAACTTGGTGCTGCCAAGCGTTAATCGGAACTTCCTGTGTCTTATATGGAGCATATTCCTGTTGCACGGCAGTTGCAGTGTACGTGTCGAACACATAAGTATTTGCATTCACAGCCGGGAAGGTCACCCATGAATTAATTTTGTATGGGTAAGCAACTTCCGCACTCACAACCATAATCACAGCCATGCCATCCACGGGAACATTATAAGTCTGCAAGTGATTGCGCACCGCAATGCGACTATGTTGCGGAATGTCCACCGCAGTCATAGTGACACAGAAAGAAAGAGGTACAAAGAAAACAATGTAGCACAACTGGGTAGTAATTCAGAGAAACCGTTTTGAAAGATTCAAGCTTGAAAAGACCTATGGAAGCATAGGTAGGTTTGTCCGACACCACTGTTAACCGGAAACAATAGTGAAGGGGTTAAGGACTGAATGTAGCACTACTCAAGTGTCATGTAATAAGATCACTAACGATCGGGCGCCATGTAGCAGGGATTCTGCTGCTACACAGAACTGTGCATAGTGACTTGGAACCTCAGTGAATTAGGGTGTTCCAAAACTCACCTCAGTATCCAAAATCCCCTACTAGACTAGCAATCAGTGTCTCATTGGTTCTTACAAACTCCCAATGTTTAGACAACACAGAACACGGACTTAGTACACCTCGGGTAACGTGGAACACATGAACACTCTTTCGTTATACTATCATACCAGTCCAAAACGAGGAGTGAATGAATACACGTGCAAGTTTGAAATGTTTATTTCTAATGCAGTGTTCTCAAGCGCGGTATCTTAGCTAATACGAGCAAACATATTATAAGGAACAAGGTTATCAGCATAGTTACGATTCCATAAAATACAAAGAGTGAAAACATGTTAAAATGCTCAAGGAAAAAGGTCTAAATAGAACCTCAGCTTACCCTCCCTTGCTAGTAGATTATATTATATCTACAGAAGGTCTCTTTGGGTTCAGAAGGGTGGGCCCATACCTTTGGTCTTAGAAGAAATGGATCACATCATCTCCTGCACCAACTCTCTGCATGCGAACAATCTTCAAGTGTGTGTGTGTGTTCTGTACAGGGCATTATTAAACCCGCCTAAACCCAGAGTTGGCCATAGACGCACACATATTATGTCTAGACCGGGCGCTGATCAAAACTGAACAACAAGCGCTGTGTTGAAATAAGCTTGAAGGCCTCAGCACTCACTGTACAGAGATAGCTTAACAAGCAAAGCTGATATTATAGGCAAACAGAGTATTCTCATGTGAAGCAAAGTATTCTACTAGAGCAAAAGCTTTAATAACAAACTGTGCCGTGTGCAGAGGCTGCAGGAAAGGAAAATGGCGTTTATACTTCTAACAAGCTCATGCTAATATAACACAGCGTGAATGATAGGCCTAACCACATGACACTATGGCGTACAGAGACACCATGGGACCATTGTGTGTGACTATGTGCCATACTATCCCGAGGGAATTGTGATTGTGGAGAGGAAAAAACATGACTTAAAGCAATCTTTAACATTTAGAGTATCAGGTTCAGCTCGCAGTTAGGTTCACCACCTGCATGGGGTACAGAGAACCTTAAATAATCTGCCTAGAATAGCCTGGGGCAGTTGGATTCCCTATGAAGTCCTGTTTGGGGGTTAAAATGTGGGTACCATACCTTGGCATTTCCATTACAGTGGCAGAGGAAACACCTTTTTCTATCAGTGAATGTTTGGATGTTTAGCAAGATCTCAACAACTCCAGAGCAATGTCCAATTGAAACTGTCTGTCACTGGTGAAGTGCAGTAAGCACCAGAAAATCCAGATTGGGTTCCAAAGATTGGGGATCTTGTCCGGGAGAAAATAATCAACAAGAAGGAGTTCAAGCAATTTTACAGCATGCCTGTCCTAGCAGATGATGGTACCAAACTGTACTTTTTCCGCCCCTTTTGGGTAGCTAACACAAGAGATATGTGTCTATTTGTCTCATCAAACCACATCATAGGACTGGTTCTGCATAGTAGGCCGCAAGAGCACCTGGGTAGTTACCTGCCTCCTCTCACTACTAAGCTGTTTCCCCCCAACTGGAGACAACTAAAACTGAAGTTTCCCTACTTTAAATTACAACAACAAATACCATACAATCATCAAGTATTTCCACTGAGAATTCAACTCTTCAAGCAGACAATGATGCTGTTTATAACATACTGCCATTAGAGTCGTCTATCCATTCTACACACCTTCACAAGCTTCCCACGTTCATACAAATAGCCTCCGGCTACTTTGTTGACTTTGGTAACTTGTCTTCAGATTTGTCAGGACCACCTCCACAAAGGGGACCATGTGGATTTTTTATTTGGCTCAAAAGGATATACTTTATCTCTCCATGGATATACATTTGGATTACAATTTCATTACTTTTCCTCTTCCTTTGGAATAGCTTTGTGACTGTCTATTTCTTGCTTCTGAATGGACACTATATCCTCGAAAGCTCTGCTGTTGAACAGGTAAATGAGGTTTGAAAACCCATTCTTAATAAAAACAAACAGAAAGGCGACCTTTCCCTGATGAACATTTCAGTGGTTCTTGATGGAATTGTTTGGGATAAGATGCCTTATGATATCTTTCGACCGATAAAGACTTTTTAAGCCCCATATGTGTTTTGTATTTCCTTAAATTATGTAATCACTTCTGGCACCTTCTCTGATGGTCACGACATTTGCAGAGTACATGAAATTCTTGCTGATTTAGAGCATTACACCGTATTTAATAGGGAGGAAATGTATGATGGTATATCTAATTATGATGAAATGCTCTGTTTTCAACATTATGGTAACCATTTTTTACCTAAAGCAAGTACTCTATGTGAAGTATTTAATTATATCAAATGGGAGCACTGCCCTCACCACCCTAGAGTAGTTCAAAGACATTTGTAGAGATGTTTGCATATTTTTCTGGTCACAATCCAGTAGAACCGGAGTTCTATCATTAGAAACGTACACCTTCCCCGGCAAATAAAATATGCCCACTAATGGAAATTTTATTTATTCAGCATCTTTCATTTCCCAGTTATTGACACAAGGGAATGACCTTTGGAGAGACAATATTGATTTAAAGTGTGTGTGTGGATTTACAGATTGGCAGACAATACAATGGAAGACAGGTTAGTCATGGGCTGCACCGAAAAAGAGTAAGAAGGAGTAAAACCTCAAAAAGTTAAAGGGGAGCTGCCTGGAGATGTGAGCCTCACAGGCAGCATGACAGTTAAGGGGGTACATTGGCTGGTAAAAGAGGCACACCGGCTGGTGGTGTACCAGTGGAAGACCACCTATCTTGGGATGCCTGCCACCAGGGTAAGTAGGCCGACGGCTGAGTAAGTGAAGCATGGCTGAAGAGCGATGATGGATTCAACCCAGATCTGTAGCTGGGGGAGAGGGTCTGAAGAGTTGAAGCGCTCTGTCCCTCATCCCCTTGTGTTTGCTTTTTTCACCCTAAGTTGGCAGAGTATGCCCAGATGTGGGTCCCTTGCTCACTTAGCCACTGGATTCAAGCTAGCCTGGCTGATGAGGGTTGTTACCCCGAAACTGGTCCCAGAATTCTTGTTTCCGGCCGAGGGAATACCTGGCTGGGCAGTTCGGGCTGGACTGTTCCTAGGAGGAACAGGGTCACAACTGATTTGCACATGGCAGGCTCTGAATTGGGGTAGCAAAGTGAGCTAAAGAATGATGATGGATTCAACTCAGATCTGTGATTGGGGGTGAGTGTCTGAAAAAAGTTTAAGTGCTCAGTCCATCATCTCCTTGTGTTTGCTTTGTTCACCCTAAATTGGCAGGGTATACCCAGACGTGGGTCCCTTATTCACTTTGCCACTGAATTCAAACTAGGCTGGCTGATGAGGGATGTTAGCCCAAAACCCATCCCAGAATGCTTATTTCCGGTCCCAGGAAGACCTGGCTTGGCAGTTCGGGCTGTACTGTTCCTAGGAGGAACAGGGTCACAATTGATTTGCATATGACTCGGTCTGACCTGGGCTGGCGAAGTGAGCTAAAGAACGATGATGGATTCAACCCAGATCTGTCCCTGGGGGTGAGTGTCCGAAAAATATAATTGCTTTGTCCATCATCTCCTTGTGTTTGCTTTATTCATCCTCAGTTGGCTGGGTATGCCCTGACGTGGGTCCCTTGCTCACTTTGCTGCTAGATTCAAGCTAGCATGACTGATGAGGGGTGTTACCCCGAAACCTGTCCCAAGATGCCTGTTTACGGTCCAGGAAAGACCTGGCTTGGCAGTTCGGGCTGCTCTGTTCCCAGGAGGAACAGGGTCAAGACTGATTTTCATATGTCTGGGTCTGAACTGGGGTGGCGAAGTGAGCTAAAGAACGATGATGTATTCAACTGTGACTGGGGGTAAATGTCTGAAAAGTGTCAGTGCTCCATCCATCATCTCCTTGTGTTTACCTCGGAGGATTTAAGCATGCTGGAGATGATTTACAACTTGTCAGCCATTGATTTAGGACCTCTATCATAATTATGATCCATGATTCTGGCAGAATGATTTGTGACCCTCAGAATGAATTATGACACTGTAATAATGATTTATGGCCTTACTTCTTGAATTATGACTAGCCACTGTGATTTATGAGGTTAATGATTTAATGTAAACACCAAGCAGGTAATAAAACTGTAGCTAAGAATCCCCACAAACAAATGCAAACACTCGGCTGGTGTAAGTTATTTCACCCATGTATATGTGGGATGTGTTCTAGTTGGAGTGGGTCAAGTGCAGAGGTTATGGATCCTACATTTCACTTATTGCAGTAGGAATGGTGCGACTGGGGTTTTTCTCAGTGGAACTCATCGGAAGAATACTTTAGGCCATTTTCTAGTTTGCAGGGAGGTCACAATCCATGGTACATGCAATACATCCAAGGTGAACTTGTCATGTAATCTGAAAGGTTCCCTAGCTGCTGGAATTTGTCAAGCATTCAAATTGCTTTCCAATGGAAATTATTTGATGTTGAATGATCAATGTTGCTGTGCAATGAAACCAGGAATAACACTCCAGTGAGAATGTCTGTGGTCGTGATCGGCTGCACACAAGTGCTTTTCCTACTTGCCCGTACAGTTACGGAGGTATGTGAGAAATTTGGCCTCCGATTAAAATTTCGAATGTGAACTTTGATGCTTAGGTCTAATTGTTTCAAAAGGGAGTGGTCTTTTCATCTGCAATGGAGATATTTTATCTTCAAGTTGAAGGTCTTCTTGTGAGATAGAGTTGTTACTTTGCACCAATCTGCCACACCATCATTGGGAAAATAGTACAGGAGAATGACACTTTTTTCAAAACAATTGGCTCTTTGTTGGTTAGTACCTTCCAGATGTTCCTTGGAAGTTATTCCATATTTCATTCAATCCATGCAGGGCAGCATTTTTGAAGGGTTACTGTTAGTCCTGTTCCTGGTTGTCGGCACACTGGTTTTATTTTATCTGCTCTGCAATGGATGTTCTGTCACATGACCAAATGGGGATAGCACTGCCACATGTGCTACTGTGTCTTGGGAGAATGTTGCAGTCTTTTTGTGTGCCCTCGCTTCAAGGACTGAATGACAACTGGTTGGTTTTTTGGCTTGTCCAGCTACAATGCGTGATGATGGTATTCTGCTGTCAGCTGTACATGTTCGTGTGTACCCTGGATATATGCTTGGGAATGTAACCGGCCAAGTCTCTAGACATGAAACTGCAGGTGGATCCCTTAAAAACTGACTTGCACAGATGCCCTGCATGATTGCCCTTGATTCAAATGCATATTGTGAGCCTTACTGTGATGCTTTGGCTCCTGGTGTACTGAATCCTGGCTCCTCCTGCGCAGAAACACTACTGGCCATCACACCTTCAGCAGCAGCTGAGGGGGTTGAATTTCAACATGTTTGCTCCCTTGAGACAGAAACATGATGTGTGGTAGTTGGGAAAAGTAATCTGGCAGTTTCGCCAGTCATGCTTTTTTGTAATTCAGGCATGTTTTTACTCACTAAATTGCTTTTAAAATGCAGTCTTTTTCTATTTACTTTTTTATACAGTTTCTATGGGCCAGATGTAGGTGGCCAATTACCGGTCGGTAACGGCCGAAATCGGCCGTTACCGACCGGTAATTGGATTTTGAGATGTAGGGCATGCATTTACAGAATCGGTATTTTACCGATTCTGTATTTAACGATTCGGTAAAATTACCAAATCGGTAAATACAGACTCGGTAAAATACCGATTCTGTAAATGCAGATGTAGCTGGCACATGTCAGAGTGCCACAGGGCTTTAAGAATCGGTATTTTACCACCCAATCCAATTGGGTGGTAAAATACCGAATCCAGGTGTGCATGCACATGTGTGCATGCACGCCTGTGCCATGTGACACACAGACATGCCCTTAGGGCATGTCTGTATGCCACATGGCGCACATGCCTATTTTTGGGGTGCCAGAGGGTGTCAAAGTGACACCCCCTGCACCCTT
The DNA here is from genome assembly GCF_964261635.1 of Lissotriton helveticus. Lineage (NCBI taxonomy): Eukaryota > Metazoa > Chordata > Amphibia > Caudata > Salamandridae > Lissotriton > Lissotriton helveticus. Next base: position 1,650,668,604 of record NC_136068.1, read on the forward strand.
GCTAAAATCGGTATTTACCGATTCTGTAATTACAGAATCGGTATTGCCCATTGATTCCTATGGGCTGCAAGTCCCATAGGAATCAATGGGCAATACCGAATCGGTATTTACAGAATCGGTAAATACCGAATCTTAACGATTCGGTATTTACCGAATCTGAAATACCTACATCTCCCCCCCTCTATTTTACCACCTCTTAAATACAGATTCGGTATGAATCGGTATTTAAGAGGTGGTAAATTAAAATTACCTACATCTGGCCCTATGTCTTTATGCTTTTAGTGTTAAAGAGGAAAATGCTTTTATGATTTAAGGTTTTAATACATGATTAAATCTAATTCAATCTATATTTTCAGCATACTTTTTAGGAAGCTTTTTAGTTGCCTAACGTCCAAGAAGTGGGTAGTTTGCCAAATCTAAGGATAGAACCCAAGTGTTCTTCTTGGGTTCCAAGTAACGGTGGGTGGTGAACTCTGCTCCCCCAGTGGAGTTTACAGAGTTTTGCCAACTCCGCAAGCAGAATTCAGTAAAAAACTCAGATTCCGTCACGTGGTGAAGTATACTTTTCCCCCACTGCCCACCCCTAATATTACCCCCTATGGGCACTTCTGTGCACAACAGAATAATTCAAAATTTACCTGGAACTAAAACAGTGGTAGACAGATTGTTTCCACAAGTGCAGATTTTGGCAGCCAAGGGAGCAAAAGCAACCAGAGAGAATCTGACTGTCCAAGATCCCACAATTCTGACAGGAGGTGTTATGTTTCGTAGGGTACCCCAATATAGGCGTGAGTAGTCACCTGAACCTTAATCCACATTTACCGTACCATTGTACTACGTAGCAGGTTTGGGTATGGTATGGACCTTATACCTAGTTAAATAGCATAAATGCTGTGTGGTTTTGTCTTTGGCACTATGGTAGGAATCTACTATCCATTTACTCTGTTGGTGCTTATAATCATTTATATCTGTTTCTCTCTTATGGCCTCCAGGCCCATAGGAATGAATGGCAATTACCGAATCGGTAAATACCGATTCGGTAATTGGGGGATACATTGAAAGGTGGCAGGGTGTCACTTTGACACCCTGTTGCACCCCTCAATTGTGTATGGGTGCACATGTTGCAGACATGCATGCCCTTGATTAAAAATGCTTACTGTGATGCTTTGGCTCCTGGTGTACTGAATCCTGGCTCCTCCTGTGCAGAAACACTTCTGGCCCATAGGAATGCCTCCAGGCCCATAGGAATGAATGGCAATTACCGAATCGGTAAATACCGATTCGGTAATTACCGAAACTTACTGATTCAGTAATTTTTTCGGTAAAATTACCTACATGCTATTTGCCTGTTCTTAAATACCGAATTAGTATGATTCGGTATTTAAGAATCGGTAATCTGGGATTACCTACATCTCACCCTATATGACATGGTGCCGCCAACTTATTTAATGGTCAAATCTGAGTAGTTCAGTCGTGCTTTTCTAAGAGTCCCCTACTCACATTTACCCAGAGACGACTGGAGTGGGAAGGGAACAATCTGCCGCAGCTGAGTAAGCATATCATATGTATTGGTTGTAGGTTTATTCAAGCTTAAAGGACAAATTGTTCCTATTGTGCATAAAACCTTATCTCAGTTTCCTTGAAACTTTCTCAACAATGGCTGGTGTAGACAATGCTGCGCTAACACTTCATGCGAATGCAGTGAGGGACGAAGAGCAGGGAGGTGAAATAAACATTTCAGAAAATGTCAGAACTGCCCTTACTTTAAAGATAGCAGACTATGGAGTCTCAGCAAGGGATGGGACAGTAACATTTGTGATTAAGATACACGAGTCCTACAGAACAGAGGTATTCTATTCATGGGTTATATTCCCACCAGCAGATGCACGCACAAATACATTTCATTCATACACTGAAGATGAAATACCAGGGGAATATTGTCCATGCGAGGACATTGAAGTTCCGCTCACCTACCAGAAGCACATAAACTGGTTTAAAGGCGCCATCCCACACACAAAAGAAAAAGTAAGACTTGGTCCGCTCAGTAGAGACGGACCGACTTGGCTGGTCCTAGCGGCTTACACACTGGATTCAGACATTGACACAATGCCTGTAGCTGACTTATGTCTGCTACACATGAAATATTAAACTTTACAGAAATCTGACACAGTTTGTTATGAGAACACTCACACTTCTACCAACAAGAGCTAAGCCTTACACGAAAGACAAGAACCCACACTTCCATGAATTTCACACCATATAATTTAGGGATGAAAAAAGATAAACACTATTTAATGCGTTTACCTTGGCGATTAGTTGTGCCAGTTTTATTCATCAATTTTCACAAAAAGAGAAAATATCACTATAGCCAAGAGAAATATCAAAGCCTTAAACGTAATGACCATGACAGTTTTAGTGTCCAATATTTACAATGAAAAATTCAATATTTACAATGCAGAAATTTTTAGTCAAAAAAAAATTATACGTGATTAAACAATGAATTGACAAAACATACATAAATTGTGAAACTGTGCAAAAAACAAATAGTACACAAACGTCATTATGTGATAACATTTCACAAATAAAATGAGGGGAAGAATTATCCAAATGTTTTTTTCATAACATTTTTTGTTAACCAACAGCTTTTTTTGAGACTAAAATGTAGTATTTGGCAAAAAATGGAGCTTTTTAGTAGGTCTCCAAAAACAACACGACAACCTCTCTGTAGAAATGTTGATAGGCTTTTAAATCATAAACAATTTTAGATGTTTATTACACAGGACTTGATCCTATCCGCCTACGCGTTTCGAGTTTGTGAGGGTTCTTCTCAAACTCTCTTCAGGGCCAAATGAATTCCATTCCCCATTTGTTAAACCTAATGGTGAAGACATAACAAATAATGGATACTTATTACTGGCTGCTTCCATCAACCCGCTAAAATCTCCTCCTATGTACAATTTATTAAAACAACACATACCTCTAGGGACTGGAGGTAGGTTAGTTCGTCCAAATGACTTGTGGGATTTTGAAGGATTTGTGCGTGTTTCTAGAAAAACAGGAGTTTTATATGTGATACCTGTTTTTAAACATAAAGTGCCATTTTCGGTGAAACAGATTGACAGTATGCCCATACCTGGCTGCAGTTGAGAAGGCCAATTGATCGTTCTGCTATTTTTCAATTTCCTTCATTTGGAAAACAAAGCGCTGTAAGTGGAAATACTCGTGTTATTTAATTCCTGAGCCAGCATGCTTCACTCAATTTTGTGCTTTACGGTCCTGGGTGGGAGGGCACTTACTTTGAATCTGTTGAACCGTCTGGTGTGTTAATCACCATCGGTATCTCAATAGGCTTGACACTCACGGTGTCACCGCCGAAATCCTCCTCGGGCACCGCAGCTCTGTTGGAAGAACACATGAGCGGTAATCAGGGCTGAATTCCAAACCGCGCTGTAGATTAAGCGGGAGCCGCTAATGCGTGTTGTGGCATTTAGCCGGGCGGACCTGCTTGAGATTTAGACGCAGGAAGACCCGCGCTCGGAATTATTAAAACAAAGTGTGCCCACGCTGTGGATTAAGCGGGAGCCGCTAATGCGTGTTGTGGCATTTCGCCGGGCGGCACAGCCTAAGATTTAGACGCGGGAAGACCCGCGCTCGGAATTATTAAAACAAAGTGTGCTCGCACTTGTGTTTACAAGCAACATTGCAGTGTGAAGCTGCTGGGCTATCTTAGTGAACGCGCTGTGAGAAGGCGTCTTGGTTACTCGACATACCTTTCAATTCTGGAGCGTGCATCACTTCCTCATTCCTTCACATGAAGTGAGTGGAGTTCTCACATTCTTACTAAACGGGCTACGCCTCCATTTGGGACCAATCACAGTTCAGGGTGTTTTGTGTGATCCAACTCATGCATTGTGGGGCATGTAGTCCAATGATTCAAAGCCTAGAAAGTTCGCTCATCGAGTGTAGACCTGAGTTGATAGTGTCAAACCGAAGTATAAGGTAGGACTCTTTTCGCAACAGCGCCTCCTCCACATTAGGTGACCTATGCTGTGGGTCAATCGCGGCTAGAACAGTCCTGGCATGTCTTCCCTATGTACAATTTGTTACAAACGCACACTATCCCATAAATCACAGAATCCCCGCTTAATCCACAGCGCGGGCACACTTTGTTTTAATAATTCCGAGCGCGGGTCTTCCTGCGTCTAAATCTCAAGCAGGTCCGCCCGGCTAAATGCCACAACACGCATTAGCGGCTCCCGCTTAATCTACAGCGCGGTTTGGAATTCAGCCCTGATTACCGCTCATGTGTTCTTCCAACAGAGCTGCGGTGCCCGAGGAGGATTTCGGCGGTGACACCGTGAGTGTCAAGCCTATTGAGATACCGATGGTGATTAACACACCAGACGGTTCAACAGATTCAAAGTAAGTGCCCTCTCACCCAGGACCGTAAAGCACAAAATTGAGTGAAGCATGCTGGCTCAGGAATTAAATAACACGAGTATTTCCACTTACAGCGCTTTGTTTTCCAAATGAAGGAAATTGAAAAATAGCAGAACGATCAATTGGCCTTCTCAACTGCAGCCAGGTATGGGCATACTGTCAATCTGTTTCACCGAAAATGGCACTTTATGTTTAAAAACAGGTATCACATATAAAACTCCTGTTTTTCTAGAAACACGCACAAATCCTTCAAAATCCCACAAGTCATTTGGACGAACTAACCTACCTCCAGTCCCTAGAGGTATGTGTTGTTTTAATAAATTGTACATAGGAGGAGATTTTAGCGGGTTGATGGAAGCAGCCAGTAATAAGTATCCATTATTTGTTATGTCTTCACCATTAGGTTTAACAAATGGGGAATGGAATTCATTTGGCCCTGAAGAGAGTTTGAGAAGAACCCTCACAAACTCGAAACGCGTAGGCGGATAGGATCAAGTCCTGTGTAATAAACATCTAAAATTGTTTATGATTTAAAAGCCTATCAACATTTCTACCGAGAGGTTGTCGTGTTGTTTTTGGAGACCTACTAAAAAGCTCCATTTTTTGCCAAATACTACATTTTAGTCTCAAAAAAAGCTGTTGGTTCACAAAAAATGTTATGAAAAAAACATTTGGATAATTCTTCCCCTTATTTTATTTGTGAAATGTTATCACATAATGACGTTTGTGTACTATTTGTTTTTGCACAGTTTCACAATTTATGTATGTTTTGTCAATTCATTGTTTAATCACGTATAATTTTTTTTGACTAAAAATTTCTGCATTGTAAATATTGAATTTTTCATTGTAAATATTGGACACTAAAACTGTCATGGTCATTACGTTTAAGGCTTTGATATTTCTCTTGGCTATAGTGATATTTTCTCTTTTTGTGAAAATTGATGAATAAAACTGGCACAACTAATCGCCAAGGTAAACGCATTAAATAGTGTTTATCTTTTTTCATCCCTAAATTATATGGTGTGAAATTCATGGAAGTGTGGGTTCTTGTCTTTCGTGTAAAGCTATTGGGCCCTTACCCCACTTCTGTCCGTATGGGCCAGACTCTCCCTTTTTGGTAAAAGTATAGCGCGGGTCGTCACCCGAGTGAGTCAGGACTGAGACATTGTCTGTCTCATTATCACTAATTTGATTAAATCTACTACAAGGAATTCTCCTTGTCAAAGTATGTCAGAGAAAGAAACATTGTCTTTCACGGAAAGCCACATACAAAATTTGCTTGCTTCTAATCCCTTCTCTGGTCTTTCTCTGAGTACCACTGCAAAACATCAAAATGAAGCAGATAGGTTAACCCGTCTCCATAAGAAGCATATAAGGACAGAATTGCATGGCCATTTCCTACTACAACACTTGCGGGCTGGCACAATACCTTGGGGGCTACAAGTCAAAAATGTTCCGGTTATCTTTATAGAAGATCCGGAATATAAAAAAGGCTTTAGCTACATAAATACTAAGTGTAGCCGGGATCTCATGGTCCACACTATTGAGACTGCTCAACGCTTATGTAGTGAGGAAGAAAAGGAAATTGCTGAACTGATAAAAGCAATTGCGGACAACAAAACTGAATTAGAGGCCAAGAATCTACTGGAGAAAATAGAAAAAGAAATTCAGACGTTTAAAGATATCACTATCAACACTAAAACTGCTCAGTTTGAGAAGGACTCCAAATCATTTAAAATAGAGTCAGTGTATCCTTTTTTAAAGGAAGACTACTACACCACTATAGAATCAAAAAGAGCATTAAACTCATACCAGGGAAGGTCAAGGACAAGATACACTACCTTTTCCTCTGCCTCATCATCTGGATCGTCTTCTGATTCCAATCAAGGCCAACAGAACAAAAAGGGTCCCAATCAACCTTTTTTAGGAAGGGGCGGGCAACAAAACGTCCGATTCAAACCCCAATGGGAAATGCGGACGAGGAACAAACACTACAACAATTAGACGTATCCACAATAGTGAATCTTTCTGATAAAGTCCTTACTGATGACGAAAATATGATCCTCAACTTGGGTCTCAAATTCGTCCCGAATAGACGCACGGATTTCACAAAACTCAAATTAGAGGCACTAGAGTTTTGCAGGAAAATTAGATTGAAGACTTACTTTGCCGGCGTAGAAACAGCGGCAAACTGTGAAACAACTGGTCTCAGAGTTAAATCCAAATTCTTGCCCACTATGAATATCCCCAAACAGGTGTATGCCTTTGAGCAAGCGGTTCTTTCAGCTCTAACTAAACTAGAAAAGAGCAAATTGTTTTTCAACAACAATATAAGTAAGGGTCAAACACAAGCTATTAAAGATCTAAAATCAGATCCTTCTATCATTATCAAGCAGGCCGACAAGGGCGGTGCGGTGGTTGTCTGGCCACGCACAATGTATTTATTGGAAGGAAAGACACATGTGAATAATTTGGAATGGTACCGAGCGGTCAAAGAAGATCCAGTGGTAGAAATTCTGAATAAAATTTCATGTATAACTAAGGAGGCATTGGAGAATGGCTTCTTAGGTCCCAAAGAATTTGAATTCTTGAACAAAAAATCGCCGAGAACACCCGTTCTCTACTTCCTACCAAAAATCCATAAAAACCACACAACACCCCCGGGGAGACCAATTGTCTCCGGTTGTGATTCAGCCCTCGAGCCTGCCTCAAAATATATAGATTTCTTCCTAAAACCGTTTTTAGTTGGAGTGAAATCGTACCTGCGGGATACTATTGACTTCATCAATAAACTTCAAGAAATGACATTTGACCCCGAAGTACAACTGATGGTGACACTGGATGTCACCTCGTTGTACACTCAAATTCCCCAGGATGAGGCCCTGGAGGTGATGGAAATCTATCTCGAACAACGCGAAAGACCACACAGAGTTCCCACTGCTTTCATCTTGGCCCTAGCTAAAATCACACTAAAAAGTAATTATTTCAAATTCGAAAACGAGTTTTTTGTTCAAACCAAGGGCACAGCCATGGGTTGTCCCTATGCTCCAGAGATGGCGGTGCTATACATGTCACAGTACGAGGAAAAATTCATTCACAATAATAATCCCTACAGTACTAACATCAAACAATGGCTACGATACATTGATGACGTCTGGCTCCTGTGGCAGGGGAGCCAGTCAGAACTCATGGCCTTCCATGAATGGTTACATTTGAGACACCCAGATATCAAATTTTCCATTGACTGCAGTAATCAGAGAATGACATTCCTCGATGTAGCTGTGGGCACAGAAGGGGGGAAGTTCACAACTACTCTGTTTAAGAAAGAAACAGACAAGAACACAATTCTGCACTACAAGAGTGCTCACCCACAGTGTTTGAAACAGAACCTCCCTTATGGCCAACTACTCAGGATCAGACGGAATTGCTCTGACCTCAATGAGTTCAATAGACATGCAGACACATTCTGTGAAGAATTAGCCAAAAGGGGTTATCCTAAAAAACTCCTTAAGCATTCTAAAAAAAGAGCACGCTTTACCCCGAGAGAAGAATTGCTTAAAATCAAAAAGAAAAAGGAGTTGGACAAACTCGTATGTGTCACGACTTATGACGCCCACACAAACAAGTTCCGCCAGATTATTTTGCGGAATTGGCATTTGCTGGAGGGGTTGGAATCCCCGTTGCAAAAACCTATTTTCGCGATGAAGAAAAATCTGAGCGTCGGCCAACAAATCATCAGAGCAGATAGCTTTATCCAGAAACCAAAAAGTGATTTAATATCTAAATGGAACCTCAAACCAATCACTGGCCACCACAAATGTGGTAACTGTGTGGCCTGCCAAAGTGTTGTAGAAGGAGATGTATTTAGCCATAATGGCTTGAAATGGAGACACAGTTTACACACAAACTGTAAGAGTAAAAATGTGATTTATGGGATAGTGTGCGTTTGTAACAAATTGTACATAGGGAAGACATGCCAGCAAGTAAATGTCAGGATCACACAACATCGTTCTAGACTAAAGAGAAAAGTGCAAAATGCCCCAATGGTTGAACATTTCACCACTGCGAACCATAAAGAAACAGATTTCAAGTGGACTGTTCTAGCCGCGATTGACCCACAGCATAGGTCACCTAATGTGGAGGAGGCGCTGTTGCGAAAAGAGGCCTACCTTATACTTCGGTTTGACACTATCAACTCAGGTCTAAACTCGATGAGCGAACTTTCTAGGCTTTGAATCATTGGACTACATGCCCCACAATGCATGAGTTGGATCACACAAAACACCCTGAACTGTGATTGGTCCCAAATGGAGGCGTAGCCCGTTTAGTAAGAATGTGAGAACTCCACTCACTTCATGTGAAGGAATGAGGAAGTGATGCACGCTCCAGAATTGAAAGGTATGTCGAGTAACCAAGACGCCTTCTCACAGCGCGTTCACTAAGATAGCCCAGCAGCTTCACACTGCAATGTTGCTTGTAAACACAAGTGCGAGCACACTTTGTTTTAATAATTCCGAGCGCGGGTCTTCCCGCGTCTAAATCTTAGGCTGTGCCGCCCGGCGAAATGCCACAACACGCATTAGCGGCTCCCGCTTAATCCACAGCGCGGGCACACTTTGTTTTAATAATTCCGAGCGCGGGTCTTCCTGCGTCTAAATCTCAAGCAGGTCCGCCCGGCTAAATGCCACAACACGCATTAGCGGCTCCCGCTTAATCTACAGCGCGGTTTGGAATTCAGCCCTGATTACCGCTCATGTGTTCTTCCAACAGAGCTGCGGTGCCCGAGGAGGATTTCGGCGGTGACACCGTGAGTGTCAAGCCTATTGAGATACCGATGGTGATTAACACACCAGACGGTTCAACAGATTCAAAGTAAGTGCCCTCCCACCCAGGACCGTAAAGCACAAAATTGAGTGAAGCATGCTGGCTCAGGAATTAAATAACACAAGTATTTCCACTTACAGCGCTTTGTTTTCCAAATGAAGGAAATTGAAAAATAGCAGAACGATCAATTGGCCTTCTCAACTGCAGCCAGGTATGGGCATACTGTCAATCTGTTTCACCGAAAATGGCACTTTATGTTTAAAAACAGGTATCACATATAAAACTCCTGTTTTTCTAGAAACACGCACAAATCCTTCAAAATCCCACAAGTCATTTGGACGAACTAACCTACCTCCAGTCCCTAGAGGTATGTGTTGTTTTAATAAATTGTACATAGGAGGAGATTTTAGCGGGTTGATGGAAGCAGCCAATAATAAGTATCCATTATTTGTTATGTCTTCACCATTAGGTTTAACAAATGGGGAATGGAATTCATTTGGCCCTGAAGAGAGTTTGAGAAGAACCCTCACAAACTCGAAACGCGTAGGCGGATAGGATCAAGTCCTGTGTAATAAACATCTAAAATTGTTTATGATTTAAAAGCCTATCAACATTTCTACCAAGAGGTTGTCTAGTTGTTTTTGGAGACCTACTAAAAAGCTCCATTTTTTGCCAAATACTACATTTTAGTCTCAAAAAAAGCTGTTGGTTCACAAAAAATGTTATGAAAAAAACATTTGGATAATTCTTCCCCTCATTTTATTTGTGAAATGTTATCACATAATGACGTTTGTGTACTATTTGTTTTTTGCACAGTTTCACAATTTATGTATGTTTTGTCAATTCATTGTTTAATCACGTATAATTTTTTTTGACTAAAAATTTCTGCATTGTAAATATTGAATTTTTCATTGTAAATATTGGACACTAAAACTGTCATGGTCATTACGTTTAAGGCTTTGATATTTCTCTTGGCTATAGTGATATTTTCTCTTTTTGTGAAAATTGATGAATAAAACTGGCACAACTAATCGCCAAGGTAAACGCATTAAATAGTGTTTATCTTTTTTCATCCCTAAATTATATGGTGTGAAATTCATGGAAGTGTGGGTTCTTGTCTTTCATGTAAAGCTATTGGGCCCTTACCCCACTTCTGTCCGTATGGGCCAGACTCTCCCTTTTTGGTAAAAACAAGAGCTAAGCCAGCAGGGAAAATTCAGGGGTCTGCAACTAAAATTACTCTACAAATGCTACACACAGTCATGGGTAAAATGCCCACTAGATGTGAACAGTTGCCATTCTGGATAGAAAATAACACAGGGGCATATTACCAAGCAATAGTGATAATTATTAAGCATGGCGTAAAATCCGTTCCGCTCGCGGACTTTGCGGATTTTCAGCAAATTCGCAATCCGCGAACTCTCGCGAACTTGCCGAAAATTCGTAAATCCGTGCGAAGTGGATTTTTTGCTTGGTCGCACTTGCCAACTAGAATACTATACAATTTCGCGGGAGTAAACACTTGCGAACACGTAGATGCGGCGGGCAGCGACAATATCGCAATTACGAGATTGCAAAATTTGCAATTTCGCACAAGAAATCCACCAGCAGCCAGCATAAACCTTGAAAATTATGATTTTTATCAGAATAACTCCTCAGGTTGAAATTTGCCTGCACTTTTTTTTTGCAAGGAGTCCATTTTGGGTGGGGCGGGTGGGTGGAAGGAAGTGCCCCACAGTCTCCAACTTCCTGTTCCTGTCCAGCAGGCTCATCCCAGTGCTTTCTTCATGTGCTGGTCACTTTGATTTGGATCTTGACCTGGAAGGATTACTTTTTGTGGATGCTGCTGGATATTTGGATTTTTGCAAAACTGAAAGCACTCAGCAGGTGCAAAAGTTCAATCTTATCATTAGTAACCATTCCCTGTAGTGCTTCCTGAGGGGCCCCTTCAGAGTTCAGTTGCCTACTTGCAACTATGAATAGCTACAAGTATACAACAAAGGTCCTGTTAAAAAAATTACACTGCAACAGAAAGCAATTACAGATAAGGAAGCAGGTGCCAGCCTGGAAGTTCAAATTCAGTGACACATTAATCAGCCCCTAATTCATTCATGTCAGTTGAGGCAGGGCAGGTGTGCTTTCCCCCCCATAATCTACAGTGATGAACTAGAGGGTGGCATGGGTGAGCCAGAGGGTGGCATGGGTGAGCCAGAGGGTGGCAGTGGTGAAACAGAGGGTGGCAGTGGTGAAACAGAGGGTGCTGTGATGAACCAGACGTAGAAACAACATGGTCGCGACCGTTGCTACCCGACAAGTGAGTTCGCGTTTGCGAACTGGTAAAAAACCCTTGCGAAATGGCAGAAACACTTGCGAACACAAAAAAAAAGGAATCCGCAAAATTCGCGAGAGTTCGTGGATTTTGCGGATTGCAAATCCGTAAATACGCAATTTCGCGGATTGCCAATTCGCAAAATCCGCCCATGCTTAATAATTATCGCTATTGCTTGGGTAGAGACAAAATTTTACCGCTGAGCTGCGGCGATTTTTATCGCAGATAAACCTTGGTATTACCAAGGTTTATCGCAAATGCGATAAAAAACGGCCGCAATGCATGAATATCGCTGAAAAGTCAGCGATATTCATGCATTACCGAGCTAATGCTCTTAGCCATGTTATCCACCTCCCATTGGATAACATGGCTAAGAACTGCTCAGGGCAGGTGTTAGCTTTTGGAGATATTCGCGCTTAGCGCAAATATCTCCAAAAGTTGGTAATAGGAGATAGCGATGTTAGCGACTGTTTCCAGTCGCTAACATCTTGGCACGCCCACTTTGCATTTCATTAGTGATAAATATCACTGACATGCAAAGTGGGGCCCAAGATGGTCGCTATCTCCTACTAGCTGTCGCTAACTGGTGTTAGCGACAGCTAGGTAATAGGGAGATCATTTTATCTCCGCTTTCTTGGCTTTTAAAGCCAAAAAAGTGGAGATAAACCCCCTTGATAATATGCCCCACAGTTAGAGGTAGTAATTCATCACACAAGCCCTGAAGAAAAATGCAGATTGCTAACAATCTGCTTGTCAATGGGGATAGCTCCCCAGATAGAGGATTGTACCTCTTGGGGTACAGTTTTCACTGCAATATATACCAGAACTCATTATATACCTTCAATAGCAGTAGTACAAGATGTATTGAGACAAATACAGAATGGGTATAGAGCAGAAGCTGCTCTGAACTTAGGGATGAAAGTGTGCCAATATGCCAACACCTGAGGGATTTCACTCCTTTACAACAGGAGCTTTAAATACCTAAAATTATTGAAGATACATATGCCGAGTTAGGTAGAGATAGTTTGGGAGCTAGAGCAACAAAACCTCAACTCATGTGTGGTCCTGAAAAAGGATAACAGCAAGCAAGCACCTGATTCTTCCAAGAAGAAATGGGATAATAAAAAACAAAAGAATAGAGAGAAAAGATCACAATTAAGGGATGGGTCTCCTCAACAGGATTGCTCTGAAAGGAGGTACCACCTTAGGAATTGTGATAACATTAAAAAACCTGACAGGCATCAGGATACTGATACACATTCCTCTCATTCCTTTCAGGGTTCATCAAAAAACTCCAAGAGGGAAGGACGGGCACCACACAGACAAGAAGAACTCACAAAGTCCTTAGTTTAAAAAGAAGGTAGCAGGTCTTAAAGTTAGACATGCCAAGGATACTGAGAATGGGCTCTGACTATGCTAGGCAAAACAACAGAATTAACTATAGCTTGCCAGAACCTGATGGATACCGCCATCTAGGGAAACCTAGCAATCCTAAACATTTTTTAAAACTAGACACCCTGGGGAATCCAGGATAGGGTGACTTGTCTGGCTCTTACCAGGTTCTGTTTTCCTCACACTTCTGTGGTGGAAAGTTATGGAATCTGCCGTGGATCCACAAAATTCCAGACACCTCGCATTCCACAAAGTCTTCCGAGAAAAATGGTACCTCACTTGTGTGGGTAAGCCAAGTGCCCGCGACAGAAAGCGGCCCAAAACGCAACGTGGACACACCACATTTTCATAGTGAAAATGGATCCCTTTTATGGAAAGTGCCTAGCTGTAGATTTTAAACTCTTGCTCTGCCGGGACCTAGGGAAACCTAGCAAACCTATACATTTTTGACAACTAGACACCCAGGGATTCCAGGATGGGGTGACTTGTCTGGCTCTACCAGGTTTTGTTACCCAGAAACCTTTGCAAACCTCAGAATTTTTCAAAAAAGATCTTCCTCACATTTCTGTGGTGGAAAGTTCTGGAATTTGTGTGGATACACAAAACTCCACCCACCCCGCAGTCCCCAAAGTCTTCCGAGAATAATGGTACCTCACTTGTGTGGGTGGGTCAAGTACCCGCGACAGGCAGGGGTTCAAAACCTATTGAGTCGACATCAAAATTACCTAGCACAAAACAACCTGGTTTTGCAAGGGGAATCCCATGAGTTTTTTGCCCCGGGCTCGGTGGCCATCAAGGGAAACCCACCAAACCCACACATTTCTGAAAACTAGACACCCTGGGGTGTCCATCAAGGTATGGCTTGCGTGGGTCCCCCAACATTTCCTTACCCAGAATCCCATGCAAACCTCAAATTTGTTGAAATAATCATTTTTTTCTAACATTACTGTGTGGGGCAGATGTAGGTTCACCGGGCTGACACAAATTTCCTATCACCCAGCGTTCCCCCAGGTCTCCCGATAAAAATGGTCCCTCACTTGTGTGGGTAGGCATAGCGGCTGCAACTGGAAAGGGCCAAAATGGTATTGTGGTGACTTCAAAATTACCTATAACAAAACTACCTGGTTTTTGGTGGGGGGTACCCGGTTCTCTGGCTCCGGGCTCGCCGCCAATTAAGGAAACCTACCAAACCCACACATTTCTAAAAACTAGACACCCTGGGAAGTTTCCCAATGTTTCCCTGCCCAGTAAACACTGCAAACCTCAAATTTACCTGACAAAACACATTTTCTAAACATTTTTGTGTGGAATCACCATGCCGGCACAAATGTCCTCCCCTACAGCATTTTCCTTAGTGTCCCAAGAAAAATGATACCTCACTTGTGTGGATGTCCAATGCAGAATTGGCTAAAATCGTATTTAAAAAAAATGTTGTGCTTAGAATTCTTCGTGCTATACCCTTATTCCCTATGTTTTGGGCTCTTCCCAGTGACAGGCCCTTGCCCCACACACACAAGTGAGGTATTATTTTACTCTGGAGACTGGGAGAAACTCTGTGGGGTAGGACATTTGTGCTGGCACAGTGATTCCACCCAACAATATGTGGAAAATGTGTTTTTTTCACCAGAATTTATATGAGGTTTGCAGGGCATTCTGGGTAGGAAAACGTTGGGGAATCCATGCAAGCCATACTTCGCTAGACTCACCCAGGTGTCTAGTATTTATAATTGTGTGGGGTTGGTAGTTTCCCATGATGGCCGCCGAGCCCAGGGCCAAAAACTCAGGTGACGCCCTTGCAAAACCAGGTTCTTTGTGATAGGTAATTTTGATGTTTCCTCAATATGTTGTGGGCCCTTGCCAGTCGCGGGCACTTGACTCACCCACGAGAGTGAGGTATAATTTTTATCAGTAGACCTTGGGGAACGTTGGGAGGTAGCACATTTGTGGAGCCACGCGTATTCCAGAACTTTCCCACATAGAAATTTGAGAACATTTTGTTTTTTTATACAGATTTTTAGGTTTGCAAGGGATTCTGGGTGACAGAAATTGGTGAGAGCCAGTCATGTCACCCCATCCTGGATTCCCCTGTGTGTGTAGTTTTTAAATATGTATAGGGTTGCTAGGTTTCCCTAGGTGCTGGCAGAGTTAGGGTTCAAAATTTACAGCTAGGCAGTTTGCCAAAAAAGGGTCAGTTTTCACAGTGAAAATGATGTGTGTCCACGTTGCATTTTGGGCCATTTCCTGTCACGGGCACTAGGCCTACCCACACAAGTGAGGTACCATTTTTCTCGGAAGACTTAGGGGAATGTGGAGTAGGTGGAGTTCTGTGGATCCAAGAGGGCTCCAGAACTTTTCACCACAGAAATGTGAGAAAAATGTGGGTTGTTTTACTTTTCTTTAAGTTTGAAAAGGGTTTCTGGGTAATAGAATCTGGTGACAGCCAGTCAAGTCAACCTATCCTGGATTCCCCTGGGTGTCTAGTTTTAAAAAATGTGCAGGTTTGCTAGGTTTCCCTAGGTACCGGAAAAGCTAGGGTTCAAAAACTACAGCTGGGTACTATACCAAAAAAGGGTAATTTTTCGCTGTGATATTGTGGTGGGTCCACGTTGCGATTTGCGCTGTTTCTTGTCGTGGGCAACCAGCCTACCCACACAAGTGAGGTACCATTTTTGTCTGAAGACTTTTAGGAATGCTGAGTGGGAGGCAATTTGTGGATCCACGCAGATTCCAGGACTTTCCCACAGAGAAATATGAGGAAAATGTGTTTTTTTGACAATTTCTTAGGTTTGCAAGTGATTCTGGGTAACAGACCCGGGTGTCTAGTTTGTAAAAATGTATAGGTTTGGTAGGTTTCCCTAGGTGCCGGCAGAGCTAGGGTTCAAAAACTACAGCTAGGTACTATACCAAAAAAGGGTAATTTTTTACCGTGAATTTGTGGTGTGTCCACGTTGCATTTTGTGCTGTTTCCTGTTGCGGCCACTAGTCCTACCCACACAAGTGAGGTACCAGTTTTCTCTGAAGACTTTTGGAAATGCGGGGTGGGTGGCAATTTGTGGATCCACGCAGATTCCAGAACTTTCCCACACAGAAATGTGAGGAAAATGTGTTTTTTCGACAATTTTATAGGTTTGCATGGGATTCTAGTGTGAGCCAGTCAAGTCAACCCATCCTAGATTTTTCTTGGAGTCTAGTTTTAAAAAATGTATAGGTTTGCTTGGTTTCCAAAGGTGCCAGCAGAGCTAGGGCTCAAAAACTACAGCTAGGTACTATACCAAAAAAGGGTAATTTTTTACTGTGAAATTATGGTGTGTCCACGTTGCGTTTTGTGCTGTTTCCTGTTGCGGCCACTAGTCCTACCCACACAAGTGAGGTACCAGTTTTCTCTGAAGACTTTTGGAAATGCGGGGTGGGTGGCAATTTGTGGATTCACGCAGATTCCAGAACTTTCCCACACCGAAATGTGAGGAAAATTAGTTTTTTCTACAATTTTATAGGTTTGCACGGGATTCTAGTGTGAGCCAGTCAAGTCAACCCATCCTAGATTTTTCTTGGAGTCTAGTTTTAAAAAATGTATAGGTTTGCTAGGTTTCCCAAGGTTCCAGCAGAGCTAGGGTTCAAAAACTACAACTAGGTACTTTGCCGAAAAAGGGTAATTTTTCACTGTGGAATTGTGGTGTGTCCACATTGCATTTTGTGCAGTTTCCTGCTGCGGACACTAGGCCTACCCACACAAGTGAGGTACCATTTTTCTCTGAAGACTTTTGGGAACTCTGGGTGGGTGGCAATTTGTGAATCCACGCAGATTCCAGAACTTTCCCACACAGAAATATGAGGAAAATGTGTTTTTTGACAATTATTTGGGTTTGCAAAGGATTCTGGGTAACAGAACCTGGAGTGAGCCAGTCAAGTCTTCCTATCTTTGATTCCTCTGGGTATTTAGTTTAAAAAAATGTATAGGTTTGCTAGGGTTCCATAGGTGCCGGCAGAGCTAGAGTTAAAAAACTACAGCTAAGAGTTTGCCAAAAAAGGGGCATTTTTCGATGTGAAATTGTGGTGTGTCCACGTTGCGATTTGTACCGTTTCCTGTCGCGGGCACTAGGCCTACCCACACAAGTGAGGTACCATTTTTTTTGGAAGACTTTGGGGAACGCGGGGTGGGTGGGAATTGGTGAATACACGCAGATTCTAGAACTTTCCACCTCAGAAATGTGAGAAAATTGTGGGTTCTTTTTTCCATTTTTTAGGTTTGCAGGGTATTCTGGGTAACAGAACCTGGTGTAAGCCAGTCAGGTCACCCCATTCTGGATTCCCCTGGGTGTCTAGTTTTCAGAAATGTATAGGTTTGCTAGGTTTCCCAAAGTGCCGGCAGAGCTAGTTATAGAGCGCGCAGGTCACCTGACTATAAATTTACCATACTCACCTGGGCCCATAATCAATAACACATACTTTATTTAGGTAACCTTTGCTCTACTACCAGTTATTTTACTTTCTAGGTTCTATACCATTGACTTACCAATACTTTTCGCTGGTACCTGTAAACCTATTGGATCAGGGTGTTAGATTGTAGATAGATAGAGAAAAAAAAAAGGTTGCACTAATGTAATAACCACAGACTCGGGAAGTTTTAAAATCTTTATCTAAGTTTCTTAAATGGTCATGATCCAAAGATTCTCAATAATGAAAAACAATACTAGAATATAACTAAGCAGAAGATGTATTAAACAGATTTCAACCATTTAGCAATAAGGAGGGTAAGAAAAGGACCATAATATGCAATCAAGAATTATTTTGAGCTTTTATCAAAGGGAGGGTAAGAAAAGGAGCATAATATGCAATCTAGAATGATTTTGAGCTTTTATCAAAGTGAGGGTAAGAAAAGGAACATAATATGCAATCGAATCATTAACGGTATGAAGGGTAATGAGAAATGGAACAAATGCAATGAAGAACCCACACAAATTTATATTTACCTAGAATGGTTTGTAGACCAACCCTGGCCACAGGTCAATTTAAAGGACAGAACCCCGAAAGTTGCAGTTGCCAGTAGGCTAGCAGGTGCAGATCAGAATCAGGACAGGTAAAGCCAAATTGGATCAGGACAGGACCACCAAAGGTTAAGACCGGCACCCGCAGTCCAGTTGCAACGCCTGCGGTACTCCCTCTCTGCAGCTAACAGCCAGAACCCCGATTGGGTTATCGATTTCACTGACAAAGTGCTTCGCCAGCACTTCAGCTTCCCGGAACCCCGATTGGGTTATCGAATCTTCTGACAGAGTGCTCCGCAGCCCTCTGCTCTTATCAATCAATCAATCATAGGCATTTGTAAAGCGCGCTTCTCACCCAGGAGGGTCTCAAGGCGCTGGGGGGGAGGGGTTTGTTACTGCTCGAAGAGCCAAGTCTTGAGGAGCTTCCTGAAGGAGAGATGATCCTGGCTCAGCCGGAGGTGGATCGGGAGGGAGTTCAATGTCTTGGCTGCCAGGTAGGAGAAGGATCTTCCCCCGGCGGTGGCTTTGCGGATCCGTGGTACGGCGGCGAGGGCGAGGCTGGACGATCGTAGCTGGCGGGTGGGTGCGTAGAAGGTCAGGCGGTTGTTGAGGTACTTGGGGCCCAGGTCGTGGAGGGCCTTGTGTGCATGGGTGAGGAGTCTGAACGTGATCCTCTTGCTGACGGGGAGCCAGTGCAGGCCTCTCAGGTGGCCGGAGATGTGGCTGTGTCGGAGGGATGTCCAAGACGAGCCGTGCGGAGGCGTTTTGGATGCGCTGGAGTCTTTTCTGAAGTTTGGCTGTGGTTCCGGCGTAGAGGGTGTTTCCGTAGTCCAGCCGGCTGGTGACGAGTGCCTGGGTGATCGTCTTCCTGGTTTCGGTAGGGATCCAACGGAAGATCTTGCGGAGCATGCGCAGGGTGTTGAAGCATGATGATGAGACGGCGTTGACTTTTCTGGTCATCGAGAGGGAGGAGTCCAGGATGAAGCCCAGGTTGTGCGCATGGTCCGTTGGTTTGGGAGTGGTGCCTAGGGCAGGGGGCCACCAGGAGTCGTCCCAGGCGGAGGGCGATGATCCCAGGATGAGGATTTCCGTCTTGTCTGAGTTCAGTTTCAGGCGGCTGTTCTTCATCCATTCGGCGACGTCTTTCATCCCTTCGTGTAGGCTGGTTCTGGCGGTGGCGGGGTCGTTGGTGAGGGAGAGGATCAGCTGGGTGTCGTCGGCGTAGGAGATGATGTTGAGGTTGTGTTTGTGTGCGATGGCTGCGAGAGGGCTCATGTAGACGTTGAAGAGGGTTAGGCTGAGTGATGATCCTAGTGGTACGCCGCAGATGACTTTGGTGGTCTCGGATCTGAACGGTGGGAGGCGGACTCTCTGGGTTCTTCCGGCAAGGAACGAGATGATCCACTCCAGTGCCTTCTCTTGGATTCCGATGTTGTTGAGGCGCTGTACTAGGGTGCGGTGGCAGACAGTGTCGAAAGCTGCGGAGAGGTCCAGGAGGATGAGGGCCGCTGTTTCCCCATTGTCGAGCAGGGATCTGATGTCATCAGTGGCTGCGATGAGGGCGGTCTCGGTGCTGCGGTTGGCTCGGAAACCGGACTGCAAGGGGTCGAGGGATCCGTTCGTCTCGAGGAAGGCGGCAAGCTGTCTGTTGACGGTCTTCTCGATGACTTTTGCAGGAAAAGGGAGGAGCGAGATGGGGCGGTAGTTCTTGAGGTCATTGGGGTCCACTGTTGGTTTCTTCAGGAGGGCGCTGAGCTCGGCGTGCTTCTAGAACTCCGGGAAGGTGGCGGTGTTGAAGGAGGTGTTGATGATGTCCCGGAGTTGGGATGCGATTATGGAGTTGGCCTTGTTGAAGACATGGTGGGGGCAGGGTTCGGTCGGAGAATCGGAGTGGATGGTGTTCATCGTGCGGGTGGTGTCTTCAGTGCTGACCGGGGTCCAGGCGCAGATGGTGGTGGTGGGGGGAGTTGGTTCGGTGGTTGGGTGCGTGGTTGGTGCGCCGAAGCTGTTGTGTATATCGGCGATCTTGCGGTGGAAGAACGAGGCGAGTGAGTTGCAGAGGTCTTGCCAGGGAGTGATGTCGTTGTTTCTGGCGCTGGGGCTGGAGAACTCTTTGACGATGCTGAAGAGTTCCTTGTTGTTGTGGGCGTTGTTGTCCAGCCGTTCTTTGAATGCTGTCTTCTTGATGGTGCGGATCAGCTGGTGGTGTTTGCGGGTGGCATGCTTGAGGGCCGTCATGTTGTCTGTGGTCTGGTCGTGGCGCCAGGCTTTCTCGAGGGTGCGGCAGTTCTTCTTGGAGATCTTGAGTTCGTCGGTGAACCGGGGGGCTTTCTTGCTGCTGGTTCCTCGGTGGTGCGAGGTCCTCTGCGCAGTTGGTGAGCCCCTGTGTGAGGTTGTTGGCTGCTTCGTTGGGGTCCGTTGTGCAGGCGGGAGCTGGCGAGCTGCTCGGCGGTGATCTTGCTCCAGCTCCTGCGAGGAATCTGTTGTGGGTGGTGGGTCGTGGTTCTTCTGAAGCTGAAGTGGATGCAGCTGTGGTCAGTCCAATGGAGTCCGGTGGAGTGGCTGAAGGAGATGTGTTTGCTGGAGGAGAAGACGGGGTCAAGCGTGTGGCCGGCGTAGTGGGTGGGGGTGTTCGCCAGTTGCTTGAGTCCGAGGTTAGCGAGGTTGTCCAGCAGGGTGGTGGTTTTGCTGTCCTTGTTGTTCTCCAGGTGGAAGTTGAGGTCCTCTAGGAGAATATAGTCAGCGGAGGGGAGGGCGTGCGGGCTGATGAAGTCAGCGTTGTCTTCGCTGAATTGGGTGCGTGGTCCCGGGGGTCTGTAGATGAGGGTGCCTCTGAGGGTGGTCTTGGTGTCGGTGTGTATCTGGAAGTGGATTTGTTCGGCGGTGGTGAAGGTGTCGTCGGGGTTGGTCGTGATGCGGATGGTGTTCTTGTGTACGATGGCGATGCCTCCTCCAGTCTGGTTGACGCGGTCCTTCCGGGTGATCTTGTATCCGTCTGGGATGGCTATGGCGATGTCAGGCGCTGAGGAGGCATTCATCCAGGTTTCTGTGAGGAAGGCGACGTCTGGTGATGTTGTGTCGAGCAGGTTCCAGGGTTCGACGGCGTGTCTGTGGACGGAGCAGGTGATGAACAAGATGCACTTGAGGTGGTTGCTGCTGATGCTCGGCTTGTCGGTGTGGTGCAGGTCCGGAGGCAGGTGAATTTGCAGGCTTGGTAGGTGAAGGGTCCGTGAGTGCATTTCGAGGTGGCTCGGTAGCAGGCCGGGGTTCGGCCGGCGTTGAGTGCGTTGAGGGTGGCGGCGTCGTAGGTCCGTCGTGTGGACTGGCGTCGGCGGGGGCCAGGGGTCCTGGCGCTGGGCGCGGTCCAGGCGCGGACGGGCGCAGACGGGCTTGCTTTTGGCGCGCCTTCGGGGCACAATCGGCGCGCCCGCTGCGCGGCCTCCATATGTAGGTCAGAGGGAGGGAGGAGCAGCTGGGAGGGGGAGCGGGGCGGCCAATGAGGTCAGGGGGGCGGGGCCGCAGGGACACGGTGGTGGGAAAAAACGGCAGCAAAGATGCGGAAGAAGGTGGCGGTGGGGGCACAGAAGGCAGGGGGCACAGGAGGGGAAAGCAAAGGAAGGGGTGGCGGCGAGGGCACAGGGGTTCAGCAGGAGTCACAGGGTAGGGGGTCAGCAGGCACCGGGGTGTAGAATAGGCAGCAGCGGCTGGCAGGGGCGGCAGTGGCATCAGGAGACCGGGCACACAGGGGGCTGCGTGGCGGTGAGGAGAGCGACCTGCCTGGTGACAGGTACAGAGGTTGCTCACTCTTACCGCTGCGTGGCCTCCATATGTAGGTCAGAGGGAGGGAGGAGCAGCTGGGAGGGGGAGTGGGGCGGCCAATGGGGTCAGGGGGGCAGGGCCGCAGGGACACAGCGGCAGGAAAAAACCGCGGCAAAGATGCGGAAGAAGGTGGCGGTGGGGGCACAGAAGGCAAGGGGTCAAGGAGGGGAAAGCAAAGGAAGAAACGGCGGTAAAAGCGGCGGAAAGAGGTGGCGGCAAGGGCACAGGGGCCCTATTCAGTGCGTTGGGTCAGTGACAGGTCAGCTATTTGGACAAGTCGGACAAATTAACTAGCTAAGCCTACCCTAGTTATACTATTTTTCAGGTCAATGTACCACCCCTCAATGTTGCAAGTGTAAGGATCCCCAATTTTGATTGGACAAGGAATGAGGAAAGGTCATCACACCATACCAAAATGTAACTTTCACCAAGTAATATTATAATAATGTTTCCGCCCATCAAATTTTCTTTTCTCATGACATCTTTATTCCACCCGGCAGTGAATGTATCAATAATGATTACAATGTAGTCCATATGTTAGTTTATGTTTGAAAGCTTTATTGAAAGCAAAAATTATGAAACAATAGACATCAGCAAGAAGTAAACATGCAAAAAACAAAAACTAAAGCAGTGTCATTGCAAATGTCATAACAGAAAAATAAAAGCATTTTATGGGATTTTAAGGTTATAAGGGAGGGGGGAAGGGGGGGAAGGAAAAGCAATGCTTCAACAGAATTATAATAATATAACAATATAAAGAAAAGCGGCAATGCAAACTATGAGAAGAAATATACGATAAAATAACAGTATACATATGTAAAGGTGATATAAAATAGGAATCTTTAAAAAATCCTCAAGTTAACAAGTAGGGAGAGAGTACATGTCCTTCAAGGAGGTTTGAAATTCTCTGAGGTGGTATGATTGGGTAATGCTCGGACTGATTGGTCTAGAAATGTGGTAAGAGGTAACCAATAAAGGTCTACATTACGTCGTGGTTTACAAGAAGAAGCAAAGGCAACATCAAGTCTGTGGCAATGACATAAGGAGTTCCACCAATGTTGTACTGAAAGATTTGAAAGGGATTTCCAGTTGGAAGAAATGTGTTGGGAAGCGAGTGCTAGCATGAGATCAAAAAGTCCATGTGAATGTGGAGGAAGATCCAAAGAATCTGAGAGACTGCCCGGAAAGAGATGGATGTGTGAGCAAGAAATAGAAAGTGTGGAAATGGGAGAGAGATAGGATCATATTTTATTCGAAAAAGAAAGACACAGGAGGACAGAGGAAAAATAGGTGGAAACGGTCAGCATGTAAATAGCCACAGGTCCAGCACTTAGAATCAGTGAGGAAGAGAATCGAGACAGATAAAGAGGAGAGAAATAAAGTCTATGGTATAGAAAAAATAGGGATTGAGTAAGAGAAACAGAGCGAGAAATCTCCAAAGACCTAGACCAAATCTTGTCCCAAAGAGTAACAGACCAAGTACAATCAAAATCATGTTCCCAAGAAAGTTCCACTTTGGTTTTGTTGCGTTCCGGATTGGGAGAGGAAAATAATTTATAGATTAAAGACGCTCTAAGAAGAGCAGAAAGAACAACAAGAAGAGGAGATTGAGGGGTTAAGGAAACCTCAGAAGGAAGAGAGTAATAACGATCAAGAATGGTTTCCATGAAAATGGTAAATCTACGTAAGAAAGAGTGAGGGCAGTGGAATAAAAGTTGAAATTGAGGAAAAGAACGAGGTGAAACACCGTCAAAAAGATGATTAACCCACATAATACCTTTCAACCTCCAAGATGTCCAGCAAATAAATCTATTATTAATAAGTATAAGAGAATTATACCAGATAGGGGTATTTAGGAAGGAATCACGTGAAATGTCATGCGGAAAGAGCAAAGGTTTTAAAAGAGAAGAAGCATGTTTAAACAAAGGAAGGGAGGTATAAGGAGTTTTGGTAGAGAAACCAAATATTTCTTTAAAGTTAAAGGGTAATAACAAAGTTCGTTCAACATCAAGCAAAAGAGGGGAAAATGGGGAAGTGTCGGAGGTAAGCCAACGGGAAGCTTGTTGCAAAGATAAGGATTTATGATAAAGACGAAAGTCTGGAAAATGAACACGACCATTCATTTTGGGCCTACGAAGAGCGACCAAAGAAGTTCTAGATTTTTTACCTTTCCAGAGGAATTTGGAAAGAAAAGAATCAATGCGCTTAAAATAAAGAGCAGGGATGTGAATAGGTAACATAGAAAAAGTATAAATGAGAATAGGGGCAATCATCATCTTTATAGAATCAAGCCGACCCCACCAAGAAAGGAAAAGGGGATTCCATGAGGAAAATAGTTTCTCAATTCGGGACAATACAGCAGACATATTTAATGTGATGGAAGAAGGGATAGACTTGGAAAACAAAATTCCAAGATATTTGATCTTTGTGTTATTCCAAGCAAATCCAGACAAGGAGAACATATGTGGGAGACAACTATTGGTTAGGGGAAGGATTTCGGTCTTATCAGAATTTATCTTGTAACCCGAGACGGAGGAAAAAGCATCAAATTCAGATAAAAGGGGGAGGGGGGGGGGAGACGATTCTGGGTCGGAAATAAACAAAAGGATATCATCTGCACATGCAGAAAGTTTTAAGTGATCATCACCATAGGGGATGCCAGAAATAGACTTATTATTTCGAATGGACGTAAGAAACGGTTCAAGGGCAAGAATAAAAAGAAGCGGAGAGACTGGGCAGCCCTGACGTACACCTCTTTGGACAGTGAAAGAGGAAGAAAGCTGACCATTTACAAGAACTGAACCTTTGGGAGCAGTAATAACGATCAAGAATGGTTTCCATGAAAATGGTAAATCTACGTAAGAAAGAGTGAGGGCAGTGGAATAAAAGTTGAAATTGAGGAAAAGAACAAGGTGAAACACCGTCAAAAAGATGATTAACCCACATAATACCTTTCAACCTCCAAGATGTCCAGCAAATAGATCTATTATTAATAAGTATAAGAGAATTATACCAGATAGGGGTATTTAGGAAGGAATCACGTGAAATGTCATGCGGAAAGAGCAAAGGTTTTAAAAGAGAAGAAGCATGTTTAAACAAAGGAAGGGAGGTATAAGGAGTTTTGGTAGAGAAACCCAATATTTCTTTAAAGTTAAAGGGTAATAACAAAGTTCGTTCAACATCAAGCAAAAGAGGGGAAAATGGGGAAGTGTCGGAGGTAAGCCAACGGGAAGCTTGTTGCAAAGAAAAGGATTTATGATAAAGACGAAAGTCTGGAAAATTAACACGACCATTCATTTTGGGCCTACGAAGAGCGACCAAAGAAGTTCTAGATTTTTTACCTTTCCAGAGGAATTTGGAAAGAAAAGAATCAATGCGCTTAAAATAAAGAGCAGGCATGTGAATATGTAACATAGAAAAAGTATAAATGAGAATAGGGGCAATCATCATCTTTATAGAATCAAGCCGACCCCACCAAGAAAGGAAAAGGGGATTCCATGAGGAAAATAGTTTCTCAATTCGGGACAATACAGCAGACATATTTAATGTGATGGAAGAAGGGATAGACTTGGAAAACAAAATTCCAAGATATTTGATCTTTGTGTTATTCCAAGCGAAGCCAGACAAGGAGAACATATGTGGGAGACAACTAGTGGTTAGGGGAAGGATTTCGGTCTTATCAGAATTTATCTTGTAACCCGAGACGGAGGAAAAAGCATCAAATTCAGATAATAGGGGGGGGGGAGACGATTCTGGGTCGGAAATAAACAAAAGGATATCATCTGCATATGCAGAAAGTTTTAAGTGATCATCACCATAGGGAATGCCAGAAATAGACTTATTATTTCGAATGGACGTAAGAAACGGTTCAAGGGCAAGAATAAAAAGAAGCGGAGAGACTGGGCAGCCCTGACGTACACCTCTTTGGACAGTGAAAGAGGAAGAAAGCTGACCATTTACAAGAACTGAACCCTTGGGAGCAGAATATAACAAGGAAATAAGAGAGATAAATTTGGGACCGAAAACCATGCCAGCATAAGGAAGCAAACAAGAAGGACCAATCCACTCTATCGAAGGCCTTCTCCGCATCAACAGAAATAGCAGCTAAAGGAAAAGAAAGGTAAGAGGTCTTATTTAAAACATTAAGAAAAAGCCGGGAGTTGTCAGAGGTAAGTCTACCCTTAACAAAACCACATTGTTTCTTGCCAATAAGATGAGGCATAAGGGGGTCTAAAAGCAAGGCAAGTCATTTGGCAAAAAGTTTATAGTCAACATTAGCTAATGCGATTGGACGGTAATTCCTACAATACTTGGGATCACGACCATCTTTTGGGATCAAACAAATGGTAGCATCTTGAAAAGTACCTTCAGCTCTGCCAGAAGAATAGAAGGACTGAAAAAGAGACAGAAGTTTGGGTAACAAAAGATCAGTAAAATGTAAATAAAACTCAACAGGAAAACCATCAGGGCCTGGTGTTTTACCTTTTGTAAGGGAAGATAAAGCAGTAGAAAGTTCTTGTAATGAGACATCAAGTTCAAGAGCAGGAAAGTTGAGATGGGAAGTAGTAGGTGTGGGCAATTTCTCAAAATAGGATTGAATAAGGGAGGAGGAAGGAGGAGATTCTGGAGTGTAGAGCTGTTGGTAAAACAATTGAAATTGATCAAGTACATCTTTATCTTTATGAAGAAGAATATTGTCAGAAGAGTAAATGACTCTATAAAACTGCGTTCTTTACGGGATTTAAGATAATTAGCTAAGAGTTTGCCAGATTTATTGCGGCCACCATAATAACGAGCACTACTGCGAAGGAGAATAGAAGATGCATTATCAGTCGTGAGTTTGTTAAAGTCAATTTTAGCACGGAGGAGTTCTGGTGACATACATTTATCTGAGCAGGTGTAAAACTGGTGTTCTAATTGTTTTATATGTGTTAGGGAAAGTTTACGTTTCTGAAGAAACTGTCTCTTCTTTTTGGAAACAAAATCAATAATAAAACTCCTTGCAGTCGCTTTATAGGAATCCCAGAGAATGTAAGGAGGTGTATTAGGGTCAGAATTAAGGTGAAAGAAATCAGTAGTGAAGGAGCGAAATAAGGAAGAAAAGTTAGAATCGGAAAGGAGAGCACAATTGAAACGCCAACGAGGTGATTTTTGAGGGGGCGAGATCAAATCGAGGTCTGTTACAATGGGAGCATGGTCAGAAAGAACTATAGGTTCAATTGAAGAAGATAGCAAGTTCTGAGATAAAGATTGAGAGAGAAAAATATAGTCCAATCGAGAGAAAGACGCGTGAGGGGGAGAAAAAAAAGAATAGTCCAAAGTGTCAGGATGTAAGAGTTTCCAAGAATCAGTGAGATGTGTCTGCGAAATGGTATAGAGAAATTGTTTATGAGATTTTTGAGGAGCAAATCGAACTGTGAATTTGCGGTCAAGAAATGGGTCCATAATTTCATTACAGTCTCCACCTAACAGGAAGAAGTAATTTTTATGCTGAATACATTTACTCGTAACTAACGGTTAAAATGTACAATCAGGTTGGGTAGGGCCATAGACATTAAAAACTGTTAAAGGGACTGAGATAATTGATAGAGTAGCAAGAATCCATCTGCCTTCATCATCTCTTTCCTCTGACAAAACTTTACATTTCAACTTTTTATGAAGCAGGACGACAACTCCATTCTTTTTGTTATTTGAGGGAGAAAAAAGAACTGTTCCGACCCAGCCCCATTTCAATTTAAGAGATTCAAGTTCGTTAAGGTGAGTCTCTTACAGAAGGACAATATCAGGGTTATAAGACGCTGAATGAGAGAGATCTCTCTGCCGTTTTATGGGTTTAACAAAACCTTTTACATTCCAGGAAATAACTCTAAATATTAAATAGGAGGAGGACAATTATAACAACAAATGCTAAACAATATGTATACATCATAGTATCAAAAAAAGAAGCAAGCAGAAAAAATAAATGTTATAACATTGAAAAAAGCAAAAAAGAGGATAAATGACATATAGCAGAAAAAAGGAGTAAGAAAGGAGAGGAAAAAAGCAAATAACTGCAACAAGAAGGAGGCAAAGAAAGAGGGTGACCAAGATTAATATAGACAAAATGAAATTGAAAAGCGAAAGGATAGGTAAGAAAAAGGAAAAAAGCAAATAGTGTCAAGAGAGAGGAAAGGAACGAAAGATTGGAAGGAAAAGAGAAATAGGAAAATTGGGAAAATGTGAGAATAAAGGAGACAGTACAAATCCAAACAGAGAGAATCAAAGAGAGAGGTAGAGGGAAGAACAGGAAAGAGAGAGGGGGATGAAATAAGAAGGTAGACAGTGCATATCCAAAGGATAACTGAAAGAAACATACCTGAGGGGAACAGACAATAGGGAGGTGGGGCAATGTCGACACTTAACAAGACGGATCGCTCGGAAAATGGAAGACCAACCGAACCAGGGCAAGGAAGTCGAAGACAGGGAGCCATATGGTATGGGAAAAACAAATAGCAGGAGCCTAAATGAAAGAGTATAAAGAAAGAGAATAAATAACAATAATACACTACAATAACATTGTATTGTGCTCGAAAGGAGCCAACAAGTAAGTAAAAAGTAGAAACATTATCAGAACCATTCAAAAAGTACCATAAAGATTAAACATCAAATATATAAAAGATAAACAAATCAGCTACTAGGAGGAGTGGAAGTATCCATGCTACCATTAGATTGAATATGAATAAAGTTCCTAAGTTCTCCAGGATCTTGAAAAGTCCATGTTTTATTCTGATGAGTGACTTTAAAGATGCATGGGTGAAACAAACCATATCTTGCACCTAAAGAGCGTAATGGTGCCCGAAGACTGAGAAATTCCTTTCGTCTGGTTGCTGTGGCATTGGAAACATCTTGAGAAAGAAACACTCTCTGGCCCAACCAGGAGACTTGATGCTTGGACCTAGCAGCAGAAAGAACCGAAAGGAGATCTGTGAATTTCAAAAAAAGGATGATGACTCCTCGTGGTTTCGATGAGGTGGAAGAACGAGGACCAAGTCTGTGTGCCCTTTGGATGATAGGAGAAGTGGTGGGTGGTATATCCAATAATTTTGGAAGAAAAGAGGTAAAGAAAGTGACAGGATCATCACCCTCCAGAAATTCAGGAAGACCATAAATACGGAGATTATTCCGTCTATTTCTATTTTCCAAATCCTCTGTATGCTGTTGAAGAGCAAGAATCGATTTCTCCAGGGAAGAGATGCGTTGAGTATGATTCGGTATCTCCGAAACTTGTTGCTCCACAGACATAATTCTGTCCTCCATAGCTGACCGTTTTTCTTTCAAAAGTTTCAGGTCATTGTTAGTATCTTCAACAAAAGGACGCAGAGCCTGAATCTCCTCCAAAATAAGTTCAATGGAGATAGAAGAGGATGGCTTATCCGGAGAAGGAGGATCCTGCTTCAATCGTTTGGACGAGGTGATATGAGGAGAGGACTTCGATGAAGTAGACTGCAATGCAGAAGCTCGATTAGGAGGAGCACCGGCCATTTGAGTTGGAGGAATGGATTCGGGAGCAGATGGAGAAGCCAGATCCTCAACACAGCGCCGAGAAGGGACAAAAACAAATGTCAGTTTACGCAATCTTCTCATATAGCGCTACCAAATAGGGAGGATTAAAACAGGAGGGTTGACGTCAATGAAGTAGTATAAACTCCAATGAGGAAAAGCACATCTGTAATATTCACAGTGCAAGAAATATGCCAAACACCCAAAACACAGCGTTAAACTCAGTCAAAAATGGAAGGGCAACACAAAGCAGTATCTGTAGGCACCTTGGAAAGTATTGTAAGTAGAAATTGCAGAGTTACTGGGTGCAGAAGGTTCACAAGAAAGTAAAACATCAAAGGGTATGTTAGAGAAGTTCTTCCTTCATAAAACACTCAGGAGCAGTAGAAAGAGGCATATGCAGGACAACATATAACACAACTGTAAATAGGAGATGTGCGTAGAATAATGACAGGAAATATACTCCTGAGAAAAGGCAGGTAATACAACTGACAGGCATAGCAGCGTCAAAGCCAGTAGAGCGCAAGACAGAAGGTCGAACATCCAGTAATAGGACCTGCCAGTGGTGAGCGCCAAATGAACACACCAGTCTTGTACTCCAAATAAATATGGCAGTAGTGAAAATAAACTCTGTGCTGAAGACAATATAGGAGTTTAAGTTATATCAGGAGCCTCTCTGTTATGAAGAAAAATGCAGGCATAGAAGAGGCAGGCTGACACGCATTAAAGCAGGCAATAAATCTTAGAAAGTTCCATAGTGTGGCAGACTTATGGCAATGAGGAAAGAAAACAGTCACAGGGGCCGCCAAAAGGGTTAAAACAATAATCCAGCAACGCGCGACGGTTCGTGATGAGAACCGCGCGTCAGGGAGAAAATGGTGGCCGGCATTATTGAAGAGACGCGGTGGCTCCAAAAACGGGGAAAACGTTACGTCGCGGGTGTAAGAAGGAGCTCACCCAGCAGCGACCATGATCCGGAGGAGAAACAGCGTCTTTGGAGGTCCGTGAGGATGATAGAAAGCGCCGCCAGAAGGTCCGGTTCGGCCGAGGATCGCCCTCAAGCCGCCATCTTGCGTGGTGCCGTAACCACTCCTCCACATTTTAGTTTAGCTTCCTTCACAGGGGTCAGAAGGTGACTTTCCCAGGAACATCTTCTAGCAAGTCATGACTTGGCCAGGTTTCAATGCCAATGCTTCAGGGTTTGTGTTTCTTCTGCACAGTCGCAGCTTCTTTAAATATGGAGTTCAGCGATAGGCGTCAGGCCCAAAACGATTTACATGTAAGAATGGAAAAGAAACAGTTTGAGAACACAGAATAAATGAATGTACTGTATACCACTTATCTCTACTCTATTCCTATTACTTTATTTTAACTATTGCATTAGGAATTAGGCAGAACAAACAGCTTAGGAAAAGCAGCAGTGTAAGCTTCATGCATACAAAGGGATTTGGAGGGATACACTTGAAAAGAATACTGGTACTGGCACTGACCAACAAACTGTGAGAACTGTGTGTGAAGCAAGTAACACTGAACCACATCGACCATGATGCATGAGGTAATTCAGCTGTGACGTGTCAGCAGGGTGCTCCAAATCCCTTTGACTGCAGCCATTTTAACTATTGCATTAGGAATTAGGCAGAACAAACAGCTTAGCAAAAGAAGCAGTGCAAGCTTCATGCATTCGGTTACACAGAGCAGCCATTTTATTTCTAGTGTGCAGAACCGAATGTTTCCCTCAAAGCGAAAGATACGTCATGTCATGTGAGTTTGACAGACGCATGCGCAGTAAGAAATACCGCGTAGCAGCAGCCATTTTAGTGCAAGCAGATTATCGTTAGTAGAAACACATACGCAAACTTCTTCTAGATACCCAATGTTTATGTGAAATGCGATATTAATAGAACAAACATGTTGATTAGTATATTAACGTTATGTTGAGAGGACTGAGTACAAGCAAGTTGCGTTACATGCGAATCCTTGCTCCATCAATCCCCTCTTTGATGAAATTTTATATCATCACAAATTAATGACACAGATGCCAACTTTTCACAATTCACCCAACTCAATCTCTTCAAACTTTCTATTTTGTTTCTTTTTATTGTTTGTGTGAAAATGTTTCACTTTCTTGTATATATTTCCATTTAACTCTTCGAATTCTAGTTCATCAATATTTCTCTTTTTCCCTCTCTTATTTACTGTATATGCCTTTTTGTGCTTCCGACATTTGCACCAGATTATTATCCCTAATATCAGTAAACCTATTCCCGCCATTGGCATCAGTATTCTACCTACAAAACTTTTTTCTACATTAGAAAGCCAACTACCTATTGAGGAGAGACCATCACTAAGTTTTTTCCATGCACTATCAACCTCCAGTGGTTTAAGCTCTTTTTCCAAATTCGTAATATTTCTCACATACCCCTTTATTTCAACACTTTTGTCAGGTATGTAAGTGCAACAATGTTGCGCTTTCAACATTCTACAGACTCCGCCCCCTTTTGCTAATAATGTATCAAGAGCAAGTCGATTTTGTAACACCATTGATCTTTGAATTCGGTATTGACCAGCAAGAATCCTCCAGCAGTGTCAGTTGATAACCGATCCACTACTGTTGACAATTTGCAAATTCTTTGTGTATTCAGAGCCACGCCCACTGTAGGTATCAATGCACTAAATATATCACCCACTATTTCAGCAAAACTTGCTCTTTTATTACGTATTAATCCATTAGTCTCTTTACTGTTTCCAGTGATTTTATTTACATGATATATCTTTGGGTAGACTATTACAAAATAACAGCTCCCATACCAGTGATCTGGCAATTTGTAATAAGCCTTGTTTCCACATGTAAAATAAATTCCAGTAAACACAGGTTCAGTTCCATCTTTGAAACCCCAACCCCCAATTACCTTATAATTGTGTTCACATTCACTGGAACCAATAAATATATTGTTATAATAACTTGTTATTTCTCTATGGAGACAGAGTTTCCCTTTCTTTTCGAAATCCAGCAACATATCAGCATGAGTCTTGCCATTTGGTTATTTTCGGCCAATTTAGGAATTGTATTATTCTCATCATTTGCCTTTCTTTGGAAATTCTCTCTCTTTTTCTCAACCATATTCAAAAATATTTTCTCTTTTTCTTGTAATAAACATGTTAGATTATTCTTGTGTGCTTCAGCTATATCTATTGTACCTTTTGTTAAAAAATATTCACCCATGTAACGTGTTACATCACTCTTAGTATGTACAGGATTCAGGTTACAATGAATAGGAAGTTCAGAAAATATCACATCTGAATTAGAATAGTAATATTGCTAAGGTCCTTTCTTATAGAATAAGCTAGCTAAGACACTACATGAAATACCATATGTTAGTGGTAAATGGTGGTAAGTTACACCTTCAGCTACCGAAGTAGGTGACTTCATACAGACATGGCAATCTTCTATTTCCATTGCTTCTACATAGTGTACTAATAGGTTTGCAAATACATTTAAGTGAGTTCTATTTTTAATTCCAGTACAATGTAGCACTTCCTCATCTGATGCTTCTAAATCTACTTTCCATTGTTTAGTGCTAAGCTCCTTTTCTTGTGTATCTATTCTTCTAGGTTTATCTGTTGTTTGTAGCTCATTAGTATCAATCTTCATGTCTCTACTCATTATTTAAGGAATAGCTATTGTCAGTCCTAACCACACTATGAGTACTATTACTATACTACATATGCATATTCTACAACATGTTTTTAAGCAATTTCTTTTCGGTCTTCCATTAACAGTATGATCAGCCATTTCTAACCAAGGAGCCTTAACCCCTCTTTGTAGCATTTACACAGTCTTTTACCCTGTGAAATTTTAAAGTAGGTCTCACTTCTCCGTCAATCTGATCAGCAATCAATTTGTCATCACTTTTGTCACTAATTTCTAAGTTTTCGAAATCTTCAAGAATGATGTAAGTCCATTCAGGGCCTCTGAATTTATTATTCAGCCTTTTTAGTCGTGGACTTCTCCTTCTTGGTTGTATTACAGACTGTTCAGCTTGACTAGTTATTTCATTAACTTGTTCTGGTTCCTCATTTATTGTCTTTAGACAAAATCTCAATCTTTTGACAAGCCTAGGCCATTTGTCTCCTTTTCTGAGTCTTTTAGCTGGTACTGTGCTCTGGCCTTCTTCCCATGCTCTTTTATTTTCATTCAGTTGTGGCACATCTATTTCAATGCTGTCTTCTGTATCCTTTTCTATCTGACTAGGTCCAGGTCTTATGTACGTTTCTTATGCCTGGTTACTAATCTATCCTTGTTCAGGTATCTGCTGAATTTGACTTTGATTTGTTTCACCTTCTTCTTCCTGAACACTTTTTTCTACCCCTATCTCGTCCTGCTCAAGCTCTTCGAACCCTTGATTTTCTTCTGCTCGAGCTTCTGCCCTTTTACCTATCTGTCCCTCCACAGACTCTGGAGCTATGCGAGGTATTTAGAATGTCTGACTATTTCGATTTTCCCTTATCTGATCCTCCTCAAGATTACCATTGACTTCAATTTCTGTAATCTGAGTCCATTCTTCTAGACCTATCTCATCCTCACTATCACTCTGACTATCTAGATAGGTTTGACTTCTGGTTCTCACATATTCTGCAGGTATCTCAACTACTGGAATCCAATCATCTTGACTGGTGCTTGGTTGTTCATCTTCAGCTACTTCCGGATCGATATCTTGAGACCCCTCAGCTGCACAACCTTCAGCTTCAGTTTCATCAGGCTCAGTCACTCTTTTTGTATGACTGGCATGGATCCAGTGTGGAACTTCTTTGCACTTTACAGCTGTAGTGGTAACCAAAATCACTTGACGTGGTTTTCCACACCTCGGTGCAAGGCAAGACTTTCAAATATGATTCTTTAGCATTACCCAATCACCTGGGTTCAGATCATCTGCTGGTGTTGCTTGTCTGGCGACAGCATCTTCCCCAACCTGGTGAGAGATAGAACGCACTTGGTCAGCCAGTTCTTTGCAGTACTCCAGTACTAAATCATCAGATATATTTATCATTTTGTGCCCTGGCACCCATGCTTGCCTCATTGCTCTTCCGATCAGTATCTCATGAGGACTCAAACCTGTGTTCCGGTCTGGAATACTTCTACGTCTCATCAGAACAAGAGGTAAAGCATCTGGCCACTCTAGTCGGGTAGACTCATACATCTTTCCCAATCTTGACTTGATTGTGCCATTCAATTGTTCTACCACTCCAGAAGCCACTGGGCGGTATGCACAGTGCAGCTCTTGTTTAACATTGAATGCATCACAGATTAGACTCATTATTTCACTATTAAAATGTTTTCTTCGGTCTGATTCAATTGTTACTGGAAAACCGAATCTCTGGATAAGTTCTCTGAGTGGGAGTTTAGCTACAGTGATGCTATCATTCGTATATGTGGGGTAAGCTTCCACCCATTTTGAAAACAGGCAGACAATAACAAGAATGTATTTTAGTCCTCGAATGGATGAAATCAATCTGTCATCGTATGAAGGGACCCTCTGCCTTCCCAATCCTTCCTGGTAACACTACAGTTTTCTTTCCAGGATTCATCTGTTGACAAATTAAACATCTTTGGCAAAGTGCTTCTGCTATGTTCCTGAATTTCGCATTGAACCAACTCTGTCTGAACAACCTAATCATGGCATCTCTTCCCAAGTGGGTCTCTCCATGGAACATCCTAGCCATAGGAGCAAACAAACAGTCTAGTAACACAGGCCTACCATCAAGGTAAACAATGACACCATCCTCAACCCTTCTCTGACAACCTATCTTTCTCCACTCTTCCTTTTCTTTCGGTTCTGCTTCATTTTATAAATCTCTCACTTCTTCCCACGTTCTCACACCTTCAAGCAACATAAGTTGGCAGATTTTTTCACCTACTTCAATTTTCTTGTTTACAGTCATTCTGAATTTTGCACAATGTTGGGCTAACTGGTCAGCATATCGATTACCAGCTGTCCCTTTGTCATTTCCAGATTTGTGAGCAGCACACTCGACCAAAGCCACTTCTTTTGGTAATTGAATTGCTTCAAGTTAATTCTTTACATAATGACGATTTTTGATTGGAGTACCTGAAGAAGTCAGAAACTCCCTTTGCATCCATAATTGGCCATAGTCGTGCACAACCCCGTAACCATGCTGGCTATCAGTGTATATGGTTACTTTCCAATTTTTCCCAAATTTGCAGGCTTTTGTCAATGCAATCAATTTGTCTATTTTTGCAGACTTAACTTCAGGTAAATAGGATGCTTCAATTGGACCCCCCAAAGTACACACCGCGTATGCAGCACTTAAACCTCCTTGCTCATGTCTCATACATG
Source organism: Lissotriton helveticus (assembly GCF_964261635.1). Taxonomy (NCBI): domain Eukaryota; kingdom Metazoa; phylum Chordata; class Amphibia; order Caudata; family Salamandridae; genus Lissotriton; species Lissotriton helveticus. Next base: position 1,650,704,288 of record NC_136068.1, read on the forward strand.
AGCCATCTACAAATAGCTCATATTCAGAATCAATTAATGGCTCTTCTCGTATGTCTGGTCGTGGTTTTGTACTGTATTCAGTCAAGTCGATGCAATCATGTTGAACTTCTGCCTTCACTTCCACAAAGTGTGAATTAGGTAGCAGTGTTGATGCGTTCAGAATATTACACCTAGCAATGGTTACATTTCCTGCACCTACAAGGATTCTCCCATACTTAGTCAGCCGACTAGGAGTGAGATACTGGGTGTTGGTCCTTGTTAACAAAATCACAACTGCATGTGGAACATACACTGTCACAGGATGTCACATAATAATGGACTCACTTTGCTCAAGGCTCATGCAGGTTGCAGCTACTGCTTTCAGACATACAGGCAATGCAGATGCCACTGGATCTAGTGTGGAAGAAAAATATGCCACAGGACCTCTCATCAGAACATGAGTCTGAGTCAGAACTGAAAGTGTACAATTATTTTGTGTGTCACAGAATAGTGCAAAATCGTTTGAATAGTCAGGCATTCTCAATGCTGGAGCTGTACACAGACATTCTCGTAGTTTCAAAAAAGGATTCATGCTTTCGTCATCCCATTCTACTGGGTCTTTTGCTCCTTTCTTTGTCATTTGTATCAATGGTTTTGCTAAAACTGCAAATCCCACAATCCATTGCCTGCAGTAACCTACAACTCCAAGAAACATTCTGATCTCTTTCTGAGTTTGAGGTAAATTCATCTTTTTAATTATTCTGATTCTTTCTGTAGTAACCCTTCTGACACCTCTTTCTATCTGGTGCCCAGATATTTCACTGATGTGGTGCAAAACTGCAATTTCTCAGGTGACACTTTATGCCCTCCTTCACCCAAGTGATTCAGCAAGGCAATGGTATCTATAACAAAGTCATTTCGAGTTATAGACGCCACCAATATGTGGTCTATATATTGAACCAGTACTGACTGTCCGGGCAGTACCAAAGACTCAAGGCACTTTTTCAAAATCTCATTAAAGATCGATGGACTCTCTGTATACCCCTGCAGAACACGGTTCCAGACGTACACATGACTGTCGAATTCAAAAGAAAAAAGGCATTTGCTCTCTGGGTGCAATGGAATTGAGAAAAATGAGTGACACAAGTCGATTACGGTGAACCAACCAGCTTCCCACGGTATCTGATACAAAATCACTGCAGGATTTGGCACAACTGGACAGCATGGAACAACAATCTTATTAATTTTTCGAAGGTCTTGTACGACCCTATACTTGCCACTCGGTTTCTTTATTCCAATTATGGGCGAATTACATGGACTGCTCATTATTTCTTGTAAAATGCCTGCTTCAACCAATCGCTTTATTTCTTCTGCAATACCTGCTTTTATTTCTAGGCTCATTTTGTACTGTCGAGTATTTGGGTAAGCTGCATCTTCCTTCACTGTCTCTTTTATTGGATCGACATTTGCCATCAATCCTACATCTTTTCCGTTAAAATCCCATACATTAGAATTTACAGTCTGTCGTAATTCTTCTGGTAAGTCTTCTATAGTTAACTTTTTATTTTCAGTTTCCTGTTTTGCTAACATTAATTTATAAACTCCATCTTCATCTGGGGTTTGATTTTCAACACCACTTGGGGTGCAAAAGATTGTGCAATTCATTTTGCACAATAAGTCCCTACCTAACAGGTTCACTGGACTTGAATCACACACAACAAATCTGTGCATTTCTTTAAAATTGCCTATTCTAACTTCCATTGGTTCTGTAACTGGGGTACTAATTTGTTTATTAGAAACACCCACTACTTGGATCGCTTCTCCCGAGAGGGGTAGGTTTGGAACGTCTGCTGTTCTCACAGTAGAACGGGTAGCACCAGTGTCCAATAGAAAGGTGACATCATTTCTTTCAACCTTTCCTTCAATGTATGGACCTGACTGATCTACCGGCAAGGAGGCGCCAAGTACGCACTCCTCGTCCTCCCCTCTCAGGCACCGTCAGTAGGTGTCCTCACTGAAAAACGTATCACTCAAAAGATATTGTGATGTCGCTGTGTCTCTCCTTTCACTTCCCTCCCAATTGGTGGTATCCACACTCTGGTGTGCTTTGGTCCTAAAATTTGGAATAGGTGCAAGGGGTAACTGGTTTTGTTTTACCTGCTGCTGTGGCTTCTGTGGCACCTCATTCTGTGTCTGTGGATTCAAATTATTAGTTTGCATATTACCATTTTGCATAGCCTTACACTCGTTCTTCCAGTGCCCCAACCTGCCACACCCGTGACAGGGAAACCTCTTTTTCGCTTCCTCTTTATTGAATTTTCCCCTTGGCTTAACCCCATTACCATCACCTTGATTCTGATTATTGTTTATCTGACTCAATTGAAGTTCCTGTTGCTCTGCTAATTTCACTTGTGCCCACATTACTTTCTCCTTTAATTCTTTTTGTTTATTGTCGAGCTCATCTTCACAATATTTTGCATATTTAAGGATTTCATCAATCGGCTTGGCCTGCCAGCAAATCTTATGGTCTTTAATCCATTGCAACATTTCTGGCCTTAATCCTGACACAAACCTATAGATGAAATGTGTCATGTCCTTCATATCAATGTTGTCCAGACCACTATACTGTTTGAACACCTGTAACAGGCGTTCATAATATGCATGCATAGACTCATCTTTATTCTGGGTAGTTCTATCTATTCTAGTCCAATCTGTCTCTTTTGCAGGCACCTTCCCTTTAAGGTAGAGTATTACCTGGTTATATTTCTTCATCACCTCATCAGAAGGTGCCCCTGTCTTTGGGTCTCTAGGGTACTCATTACTAGGCCAGTCAATAGCAATTTTACATTCTGTCCACAAATCCACGGGAACAACAATTTCAAACACATTTTTTCAAACAGACATTTAGAAACCTTCTCTCGACCTGTCTGTACCATTCTACAGGTTTTTCTCGAAGTTTTGGGAAATCATTTGTAGATGACAAAATATCCTGTCGGGACCATGGGACATGTACAGAACCTCTACCTGGTACCTCTCTCATGGGGCATAATTTTTCTACCTTTTCTGTCTCTTTTTTTTCAGAACAAAATTGTATTGTTTTCTTGAGAGAGATTGCAAGTAAACCACAGTACTCTGAACACTGGAGGGGCTGTGAGCGTATAATCAAAATGCACAGGGTCACAATCAATACAGTCGTTCAAAGAAGTATAATTACTACAACTCTCCCACCCCCTGCCCCTTATTAACTACCCCCTCCCGGATCCCACCCTAGCCCCTTGCACGATGTCCTCGTAGGTCCAAGAAAGAAAATAGTTATGTAACAGGTAATGCATACTCTCCCTCACCCAGCTTCTCAAAGCCTCTGTCCTGCATCCACATCACGCTGTGCTGGCGACTCCAGCCACAATCCCCTGTACTCCGCCCATCTCTTCCATATTTTGTAGTGTTTCCTGGGGCAACCTCGGGCCTCAAACACTGGACGCTCCAGCCCCATACAGTAATCTAATCCCTTTTTCCACACCCCCACCGGGGGGGCCCTAGGGTCCTTCCAGGCGCGGGCAACATCCCTCTTGGCTATGGTAAGGCCAAGGAGCAGTAAGTGTTGTTTATAAATGTTGCCACCCACTTGTTCCATTATATGGAGAAGGCCCAGCTGCGGTGTACGGGCGAGCTCCCAACCCAATACTTCAGCCAAACAGTCCCAAACACCTGTCCAGAATCTCTCCAGTGCTCCACAGGACCACACCGTATGTAGGAAGGTGCCCACCTCCTGACCACATCTTATACATGATGACTTGCGCATGAATGATTGCAGCGCAACTGAAACGAAACGTACCACCTCCTGACCACATCTCATACATGATGACTTGCGCATGAATGATTGCAGCGCGACTGAAACAAAACGTACTTCTAAAACCTTTTAAATAATTCTGCTGTGATTGATTGTTGAAATTGCACGGATAACAGTAACTCTGGAGAGTTAACTACTTTTCAATCGCTTCCTGTGGGGTTGATTTTAATAATTTCACTGAAGCAAGCTGTTCTATTGCCACATTTTAACTTTCACCTACCTTCACGTTTGGTGAATTTTATCGCTGCACTCTGTCGCCCCTGCAACCCCGGTCCACCGCAAGCGCTAGGCTTGTTTGTTGTGGAGGGTGCAGGGCGGTACCTTCTTCCGGGTTCCCTCCCGGTGCTGGCACTGATTGGGCGAGTGTTGTGGAGGCGGAGCTGACTGCTAGCCCGTCCTCTACATAAACCCGTTGATATCTTCTCCTCGCCCTGATGACTTGCGCATGAATGACTGCAGCGCGACTGAAACGAAACGTACTTCTAAAACCTTTTAAATAATTCTGCTGTGATTGATTGTTGAAATTGCACGGTTGACAGTAACTCTGGAGAGTTAACTACTTTTCAATCGCTTCCTGTGGGGTTGATTTTAATCATTTCACTGAAGCAAGCTGTTCTATTGCCACATTTTAACTTTCACTCACCTTCACGTCTGGTGAATTTTATCGCTGCACTCTGTCGCCCCTGCAACCCCGGTCCACCGCAAGCGATAGGCTTGTTTGTTGTGGTGGGTGCAGGGTGGTACCTTCTTCCGGGTTCCCTCCCGGTGCTGGCACTGATTGGGCGAGTGTTGTGGAGGCGGAGCTGACTGCTAGCCCGTCCTCTACATAAACCCATTGATATCTTCTCCTCGCCCTGATGACTTGCGCATGAATGACTGCAGCGCGACTGAAACAAAACGTACTTCTAAAACCTTTTAAATAATTCTGCTGTGATTGATTGTTGAAATTGCACGGTTGACAGTAACTCTGGAGAGTTAACTACTTTTCAATCGCTTCCTGTGGGGTTGATTTTAATAATTTCACTGAAGCAAGCTGTTCTATTGCCACATTTTAACTTTCACTCACCTTCACGTCTGATGAATTTTATCGCTGCACTCTGTCGCCCCTGCAGCCCCGGTCCACCGCAAGCGCTAGGCTTGTTTGTTGTGGAGGGTGCAGGGCGGTACCTTCTTCCGTGTTCCCTCCCGGTGCTGGCACTGATTGGGCGAGTGTTGTGGAGGCGGAGCTGACTGCTAGCCCGTCCTCTACATAAACCTGATGCCCCCTATTACGCGCAGCGGATTCGCGCAGCGGAGACGCGCAGCGGAGACGCGCAGCATCCGCGCCGTCCACGCGCCGAAGACACGCCAAAGACTAGCCCGTCTGTGCCCGTCCGGGCCAGGACGGGGCACAGGGCCGAAGGCTATGCTCCAACCATTCACAAAAGGCTGGTAAGATCCCCCAGTCAGCTCAAAGCGCTACGCCCGTCCATTACTACTAGGTTTACAACTCTAGAACTCCACAAGACAGGAACTACTTCCTGCCTAAACTGTAACCTTACCCTTACCATTTGCCAACCTCATCCTGACTCCAGGAGGAGGCACAGGAAACGCAAACAGCCTCGTTATGCCAAGCCACTAGAATACTTGTTCTATAGTACCAAATGCCGATCATTACCGAAACACAAATTAGACATCTTTAATCTCCTATTGGAAGACAAACCTAGCGCCCTCTTCCTGACAGAAACGTGGCTACACGAGGGTGCTGGCCCGGACGTTGCCACTGCCCTCCCCACCAACTATGCAATCAATAGGATAGATAGAACAAACCAAGTAGGAGGTGGAATTGCAATTATCTTCAACAGAGACCTGAAATGCACTTAAGACCCAGTCGACATCCCTGACTGCGAAGCCGGCATTTTAAAAATATCTTTGAACCCGAACTTTACGATGTCCGGCTTTTTGATATATCGACCCCCCGGCAACTCATCCCAATGGGCATCTAACCTAGCCAATCATATTACTCCATATTACTTAGCATCTAAAAACTTCTCACTTATCGGAGACCTTAACTTGCATCTTGACGACCCATCCACGCCCTTTTGCTCTAACTTGCTTGACGATCTGACAGCTCTTAACCTGACCTTAGTCAACTCGAGACCTACTCACACAGCGGGCCATCTGCTCGATCCTATCATTACTAACATCAATGACTTAAAATGGCTTGACACCGTTCCCATCTGTTGGTCTGACCACCACTTAATAAAATTCTGCCTCAAACTCCCTCCTGTCACTACCATGCCACAAGTTTTCCCAGCTACTTCCAGGAAAAACTGGAAATTGATTGATATGGCAAAACTTAACTCTGCACTCCAGGAAAACCCACCTTGTAAAGATCACAACATGGATAGCTTAGCAGTAGCTACCCAAAAATGGCTTAGCAATGCCACTGACCTCTGCCTACCCACCCCTCATACCAAAGGAAACAGACACCGTCCCCCTGCCCCATGGTTTAACGACCTTCTGAAAATTGAAAAATTGAAATGCAAGGTATTGGAGCGTCAATGGCGCAAGGACTACGACCCTGACATAAAAAAACTTACCATGAAGCCAGGAATTTATACCACTCTGCTTGCTCAAAAGCGCGAGCCTTGTTAGTTTCAAACACCATCATGGAAGCTACAAATAAGCCCAAAACTCTATTTAACAAGGTTAAAGAACTTGCGGGTGCTCAAACCACAGCCACGGCTCCCCCCCTGAATACTCAACAATGTCAAGCTCTAGCCGGTTTCTTTACGGACAAAATCGAGAAAATCATCCAGGACATTAAAGCGAACAATAATGACCCATCCCCTGCTGATACGGACTATGTTCCCTACATTAAGAATACCTTGGAACTCTGGCCTTCCATCTCGGTTAATATACTGAAGACTATCTTTAAGACCATTAAATCCGGCTCCCCTCGGGATCCGATTCCCATCAAAATACTTAAACAACTGGATGATCGCTCCCTGGAAATCATTGTAGATATGCTTAACTCCTCGTTAGAACTTTCCACAGTCCCGGCCCTCTGGAAACACGCCATGATAACCCCATTGCTAAAAAAGCCCACAGCAAATCCGGAAATCCCAGCTAACTATAGACCCATATCTCTGCTCCCAGCGTTCTCCAAATGCTTAGAAAGACACGTCCATTCGGTCCTATCCATCTTTGCTGAAAACAACTCACTCCTGCATCCCTCGCAATCGGGTTTCCGGGCTGGTTTCTCGACAGAAACTACCATTCTAGTAGTCATGGAACACATCCGGAGCCTCCTGGATAATGGTCAAACGGTCACGCTCGTGCTTCTAGACCTGAGCGCAGCCTTTGACACCATATCCCACGAAACACTCATTAAGGCGATGAGCAGAAACGGCGTCTGCGGGAAAGCGCTCAAATGGATCCGGTCCTTTTTAGCTCAACGGACTTTCCAAATAACATCTTCTAAGGCCTGCTCTGTCTCTTTTAAAGCCCCCCAAGGAGTTCCACAAGGGTCTATCTTGAGCAGCCGCGGGCCGTGGAGGGAGTTACGGTGGGGCAGGGAGGCGGGGAGGGGGCGGGGCAGGGTGGAGAGGGCTAAAAACCGGCACCTGGATAATTACAGGTAAGTAAACAATTTAAATAATAAAACGAATTTCGTAGCGCGCACTGCATCGCAAAATGCGATGCAGTGCCCCCTTCGAAATTCGTTTTATTAATCAAATTGTTTACTTACCTGTAATTATCCAGGTGCCGGTTTTTAGCCCTCTCCACCCTGCCCCGCCCCCTCCCCGCCTCCCTGCCCCACCGTAACTCCCTCCACGGCCCGCGGCTGATCTTGAGTCCCCTGTTTTTTAATCTTTACCTTAGACCCCTGGCGGACCTAGCCGAAAGATCCGGACTCATCCTTATGACCTACGCCGACGGTACCCCAATCATCTTCTCCCTATCTGAATCCAGTCCCTCATCCCCGTCTCTCCTCAAATTAGGGCTTCAAAACATCCTAAACTGGATGACATGAAACCAAATAAAGCTAAACGGAGATAAAACGGAGATTCTTCTTTTAGGGAAACAACGAGACCTTTGGAACCCCTCACACTGGCCCGACCAGATGGGAAATCTCCCCACCCCAGCTACCCAAGTACGGAATCTGGGAGTCATCATGGATAGCTCGCTCTCCATGAAACAACAGGCTAACAAAGTTGTCGGCCTATGCCTTACCATCATCAAATGGCTGAGGAAAATCCTTTGGATGCTGCCCTCATCCACCCAAAAAACCATAGTCAATGCTCTCATAACATCACAGCTTGACTACGGTAACATTCTGTACATTGGTTCCAACAAAGCGGTAGTTAGTCGGCTGCAGCTTGTCCAACACTCAGCTGTTAGACTACTGTGCAGAATCCCAAATAATTCCGGAGTCTCGAGCTACCGTCGTGAGCTGCACTGGCTCAGGATAGAAAGTAGAATCCATTTCAAGGCCCTGAACTATATGTTCAGAATCAAAGCAGGCACTGCTCCCAAATACCTTTTAGCTTTGGCCCATCCTTACACTCCCAAGCGAAACCTGCGGTCACAATCGGCCGCCAACTTCTGAGTACCAAGATTCAAACTGGCAAGAATGGGAGGCAGATCCTTTTCCCACCTTGGACCATCCCTCTGGAACGCACTCCCCCTCTACATTCGAAGTGAGGATAATCATGCCAGGTTCAGAAGACACGTTAAGACTTGGCTATTCGATCAATAACTTGAATAACCAGTAATCCCCTGCTATCTTTATGCTATGTCTCGGCCCCGGGAAACCCTTCTTGGGTAGCTGTTGCGCCTTACAAATAGAAAAAATAAATAATAAAAAATTAATAAATACATTCAGGGGACACAATCAAACCCGCTCGCCACAGCCTCTCTCTAGTATAGTAAGCTCTATGTAGATATTTAAATTGGATGAATCGTAATCGTACGGCAACGGCCGCACCTCTAGGAGCAGCAAGAGCCTCCCTCCAATCCTCTTCTTCTAGCTCTCCCACATCTCCCTCCCATGTGGTCCGCAGCATATCAAAGGAGGAGGAACAATGTGTAACCAATGATTGGTAGATGCGGGATATTTTCTTATCCTCCAATTCACCCATAAATACCTTAGCTTCCAGAGGGCTGAATTCAGGTAAGGAGTCTAGTCCCTCCAGTGCAGGGGAGATGGCATGTCGGAACTGCAAGTATTTAAAGAACTGGGTCTGGGGCATACTATACTCATCCCTCAGCTCTTGGAATGATTTTAGGGTTGTGCCTTTCATTACATGGCCCAACGCCGAGATCCCTATTGCGTCTCAGCCGCTGAACCCCTGTAAGGACGCCAGAGCCGGTAAACAACAGTTCTGCCACAATGGAGTCTCCTCGGTCAGCCTGTTCCACCATCCCATACGGTGAAGCGTCCGTCGCCAGATCTGGAAGACCACCTGTGTGACCACCGGGAGCCTCTTTCTTTTCCCAGCCGAGTACAATAAGATATGTAGGGTGTCCGACTCCATCAGATACCTCTCCAGGGCGCAGGCTGGATCTCCCCGATCCCCATACCACCACTCATTCAATACCAACAAGTGGGACGCCTGATAATAGGACAGGACATCCGAAGATGCCAAACCGCCGCAATATGTGGAGAGGAAACAGGTACGGAGCGCCACTCTCACCGCACCCCCGGCCCAGAGGAACTGGCCTAGTGCCGAATTGACCTGGCGAAACCACTGCGGCGATATAGGGTAGGGGTGGTTCTGTAGTTGATAGAGTAAGCATGGGAGGGCCACCATCTTGAAAATGGCCGAGCGGCCATAGAGATTCAGGGGCATACGGGACCACATTTTTATGTTCGACCGGCCCCGGTCCCAGACAGGAATGAAATTGCGCTCCCACGAGACTCCAGGTATGTCCGTCAGGAACACCCCAAGATAATTAAGACCCCCAGTCGCCCCCTGCAGAGTCGACGCACAGGCACCCAGCTCCGTATTGTCCCCCAGTGTCCACAGTGTGGACTTCCGCACATTCAGATTGAGCCCCGATACCTCCCCAAACACCCGCATAATTTCCAGAACCCTCGGTCCTGAGCTATTGAGGTCCGTGAGGAAGAAAAGCACGTCATCAGCGTAGAGCGCGATCCTGTCCGATGGCCTGGCCTCCCATTCAAAGCCCCTCATCTGCGCGTCTATGCGCACCCACGCCACCATAGCAAGAGCAAACAGGTACGGCGAGAGGGGACACCCCTGTCGGGTGCCCCGTCCAATAGGAAAGGAGCCGGACACGGCCCCAGCCACTCTCACCGAAGCCGTCAAGTCGGTGTACAGCAGCTGTATGTAAGATAAAAACTGGGGTCCAAGATTCAGGCGAGGCAGGAGTGCATGTAAGTAAACCCAACTCAACGAATCAAAGGCTCTATCAATATCAGCCAGTAGAAGTGCCGCCTAAGTTCCTGTGGCCCGCATCATCTCCATTGCCACCTGAGCATGCCTAATGTTGTGTCTCGTCGCTCTATGCAGCATAAATCCTGCCTGGTCTGGATGGACCAATTTAGTGATGTACCGAAGGAGGCGATTGGCAAGGGCCTTAGCCAATATCTTCACCTCAACGTTTAGAAGCGATATGGGTCTATATGATTCGCGTCCTTCGGGGGGCCTCCCTGGTTTACAAAAGACCACTATTTTGGCATGCCTCCAATCCACCGGTAAGCAGCCACACTCCCTGGCCGCATCCAGTGCTCTCTTATAATGCGCCCCCAACTGGAGGTGGTATTTCCTAAAGAACTCGCAAGGGAACCCGTTGGGTCCGGGGGCCTTCCCTGCATTCAATTCCCCAAGGGCCTTTCCTAATTCTTCTGCTGACAATGGAAGCTCGAGACGATCTCGCTCCTCCTCCGATATTGCCCGTGGCGGGAGGTCTGCGAGAAATTTATCTATAGCGTCTGCCGGGAGAGATTCCCTCGGGGCATACTGTGCCGCATAGTAGCGCGCAAAGCTGTTTGCAATCTCCTCGGGAGCTAACATAGGATCTCCGGCCTCGTTTCGAAGAGCCGGCAGTGTCTGCGCCTGGAAAGTGCCCTGGCCGTGCCCTGGCAGAGCCTATACAGCATCATGCTGGACTTATCCCCCCATTGATAGATTCTGCTCTGCGTAGCAAGCCACACCTGACGTGGCTCCTCAAGGTGTAGAAACGCAGAGTCCTGCTGCGCCTGTAGCAGCCGTCGCACATCCTCGTCATCCCCAGTCACCGTGCACCGCTCTTCTAAGTCGCGGACCCGATCCGCCGCCTTCTCTAGTCCCTCCCTACGCATCCTGCGGGCCACCGCACACCAGGCTGTATCCACTCCTCGGAGTGTGGGCTTCAGAGCCTCCCAGAGGGTCACGGCATCTGTCTCCGATCCATCATTATCCTCCCAATAGTGGGCTATGGCCTCCCTCATGTGAGACTGGTAGTCGTCTTGTTGCAGGTGCCAAGTGGAGAGGCGCCATCGGAACGGCTGCCGCCTCTTGTCCAGGAGGAGGTTAATAGTAATAGGGGAGTGGTCAGAGAGACCACGTGGCAGTATAACCCTCCCAATCCGAGCGCAGGGGACAAACAGGTAATCTAATCTTGAGAAGGATTTATGTACCCCAGAAACATATGTGTATTCCCGGCTATGTGCATGTTGATAGGGCCATGCATCTATCCAGCCCATTCCTCTCACCATGTCACTCAACCTGGTAGGGGCGCCCACCGTCTGCCCACCACCGGGTCTGTAGCGATCCATCTGACCATTCATAACATCATTCCAGTCACCCCCGATGACAGCCATCGCGTCTGGGATCTCGGCCCAGATGGTGAACAGTTTTTCAACAAGCGACCACTGCAGCGGGGGAGGAGCATACACACTGCCGAAAACCACTGGTTCACCTCCAATAATTCCTTTGACAAATACATATCTGCCCTGACCATCTACCCATTGTGTCGAGTGGACGTAAGACACCCTGCGGTGAATCAAAACCGCCACTCCCCTGGAACCCAAACGAAACCGGCATGGTACAATTCGCAGCGACGCCCTTGGGGCCTCTGGCTCGGGACCTCTAACCGCCATCTATCGGTTGAAACTCCAATTGCCCGGGTATCGGGGATTGAAACTGCACACCTGCCCGCAATAGAACCTGGTGAACCATCCTGCTGTAGAGGACTGCCCCACCCCCCCTGAGCTCTTGCCTCCCCCTCCCCCTACCCCCCATCAACCCCCAGTCCAACAACTCCTCAACTTCCCGCCTCCCCCCATACCTCAGCAACGTTGAAGTACCTGTCACGGTGAAGGTGCGCTCCGACCCCCAACGGGAGGCCGGAAGCCACCCACTCCAATGGATCCCCATGAACGACACACTCAACCCCCAACTTACCCCCTAGCTGCAATAAACGTCTCTAAACTCGAGGAACGTGTCCGCCCGCCAGATCGTTGCCCCCCCCATACCCACCCCCATCCCATCTCAGTTTGTTTGGAACAGTGCAGCATCGGATGCGGTTAGTCCCCAATCCTTCCGTCGTCTCCAGTAGGAGCTATGAAGTACCACTCGCCCGCCATGTATGATTAACTGTAGAAAGTATCCTCTGGTCCTCCTTGGTATTTCAAGGATCTGGCTTCCGGGTGTCTGGTGCATCAGGCCCCTTGTCCAGCCCCTCTTGAGAAGGAGAACTTTTCTTGGGCCGGGACCTCCAGTTGCTCGCACTTTGCGATCTCCGGGAAGGCTGCATTGACGCCGCCGTCGAGCTTGAATCCGAGTCATGTCCAGGTGGAGTGTGTGCTCGGACAGTTTTGTCGGTCCAGTTAAACACCTCCTCCGGTGTGTTGAAGAAAAGGGTACGAGACCGATACACCCCCCGTAAGCGGGCCGGGAAGAGCAAGGCATATTGGATCTTCAGGTCTCGCAGTTGCGCCTTGGCTGCCGTAAAGGATTGCCGCTGCTGTTGTACTTGTTTAGTATAGTCCGGAAATATTAGGATCTTCTGATTGTCATACATGAGGGGCTCTTTCACACGTGCTTGCCGCAGGATAGTGTCCCGGTCATGGTAGTTGAGTAGCCGCGCTATCACAGGCCTTGGCGGGCACCAACCGGTGGTTTCTTGAGGAGCGCTCTATGTGCCCGCTCGACTATGAAGCAGCGGGAGAGGGAGTCCGTCGGCATCCACCCCTCCAACCACCGGGTCAGGAAGGCCTCCATGTTGTCTTTCTCGCAGCCTTCTGGAAAGCCAACAAAGCGCAATTTGTTGCGCCGAGCCCGCCCTTCTGCATCTTCGTCTCGGAGCACTAGGCCCTTTTGACTCCCCTCCATATTGGCCACTTTTTTCATTAAGGGCGCCATGCCATCCTCCACCACCTAAAGTCTGGATTCGGCTTCGGTAATGCGGGTCACAGCATTCCGTAGGTCTTGGCGCAAAAGGGTAACATCAGCCCCCACCGCCCCAATCTTTGCGTCCAGCATATCTCTGGATTGCGTGATCACCGCCATAAGGGCCGCTTTGTCTGGCTCCGATGTCTGAGGGCCTCCTGAGGCTCCTGCACCCCCACTCGGGCCCGCAAATTTGTCCATGGGCCCCTGTTTCGAAGCCCCACTGCTATTTCCTCCTCTGGTCATGGCCGGTCACGGTCTCCCCAAGCGTGTCACTCGGCCTCTGCTGTGTCGTTGGAGGGGGCCCATGTCCCAGGATTATCACACTGTTCGTGGTCGTCCGAGTCGCACCCAAGGCTCACAGCCTCTAAAGCCCCTTGCCAATGCCCGCCAGCCACACCTTCAGCGCCACACAGCTTCTCCGCAGCAGTCACAAAATTGCGTCGCGGCCCCAAAATGTCATGTCCCAATGATCCAGTGCCAGCCAGGCCTGTCTCCACTGATGTCAAGTGAGGAGCTTGTATTCCCTATGTCCGCCGCTCACCTCTGGGCTCGGTGTCCCTCAGCCGTCAACCACCTCATCACTGTCCGAGCCGGCCAGTGGGGACCAGACTGCCCCTGCATGATGGAGGGCACCCTGCCTGCTTTCCATTACCTCCGCAGCCTGATCCAGCCGCCGGGGGGGGGACCGTCACCACTCAGGACCCCCCTTCACTTGACCTTTCACAATCTCTGCCAAGGAATAGCCTTCCACACTCGTGTCTCGCGGGCCCACCTCCGCCAGGAGAATTTGCCAGTCACCAGGATTGAGTCCCCAGCTCCGCAGTGTCCACTAGGCCTCGCCGCTGCCGCTCACACCTAGGCCCAGTGCCCCTCAGCCGCCAATCCCCCTACACTGCTACAGCAGACCAAAGGGGGACCAGGTTGCCTCTGCATGAAGAAGGGCTCCCTGCTTGCTGTCCACTATCTCCGCGGCCCGAACCGGCCGCCAGGGGGGGGCGTCAATCCTCAGAACCCCCCCTTCCCTCGAGCACGCACAGCCCCTGCCCGGGAGCACACCACCTTACTTGCGCCCCTACCGGCCCGCCACCGCTAGGGTATATTGCCACCTCCACCGGAGCACCAGCATCTTGAATGCAGTCCCCGGAACCGCAGCCTTCTCCAGGCCACCCTGTTGCCGCTTACACCAGGGCCCGATGCTCTTAAGTCGCCTGTCCCCCTGCATGGCTCCCTGCAAGGTGGGGGCGTCCTGCCTGCTTTCACTGCCTCCGTGGCCCTATCCGGCTGCCGAGGGGGGGGTCCATCGATGCTCAGGACCCTCCCTCCGCTCGGCCTCCCTCAGTCATCAAAATTTAGGCCCCGGCTTCGCTGAGCACACCAGGCCTTGATGCCGCCACTCCCATCTGGGCGCCGCTCTTCAGTCGCTGACCGCTGCCTCACGTCCCTTGTAGATCAGCGGGGGCAGACCACTCCAGCCTGACGCCTTCTACCCCAGTGCCAGATCAGCCCCTCTCACAGCCCGTCCCGACGTCGCCTTACGCACCGGGGTCCACGAAACTCGAGGCCCCCGGCTCCGCCTCCCAGCATAGACCCTTCGCCTCCAGAGTTCACTGCTCTGTCCCCGGTGCCCCTGGCCAGCAAAGACTGCTCAGCAATATCGCCGCCAATATCTGCCACAGGGACCCTCCATCGGGGTACTGCCAGATGGGGGGGATTAAGGATAAATGAACGGATTCACGAACGGCGGGACGGAGATCTCTTAGGCTGCGTCCGCCATGATGGCAACCTTGGCCACGCCCCCTGTCTCTTTTAATACATATTCAGAAACAGTTTGTCTTGATCGAGCCTCTTCTTTTTTCTTTGCCCATCTAGTTTTCCATTTTTCTAGGTCACCCCTTTTCGGCAACAATGACATCAACTCCCTAATTTGGACTTTTTTCCCTGATGTATTCATGTTTTCCAAATCTTTGTCAGTAAATTCAACTCGATATGGTTTTTGTAACACTTTTTATTTGCCAATGTCAATTCCCATATTAACTGCTGTGTCCATTAATTTTTCATGAAACACTTTTGTATTTCTAGTAATGCTTTTACATATAAATAGTAACTTATATTCACTGAATGTATTTAATCTGTCCAATCCCACATTTCCAGCCATCATTTCCTCTAATACGACTCTTAATTTAAATACATCCAACACCTTTGGCTGTGACTATGGTTTCTCTATTTCTCGTGTCCATCTCTGTATTTCTTCTGGGGTTACTACTGTGGCACTTCTTTTACCTGAAGATGTCTTCATCTGTACTTCTCTAGAATTCATAGGAGTGTTTTTCCTGATCAAGTCATCCACTGGTTCTCCTATGGGCAAATCCATCAGAGAAATCACTGACTCACATTTGCTTGCCTGATCATCAACTATTAAGGGTTCTTTTCTTGGCTGAACTATAGGTGTAGTCAGAACAGGAGTTTTTGGACTAGCTTGCTTGTCTCCGTACAAAGGAACAACTGGGCCAATAGTTACCGGAATTGTCAGGGCTTCAGGACTTGTATTTAATTGAGAAATTTTCTGAATCAACTCGCTTCTTTGTTTATTTAATGCTTCTCTTTCCCTGTCTTGCAGTACTTTTTCTAATGAAGTCTCATGTACCACTTGCGGAACCAAAGGCGGTTTCAGAAACGCGGCATTTGGATTAACTGTACTTGGTTCTTCATTATAAGGTGGTGGATTTTTCAATAACAAATCCTCTAAATAATCATCATCTGACTCAGCACTAGTCATTAAATGTTTCGTTTTCTCATTCTTTTTCCTTCCAGTAGGCTCTCCTAAAGTTAATACAGGATATAATCCTTCCACTAAGATAGATTGTCTCTATTGTTTCATTTGTTTGTCTCTTGTTTCTTTTGGAAATCTGGGATAGAACTTACTCCAATTCCTGTTACTTCTGGGTCTATCTCTCTCAAAGGCCTCAGTTCCTCTAATGCCTCATACTGTGTTAATCTAGGTCTGGGATCTAATTAATTCATGCGAGTTCTCAAATTGTACAAAACTCTGCCATTAAACATACCATATTCCGGAAATGCTAAAACACCATCATCTTTTGTGTACTCCATCCAATTTTCTAACCACACACAAGTGTGATAGCCCCTTTCTACCATCATGTATGATGCGGGCGTATTTGGTGGTGGAATAATAATCCCTTCTCTTGTTTTAATTGCTTTATCTTTTTTGAAATAATTCTTAATTCTTTTAATGAATGACATTTTTCATTTCTCTCCGTACATGATATAATAAGGTCTCCCTCTTACAAACTGTTCTTGCGCAAACTCTACATATTTCCTATCGGGTCTACCTCCTACAATCGGACCTATATGCCACATATAAGTTAAACGCAAATCTTTAGGATAACTCTCAATTTGTTTACAAAATTACTCCAATACCAGCGTCTTTTATTTTTTCAGCGACCAATAACATTTTTGATTTCAAATAAATCCAACCAATAGTTTTTTTCATGAGACTAGTTCCCACGCTCCTGTACTCACCCCTCCTTTACAATTATTACCTCAGCTACACACACCCGCTGTAACAACCAATACCAGCACGGCTCTGAGTGACGTCAGTGCAGCTCCACGACTGACTCCCTCCTTTACAAGGTAATACGAAAACTTAATTTCTCTTACTTTTAATGCAGATTTTTATTATTTAACAACGTAAAAACATTTGCCACTGTACCTGAGTGACTAATTCAAAGGAAAGGAAAATTTAATTTACTACGAGTAAATCCCTTCCTCTTACTCTTCATATACTATGAGTAGATCCCTTCCGTCTACCATTCATGCAAGCATTAGAGAACCTGCTACTCCTTCAGACTTATCCACTCCGGGATATACTAAGGACAAAGTTTCACAAGCGAACCCCATTTGCTATCAATCAAGCTCAGACGAACCTGCTACTTCTTCCGTGTGACCCTTACTAGGTGATATCACACAAAAAGTTTTTCTAGCGAACTCTTTGCTATCATTTATTTACACATTCATACAGAAAAATCCTTAAATAGTGCTTCCGGTTTTACCTAACCATGCACTTATTTCCTACAGGTAAGTGACCTCACTGCAGTGTGGCTTCCATTTACCACCCGCTATTCTGCCCCCGGGGTTTCCAAACAGAACATATAACAGGTACGAACAATTTTGGTTAATACATATACTCAATACAGAATCAATAAAATCAATGTAAAAATCAGATTTGATCGATCAATAATCAATAATCAATACATAACTATTACTACCTATCTTAACTAAACCCTTACCTTACCAAAAGAATATACTGATAGAGCGCGCAGTTCACCCGACTATAAATTTACCATACTCACCTGGGCCCATAATCAATAAATCAAAACAACATAAGAGTACCTAATAATAGCATATTAACTCAGACTAAAAATAAAGATTGGAGGGATAAAGAACTAATTACCACCACCATAGAATAGAAGAAATATACCAAGGGATATAAACACAGTGGGATAAAGAAACCTCAGTGAGGAAAAAGGACCCTCAGGCACCAACTAAATAGTTGGTTGCCAGTTGTCATCATTGGGTCCTCATTGTGAGTACGTGAAACACTACGTAGCAGGAAAAAGAAGTGCACAGTTAAAAAGAGTGTGGACTACTCCCCAAACTAGAAAATTCTTTTAATAATGGTGTAGTTCTAACTCTATTAAAAACAATAGTGCAAAGTCGGACATACAAGAGGTTGAGTTAATTCGAACCAAATGTCCTAAAAGGTCACCTATTGGATCAGGGTGTTAGATTGTAGATAGATAGAGAAAAAATAACGTTTGCACTCATGTAATAACCACAGACTCGGGAAGTTTTAAAATCTTTATCTAAGTTTCTTAAATGGTCATGATCCAAAGATTAAACACCAAAAGACTCTCAATAATGAAAATCAATACTAGAATATAACTATGCAGAAGATGTATTAAACAGATTTCAACCATTTACCAATAGGGAGGGTAAGAAAAGGAACATAATATGCAATCAAGAATGATTTTGAGCTTTTATCAAAGGGAGGGTAAGAAAAGGAACATAATATGCAATCAAGAATGATTTTGAGCTTTTATCAAAGTGAGGGTAAGAAAAGGAACATAATATGCAATCGATTCATTAACCTTATGAAGGGTAAGAAGAAAGGGAACAAATGCAATGAAGAACCCACACAAATTTATATTTACCTAGAATGGTGTGAAGACCAACCCTGGCCACGGGTCAGTTTAAAGGACAGAACCCCGAAAGTTGCAGTTGCCAGTAGGCTAGCAGGTACAGATCAGAATCAGGACAGGTAAAGCCAAATTGGATCAGGACAGGACCACCAAAGGTTAAGACTGGCACCCCCAGTTCAGTTGCAATGCCTGCGCTACTCCCTCTCTGCAGCTAACAGCTAGAACCCCGATTGGGTTGTCGTTTTCACCGACAAAGTACTTCGCCAGCACTTCAGCTTCCCGGAACCACAATTGGGTTATCGAATCTTCTGACAGAGTGCTCCTCAGCCCTCTGCTCTTAGTCACCTATTGAGTGCGTTGGGTCAGTGACAGGTCAGCTATTCGGACAAGTCGGACAAATTAACTAGCTAAGCCTACCCTGGTTATACTATTTTTCAGGTCAATGTACCACCACTCAATGTTGCAAGTGTAAGGATCTCTAATTTTTATTGGACAAGGAATGAGGAGAGGTCATCACACCATACCAAAATGTAACTTTCACCAAGGAATATTATAATAATGTTCCCGCCCATCACATTTATTTTTCTCATGACATCTTTATTCCACCCGGCAGTGAATGTATCAATATTATTACATTGTAGTCCATATTTTAGTTTAGCTTCCTTCACAGGGGTCAGAAGTTGACTTTCCCAGGAACATCTTCTAGCAAATCATGACTTGGCTGGGTTTCAATGCCAATGCTTCAGGGTTTGTGTTTCATCTGCGCAGTCGCAGTTTCTTTCAATATGGAGTTCATCGATAGGCGTCAGGCCCAACACAATTTTTATGTAAGAATAGAATAGAAACAGTTTGTGAACACAGAATTAATTAATGGACTGTATACCACTTATCTCTACTCTATTCCCATTACTTTATTTTAACTATTGCATTAGGAATTAGGCAGAGCAAACAGCTTAGCAAAAGAAGCAGTGCAAGCTTCATGCATTCGGTTACACAGAGCAGCCATTTTAATTCTAGTGCGCAGAAGCGAAAGTTTCCCTCCAAGCGAAAGATATGTCATGTCACGTGAGTATGACAGACGCATGCACATTAAGAAATTCCCCGTAGAAGCAGCCATTTTAGTGCAAGCAGATTATCCTTAGTAGAAGCACATGTGCAAGATTCTTCTAGATACCAAATGTTTATGTGAAATGCGATATTAATAGAAGAAACATGTTGATTAGTATATTAACGTGATCTTGAGAGAACTGAGTACAGTTACATGCGAATCCAGCTAGTGTTAAAAAACTACAGCTAGGCACTTGCCAAAAAAGGGTCATTTTTCTCTGTGAAATTGTGGATTGTCCATATTGCGTTTTGAGCCGTTTCTTGTCGCGGGCACTAGGCCTACTCACACAAGTGAGGTACCGTTTTTCTCGGAAGGTTTTGGGGAACGTAGTGTGAGTGAAAATTTGTGGATCCACGCAGATTCCAGAACTTTCCACCACAGAAATTTGAGGAAGAGCTAGAGTTAAAAAACAACAGCTAGAAACTTTGCCAAAAAAGGGTAATTTTTCCATGTGAAATTGTGCTGAGATCACTTTGCGATTTGTACCGTTTCCTGTCATGGGCACTAGGCCTACACGCACAAGTGAGACACTATTTTTCTCGGAAGACTTTGGGGAATGCGGGGTGGGTGGGAATTGGTGAATCCACGCAGATTCTAGAACTTTCCACCACAGAAATGTGGGAAAAATGTGTTTTTTTTTAACCATTTATTATGTTTGCAAGGTATTCTGGATAACAGAACCTGGTGGGAGCCAGTCGAGTCAACCCATTCTGGATTCTGCTGGGTGTCTAGTTTTCAGGAATCTATTGGTTTGCTAGGTTTCCCGGAGTGCCGGCAGAGCTAGGGTTAAAAAACTACAGTTAGGCTTTTGCCAAAAAAGAGTGATTTTTCTCTTGGAAATTGTGGATTGTCCACGTTGCGTTTTGAGCCGTTTCTTGTCACGGGCACTAGGCCTACCCACACGAGTGAGGTACCGTTTTTCTCGGAAGATTTTGGGGAACGCGGTGTGAGTGGAAATTTGTGGATCCACGCAGATTCCAGAACTTTCCACCACAGACATGTGAGGAAAATTTGTTTTTGTTGATAATTTGTTAGGTTTGCAAGGGATTCTGGGTAACAGACCCTAGTGAGAGGCAGTCAAGTCACCCCAGCCTGTATTCCCCTGGGTATCTTGTTTTGAAAAAATGTATAGGTTTGCTAGGTTTCTCTAGGTGCCGGCAGAGTTAGGGTTAAAAAACTACAGCTAGGCACTTTGCCAAAAAAGGGCCATTTTTCACTGTGAAATTGTGGTGTGTCCACCTTGCATATCTCCATTTCCTGTTGCGGGCACTAGGCCTCCCCACACTAGTGAGGTTCCGTTTTTCTCTGAAGATTTTGGGGAACGCAGGGTGAGTGTAAATTCGTGGATCCACGCAGATTTCAGAACTTTCAACCACAGAAATATGAGGAAAATTTGTTTTTTTTTTACAACTGTTTAGGTTTGCAAGTGATTCTGGGT
This sequence comes from Lissotriton helveticus, assembly GCF_964261635.1. Classification (NCBI taxonomy): domain Eukaryota; kingdom Metazoa; phylum Chordata; class Amphibia; order Caudata; family Salamandridae; genus Lissotriton; species Lissotriton helveticus. The sequence goes on from NC_136068.1 coordinate 1,650,725,265, forward strand.
AACAGAACCTGGTGAGAGGCAGTCAAATCACCCCATCCTGTATTCCCCTTGGTATCTAGTTTTTAAAAACATATAGGTTTGCTAGGTTTTTAACAAACTACAGCTAGTCACTTTGCCAAAAAAGGTCATTTGTCACTGTGAAATTGTGGTGTGTCCACGTTGCGTTTTGTCCCGTTTCCTATTGCAGTCACTAGGCCTAACCACACAAATGAAGTACATTTTTCTCGGAAGACGTTGGGGAACGTGGGGTGAGTGGAAATTTGTGGATTCACGCAGAATCCAGAACATTCCAACACAGAAATGTGCAGAAAAATGTGGGGTTTTTTTACAATTTTTTTTAGGTTTGTAAGGGATTATGGGTAACAGAACCTGGTGGGAGGCAGTCAAGTCACACCATTCTGTATTCTCCCTGGTGTCTAGTTTTCATAAATGTATAGGTTTGCTAGGTTTAACATTCCAGGACAGAATCTGAAGCTTCGAGTCAGATCTTGTGTCTGCCATGGACTCGTATAGAAAAAACCCGTTCTGTTGTGATATCACCATAACCAGCGACCATTTCCTCCAACAAATCCACACGCGCATGTAGCTCACAGTACACCTTCATATGACGTTTACATAAAACAGTTCCCTACTCCCCCCACCCCCTCCCACTGAAGCATCCCAAACATGCCAGCATTATACCGCCCCACCCCCCTCCCTGCCAAGAAACCAACAATGCAATTCGCAATAAGGGTATACCCATGGGGACACAATTTCACAGGTGTCACACTGAAACCCTATCCTCGAGCCGGGGACCAATTTTACAATCGGTCTCCAGCGGAAGGCAGGGGTGTCCGGAAAAGTATCATTATGTGTAACTCAGGTTCTTATAGCAGATATACAGGTGGGAATCAGCAGTCCATAAATCAGTTCAGGAATACCTTGGTAGAGACACTTGCATAAGCAAGCAAGTAAAGAGCAGGAGACAGGTACCCCACCAGGCAATCAAGGCTCCCCTCTCGAACCTCCAGAAATCACCATAGCATTACCGATCATTCGACATCGGAGAGCGGCCCCTCACCCTCTGTCTCTCGTCCTTGTCCTGCATGTTTTGTCATTGTAGTGTCTTTAGAAATTTTTCTACGGATTGTGGGGACGTGTGAATAGTCTGCTTGCCCTGATGCGTCACTCAAAGCCTCGCTGGATAGAGGAGCGCATAGTCCTCCTGCGCTTGTCGGAGTTTTTGCTTGATGCCGTTAAACTTACGTCATTCCTCCTGCACTCGCATGGTGAAATCTGGGAAGATGGTAAACGTGACACCCTCAAAGGCAAGTTGTTTCTTTTCTCTGGCCACTTTCAAAACAACATCCCTGTCGCGATAGTTGAGTAGATGGGCAAAAATGGGCCTGGGGGTGGCCCCAGCCAGAGGTCTCGGACCCAGTGACCGATGTGCCCTCTCCACAATAAACTGGGGGGAAAGCATTCCTTCATCGGGGATCTCCATCAACATCCGTTCAACATAGTGTTCCATCCTGCCAGTGTTGGTACTCTCCGGCACTCCCAGTATGCGTACATTGTTGCGTCTGCTTCGGGCTTCGATATCCTCATTCTTGGCATCAATGACTTGCATAAGCTTATCCATTTGCGCAACAGCATTTCGCAGTTGAGTTGTGACATCCTCTGTGTCGTAGATCCGTTGTTCCGCCTCCTTTAGGCGGGTATCATGTGCATCTAGCTTACCGGCTATGGTGTCAATACGACTGGATAGTGTGTCCACCTTACCAACTATCGTGGCGAAGCCTTGTCGCATTTCTGCGAGGATAGTCTGCATATCAGTGACCGGACTTTGGGCGCTGGCTCTAGCCGTCTCTTGTTTTCCACCCTCCGACGCCACGGGCCCTGGCTTAGAGCTCCTCTTGGACTCAAACGTGATTCGCGGTTGGCGGTTGTCTGGCTTGCCCATGTCGAGGCCTTCCACAGTACTAAATGGACCAGAGATGCAGTCAGTTATCAGCAGACAATCAGCGGCAGCAGTTTCTCCTTGAGAGAATCGACGTAAGTGGCCAAATCAGCTCATCAGAGTTCACAGTTTCTGACGCAGAACGGGCCCCCACACCGCAATCTCAGAAAGCACTCTATCTACGCTGTGCATTCACTGGGGCATCCACTCCAAGAAATCAGCAATGTGGCACCACCAGATCACCAGTCACCAGCAGCAGGCAGCACAGGGCACTCACCAGCCGTAGCGTTATACCCCACTCTACCCTGTATTCGCGCTAGCCATGTATCACTGCAGCAGGCAGCGGTATCAGTCACTGCACAAGAAGAGCCTATGTCCGTAGCCCGGGTCCTAGCAAGGGAGGATTCGCCTCAGAGCACAATGTCTGTAGAGATTCTGGAGGAATCCGCCATCTCCCACACCGCCAGGCGGATCGTACACAGCACCAGACACCAGCGCCACCCGATGCAATCAGAGCAGCAAAGTGGCCGCCGCCATTGGGTGCGGGGGAGCGGAGCCTGCGGGTCGGCGATCATCACTTTCAGGAGGTCACAGATAGACAGTGCAACCTCCGAGCTGCTATCAACACCGGAGGGGCAGCAGCGGGGATAGTTATAGCTCCGTCTCACTCACCACAGGTCAGACTCCGGTGCCGCCGGCGGGGACAGTAGCGCGGCCCTACCACCACGTGGGATCCCCAGCGCTCCCGTGGGACTCACAGACGTCCTCGGGCACCGCGCCGGGAGGTGGTCCACACCGCCGATGCAGGGCAGCAGCCCGATTCGGCCCAACAGTCACAGGATGGAGACGCTTGCTACGCTGTTCTCTTCAGCACACTTTTAGCTGCCACCGGCGACGGGCAAAAGTCGAATTAGTAAGTTGAGTTCACAGGATAAATGCAGGATTGTATTCCGGACCGCGAGAGCCTCACAGAGCTTCGGCAATTCCGCAAGCGCGCCACCGAGCGCCCCCAACTGGGTGGCTGTGGTTCACAAAGAGTTTGGAAGACGGGAATTTGGAGGATTGGGCAGTGACCTGAGTGGCTCACTAACCTTGGCCACAGGAATGGAGGGTCATCAGCCTTGATGCAATATCAATCGGGTCTCTGCTGAGGCTGAATTGACTTAGGTATGGGGTTCCTCTGCCGAACAAGTGAAAAAAATGGTAAGGCTGCTACAGCTAGGGAGGTGGGGCAGGTAAGCCCACAAAGCTTGATGTGGCCCTGCTCTCTTAACCACTCCCGAATGGAATGTGGCTTCTCCCAAACGGACAAGTCCCTTCAAAGGGAATGTCCGTGAGGGATGATTGGACATAGTCTGAAACACAAATTTTCAGCAGCCAGGCGGGGCGGCGAATGGTGTCCCTGGTGCCAATGTGTTGTCAGATGGAATCTGTGGTGTCGAAGCCTCAACCAAGTTTGATCTTACCTTGATTCTGACCATCCAATATGGAATTGTTTAGGATAGGTCAGGGATCTTCTAGGACACCTGAGCAATCTTGAGCCACCAAATCCCAAACAGAGTAGAAATAGCTGCCCAGCAGGCAACTGAGATTAACAGACCTGATGGCCAAGCTGGCAGAAGAAATACCCTCTTCCCCAAGGTCTCCTCTTGTTGCGACTCCCTATCGGGGGGCGGGGGGAGGGTAGTCAGAAAGGAGTTCAGGTTCGTCCAAAAGGTAGACGCCTGCACCAGCAATCTTTCAAGGGAGGACGGCTGATATTAAAATGTGGGGCCATTGGGATAGGTCTGTGGAGTTTCACTATTCGCCAACTGACTGTGGAGGCCAGAGCAAGGTTTGGCCCAGGCCTCTAGGAGTATCTTTAAATTCCTCAGGAAGGGGAGGAGGGGCTGAAGTACCTCCATCAAGACAATTGGTTTTGACCTCTTCGGCAGGAGATCAAGAACTTTGGCGGCCCAGTACATTACCATCGCGTAAGATGCCACTCCTCAGTGGCAGGGACTGGGGGTGAGATAAGTCTTAACTGAAGGGAGTGTCAAGGTCACTGGCATTTTGAAAGTCATCATAACATTTTCTTTGAGGTATGGTTGCCCTTGCTGCATTGCCCACATCGATTGTTGTCTGAATCAGTAGCAAGTAAGAAATGCAGCAAATGTTTCCTTCCTTGTGGAGGTGGAATATCAAGGCTCACAGGTTGTGGTTCAATATGATCCAAGTGCAGTCTCAATTGAGGTCGGAGCACACAATAGGCAGCTCCTCCCCCAGCAAACATAGAGTCAGCATCAGCATTGATGTCCCGGAAACTGATGTGGGTTTTGGAGCCAGAGGCAGAGTTGGCATGGGTGTCAAGAGCGGATGGTCCAACTCGCGCCATAGGTGATCCTGCAGGTGGATTCCCCAACTGGAGAGAGCCTCTTGGCGCCATGGAGCCTGCAAGTGCATCAGAAGAAGTCAGTAAGGATCTGAAGAGTCAGTACATGTCCTCGTAGAACTCTTTGACTTGCCTTGGTGACACAGATTGCCTGGTAACTCCGGTTGTGCTAGGACAAGTCGTGGAATGGGGTCCGAGGGCAACTAATTTCCCAAGATCGAGAGGCACAAAAGCGCCTTCTCAGGATAATAAGCTTGATGGGAAGCGGTCAAGTCCCATTGGATTTGTTTATGCTTTTTGTTTGACCTACCAGAAGACTAATAACTCAGTGATGACTGACATCAGGAATGACTCCTGGACAGCTCTACTGGTGCTTGCCAATGTCGAGTTTTACCTCACAGTGAGGCATGGTCTTCGGGTATATCAATGCACAGTCACTGCAGGTTGTTGCTCAACCCCATTAATCACAGGAAAACCTTATGAGGATCTGTCACAGTCATCTGTTTGTGACAGTCCATACAAGGCTTGAATCCTCTTGTCTTGGGAGGTGACATTTACCTTGCACACAGAAAAGGTTTTTGAGGTAAAGTGTCTCAAAGAGATAAGAAGTAGCTCTATATCAATGTCTGGTGGTGTGGTAAGAAAAGAACTGATGTCAGGTCATGGAAACTGAGGGTAATATTATCAAGGGGGTTTATCTCTGCTTTTTTGGCTTTAAAAGCCAAGAAAGCGGAGATAAAATTATCTCCCTATTACCTAGCTGTCGCTAACACCAGTTAGCGACAGCTAGTAGGAGATAGCGACCATCTTGGGCCCCACTTTGCATGTCAGAGAAATGTATCACTAATGACATGCAAAAGGGGCGTGCCAAGATGTTAGCGACTGGAAACAGTCGCTAACATCGCTATCTCCTATTACCAACTTTTGGAGATATTTGCGCTAAGCGCGAATATCTCCAAAAGCTAACACCTGCCCTGAGCAGTTCTTAGCCATGTTATCCAATTGGAGGTGAATAACATGGCTAAGAGCATTAGCTCGGTAATGCCTCAATATCGCTGACTTTTCAGCGATATTCATGCAACGTGGCCGATTTTTATCGCATTTGCGATAAACCTTGGTAATACCCAGGTTTTTCTGCGATAAAAATCGCCGCAGGTCGGCGATACATTTTTGTCTCTAACCAAGCAATAGCGATAATTATCGCTATTGCTTGGTAATATGCCCCTTTGTCTATATAGACTCTGCACGTCATTTCCAGAGCAAAACAGTATCAGCGCAGAGTCACTTGGCACTACTTATCAGTGAGCAAAGGTATTGTTGAAAAACGTTTCCGGATTTTCGGATCTAGTCTAATGCCTAGACAATATTCAACAGCTGAGAACTCTGCAGTTAGAAGTCTCTATCAGAAGAATCCATTCCAAGTCAAATAAAGAGATTTAGGTAGTGAGAGTAAAGGAGGTGAACATGCATCCAATTCTGAGTCCAATGTTCTTTTCAACACAGCAGTAGCTCTGACAAAACGTAATTGATTCCTCGGGCAGTTTAGGATTCCAGTCTCCTTCTTCACACATAATAATAACCTGACAAACAAAAAAGATTTTTCAGTATACCTTTAGTCCTCATTATCTGTTCGTAAGGGATATTCTGCTCCACTTTTACGAGGCTGACACATACTATTAAGCGACTCTGACGCATGCATTCACAAGTGTTTTTTTTGGTTAAGTTGTCCTTTATTTACGGGCATCTGACTCAGCTTCAGTTATATTGCCCCACCCATGAATAAGCTCCATTGATTATTACATTGTTAATACATACCCAATGTCATATAATGTAGGAAGTGGCTTTGCGTTGAGTAACCCTGTGACAAATACTGTACAAAGGGTTTTACATTGTGAACGTTCAGACAAATGCAAGAGGAAGGCGTTTGACATTGTGAACTCTGCAATCACTAAAGGAAGACGCTTAGTATTGTGCAACACGATACAACCTTTCACTTGGCAGCATGAACATTAATGCAGATACTACTTCGAACAGAGTAGATAATAACTTAAGAAATATAAAATATGTCTGCATGCAGACAAAGGCTTTTTCATCAAAACTCCATTAACCCCTATGCATCAAACTCGCATGAACTTTCTTCAGTTGCCAGAACGTTTATGCCACCACACTGCTCTTTTGGCAGTGCTTGCTCTTAAACGCTCAATGTCAATCTCGCTTCCTTATTAATGACAGAGTCAACTCCATCTAGGTGAACATCTTTTCCTAACACCTGTGGGCCAAATCTAACTCAGTAACGCCCCATGAGGGATCATCCTCAGGTACTTTTGTAGCCCTATTGCTCAAGCCCCAGGTACATGTACGGATGACCATAATAAAAGTAAATAGGACATGCTGCATGATCCCTAACCGCTTCCAACACTTCAAACTTTAGCTCCATGAATTCTGTCTATATTGTGTAATTTCATAAATTTTTCACTTGGTGTAGGAACATGGGGGCATATTTTCAAAGGGGTTTATCTCCGCTTTTTTGGCTTTCTAAGCCAAGAAAGCGGAGATAAAATTATCTCCCTATTACCTAGCTGTCGCAAACACCAGTTAGCGACAGCTAGTAGGAGATAGCGACCATCTTGGGCCCCGCTTTGCATGTCAGTGATATTTATCACTAATGACATGCAAAGTGGGCGTGCCAAGATGTTAGCAACTGGAAACAGTTGCTAACATCGCTATCTCCTATTACCAACTTTTGGAGATATTCGCGCAAAGGGCGAATATCTCCAAAAGCTAACACCTGCCCTGAGCAGTTCTTAGCCATGTTATCCAATGGGAGGTGGATAACATGGCTAAGAGCATTAGCTCGGTAATGCATGAATATCGCTGACTTCTCAGCGATATTCATGCATTGCGGCCGTTTTTTATCGCATTTGCGATAAACCTTGGTAATACCAAGGTTTATCTGCGATAAAAATCACCGCAGCTCAGCAGTAAATTTTGGTCTCTAAACAAGCAACAGCGATAATTATCGTTATTGCTTGGTAATATGCCTCCAGATGCCTGTTAGAATGGAGAAGTCACTCTGCGTCTGAAAAAATCCAATCTCTATCACAGCGACCCCATAATCCTGTTCTCGAGGATGTTCTTGTGCTGTTCCATCTGTTGGCTGCATCGTATTCATATCATGTCATCGCAGCAGTTTCAAAGGGGAGATGTTGGCCAACTCAGGGGCATATTACCAAGCTTAAGCGAAAAATATCGCTAAGCTTGGTTAGCGGCTATTTTTATATTGCCGTGCTTCGCCTATTTTTATCGCTTAGGAGCCTTGCTATTATCAAGGTTTATCTCCTAAGCGATAAAATCAACCGAAATGCATGAATATCGCTGAAAAGTCAGCGATATTCACGCATTACCGAGCAAATGCTCTTAGCCATGTTATCCACCCACCATTGGATAACATGGCTAAGAACTGCTATGGGCAGGCGTTAGCTTTTGGAGATAATCGCGCTTAGCGCGATTATTTCCAAAACTTGGTAATATGAGTTAGCGATGTTAGCGACTGTTTCCAGTCGCTAACATCTTGGCACGCCCACTTTGTATGTCATTAGCGATATATATCGCTGACATGCAAAGTGGGCCCCCAGAAGCTCGCTATCTCCTACTAGCTGTCGCTAACTGATGTTAGCGACAGCTAGGTTATAGGGCGATTAAATTATCGCCGCTTTAGCGGGAAAAATTCCCGCTAAAGCGGCGATGTGGCCCTTGGTAATATGCCCCTTAGTTCCAAACTGGTTTATATCTTTTCTGTTGTGCTGTACTCAGATTGTGACGCTGCCTCTATTCCATTCCAAAGAAGACTTCATCTGCAGGGGAGTCCTCCAAAGGTTAGCATTCTCTCCCACATCAGTCAGCATCTGTGTGCATCCTCTGGGCGAGTGGATTCACAGCTACTTTTGTCAATTGCCGATCACTTTGGTTATCATCAACTTGCTGAGGCATTGTTTGACTGCCAACCACACCTTAACGTTTAATAACTCCCTTTATCTTAATGGAAGCAAGACAAAAATCCTGGAGGTAGGTAATGACTGGACGTTCTCCACTCCCCCCTCCCTCCTCCGCATGACTAGTCGCTAGCTCAAAAGATAAAAACAAAAATCCATGGGCCTGGGTAGACAACAACCCGAACTTTGTTAATCAAATTCAGAACGTGTGTACATCATGTGAACATCTTCTGTGAGCTTCACGAAGATTCCATATTTTCATTTCTAAAGAGAAGCAGGCCTTCGTAGGAACTCTGTTGAGTCTATGCCGTTTAGACTATGAGATTGGGGATACTGACTATCCAAGCCTCCCCTGAAACAACAACTGAGGAAGTTACAGCACAGTCAAAACACGGTTGCCTGGTTGGTGTTGATGTGAGTGAGCATCTTTCAAATGCTCCTCAGTCACTCCATTGAGCGCTGATCAAGCAGAGGAGTCACCACAAGGTGTTGCCTCTCATGTTTTTAAAGGCAGTTGGCGGTGGCGTGTACTACATGCCCTGAATTCCACCAAGAGAGTCTGAGTCCATGAAGGTTCAGGGGTTCTCTCATCACTCTCCTAAGCAACGTTTGAAAAAAAGGGGCAATGAATAATGTTCACATACATTTGCGCAAAAGTTATAGGTTCTGCAAGGGCACTCTTTAAATAGTCAAGTACTCTCATGATGTGCCGAGCAGGCTAGGAGTCGACCTCATTGTTTTTAAAATGCCCAGAGGTCCCTCTTATTCCCCCACCACCATATGTCAATAATTGCCTTCAATTAACTTCGTGCTACTACATATGAAATAGTGCTCACTTATGAAAACATTACATACAATGTGCCAGTTCCAAAATGTTCACAGAAACAAAAAAAGTCCCTACTTGGTGGGGATATACCCTGGGGCGTAGACTAACCTGGCCAAAAGGCTTGAGGGTTATCTACGCTCACACAACTAGAAATATGTCAACATACCATCATTCTATCATTCTAATAGCGGCCAATAGTCAGTGTGGGGACCCTATCTATGTAAACACACAACAGTTAAAAGACTGTAATCTTTACCAGTGAAAAATCAACAATTTATTTAAAAGCCATACATAATCATTTGCATCACAAAAACATTGCACAATAAAATACACAATTTTAAAAAAAAAACAAAGGTCGACGCGGCGTTTCGGTGTCTTTTGTTGATGATGACACCTTCTTCAGGACAGGGTTTTTTGTTAAAAATATCTAAAAGGTAAAGTTACAGAAAACAAATAATCAATAGGGGCCTATTATACACTGACTGTTAGGCTTATACTAGGTGTCACATATGCTTTACATGCAAATCCATTATTTAGCATTGTAAGATTGTTACATAGCAATTCACTATCTACTGGCAATTCAAACATTCTTAACCTTATTCTTTGTAATTCTTTGTAATTAGATAATACATAACTACAATCGTCATCCCTCTATACCAACTGTCTTATACAGAAATTCTTTTCTATACATTAGTTTCTTGTAAACGCAACAGAATACATAACAGTTGCTCCAACATTCGAAGACATTAGTTGTAGCTTTTTTTTTAAAAAAAAAGGGGCTACGCTGACTCCCAACAAATGTTCGGGCACTTTCCAAATTTAAGATGTATTTACATTACAAAAAAGGCCTTGTTCCTTTTCTTTTCTTTGCGAGGATGTAGTCATTCTTTAAAATCACGGTCTGTGTTTATCAATAACCACCTTTTGGATATACGACCTACCTCAACATTTATGGGAGATACAAAGTATATGTGGTCTCATAAGGATGCAGATTTTTTCTATCTTTATTCTGCCATCTAAGGACTTTTCTTCATTGGCGGAATTATGTCAATAGTTATTCCACCTGGAGAGTAAATAGCAAGATTCAAATGTACCCCGCTTTATTTTAAAAATAAACCTGCTCTGATTATAGATTAGTCTTATCATCAAAAGCTCATTACCTGAATAAAAAATTTCATATATATGGTCTTTGCTGTATCTGGGGCGACCACCGTCTATCTTTTAGGCTTTACCCACACGTAACTGAAAGGGGACAGAAATACATAGCAGTTTTGGTAAACAATACAAAAAACGATGGAGAACCTGGTTCCACTCTCCCTAAGCCTATGTTTGCGTATAGGAGGAATAAAACAATTAGAAACAGTTTAGTGAAAACATATAGGGAAACAAGGCAAGAGCTCCAAACGACAATTGATACGAATCCTCTTACCAAAGGTACTTTCCCATGTAGTGGATGTGTCAATTGCAAAGACATTGTAAGAGGCACGGAAGTAACTGTAAATGGCAAGAAACACCGATTTGCTGACTTCCAAAATTGTAGGTCAAAAAATCTCATTTACTTAATTCAATGTCCTTGCAACCTCACGTACATAGGAGAAACCTCAAGGGAAATAAGAATCAGACTGAATGAACACAGGTCTGCGATAAGAACGAAAAAAAGCACTGCACCGCTAGTAGACCATTGGTTATCAGCCAAGCACACCAACCAAGAATTAAGGTGGTGTGTCCTGGAATCGATCAAAATGAACATGAGGGGAGGAGATGTAAATACCAAGCGCAAGAAACGTGAGCAGTTCTATATGTCGAAATTTAACACTGTGCGACAAGGACTGAACAGTAAGGAAGACTGGGAGAGGATACTCTAGTAACCCACCCGAAAAATCTCCGTTCTGTAGAACCCCGAAGAAAATAGTGGAATCCAGATGCCCTTCCGTTTATAGTAGACAGTAGGGAGAGGCAAGATACGGATTATAGTAGGTAATTGGACACACTATTAACAACTATGTTCCTCCTAAAATCGACCTATAACCGCTCTATAAAATTGTCGTCCTAATGCAGCTTTCATTATAAAATTTTTTTTATATTGTGCAACTACCCAAAATAAACCGTGGGGGCACAAATAGGTTTGTGTACATAAAAGATGCACGGTCTAATGTGAACTAACACATGACTTCACCCACTGCACAAGCGTCAAATAGCTAATTGTGTAAACCGCCCTACCTGGAAGATTGAAAACACTAATTTATGTAATGTGTAAATTGAGTACGTGAGTATATAATACAAAAATCTGAAGGCAGGGTATCATCAAATGAATTGCCAGGACAAATAGTAAATAGATAAGCACGTGACATCCAACTCGAGATGTCACGTGACTATCGTCTTTTGTTTTTACTTAAGCAATACAACATCCCCCCAAAACCAGGTTAAGTGGAGTCTTAAAATATGGAGAAGCTTTAGGGCAATGAGCCCAGGAGTATTGACTGGGACGGGGTACTACCCGCCAAATACGGTCTCAGAATGGTCTAAATGACCAGTCTAAGATGGCAGACGAATTTCCCCTTATATTTTAATATATGCGTGCAATCGATCAAATATTCAAATTGTCCGAGACTTAAATGCATGAAACCGGGGCTAAAAGAATAAATTATCATGAATATATCACGATTTGAATGAGGAGGGCCGTTTTAACATAGCATATGGGCAGACGCTATACTAGACGAACTATTTTGCACATTCAAAAATGGCGGCTACGTTTCCTCGTAGGATTGCGCAATAGGAATAATCACCTGTTTGCAATCAGCACTAACACCGCGCCAATAGGCCCCATAAAAGAGGCCAGTTAGTAACGGGTTACAGTCCATGAGGAAGCTGTATCCGGAACAAGGCGACAGGGAGGCCGACATTCACCAAAAAGGTAAGGAATGCCCCGCAACGAAAAATCGTGATTGCGCGCTAGAGGGTAAAGATAGTTAAAGAATGGGGTTCTGGTCAGTTCGTTACCCCTAGAACTAACTCCTGCTTGGGGGAGGTGGGACATAGCGCAATATATAACTAAAAGCCTTCTCGAGTCTATGTGGAGAAGTTGGACTGAGACAAACATAGACAACAGCGATATGCTTAATGGTTGTGATACAATGGGCTACATTCACCGATGGCTCGAACTAATAACCTGTCTAGATTTACAATAAATGGTAAATATAATGAAGGGACAAGGAGACGAGTAATAACGGAGAAAAGTTCTAATGTTTAACAGCTTTTATTTTAAGGGTTCCATGCTGTTTTTTATAGACCCGGTGAGGACCTGTTTGCTCGTCTCTAAAAATAGTCCAAAAAATAAGTGAGGATAATGTGCTAGAATAAATTATCGACAAGACACCCGCCCCAATTATGAGAATAATTGCATGATTATAATAGTGATTAGAGTTTCTGCGAATAATATGTTCCACCTCTATGACTGTCGTAAATGATGCCAGATAGACGAGGGAAGACAACATTATACCTATGACCCGTTGTTTTTGAGTGCAGATAAAACAAAAAGTGCAACTTAAGACACCTCCAAATGAAGAAAATAACGACAAGCTGGTAGACGGAAACGGAAAGTAGAAAACGTATGCCTTTACCGACAAATGACAAATTGGAGCTCTGCATAGATGCCACCACAAAAGGTAGAGTCGGTGGTTTTTCAATAAATTTATTGATCCTTAAAATAAAAGGCTGAGGTTCTCCATCGTTTTTTGTATTGTTTACCAAAACTGCTATGTATTTCTGTCCCCTTTCAGTTACGTGTGGGTAAAGCCTAAAAGATAGACGGTGGTCGCCCCAGATACAGCAAAGACCATATATATGAAATTTTTTATTCAGGTAATGAGCTTTTGATGATAAGACTAATCTATAATCAGAGCAGGTTTATTTTTAAAATAAAGCGGGGTACATTTGAATCTTGCTATTTACTCTCCAGGTGGAATAACTATTGACATAATTCCGCCAATGAAGAAAAGTCCGTAGATGGCAGAATAAAGATAGAAAAAATCTGCATCCATATGAGACCACATATACTTTGTATCTCCCATAAATGTTGAGGTAGGTCGTATATCCAAAAGGTGGTTATTGATAAACACAGACCGTGATTTTAAAGAATGACTACATCCTCGCAAAGAAAAGAAAAGGAACAAGGCCTTTTTTGTAATGTAAATACATCTTAAATTTGGAAAGTGCCCGAACATTTGTTGGGAGTCAGCGTAGCCCCTTTTTTTTTAAAAAAAAAAGCTACAACTAATGTCTTCGAATGTTGGAGCAACTGTTATGTATTCTGTTGCGTTTACAAGAAACTAATGTATAGAAAAGAATTTCTGTATAAGACAGTTGGTATAGAGGGATGACGATTGTAGTTATGTATTAGCTAATTACAAAGAATTACAAAGAATAAGGTTAAGAATGTTTGAATTGCCAGTAGATAGTGAATTGCTATGTAACAATCTTACAATGCTAAATAATGGATTTGCATGTAAAGCATATGTGACACCTAGTATAAGCCTAACAGTCAGTGTATAATAGGCCCCTATTGATTATTTGTTTTCTGTAACTTTACCTTTTAGATATTTTTAACAAAAAACCCTGTCCTGAAGAAGGTGTCATCATCAACAAAAGACACCGAAACGCCGCGTCGACCTTTGTTTTTTTTTTTTAAATTGTGTATTTTATTGTGCAATGTTTTTGTGATGCAAATGATTATGTATGGCTTTTAAATAAATTGTTGATTTTTCACTGGTAAAGATTACAGTCTTTTAACTGTTGTGTGTTTACATAGATAGGGTCCCCACACTGACTATTGGCCGCTATTAGAATGATAGAATGATGGTATGTTGACATATTTCTAGTTGTGTGAGCGTAGATAACCCTCAAGCCTTTTGGCCAGGTTAGTCTACGCCCCAGGGTATATCCCCACCAAGTAGGGACTTTTTTTGTTTCTGTATACTTTCTACCCGGTCCCCTAAACGGTCCCAAGGGTACCTCCCTCCTTGTGTTGTGAGTTCCAAAATGTTGCCATTGATTCGATTCATATGCCATGAGTGACTCATGAGTGGCTCGTATATAAGGGATAGGGTCAGGGAGGCTCCTGGACCCCACCCCATCCTCTGAATAGATGGAAAAGCGGAAGTTGATAGCCTGATTGCCGAATAGCGTTGGGCAATGCAGTGCTGAGGCGTAAAGCTCCTGGGGTTCCCGACTAAGTTGAGCATTTGACAAACTGAGTGACCCCTAGGTGTGCCAAACGTGCAAGGCCAAGGCCTGGACTTCTCAATCCTTGTACAATCTTTGTAATGGCTAGTGCATGTGCCTCCTTGCACCTGCATTGCCACTGCCTGAGATTGCTACCCAACCCTCGTGCAGGTTTGCAGTTTTTTATTATATCAATAGCACTGAAGAATTGTCTTTCCTCTTAATCCGTGTTATGTTCCCTCCTTTGCTTTTCCTGTGTTACTGTTGTCTCTGTCTATATTTAAGTGGTTGTTTTTCAAAATGCTGTCTTCAGTGATTGTGCTCTCTGAAAATAAAAAATGGAGAGAGATTTTCCCACAGATATCTCTATTTGCGAAGTCCCTAACAGGGATGGTTTTTTTTGCTTACAAGTGCAATTTTACGACAAAAATAAAGGCACAATTGTTTAACTGAATGTAATAACATGTAAGCATGGTGTGATGATCTTCTCCCCTTGCCTGACCAATCAGATGTAGTATTTTTATGAAATTGAAACAATAATGGGTGGAACATGAAGAACGAAAGGTATAATTGAGATAGCTTTAGTTAGTTAGATTCGGGAATTCCAGATGCTGTGAGCGGGAGATGCAGCTGGGAGAGATGCTGTGAGATGATGATGAAAAAAACGAATGCAGAACCTTGTATCCTAATTTAATTGGGTTAGACAGAAGATCAAGGAAGAATCTCGAGGAGGAAGAGAGTGTCAGAGAGGGGTGCTACACAACCGTCAGTATTCTAGAGAAGTCGTCTCTCCTGTCCTAAATCCTATCCTGAAGCCTTTGTCGCCTGATCTATCCTGGGGGCCCCTTACCAGCCCTTTGGCCAGGGGGTTGTTCTTCACACCATTCTTGGTAATTATATTTTCACGTTATTTGTAGATGTTCTTTTCTCTCTATCCTCTCCTTTTTCTTAGACATCGTTCATTGAGCAAGTCCGTGTTATATTTGATTGATGATTTAATTGAATTTTCTCCCCTATGAATGATGGTGTCTGGATTGTAATTTTGAGTGGGTCACATGCATTTAATTTAGATAAAGATTTTAAAACTTCCCAAGTCTATGGTTATTTACTTTAAATGAATAATATAGAGTTAATGTTAGTTATCGCCATCAACTAGATCACATAATGGTCCATCGACCAGAGGAATACACTTTTTGATCAGTAAATAGTCAGCTAGGAGTATTAAATAACTAATCTTGAGCATTGTAGAAGTTTATAAACTTTGACTCCAGCAGTTTAGTTAATTTGTGTGTGTGTGTTTTTCGGCCCCGGTGAGTATATGGTAGTGGAGTATCTGTAGTTATTGGTACACCACTTGATCAGTTTTCTGGTAGCAGAGTTATGGTTATTATTAACTAGTTTGGTGATAAATATTGATTATTGATTTTTGTTTAACAAAAGAGTTAGCATCTTGTTTTATGTTGTCCGGAAAATCCCGGAGAAATGAATAGTGGGTGGTGACAGAAGCCACACTGCAGTGAGGTTACTGGTCTGTTGGAATAATACTGAGAAGCTACGCAGGGCTGGCAGTATTAAACTAGGGACTGGTGAAACTTTGGTCTTATTTCCCAGTAGGGGTAACACTGAAGGAGTAAAAGGTTCTCCTGAGCTGGAATGAAGAGTAAACAGGGGTTTTACTCGCAGTAGGAGAAGGAGCAATTCTGAGACTCCAGAATAAGTCGAAAATCTATCCTTTGTTTTAGTGGAACAGGTAGAGTAGCGAATGTTTTTATGTTGTTACTAACGGATTATATTTTAAAGAAAAGTAAGGAAATAAGTCTTCGTATTACCTTGTGAAGGGAGGGTCAGCTGCCGTAGTTGTGCTGACATCACAGAGAGCCGTGCTGGGATTGGTTGAAACAGCGGGTGTGAGACAGAAGCAGAATTCTAAAGGAGGGGTCAGTAGTAAGGAGCAAACCTGACGTCACAAAAAGGCTGAGCTGGCATTGGTCAGACCACAAGCGTGAGCCTGAGTCTGATTGGTTAAACCGAGAAACCGCGCTTGGGTTGGCTGAGAAATAATTGTATGTTGGATTCTGATTTGACTGCTGGTGTGAGTCGCACAGATAGTAGAGTTCAAGGGTTTGCAGTATTTTTTCGTATATCGTTCATCTAGAATGTATGGAGAAAAGAGAAAAATGTCATTCATAAAGAAAATTAAGAATTTCCTTAAGAACGATAAGCCTGTGTTGACTAGAGAGGGAATTCCTATTCTGCCACCGAAGGCACTTGCTTCCTTTATGATGATGGAAAGAGGATATCATACTTGTGTATGGTTAGAGAATTTGATGAAATATACAAAAGGTGATGGATTTCTAGCTTTTCCAGAACATGGTATGTTTAATGGGAAAGTTCTTCAGAATTTAAGAATGACAATGAATGATTTCGAACCAAGACCTAGGTTAACTCAGTATAAGGCTTTGGAAGATTGGGAGACTTCGAGAAATGCAGAGGTGGTATGCCATAGAGAGGATTTTTTCCCAGACATTTGCATGAGTTACTTGAAGGTCAGATGAAGCAATGGAGAAGAGCTATGGTATCAGAAAGTTTATACCCATTGTTAATGGCAGAGGAACAGTCAGGAAGCAAGTGTAAGGAGAAAACAAAACACATGAATGTGAGAGGGTATGGTAAATCAGATGATGAATTGTTGGAGGATATCTTAACTAAAAACCCTCCACTGTACCAAGAAGGACCCAGTAGGGTCACCCCAAGTGCACCGGTAATGGGAACACCTTTAATTCCCTAAATTTTCCATGATATATCAGTTAATAGGGTGTTTCCAGATAAATAAAGAGAAGCATTGAACAGAACTAGGGATGAAATGGTACAGAAAATGAGTCAATTGTGTTGTGAAGATATATGCATACAATCCAGTAAAAGGCCAGAAGAATCAGGTACGCTGAAGAGCTATTTATTCTCCATCCATAAGGTAATCCGTACAGTAACAGAATAATCTAACCGCCAACTGAGCTTCCCTAACTACATGTTTTACTATTCAAATAGCGACATACAACCGCATACCATGCGGTTCTTTTCTAAACAAAACAATGCCGCGCGAATAGAGATTGAAGCGGACACGAGCGCTCTCGCAGTCGTGTCAGCTTCAAATGTAAACACACAAGCACACAACAAATTGCACTTAAATACTGAAGCTTTGACAGTACCAATGACTATAGGTCCTGTTATTCTGATATATGGAGATAACATGAGTTGACCAAAACCTCAAGACGTAACAATTCCTAAGAGTAACCCCAGAAAAGAGGTAATAATATCTGATGATCAGGCCAGTGAGTGCGATTCAGTCATTTCATTAATGGACCTTCCAATTAGGAAACCTTTACCTGAAACTCCGAAGAGAGTTACACCAGGAAATTTGAAAGAAAAAGGGTCCATGGTACCTTTAGGAACTAGAATCTCCACAGCAGTCACTCCAGAATATCCAGAAAGATGGGCACAGGGAATAGAAAAACGAAGCTCAACACCAAAGAACTTAGATATTTACAGACTGAAAGTGGAATTGGAAGAGATGACAGCTGGAAATGTGGGAGTCGAAAGGTTAAACCTATACAATGATGAAGCATTGTTGTTTATATGTAGGAGTATAACCAGATATGCAAAATTATTTCATGAGACATTGACAGAGCTTTCTTCAGAGTTTGGAGTGGATATAGGGAGATCAAAATTGTTACAGAAACTGTTGGACTTGGCCCTTCTGGCAGGTTCACCCCTAAACTTTTTGCTTTTAATGGTGACCTGGTGATGGTGATTTTTGGTTTCTGCGCACTTTCACTGTGTCCCAGTGGAAAGTGCGTGCACACTCTGAGTGCGCGGAGTAAGGTTGGCCTGCCCTCCCATAGGAATGCATGGGGAATGTATGTGTCCCTGGTAGTTCCTGATGCGTGGGGTGTGCAGGCTCGAGTCTGGTATGTGCAGACTCGTGTGATTGAATGCTGCGCAATGATGTATGCGGCGTGTATGTGTCTAGTGTGGAAGTGCCACTTCTAGACATGGCTGTGCGTGTGCTGTAAAGGTGCTGGCACGTGATTGGCTGGAGCTGGCTGGGGTGCCAGGCTCCATGAGTCATGATGGGTCTGCCCGGTGGTGAGTGTGGAGATTAGCATGCTGATGGCTGGAGAGGAGTGCACCTGGGTCCTGAATAGGGCTGGGCTTTCCCCACACAATGCTGGCTCCGGCCCCTGTGGTGCGTCTAATGTCCCTAACCCTGCCAGTGAATAGAGTGAGGGGCTGAGCACATCAAGAGTGCTCCAAAACCAGCTGCGACTGGTTTCTCCCCCACCCTACACCTACAGACAAAGGGTTTAACTGTATAAAAAGGGGCTGTGTCCCCAGAAATGTTGTTCTCTTCCAGGATCCTATCTGAGGGGGGCTGCTGCTGCTGCTGGGCGCCAGGAGGACAGCCGCTTGGACTGCCTCCCTGCCTGGAGGCCCAGTGAGCTGGCTCTGGGCCCAGCCTTGCCCCTCTGCCTGCCTAAAAGAACTTTTCTTGACCTTTATTTGTGCCCTAGCGCTGGGAGCGCTTTACTTTCACCTCCAAGCGCCTAGAAGCGCTTTATTTCGCCCCTAAGCGCCTGGGAGTGCTTTATTCTTATCTAAGCGTCTGGGAGCGCTTTATTTGCCAAGGCCGGTGCCCACCCGGACTCCTACGGTGGGGCCATTTTGTGTGTAGAGCCCACGAGAGCTCAGAGGGCACATTTGTTCTTCGGGGCCCGAGGCTCCCACTTGCCCCACAGTTTGCTCTTGAGCCTACGAGGCTCCAACGCGGGTCCTGCCAATGGTGATTCAGCTGCCCAGCACTTATTGGGAAGCTGCTAAGTTTAGGCTTGCCCCCTTTTTGCGCAATTCTTGTTTGGCTGCCTGCAGCCTGCCCTGACTTTGGGACACAGGGCGTCCTAGCCCCAACAAGGCCAGTTGGCCTGGGTATAGTCACAGGTGGTGACTAATGTGAATTCTGCGCTATTGTGTTTTTCCTACACCTCTGAATGTTTCCTTGCATCATGTGTTGTGCTTTTATTCCTATGCCCCTACATGTATTGTGATACTTAGGTGGTTGTGTTTCTCCTAGTACAGGTATTGCTAGTGAGGTCCTGGTTCCCTGCGCAATATTCTCCTAAGGTGGTTAGGGTTGCGTAGGTGGTACTTACCTGGTACCAGTAGTTACTGGTTGTGTGCTAAAGTGATTAATATTCTATGATCTACAACGTGCTATTTCTAACAGTATTTCTAGTTCTGAAAGTGCTGATTCCTGACTGTGGTCCAGGTGGCTCTGTCTTGTACATATCCCCTGTAAATTCTGCCCGTGCCTGTTGGCACATTGTAAAGTGTGTGTTTTTATCTAATGTGTTAAAAAGTCTATTTTTACATATAACCTTGTGTGGAGTTTCCTTTGTGGTGGGCCTTGGGTGTTGTTGCTGGGTGCGCGCGCAAACACTTAACTCACATTGCCTCCAAGTTTAGCCTTACTGCTCGTGCTACGTTACCAAGGGGGTGAGCAGGGGTTATCCTGGCGTGTAACTCCCTTGCCCTGATGTGGAAGTGGTGGTCTCTGACTGACTTTGGCGCAAGCCCTGGCCCATTTCTAACAGAAACCATTTTGAGTGGAGTTTACTGACAAGGAATTGGAGAATATGAATGTGTCTGGTAAAAGATTACAAATAGGAGTTAATGAACATTTTTAGAAGTTTGGAGACATTGACAAATTGAGGACTAGGTGGACAAGGAAGAAGGAGGAAACACAAGCAAAGGAAGCATCATCTGCATTCTTACTAAAAGACAGAGAGGTTGTGTCCCATGAGAGAGGTTCCTGGTAGTGGATATTTTCATGTTCCATGGAGCAGGCAGTATATTTTGTCATTTGCAAACGATTTTCCTAGGTTAAGAGAGAAACCCGTTGAATGGCAGAAACAGGTTAAAAGGTTTGTGAGAGTTTCAAAGGTACTATTGAAGGACTTGGATGGTTTGTTTGATATTGTTACCTGCTGACTTATGGACAGAGTGTAAGATCACAGTTGATTGGCCAAGTGAGGAGTATGCTAGAGACTCAAAGACATGAGCACCTTCAGAGGAGGTGATGAAGAAATATCAATGAGTAATTACTTTTCTGAAAGGGAAAATCCCTCCTAAAAAAAACAGATTGGGTAAAAATAGCTAGAACAACTCAGGAGCCAAATGAGTCTGTACATGCATATTATGAGCGGTTAATGCAAGTGTTCAAGCAGTATAGTGGTTTTGAGAACATTGGTGATAAGGATATGGGACATTTTTTGTATAGGTTTGTATATGGTCTGAAACCAGAGATTAGTCAGATGATTCAACAACACATTGTGTGCTGTCAGAGCAAGACAATCAACGAAATCTTGAAACATGCCAAATATTGCGGAGATGACATTGAGGCAAGGCGTAGAAAACTAAAAGAGAAAATTATGTGGGCACAAGTGAAATTAGCAGGACAGCGGGAAAATCCAGACAGATAATCGGATGATACAGGAGAATCAGAATAATCAAGTGGTGAATGGTGGTAGAGTAAGAGGTTGCGTGAATAGAGAGGAAGCGAAGAAGACGTTTCCTTGTCATGTGTGCAGAAAGCTTGGACATTGAAGGAACGAGTGTAAGAATATTCAGAATAATAATGGGTAAAACCAAATTTTAAATCCACCGACGCAGAATGAAGTGGTTATGAATCAGACGCAGAAGGTAGTTACTCCACAGTATCAGGTGCCACCAGCTCCTATGCCAAACTTTGTGAACACTCAAAAATACAGTGCGAATGCCGGATTTCAAGGAGAAAGTGGTAAGAAAAATTCTGTGGTTACACAATATTTTTTACAGAGTGTTGATTACTAGACTGATTATGTGCAGTGACGGTGCCAGAGGGGGGAGGAAGAGGAGGGCGTGCTTGCCGCATTCTTGCCGGTAGATCAGTCAGGTCCATTCATAGATGGGAAAGTGGAAGGTAGTGATATCACTTTTCTATTGGATACTGGTGCTACCCAGTCTACTGTGAGAACAGAAGACATCCCAAACCTACACCTCTCGGGAGAATCCCTCCAAGTTGTATGAATGTCAAATCAACAGATTTGAACCCCAATCACAAAACCAATGGAGGTATATATTGGAAATTTTAAAGACATGCATTGGTTTGTAGTTGGTGATTCCAGTCCAGTAAATCTGTTGGGAAGAGATCTATTGTGCAAAATGAATTGCACGATCTACTATACACCAGCTGGTGTTGCTTTCCAAACCCCTGATGAGGATGGTGTATACAAAATGATGCTAGCTAAGCAAGGTACAGAAGTAGATTAGATGTTTTCACTGGTAACCAAAAATGAATTACCAGAAGAGTTGAGAACCACTAATCCAGAAGTGTGGGATTTTACAGGAAAAGATACTGGGCTGATGTCAAATGTAGATCCAGTGAAAATAACGGTGAAAGAAGGTGCAGTTTATCCAAACACTCGACAGTACAACATGAGTCCAGAAGTGAAAGCAGGAATTGCTCCAGAAATTGACCAAACGATTAAACAAGACATTTTAAGAGAAATAATGGGTAGTCGTGGTCATCCGCCAATAATGGGACTTAAAAAGCCTAGCAGAAAATACAAGATAGTGCAGGATTTGAGAAAGATCAACAAAATTATAGTGCCTTGTTGGTGAGTAGTGCCAAATCCAGCAGTGATCCTTTATCAAATACCCTGGAATGCAGGCTGGTTTACAGTGATTGATTTATGCCAAGCCTTTTTCTCTATTCCTTTGCACCCAGACAGACAATATATGTTCGCCTTTAAGTTTGAATACCGTGTTTTGGCATGGTGCCGAGTTTCTCAAGGGTATACAGAGAGCCCCTCGATATTTATTCAAATCCTGAAAAAGTGTCTAGAAACACTGGTAATGCCAGAAATTCATCCTGGTCCAGTACATTGATGCCCTACTGATGGCATCAAAATCACGAGAAGACTGTGTCACTGACACAATTGCATTACTGAACCATTTGGCCAAAGGAGGACGCAAGGTGTCTCCAGAGAAATTGCAGCTTTGTCAACAAGTTAGATACTCAGGAACAAAATAGAAAGAGGAGTCAGAAAAGTGACCGCAGAGAGAAGAAAAATAATCAAGCAAATGAAATTACACCAGACGCAGAAGGAGATGAGAATTTTTCTCAGAGTGGTTGGATACTGTAGGCAGTGGATTATTGGGTTCTCCCTGCTGGCATGAGTGCTTGGAAGCATTTGTGAAATTGCAAAATTGTCTGTGCATGCCCCCTGCCTTAGGCATGCCTGATTATACAAAAGAATTTGCACTGTTCTGTTGTGAGAGAGAAGGTTGTGCACTTTCAGTTTTGGCTCAAAGGCATGGATTAAGCCGACGTCCAGTAGAATATTTCTTTGCTACTCTGGATCCTGTGGCTTCAACTTTACCCGGCTGCTTAAAAGGAGTAGCTGCTACTTGTATGACTCTGGTGCAAAGTGAGCCGATTGTGATGGGACATTCAGTCAAAGTTTACGTTCCACATTCAGTATAGATTCTTTTAACAAGAACTCGAACACAGTACCTTACCCCTATTTGGCTGACTAAGTATGAAAGAGTGATTCTGGGAGCAGAAAATGTGACTGTAATAAGACGCACAATAGTGAACCCTGCTACATTATTGCCAGACCCATGTTGTGAAGAAGTGAAAGATGAAGTGGATCGTGATTGTCTGGATGTAACTGAAATGTGTACCAAGCCCCATCCAGACATAAAAGAAGTACCCTTGAAAGAGCCAGATCATGAACTATTTGTAGATGGCTCGTGCATGAGAACAGAAGGAGGAGGTCTTAGTGCAGCCTACACCCAGTGACCATCCTGTCCATGTAGAGCCAGACCTTTTCACTTTCCGTGGTTGTCCACTCCAACACAATGCGGAGATGGGAGGCCCAATAATAGTCTAAAAGGTTGGGACTGGCTAGCCCTCCTCTATCGCGTGGCAGCATAAGGATCTTCTGGGAGAAACTCGGTCTACGCCCACCCCGTATGAATGTAGTAAGGTTGCACTGGAGACTCTGTATCTGATGATGCGGGAATGGGGTGGGTAGGCATTGGAATAAGTACAATATTTTAGGGAGGAACGACATTTTGATGGCGTTGAGTCTGCCCAACCATGACATCGTCAGAGGCTTCCACCTTTGTAAGTCTTCCAGCACCACCCTCCTACATTCCCGCCAGTTGATTTGGGTCCACGTATCTAGGGTGGGGGTTAGCTTAAGCCCTGGATATTGGATATGGTCAGTAGACCTCTGGTATGGCGCGAGCCTCTCCAAGGTAGGTATCTCCTCCTTAGGAACTGTGAGGTTCAGGACCCATGATTTACTAAGGTTGATTTTGAGGCCAGAGGCCCGCTCAAAGGTTTGCAGAAGAGTGTTTACAGCCGAGAGAGAAATGTGCGGGTGTGAGAGTGTGAAGATGAGGTCGTCCACGAAGAGCACCACCTTGTTCTGTCTACCCATAGGGATGCCATGTATGTCTGCCCTTTGCCTTAACATATCCTCTAGTGGTTCCACCACAAGGGCAAACAGCAGAGGTGACTGAGGGCATCCCTGCCGGGTACCCCTGTGAATGAGGAAGGTCTCAGTGAGTTGTCCATTAACCCAAACCCTGGCCTGTGGGGACAGATATGGAGCCATGATCTTGGAGATCATGTTCCGTCCCAGTCCAATCTTCTGTGGCACCGCCCGAAGGAAAGCCCAATCCACCCGATCAAACACCTTCTCCGCGTCAAGCGATAGAAGGCAAGCTGGTATGTTCGAGGCGTGCGCCTTCCCTACCAAATGTGCAAGTCTACGTACATTGTCCACCCCCTGACGATTGCGGATGAAGCCAACTTGGTCCGGCTCCACCAATCCAGGCATGTGGGAGTCCAGCCATTTGGCAAGCATTTTGGTGTAGAATTTAAGGTTAGTGTTCAGCAGCGCTAAGGGATGGTAGGAAGCGCACAGCGTGGGATCCTTCCCAGGTTTGGGTATTAGTGCTAATTCTGCCATGTCCATGGAAGGTGTTGGCCCGTCTGTGTCCGGGAAAGAATTGTACAAACGCAGGAGGTGAGGCGCAAGCTGTGTCAGAAACATACTGTAAAAGGCCAGTGGCAGGCCGTCTGGACCTGGAGTCCATCCAAGAGGGAGGTCCTTTAGCGCCATCACCATCTCCTCTGCAATAATAGGACCCTCCAGAGCCTGGGCGTGGTGGGAATGTATCGGGGTCTAGGCACACTGATTTAATGCATCCTCAATGAGCTACAGGGTCGGTGGTTCTGCCGCATAGAGTGCAGCAAAGGCCTTGCGTTTGGCCCGCTCTGAGGTGAGTCGGGTACTGCCTGGGAGTTCAATATTGGCTATGTGAGCCTTCGCTATCCACGTTCTCAGACGCCTCGCCAATACCCTTCCCATCTTATCTCCCCCTTCATAATACTGCTGCTTCAGGGCTAACAGGGATCTTTCCGCTTTATTGACGCGTAAAACTCGAAGTTGTCCCCTGAGGTTCGCAAGCCGCTGCCTAGATGCGAGAGAGGTGCGGGCTTGATCTTGTTTTTCCACTGCCCTAATATCAGCAGAGAGGTTATTCTCCAGTAGTTGGGTCTCGCGGGTCCACGCAATCGAGAGCGAGGTGATGTGACCTCAAATCGCGGACTTGAAAGCATCCCTTTCAGCTTTCAGGAGAAGCTCGACATGAGCATGATCAGAGAGTGTTATTGCAGACATAGAAGCCGCCAGCATATCTCGCGCCATAGCCTGAGAGATAAATAGATAGTCCATGCAGGAGTACGAGCGATGCACGTGAGAATAATAGGAGAAATCCTGCGCCTCCGGTGAATGGTACCACCTTGAGTCCATCAGGCCTAGGTCCTCTATTTGTACCCGAAGCGTCGAGGATATGGCCCCCGCCCTGTTCAAAGATGCGCCACTGTGATCCACCCCAGGGTCCCATACCAGGTTAAAATCGCCCCCCAGGATCAGTGAGGAGTTGCCATGCGGAAAATCCCTCAAAAGTGCTCAGAGGTAAGAGTCCTGCATCTGGTTTGGTGCATAGACATTGCACAGTGTAAATATGCGCCTCCCAATTCCAACACCCACCTTAATAAAGCGCCCATCCGGGCTTCGGAAAGCTTTGATTTCCCCCTGCCTGATATCATTCCTGCACTGAATTGCCACCCCAACCGTTTTAGTGGTCGCCGTGGCCCAGAATAGGAGAGGGTATTTAGGATGCACCATGCGCTGAACGTCTCCTTTTAAAAGATGAGTTTCTTGGAGGAATATAATGTCAACGTTAGGCTGGAGGAGGTAGCGCCACACCTGTCACCGCTTGTTCGGGGAGTTAAGCCCCTTAACATTATGGGAGAGGACCTTTAGAGGGCAAGGAAGGGTCATAATAATTTCTTATCCCAAGTTAGTCCTTTAAGCCACCATAGGAGCGGCGCAGTTTGAGGGAATGCGCACGCAGGATCATTTCTGGCTTATCAGGTGGCACATGCCACCACCACAAGGCTACCCACCCGCCACACTTAGGAAAATAGAGAAGGGAGAGGAAGAGGGGCAGAAAAGCAAAAGAGCAAAATAGTCAAGAGTACTAAACCAACAATGGCCAACAGGGCCATTTTATTCTAAGGGACCGTATATGTGCCTGCTTGGGCTGCAAAGCTGATTGCTCATCCATGAGCGGCGAGCGTCGATGACGGCGAACAATAGACCAAGATGGTTTGGCAGGTACTCGCTCCAGACGCTGGGGACGAGAAGGACTGGATGGTGGCGACGATGGCAGCCGAAGCAACTGCACAGCCTCCGTGTATGACCGTACCATTCCGCGCTTGGATTCCCCCTGGAAGATGTGGGCAAATGGATGCCCCCACTGATACAAGATGTCCATACTTTGCAGCTTCTCGGTGACAAGCTTAAAAGCACGGCGTCATCGCAGGGTGCTAGGCCCAAAGTCTTGGAAGATCTGGATCTTGTGCCCATCGTAGCTGAGATCAGGCTTGGCATGTGCCGTCCTGAGGATAGCCTGTTTCTCTGTAAAAAAATGGACCCTGGTTAAAATGTCCAGGAGGAGACACCTGATGGGCCCGATCAAAAGCCGGCAGGGTGAGTCATCATCCCCCCAGACCTCATGGAGGAGTTGCATCACATAGGTCATGATTTTCTATTTTTTTTTTTAAATAAAAAGGGAACCCAAAAAAGTCGGCAAGGGACCTTGGGAGTCAATATTATTAAGGCAACAGTGGTCCCTTACAAATAATAATGCTTATTCAATAAATATAGACAAAGTCGTTGCTATATTTGAAAACGACATGCCCAGCCGGGCAGAGGTCTAGGTATTTACTTTTCAGTCAATGTAAAACATGAATAACACACAATATACAAGGCAGGGCACAAGCCTGTACCCAGTCAATCACAAAAGAAATATCAGGACAGGGAACAATTAAAGGGAACAAACAAAAGGGCTTAGGCAAGAGCTTAACGTTCTGTAAACTTGTTAATCGCACAGTTTTGATTGTAAAACAGAACAATATTGACACCTTCACACTTTTAAAGGACAAATAAATCATTCCATATGTGTAAGGTGCTCATAGTTGTCGACGGCGTTTCGGACCGTTTAACACATTCTACGGATCTCATCAGGACATTTAATGTATGCCTAATAGTAAAGCAGCCTCATTTGCCTAATGGGAGGAAGGGAAGGAAAATACCAAGAGACATCCGTAAGGACAATTCGGAAAGGACGCATGTATACATAGCGTGAATTTTGTGGGCATGTGGGAGGAAGGTTCGAGTGCGACAGGTTGATATCAAGAACTGAACAAAAGATACCTAAACACATGCAAGAAAACGAATTGGAGGTCGGTGCATTTGCCAGACGTGAAAATTACATTCGGCGCAAGGTGTGAAATAATTACATTCGGCGCAGGTGCTGAGGCAGGTTAAAAAGGGTCGAAAAACGGGGTGACGACGCGTTTATCCGGGCTAGTGAAGATGACATTGGAGAGTGTCAATATCTATAGGAGAAAGCTCACCAAGAGGGAAGCCAAGGACGCATGTATACATAGCGTGAATTTTGTGGGCATGTGGGAGGAAGGTTCGAGTGCGACAGGTTGATATCAAGTACTGAACAAAAGATACCTAAACACATGCAAGAAAACGAATTGGAGGTCGGTGCATTTGCCAGACGTGAAAATTACATTCGGCGCAAGGTGTGAAATAATTACATTCGGCGCAGGTGCTGAGGCAGGTTAAAAAGGGTCGAAAAACGGGGTGACGACGCGTTTATCCGGGCTAGTGAAGATGACATTGGAGAGTGTCAATATCTATAGGAGAAAGCTCACCAAGAGGGAAGCCAAGGGGTTCAAGGCTTATTGTGTGCCCGATCACAGGAATTTCCTGCAAAAAACAACAAGTAGGTTACAGTACGTTGCGGGCGAGGTGTCATATAAGGTGGTGGGTGGGACGGGTAAAAGGAAGCTTACCGGGCGGGCTGTTGCTGTGACCTGTTGGGGTCAGCTTGTATTTGATTGCGGTTAGCAATGTGCTTGTGTAAGACTGAAGAAGGGCCTGAAAGAACGAATAGGAGTGTCAAAGTGAAACCAGCAGTGAACTCGGATCAGGGGCGACACAGGAGAATTGCGGCGTTTACCAAGGTTTGGCCAGTCAAAGAACGACAGGCGGACCACAATCGGGAATATAGGGATGTTCAAAATAGTCCGGTACGATAACCTAGGTGGGGAAGCAAAAGGTTGGTGGGAATTAGATGGTTGACCCGGCAGCCCCAGGGGTAAAGCGTCGTGGTCGGGAAAGAAATTCTTGGTGAGGACTTACCGATAGTAAGGATGCAGTGCTACTCAATCACGGGTGCCGGTAGGAGTGGCGAGTTATGCATGGAGTTTATATGTGGGAGGAGAGTGCATTTGATTGGGCAGACGCTCCCATGTGATTACTAGATATAGAGGAGGTGACAAGAGGTAGTGTCGACTGTGTCAGCCATTTTGATTGGGCAGGCATTCCCATGTGGCACAGGGTCAAACTGATTTGCATGTTGCCATGTCTGAACTGGGGTGGCAGAGTGGGCTAAAGAACGGTGATGGATTAAAACCAGATCTTTTGACTGGGTGTGAGTGTTTGATTGATTCAGATGCTCCGTCCATGACCACCCCCTTTTGTACCGCTTTTGGCCGCCATAAGTGTGGCAGGGTATGCTCAGACGTGAGTCCCTTGCTCACTTTGCCACTGGATGCAAGCAAGCCGGGCTGAAGACGGCTGGAATGCCAGAAACCGGTCCTCGGAAGCTTGTTTCCGGTCCAAGGAAGACATGGCTTGGCAGTTCGGGCTGGACTGTTCCCATGAGGCACAGGGTCAGACTGATTTGCATATAGCCATGTCTGAACTGGGGTGGATGAGTGGGCTAAAGAACGGTGATGGATTAAACCCAGATCTTTTGACTGGGTGTGAGTGTTTGATTGATTCAAATGCTCCGTCCATCACCACCCCCTTTTGTACCCCCCATGTGATTCTTAGACATAGAAGAGGTGGCAAGAGGTAGTGTCGACCGTGTCGGCCATTTTGAAGGGGTGAATATAGATAGGAAAGAAGGAGGGCTACATTTTTAGAACAATATAAAATTTAGCAGACAAGGTAAGTAGAACAAAACATTTGTAGAAGGCAAACTATCCTATTGCATGAAATATATATTGGTTTGTAAACAGAGGAAGGACAAGGAGGAAGGCATGGGACTCGGGCTAAAATGTTCATATCAAGGTGTTCCAGTCCTCCTGTAGGTTTAATCCTGTGTTGAGACTATCAGTCTTTAAAATCCATTTCAACTCCTCCTTATTGAGAATGCATGTGAGATCCCCTCCTGTTGGGGAAAGTTTCACAGTGGGGGTAACTGTCCACCGAATGTCATTTTCTGTGTGTCCCTTCTCAAGAAAGTGATCCACGAGTGGCGCATTCGCTGTCTTGCATCGAATTCTGCTGCGATGTTGCGAGATGCGTAGCCGGATCTTTTGCTTTGTTTTGCCCACATAAATCATTTCACAAGGACAAAAAAATGGCATATATCACGTTGCAAGTTTTACAATTACTCAGGGATTTTAAGACATTTTTTAACATCCTTAAAAACAAACTCCTTTGTCTCTATGGTAAACTCGTACACTATACAATTACCACATTTAATATGTCCTTTCGGGGGGCTAAGGACCAAAGGTCATTCAGTGTGGGGTTGGAGTTCCGAATGGATGGCAAGGCTGCTCGAACCAGGTGGTCTTTCACATTCTTACTTCTTTTAAATGCGAACATAAGTGGGTCTATGTTGAGTGAGCCCGCATTAAGGATTGGCCAATTCTTCCTGATGGTTTAGCGAACTATGCTAGAAACTGCGGAGAATGTCGTGACGCAGACAAGGCGTTCTGCCACTGGTTTGGATTTGGGTTCGAGTAGAGTATCTCGGGGGCAGTACCACGCTCTCTTTAATGCGCTACGCACTAGGCGGCGGGTATAGCCTCGGGAAATGAGTTTGGTGGAAAGAATTTGTGCTTCAGAAAAATAGTCAGTCTTGTGCGAGCAGTTTCTCCTGATTCTGAGGAACTGCGAATAAGGTAGACTGGCCCTCAGGGTCCTGGGGTGACAGCTTTTATAGCTGAGCAGAGTGTTGCGCTCAGTTGGTTTGCGAAAGAAAGATGTAAAGAGAGTACTGTCTTGATGCTGGATAGTGAGATCGAGGAACGGAATACTGTCTTTTTTGTGTGTCAAGGTGAATGTGAGACCATGAAGTCTTTCCCCTCCGCACCAAGAGGAACCCCCTGGATGCGGAGGTTGATCCGCGGCTCCGATTCTCCAAGTCCTCCTGTTTCACTTGTAGCTCTATGTGTTGCTCCTCTAATGCAGCCAGGCTTTGCCACAGTAGTTCCTGGTCCTCCGTGCGGGCATCCACTGTCTTTTCCAACCCATCCACCCTCTCCATCAAGTCTGCAACCTCTTTTCTCAGTTCCCATTTGCACGAGTGAACCTCCGTGCGCAGGGAGCCGGTTTCCATCTTGAGTTCAGACATGTAGGAGGCCATAAATGCCTGGGTTACCGGCGTTAAGTCTCCCGCGGCCTGCGATGTCGCCTCAGTGGAGCAGACGATCCCACCTTGCCCCACATTGCCGCCACTGAATTGTCTCTGGGGGCCGCTGCCGGAACTTCCTTGCCCTCTCTGGAACGCATCATCGCCAGACTTTAAGCGTCGCGTAGGCAACTGGGTATCGTGGTCTGTGGGAGGCCGCTGTGACGGACACTGAGAAATTCACCTCCCATACAGAATCACAGTCTTCCCTGCCTTACAGGGGGGTTCCAACATGCAGGACCCTCAACACCGCCTCCAGTCCACCAAGACACTAACCATACCTTGCTGAGATCCGCCGCCTCTCAGCCCTCTCTACGGGCACGATTCGCAGAATTAACTTAAGACAAAATCCTAAACGTACTACTTTTGATATTCACAGAATGCACTTACTGCTTTTGGTATTCACCGAATGCACTTACTACTTTTGGTATTCACAGAATGGATTTACGACTACTAACTTTACGTCCGCACTCTGGCCGAAGCTCCGCCTCCAGGGCAGAAACTCCGCCTCTGGGTTGGAAGCTCCGCCACCGAGCCAGAATCTCCGGCCCGAGTGCGGACATAAAGTTAGTAGTCGTAAATCCATTCTTCGCACCCCCCTTATGGCAGACAGGCTTTAAGTCCTTTAGATCCAGCAACACACTCTGATCTGCTGAGAGGTATCCATTGCCCCCGTCCGTGACCTCTGGTACTGGTCAGTTCACGTGCACCTTGGGGTCAGCACCATCTTCACACGGAGGCCCGCACCCCACCTCTACTATGGACCTCGCCACGCAGCTCCTGACCGCCGACACGTCGTCTCCTTGCACTGTACCTCTTGCTCTCCTCCAGCCAGCCCAGGGGAGATCGCAGGCTCTCTGGGTCTAAGGGCGGGCGACTTGGTGCTTCTAGGCCGCCCCTCATCAATGACTCAGGGTGGCAGGGTTTTCACCGTACACTGGGCCTCTCTGCCGCTCCTCCTACTTGCTGCAGCGCAAATGTCCCACGCACCTCCAACCGGCGCGATGAGTATCCCGGGCCTCCAGGCCACCCAGTGCACAGACCACAAAATGGCGGGACGCTTACCCTGGTTCAGGCATCGCCCCCTCTGTTGCCTGGCTGCCAGTATGCAGCGGCCTTCCACTGTGCCCCTCTACACCCCTCCAGCCGGTGCCATGAGGATTACAGGCTTCCCGGGTGCCGCAACGCGCAGCTTAGTGTCCCCAGGGCCGCCTGATGGAGGAGTCTCAAAATGGCAGGGGTGCCTGTGCCTTGAAACTCGCTCGTATCCCCCAGCCTCAGCCGCGCCGTACCTGCTGCTTACTCCGATGATCCTGGAAGTCGGCACCAGTACTTTGCCCTGCCAAGATCCGCATTGATGGGGGCCTCCAGGCGTGCGCTGCAATGCAAGACCCGCCAGGCAGGGCAGACGTCTCCCGCCTCTGCCAGCCCCAATGCAGATTTTGCCGACACGGCATTTACACTATCGCCGGCCCGTCCACTTCAGCCACCACCAGTCACTCAGAGGCAGCAGCGTCGCCAGGCTCCCAGCCGCCGCTCAACTTGGTCTCTGACCTGTCCCGAGGGATCGCCAGGGCACAGGGAGCACTCCGCCAGCAACCTCACAAAATGGCGGTTAGCTCCGCCAGGCAACCGGTTCTCGGTCCTCTTCCTCGCCACGCACTGCCGCCGGACAGCGTGTAGCCCCGTACCCGGCTCTCCAGATCACAGCGGTCCGTGCCCACCCCCAGGGTGGCAGTCACTGCCTCCAGGCATGTACCGCAGGGCAGTCTCCAC
Organism: Lissotriton helveticus; assembly: GCF_964261635.1. Taxonomy (NCBI): domain Eukaryota; kingdom Metazoa; phylum Chordata; class Amphibia; order Caudata; family Salamandridae; genus Lissotriton; species Lissotriton helveticus. The sequence goes on from NC_136068.1 coordinate 1,650,757,568, forward strand.
CAGGTCTCAAAGATGCCTCCCGCCTCTGCCAACTTCAATGCGAGCTCTGCCGGTGCGTCCAACAAAGTGTGATCGGCCCGACCACTTAAGCCGCTACCAGTCAGTCGGTGGTAGCAGCGCCGCTGGTACTCCCTGTCTCTGCTCTGTTCGTTCCCCACCTCGCAGGGCCCTTGAGGGATCGCCAGGACCCAGGGAGGGCTCCATCCGGGGCCTCGCAAGATGGTGGTCAGCTCCACCAGCCCTCTGGGTCCCTGTCGTCTTCTGTGCCTTGGACCACTGCCAGACGGGGAGCAGCTGCTCAACTAGTAGCCCTGGTCTCCGCAGTCAATGTCCACCCCATAGGTGATATCCGTAGCTCCCCCGCTCTGCTTTAATTGCTTATAACAGTGGTGGTCAGCCGGAGCTCTCCAAGCACACGTCTCACACCATCGCTGGCTAAGCCACACCCCCATTGCAGAATTTTTTAATGATAAAATACAAACTATTTACAAATCTTTCCCTGCAGTATCTGCTCCCCAGATATTACCTACACCGAGTCCCTCCACCCACCTGTTGGAAACAATGTCCCCGTTGAATCTATGCTCACTTCAGGGGATCCTGAGCCAATTGAAATCTGGAGCACCTTCTAATGTTGCCCCCCCCCCTAGCATTTTGAATCTAGTCTCTGAGACTGTAGCACCAGTGATTTTAGAAGTAATCAACGCTTCTCTAGGAAAGGGACTAGTATCTCCCCTTTGGAAACAGGCTTTGGTTAGATCTCTTTAAAAAAAAAATGGATCCAGAGTCATTAGCTAATTACCGCCCAATTTCGTTGCTCCCAGGAATAGGGGAACTGGCTGAGAAGCATGTAAATTCCACAATTTCAACATTCCTGGAGAACTTCAGAAAAAGGGAACAGGGGTGCAGAAAGAAGCAAAACAGGTGCAGAAAGAAACAACAGAGGTACAGAAAGAAGCAAGAGAATTGATAAAACAGACAGACAAGAGAGTTGCAGAAAGAAACAAGATAGGTGCAGAGAAAAGGAAGAGAAGTGCAGAAAGGGGCAAGACAGGTGCAGAAAGGGGTAAGACAGGTGCAGAAAGAGCCAAGAGAGGTGCAGAAAGAGGCAAGTGAGGTACAGAAAGAGGCAAAGGGGAACAGAAAGAGGGACGAGAAGTGCAGAAAGTTGGAAGAGATATGCAGAAAGAGGGAACAGGGGTACATAAAGAGGCAAGAGTGGTGCCGAAAGAAGCAAGACAGGTGTAGAAAGAAGATAGGTGCAGAAAGAAGCAACAGAGGTGAGAAAGAGGCTAGAGAGGTGCAGAAAGAGGCAAGAGAAGTGCAGTAAGAAGCAACATATGTGCAGAAAGAGGCAAGAAAGGTACAGAAAGAGGCACGAGAAGTGCTGAAAGAAGCAATAGAGGTGCAGAAAGAAGCAAGAGAAGTGATGAAACAGACAAGAGAGTTGCAGAAAGAAACAAGAACGGTGCAGGAGAAAGAAAGAGAAGTGTAGAAAGAGGCAAGTGAGATGCAGAAATAGGCAAGACAGGTGCAGAAAGAGGAAAGAGAGGTGCAGAAAGAGGCAAGTGAGGTGCAAAAAGAAGAAAAGGGGAAGCGGAAAGAGGGCATAGGGGTACAGAAAGAGGGGTCCAGAAAGAAGCAAGACAGGTACAGAAAGAGGGAAAATGGGGCGCAGAAAGCGGGAAGCGAAGTGATGAAACAGACAAAAGAGTTGCGTAAAGAAACAAGAAAGGTGCAGAAAAAAGGAAGGGAAGTATAGAAAGAGGCAAGTGAGATGCAGGCACAGAGAAGAGAGGTGTAGAAAGAGGCACGTGAGGTACAGAAACACACAAGAGAAGTGCACAAAGAAGCAACAGAGGTGCAGAAGGAGGCAAGAGAACTGCAGAAAGAGGCAAGAAAGTTGCACAAACAGCAAACATGGTGCAGAAAGATGTAAAAGGGGTGCCGACAGAGGCAAGCGAGGTGTAGAAATAGGGAAGAGGAGTGCAGAAAGAGGCAAGAGGGGTACAGAAAGATAGAAGAGGGGTGCAGAAAGAGGCAAGAGAGGTGCAGAAAGAAGCAACAGAGGTGCAGAAAGAAGCAAGAGAAATTATGAAACAGACAAGAGAGTTGCAGAAAGGAAAATTAAAGGTGCAGAAAAAAAGGAAGAGAAGTGCAGAAAGAGGCAAGTGAGATACATAAAGAGGCAGGACTGGTGCAGAAAGAGGCAAGAGAGGTACAGAAAGAAGCAAGTGAGGTGCAGAAACAGACACAGGGGTGCAGGGAAAGGGAAGAGAAGTGCAGAAAGGGGGAAGAGATGTGCAGAAAGAGAGAACAGGGGTACAGAAAGAGGCATGAGAAGTGCACAAAGAAGCCACAGAGGTATAGAAGGAGGCAAGAGAACTGCAGTAAGAGGCAAGAAAGTTGCACAACAAGGCAAACAATGTACAGAAAGATGGAACAGGTGTGCAGACAGGCAAGAGAACTGCAGAAAAAAGGGAAGAGGGTGCAGAAAGAGGCAGGAGAGGTGGAGAAAAAAGCAAGAGAGGTGTAGAAAGAGACAAGAGAAGTGCAGAAAGAATGAACAGAGGTGCAGAAAGAGACAAGAGGAGTGCAGAAATGGTAAGAGAAGTACAGGAAGAAACAACAGAGGTGCAGAAAGAGGCAAGAGAACAGCAGAAAGGGGAAACAGGAATACAGCAAGAGGAAAGAGAGGTGCGGAAAGAGGAAATAGGGTTGCAAAAAGAGGCAAGAGGGGTGCAGAAAGTGGCAAGAGAAGCGCAGAAAAAACCAACAGAGGTGCAGAAAGAGGAGCTAGAGGTGCAGACAGAGGAAATAGGTGTACAAAAACAGGAAGGAGAGGTAAAGAAAAAGGGAACAAGGGTACAGAAAAAGGAAAGAGAGGTGCAGAAAAAGGAAAGAGGGGTGCAGAAAGAGGCAAGAGGGCTGCAGAAAGAAGTACAAGTGGTGTTGAAAAAAGCAACAGAAGTGCAGAAAGAAACAGAGGTGCAGAAAGAGGCAAGAGAACAGCAGAAAAAGGGAACAGGGGTGTAGAAAGAAGCACAATAGGTAAGGAAAGAAGCAAGAGAAGTGTTGTGAGAAGCAACAGAGGTGCAGAAAGAGGCAAGAGGGGTGCAAAAAGTAGCAAGAGAAGCGCAGAAAAAACCAACAGAGGTGCAGAAAGAGCCAATAGAGGAGCAGAAAGAGGAAATAGAGGTACAGAAACAGGAAGGAGAGGTACAAAAAAAGGGAACAAGGCTACAGGAAGAGGAAAGAGAGGTGCAGAAAAAGGAAAGAGGGGTGCAGAAAGAAGTACAAGTGGTGCAGACAAAAACGAGAGAAGTGCAGAAAGAAGCAACAGAGGCGCAGAAAGAGGCAAGAGAACAGCAGAAAAAGGGAACGGGGTGCAGAAAGAAAAAGAGAGGTACACAAAGAGGAAATAGGGGTGCAGAAAGAGGCAAGAGGGGTGCAGAAAAGAAACAAGAGGTGTAGAAAGAAGCAAGAGAAGTGCAGAAAGAATAAACAGAGGTGGAGAAAGAGGCAAGAGGCGTACAGAAAGTGGCAAGAGAAGTGCAGTAAAAAACAACAGAAGTGCTGAAAGAGGCAAGAGAGGTGCAGAAAGAGGAAAAAGAGTTACAGAAACAGGAAGGATAGGTAAAGAAAAGGGGAACAAAGGTACAGAAAGAGGCAAGAGAGGTGCAGGAAGAGTGCAGAGGGGTGTAGAGAGAGGTAAGAAGGGTACAGAAAGAAGCAACAGAGGTGTGTAAAGAGGCAAGAGAATAGATGAAAGAGACAAGAGAGTTACGGAAACAGGCAACAGCTTTGAAGAAAGAGACAAAAGAAGTGCTTGAAGAAGCAACAGAGGTGCAGAAAGAAGCAGGAGAAGTGATGACATAGAGAAGAGATTTGCAGAAAGAAACAAGAAAAGTGCAGAAAAAAGGAAGGGAAGTGCAGAAAGAGGCAAGGCAGGTGCAGAAAGAGGCAGGAGAGGTGCAGAAAGAGGTAAGTGAGGTACAGACAGAGGCAAGATTGATACAGACAGAGGCAAGAGGGGTACAGAAAGAGGGAAGAAAAGTGCAGAAATAGGGAAGAGAAGTGCAGAAAGAGGGAAAAGAGATATAGAAGGAGGCAAAAGGGGTTCAGAAATAAGCAACAGAGGTGCCGAAAGAAACAAGAGAAGTACAGAAAGAGGCAAGAGAGGTACAGAAATAGAGAAGAGGGGAGAAGAAAGAGAGAAGAGGGGTGCAGAAAGAAGCAAGGGGATGCAAAAAGAAAACAGGAGTGGGCGCACTCTGCTCCACCTCTCAGCTGGATTGCCCCTGTGCATACTGGGTCATGCAGTTCGTTTGTCTTCGCACATGGAAAAGAAAGGGTTTGTAAGTATTTCACCAGGTTTGGTGTAAGTAGGTACTTGTTGTCTCCAGGCATCTCTAGACACGAGCATCGACTCGTGTTTCTGGATCAATATCCTTAATCAGTAGAGATAGGTAATGAGGCCGCTGAATAGGCTGCCCAACGAACAGTCACAGGCTTAGATGCCTACCGGGCACGCAGGTGCAGCACCACTAGCTCGTCAGCTAGGTAGGCTCACGGGAGCCCTTAAACAGTAAACAGAATTGGGCGCACTCTGCTCCACCTCTCAGCTGGATTGCCCCCGTGCATACTGGGTCATGCAGTTTGTTTGTCTTCGCACATGGAAATGAAAGGGTTTGTAAGTATTTCACCAGGTTTGGTGTAAGTAGGTACTTGTTGTCTCCAGGCATCTCTAGACACAAGCATCAACTCGTGTTTCTGGATCAATATCCTTCATCAGTAGAGATAGGTAATGAGGCCGCTGAATAGGCTGCCCAACGAACAGTCACAGGCTTAGATGCCTATCGGGCGCGCAGGTGCAGCACCACTAGCTCGTCAGCTGGGGAGGCTCACGGGAGCCCTTAAACAGTTAACAGGATTGGGCGCACTCTGCTCCACCTCTCAGCTGGATTGCCCCTGTGCACACTGGGTCATGCAGTTCGTTTGTCTTCGCACATGGAAAAGAAAGGGTTTGTAAGTATTTCACCAGGTTTGGTGTAAGTAGGTACTTGTTGTCTCCAGGCATCTCTAGACACGAGCATCAACTCGTGTTTCTGGATCAATATCCTTCATCAGTAGAGATAGGTAATGAGGCCGCTGAATAGGCTGCCCAACGAACAGTCACAGGCTTAGATGCCTACCGGGCGCGCAGGTGCAGCACCACTAGCTTGTCAGCTAGGGAGGCTCACAGGAGCCCTTAAACAGTAAACAGGATTGGGCGCACTCTGCTCCACCTCTCAGCTGGATTGCCCCTGTGCATACTGGGTCATGCAGTTTGTTTGTCTTCGCACATGGAAAAGAAAGGGTTTGTAAGTATTTCACCAGGAAGGATATTGATCCAGAAACACGAGTCGATGCTCGTGTCTAGAGATGCCTGGAGACAACAAGTACCTACTTACACCAAACCTGGTGAAATACTTACTCCCGTGAGCCTCCCTAGCTGACGAGCTAGACAGACAGAAAGAGGAAACAGAGGTGCAGAAAAAGGAAAGAGGGGTGCAGAAAGAGGCAAGAGGGTACAGAAAGTGGCAAGTAACGGTAAAAAGATGGAAGAGGCAAAAAAAGTGATGAAACAGACAAGAGAGTTGCAGAAACAGGTAAAAGAAGTGCAGAAAGATGCAAAAAAAAGTGCCCAAAGAAGCAACAGAGGTAAAGAAAGAAGCAAGAGAAGTGATGAAACTGACAAGAGAGTTGCAGATGGAACAAGAAAGGTGCTGAAAAAGGACGAGAAGTGCAGAAAGAGGCAAATGAGATGCAGAAACAGAGAAGAGAGGTGCAGAAAGAGGCTAGTGAGATTCAGAAACACGCATGATAAGTGCACAAAGAAGCAACAGAGGTGCAGAAGGAGGCAAGAGAACTGCATAAAGAGGCAAGAAAGTTGCAAAAACAGGCAAACAAGGTGCAGAAAGATAGAACAGGGGTGCCGACAGAAGCAAGAGAGATGCAGAAATAGGGAAGCAGGGTGTAGAAAGGCAACAGGGGTACAGAAACTTGAAAGAGAAGTGCCAAAAGAAGCAAGAAGCGTGCAGAAAGAACCAACAGAGGTGCAGAAAAAGGCGCGAGGAGTGCAGAGGAGGGCAGAAAGAAACATAGAGGTGAAGAAAGAAGCAAGAGAAGTGACGAAACAGACAAGAGAGTTGCACTAAGAAACAAGAAAGGTGCAGAAAAAAGAAAGAGAAGTGCAGAAAGAGGCCAGACAGGTGCAGAAAGAGTAAGGAGAAGTGCAGAAAGAGACAAGAGAAGTGCACACAGAGGGAGGAGGGATGCAGAAAGAGGGAAGAGGGGTACAGATTGGTGAGGGGGTACATAAAGAAGGTAGAGAGGTAGAGAAAGAAGGAAGAGATGTGCCCAAAGAAGCAACAGAGGTGCCGATTGAGGCAGGAGAACTGCAGAAAGAGGAAAGACAGTTACACACATAGGCAAACAAGGTGCAGAAAGTTTGAACAGGTATGCAGACAGAGGCAAGAGAACTGCAGAAAAAGGAAACAGGGGTGCAGAAAGAGGCAAGTGAGGTGCAGAAAGTGGGAACAGGAGTGCAGAAAGAGGCAAGAGAGGTGCAGAAAAAAGCAAGAGAAGTGCAGAAAGAACTATGAGAGGTGTAGAAAGAGGCAAGAGGGGTGCAGAAAGAGGAAAGAGACATGCAGAAAGAACCAACAGAGGTACAGAAAGAGGCAAGAGAGGTGCAGAAAAAGGCATGAGAGGTACAGAAACAGGCAATAGAGGTCCATAAAGAGGGAACGGGTGCAGAAAGAGGCAAGAGAGGTACAGAAAGAGGGAAGAGGAGTGCAGAAAGAGGCTAGAGGGGTACAGAAAGAAAGAAGAGGGGTGCAGAAAGAGGCAATATGCGTGTAGAAATAAGCAAGACAGGAGCAGAAAGAAGCATCAGAGGTGCAGAAAGCAAGAGAAGTGATAAAACTGAAAAGAGAGTTGCAGAAAGAAACAAAAAAGGAAGAGAAGTGCAGAAAGAGGCAAGTGAGATGCAGAAAGAGGCAAAGGGGCGCAGAAAGAGGGAAGAGAAGTGCAAAAATAGGGGAGAGACAGGCAGAAAGAGGGTACAGGGATACAGAAAGAGGCAAGAGGGGTTCAGAAAGAAGTAAGACAGGTGCTGAAAGAAGACAAGTGCAGAAAGAAGCAACAGAGGTGCGGAAAGAGTCAAGAGAGGTGCAGAAAGAGGCACGAGAAGTGCTGAAAGAAGCAACAGAGATGCAGAAAGAAACAAGAGAAGTGATGAAACAGATAAGAGAGTTGCAGAAAGAAACAAGAAAGGTACAGGAAAAAGGAAGAGAAGTGCAGAAAGAGGCAAGTGAGATGCAGAAACAGAGAAGAGAGGTGCAGAAAGAGGCAACATGCAAAGAGGAGTGCACAAAGAAGCAACAGAGGTCCAGAAGGAGGCAAGCGAACTGCAGAAAATGGCCAGAAAGTTGCACAAACAGGCAAATAAAGTGCAGAAAGGTGGAAAAGGGGTGCTGACAGAGGCAAGAGAGGTGCAGAAATAGGGAAGCGGGGTGCAGAAAGAGGCAAGCGGGGTGCAGAAAGAGGCAACAGAGGAGTGCAGAAAGAGACATAGAAGTGAAGAAAGAAGCAAGAAAAGTGACAAAACAGTCAAGAGAGTTGCACGAAGAAAAAAGAAAGGTGCAGAACAAAGGAAGAGAAGTGCAGAAAGAGGCAAGTGAGGTGCAGACAGAGGCACGAGGGGTGCAGAAAGAGGGTAGAGAAGTGCAGAAAAAAACAACAGTGGTCCAGAAAGCGGCAAGGGAGGTGCACAAAGAGGGAAGAGGGATGCAGAAAGAGGGACGAAGGGTACAGAAATGCAAGGGGGTACAGAAAGAGGGAAGAGAGGTACAGAAAAAAGCAAGTGAAGTGCACAAAGAAGCAACAGATAACGAGAAGGCCAGGAGATTGAAGTCAATAACAACCCTGATGCCTAGCCCATACCTGATGGTTACAATTTTACGAGAACTGCCTATGTATTTGCATATCTGTGATGTTGATGGAACTCTGTGTTTCTCATTGAAGAGTCTACTACAATATCTTCTGCTAAATCCTGTAACTTGCTGCCCGCAATTGAGCATACTTCATGCATTAACAACTCCTTTTTCCAAGTGTATGTTTTTTCTTTGCAGTCAGTGAAATGAAAAATAAAGTTAAAAAAAGAAGCAACAGAGGTGCAGAAGGAGGCAAGAGAACTGCAGAAAGCAGCAAGAAACGTGCACAAATAGGTAAACACGGTGAAGAAAGATGGAATAGGTGTGCAGACAGAGGCAAGAGAACTGCAGAAGGGAACAGGGGTGCAGAAAGAGGCAAGAGAGGTACATAAAGAGGGAACAGTTGTTCACAGGCACGTGAGGTGCAGAAAGAGGGAAGAGGGGTGTAGAAAGAAACAAGAGAAGTATAGAAAGAACCACCAGCAGTGCAAAAAGAGGCAAGAGAAGTGCAGAAAGAACCAAGAGAGGTGCAGAAAGAGGCACGAGAGGTAAAGAAAGAGGCAAGCGAGGTACAAAAACGGACAAGAGAGGTCCATAAAGAGGTAACAGGTGCAGAAAGAGGCAAGAGAGGTACAGAAAGAGGGAAGAAGAGTGCAGAAAGAGGCACGAGGGGTGCAGAAAGAAAGAAGAGGGGTGCAGAAAGAGGCAAGAGGGATGCAGAAAGAAGCAAGACACATGCAGAAAGACACAAAAGAGGTGCAGAAAGAAGCAAGAGAAGAGATAAAACAGACAGGAGAGTTGCAGAAAGAAACAAGAAAGGTACAGAAAAAAGGAAGAGAAGTACAGAAAGAGGCAAGTGAGATGCAGAAAGAGGCAAGACAGGTACAGAAAGAGGCAAGAGAGGTGCAGAAAGAAGATAAGTGCAGAAGGAAGAGATGCACAGAGATGAGGCACGAGAAGTGTTGAAAGAAGCAACAGAGGTGCAGAAAGAAGCAAGCTGGGTACAGAAAGAGGCACGAGAGGTGCAGGAAGAGGTAAGTGAGGTGCAGAAAGAGTCAAAGGGGGAGCAGAAAGAGGGAACAGGGGTACAGAAAGAGGGAACAGAGGAGCAGAAAAAGGAAAGAGGGGTGCAGAAAGAGGCAAAGGGGGCGCAGAAAGAGGGAAGCGAAGTGATGAAACAGACAAGAGAGTTGCATATAGAAACATGAAAGGTGCAGAAAAAAGGAAGACAAATGCAGAAAGAGGAAACTGAGGTGCAGAAACACGCAAAAGAAGTGCACAAAGAAGCAACAGAGGTGCAAAAGGAGTCAAGAGAACTTCAGAAAGAGACAGGAAAGTTTCACAAACAGGCAAACAAGTTGCAGAAAAATGGAACAGCGGTGCTGACAGAGGCAAGCGAGGTGCAGAAATAGGGAAGAGGGGTGCAGAAAAAGGCATAAGGGGTGCAGTAATTTGCTAGAGAAGTGCCGAAAGAAGCAAGAGGAGTGCAGAAAGAACCAACAGAGGTGCAGACATTTGCAAGAGAAGTGCCGAAGGAAGCACGAGGAGTGCAGAAAAAACCAACCGAGGTACAGAAAGAGGAAGGGGGAGTGCAGAAAGAGACATAGAGGTGAAGAAAGAAGCAAGATAAGTGATGAAAATGACAAGAAAGTTGCTCACAGAAACAAGACAGGTGCAGAAAAAAGGAAGAGAAGTGCATAATGAGGCAAGACAGGTGCAGAAAGAGGCAGGAGTGGTGCAGAAAGAAGCAAGTGGGGTGCAGACAGAGGCATGAGAGGTGCGGAGAGAGGGAAGAGAAAAGGTGTAGAAAAAAACAACAGTGGTGCAGAAAGAGGCAGATAAGTGCAGAAAGAGGCAAGGGAGGTGCAGAAATAGGAAAGAGGGATGCAGAAAAAGGGAAGACAAATGCAGAAAAAACAACAGTGGTGTAAAAAGAGGCACAATAAGTGCAGAAAGAGGCAAGGGATGTGCACAAATAGGGAATGCAGAAAGAGGGAAGAGGGGTACAGAAAGGCAAGGGGGATACAGAAAGATGGAAGAGAAATATGGAAAGAAGCGAGAGAAGTGCAACAAAAAAAACAACCGAGGTGCAGAATGAGGCTAGAGAGGTGCAGAAAGAGGAAATAGAGGTACAGAAACAGGAAGGATAGGTAAAGAAAAAGGGAACAAGGGTGCACAAAGAGGCAAGAGAGGTGCAGAAAGCTCGCTAGAGGGGTGTAGAGAGAGGTAAGAAGGGTACCGAAAGAAGTAACAGAGGTGCAGAAAGAAGCAAGAAAAGTGATTAAAGAGACAAGAGACGGAAACAGGCAACAGAAGTGACGAAAGAGGCAACATAAGTTTTATTTATTTTTATTTTAGAAGTTTTCTATAGTGCTGTCAAGACCCGAAGGTATCAGAGCGCTTTACAGTGGGAACAAAATATATAAACAACAGAAACAAGACATGTGAGCGATAGACAATGAACGAGTGACATAGTATAGACAGGCATATATGTCATGTAGAGCATCTTTGGTTTCATGGTGGCCGACTGTCCCATGTTGTCGACCACAAAGAGAACGGGTAAGGAAGGGATTTGAGTTGACTTTTGAATTCCACAAAGGAGGGTATGGTCCTGATGTGCGGAGGGATGGAATTCCAAATTTTGGGGGCGTTTCCAGTGAAAGAGCAGTCCGCTGTTCTTTTCTTTCTGGTTTTAGATGGGATGAGTAGGAGGGAGTTAGAGCTTCTCAGATTTCTGGCTTGAACTGCCTTTTTGAGATTTTTTGCCAGGTAATCGGGTTTGCCTGTATGTAGGGCTTTGTGGGTTAGACAGGCCATTCTGAAGCTACTCCGCATTTCTACAGGAAGCCATTTGAGTTCTTTAAGTGCAGGTGAGATATGATCAGATTTTTTGATGCCGGTGATCATTCTGGCTGCCGCATGTAATGTTGTTTTTATCGGTGCTAGATGTGATTTAGGAATTCCTGTTAGGACTGCGTTCTCATAGTCCAATCTTGACAGTACAAGAGATTGTGTGGCCAGTTTGAGATCCTTTATTGGAATATAGGGTTTGATTTTGTTCAGAAGTCCAATGTTAAGGAATGCACTTTTGGCCGAGTTCTTAATGTGTTTCATCATGTTCAGTTTTGGGTCTAAGGTGATGCCTAGAGGTTTGACAGAGTCTGCTAGAGTAAGATTCCCTTTGAGCGCATCAATAGCCTTTAACCATTCAGCGATTTGTGGGTTATCCTCCTTGTTCGAGATGAGGAGTGTCTCGGTCTTGTCTGGATTTAGTTTCAGGTGATTGTTAGTCAGCCAGTCTTGAACATCTTTCAAGATATCGTTTAATCTTTGGATGTCTTTGAGAGAAGTAGTTTCCAAATAGATCTGCGTATCGTCCACGTAGAGAGTACCGTCTTGATGCTGGATAGTGAGATCAAGGAACGGAATACTGTCTTTGTTGTGTGTCAAGGAGAATGTGAGCCCATGAAGTCTTTCCCCTCAGCACCAAGAGGAACCCCCTGGATGCGGAGGTTGATCCGGCGGCTCCGATTATCCATGTCCTCCTGTTTCACTTGTAGCTCTATGTGTTGCTCCTCTAATGCAGCCAGGCTTTGCCACAGTTGTTCCTGGTCCTCCGTGCGGGCATCCACTGTCTTTTCCAACCCATCCACCCTCTCCATCAAGTCTGCAACCTCTTTTCTCAGTTCCCATTTGCATGAGTGAACCTCCGTGCGCATGGAGCCGGTTTCCATCTTGAGTTCAGACATGAAGGAGGCCATAAATGCCTGGGTTACCGGCGTTAAGTCTCCCGCGGCCTGCGGTATCGCCTCAGTGGAGCAGACGATCCCACCTTGCCCCACATTGCCGCCACTGAATTGTCACTGGGGGCCGCTGCCGGAACTTCCTTGGCCCCTCTGGAACGCATCATCACCAGACTTTAAGCATCCCGTAGGCAACTGGGTATCGTGGTCTTTGGGAGGCCGCTGTGACGGACACTGAGAAATTCACCTCCCATACAGAATCGCAGTCTTCCCTGCCTTACAGTGGCTGAAGCTGCCACAGGGGGGTTCCAACATGCAGGACCCTCAACACCGCCTCCAGTCCACCAAGACACTAACCATATCTTGCTGAGATCCGCCGCCTCTCAGCCCTCTCTACGGGCACGATTCACAGAATTAACTTAAGACAAAATCCTAAACTTACTACTTTTGATATTCACAGAATGCACTTACTGCTTTTGGTATTCACCGAATGCACTTACTACTTTTGGTATTCACAGAATGGATTTACGACTACTAACTTTACAACCGCACTCTGGCCGGAACTTCCGGCCCGGAGGCAGAGCGTCCGGCCCGGAGGCGGGGATTCTAGCCGGTGGCAGAGATTTAGACTTGGCCGAAATCTCCATCTCCGGGTCGGAAATCCCACCTCTGGGCCGGAAGCTCCGCCTCCAGGGCAGAAGCTCCGCTTCTGGGTTGGAAGCTCCGCCACCGAGCCAGAATCTCCGGCCCGAGTGCGGACATAAAGTTAGTAGTCGTAAATCCATTCTTCGCACCCCCCTTAAGGCAGACAGACTTTAAGTCCTTTAGATCCAGCAACACACTCTGATCTGCTGAGAGGTATCCATTGCCCCCGTCCGTGACCAGCGCACCGCCTCTGGTACTGGTCAGTTCACGCGCACCTTGGGGTCAGCACCATCTTCACACGGAGGCCCGCACCCCACCTCTACTATGGACCTCGCTGCGCAGCTCCTGACCGCCGACACGTCGTCTCCTTGCAATGTACCTCTTGCTCTCCTCCAGCCAGCCCAGGGGAGATCGCAGGCTCTCTGGGCCTAAGGGCGGGCGACTTGGTGCTTCTAGGCCGCCCCTCATCGATGACTCAGGGTGGCAGGGTTTTCACAGTACACTGGGCCTCTCTGCCGCTCCTCCTACTTGCTGCAGCGCAAATGTCCCACGCACCTCCAACCGGCGCGATGAGTATCCCGGGCCTCCAGGCCACCCCGTGCACAGACCACAAAATGGTGGGACGCTTACCCTGGTTCAGGCATCTCCCCCTCCGTTGCCTGGCTGCCAGTATGCAGCGGCCTTCCACTGTGCCCCTCTACACCCCTCCAGCCGGTGCCACGAGGATTACAGGCTTCCCGGGTGCCGCAACGCGCAGCTTAGTGTCCCCAGGGCCGCCTGATGGAGGAGTCTCAAAATGGCAGGGTGCCTGTGCCTTGCCACTCGCTCATATCCCCCAGCCTCACCGTACCTGCTGCGTACTCCGATGATCCTGGAAGTCGACACCAGTACTTTGCCCTGCCAAGATCCGCATTGATGGGGGCCTCCAGGCGTGCGCTGCAATGCAAGACCCGCCAGGCAGGCCAGACGTCTCCCGCCTCTGCCAGTCCCAATGCAGATTTTGCTGACACGGCTTTTACACTTTCGCCGGCCCGTCCACTTCGGCCACCACAAGTCACTCAGAGGCAGCAGCGTCACCAGGCTCCCAGCCGCCTCTCCACTTGGTCTCTGACCTGTCCCGAGGGATCGCCAGGGCACAGAGAGCACTCCGTCAGCAACCTCACAAAATGGCGGTTAGCTCTGCCAGGCAACCGGTTCTCGGTCCTCTTCCTCACCGTGCACTGCTGCCGGACAGCGTGTAGCCCCGTACCCGGCTCTCCAGATCACAGCGGTCCGTGCCCACCCCGAGGGTGGCAGTCACTGCCTCCAGGCATGTACCGCAGGGCAGTCTCCACCAGGTCTCAAAGATGCCTCCCGCCTCTGCCAACTTCAATGCGGGCTCTGCCGGTGCGTCCAACAAAGTGTCACCGGCCCGACCACTTCAGCCGCTAGCAGTCAGTCGGGGGTAGCAGCGCCGCTGGTCCTCCCTGTCTCTGCTCTGTTCGTTCCCCACCTCGCAGGGCCCTTGAGGGATTGCCAGGACCCAGGGAGGGCTCCATCCGGGGCGTCGCAAGATGGCGGTCAGCTCCACCAGCCCTCTGGGTCCCTGTCGTCTTCTGTGCCTCGGACCACTGCCAGACGGGGAGCAGCTACTCAACTAGTAGCCCTGGTCTCCGCAGTCAATGTCCACCCCATAGGTGACATCCGTAGCTCCCCAGCTCTGCTTTAATTGCTTATAACAGTGGTGGTCAGCCGGAGCTCTCCAAGGACACGTCTCACACCATCGCTGGCTAAGCCACACCCCCATTGCAGAATTTTTTAATGATAAAATACAAACTATTTACAAATCTTTCCCTGCAGTATCTGCTCCCCAAATAGTACCTACATCGAGTCCCTCCACCCACCTGTTGGAAACAATTTCCCGATTGAATCTATCCTCACTTCAGGGGATCCTGAGCCGATTGAAATCTGGAGCACCTACTGATGTTGCCGAGGGATGCACAAAGAGGCAAGTGGGGTGCAGAAAGTGGCAAGAGAAGCGCAGAAAAAACCAACAGAGGTGCAGAAAGAGGAAATAGAGGTGCAGACAGAGGAAATAGAGGTACAAAAACAGGAAGGAGAGGTAAAGAAAAAGGGAACAAGGGTACAGAAAAAGGAAAGAGAGGTGCAGAAAATGGAAAGGGGGTGCAGAAAGAAGCAAGAGGGCTGCAGAAAGAAGTACAAGTGGTGTTGAAAAAAGCAACAGAAGTGCAGAAAGAAACAACAGAGGTGCAGAAAGAGGCAAGAGAACAGCAGAAAAAGGGAACGGGGGTGTAGAAAGAAGCACAATAGGTAAAGAAAGAAGCAAGAGAAGTGCAGTAAGAAGCAACAGAGATGCAGAAAGAGGCAAGAGGGGTGCAAAAAGTAGCAAGAGAAGCGCAGAAAAAACCAACAGAGGTGCAGAAAGAGGCGATAGAGGAGCAGAAAGAGGAAATAGAGGTACAGAAACAGGAAGGAGAGGTAAAGAAAAAGGGAACAAGGGTACAGGAAGAGGAAAGAGAGGTGCAGAAAAAAAGGAAAGAGGGGTGCAGAAAGAAGTACAAGTGGTGCAGAAAAAAACAAGAAAAGTGCAGAAAGAAGCAACAGAGGTGCAGAAAGAGGCAAGAGAACAACAGAAAAAGGGAACAGGGGTGCAGAAAGAAAAAGAGAGGTACACAAAGAGGAAATAGGGGTGCAGAAAGAGGCAAGAGGGGTGCAGAAAGAAACATAAGAGGTATAGAAAGAAGCAAGAGAAGTGCAGAGAGAATCAACAGAGGTGGAGAAAGAGGCAAGAGGCGTACAGAGAGTGGCAAGAGAAGTGCAGTAAAAAACAACAGAAGTGCAGAAAGAGGCAAGAGAGGTGCAGAAAGAGGAAGGAGAGTTACAGAAACTGGAAGGATAGGTAAAGAAAAAGGGAACAAAGGTACAGAAAGAGGCAAGAGAGGTGCAGGAAGAGGGCAGAGGTGTGTAGAGAGAGGTAAGAAGGGTACAGAAAGAAGCAACATAAGTGTGGAAAGAGGCAAGAGAATTGATGAAAGAGACAGGAGAGTTACGGAAACAGGCAACAGCAGTGAAGAAAGAGGCAAAAGAAGTGCTTGAAGAAGCAACAGAGGTGCAGAAAGAAACAGGAGAAGTGATGACATAGAGAAGAGATTTGCAGAGAGAAACAAGAAAGGTGCAGAAAAAAGGAAGGGAAGTGCAGAAAGAGGCAAGACAGGTGCAGAAAGAGGCGGGAGAGGTACAGAAAGAGGTAAGTGAGGTACAGACATAGGCAAGAGGGGTACAGACAGAGGCAAGAGGGGTACACAAAGAGGGAAGACAAGTGCAGAAATAGGGAAGAGAAGTGCAGAAAGAGGGAAAAGACATGCAGAAAGAGGGAAGGGGGTATAGAAGGAGGCAAAAGGGGTTCAGAAATAAGCAACAGAGGTGCCGAAAGAGACAACAGAAGTGCAGAAAGAGGCAAGAGAGGTGCAGAAAGAGGAAACAGAGTTACAGAAACAGGAAGGCTAGGTAAAGAAAAAGGGAACAAAGGTGCAGAAATAGGCAAGAGAGGTGCAGGAAGAGTGCAGAGGGGTGTAGAGAGAGGTAAGAAGGGTACAGAAAGAAGCAACAGAGGTGTGGAAAGAAGCAAGAAAATTGATGAAAGAGACAAGAGAGTTATGGAAACAGGCAACAGCAGTGAAGAAAGAGGCAAAAGAAGTGCTCGAAGAAGCAACAGAGGTGCAGAAAGAAGCAAGAGAAGTGATGACATAGAGAAGAGATTTGCAGGAAGAAACAAGAAAGGTGCAGAAAAAAAGGAAGGAAAGTGCATATAGAGGCAAGACAGGTGCAGAAAGAGGTGGGAGAGGTGCAGAAAGAGGTAAGTGAGGTACAGACCGAGGCAAGAGGGATACAGACAAGGCAAGAGGGGAACAGAAAGAGGGAGGACAAGTGCAGAAATAGGGAAGAGAAGTGCAGAAAGAGGGAAGGGGGTATAGAAGGAGGCAAAAGGGGTTCAGAAATAAGCAACAGAGGTGCCGAAAGAAGCAAGAGAAGTACAGAAAGAGGCAAGAGAGGTACAGAAAGAGAGAAGAGGGGAGAAGAAAGGGAGAAGAGGGGTGCAGAAAGAAGCAAGGGGATGCAAAAAGAAAACAGTATGGGGCGCACTCTGCTCCACCTCTCAGCTAGATTGCCCCTGTGCATACTGGGTCATGCAGTTCGTTTGTCTTCGCACATGGAAAAGAAAGGGTTTGTAAGTATATCACCAGGTTTGGTGTGCGTAGGTACTTGTTGTCTCCAGGCATCTCTAGACACGAGCATCGACTCGTGTTTCTGGATCAATATCCTTCGTCAGTAGAGATAGGTAATGAGGCCGCAGAATAGGCTGCCCAACGAACAGTCACAGGCTTAGATGCCTACCGGGCGCGCCGGTGCAGCACCACTAGCTCGTCAGTTAGGGAGGCTCACGGGAGCCCTTAAACAGTAAACAGGACTGGGCGCACTCTGCTCCACCTCTCAGCTGGATTGCCCCTGTGCATACTGGGTCATGCAGTTCGTTTGTATTCGCACATGGAAAAGAAAGGGTTTGTAAGTATTTCAACAGGAAGGATATTGATCCAGAAACACAAGTCGATGCTCGTGTCTAGAGATGCCTGGAGACAACAAGTACCTACTTACACCAAACCTGGTGAAATACTTACTCATGTGAGCCTCCCTAGCTGACGAGCTAGACAGACAGAAAGAGGAAACAAAGGTGCAGAAAAAGGAAAGAGGGGTGCTGAAAGAGGCAAGAGGGTGCAGAAAGTGACAAGTAATGGTAAAAAGATGGAAGAGGCAAAAGAAGTGATGAAACAGGCAAGAGAGTTGCAGAAACAGGTAAAAGAAGTGCAGAAAGATGCAAGAAAAGTGCCCAAAGAAGCAACAGAGGTAAAGAAAGAAGCAAGAGAAGTGATGAAACTGACAAGAGAGTTGCAGATGGAACAAGAAAGGTGCATAAAAAGGAAGAGAAGTGCAGAAAGAGGCAAGTGAGATGCAGAAACAGAGAAGAGAGGTACAGAAAGAGGCAAGTGAGAATCAGAAACACGCATGAGAGGTGCACAAAGAAGCAACCGAGCTGCAGAAGGAGGCAAGAGAACTGCAGAAAGAGGCAAGAAAGTTGCACAAACAGGCAAACAAGGTGCAGAAAGATAGAACAGGGGTGCCGACAGAGGCAAGAGAGATGCAGAAATAGGGAAGCAGGGTGTAGAAAGGCAACAGGGGTATAGAAACTTGCAAGAGAAGTGCCAAAAGAAGCAAGAGGCGTGCAGAAAGAACCGACAGAGGTGCAGAAAAAGGCGTGAGGAGTGCAGAAAGAAACATAGAGGTGAAGAAAGAAGCAAGAGAAGTGACGAAACAGACAAGAGAGTTGCACGAAGAAACAAGAAAGGTCCAGAAAAAAGAAAGAGAAGTGCAGAAAGAGGCCAGACAGGTGCAGAAAGAGTAAGGCGATGTGCAGAAAGAACAAGGGAAGTGCGGACAAAGCATGAGGGGTGCAGAAAGAGGGAAGAGAAGTGCAGAAAAAAACAACGGTGGTGCAGAAAGAGGCAAGGGACGTGCACAAAGAGGGAGGAGGGATGCAGAAATAGGGAAGAGGGGTACAGATTGGTGAGGGGGTACATAAAGAAGGTAGAGAGGTAGAAAAAAAAGGAAGAGATGTGCCCAAAGAAGCAACAGAGGTGCAGAATGAGGCAGGAGAACTGCAGAAAGAGGCAAGACAGTTACACACATAGGCAAACAAGGTGTAGAAAGATTGAACAGGTATGCAGACAGAGGCAAGAGAACTGCAGAAAAAGGAAACAGGGGTGCAGAAAGAGGCAAGTGGGGTGCAGAAAAGGGAACAGGAGTGCAGAAAGAGGCAAGAGAGGTGCAGAAAAAAGCAAGAGAGGTGGAGAAAGAAGCAAGAGAAGTGCAGAAAGAACTACGAGAGGTGTAGAAAGAGGCAAGAGGGGTGTAGAAAGAGGCAAGAGACATGCAGAAAGAACCAACAGAGGTACAGAAAGAGGCAAGAGATGTGCAGAAAAAGGCAAGAGAGCTACAGAAACAGGCAAGAGAGGTCCAAAAAGAGGGAACGGGTGCAGAAAGAGGCAAGAGAGGTACAGAAAGAGGGAAGAGGAGTGCAGAAAGAGGCTAGAGGGGTACAGAAAGAAAGAAGAGGGGTGCAGAAATAAGCAAGACAGGAGCAGAAAGAAGCAACAGAGGTGCAGAAAGCAAGAGAAGTGATAAAACAGAAAAGAGAGTTGCAGAAAGAAAAAAAAAAGGAAGAGAAGTGCAGAAAGAGGCAAGTGAGATGCAGAAAGAGGCATAGGGGCGCAGAAAGAGGGAAGAGAACTGCAAAAAGAGGGAAGAGACAGGCAGAAAGAGGGTACAGGGATACAAAAAGAGGCAAGAGGGGTTCAGAAAGAAGTAAGACAGGTGCTGAAAGAAGACAAGTGCAGAAAGAAGCAACAGAGGTGCGGAAAGAGGCAAGAGAGGTACAGAAACAGGCAAGAGAGGTGCAGAAAGAGGCACGAGAAGTGCTGAAAGAAACAACAGAGATGCAGAAAGAAACAAGAGAAGTGATGAAACAGACATGAGAGTTTCAGAAAGAAACAAGAAAGGTACAGGAAAAAGGAAGAGAAGTGCAGAAAGAGGCAAGTGAGATGCAGAAACAGAGAAGAGAGGTGCAGAAAGAGGCAACATGCAAAGAGGAGTGCACAAAGAAGCAACAGAGGTGCAGAAGGAGGCAAGAGAACTGCAGAAAGAGGCCAGAAAGTTGCACAAACAGGCAAACAAGGTGCAGAAAGGTGGAACAGGGGTGCTGACAGAGGCAAGAGAGGTGCAGAAATAGGGAAGCGGGGTGCATAAAGAGGCAAGCGGGGTGCAGAAAGAGGCCACAGAGGTGCAGAAAGAGGCAGGAGGAGTGCAGAAAGAGACATAGAAGTGAAGAAAGAAGCAAGAAAAGTGACAAAACAGTCAAGAGAGTTGCACGAAGAAAAAAGAAAGGTGCAGAACAAAGGAAGAGAAGTGCAGAAAGAGGCAAGACAGCTACAGAAAGAGGCAGGAGTAGTGCAGAAAGAGGCAAGTGAGGTGCAGACAGAGGCACGAGGGGTGCAGAAAGAGGAAAGAGAAGTGCAGAAAAAAACCACAGTGGTGCAGAAAGAGGCAAGGGAGGTGCACAAAGAGGGAAGAGGGATGCAGAAAGAGGGACGAGGGGTACAGAAATGCAAGGGGGTACAGAAAGAAGCAAGAGAAGTGCACAAAGAAGCAACAGATAACGAGAAGGCCAGGAGATTGAAGTCAATAACAACCCTGATGCCTAGCCCATACCTGATGGTTACAATTGTACGAGAACTGCCTATGTATTTGCATATCTGTGATGTTGATGGAACTCTGTGTTTCTCATTGAAGAGTCTACTACAATATCTTCTGCTCATTCCTGTAACTTGCTGCCCGCAATTGAGCATACTTCATGCATTAACAACTCCTTTTTCCAAGTGTATGTTTTTTCTTTTCAGTCAATGAAATGAAAAATAAAGTAAAAAAAAAGAAGCAACAGAGGTGCAGAAGGAGGCAAGAGAACTGCGGAAAGAGGAAAGAAACTTGCACAAATAGGTAAAGACGGTGCATAAAGATGGAACAGGTGTGCAGACAGAGGCAAGAGAACTGCAGAAGAAGGGAACAGGGGTGCAGAAAGAGGCAAGAGAGGTACAGAAAGAGGGAACAGTTGTTCAGAAACAGGCAAGTGAGGTGCAGAAAGAGGGAAGAGGGGTGTAGAAAGAAACAAGAGAGTGTAGAAAGAACCACCGGCAGTGCAGAAAGAAGCAAGAGAAGTGCAGAAAGAACCAACAGAGGTGCAGAAAGAGGCAAGAGAGGTGAAGAAAGAGGCAAGCGAGGTACAAAAACGGACAAGAGAGGTAACAGGTGCAGAAAGAGGCAAGAGAGGTACAGAAAGAGGGAAGAAGAGTGCAGAAAGAGGCACGAGGGGTGCAGAAAGAAAGAAGAGGGGTGCAGAAAGAGGCAAGAGGGATGCAGAAAGAAGCAAGACACGTGCAGAAAGACACAAAAGAGGTGCAGAAAGAAGCAAGAGAAGTGATGAAACAGACAGGAGACTTGCAGAAAGAAACAAGAAAGGTGCAGACAAAAGGAATCATGTACAAAGATTCATATCTCTTTTTGACTACACACGAACAACAGGAGACCCTATGGCGCTTATCCTTCTAGACGCGGAGAAGGCTTTTGATAGGGTCTCCTGGAAGTTCCTGTGGGAGTCAACGGCTAACTATGGTATTGGTGAGAAATTCATAACTGCAATTCAACGGTTGTATGTAAACCCCAGGGCTAGTGTCTTGATCAATGGGATTTTATCAGAAACTTTCATTATTACAAGAGGGACAAGACAAGGGTGTCCTTGCTCGCCCCTCTTATTCGCGATATATATAGATACATTCATTCGTAGGCTGGAAACTAATATACTAATCTCTCCTATTAGAGTGCGTGACATGGATACAAAATGTTTAGGATATGCTGATGACATCGCCATTGTGACAGGGGACCCTACAAATGCTATGATTTTTTTAAATGTATTTATTACAGATTTATAGAGCGCATGGCTGCCCGTAAGCGTCCCAGCGCTAGTGCTGAAGAAGAAGAGGGGGAAGGGGGGTCTTAAGGAAACAGCCATGTCTTGAGAAGTTTCCGAAAGAGAAGGATGTCAGGTTGGGCCCGAATGTTCAGAGGAAGGGAATTCCATAGTTTGGAGGCGTTGTAGGCGAAGCGACGGCCCCCTGAGCGAGCTTTTTTGATCCTAGGTGTGGAGGTGAGGTGGAGGTGGGATGAACGGAGTGCTCTGTTGGTTGTGTGAGGAATGATGAGATCTTTCAATATAGTAGGGGCCTTTTTATGCAGGATTTTGTGGGTGGTGCAAAGAGCCTTAAAGTGCACTCTTTCTTGGATCGGTAGCCAATGTAGGGACCTGAGGGAGGGTTTGGCCGAGCAACGGTTGCTCGTTCCCGTGAGGAGGCGTGCAGCCGTGTTTTGTACTACTTGGAG
Organism: Lissotriton helveticus; assembly: GCF_964261635.1. Classification (NCBI taxonomy): domain Eukaryota; kingdom Metazoa; phylum Chordata; class Amphibia; order Caudata; family Salamandridae; genus Lissotriton; species Lissotriton helveticus. Next base: position 1,650,778,974 of record NC_136068.1, read on the forward strand.
TTGTGAGATCACCTTTTTAGGAGCTCCAAGGTACAGGGCGTTACCATAGTCCAGGCGGGACAATATTAATCCCTGTATCAGGAGTTTTTGGGATTGAGGGGGGAGCAGGGGAAGAATTTTCCTGCTGGTCCGTAGGAGGCCATAGCAGATACCCGCGGTTTTCCGTGATTGGGTGGAGAAGGTAAGCCCTTCATCCAGCCAGATCCCCAGGCTTTTGATGGCGCATTTGGGAATTGGAGGGGGACCCATGCATGGGGGCCAGAGAGACTCTGGGCGAAAGTGAGATTGATTGCCCATAACCATGATCTCAGTTTTTTGCGATAGAAGCAAAAGCACTACTCTTTGGTAACGCTTCTGGATACAAATTGAACGCGAGTAAGACGCAGATAGTGCTGAATAAAAAGGTCATGATGAGCGACCCTAGAGTAACTGGCAAGGCAACATATCTGGGGGTTAGCATGTGTTCGGATACTGTTCTTTTTATCAATAATAATATAGATCCGCTTATACAACGCACAAAGAAAGATCTGATTAGATTGAATAACCTACACCTAACTATTGGTGGTCGAACTAATGTAGTTAAGATGCTGCATTTACCAAAGTTTTTATATTTCTTCCAGGCTATTTGCATAGAATTTTCCCCACAAATATTTAAAAACATAGACTCACTGTTCTCTAGGTTCGTATGGGGATATAATAGACCACGCAGGGCATGGAAGTGGCTTACTAATCCAAGAGAACGTGGAGGTTGGGCTCTCCCCAACTTCAAGTTATATTACTGGGCCACAGTATTAAGATATAGCATCAGTCTTATAACTGGTAACCAAGGAAGTGGCAACATACCGACACAACAAGAACTTATTCTGGGAGAAGGGGGTGCTGGATGTCTGTGGCGACATGTTAATGATGGCTATTTCAAAAAAGTCAAATTTAAGACAATCAACAACGTTAGCAAAGTTTGGGTGAATGTTAAAAAGCTATTAGGACTAGGTCGGTACTCCAACTATACTCCCTTGTATCAGACTCAGATCTTCCGGAGATATTTCACGATATCTGTATAAAGAACTGGAATGATCTAGGGATTACTAAGCTTGGATGCTTTTTTTCGACTAATGCATTTAAATCCTTTGACGACCTAAAGCTAGAATTTAACATTACCAATAAGGATTTTTTAAAATTCCTTTAAGTGAGAGATTTTTTAATGAGGAAAGGGGGTGGTCGGATCAAACTTCAATCATGTATAGTCATAGAAAACCTACATAAAGAAGTGCCCCTAAAAATTGGGGAGATTTATGCAGCTATGAATGCATTGCTACCAGATGACATGAATAAACATATAGCGGCCTGGCAGATTAAACTTGGGCTGTCTCCCCGAATGTTGGCATATGCATATGAAATGTCACTTTCTTGCTTTATGTCAATTAGGCTCCAAGCACAATATTACAAGGCATATTTTTCGCTATATTATACACCTTCTAAAATAGCAAAATGGGGAACTGGGAAGGGTACAACTTGCCCAATTTGCGCTTTCCCAGCGGCAGACAATATCCATATGTTTGCTTCTTTTAACTCCCTAATTAGTTTGCTCGCCGGAATTTCAAGCTTTCTAACAGAGGTAGCGCACTATGATGTAAACATAACAACAGCAGAAGTCATGCTAGGGGTTGCAAACATTGAAAGGCCAAAACAGATACAAGGGTTAATCTTTGTTGCGATGGGGGTGTTCCGGCTGTGTGTCGCATCAGCTTGGATTGATCCGATACCACCATCACAGGGGCTTAGCTAGAGCTTGTGGCGCCCGGGGCTATCCCTCAGATTGCCGCCCCTGGCATCCGCAGTCCTGTGATTGTGTTAGGAATTTTGAATCTCACCTCGCTGTTAAATTTCGCGCACAAATATTTCTCACATGTATCATTGGAATGCTTGTTTTACATTGGTCTGTTAACTAGTGCAAGTAAGTGTTAACTATCTGATCTCGCAGTTGTAGAGGGCTGCGTACAGCACCCCAGGGCAACTCACTTAATTATACTGGTGTGATTTTTAAAAAATACTTGTAAACATATTTGTCAGCCTGCCTGACTGTGACCGCTATGTGTGTCTCACAGGCTCTCCCGGGGCTTGTCCAGCAATCATGCTATCAGGCACATGCTCACTGCGGCGGCCGGAGTCCGTGAGTCAGTTGACTCTAATGAATTCATGGTATAGGCCTGAGGCAATTGAGATTTGTGTTAGGGCCTCTCACACCCTGTTATAGTCTAGGTCCAGCCAGGTCCCATGTGGGACAGAGAGAGCAGCATGTAGTTTAGTGATTATTCTCTCCTGATTTATTATTTGAGCTCTTTCCAAACAACCGCAACATTCAAACTCACAGTCAGGATCTGTGTGCACTTGTGAAGAAGATGCAAAAACTGGCCCATTGCAAGTATAGCTGGACTTGTTCACAGGGGAGTCAGGGTACAGACATGCTGTATGCCCATAACCACTGCCACAAGCCAGCAACTTTCAGCAAAAGGGTTATGGAGAAATGCCATGCACAGACTACAAAGCAACAGAAGGGTCACAATTCTGAAGTCTGAGGAGTGCTAGATTTCAAATATGAGTGGTCCTGTTGATTGAGGGCACCAACCTCCCTAGCAGCCACTTTATTTGGCAACTATACCCCTATTCATAATGTGCTGACTGACAGGGGGATGTGGGAGGCTGTGGCTTTGGGTAATGATAAGTGTGTATATCACATTCACGTATACACACCTAATATGCCTAACACAGAAAAAAATCATTCTAGTTTGAGGCAACAAACAGCATAAATATTTTTTAAAACTTAACCTACTGGATTAAATCTGTGCGTTCAGATAAAACAATCTACGCACAGATGTGCCTGGTGGGACTTTAGAATAGGCCTTAGTATACATGTTTTTTCTGGGTCGAACCCCCGCAATCAGGGTTGAGGTGGCTGCTCTGTGGTGGCGAAGTTTGTCAGGCTAAGGGCTCGTTTCACGCAGAATGTTACATGTTACACCGACCTGTCGAACACCGAGTAGACACACCCCTCTCCGTGAACAACGATTAACAGTACTCATAGCTGCCAAGGTTTCAGATTGCTGTGTGTGAGATTTTTATAATTTCAGTATAATTATGAGTGACATTTGAATGACTATGAGTGACACTTCCTTGTAAATAAAATCAAGCAATGAAGACGAGTGAAACATAAACATAAACATAAATATCAGAAATTACACCCATTTGAGCAATGAGAAACTCTAAGAAGATCTTTAAACAAATGCTACAAAGCACCAGAGATGGAAAGACAAATCACTAACCTAGTGCCCTTGTAACCTGATTGTGCTGTTTAACCAGGTAAGTAACATCGACTGCTGAGCCCCAGGCTCCTTGGCAATCATGCACAGGACCATCGCTGAGGCTGCTCTATCCCACATGGGGCACCCGGGGCCGAGGAGTCAAACAGGATGTGAGAGCCCCCAACACAGAACTCACAGCTGCCAGTCAGCCTTTACTGCGCAGCAGATAGTCAGGCCGAAGGCTGTATTACTTCAAAAGTGGGGACACAGTAACCAGCAGTAATATAAATAAATACAATCAATTAGCAGTGAGCACACCGGCTGTAGTTTGCTTTTGATAAGTGTAAAATTCACCGGCATGAATTCAGATGTTCTGGTGCACATGCAATAGGCTATCATGCTTGACAGCAGAAACAAAGTCCCCTATGGGTTAACTCCGTTGTGTATTCTCAATCGTCTCTCCAGTTTGAAGCCAGGGGGTTCTAACTACACCGAGTTGGATGTAATTTTCATATTTGTTTTGTTTATCACTCAGATAACTCTGTATCCGAAGTTAAATTTGAAAGAAAGCATGCCGACTTTTGTCGAGGATAGTTGAATGATACTGTTGTTATTGTGAAATGTTCAGTGTAGGTTGTGGTTTGAAAGTAAGGGTACACGTGCATTGATTGCAAAAGCCACGATTTTTGTTATTTATTTTATACTTAGGATTAAAATGTTGACGAAGTTCTAGTGAGTCACGTACCTGCTACACAAGAGAAGTGAAAGGCTCGCCCCGGTTCAGATGCAGGCTTGCTGATGTGAAGTACAAGGCAAATAGTTCACTGAAGGACAAGCATCATCTTCTCTGCTGCTGCGGATCAGACGCTTTACTTCCTGGACCCACTGACTCCGAGTGGCCTTTCTCTCCGTGTCAGATGCCAGGGGCCTTGTTCTTTCATCACGGGTGGCGTCGCTGCCCGGTGGGCTGGAGAGATGGCGGTTCGGCTGGAGCTGAGGGCGGGTTGCTGCTGCCTCAACTTCTTTATTGTTTTTACCTCTTCCGCTAGGGACACGAGCAGGCGGGGGCAGCATAGCTCAGCACCTGTACCGCCGTGACGTGCCACTTATCCCATTAATTTTTGAGAAGACGCAGTACTGGGACTACAGCATTACCCTTCCCTTTACACTGCAATTTAGGCGCGAGGGCTGGCCAAACATTGTGCCCAGGGCCGTCATTGGTAGCGCTTTCGCGCGCTACAAGATTGACGGCCCTGGGACGGTCACGGGACCTACAAACGCGGTACGTCGTGCACCGTACGTGCACTGCAGGCAGCATTTACAACAAAGTAGATGTGCTGCTTGCACTTCACGCCGGGGCCACTGACGGCCCGTTTCGGCGGCCGTTATAATTTATTTGGGGACAGGCAAGTTACTGTAATGACACTTGAGTGTCCCCAAATAAATTATAAAGGCCGCAGCCATGGTCCACCAGTGCCGCGCGGCCGCCGCCCCAAAATAGTGCCGCCTGGGGCGGACCGCCCCCCTCGCCCCCCCCTAGCTACGCGGGTGCACCATCATTTATACAGTGGAGGGCCAGACAATTAGCGACATGTAGCTTGGAAGTCGCAATCTATAGGAATAAAGGGTACAACACGCGCAGAAGAGGAATGAAGATTTGGGGTCCTCTGCTTGACTGGATTCAAAAGAATGATTAGGGAGGACAATTGGAGATACGTGACAGGGGAATAAGATGTTAATTCCATGTGGTTTTTCCCTTTGTTGTTTTTTTTTTCTTCTATTTCTTTCTTTTCTTTTTTTCTCTCTCCCTCTCAGAAAAGGATTAAGGTATAAAGTGTATCTACGTATGTTTTGATTTCATAAAATGGTACCTGGTGGGGTGGGGGTGGGGTGGGGGGGGGCAGTCAGCTGTAAATGTTATTAAAAATGTGCAATAAAGATTGTAAAAAAAAAATGAAAGCAATAAAGAGTCAGCCATTTTTACATTTAAAGAAAAAAGGAAGAGAAGTACAGAAAGAGGCAAGTGAGATGCAGAAAGAGGCAAGACAGGTACATAAAGAGGCAAGAGAGGTGCAGAAAGAAGATAAGTGCAGAAAGAAGAGATGCACAGAGAGATGCAGAAAGAGGCACGAGAAGTGTTGAAAGAAGCAACAGAGGTGCAGAAAGAAGCAAGCTGGGTACAGAAAGAGGCACGAGAGGTGCAGAAAGAGGTAAGTGAGGTACAGAAAGAGTCAAAGGGGGAGCAGAAAGAGGGAACAGGGGTACAGAAAGAGGGAACAGAGGTGCAGAAAAAGGAAAGAGGGGTAGAGAAAGAGGCAGAGGGGGCACAGAAAAAGGGAAGTGAAGTGATGAAACAGACAAGAGAGTTGCATAAAGAAACATGAAAGGTGCAGAAAAAAGGAAGAGAAGTGCAGAAAGAGGAAACAGGTGCAGAAACACGCAAAAGAAGTGCACAAAGAAGCAACAGAGCTGCAAAAGGAGTCAAGAGAACTTCAGAAAGAGGCAGGAACGTTTCACAAACAGGCAAACAAGTTGCAGAAAAATGGAACAGCGGTGCCGACAGAGGCAAGCGAGGTGCAGAAATAGGGAAGAGGGGTGCAGAAAAAGGCATAAGGGGTGCAGAAGTTTGCTAGAGAAGTGCCGAAAGAAGCAAGAGGAGTGCAGAAAGAACCAACAGAGGTACAGAAATTTGCAAGAGAAGTGCCGAAGGAAGCATGAGGAGTGCAGAAAAAACCAACAGAGGTAGAGAAAGAGGAAGGGGGGGTGCAGAAAGAGACATAGAGGTGAAGAAAGAAGCAAGATAAGTGATGAAAAAGACTAGAAAGTTGCTCACAGAAACAAGAAAGGTGCAGAAAAAAGGAAGAGAAGTGCATAATGAGGCAAGACAGGTGCAGAAAGAGGCAGGAGTGGTGCAGAAAGAAGCAAGTGAGGCATGAGAGGTGCTGAGAGAGGGAAGAGAAGTATAGAAAAAAACAACAGTGGTGCAGAAAGAGGCAGATAAGTGCAGAAAGAGGCAAGGGAGGTGCAGAAATAGGAAAGAGGGATGCAGAAGAAGGGAGAGGGGTACAGAAGGGCAAGGGGGTACAGAAAGAATAAAGAGAGGTTTGGAAAAAAGCAAGAGAAGTGCACAAAGAAGCAACAGAGGTGTGGAAGGAGGGAAGAGAACAGCAGAAATAGGCAAGAATGTTACACAAATAGGCAAACAAGGTCCAGAAAGATGAAACAGGTGTGCAGACCAAGGCAAGAGAACTGCAGAAAGAAGGAACATGGGTGCAGAAAAAGGCAAGAGAGGTTCAGAAAGAGGGACGCAGAAAGAGGCAAGAGAGGTGCAGAAAAAAGCAAGAGAGGTGTAGAAAGAAGCCTGAGAAGTGCAGAAAGAACCACCAGAGCTGCAGAAAGAAGCTAGAGGGGGGCAAAAAGAGGCAAGAGAAGTGCAGAAATAACCAACAGAGGTGCAGAAAGAGAAAAGAGAACAGCAGAAAGAAGGAATAGGGGTGCAGAAAGAGGTAAGAGAGGTGTAGAAAGAGGAAATAGGGGTACAGAAAGAGACAAGAGGGTGAAGAAAGAAGCATAAGAGGTGTAGAAAGAAGCAAGAGAAGTACAGAAAGAAGCAACAGAGGTGAAGAAAGGCATGAAGGGTGCATAAAAGTGGCAAGTGAGTTGCAGACAGAGGCATGAGGGGTACAGAAAGAGGGAAGACAAATGCAGAAAAAACAACAGTGGTGTAAAAAGAGGCACAATAAGTGCAGAAAGAGGCAAGGGCGGTGCACAAATAGGGAATGCAGAAAGAGGGAAGAGGGGTACAGAAAGGCAAGGGGGATACAGAAAGAGGGAAGAGAAATATGTAAAGAAGCAAGAGAAGTGCAACAAAAAAAACAACCGAGGTGCAGAATGAGGCAAGAGAGGTGCAGAAAGAGGAAATAGAGGTACAGAAACAGGAAGGATAGGTAAAGAAAAAGGGAACAAGGGTGCACAAAGAGGCAAGAGAGGTGCAGAAAGCTCGCTAGAGGGGTGTAGAGAGAGGTAAGAAGGATACCGAAAGAAGCAACAGAGGTGCATAAATAAGCAAGAGAAGTGATGAAAGAGACAAGAGACGGACAGGCAACAGAAGTGACGAAAGAGGCAACATAAGTTTTATTTATTTTATTTTAGAAGTTTTCTATAGTGCTGTCAAGACCCGAAGGTATCAGAGCGCTTTACAGTGGGAACAAAATATATAAACAACAGAAACAAGACATGTGAGCGATAGACAATGAACGAGTGACATAGTATAGAGCGGCATAATTGTCATGTAGAGCATCTTTGGTTTCATGGTTGCCGACTGTCCCATGTTGTCCACCACAAAGAGAACGGGTAAGGAAGGGATTTGAGTTGACTTTTGAATTCCACAAAGGAGGGTATGGTTCTGATGTGCGGAGGGATGGAATTCCAAATTTTGGGGGCGTTTCCAGTGAAAGAGCAGTCCGCTGTTCTTTTCTTTCTGGTTTTAGGTGGGATGAGTAGGAGGGAGTTAGAGCTTCTCAGATTTCTGGCTTGACCTGCCTGTTTGAGTTTTTTGCCAGGTAATCGGGTTTGCCTGTATGTAAGGCTTTGTGGGTTAGACAGGCCGTTCTGAAGCTACTCCGCATTTCTACAGGAAGCCATTTGAGTTCTTTAAGTGCAGGTGGGATATGATCAGATTTTTTGATGCCGGTGGTCATTCTGGCTGCCGCATGTAATGTTGTTTTTATCAGTGCTAGATGTGATTTAGGAATTCCTGTTAGGACTGCGTTCCCATAGTCCAATCTTGACAGTACAAGAGATTGTGTGGCCAGTTTGAGATCCTTTATTGGAATATAGGGCTTGATTTTGTTCAGAAGTCTAAGGTTAAGAAATGCACTTTTGGCCGAGTTCTTAATGTGTTTCATCATGTTCAGTTTTGGGTCTAAGGTGATGCCTAGAGATTTGACAGAGTCTGCTAGAGTAAGATTCCCTTTGAGCGCATCAATAGCCTTTAACCATTCAGCGATTTGTGGGTTATCCTCCATGTTCGAGATGAGGAGTGTCTCGGTCTTGTCTGGAATTAGTTTCAGGTGATTGTTAGTCAGCCAGTCTTGAACATCTTTCAAGACATCATTTAATCTTTGGATGTCTTTGAGAGAAGTAGTTTCCAAATAGATCTGCGTATCGTCCACATAGAGGTGGAAGCGGATGTTGTCTTGGCTGAGTAGTTTGGATAGTGGTTCCATGTAGATGTTAAAGAGTTGTGGAGAGAGCACAGATCCCTGGGGGACGCCCTTGTTGACTTGCTGCGTTTCGGAGGTGAAGTGCTTGATTTTTATTTTTTGTGTGCGATTGTGTATAAAGGAGGAAAACCACTTGAGAACTACCTCGCCGAGACCGGCTCTTTCTTGAAGAGCGCCGATGAGGAGATTGTGGTCCACCGTATCAAAAGCTGCCGAGAGGTCAAGGAGAATGAGGAGGCAGCATTTGTTGGAGTCTAGTGATCCATGGATATCATCCATGATGTTCAGTATCGCAGTTTCTGTGCTGCAACCTTTTCTAAAACCAGACTGGTGGGGGTCCAATAGGTTGATGTTGTCCAGGTGCTGTGTTAGTTGATGAAGAACGCATCGTTTGAGTGTTTTTGAGAGCAGGGGGAGGTTTGATACAGGTCTAAAATTGTTCAAATCTGATGCATCAAGACCGGGCTTTTTCAGCAAGGGGTTGACTTTTCCCATTTTTAGGCAATCGGGAACCACTCCATTTTTTAAGGAGCTGTTTATGATTTTGCCCCAAAGCGGTGCAAAAGCGTGTTTCATTTTTTTGATTAGAAGGGGAGGAATGGGCTCAGAGATATGCGCTGATGGTTTGGCAGTGGAGATCAACGAGATTATATCCGTTTCTTGAACAGGGCGAAAGCTAAGCCAGGGGGTGGGTGAAGAGCCAGGAGAGAGCATGAGGAACAGCCATGATATTCTTTGTGGGGTGTGAATTGCTGAAGGCTAATGAAAGATCGATTTTTGTGATCTTGTCGTTGAAGAAGTGGGCGAAGTGGTCGCAGAGTTCTTTGGACGCCTGTACGGATGAGGCCACTGGCTTGGAGGTTTGTTGTCTGATGATGTTATAGAGCTCCTTCGGTCTATTTTTGGCACTGTCCAGTGCCTCGTGGAAGAAGCTGGATTTCTTGTTTTTGATTTGGTTGTTGTACTTCCTACGGGCTGATTTCAGTTGATCGCGAAGGATGGCGGTCGGGTTGTTTCTCCATTTTCTTTCTTTGGCTGTTAATTTTCGTCTTTCTGAGTTGAGGTCAGAGTTGAACCATGTTCTGGATGGAGTGTTTCTGCTCCTCTTGAGCTTAAGTGGAGCTACTTTGTCAAGTAAGGATACTAGTTCAGAATTATACCGGTCAGTGAGTGTCACAATTAACTAAAGGTTCACTAACCTTTATGCCAGATACAGCAGGAGCGATGCTAAGATACTTTATCCCTTTCTATGGCACTACCTGCGAGTGTAAGATATCACTCCACAGACCATACCATATCTGGGGAAAGGGTAAAACGGGACAAAGGAAACAATAAAGATGTGGCAGCATAAAACATCTAGTGGCGTGTAGTGGAATGGAATGTCTTCACTTTCTTACTCGCCCCAGGTTTCCTGTCGCAGAAACACAATAACAAGGTAAGTATGTCCCTGCCCTCCTTTAGATAACATACTATCTAAAACATTTGTTCATAAACTTACATGTCTAGGCAACCACATATACTCCAAGAAAAAAGACACAAAACGGAAAAAATAAAGGAAGGAAAATAAACAAGGTGCAATGTCTTCTATGTTAGTCACTGATTGAGATACAGTTCTCAATCCACTTCGTCTCTTAAGATAGAATCCTTTAGCAAGGGGTAAGGAAATGTACTTAGCTCTATTTGGTATGTCCAGTGAAATCCCAGAGACACAGTCCTTCAGTAGAATAGCAGGAATTTCCCTAATGCTCTCTGCTACTGACAACATCTGACAAGTATCTGACTCAGGCTCCAGGCATCGGAAAAGAACGGAAGAAGTAAAAAAAATGTATCTAGCACTGAAACCGGCTAGGTTCCTTAATGAACGCGGTGTTAGTCTGCCACACTGCGTCTGGACTCGGAACCGCACACACAACGATCAGCACATTTCAATCATGCGCATTGTAAGGCGGTTACTTTGCTGCAGTACGCCACCGCGTACCAGGAGAAATACTCGGCTGCTAATGTTTGCCAATAGGACTCTCGCTCATCCCTAGTGAGGCAAGGAACAGGGTCGCGCAGCAGCGCGACTCGGAGGAAGGTTCAAGAAAAGTATCGCCAAGGCTGAATGTAGGCAGGATTACTCGGCACTTCGGAAACTGAAGAAAAACGCCAACGCGAGTCCTCTGGAGCACGGCTCACAAACAAGTGGCAAGCAAGGTGAAAGGGGAAGGGGAGTGTTTAGATAGCAGACAGGAGATAGAGAGGTAGGACTATCGTATAGGTTTTCTGGGAGATGTAGTCCCCTATGTTCCTCATTTCCTCATTTATCGCCTAGGTGTGACAGAACCCCCTCTCAACGTCCGACATCTCGGTGGACCGCAAGGCTTATGAGGGAAATGCGTATGGAAACGCCGTACAAGACCAGGGCAATGCAAGTTGTCACGTGGTTCCCAAAAACGGTCTTCAGGCCCATATCCCTTCCACTCAATCAGGTATTGCAGAACACCCCGCACGCTCCTAGAATCCAGAATAGACTTCACTTCGTATTCCTCTTCCCCATCAATTACTATAGACAACGGTTTAGTGGGAACCCTAGTCCCTGGTAAGCAGGGCCTTAAGAGAGAGACGTGAAAAACCGAATGTATGCGCCATTGTGCAGGAATTGCCAGTTTCATAGCCACAGGGTTGATTATACTGGTAATCAGATAGGGACCTACATTCTTAGGTTGGAGTCTAGTATTGCCTTTAATTCTTAAATGTTTCGTACAGAGCCACACCCTGTCTCCCACCTTATAAGTTGGTTCTGGTAACCGCTTTTGGTCTGCATATCTTTTGTCCCTATCCCTGGCTACCACCAAATGTGTTCTGGCATCTGATAACACCTGTTTGAGATGTGCATGATGTGAATGTATGGTAGGATTTGGAGATACACCGGGCACCTCCAATGGCAACATGTTGGGGTGATTGCCATGAAGGCAAAAGAAGGGAGAACAGCCTAAGGAGGAATGATCAGCATTATTATATGCAAATTCAGCAGTCCATAACAAGGTTTGCCATTCCTCTCCATGCTGGAGCGTAAAACATTGCAGGTATTGTTCTAATTGTCTGATTGAGCCTCTCGGTTTTTCCATCCGTCTGCGGATGGTAACTCGTGGACAATCTTGCATCTATTTTCAATATACTACCTAACGCCTTCCAGAACCTGGACGTGAATTGGGAACCTCTGTCCGTGATGAGTACCGACGGGATGCCATGCAATCTCACGATCTGTTGCAGGAAGACAATAGCCAACTCACCAGCCGTGGGTAGTTTGGTCAATGCCACGAAATGACCCATTTGGATAGATGATCAATAACCACAAGAATCGTATTATGGCCAAGGCTGAGAGGCATTTCAACTATAAAATCCATAGATACCGTATGCCATGGGGATGGAGGTATGGGTATCGGTCTTAGTAATCCGCTGGGTCTTTGATGTACCGCCTTCGCCTGGGTACAAATGGAACATTCAGTCACATACTTCTCAGTGTCTTTTCGTATGGTTTCCCACCAAAAGTATCTTAACATGGCTTGTAGGGTCTTTTGCGTGCCCAAATGCCCACCTAAGGTTGAGTCATGTGTCCATTGGAGGGCCTGCTGCTGAAGAGGTCCTGCGGGTACATACAGTTGTTTATCGTGAAACAGCAGTCTTTCTTTGATGGTGTGATGATTTGGGTTTTCTGCGATCCAGGCAACTTGGTCAAGCGTTTCTACTTGTTTCCGTATTTTCTCCAGAAATTCAGAGGACGTGGTTATCGCTAACACCTCAGCTTGAAACGTGGCTTTTTGAAGGATTAGAGGAGGTTCTGAGGAGGTAAGTTCCTTCCCTGGAACGGACATGTTACGTGAGAGGGCATCTGCCTTGCCATTTTGAGGTCCAGGTCGGTATTTAATCACAAAGTCAAAATCCGAGAAGAATAAAGACCAACATAGTTGTCAGGGGTCAAGGCCCTAGCGCTTTTCAAGAAGAGCAGATTCCTGTGATCTGTATATATCTCCACCATATGCTGAGCCCCCATCAAGTAGTGTCTCCACTCCTCGCAACCCCTTTTTATTGCCAGCAGTTCCTTGTCAGTGATGCTGTAGTTCACCTCACATGGAGACAGTTTCTTTGAGAAGAAGGCCACCGGATGTAGCTGCCCCGTATCAGGATGTCTTTGGGACAGGATTCCACCAACCGCATAGTAGGAAGCGTCGGTTTCCATCACGAAAGGCAAACTGGCGTCAGAATGTCTTAAGATGGGAGCGCTGGTAAAAGATGTTTTCAGGGTGTTAAAAGCTTGTTCTGCCGCTTCGGTCCAAATAAAGGAGGCTCCTTTCCGCAATTAGTGTGTCAAAGGTTGAATTACCTTAGAAAATTCCTTGATGAATCTTCTATAAAAATTGGCAAAGCCTAAGAAACTTTGCAATGCCTTTACACATGAAGGGGCTTCCCATTGAACGATAGCCTGTACTTTCTTCTGATCCATACGTATGCCTGTAGGACCTATGATGTATCCCAAGAAGTCAACTTCCGTGGAATGAAATAGACACTTCTCCAATTTTGCATATAGTGTATTTTGCTGCAAATGGTCCAGTACTGCAGACACATGAATCAGGTGTTCTTCCAATGATGCAGAATAAATCAGTATATCGTCTATGTACACGATACATGAGACGTCCAAAAGCCCTCTCAGTACCTCATCCATGAAGTACTGGAATGCGGCGGGGGCGTTGCATAGTCCGAAGGGCATCACACGGTATTCATACAATCAGAATTTCGTCCAAAATGCCGTCTTCCACTCGTCCCCTCGCCGCATTCTCACCAAGTGGTATGCTTCGCGGAGATCCAACTTCGTGAATATCGTGGCTCCTTTTAACTGGTCCAACAACACAGGTATCAGGGGAAGCGGATACCGGTTCTTCTTTGTAATCCTATTAATCGCCCTGTAATCAATGCAGCTTCTCAACCCGCCCTTGCGTTTTGGGATAAAAAACAGGGGTGAAGAAGCAGGAGACGAAGACGGACGAATGAATCCTGCTGACAACATCTTGTCCAATTATTGCTGTAGGTATGTTGTTTCCGACTCGGTGAGAGCGTATACATGGCTACAGGGTATGGTGGATCCAGGTTCTATGTCGATAACACAATCGTAAGTTCGATGTGGTGGCAGCTTACTGGCCTCTTGTTCACTGAACACCTTCTGGTATTCGCGGTAAGCCTCCCGAAGGATGGAGGATACACAAATGTTCTTGGTGGTACATGCCCTGGCAAGCAGTACCGCTGGATTGTTGTTTGATTCAACAGCTTGAACAGTATCACAAGCACAATGTTCTGCACAAAAGAATGAGTTCATTTCAACAGTACGTGCTGCCCATCTCACAAGAGGATCATGCAAGGTGAGCCACGGCATCCCTAAGATAAGTCTAAAGTGAGGAGCATCGATTAGGTCCAATTGTATGTACTCACAGTTGGTTAACCCGACCTGCATAAGAACCTGATACGTATGGAAGCATACTGGACCTGATGTCAAATCCGATCCATCCACCGCCTTCACTGGTTCTGGTGTTGTCTTTTTTATACATGGGATTCCTATGTCCTGAGCATATTTCTGATCCATGAAGTTGCCCGTGGCACCTGAATCCAATAAGGCATGCACCAGCACGGGTTCTACCCCGGTCCATTCTAAGGTCACACTGACATTCATGTGAGGTGCCATGGGTTGGGTAGTATTTGCCAAGGAGGGGAAGACCTCTTCGGGATCCATCCTCAAACAAGGGGTCTCTGACTTGTTTGAGCGTACTCGTTTCCAGACGTTTCTGATTGATACTCCACAACAGGCGCATTCTGGGAATCCTTTGGATTCTTGTACTTACTGTTCGTTTTAGCCTTGCAGTCTTTAATGAAATGGCCTGGCTTTCCAAAGTACATACACAGTTTCTGTGCGCGTCTTCTATTCCTTTCTTCTTTACTCAGAGTTCCTCGAATGCCACTGATTTGCATAGGCTCAGTACCGTCGCTTGCAGGGGAAGATTCCTCCACCACCGGCCTGGATCTAGGAAACAGAAACCGTGTTTCTGTGCGATTCTTGTCCCCTTTCCTTTCCTACAGACGATGATCCAGCTGGACTGTTAGATCAATCAGTTCTTCGCAAGTGGCAGGCATGTTTACTACTTGCGCCAGTACATCCTTGAGTTCCCCTCTTAGTACTTGGTAATACAATGAAACCCTTTTTTCATTTGGCCAGTCTGTTTCTATAACAAGTCTGTTGAAGTTGGTGATGTACGTCAGGAGATCTTGAGAGCCCTGTCGGAGTGTAATGAGCTCCCTGTCTAGAGAGAGTAGATGTGCCTTTCTATCGAATAGTTTACGCATTTCCTCACAAAATGCCTTAAAGTTATGTAATACCCGGTCATTCCTCTCTATGAGCGTAAAAGACCAACTGGCCGTATTCCCCCCTAGATAGGACATCATAAAAGCGGTCTTGGTTTGATCATCAGGAAATACCGCTGATTTACACATAAAGTGTAACTTGCACTGATCCAGAAAGATGCCAAACTTTTTTGGGTCTCCCATGAACCTTTCCGGAGGGGCTAAGGGTAACTGTGTAGGCTGTATAACTTGGATTGCAGGTGTACTCACTGCGCCTGCTGGGTTTTGCGAGGCGCCCTGCGACGCGGGGGGTGTGTGAGTCCAGTTCCTAATATAAGAAGGCCCTTGTGAACGACAAGGACTAGCACGAGACAATCCCGCTACCTCCCGTCTCATAGTGCCTAACTCATTCCTCAATTCCAAATTCTCTCCCATAAAGGCGTCTACCTCCATTCTCAATGCGGTTAAGGTTTCTAGTACTGATGTGAGAACCGTGTTCGTGTCCATCGCTCAGGTTGTATATTATAACGTGGGCTTGCCACTCTGTCACAATTAACTAAAGGTTCATTAACCTTTATGCCGGATACAGCAGGAGCGATGCTAAGATACCTTATCCCTTTCTATGGCACTACCTGCAAGTGTAAGATATCACTCCACAGACCATACCATATCTGGGGAAAGGGTAAAACGGGACGAAGAAAACAATAAAGATGTGGCAGCATAAAACATCTAGTGGCGTGTAGTGGAATGGAATGTCTTCACTTTCTTACTCGCCTCAGGTTTCCTTTAGCAGAAACACAATAACAAGGTAAGTATGTCCCTGCCCTCCTTTAGATAGCATACTATCTAAAACATTTGTTCATAAACTTACATGTCTAGGCAACCACATATACTCCAAGAAAAAAGGCACAAAAAGGAAAAAATAAAGGAAGGAAAATAAACAAGGTGCAATGTCTTCTATGATAGTCACTGATTGAGATACAGCTCTCAATCCACTTTGTCTCTTAAGATAGAATCCTTTAGCAAGGGGTAAGGAAATGTACTTAGCTCTATTTGGTATGTCAAGTGAAATCCCAGAGACACAGTCCTTCAGTAGAATAGCAGGAATTTCCCTAATTCTCTCTGCTACTGACAACATCTGAATGTATCTAGCACTGAAACCGGCTAGGTTCCTTAATGAACGCAGTGTTAGCCTGCCACACTGCGTCTGGGCTCCGAACCGCACACACAACGATCAGTGCATTTCAATCATGCGCGTTGTAAGGTAGTTACTTTGCTGCCATATGCCACCGCATACCAGGAGAAATACTCGGCTGCTAATGTTCGCGAATAGGACTCTCACTCATCCCTAACGAGGCAAGGAACAGGGTCGCGAAGAAAAGTTCAAGAAAAGTATCGCAAAGGCTGATTGCAAGCAGAATTACTCGGCACTTCGGAAACTGAAGAAAAACGCCAACGCGAGTCCTCTGGAGCACGGCACACAAACAAGTGGCAAGCAAGGTGAAAGGGGAAGGGGAGTGTTTAGATAGCAGACAGGAGATAGAGAGGTAGGACTATCGTATAGGTTTTCTGGGAGATGTAGTCCCCCTATGTTCCTCATTTCCTCATTTATCGCCTAGGTATGACAGTGAGGTTACTGGTGAAGAGGTGGGCTATGTTGACTGGGAGAAGTGAGCTTAGCTGATCTTCCAGGATATCCAAGGGCACTTGAGAAAGGTTTTTCATCCATTTGGGAGGGTCTTGTGGGTGTTGTTGGGAGAGGGTGGGGTGATTGATATGAAATAATATCGTGTGGTGATCCGACCAATCGATGGGAAGTATGTGATAGACCGTGATTGAGTTATTTTGCGCAATGATGGCAACCAGTGTGGCTCCTTTGTAATGTGTCTCCTCTGTACAGAATTGTGCAAGATTGTTATCACATAGGAGACTGGAAAGCGATTGGATTAGGGGAAGAAGTGCACAAAGAAGCAACAGAGGTGCAGAAAGAGGCAAGAGAACTGCAGAAAGAGGCAAGAAAGTTACAAAAATAGGCAAACAAGGTGCAGAAAGATGGAACAGGTGTGCAGACAGTGGCAAGAGAACTGCATAAAAAGGGAACAGGGGTGCAGAAAGAGGCAAGCGAGATACAGAAAGAGGGGACCTGGGTACGAAAAAAGGCAATAGAGGTGCAGAAAGAGGGAAGAGGAGTGCAGAAAGACGGAAGAGAGGTGCAGAAAAAGCAAGCGAGGTGTAGAAAGAAGCAAGAGAAGTACAGAAAGAACCAACAGGTGTGCAGAAATAGACAAGAGGAGTGGAGAAAAGGCAAGAGAAGTACAGAAAGAAACACCAGAGCTGCAGAAAGAGGCTAGAGGTGTGCAAAATGAGGCAAGAGAAGTGCAGAAAGAACCAACATCGGTGCAGAAAGAGGCAAGAGAACAGCAGAAACAAGAAAGAGATGTGTAGAGAAAGGAAATAGGGGTGCAGAAAGAGGCAAGAGGGGTGCAGAAAGAAGCATAAGAGGTGTAGAAAGAAGCAAGAGAAGTACAGAAAGAAGCAACAGAGGTGGAGAATGGCAAGAGGGGTGCAGAAAGTGGCAAGTGAGGCGCAGACACAGGCAGGAGAGATGCGGAAAGAGGCAAGTGAGGTGGGACAGAAAGTGGCAAGTGAGGCACAGACAGAGGCAGGAGAGGTACAGAAAGAGTCAAGTGAGGTACAGACAGAGGACAGAGGGGTGCAGAAAGAGGGAGGAGAAGTACAGAAAGACGGAAGAGAAGTACAGAAAGAGGGAAGAGACGTGTAGAAGGAGGGAAGGGGTACAGAAAGAGGCAAGAGGTGTTCAGAAAGAAGCAACAGAGGTGCAGAAAGAGGCAAGAGAAGTGCAGAAAAAAACAGCGGTGCTGAAAGAGACACGATAAGTGAAGAAAGAGGCAAGGGAGGTGAAGAAAGAGGCAAAAGAGATGCAGAAAAAGGGAGAGGGGTTCATAAAGCAAGGGAGTAAAGAAAGAAGGACGAGAGGTATGGAAAGAAGCAAGAGAAGTGCACAATGAAGCAACAGAGGTGCAGAAGGAGGCAATAGAACTGCAGAAAGAGGCAAGAATGTTACAAAAATAGGCAAACAAGGTGCAGAAAGATGGAATAGGTGTGCAGACAGAGGCAACAGAATTGCAGAAAAAGGGAACAGGGGTGCAGAAAGAGGCAACAGAGATACAGAAAGAGGGGACATGGGTACAGAAAAAGGCAATAGAGGTGCAGAAAGAGGGAAGAGGAGTGCAGAAAGACGGAATAGACGTGCAGAAAAAGCTAGCAAGGTGTAGAAAGAAGCAAGAGGAGTACAGAAAGAACCACCAGAGCTGCAGAAAGAGGCTAGAGGGGTGAAAAAGAGGCAAAAGAAGTGCAGAAAGAACCAACAGGTATGCAGAAATAGGCAAGAGGAGTGGAGAAAAGGCAAGAGAAGTACAGAAAGAAACACCAGAGCTGCAGAAAGAGGCTAGAGGGGTGCAAAATGAGGCAAGAGAAGTGCAGAAAGAGGCAAGAGAACAGCAGAAACAAGAAATAGATGTGTAGAAAAGGGAAATAGGGGTGCAGAAAGAGGCAAGAGGGGTGCAGAAAGAAGCAAGGGAAGTAAAGAAAAAAGCAACAGAGGTGGAGAAAGGCAAGAGGGGTGCAGAAAGTGGCAAGTGAGGCGCAAACACAGGCAGGAGAGAGGCGGAAAGAGGCACGTGAGGTACAAACAGAGGACAGAGGGGTGCAGAAAGAGGGAAGAGAAGTGCAGAAAGACGGAAGAGAAGTACGGAAAGAGGGAAGAGACGTGCAGAAAGAGGGACGGGGTACAGAAAGAGGCAAGAGGTGTTCAGAAAGAAGCAACAGAGGTGCAGAAAGAGGCAAGAGAAGTGCCGAAAAACACAGTGGTACTGAAAGAGACAAGAGAAGTACAGGAAGAGGTAAGAGAGGTGCAGAAAGAGAGGAGAGGGGTGGAAAAAGAGGGAAGATTTGTGGAGAAAGAGAGCAGAGGGGCGCAGAAAGATGCACGGGGATGCAGAAGGAAGCTAGGGAGGTACAAAAAGCAGCAAGAGAAGTACAGAAAGAAGCAAAATGGCTACAGAAAGAGGCAAGAGGTGTGCACAAAGAGGCAAGTGAAGTACACAAAGAAGCAACAGAGGTGCAGAAGGAGTGAAGAGAACTGCATAAAGAGGCAGGAAAGTTGCACAAACCGGCAAACAAGGTGCAGAAAGATGGAATATGGGTGCCAACAGAAGCAAGAAAGATACAGAAATAGGGACGAGGGGTGCAGAAAATGGCAAGAGGGGTGTAAAGATTTGCAAGAGGTTCTGAAAGATGCAAGAGGAGTGCAGGAAGAACCTACAGAGGTGCAGAAAGAGACAAGAGGAGTGCAGAAAGAGGCAAGAGAAGTGCAGAAAGAAGCAACAGAGGTACAGAAAGAGGCACGATAACTGCGGAAAGAGGGAAGAGGGGTGCAGAAAGAGGCAAGAGAGGTACAGAAAGAAGGGTGCAGGAAGAGGCAAGAGGGTTGCTGAAAAAAACAAGAGAGGTGTAGAAAGGAGCAAGAGAAGTGCAGAAAGAACAACCACCACAGGTGCAGAAAGAGGCAAGAGGGGTGAAGAAAGTCAAGTGAGGTATAGAAACAGACAAGAGAGGTGCAGAAAGATGGAACATGGGTGCAGAATGAGGCAACAGGGGTGCAGAAATAGGCAAGAGGAGTGGAGAAAAGGCAAGTGAAGTACAGAAAGAAACACCAGAGCTGCAGAAAGAGGCTAGAGGGGTGCAAAATGAGGCAAGAGAAGTGCAGAAAGAACCAACAGAGGTGCAGAAAGAGGCGAGAGAACAGCAGAAACAAGAAAGAGATGTGTAGAAAAGGGAAATAGGGGTGCAGAAAGAGGCATGAGGGGTGCAGAAAGAAGCATAAGAGGTGTAGAAAGAAGCAAGGGAAGTACAGAAAGAAGCAACAGAGGTGGAGAAAGGCAAGAGGGGTACAGAAAGTGGCCAGTGAGGCGCAGACACAGGCAGGAGAGATGCGGAAAGAGGCAAGTGAGGTACAAACAGAGGACAGAGAGGTGCAGAAAGAGGGAAGAGAAGTGCAGAAAGACGGAAGAGAAGTACAGACAGAGGGGAGAGACGTGCAGAAAGAGGGACGGGGGTACAGAAATAGGCAAGAGGTGTTCAGAAAGAAGCTTTACAACAATGTCAAACGCACACAACATATATCAGTTGATCGATTTAGTTTCGTAATCAGTTAATGTAAATATAAGATCCGACTCCAATGTTCATAACATCTTGGGTGTTTTATTCATCCAGTATGGGTCTTTGTTTAACAACATAACCAGCCGACACATGTTTCGTCAATATCGGGGTGAACCCGTGACTCTTCAGGGCTGAGGAGTAATAGGATGAGGCTTGTACAGTCGGACCGGTGATAATTCCAACCCGGTCCTAATCGGGTGAGGCAATAAAAGACGCTCGAAGTAGTTGCTTCTTGAGCGTCTCAGTGGCGAGGGTTGGTTGGTAAAGTCCGCCGCCGGGTGCGCGGTCGGAAACAGTAGGGAAGCAAATCCGCTTACCCTAGCTCTGAACCTTCTGTTAACGGTATGGATGTGGCAGGAAGTCCGTGCTCGCTCCTTTCTCTGAGACAAGGGTTAGCTCAGATCAAGCAGCACCAACCACTGATATTCCACGAACTAACACCCTACCACTACCTGTAGAGCGCCATCGTATTTCTGAACTGCTTTATAACCCTTCGCTGAACTTTTGTTCAGAAAGAAGCAACAGAGGTGCAGAAAGAGGCAAGAGAAGTGCCGAAAAGCACAGTGGTACTGAAAGAGACAAGAGAAGTACAGGAAGAGGTAAGAGAGGTGCAGAAAGAGAGGAGAGGGGTGGAAAAAGAGGGAAAATGTGTGGAGAAAGAGAGCAGAGGGGTGCAGAAAGATGCACGGGGATGCAGAAAGAAGCTAGGGAGGTACAAAAAGCAGCAAGAGAAGTACAGAAAGAAGCAAAATGGCTACCGAAAGAGGCAAGAGGTGTTCACAAATAGGCAAGTGAAGTACACAAAGAAGCAACAGAGGTGCAGAAGGAGTGAAGAGAACTGCATAAAGAGGCAGAAAAGTTGCACAAACCGGCAAACAAGGTGCAGAAAGATGGAATATGGGTGCCAACAGAGGCAAGAAAGATACAGAAATAGGGACGAGGGGTGCAGAAAATGGCAAGAGGGGTATAACGATTTGCAAGAGGTTCTGAAAGATGCAAGAGGAGTGCAGGAAGAACCTACAGAGGTGCAGAAAGAGACAAGAGGAGTGCAGAAAGAGGCAAGAGAAGTGCAGAAAGAAGCAACAGAGGTACAGAAAGAGGCACGATAACTGCGGAAAGAGGGAAGAGGGGTGCATAAAGAGGCAAGAGAGGTACAGAAAGAAGGGTGCAGGAAGAGGCAAGAGGGTTGCAGAAAAAACAAGAGAGGTGTAGAAAGGAGCAAGAGAAGTGCAGAAAGAACAACCACCAGAGGTGCAGAAAGAGGCAAGAGGGGTGAAGAAAGAGTCAAGTAAGGTACAGAAACAGGCAAGAGAGGTGCAGAAAGAGGGAACATGGGTGCAGAATGAGGCAACAGGGGTGCAGAAAGAAGCAAGAGAGGTACAGAAAGAGGCAGAAAAGTTACACAAACAGGCAAACAAGGTGCAGAAAGATGCAAGAGAGATACAGATATAGGGAAGAGGGGTGCAGAAAAGGGCAAGAGGGGTGTACAAATTTACAAGAGGTCCTGAAAGAAGCAAGAGGAGTGCAGAAAGAACCTACGGAGGTGCAGAAGGAGGCAAGAGTAGTGCAAAAAGAGGCAACAGAAGTGCAGAAAGCAGCAACAGAGGTACAGAAAGAGGAAAGAGAACTGCAGGAAGAGGGGTGCAGAAAAAGGCAAGAGAGGTGCAGAAAGAGGGGTGCAGGAAGAGGCAACAGGATTGCGGAAACAACAAGAGAGGTGTAGAAAGGAGAAAGAGGAGTGCAGACAGAGCCACCAGAGTTGTAGAAAGAGGTAAGAGGGGTGAAGAAAAAGGCAAGCGAAGTGCAGAAAGAACCAACAGAAGTACAGAAAGAGGCAAGAGAGGTATAGAAAGAAGCAAGTGAGGTACAGAAACCGGCAAGAGAGGTGCAGAAAGAGGGAACATGGATGCAGAAAGAGGCAACAGGGGTGCAGAAAGAAGCAAGAGAGGTAGAGAAAGAAGCAAGAAAGTTGCACAAAGAAGCAAACAAGGTGCAGCAAGATGGAACACGGTGCAGACAGGGGCAAGAAAGGTGCAGAAATAGAGAAGAAGCCTGTAGAAAGAGGCAAGAGGTATGCAGCAATTTGCAAGACAGGTGCCAAAAAAAGCAAAAGGAGTGCAGAAATAAGCAACAGAGGTGCAAAAAGAGACAAGAGAAATGCAGAAAGAGGGAACCGGGGTGCAGAAAGAGGAAAGAGAGGTGCAGAAAAAAGAAAGAGGGGTACAGAAAGAGGCAAGAGGGGTGCAGAAAAAAGTACAAGTGGTGTAGAAAGAAGCGAGAGAGGTACAGAAATAAGCAACAGAGGTGCAGAAAGAGGCAAGAGGGATACAGAAAGCGGCAAGAGAAGTGTAGAAAGACAGAAGAGGGGTGCACAAAGAGTCAAGAGGGGTGCAAAAAGAAGCAACACAGATGCACAAACAACCAATCAATCAATCAATCAGCAGAATTTGTATAGCGCGCTACTCACCCGTAAGGGTCTCAAGGCGCTGGGGGGGTCGCTACTGCTCGAACAGCCAGGTCTTGAGTTGTTTCCTGAAGGAGAGATGGTCCAGGGTCAGCCGTAGGTGAGTGGGGAGGGAGTTCCATGTCTTGGCTGCCAGGTAGGAGAAGGATCGTCCTCCAACGGTGGATTTCCGAAATCGTGGGAACGAGGCTAGGGCGAGGCTGGCGGATCGGAGCTGGCGGGTGGGTGTGTAGAATGTGAGGCGGCTGTTGAGGTACTTCGGGCCCGTGTCGTGGAGAGCCTTGTGTGCGTGGGTGAGGAGTCTGAACGTGATCCTCTTGGTGACGAGGAGCCAGTGCAGGTCTTTCAGGTGGGCAGAGATGTGGCTGCGGCGAGGGATGTCCAGGATGAGTCGTGCTGAGGCGTTCTGAATGCGCTGGAGTCTTTTCTGGAGTTTGGCTGTGGTTCCAGCATAGAGGGTGTTCCCTTAGTCCAGACGGCTGGTGACGAGGGCCTGGGTGACCGTCTTCCTGGTTTCGGTGGGGATCCACCGGAAGATCTTTCGGAGCATGCGCAGGGTGTTGAAGCAGGATGACGAGACAACAAAAGAAGTGATGATACAGACAAGAGAGTTGCAGAAACAGGCAAAAGAAGTGCAGAAAGAGGCAAGAGAAGTGCTCAAAAAAGCAACAGGGGTGCAGAAAGAAGCAAGAGATGTGATGAAACTGACAATAGAGTTGCAGAAAGAAACAAGAAAGGTGCAGAAAAAAGAAGAGAAGTGCAGATAGAGACAAGTGTGATACAGAAATGGAGAGGAGAGGTATAGAAAGAGGCAAGTGAGGTGCAGAAACATGCAAGAGGAGTGCACAAAGAAGCAACAGAGGTGCAGAAGGAGGCAAGAGAACTGCAGAAAGAAACAAGAAATGTGTAGGAAAAAGGAAGAGAAGTGCAGAAAGAGAGAGTCAAGTGAGTACATAAAGAGGCAAGAGAGATGCAGAAAGAGGCAAGTGAGGTGCAGAAAGAGCCAAAGGGTGCGCAGAAAAAGGGAACAGGGGTACAGAAAGAGGCAAGAGGGGTCCAGAAAGAAGCAGACAGGTGCAGAAAGAGGCACAGCGGGCGCAGAAAGAGGGAAGCGAAGTGATGAAACAGACACGAGAGTTGCATAAAGAGGCAAGAAAGGTGCAGAAAAAAGGAAGAGAAGCACAGAAAGAGGCAAGTGAGATGCAGAAAGAGGCATGACAGGTGCAGTAAAGGCGAGAGAGGTGCAGAAAGAGGCAAGAGAGTTGCAGAAAGAGGAAAGAGAAGTGCAGAAAGAGGCAAGTGAGGTACAGAAAGAGGCAATAGAGGTGCAGAAAGAGGGAAGAGAAGTGTAGAAAGAGGGAAGAGACATACATAAAGAGGGAACAGGGGTGCAGAAAGAGGCAAGATGGGTGCAGAAAGAAGCAACAGAGGTGCAGAAAGAGGCAACAGGAGTGCAGACAGAACCAACAGAGGTGCAGAAACAGACAGGAGAGGTGCAGAAAGAGGGAAGAGGGGTGCAGAATGAAGCAAGAGATGTGCAGAAAGAGGCATGAGAGGTGCAGAAGAAAGAAGAAAGAGATGTGCAGAAAGAAGCAAGAGAGGTGCAGAAAGAAGGGAGGTAAAGAACGCGGAAGAGATGTGCTGAAAAAGGCAAAAGTAGTGCAGAAAAAGGAAGAAAGGTGCACAAAGAAGCAAGAGAAATGCAGAAAGAGGCAAGTGAGGTTTGCGCACCATTAGTACCAATTTAACACCCACATTTAGCAATAAGAAACTGGTTTGCAAAGGGCCTGCCACCAGGCTGTAACACTTATCACTGCATTCTTGGTAATGTTTGAGCCGTTTTAGCTAGAAACAAGGTGTGTTTTTTCAAATCTGCAGATTATGCAGCAGATGATGGATTATGTGAAAAATGTCTAATTATGCGAAAATCGGTGCAGCCGAACAATCGCATAAATCCAGTGGCCCTTCTCATACGTCCGACTAGGTCCAGAAGTGCTCCTCAGTGGTTACTTCTTTTTTTGTCTCATTGAGTTTATAGTTTAGCTTCACACACAGACTACCATACCACATAATTACTCTCCATAACACATATTGAAAGTCAATGACATTTACCAGGCTTTCACGTCGCGGCCCACAATATTAAGCCCATCGGCCCTCCCTATGGATAACGCCTTGACAAAATTCAACCCACTCACTATAGATCAAATAAAGGCTCTGGTCTCTACTATCAAATCTGGATCGTCGTTAGACCCATGTCCTCTTTCAGTGCTCTCTCCGGTGATGGACACACTCATCCCTGTTATCACTGCAGTTTACAACTCGGTACTGGCTTATGGAATCTACCCAGACTCCCTAAAGAATACGCTGGTGAAGCCCCTGTTGAAGAAAGAAACCCTTGATAAGTCAGATTTAAAGAATTACAGGCCCATTGCAAGCCTTCCATTCTTAGCTAAGGTGATAGAAAAGGCCATGAATCACCAGTTAGTCGAGCATCTAGAGAAACATTCTCTCTTGGATGAATCGCAATTCGGCTTCCGGAAATACCATGGAACGGAAACTGCTTTAATCAAGGCCGCCGATGAGATCAGGACGATTAGAGACCAGGGAGCAACGGCAATGTTAGTAATGCTGGACTTGTCAGCGGCTTTCGACACGGTCGACCACAAGATCTTGCTCGACCGTGTCGGAAAGAAAGCCATTCTCCTTACTGCAAAGGATCTTATTGCATCCTTTCTGGCTGACAGATCCCAGGCAGTCACCTTGGGCCCATATCAATCAGTTGAAATGTCTCTTCCGTGTGGGGTTCCACAAGGCTCATCCCTAAGTCCGACACTATTTAATATATATGTGTCGGACCTTGCTAATGTCATCAAAGCATACGGGATGAGCATAACCTCATACGCCGATGACACTCAACTAGTTTTAGCCATCAAAGACAATGGACCTGAGGTGGCAGAGCGCTTCCAACGCGGAATGCTAGCAATTGGAGAATGGATGGCAGCGAACTGCCTTAAGCTGAACTCCGGAAAAACTGAGGTGCTTATTTTTGGACCTCTTTCTCCTGACTGGTCAGTAACCTGGTGGCCTGCAGCTCTGGGTGACCCCCCCAGGCCTGCCTCTAAGGTTAGGAATCTGGGCATAATCTTTGATGGTGACCTCAAATTTCTAGCACATGCAAATAAGGTAGCGGCAACAGCTAAGGCTGATCAGAAAAATTCTTCCATTTCTGCCGGATTCTGCCGCCAAAACCCTGGTTACCACCCTAGTGCTATCGTCCCTAGACTACTGCAATGGATTGTTTTTAAATGCTCAGGTAAGGGTCACTACCAAGCTCCAGACTATCCAGAATGCAGCTGCACGTTTGCTCTCGGGGACACCCAAGTTCTCTTCCATAGCAAACACCATCAGGAAATATCACTGGCTGACTATCTGCAACCGAATCAAATTCAAAGCTTTGTGCATCGTATATAAAACACTGAACGATTCAGGCCCTCAGTATTTTAAGGACCAGTTTAGACCCTACAAACCAGCCAGACAACTTCGATCGGCCAACCTAAACCTACTAGTCACTCCACGATCAAAAACAGTCTCTTGGGGGGACCGTCGTTTTTCGGTTGCCGCATCCAAGCTATGGAATTCTTTACCTCAGCACATTAGGACATGCTCCTCCTTGCTACAATTCCGTAGGGGACTGAAGACGTGGCTTTTCGATCAATAACTAGTTAGCACTCGGTCGCGCCATTGGGAGGATTTAGGGAACATTCCAGCGCCGAGACGCCTATGGGTATTCGTTGCGCTTAATAAATGGCAAAAATAAATAAATAAATAAATAAAATAAATAAATAAAATAATCTCACTCTACATAATTCCTATACACTAAATACCACATACTTTCTATCCACATAATTTCACTAGACAACATACCGCATAATTCCACTGCACACAGCATATATATTCATTCCACTCCAAAAAACATTAGTATAAAACATTTACATTTACAACGCAATAGCCATAAATGCGAGACCTATCACATTCCAAATGCTTCTTTAAATAGTAGTTGCGTTTGCAGAGTGGTGGAGAAAGAGAGCTGGGCACTCAGGAGTTCTGCTGTGTAGGACTTACAGGAGGTACCAGGAAGGCCTCATGGCCCCCAAAGTCCCTCAGGAGTAAGTGGACTTCATCCTCCAACCAGTAGTGTGCCAGGGGGTGTGTTTGCAGAGTGGTGGAGAAAGGGGGGCGTAGCCCACAACGACTTCTTAGCAATCCAACTGTAAGGGACTTAATGGAGTTACCAGGAGTAGTAGTTGGCCCCCAAGGCCATCCTTGGGGGCCAACTACCCCTTCTATTAAGTCCAGTAAGTCCCACACAGCAGGATTGCTGAGTTCTGATACCAGGCCACGCCCCCTTTGTCTATCTCTTTGCAAACGCGCCTCCTGGCAAGCTCTTGGTTGTGGGATGAAGTCCCCTATGCTGCTGGGGGCCCTTAGGGGCCAACTAGCCAGTAAGCCCCACGCAGTGGGATTGCTGAGAGGTGGACACAGGCCATGCCCCCTTTCTCCACCACTCTGCAAACGCGCCTCCCGGCAAGCTCTTGGTTGGGGGGATGAAGTCCCCTTGCCTCCTGAGGGTCCCTGGGGGCCAACTAGCCCTTCTGCTATCTCTACTGAACCCCACACAGTTGGATTGCTGAGAGGAGGTCCAAGGCCATGCCCTCTTTTTACACCACTCTGCAAATGCAGCTCCTGGCGCACTGCTGCTTGGGGATGTAGTCTACTTTACTCCTGAGGGCCTCAGAACACAAGAGGACCTCATTGCCCCACCAGAAGTGCGCCAAGAGGCCCGTTTACAGAGTGGTGTAAAAAGGGGAGTGGCCTTGTACCACCTCTCAGCAATCCCACTGTGTGGTGCTTACTGGAGGTAACATGAGGGCTCGTGATCGTGAGGGTTCATGGATCCACCGCGCCCACCAGATATCAATATTTTTAATTTTTTAATTTCTCAGGAACTACTGAACGGATTTACGCCATTTAAAGCAAAGAGTGCACTCTGGACCACGAGCTATCTCTCTGCCAACTTTGGCGAAATTCTATTCAGCAATTCGGGCTAAAGCCTCAACAAAAGTTTCTATGGAAATTAACATGAAGACCCCCTTTTTTCTCGACCCCCGCTTGACGAATCACCCCTAAACTTTCAAGACAGAAGCTGACCGGAGCAGGCCATTCGTTTTGAGAATTTCTTGAAGATTCGTCAAATGGTGCCAAAGATCAAATCAAAAAACGCTCTTCCTATGGAAACTAGGTCCTAACTATAACTAACTACCTAAGCTTAAAGACTTTGATAGAAAAGCAGACATTTGAGGAGAGCAAATTTAGAGTGTTGCTTATGTTGAGAGTGGTCTATACTGGAGCTGCTTTCCACCTAAACTTGAGAACTACCCCGAGTTCTCTGCTTCTTTTTTGCATGTATATATATATATATATATTTTCACCATACCAAACTTTCCATCAAAAGAAGAATATATATATATTCAGTGAAAAAACCATAGGTTTCACACCAGTTATAGTTAGGAATTAGCATTTAAAAAACCTATTAAATTCACTGAAAAAACCATAGGACAACAATTCTGTAACTTGTCTATTATGTTATTTCTGTTGCAGTTATTGTTTGTCTTAACTTGCTTTGGAACTGTATTAATGATGCAAGGGACAATTGGCTCCCACGTTCTTTTTGCCTGAATTTCTCTATCTTTGCTTTTTCCTTTTCCTATTTTCCTACCCCCGAACTTTGTTCGAGTGTGCTTTGGATAGGTGCAGGCTTGTACCCTATCAACTTCTAATCAGACCTCTTGGTCGCTGTATTTATTTTTATACTTGAATAAAAATTCAGGCCCGGCTGGGTACTGAAAAACTCTCAGATATAGTACTGATTGGAGTCTATATGCTATTTTGAATTGTTAGTAAATTCTATTGATAGTAGCAGCAACAGCTGGAGCATCTGCACCACCACCACCACCACAAGGACCACCACAACATCACATTGGTGGTCAAGAAGAAGAGGAGGAGGAGGAGGAGGAGGAGGAGAGAAGGCAGTTCCTGCCTGAAGACAATCCCCCATATAAACCTAGGGAGCACTTTATATGGGAGTTTTTTAAAATCCCAAGGGGTGCAAAGAAAGTAAACGCTGCAAAGGTGACCTCTCTCATTTGTGGCTGTGAACTTTCCAGGGGGAACCCTACCAAAAAATATTCTTTTGGTAATCACACCATGATTCGCCACATGCAACGCAGGCATCCGAACAACTATTCTGCGGCAGAGGTGAGAGAACTGGCCAGAAACCTTCCCCAAACATCTTCCAGAATCTCAACAAGTAAAGAACCCACTCCATCGGGTCAAGAGACAAGGGAGATGATCCCAAACATTCAAACCAAGTTTGGTAGATACAAAATTGTTTGTATATTTTGTGGAAAAACAATTACGTATGGTGAGCAAAGTATTAATCTCATCAACGTTGCTGGTGATAACCACACGTGCCCAAAGAAACCTTAATTTTTTCCTTGTTTTTTTTTGCTCCAGTTGAGCCCCATAAAAAATACAAAAAAAATATAAAAGTGTTCAGAAAAGCCAAAAAAAGTAAAAAATGTTCAAAAAAACAATAAAAAAATATAAAACAACAAAAAGAATAAAAAAACAG
Organism: Lissotriton helveticus; assembly: GCF_964261635.1. NCBI lineage: Eukaryota > Metazoa > Chordata > Amphibia > Caudata > Salamandridae > Lissotriton > Lissotriton helveticus. The sequence goes on from NC_136068.1 coordinate 1,650,808,263, forward strand.
TTCTTTTTAGAACTACCTCCAATTTAAAAAAAAAAACCTACATTTTTTAAAAAGTCTGTCATTCTTTTTTTTCCAGGGTACACGCACCGGTACGCGTACCTGGGCGCGCACCCAAAAAAAAAAAATAATAAAAAAGGAGTGAGCATGAGGGAAAGACACAGAGAGGGTGATGTTAAAAGAAAGAGAGCTAGAGGGAGCAACACAGAGGGACTGTTTATTACATAGTAAGACAGAGAGAAGGTGTAATAGGGTGTAAGTGAGAAAAGGAAAATGAATAAGGGAGCAAAAGAAGGGAAGAGAGAGCAAGAAGACTAAAGCAGAGGTACTGGGAAAATGTGAGTGGGTGTTGAAAGTAAAAGGAAGGACAGTAAAGGATGGGGAATGAGGGGTAGTGACGGAACCGGAGTAAAGGAACAATAATGAGGGAGGGTGAGAAAAGAGCAGTGAGTGTAAGTAAAGAGGGGTGAAAGAGGGTGGATAAAAGTGAATAAGGGTAAGACATGGGGAGTGACAGAGAGAAAAGACAGAGAGAGTAAAGGAAGGAGTGACTGAAAGGGTCTGAGTGAAGCAGCAAAGAAAGGTAAGTAAGGGAGTGTGGGTGAGTTGTAGGGAGTGAGCATGACGAAAGAGTAGTGACAGAGTGAGGGGACAGAGACAGCGACGGTAAGAGAGACAGAGTGAGGGAACGGAAGTGAGGAACTGTGAGGACAGAGAGACTGAGAGAAGGAGTGAGGGGAGTGAAGTAAATGAGTAAGGGAATGAGTGAGGGAGCGAGGGAAGGGAACAGAGGGTAAGGGAAGTAAAGCAGGGGGACTGAAAGAAGTTGAATGCGGTAGGAGAGTAAGGGAAAGAGGAGTAAACATGGAGGATAAGAATAAGTGAGGAAATCAGAGTAAGGAAACAGGAGTGAGGTAGGGTGAGAGAATAGTAGTGAGGTTAAAGCAAAGGGTGATGACAAACTACATTTTTTTAGTCACACTTACCATATAATTAATGTAAATTTAATTACATGTTTTTACTACACTTTGTATCTGTGAAAGAGAGAAAAAAAATAAGTTATAATTAGTAAAATATATATTTTAAAATAGAAGAGACAAGTCAAGAGGTTAAAAATCATAAATGTGTACTAAGAAATAAAGTAAGAGTGAAGGACACAGAAAGGGAAATAAAGTAATGTAGAAGGACAAAAAGAGGGAAAAAGAAATAGAAGGAGAGCAAATTACTAAGAGTAAGGCAGATACATTCAGTGACAGAGAGGAAGAGAAGAAGAGAGAAATGAACTGAAGGTAAGAAAGATACTAAAAGAATGTGAGTTAGCAAAACTAAATCAGGAAACAGGAGTAAGTAAAAAGGGAATGACTGAGAGGGAAAGGAGTCTGATTGAGGATGCATTTACAAGAATGAGAAATGGAAGATGACTGAGAATGAGTGAAGGGGAGTCACAGAGTGAAGGGATGAAGGGGGAGAGGATAATATAGAAGGATTGAGGGAAAGGAGTTAGGAAGTTAGTAGACAGAGGGACTAAGGGAAGGACTGAGTGAAGTGGACTACAATGATTGAGGAAAGGAAAATGAGTAAGGGAGCAAAAGAATAAAAGAGAGGGGAAGAGGACTAAAGCAGCGGAACAGAGAGAATGAGAATTTAACTTACACATTACAAACTATAGATTAACTTGTACAACATGTTACATAGTTTATTTTTGCTGTTGCCAGAATATATTGAATTTCACTAAAAATAGTGACTTCAAACTACTCATCATATGACAGCGGGAAAAAAACCCACAATCTAAAAGATTGTGTTTAAAAAAAACATATAAACTTACAAATCACATATGTACACTAATCTTTGATTCACTTACTTTTCTTTTAAGCCAAATAGTACATCACGAAGGTCCTTTTCGTTGGAAAATACTCTACTGTTCTCTAAAACTTCCATTTCATCGACTTTCTATAAGAAAAGCTCCAAGAACATGTGAAATATTTTTCAATGTTTTCATTTCCTTCTTGTGTTCAGTCATGACTCTTTGCTTATTCCTTCACTTTTCCATAAGGCCAAATAGTGTCAGATGTATCAATATGTTTTCAAATTACTCAAAACAAAGTCTGAAATTACTGTTTTCCCAACGTTCTGAAAGAAAAGCTCCTACAACATTTTCACAATGTTTAAATATTCATATTTTCATCTCTAGCTCAGTGATATTCAACATTTCCTATAATACTGATATTACTTACTATGAGATCCATTTGCAGTACCTATATGACAACTAGAATTTTTATATTATCTTAAACACTTTTACTCACAATATAATTTTAAACAGCAGACTAACTTTTATTAACTGCTCCTGTTGTGGAAAAGTAAATTTTGCCTTGCCATATGTGCCTACGTGTTCCCCATCCTATGATATATGTGCATGATCGATATGCATGTATCCCCCTATGATCGATTAAAGACGCAATTATAGTTGTGTCCTACTCTAGTATGCCAGTTTCCAGTTCTCGTGAAAGCAACGAGTAGACCTACGTTGACACGTTTTACAGTGTGCACGTTAATTCATTGAATTGTCCCCGTTTCCTAGGCCTCAAAAGGGGCCCGGACACCAGATTCAAGCTCCAGTCTCCTGAATCCACTCCGAGGAGCGATGCAGCCCCCACCTGCATCCCTGACCCTTCACTTACTCCCTCTCGCGCAGCGCGGTGCCCGGCCTGGCTCTGCCTGCCCGTCTGCCAAGATTTTGTTATGCTTCTAGTTATCAGTCCAGTTTTCCTTCTCTGCATTCCTAAGCTACTGAATCGTATCAACAGTTCCAGCTATGGTCTAGTCTTTCTGTCTCCATGCAAGAGAAATACTGTATTAATATTCATAGAATATTCCTAGCACACGCAATACATGTAGAATATATGCATGCACCAGTCTTAGTGTCAAGTAGCCTTTGCCCCGATAACTTTTGGATTCTATCAACATGTACTCCAAACACCAGATACCAGATATGCCATAGGTACATGTCGTCCTGACACCGCAGACTTTAGTCTCCTCTTCCAGCGCAGAAGTCATAGCCCCCAGTTCTCCCTAGTAACACGTCATTGCCCGTTTTGCGCGCACCACTAGGTTAAAGGTCCCAGCTGCTCAGGTAGCCCCCTCCATGTTTCCGCCCCATTCATGACACTTCTGTGACGTTCATACCACATGTCTCAATGCACGCCCTGTACACGCCTTCTTTTTCCACCCATGCCTTCTTATCTTACGTTTGTCATAAGTTACGCCTACTGTATGTAATGTAATGTAATGTTTTACTATATATATGCTGCACTGTCGATGAAATGGTGCAGCTGCCTTCCTTCTTATTTTATTTCAGGCTGTCCCGTTCCAGTCCCCTCCCTTTTGCCTGAATAAATCCTTTTGACTCGGACACATCGGATCCTGCCTCTTATTTATTGAGCTATCTGTTATTGTTAATATAGTCAAAAATAGTCCCGGTATTATTTATTTATATACCACATAATGGCGCCCGATAGGGACGAGCCCCTTCCTCACGCGCTGGCGATGCCACGCAGGCCCCCTGACCCTCTGCAGCCGTGACGGAACTCTACTGCGCACCGGCAGATATTTCTGCTTCAAGTCTCCCTCAGGCCCACGGAGGAAACGGAGACTGCGGTCCGACATCCAGACGAAGCGGTGTGGAATGCGGTTCGTCCCGACCAGAGCCCAAGCCGAGAGAGCAAGGTCCGAAGTATCCGGAGGCCCACCTGTAACCGAAGTTTCCGAAGTTCGTAGTCCGACGTCGTAGCAGTCCAGTCCAGTCCGAGGCCTTCCAGTTTCTGCTTCCCGGTGAGTACCGTCGCGGGGGAAGTATCTAGACAGGATCATTAGTTTGGTCCTGGTCCGATGGGTTTGGGTACACAGATCCAGTCCGAAGTATTCACCTAGGTGGATACGGGTCCTGACGTGTCTCTTTATGGGACCGGTACGTTCTGTACTGTTTTAGCAGTGCATCCAGTAATTCTAGTAAGTTTCGTTCTCGAGAAATTCATATGTTCTGTTTTCAGTGTATCAGGTAGTATTCTGTTCGAATTATTATTAATGTATTTTTATGTCGTGGTATGAGAGCTTTGTTCGCTATATTATTATTGTGATTATTGTGTATTGTGTTCCAAGTGTATATAACCGTAATGCCTCTGTTTTCGAAATTACGTCAGTTAAAGACCAGAAAAGGGTTACTCGAAGAAGCAGTTCCTGTCCCTCCTAGGGACAGTCCAGGACATTTTATGTATCACAAACATGGCTTAGATGCCATAATATATCTAGACTTATGGGCGGACTATACTAAGGAACTAGAAGAGAAATATAGATGGCCCGTATCAGGTACATGTGATGCCGAGTGCATCATGCGAGTAGAAGAAGCATTATGGAAAAAGAAAGCCAGACAGTCCCAGAAAGATGCCATCGAGTTATGGCGCAAAGAATCTCATAAAAGAACCGAAAAAGAATTCAGAAAAACAGAATTAAGTAGGGAATCCGCAGAAAAAGCCCAAGAAAAGGAATTAATCGATGAAGGTGAACGAGTTAGAGCAGAACAGTCAGATAGACAGAGAAATGCCCTTATTAAAGGCATGTATCCTCTTCTTGCCGAGGGCTTGCCAAAAGCAACCCCGGAAGCACCCTGTAATTTCCCGCCGCCATTGATCCCGACTAAGGTACGTCATAAACCGACCGCAGCTGATATTTTTCTTTCGTCCTATTTGGACGACACAGTACCAGCCTATGCAAATCCTGTTCCGCCTGCTCCCATTAATAATGTAATTCCTGTTCCTCCAGCCGCTGGTCCCGTGGGTCCAGTTAATGTTACAGTACCTGTTACAGCACCCCCGGCCCAGCCCACAGTACATGCACCCGTTATGCCAATCACTTTACCAGCACGTACAGTATACACCGACGATTCTAGTTTAGGAGCCGCGGGGGGAGGTTCTCCTCGCACCCCGCCTCAACCAAGACGTATGACGCTACATGAACTAGCGTTACAGCGTACGCCAAAAGTGACTACATACGTAGATATCAAGCGAGCACTTACTGAATGTCGTTATGATCCAGTTCCAGGCGATGACCACATGGTCATATATTCATTACGTTTAAGACGGGTTGCCGGCTATTTGGACACCCTGCCCGATATGGGAGAACATCTAGACAGAATATATCGTTTTATCCGTACAGGAGTGAATCCAGAAAGTATTCACGAAGCCATGGTTCAAAGAAAAGTCGAGACTTAGCTCATGATTTTAAAGTTTTTGATTAACTGTTTAATAAGAGAGCAAGATTATCCAGAAAAAGATCAAGAAGAAATGAAAGTCCTGACCAGGTGGAGTGACAATATAGCCGAGGTAAAACACAAGACACAAAATTGTATAGAGAGTATGTACAAGAAAATTCGTAAGGAAATAATACGTATACACCAGAAGGAGGAAGAAAAACGAGCAACCGAGAAAGAGAATGACTCTTCTGCTGAAGAGGTAGACAACGAGAATCCTTCCAGAATAGCGTATGTAGGTAGAACTAGACTTTCCGACCGACATTCACGTCTAGATTACAAGAAATCTTTTCCTCCTCTAGTACCAGAACAGTGTTCTCTTGAGCAAGTATTCAAAGCTACCGATCACATTCTGAAATCACGAATAGGGTATAGCGAGCTTAGTACAATGCATGAACAAGAACTAGCCCGATCAGCAGTCCGGTGGACTACTGATTCTACCACTTTTCCAGACGAAATAGTGGCACAAACGTTTCTGAAACTGCCCCCAGCCGAACAGCGACTGGTGGGTATGTATATGATCCAGCACCTCATTACACTGTATGAGGAACAACATTCTGATCCAGGTCCTTTACATGATATATTGAACGAGTTACTCCAGTACAGATGGAAAGGTCTAGGTACCGATTTAATTAGTGTCATTTTAGAACAGCGCCACAAATACCGAACGTTTCTGAATCCACATTTTGTTCACGTCTCACCCCCAGAAAGTAAATCATTCTACATAGACAGACAGAATCCGTTACGAGAAGTACATCCAGTCAAGAAAGAGGGTGGTGGTCTAGAACGAGTATTTGTTTACACCCCTATCACAAAAATGGAACTCTTAGAGATGAAAAAGTTAATTCCCTGTCATGATAAAGATCCAGCAGGGTTCCACCGTGAATTGAAGGACATGCTCCGTATGGGAGAATACACGTACCCTGATATCATTAAAATGTTAAAGGTCCTGTTGCCTGCGGGCATATATGAAAAACTCAAGGAAAAAGAATGGGAGGTGGGAGAGAAAAAGATAGATTGGACAGCTCTAGAAGCTGAAGATAATTCACGAGTACCAGGTACCGGTCTTGGGGATAAAGCTAAGGAATTGCCCGAGTTATTAATACAAGTCTTGCCAAGATTACTAGCCACGAAAAAGGAAGATTGGGATGCCATCTCAGCCTGTAAACAGAAACAAGACGAAGATACTAGTGATTTTTATTCTAGATTTGAGAAATGTTTTATTATTAATAGTGGTCTGAAAACAAGTAGTGAATCATACCCTCATCTTTTTGTTACCAAACTAGTCGAGAATTCAAGTCCACAAGTTAAAAATCGGGTCCTGAAAGTCGAAAGTACCTGGCAAGCTAATACTCCGTCACAGATGCTCCAAATGCTCCAGTATCACCAGAACAGAATCAGGGAAGAGCAGGAACACGAAAGAAGACGTATGAAAGACACGAAAATGAAAGTATTCGTTGCACAGTCTGTTCCACAAGACAGTCAGAAGAGGGGTCCGAATCAAGCCAGTCATCCTGCAGTTCCCGTTAAAGGGACGTGCAATTACTGTAAACAGCCAGGTCATTTCATAAACGAATGTGCAGTTCTGAAACACAACATAGCTACTGGTAAGACTAAAGAAAGACCACGTCCGCCTAGACAAGAACAAGTTCCACAGACTTCCCAGCCACCACAGAATGCACAACAGTCAGTTACAGCACCGCAGCCTATAGCTGCAACACAGCATGTTACACAACAGATGTACCAGTATGCACAGTCAGAGTATCCAGATTATCAGCCGTATTCATGAAACAGCCTAGAGAGGGAGGTAGGTTTGCCTCTCATCGAGATACCTGTAGATCAAGAGGGTCCCTATGTACATAGTCAAGTATTAGGGAAAGACAGAAAGTTTCTGATTGATACAGGGGCAAGTAGGACTACCATCAGTCATGACGAGGTTCCAGGGGCTCCACTCTCAGGCTCTAGAAATGTTTCCCTTGGATTTTCAGGAAAGCCCATTGTTAATGAAATATCGAAACCAGTTACTCTAGAAGTTGGTCCATTGTCCCGAACTACAGATCTGTTACTCACGAAATCTTGCCCAGAAAATTTGTTAGGCATTAAGACTTTAAAAGAATTAGGAGCAGTAATATGCTGCTCCCCAGAAGGGGTCCGTCTGTTCCTCCGTGATTTCAAAGGTCACTATGTATTACGTGATTTTGATCCAAGATTATTGAATGTACCACAGCATTTATGGGCGCAAGGTCCAACTGATGTAGGTTGTATGCATATCACACCCCATCGTGTGACTCTAAAGCAAGGTGTTGTTCTACCACGAATCAGACAGTACAAATTGCCACCTGAGGCAGTAGCAGCCTTATCCAAAATTATTGACGAACTTATTGTTCAAGGAGTGGTTGTAGAAACTGACTCCAATGTATGTCATTCTCCTATCATTCCAGTCCTGAAACGTACTGATCCAAATGCACCTCCAGTTTATCGATTAGTGATTGACCTTCGAGAACTTAATAAATGTATTATACCACAGTACCCAGTGGTCCCAGATATTTCTTCCCTGTTGACAGCCATTGATTCTGAAGCCACATTCTTTACAGTTATCGATCTCAAGAATGCATTTTTCAGTGTTCCCATTCATCCAGACAGCCAGTTCCTTTTCGGATTCTGTTTAAATGGAAGAAGCTATAAGTTCACACGAGCACCTCAAAGTTTCACAGAAAGTCCTAGCATTTACAGTCAAGCACTTAAGAGACAACTAGACAATATTCACATGCCAACTGACACTGCCCTGCTCCAGTATGTCGATGATCTACTGATCACAGCCCGTTCTGAACGTGACTGCAAGCGTGCGTCACTTACAGTTCTGTATTTTCTGGCCGAGATGGGGCACAAGGTGTCCCCTTCCAAATTGCAATTCTGTGTCCAGCAAGTGGTCTACTTAGGACACTTACTGTCCAAGAGGGGTAGGCAGTTGACACCTGACCGTATCCAGTTAATAGCACATCTTCCACAGCCCAAGACACAGAAGGAGGTACGAGCTTTTATCGGCCTCACTTCTTACTGCAGACAATGGATTCCTCAGTATGCATTTCTAGCCAAGCCACTGATACAGTTAACGACACAGGAGGCAGCCGTATCGACTGTCCTCCCTTGGACCCAGGAACATACACTTGTTTTTAATGAGTTAAAGAAAGCTTTATGTAATGCACCTGTTCTAGCAACACCGAACTACAGTAAGCCTTTCACACTTTTTGTTACAGAACGTGATGGTACTGCATTATCTGTTCTCACACAAGATCAAGCAGGACAATACAAGCCCTGTGCTTATTTTTCTAGCATATTAGATCCAGTGGCCCAGGCTCTGCCTGTGTGCCTCAAGTCAGTTGCAGCCACAGCTCTAGCTATCAGACAGAGTGATTCCATAGTGTTAGGACACTCCCTGACAGTACAAGTTCCACACTCCGTGGAAGTTCTCTTAAACCGAACACAGACTCAGCACTTGACAATTGCACGTTTAACAGGTTATGAACTGACACTGTTTCAGCCACACATAGAAATCAGACGCTGCAACATTTTAAATCCAGCTACACTGTTACCGTCAGTTACTTCAAATCCTGCCACACATGACTGTGTGGAAGTTGTTAACACCACGACTAAGCCAAGACAAGACTTGACAGACATTGCATTACCTGATCCCGACCTGACACTTTATGTGGATGGTTCATGTATGAGAACAAGTACAGGAGAACTAGTAGCCGCATATGCAGTGACTACTGAAACCAAAGTTATAGAAACACATCGTATAGACACCCTGTATGCTCAAGCAGCAGAGCTTGTCGCTCTGACCCAAGCCTGCATACGTGCCAAGAACCTGAAAGTAAACATATACACAGATTCACGTTATGCATTTGGAGTCGTACACGACTTTGGAGTGCTCTGGCAGGAGAGAGGTTTTATGACTTCTCATGGAACCAAGATTCAGCATGGACTCCTCATTCAAGCTCTATTAGATGCAATACATTTACCGACAGCTATCGCTATCATGAAGTGCAAGGCACATACGAAAGTCACTGATATCATTTCCCAAGGTAACGATCTAGCAGATCGAACAGCCAAGCTCACAGCTCAGACTCCAGACATTCCAGTTAACACGACACAGACACTCATTCCAGATCAGACTACTTGTATGACAGTTAAGGACCCTACACAAGATGTCATAGATATACAGTTACATGCTACTCCCGATGAAATCAAGAAATGGTCCGAACAAGGAGGGGTCCACACAGATCAAGGATGGTTGACGAAGGGAAAAGCCACATGGTTTCTCCCCGACTCTATGGTTCAAGTCATTATTAACACCGCACATAGTCCAGCACACTTAGGAGAAAAAGCCATGTTAGACAGTATCCAGAACCTTTGGTTCAACAAGCATTTACGAGCAGCCGCCAAACAGAAAGTCCGTACCTGCATGATATGTTGTCAGTTCAATCCAGGTAAAAGTGTCCCGGTGGAACAAGGTGGATTCCATCCTCCTGACCACCCTTTCGAAGTCCTCCAGATGGATTACATTCAGATGGAGCGATGTCAAGGTTTCAAGTATGTCCTCGTAGTTGTATGCGCTTTGTCCAGGTGGACAGAAGCATATCCAGTTCCAGATTACACAGCCGCGACCACTGCCAGGCAGTTGGTTCGTGAGTATTTTCCCCGCTATGGATTACCTAGGGTCGTGTATTCAGATAACGGCCAGCCATTCTCATCCGAGCTCATGAAACAAGTATCCCTTCTGTTAGGGTACCAGTGGAAGTTCCATTGTGTACGCCATCCTGAAGCAGCCGGTCTCGTAGAGAGACATAACCAGACTCTGAAAATCCGCATCGCCAAAGTATGTGCAGAAAAAGGTGTAGATTGGATAGTAGCACTGCCAGTTGCCCTTTTTTATATGAGAATGGTCGCCCACTCCCGTTCAGGTCTGTCCCCCTATGAGATAGTGTTTGGTCATCCCCCTAATATGTGGGGTACACCTAGACCCCGTACCATAACTGATGTTGACAGTAATATGCTGACAGATTACCTTGCCTCCTTGATGTCTGCACTACAATCTTGTCGTTCACAGGTTGCCGCTGCATTTCCAGACAACACCGACGTGAAACCACACGAGATCGTTCCGGGGGATCTCGTGCTGGTCCGCAATTTTGATCGTTCAAGTCCGCTGGAGCCCCGCTGGAAGGAGCCCCATCTCGTCCTCCTCACCACCCGGACTGCGGTGAAGGTCGAGAACCGAAAAGGGTGGCTACACGCGAGCCACGTCAAGAAATTCCATGGACTTAAAACTAAAATTTTTCTCAAGGACTGCCCTTTTCTCAAGGACTGCCCCGTTCTCAAGGACTGCCCAGAAAAGGAATCTAAAATTCCCCTGTTAGAGAAAACTCCGCAGCAGGAGTATAAATCGAAGCTGAGGTCTAGTAAGTCAGCCAGTTTAATTGTCTAAGTCCCTCTCGGGTGAAACGGTTAGACAGGTTCCTGACATGTATGAGATAGACCCACACAGTGAGAGAGTTAGTCAAAACTCTAAGAGATGTATCATCATTCTGTTCTTCTTATTGTTCCTAAGTCTCATGGTTACATGCATAAGTTATGCGTTACATTTATGTTTTCCTATTTCACATGTACATATGTCTTCTAATGTTACAGTAGAGCACACATTTAGTGACCTGCCTCCTCACGAGTTATCCTATCGTCTTGCTATGCGAAATAATACTTTTATCCGAATGCTGCACTATTCACACCAGACCAGCAATGCCACTAATTGTTGGGTGTGTGGTCGACTCCCCCCTTTCCAGACACCGAAGGGAGTTCTGCCACTTTTTCCTTATCCGTTTTCACATAATGGTTCGTGTGGAGCATGGTCCACGTTAACGTCTTCCTCGACTGATATGTCCCTTCTGAACCGAACATGTTTCCCAGACAAGCAAGGTCTTTCCCATAGAACAGGATTAGATCTAGAAAATGAAGTATATGATTTAGGTAATTATTCCTCGAATTTCATGGTTCTGAATGTTCAGTCCGATACTACTCCAGATTTGCCTGCTATTTCAGTACTACCAGTTAAAGGCGAATTATGTGTCAGAAAGAATGGTTCCGCACATGTAGGACATAGTGATTGTACTACTATGGTCGAGTATAGTGACAGTGGGAAATCTATTGTCAAAGCCTCACGTCATTCTTATTTTGTTTGTGGTCAGACCGCATATGTTCGCTTGCCCCTAGATTGGGATGGAATCTGTTATATTGCCTTCCTACTGCCACCAGTTTTTCTAGCCCCATCCGATTATCACAGAAACACACATCTAGTCCACATTAGACATAGAAGGGAGACTGAGTCCCCAATTGTCGATCAAACTGAAACTGCTCTAGAACAATATCAAGACTTCAATAAAGGTTTCTTTTTCTTTATAGGACCTGTCCAGAATAGTAAGTTAATACGTAGGCTAACCAGAACCCTTGAAGCAGTAGTGAATGAGACTACTTCCGCTCTAGGTAACTTAACTGAAGAACAATCTGCTATGCATTTTGTTGTGCTCCAAAATCGTCTCGTTCTTGACGTCATACTGGCCGATAGAGGAGGAGCTTGTAGAGTCATCGGATCTAGTTGCTGCATTTTCATTCCTAATAACGCGCCGTCTGTTTATTCAGCTATAACCAGACTTCATAAAATTGCCCATCAGTTACACCAGAATCCAGGCACCTGGACATGGTCCGGTTGGCTCTGGAGTATTATATCTGCCTGGGGATGGAAAGTATTGTCATTCCTAGGTATAGCAGTAATGATCATATTCAGTTGCTGCCTCTGTTTACAATGTGGCCCTGCGATTTGCGGCATGTGTGCTACCTCTTGTATTCCTAGTCCTAAGTCCCGTTCCAAGACAATTCGAGACGAGCAAATGATGCTATATGAACAGATAGATGGTATCATGAATATTGATGTTTCCTGATGGAAACGTAGGGCACAAGGAGGGAATGTGGAAAAGTAAATTTTGCCTTGCCATATGTGCCTACGTGTTCCCCATCCTATGATATATGTGCATGATCGATATGCATGTATCCCCCTATGATCGATTAAAGACGCAATTATAGTTGTGTCCAACTCTAGTATGCCAGTTTCCAGTTCTCGTGAAAGCAACGAGTATTAGACCTACGTTGCCACGTTTTACAGTGTGCACGTTAATTCATTGAATTGTCCCCGTTTCCTAGGCCTCAAAAGGGGCCCGGACACCAGATTCAAGCTCCAGTCTCCTGAATCCACTCCTAGGAGCGATGCAGCCCCCACCTGCATCCCTGACCCTTCACTTACTCCCTCTCGCGCAGCGCGGTGCCCGGCCTGGCTCTGCCTGCCCGTCTGCCAAGATTTTGTTATGCTTCTAGTTATCAGTCCAGTTTTCCTTCTCTGCATTCCTAAGCTACTGAATCGTATCAACAGTTCCAGCTATGGTCTAGTCTTTCTGTCTCCATGCAAGAGAAATACTGTATTAATATTCATAGAATATTCCTAGCACACGCAATACATGTAGAATATATGCATGCACCAGTCTTAGTGTCAAGTAGCCTTTGCCCCGATAACTTTTGGATTCTATCAACATGTACTCCAAACACCAGATACCAGATATGCCATAGGTACATGTCGTCCTGACACCGCAGACTTTAGTCTCCTCTTCCAGCGCAGAAGTCATAGCCCCCAGTTCTCCCTAGTAACACGTCATTGCCCGTTTTGCACGCACCACTAGGTTAAAGGTCCCAGCTGCTCAGGTAGCCCCCTCCATGTTTCCGCCCCATTCATGACACTTCTGTGACGTTCATACCACATGTCTCAATGCACGCCCTGTACACGCCTTCTTTTTCCACCCATGCCTTCTTATCTTACGTTTGTCATAAGTTACGCCTACTGTATGTAATGTAATGTAATGTTTTACTATATATATGCTGCACTGTCGATGAAATGGTGCAGCTGCCTTCCTTCTTATTTTATTTCAGGCTGTCCCGTTCCAGTCCCCTCCCTTTTGCCTGAATAAATCCTTTTGACTCGGACACATCGGATCCTGCCTCTTATTTATTGAGCTATCTGTTATTGTTAATATAGTCAAAAATAGTCCCGGTATTATTTATTTATATACCACACTTCATAGGCCAATTACCTTTACTTAAATTTTGGTTGTAAAAACACTAGGTATGAATTTTTTAGGTCAAAAGGCAAACGTTGTTTGAAAGTCAAATGAGTATCATTACAGTTAGTCCAACCTTTTCGACATTTTAAATAAATTGTATAATGCCCGGATGTTGTTGAAGGACCGTCATGATAAATAATAGCTACAGTTGCAAAAGTTCTTCCTGAAATTGATAACTGAGAAGCCACAAAATTTTTAATAGAAGTTGTCAATTTAGTTCCATCAGGTCTAGATCGTTGGAACATTAAAATGACATACTGACCATAATTTTGTATAAATAATGTGGACAGCATTGCAGACTTACATTGGGTACACACCATATTGTGATCAGCTGCTTTAACTAGATTATTAAAAGGCACTGATTTGAAGTCTGGTAAAGTCAAATATATAAATCTTTCGGTGTCTATTGTAGTAGTACTTGATAAACTTCAGTTGTCGCAGTCATGCTGCCATTGATAAGAAAGGCTAAAAAGATTTTTTATATCTACACCTTCATCTTCCAATACATCAAACATATACATTAAAAATTCCTGACAATCTTTTTTTTAATTTTTTTTTTTAAGACCTTTATTATTCAAAGTGCATGGTACACAGCATTCAGCTTACAACCCACCAGGGCCAGCCGCGTATATCTTTAACTGTATAAGCATCAGCAGATGAACACAGCCTCAAGGCCGACAACCCTGAGGTTCGGCGGCGTAAATTGTTCCATGTCAGCACTTCACAATCATCAAAACATTTAGTAATACGGAGGTATAGGCCCGTAGGGATTTCTCTTTTTTATGTAAATCCGTAGTTACAGAACTATGGTAGCACTCATCAATTTCGTCAGATGGATAGTGTCCCGCTCCTACTCATGTGTGACATGAGGAAATGTGTCAGCTAGGTCTGCCCTCCAAGAGGGCGCGGGGCAGCGGTAGAAGAAGATGAGGCTGTGCAACGTTTCAGGTGTGTCGGTGAGCGAGTATCTATACAGCTTATCATTCCTAATAGTAGTGGCCGATGTGTATATTGGTGTTCAGTCAGGATCACCTCGGCTATGGCTGTTACTCTCAAAGGCCCCATGGTGTAGTGTGTACAGTAACTAACTTCAAAGAGCCTGGTCAAAAGGGAAACGGGACCAGTGCGTCAATAAACTTCAAAACGATAACATGGGAAATATACATTAAAGGGAGGAGGAGTATGGGTAGATATAGCCATGTGTTTACGGAAAGAAGCGCGGTGTCAGTGTGTCAGTAGCGGTCAAGTGGGCGGGTAGGAGATTACAGTGTGCGGCCCGCGTGTATGCCAAGTATACAAGGGGGGGTCACCACCATAAGGGCGTGTCAAGTACGGTAGTAAAGTATGGTTCGTGAGGCAGCCCTCGGCAGGACTCCTGATAAGAGTTGGATGTGTGGGGACGTAAGCGTGGGAGGGGCGATGTATACGACATTGCTAAACAACCAGGTGTGCAGCATGTGCTTATCGGGACGCGGGAGTCGTGCAGGCAGCAATCAGTATGGCATGTGTAATGGTGCAATGGTGCGTGGGTGCTGGGGGGGAGAAAGAAAATTATATGAGTAGAGATGGCTGCTGGGTGTAAACGTTTCTCATAGTGTCCACTGCAGGGGGGGTACGGGGGGATGGCGCAGATCTCTTCAAGTGATCCCTTGTTCAACGCATTTCTGCTGAAAGGATTGGAGGATGTCATCCCATTGTTGTGCAATTGGGAATTTCCTAAGGCCCGCCGTCTCTTCTCGCCGCAGGACCGTGCTCTCTGCTCGCACCCAGTTTGTGAGGGATAGGCTCCAATGTCGTATGTGCGGAGGTGTGTCGGCTTTCCACCGCTTGGTGAGCAGTCGCTTGGTCATGATCAGCCCGAGATCCCAGTATCGGGCATGGACTTTGTTCAGCTTTGTGCGTTTGTACAGTCCCAGTATGCAGGCCTCCCAAGTCCTCGGCACGTGTTCTTTAGTGCAATGCGTAAGCAGCGTAGTCACCCCATCCCAGTAGTGCTGAAGGGCAGGGCAGAGCCAGAGCATATGGAGGAGGTCCGCTCCCACCAAGGAGCAGCGGCCGCAGGCGGTGTCCGCGACCGAAAAATATCTGTTTATTTTGTCCGGGGTGAGGTATGCACGGTGTAGTATGTAAAGTTGTATAATTTTGAAGCGAGGGTTGCGTGGGACGTTAACCGGACCAACCAGGACCATCGCCCACTCCTTATCTGTCCAATCCCTCCCCCGGTCTGTCGCCCATTTCTCTCTCAGTTGTACGGTGGCAGGATGAATGTGAAGGAGGAGAGCTCGTGCTAGCCAGTGTATTATGTGTGTGCCATTGCTCATAACGTGAAGGTATTGTATAAAATGATGCATGGGCAGCTCGCCAGATATGTCACCCAGGCGGCAGTCAGCGTGCGGACGAGGGACGCGTGTAGTAGGAACTGTCCAGCTGGGAGAGACGTGTCCTCCACAAGGCTGACGAAGGGGAGGAGAGCGCCATCGGAGTACAGGTCCCCCAGTGTTTCCACTCCCGCAGTGGTCCAGCTGTCAAGCATTACAGCCGTCAGTGCCCCCGTTGCAGTCAGGGTGCCCAGTAGGGGGAGTATCGGGGCATATGGTATCGTCGTTCGGGTGAGGCGCAGGCAGCGCAGGAAACATCTGCGCGCTACCGCAAGATACAGCTGCGAGGGGCGGGGAGCCCGAGTCAGTGGGTGAAACAGCACTTGGATCTGCAGCGGGGACCAGACAGCGGCGTCCGTGGCGGTGTCTCCCATGTTCTTACCACCCAGCCATCCTGACACCCACTGCATTTGCGCCTCCAGGTAATACAGCTCCATGTTGGGAACAGCCAGTCCTCCCGCTTCGGTGGGCATATATAGTTTCGTCAGCGCAATGCGTGGTCGACCTTTATTCCAGATCAGGTCGCGTAGCAGGACTTCAGGATCTCGGAACACCCGGTTGGGGACATAGGATGGAATATTGGCAAAGTAGTACAACAGCCGTGGCAGAACTATCATCTTCGTCAGGGCTACTCGGCTGGGAACGTTCAGCGGTAGACTTTTCCAGAACCCAACTTGCGATCGGATGGATGCGATCGCCCGCATCAGGTTCCCCTCCAATATATCTGCAGAGTTAGGGTAGACGTGAATACCCAGGTATCTGAATACTACTGTAATCTCTCACCGCCGATGCGTATCTCACTCTCGGGTGTATTCGGGTCAAAGGAATAGGCCCCTGATTTGGCCCAATTGACTTTCAAACCTGACATTTACTCAAAAGTGCAGAAAATGTCAGCAAGGGACGCCGGAACATCACTCAGATCTTTGATATAGAGGAGGAGAGCGTCTGCATATAAGGACACCGTATGCAGGCCATCTGCCATCGGTATACCCCACTCCGCTCCTCGGGACCGGAGTATCGTGTCCAGGGGTTCCACAGCTAAGGAGAACAGTAAGGGCGACAGGGGGCAGCCCTGTCTGGTGCCCCTCTGCACACGAATAGGGTCAGAAAGCAGTGTACCAGTGGGGACGCGGACTGTGGGTCTGCGGTACAAGAGGCCAACCATAGTCTCGTAGTCGTCCCCCAATTCAAATTTGTCCATGACTGCCCGTAGGTACGGCCATTCCACCGAGTCTCCAGGTCCAGCACTAGACACCCGGCACGTGGCCATCGTCGTGTGGCGTACTCCTGTATGCGGAATAGGCGGCGGATGTTATGGGACGTGTGGCGTGTTGGTACAAATCCATTCTGGTCGTGATGTACTAGGGTGGGTACTACGGGGGCCAGTCTTCGGGCAAGCGTAGAGGCGAGTATTTTATAGTCCGTGTTGAGGAGGGCTAGGGGGCGGTAGGATCCCAGTCGTTCGCTATCTCTGTCAGGTTTGAGCAGGGATATGAGGGTAGCCTCATTAAGCGTCGGGGGCAGAGAGAAGTCGTCCGTGGCCGCAGTGTACATTTTTAACAGGTGGGGAATAAGAATGTCCGAGGCGGCCTTGTAGAATTCGGCTGGCAAGCCATCCGGCCCCGGAGACTTGCCATTCGAGAGATTGAAAATGGTGTCACGAAGTTCCTCGGGTCTAGTGGTGCTCCGAGGTCATCTCGCTGCGCAGCCGTTAGGGTAGGCAACTGTAGGGGTGAGAGATACTCGGCTATGTCAGGCAGTGGGATACTCAGCCGGGAGCGATATATATATAGTAGTGACCAGCGAACGCCTCATGT
The DNA here is from genome assembly GCF_964261635.1 of Lissotriton helveticus. NCBI lineage: Eukaryota > Metazoa > Chordata > Amphibia > Caudata > Salamandridae > Lissotriton > Lissotriton helveticus. The sequence continues at coordinate 1,650,825,973 of NC_136068.1, forward strand.
ATTTGGCGCTGTGTGAAAAGCAATGTACCTCCCTCCACCTGTATTGCTGAAATGGGGGTCGAGCGGTCCTCTCGTGCAATCAGCCAGGTCAACAGCTTGCCAGGCCTATCAACCTGCCGATGCGTGCGGGCAGAGTGCGCCGCGAAGTTGATATTGCGTAAGCGTTCCAAGAGGCGACCATGTTGTGCTGTGGCCTCCGTCAGACGATCGCCCGCATCCCCCTCCGCATTCCGTTCAAGGCCCAGCAGTTCAGTCTCTAGTCACATCAGGTCGTCTTCTAGCTGTCGCCGCATGCGCTCCTGTGTGCCTAAACAGAGTCCCCGGGTCACCAACTTAAATGCGTCCCATTCGGTCTGGGGGGAGGATGCCGTGCCGGCATTGAGCTCAAAGTATTGAGCCGTCTGTGTGAGCAGGGAGTCGCGGAAGGTCGCGTCAAGTAAGAGGTCTGGTTGGAGGCGACAGGTGGGGATGGGCGGGCGGGGATGTTCCCATGCAATTGCCAGTGTGTGGGGGTTATGATCTGAGTGTGTGCGGCCCATATGTTCTGTGTCCTTGACTAACGGGAGAAGATCAGCGGTGATCATGTATCGGTCTAAGCGCACATGTAGGGCATGTGCACCTGACCAGTAGGAATATGTTCGTGTTGTTGGGTTGCGTGTTCTCCATGCATCATGGAGGTCCAATTGCATGGCCCAGTTGAGGAGGGTTTTCGTGGTGGTGGTGGTGTGTGCCTGTGCATTGGCTGGGGGTGCGGAAGATCTATCCAGATTCACATCCAGGACACAGTTGTAGTCGCCCCCAAGAATCCACAGGATTCCAAGCCAGGACGCCAGTGTCGCTGAGAGGCCATCAAAGAATTTGCCCTGGTCAGTGTTTGGGGAGTACAATGAAGCAAGTACTACAGGGTGCCCGTCAAGTCTGCCTCGATCTATCACGTATCTACCCTCTGCGTCTATCTGCGTGTCCATGACCGTCCACGGGGTGCCCGGTCGGATCCACATGAGTGTCCCGCGAGCAAAGGAGGAATACTCCGTGGCGTAAAGCTGTCCGCGCCATCTGCGGTGCAGTGTGTGTACCTCTGCCCTGTTTAAGTGTGTTTCTTGTAACAGTGCTACGTGAAATTTGTGACGTTTCAGGTAAGAATAGATTTGGTAGCGTCTCGACGGTGTGTGCATGCCCCTGACATTCCACGTACATATCCTGATTTCAGCCATATTCATCGCTTCGGTAAGAAGAACCCCCTCTACCCACTTTCCGCCCCTCAGGCGAGAACCCCCATAGGTCCCCTGGCCTCCTCCCCCCACTCAGATCAGACACAGGCGCTGGCACATGGAGGAATAGTCGAGGCAAATCCCCGAGGGTGAGGCTGGGATAGAAGTCATAAAGTCCAAACAATGCAAAACAGTAACAAATACCAAAAGGTCGGCTTCGCAACATGTCGCCGTCCAAACACACCAAAGAGGCAAAGAAACAATACTCAAGTCTAGGGGGTAACGTGTGCTAGTCACAGTCTCGGGGCCTACTTATTCAAGCAAGGAAGGAAATCGTTGGTCCTCCCCGGGCCTTATGATGTGGGTGCCATGCAGTCAAAGTCATTGCGCGGGTTTATGGCGCTGCTTCCCGTTTCGAGGCTTCAGTCCGGCTAGTCATGCAGGGGGAAAGTAAAGCAGATCGCGCTTCCCAGGTCTCTGGCATAGTAAGTTCCCCGCGCGTTAGGGCCAGCGGGCAGGGGGGAGAGAGGGTGAAGGACTGCAACGTGGTCCCACCATCACCTTACCTTCTCAGCGTCTATGTGACTGGGGGAATACTCACTGCGTCAAATTCCCTCCGTCCATCTCTGGGGCAGGAGGAGACACCCCGGGCGATGTCCAGCACCCGCAACGCCTCAGTGTCCATCCGGCCCCCCAACTCCGTCCCCGCCGCCATGGCAGGGTTTGCTAGGACTTCTTGCGTGGTCTCAGTGAATCAGGTCAGCTGTCTGTAGTGTGATATCCGGCAGGTCCACGGATAGCTGGGAGTCCGGTATTCCGTAAACAGCGTCATCATCGCTTGGGACTATCCGCGGGCTGGCGTCCTGCATGACGTCCGATGTTGGTGAATTGCTCAGCTGGGAGACCCTCCGGAGTTCATCCCGCTGCTCCTGCATTATTTGATCCGCTGGCGGGGAGCGGCGTGTCGCTTCCTCCGGACGGCGGGCCTGTTGGTCCCTGTTCCTGCGACGACATCTTGGCCCGCGTGTCCGTGGTCTCACCTCATAGCTCTGTGCCTGCCTGGGTGCCGTGTCCGTACCGCTGTCGAGCCATTCGCTTACTTCATCGGGATTATTAAAGAAGTAGGTCTTGTCTCGAGCCACCACTCTCAGCTTCGCAGGAAAGAGGAGGGAATATTTGAGGCCTGCTGTGCGGAGCCTCCGTTTTACCTCCAAGAAAGAGTGCCTTTGGCGTTGCACCTGTATGGTGTAGTCTGGGAAGAACATCATGGTGGCATTATCTATACGAATCTCCCCGAGTCGTCTAGTTTCTCTCAGGACTGTGTCCCTGTCCTGGTAGTTCAGTATATTGAAGAGCAGCGGTCTTGGGTTAGAGCCCATGGTATGTGGTCTCGTGGGTACGCGGTGCGCCCGTTCCACCACGAAGTAGGGTGAGAGTGTGCCTTCTGGTAGCATGTCTCTTAGCCAGTCTTCCACACGTTGGGCAGGATTATTGCCCTCCCATTTTTCCGGGACCCCCACGAGCCTGATGTTGTTGCGTCTTGCCCGCCCTTCCGCGTCCTCAGCGCGGTCTTCCAGGAACTCTACTCTGTTCAGGAGGTCCTGTACTTGTTTATCCGTTTGGGTGACTCTGGGTTTGAGTTCCGTCACAGTTCCCTCTAGAGTCTTGGTCCGATCAGCCAGTTTCTTGTGGTCGTCTCTCAGGTGGGTGAGATCTATGGCGACGCTATCTATTTTGGATTCCAGGGAGGTTCTGGTCGATTGGAGCGACTGTTCCAGGCGCTCCATGGTGGCCAGCACGCTATCCAGCCTCGTGGTGACCTGATCGGCAGCCATCTTTTTTAGCGATTTGTCAGTCTTCCCTTTCGGCAGGGCACCTCCAGTCCCAGTGCGTGTTCTTACCCCTCCGGACATGTGCAGGGCTGCCTGGCTATCAGTCCAGCCTGGTTCACAGGCGGATGAGGTGGCTTTCGGTTCGTGATCCTGGTGATGTCTGAGTTCGGCGGTACGGTGTGGCTCACGGTGGCTCCAGCGCGGCTGGCCGGTCGGTGTCACACGCGCCGTCAGTGGCGTTCCTCAAAGCAGGCAGGTGCAGTAGTATTAAGCAGCAGGCGCCAATTAACAGCTCTGAGATTGCATGTGCACATGGCAGGCAACAGGTCTTATGGCAGCAAACTGCGAGATCCCTAGCCTGGCCCCCGGTATCTTCTCCTCAGAGCGCCTCGGTGGTGGGGGGGGGGGGTCAGGCTTCCAACTGTTTCAGGAATGGCGTCCCGGCGTTATTGCTTGCCTCCTGGTGCTTCGTGCCCCACTAGGTCCAATGCCTCCTTCCAGCACCCTGTATGGTCTCAGCAGTCGCAGTCTCTCAGTGGGTGCTCATATCTGTGATTCCCTCCTATTGCCAGTCATAAGAGGCCCTGGAGGGGGGGTCTCGCGTTAACCGGCCCCAGGCGGTGTCTTTGGCAGCAACCTGTGCTTCTCTCCCCTGCAATGACACTCATTCGGGCCTCCGGCGCCTTCTCAATGTGGGCATGCGCGCCCGTCACAGGCTGTCCGCGGGGCCCCCGGGGTGACGGTCCCTGTTGCGGGCACTGTGGGCACTCGCCGCGTGCATCCGGCTGCTTGGCGATTCCAGGCGGGGCGCGCCCCACTCCTCCAGCGCCGCGGTCTTATCTGCACATCCCCAGCGGCAGTCTAGGGGCGCCCCGCCGACGCTGGTCTCGGCGGGCATTGTCCAAGTGGCAGTTCCCCTGACAGTGTCTCCTACCTCCACGTCGGGCGCCCACAGCCGGGTCAGTCCCCAGACATCAATGCCGGTGTTCGGCGCTCGGTGACACCGCCGACATCGTCTCAGGCCAGCTGATGAGTCTCCCGGCCTCGTGTGCAGCAATCGCAGAGGCCGGGTCCAGCAGCGAGTAGGCCGCGTGTGTGGGCCCGCGTGGCAGTTTAGACCACGGCCTCGCGTTGTTGCCTCTGCCGGTCAACCCGCATGGAGCCCCGCTGGGGTCCTTCAGGAAAGGCCGGTGCTGATCGGTTCGGACCCTCCGAACAAAAATTGGCTAGCGGGATAGCGGTAGCTAGACAATGCTCCGCCTGCAATTTCGGGCGGCTTTTCGAAGAAATGACGGAGAATCAGCCCGGGGAAGGGGAGCTCGGCCCAGAGCTCTACCCTAGAGCGACTGTCGCCATCGCGCGCCTAGCCACGCCCCAAAAATTCCTGACAATCTTGCTGAATATTCTGTGAAAATTGTTTTTGACCAGAACATATGTCTAAAAGATTTTGAATTTCTGAAACACTTTCTATTTTGCTCTATCACTGCTACATTTCTCAAACACAGAATTCAATAAACAACAGAATCTTTGATCCCGATTTTCAACAATCTGTTCTTGTAAAGTTTAAAGAAAAAAAACAACATTAACCACTACATTAGCATAGCAGTTGACACCAGAACTGTTTTCAAACTGAAATCCAACAACATCTTCAACAGAATCCTTTTTCTTTCTGCTTACAATTACAGTTTCATCTACTTTTTGTCTTTTTGCTACTACCTCACTGCAATTATTCTCATTTCTTCTTTTTCGGCCTACCACACGTTTTTCAAACAGAGGATATTGAGGCAAATGTGGAGCATACTCTCTTCTTAACCTATTGTATTCTTTAACACAATCTAGATCTGCACAAATCTTTGTTTCATCACACTCAATCAAGTACAATCCTGATAAAGTTCTGACTCGTGATAATGCCACATATGCCATACCCTCTTTAAACACAGAACTTCCAATGTTCACCAAAGCGCTATCTACACTTAAACCTTGAGATTTATGAATTGTCACCGCATATGCCAAACAAACAGGAAACTGTTTTCGGCGAACATATAAGTCTTTCACAAGCAAAAATCTAGCTGAACAACGACAAATTTGTTCTATTTCGTCAATGCCATCAAATTTAATTTTTAAAATTTCAATTCCATCTCTATTTTTGTAATTCACAAAATCAACAACATGACCCGTTGCTCCATTTACCAGACCTCTTTCAACATTTAAATTCCTTCTCAAAATGATACGACAATTTAAACACACATTCAGAGTCTTTTCAAAACCAGCAGTTTTAGATATAGTCTTCTCTAATGAATCCAATTTTGATTTCAAATTTTCAGACAAAATAATTGTTGCTCCCATATGCTCTATTTAATCTATAGCTTCCAGTTTCACTATCTCTTCATTTTCTAACTTTAACATTTTGTTGTTGAAGATGGAACATTCTTGCAGAGTTGGCATCAAACATATCCCAGATTTCTTACAAATATTCTCTGGAAGAATGTTTTTATTTGGATACAAATCTGAAATTAATCGTGCATGTAAAGCTTCTTTCCCATGCTCACTTACTTTTCCGATTCTTACATCTTGTAGAATATTTGTATAATCTTCATCCTTTGCCTGCCGCATATTTTGAAGCAGTTCTGCATATTTGAAGTTTAACCATATATTAACGTTTCCAATGCTTCCTAAGCACTTCCTGGTATCTTCATGCGTGAGCATTTTGAACACAGGTTGTCCTTTCACTGGAGTCAACTGCAGAAGATCTCCAAAAACAATAATATGTTTTCCTCCAAATAAGACATCATACTCTGTTCTAAGAATTTCTTGCATTCTCAAATGCACAAAAGCAAGCATTAGATTTGAGACCATGCTTACTTCATCAATGATAAGAAGTTTCATTTTCTTCAGGACTCTGGAAACTTCGAACACGCATCTCCAGATAGCTTGTGGTATTGCAATTTGTTATCATGCTCAACTGGTAGCATCAGTAAACGATGTAAAGTAATCCCTTTAATGTTATGTGCTGCCAGCCCAGTTGGAGCGGTAACAACACAAGATAGCGGTGATTCAGTCCTTTTCTGCAGATAAGTTGCAATTGCTTTAATCATAAAACTTTTTCCAGTTCCCATTTCTCCACTCACGTACAATCGGACAGGCTTAAATGATGTACATGAGCACTCTTTTTTCTCATGTCTGAATCCATGTTCAATCTGTTCTGTGACTTCGTCATATATCTGTTACTGCTCAAGGTTTAGTTGTTTCACCAAATCTTCTAAGTTAACTACATCATCTTGAGCTTGTTCCATAGCTCTTTCCACCTCATCCATGGCAGTGGCAGCTTCATTTTGGATAATTGGTCCTCCTAGTGGATCCTGACTCAATGAAGTAGAACTCTGACTGTCTTGAGAACTGTCTCTAGCAATCTCTAAAGCAATTGTGGCTTCTTGCTCTATTTCTTCGTTCAACATTTGCAGAGAATTTGGAAAAACAGGACATTAAAAGAATCTTCGTAACAGAGAAAATCTCCAAGTAGTTCCTCTTCTGTACGCCATGGCTTAAAGAGTTGCAAAAGAGCTAAATAGTAAAATTCCCTTTTCTCTGGATTTTCGCAACTCAATTTTCGATGATTAATAAAATGGCCTTTTCTCTGCTTCACTAGACATCCTTCACACCCAATGACAGCATATATTCCATTATTGATATCTTCTCTGATGTTCCTCTTACAAATATAGTTTTGCAGAACTTCATACAAACAACTGTTCTCAAGATGACTACTTCTATTTGGATAGTATGTATCCAACATGTTTGTCTTCAAAATATCTGTTATGTTTGGTTCTTTCTCCGCCAAATACTCAATTTCTTGTACAGATTTCAAAACTCGGTTTCGTGTTGTAGCAAGACCTAGACTCGCCCAAATAATTGTTCTAGACTTGGCGTAGAGACTTGCTGATGATAACCGATCAGAACATTCATATGCTCCAATTTCTCGATGCGACAACATCTTCAGACTTAAACTGTATAATTTTTTACTTATACTCTTTTCATGTGAAATGTCCTCCCACATTTCCTTCAGTTCTGTCTTTTCTTTTTTTGTGATGTTAGACGTCACATATCGAGCCACAGCAATAGAGTTGTCAGCAACGAACTGAATATCCATGTTAGCATTCCACATGGACAAAATCACTGGGTTGTAGTCGTTGATGTACTTGGACTCTTCATTTCTTTTTAAATTGTATGTATTTTTTGGTGATTTCCTCGTCACAGTATGTCGCAGAGAAGACATCAAATTATTTACTCTTCCTTTAGAAATCACTGGTCGTGGAAACCCAAAACGACATTTTGTGTAGAACTTGTCCTTGTTTCAGAATTTTCGACGACAGTACTTTCCACAACTATGGGATTGAAAACGTAAAACTTGTTGCCTTAAACTGTTTTCTTCGGTAGTTTTCGGAACAGCACATGTTGAATACTCTTCAATGAAGCTCATCACTGTCTCATCTGAATCTGTTCCAAATTTGGGTGCATCTTTAATCCACAACAACATATGTATGTGAGGAGCACCTCTCGCTTGATACTCCTTTCTCCAAAAGAAATCCAAAACCTCTCCAAGGGGAGGATTTTTTTTGTTGGTAATAAAAGACATCATAGCTTCAAATCTATGATTGAAACATCTGCATACATTCACTGGATCCAAAGAACACAGTTCTCCAGGAGTTTTGAATTCTATATTTTGTATATTTGCATTTGCCTCTCGTAGAAATTGAAGTAAGTCGTCCCATGCATACTCAGCACACCTAAGAGTGAGGAACCATGTAGGAGTTCCAAGTTTCTTAGCATACATTTCAATTCCCCATGACGACGGTACCAATACTCGTTTGTACCACGCTGACATGCCATGAGATTGATTAGATGAGATTCCAAAATATTATCTTGCAGATTGACTTTCTCCATAAAGTCCCTCGCCGAAACATTTTGCAGATGTGCTCCACTTTTCAGTATATGGTTTACTGCATAAGAAAGCCCAGACAAGTCACTTTCATACAGTAGATGAAACAAATATGGAATGCATTGACGAAACCTTGCATCTTCAGCATATAATCTTAAAGTTCGATATTCAGATGCAGGAATTTGAACTGGTCGATCGTCATATCGTCCACCTCGACCTGTTGGAAATAAATGTGGAAAACAACGAGCTTCCAAACTTTCTTCCCATACACTAATGGGGCTTCCTTTTGCTGCTTTCATTTGAAACAAGTCAATTGCATTCCCCATTACTTCTTTGGAATGCAAAGGATGAAGAGTATAATGTTCATATATTTCTTAACTTCTAGACACATCAACTTTTTCAATTTGGCCAGCTGAACAATCACTGTCTTCATCTGCAGCTGTTTCCTCTGCTCCAACACATACATGTTTGTAGTACTCATTGTTTTTGACCAAATACAACGTTGCCTTTTTGACTTTCCTAACATCCACTAAATCTTGCCAGATTTTCTTACTCTTTGTCGGAACCCCATTAACTAGAATAACCAGAGGTTCCTCTTCCACTTTCTCTACACCAATTGCATCAATATTTTTCTTCAAATCTAGAGGCAAATAAACAACTCTTCCCTTTAATCCTCTCTGTAAATCTGAAGGAGGCAATTTCCCTATCTTAGGCTCCATGCGAACAATTGCCTGAAATGGATGGACACATTGAATCAAAATAGATTCATATGTATTTAAATCCATCAACTCAGGAGGAATGTCTACCAACTCAAGATTATTATGAACAGCTCTAGCAGGCATTCTGTTTTCATTTAATTTATTATAACAATATTTACAAATAAGCTGATCAGAACTCAAATCAAAAGAATTTTCCACCAACAAATAAGTTGCAAAATCCTTCCACTCATAATTATTTATCTTTTCACTTTTTACGTATAAATCAACTAATCTAGTTTGATGCTTATAATGAGTTCGTCGACAACACACACAAGTAAAATTAGGCCTTTCACTGGATTTCACCTTGAACTTGGTAATTTCCTGGTCAAACATTTCTGTACTTGAAATCTGTACATTGTCTTCCACATTACCTTGAATTTCTGTGTCAATTTCTACACTGTCCTCTTTTTCACCAAAATAACAAATCTCAATTTCTTCACAAATCTTCTTCACATCTAATTCAGTTCCATGCAAAAGAGCACTGTTTAATTGTTTAAGCTTAAGTGCTGGACTTTTTGCATAATACAACCTTCTCACTAATTTCCTCATTTTGTTATGATGCACTGCTAACATCCTAAAATGATGAAAAACACTCTGACATACTTTTCTAGAAAGACAAGCCAGTGAATGCCCTTGCAAACCTGTGTTTTCTCTCACTCTGCAAGGATCTATGTCTTGCAACATCTTCATTTTCTGTTTTAGACTTTTCTTACTATATGTACATAAGAAATTACGAAACAAATCGATTGAATCCTGTCGCACACTACAAATACTACTACACTTCCAAGTGTACACTGGACCCTTAGTACGTCTCCCTAAAACTTCATCAGTTAACACCTCTTCTGCATCTCTAGGCACAAGTTTCTCTTTTTCAATCGGACAACCGTCTTTCACCTCATATGCTCGACCACTGGTGTCAACTGCATGCACCAAATCATTCTCCTGGAAGTAACTCTCCTCATTAAAAAATGGCTCAAAACTTGAACTATGCATCCATTCTCCAGAAAAAACTTTACAAAAATTAGTCCGATGAATTACTCTTTTGCATCTACAGTTTGATTTGAAAACATCAATTGTCTTGTTAAGTGTCCTAATTCTATTGATTATTAAAATAAATAATTTTTTCTTAACTTCAAAAGCCTGATCAACAATCTTCTCTACACTTTTCTTTTTCTTATAAAAAGCAGCTCTCTGTTTACCTTTCTTAATATATTTTAACAAATTTAAAACCACCCTATTGCGAAACATTCGTTTACGAATGTCCCTAAATTGGTTTTGCCTTCTATTCCTATACATATCATTCTCTCCTGCTCCAGTAGTAACATTTTTGGGGGGCTCTCCTTCCTTTTCAAATGTGCTCTCTCCTTCTCTTTATTCACATTCTCATCAACATTTTTTTTTATCTACATATGTTCCGTAGGAAAGACTTAGGGGCATATTACCAACGTTAACCCCTTCGACGCTCATGACGAGCTCAGCTCGTCATGGAGTTTCCATTGATTTCAATGGAAATTTAGTGTAAATCTTTCCAGGGCCTTAGCATCCAAGTGGTTAAGCGATATTTATCGCTAACGATGCTTAGCAACAAATTTTTTAACGCTAAGCATCGTCAGAAATTATCGCAGATAAACCTTGCTATTATCAAGGTTTATCGCAAATGCGATAAAAAACGGCCGCAATGCATGAATATCGCTGAAAAGTCAGCGATATTCATGCATTACCGAGCTAATGCTCTTAGCCATGTTATCCACCTCCCATTGGATAACATGGCTAAGAACTGCTCAGGGCAGGTGTTAGTTTTTGGAGATATTAATCTCCAAAAGTTGGTAATAGGAGATAGCGATGTTAGCGACTGTTTCCAGTCGCTAACATCTTGGTATGCCCACTTTGCATGTCATGAGTGGTAAATATCACTGACATGCAAAGTGGGGCCCAAGATGGTCGCTATCTCCTACTAGCTGTCACTAACTGGTGTTAGCGACAGCTAGGTAATAGGGAGATAATTTTATCTCCGCTTTCTTGGCTTTTAAAGCCAAAAAAGCAGAGATAAACCCCCTTGATAATATGCCCCTTAGTTGTCTTACCAGGAGCTTTTTTCCTGTTTTTTGAAGTATTTGTTGTAGAGGAGTGCTTTAATTCCGTTGCTGTTTTTGATTTTTTCCGCTTGGCATCTTTTCTTCTCCTCTGCCTTGAGGGCATATTTCCTTACTATTGAAATCTTGATTTCAATCTGTGTTAAAGAAAAAAATAACACATTATAGACCACTATTACCAAACAACAAAGCAATGACAATAAGCAAACAATATAAACACTAGTTTACAACATATCTAAGCTTATATCACAGCAACTATGTAACTAGGAGTAAGACAGAGAAAAAGAGCTAGAGGAATTAACACAAAAGGACAGAGAGAGTCAGACAAAGAAACAGGTTGAGGGAGTAAAACATAGAGAAGGAGTAAGACAGAGAGAGTGTATATTATGTTGTAAGACAGAGAAAGAATGTAATAGGGAGAGGGAGTAAGTCAAAGAAAGGGAGAAAGGGAGTAAGTCAGAAAAAGGGTGTAACAGGGTGGAAGACAGAGAGAGGGTGTAAGAGGATGTAAGACAGAGAGAGGGTGTTAGAAGGTGAGAGGATGTAAAAGAGACTAAAACAGAGAGAGGCTGTAAAAGGGAGAGAGAGAGAGTAAGTTTGAGAGAGGGTGTAAGAGGAAGTAAATCAGAGAGGGAGTAAGTCAGACAGAGGGTGTAACACGAACAGAGGAAGAGAATAAAAAAGTCAGAAAGAGGGAGAGAGGGTGTAAAACAGACAAAAGGTTTAATAGGGAGTAACTCTGGGAGAGAATGTTACAAAGAGAAAGGTTGTAAGACGGAGTAAATCAGGAAGAGGATGTAAGAGAAAGTATGACTTACAAATTGCTGTAAAAAAGAGAGAGAGGGAATAAATTAGAGACAGGGTGTAAGAGAAAGCAAGTCAAAGAGAGAGTGTAACAGAGTGTAACACAGAGACAGGATGTAAAAAGGAATAAGACAGAGAGAGGGTGTTAGAAGGGGACAGGTGGAAAAATAGAGTAAGTCAGGAAGAGAATATAATAGAGACTAATACTTTGTTGATAATCCTTGGTAAAGAAATGTTGGTGCATAAAGGAATTGTATTTTCTAAATGAGTGAGGTTTCAGTAGTGTAATGAAATGCTTATACATATGACCTATGCTCTGTTTTGTAAATGTTATTTAAAAATAGATTTCGGGCACATGAATTGGTTTTACATTATTGACAAGGATTAGATAGTATCTGCATGATTAAAAAAATATATTAGCACATTTCACAATCATGTCACCTGTGTTTTCTCAGATTAGTAAGCAGATTGTGCAGATGAGGTGAGGCCTGTCCAGGGGTGCAGAGGAGGTAAGTCCTGTGTCCAACAGTGCTGTGGACAGGACTCACCTCCTCTGACCCTTAGACAAGCCTCACCTCCTCCGTGCCCCCTGAACAGGCCTCAATCTATTGGGTATAAGCAGATTATGCAGATGAGGTGAGGCCTGTCCAGGGGTGCAGAGGAGGTAAGTCCTGTCCTGGGGAGCAGAGGTGTTGAGGCCTGTCTCTAAGAGGGCAGTGGAATGGACTTCATGAAGCCTCTACCCCACTGCACTCTTAGGCACAGGCCTCACCTCCTTTGCACCCCTGGACAGGCCTCTCTCCCACTACACTCTTGAACACAGGCCTCATCTCCTCTGCACCCGTGGACAAGCCTCAACTCATCTGCAACCCTGAAGAGGCCTCACCTCATCTGCACCCCTGGACAGGTCTCACCTCATCTACACCCCTGGACACGCCTCACCTCATCTGCACCCAGTTACCATCAATTATACCCAATACATTGAGGCCTGTCCAGAGGACACAGATGAGGTAAGGCTTGTCCAAGGGTCAGAGGAGGTCAGTCCTCTCCACTGCACTCATGGACACAGGCCTCACCTCCTTTGCACCCCTGGACATGCCTCACCTCATCTGCACAATCTACTTCCTAATCTGAGAAAACACAGGTGACATGATTGTAAAAGGTTCAAATATATTTATTTATGCAGACACTATTTATTCCTTCTCAAAAATGTAAAAGCCATTCATTTGCTCCAAAATCGTGTTTCCAATAACATTAGCATTCCATTTCACTACTGAAACCTCACTATTTTACAAAATACATTTCCTCTCTCTTGCAAACATTCCTACCAAGCATTATTGAAAACCATGACACAATTTAACAAGAAAAATGCTCAATCTGCTTCCTAATCTGAGGTAACAGAGGTGACATCATTGTGAAAGGTTCAAATATATTTCTTTAATCATGCAGACACTATTTATTCCTTCTCAAAAATGTAAAACTCATTCATTTGCCCCAAAATCGTTTTTTAAATAATACAAACCAACAAGAAAGAATTTCAATGTGCTTCCTAATCTGAGGTAACACAGGTGACATCATTGTGAAAGGTTCAAATATATTTATTTAATGATGCAGACACTATTTATTCCTTCTCAAAAATGTAAAAGCCATTGATTTGCCCCAAAATCGTTTTTTAAATAACATTTTAGAAACAGAGCGCAGGTCCTATGTACAAGCATTCAATTTCACTACTGAAACCTCACTATTTCACAAAATACAAATCCTCTATCTTGCAAATGTTAATACCAAGCATTATCAAAAAACATGACACAAACCAACAGCAAAGAAGCTCAATGTGCTTCGTAATCTGAGGTAACACAGGTGACATCATTGTGAAAGGTTCAAATATATTTATTTACTCATGCAGACAGTATTTATTCCTTCTCAAAAATGTAAAAGCCATTGATTTGCCCTAAAATCGTTTTTTAAATAACATTTTAGAAACAGAGCGCAGGTCCTATGTACAAGCATTCAATTTCACTACTGAAACCTCACTATTTCACAAAATACAAATCCTCCATCTTGCAAATGTTGATACCAAGCATTATCAAAAAACATGACACAAACCAACAGCAAAGAAGCTCAATGTGCTTCCTAATCTGATGTAACACAGGTGACATCATTGTGAAATGTTCAAATATATTTATTTAATCATGCAGACACTATTTATTCCTTCTCAAAAATGTAAAAGCCATTGATTTTCCCCAAAATCGTTTTTTTTAAATAACATTTTAGAAACAGAGCGCAGGTCCTATGTACAAGCATTCCAGGTCACTACTGAAACTTCACAATTTTACAAAATACAATTCCTCTATCTTGCAAATGTTGATACCAAGCATTATCAAAAAACATGACACAAACCAACAGCAAAGAAGCTCAATGTGCTTCCTAATCTGAGGTAACACAGGTGACATCATTGTGAAAGGTTCAAATATATTTATTTAATCATGCAGACACTATTTATTCCTTCTCAAAAATGTAAAAGCCATTGATTTGCCCCAAAATCGTTTTTTAAATAACATTTTAGAAATGGAGCGCAGGCCCTATGTACAAGCATTCCAGGTCACTACTGAAACTTCACAATTTTACAAAATACAATTCCTCTTTGCAGCAACAACTTTTTAGCAAGCATTTTCAAAAAACATGACACAAAGCAACATTAAAAAACTACAATTTGCTTCCAAATCTTCTCTATAGAGTATACAAGTCTCTATCTATATTAAATGAATCATTACTCACCTTTACAAATGCTTTGGGAGATTGAGAACAGTGTCAGATACACACACCAATATTTCTTTAGCAGAGCAAAAGGTATGCACTCCAGGCACTGCAACCATGAATGGCACAGACAACCTCTAATTCTACACACATCCCTCATGTTAACCAATTAAAACTCTTCCCTCTCTATTTTCAAACCAACACCCTTCCCCCCTCAGCCCTTTCTACCTGTTACCATAGCAACTCCCTCCTCACTGACCTCTCAGGTTTAAAAGTTTATTCTACAATGTTGCAAATGAACTCAGCAAGGATGTTTGACCTCTCAATACACCAGCTTATCCAGTGCAATGTTTCTTTAAATGACTTTTTCTTAACCATTCAAATTACTTCTTTCACAGAACAGAACCATGCACCCTAACTTTCAGTTTTCAACTATCTAAATCCACCAATCATTGCTTGTGATTCAAGAGCACTGAAACTCCACAGTTTTTTTTTTGTGCAAACTCCTACTGTTCCAACTGCCATTTCATTCCTACACTTCATCTGACTGCACCAGAACCTCCTCTCACCATGTATTCTGTCTGGAATATTGGACATAGCTACATCCACTGGGCTCAAAGGTATGCAGCTATCAGAAATTTTCACAACCTTGATTTACCAAATGTGGACATCAAGTGGATTGGCCAGAGAGGATTGAGATGTCATCAATTGATACCATTGGTGAAAACCTTTCACCATCTGCCACACCCTGACCTCATAATTTTGCACTGTGGTGGAAATGACCTAGGCACTTTGACTGGGGTAGGTCTGGAAATGCTTTTAAAGGACACCTTTGGGCAATTGATCACACTTTTTCCAAAAACTGCCTTGGTATATTCCAATATATGCCAAAGACAGAAATGGAAGTGGTCCAACCAAATTTGTCCACAATTTGAGAAAGCCCTGTCTAAATATCCTGAGGTAAATTACATGACAAAAACACATATGAAGTGTTAGAATTTACAACCAATTAAAATGTTACTTTCATTTTCTACTTTTATTTCCTGATATTTGATTGGTTATACATGAATATAAATGAAAAATGAGAGGGAAACACGGCCATTTTGACTACAACTACCTGAGGTACATCTTTCTGTAATGTAAGTTGTTAATTTGTAAGGGGCACTTTAAGTTAATTTGTAAAAACGTTTTCTGATAGTTATTTACTGTCCCTCTGTTATAGTTATAGATTGAGATAGGCTTATCTGTTATAGTTATAGATTGAGTTAGGCTTCTCTGGTATAATTATGAATTTACTTAGGCTTCTTCAAATGCACTTTTTTATATTTCTACTTCCTGCCTGATACCATACACTGCCCAAAGATAATTTCACTGTTAAAAACTCAGAAGTACCTGTCTGAACTTAAACCCAACAGTGCCCTAACTCTACTGACATATTTTTTTTATACAATTTACAGCAAGAAAATGGAAGGAGAACAAAATAAAATTAATATTTCTTTCGAAATTGTTCTGGAGAACAATCCTGAGGAAAATATTGCTGAGAAAAATATTGATGACTTTGACTTTATGGATGAGTCTCTGGACCATGAATTACTTGACTGTGTTGAAGCAATAGAATCATGGAATCAAAATGAGGACATTCCAGATGATGTAATGTTGGAAGTTCTTTTAAATTTTGAAAAATCACAACAATAAATTAATATTTAATAATTAAAAATTGTTCGAGACATTATTCATTTTTATATGTAATTCATGAAATAGTACCAAAATGATTATAATATAAACTGAGACTTATAGTATACTGTGCAACTTTTTTGTGTTACATAGTAATTTTGCTCATAGTTACTTCCTTTCTCCCACTATATTATCTCGAATGTGTATTTGACATCTCTTTTTCATCTCCTGCCTCCATGTTGTTTCTGCTTTCCTGACAGACTATGGTATAGATTCCATATACTACAATAACGTCTGTAACAACATGCAAATTATCTACAGAGGAGACGGTCTACATTGAATTTAAGACTCTGCATTGGTACCTACATGTTGGTACTTAAATCACCCACACAACACAACCACTCTATTCAGAGCTACCCTACCTCTAAGCACTTTAGAATATTATTTTACTGTTTCAATGGGTTTTCCCCATGGTACGCTCCCCGGAAAGCTCCCCGGTGCGCGTACCGGGCGCTCCCCCCGCGAAAATCGAAAAAAAAAAATTATTGTTTGCCCCGCGAAGCCTTTTTATGGCCCCCACATCAAGCCTATGGGGTCAGGGGGGGTCTACCCTTCCCCCTTTTAGTCATTTCCCCCTTTGTTATTGCCACCTCTTGTGTCTCGATCCTACCGAGACACAAGATGGCGGCCGCTCCGGACACCCGAGAGCCAATCAGCTTTCCGCTCGCGTACTCGCGTAGCGCGCCCGGTGCGCTCCCCGGTGCGCGTACCGGGGCGGGCTTATAGATATATATATTTTTTTAACCTAAATTCACTGGAGCACATATCTTGAGACATAGCAAAGGCACATCGGGCTACCAGTCCCTACTATTTTGCCAAGTTTGGTGGGAATCCATTCAGCCGTTCAGGCTAAAAGTGAGTCCAACCGCCCTATGGAAATTAAGATGGGAAAACACGTTTTGGGACCCCCCTTTTATATCGACCCCTGCTTAACGAATCTCCCCCAAACTTTCAGGGAAGGAGCAGAGCGGAGCGGGCCATTTAATTTGAGAAATTCGCGAAAATTCGTCCACCGGCGCCAAAGTTATTCCCAATAGAATGTTGCGGATTTCCTATGGAAACTAGGTCCTAACTATAACTACCTACTGGCGACCGTGATATAATCCACAGTTTGCTTCAAAGCACGACGCGCACTCAGGAAAATACAGCAAAATTGATTTGGGTTTGAATCCTGCCATGTGCCAAACTGTGGAAACCCTGCCTTTGGAACTGGGGGTCACCCTAAGGGAAATACTGGAATAGAATTAATCTTACCACCTTGGGCGTAATCGGGCACTAGACCGAGAAGAAATAATACCCCGAGATGATTTAGCGCCAATACGCAATTGTTGGCATACAGTCCTGGGGGCCCTAGGGGCTAACTATTATAAAAGGTTTTCCTTAATTAACCCTGTAAGATGTCGGGAATGATCTATTCAATTCCCTTGCATAAACAACTGCACAAAAATGGGCACTAGACCTTAACAAGTGTAATATGCAGCATGATTGTTACAACAAATAATTGTGGCATACAGCCTTGGGGGAATCCCATTAGATTAAGGCATTTGAATAACATGGGATTATGTTTGGCATTGTAGAGTTTGATGTTTAGAAAGAAAGAAACGTTTAAAACTATATCTTTTTGACAACAATTACTCAGTTCAAAGATGGCGGAGTTATGTACATGCGCAGTCACATGACCTCACCCACTACCTCCTTTATGTTTACTTTTGTATATAACATGCCCGACAAGGCAGAATGGTTAACGTGTGATCAAGGCACAAGGAGTGTCGAAACGCGTAGCGTGTAACTGAGAATAAATCAATTTTGGTGTATTTTCCTGAGTGCGCTTCTTGCTTTGAAGCAAACTGTGGATTATTGAAATTTTCGGCCTGGAGAGGTCTGCCGAATTTATGCGCCACCTGACTTGGGTGAAAGGATCCCGGAAGGACCCTTCGTGTCGTTTGGAATATATATATAATAAACACACACACATACACATCCCACATCAAGCCAGAAAATATATATATATTATTTGTTAGTTTTTTTACTTACCTTATTTATACTTGCCTGAGTGGTAAAGGTGTATATGCGTGGCAAAAAGCATGCGTTGCAAAAATGTGTGGTAAAGGCATACGTGGTAATTGCGGGCGTAATGTCGTACATCCATATTGCATCCATCTAGATGATCATCTATGCTAAACTGTAATAAACACGGCCCAAAGTAAACCTCAGAACAGATGAAGTCTGCTAAAGATGCTCAAACCTTTCCTTAAAGTTAAACATTTAACCTATCCTCTGGTGTTATATATAAAGCACATATGTATTTTAAAATATATATCTATCGTATCTATTAACAATGATGGACTAGGCAAAAATGATGAAAATGGATATACTGTACATAGCCGGCCGGATGGTGTGCAGATAAAGTTAGTATGGGGAAAGTGGTAACACAGCTGAAAATTTCATATGCAGCAGTGGTGTTGATGTTTAGTGATTCAATTGTGGTTTGTGAATATCTTTAAAACTAATAATTGTTTAGCCTATTAAAATAAACGAATCAAAGATGGGAGACGAGGTTAGCTTGTACCAATGTTAATGCTACTGAGCTCTGTTAAGTATGGATAGCTGCCTGATTGTCAAAGCACCTTGATGAACATGACTGTTATAAAGGGTGTTAATTTAAACTATTTTGAGGTTGACTCTTCTGATTGATGATGTGAATGAGGTTGTGGAATAATAGGTTTCTTTTTCTGAGCAGGTGGGTTTGTTAATGTCTGTATGGAATGTAGTGTGAACGTTATTAGAAATGTTAGTGTAATTCGTGATGGCTTATTGTCTTTGTCAGCAGAAAGGGTGCCAGAAAGCACCAGACAAGGTTCGACATTGTTATTGTTATTTTTTAACTTAGGTTTCTATAGCGCCAACTCACCTACTGGTCTCCTGGCGCTCAAGACCGATGACAACAGCAATGATTCAGAACGTAAGAGAGGCAGAAAAAGGCCTATAGTGCAACTTATTTAGATGGGCCGAATGCTTCCCTAAATAGAAGAGTTTCTAACAGCTTCCTGAAACGCAGGAGATTCGCTTCTCTCCGAAGTGATTCTGGTAATTTATTCCATATCTGTGGAACCAGAACCGAGAAGGATCTCCCTCCTATGGTTTTTAGCTTATATCGAGGGCAGACCAGTAACTGGGAATCAGCAGACCTCAAAACTCGTTTGGGGGTGTAAACCTCCAAACGTTCTTTGATATAGGCAGGGGCTTGCCCATAGATAGCCTTATGGGCCGTGCACAAGCTCTTAAACTCCACCCTCTGCACAATAGGGAGCCAATGTAGTTTAAGCAGTAGAGGAGAGGCATGGGTTCTTCTAGGTAACCTGAAGATCAGACGTGCCGCGTCATTCAGGACCACCTGCAGTCTATTGGTCAGGATTTTAGGCAGACCTAAATAAAGGGCATTCCCGTAATCCAGCCTCGAGATGATGGTGGCAGAGACAACCATACGGAGTACGGAAAAGGAGAGAAGAGGGGCCAACTTACGCAGCTGTCTAATCAAACCGGTACACATCCCTACTACTGAAGAAATCTGACTGGCCATTGACAACTCATTGTCAATCTTAATACCGAGACTTTTTACTTTATCACACGGTATCGGTGAGGGACCTATTTCCTGGGGCCAATATAGGTCACTCCAGGGTGAGGCTACGGTCGAAACCACCAAAACCTCAGTTTTTACCGGGTTTATTTTCAACAGGTTTGCAGTCATCCAACCAACCGTGTGTCTAAGAATGTTCTGGGCATTCGTCTGCGCCAGAACCGTGTTGTCAACACTCAATAGCAACTGGGTGTCGTCGGCGTAGTTAAACACATGAAGCCCATGTTCACTAGAGAGTCAATCAGTGGTTGGAGGTAGAGGTTGAGTAGTAGTGGGGATAATGCGGAGCCCTGAGGGACTCCGCACTCCAGAATACCCACCTCGGAGATACAATCCCCCAGTTGAATCCTCTGCGTCCTGCCCGTCAAGAAGGATTGAAGCCATTGATGGGCCAAACCCCTTATCCCAAAAGTGGCCAGTCTGTCCAGTAGCAGGGAATGGCTGACAGTATCGAACGCCGCTGATAGGTCCAGGAGTATCAGGGCGCTCGGTTTCTTACTGTCAGCCATACCTCTCAGCTCATCCAGCACCGAGAGCATCACCAACTCGGTGCTGTGATGTGCAGGAAACCCTGCCTGACGCTCCTGGAGTAGATGGTGTGACTCCAGGAATAAGGAAAGGGACTTCAGCACATGTTGCTCCAAAACCTTGGACAGAAAAGGCAATTGGGATATCGGCCTGTAGTTTTTTAAAATAGCCGGGTCGGCTCCAGATTTCTTTAACAGAGGCCTAACACGTGCCTCCTTGAGACTCGATGGTAAATGGCCAGTCTCCATTGAGCTGTTAAGAAGGGAGATAATATGGTCTTCTAAGATAGGACGCGCCAGCCGAAAAACCCTGGGGGGACACGGGTCCGCCGGAGAGCCTGACTTGGTTTTACTCATAAGCTGCTCAAGACTTAGAGAGTCTATCTCAGGAAACTTTGAAATAGAGGCTCCCAAGGGAATTTGAGTTTCCTGTGACGGAAGAGGGCCCTTCAGGGCACTGTTATTAATCTCAGAAAGAATAATCTCCACCTTCTCCAGAAAAAGCGTTGAAAACTATCGACATTTATTGTTGTTTCCGTCATTTCTGTTTTTTTACTCAACTCAGTTAAGATTTTAAATGTTTCCTTCTGAATATTCTCGGCCTGATTTATCCGGGTTTCATAAAATTCTGCTTTTGTTGCCATAATCAGTTTTTTATACGAATTAAGTGAGATTTTATATTGTTCCCTATCTAACCCGTCCTTAGTTCTCCTCCACCTCCTTTCTAGATGGCGAAGCTTCTTTTTATGGTCCCTCAGGAGCGGGGTGAACCATGGAGCACCTTTCCCCACTCCTTTTGCTTTTTGTAGTCTCTCAGGTGCTATCTGGTCAATCGCCTGACTCAGATTCCGCGTTATGTCCCTATAATCCTGTTCTAAATCCCCACTAGGGGCTAATGAATGAACCCGGTCAGGAAGACTACTGATCAAGGATTGTGAATCAACTTTTATCCACTGCCGGACTTTTTTTCAGTTTTGGAGGTTTTTGGGACGGAAAGCCTACAATTGGGGTCTCACAGTTCACCAAATAATGATCCGACGAGCTACATGGTAAAGTGTCCACAAAGTTTACCTTTGAGTCTGAAGTCCAAATAAGGTCCAAGATGTGCCCCTTAACATGTGTGGGGACAACTACAAGCTGTCTAATACCAAGTGAGGACATAGTATTCTCCAGGTGTCGAGTTGCCGGGTCTTTCTGGGCTTTATCCCAATGCATGTTAAAGTCCCCGGTTACCACAATTTTTTGGTATCTTGTACATAAATCAGACATAATAGGGGCAAATAGATCATTGAATGCTGAGGTGGAGTTTGGAGGGCGGTAAACTGTAAGAATCACTAGACATAAATTATTCAGAGTGATCTTCACTCCAAGTATGTCGGCGAGATCTACAGTCTCAGCCGATATTTTAACAGCCTTTAGGTCTTTTTTAAACAGGATTGCTACCCCCCCACCCCGGGCGTTATCCGCACGATTGTGCCATACCGCATCATAATTGTTGGGGAGGGCAGCTATAATGTCAGGTAGAGAATTTTCGCCCAGCCATGTCTCCGTGAGAGTTAAAACATCAATGTCCTCATCTTGAAGAAGAGTGAAAATTTCAAGATCGTGCTTTTGCAGCGACCTTGGGGCATATTATCAAGGGGGTTTATTATATTAAAAGCCAAGAAAGCGGAGATAAAATCATCTCCCTATTACCTAGCTATCTCTAACACCAGTTAGCGACAGCTAGTAGGAGATAGCGACCATCTTGGGCCCCACTTTGCATGTCAGTGATATTTATCACTAATGACATGCAAAGTGGGCTTGCCAAGATGTTAGCGACTGGAAACAGTCGCTAACATCGCTATCTCCTATTACCAACTTTTGGAGATATTCGCGCTAAACGTGAATATCTCCAAAAACTAACACCTGCCCTGAGCAGTTCTTAGCCATGTTATCCAATGGGAGGTGGATAACATGGCTAAGAGCATTAGCTCGGTAATGCATGAATATCGCTGACTTTTCAGCGATATTCATGCATTGCGGCCGTTTTTTATCTCATTTGCGATAAACCTTGATAATTGCAAGGTTTATCTGCGATAATTTCTGACGATGCTTAGCGTTAAAAAATTAGTTGCTAAGCATCGTTAGCGATAAATATCGCTTAACGTTGGTAATATGCCCCCTTGTGTTTAGGCTGGTTAGTTTCAGAGAAGGCGGGGCTGTCCCAAGAATATTCAAATGTTCTAGCTTAGTCATGATGGTGAGATCTAACATCTGCCTAACAGTGTCCAAATCTAGTAGATCTCTAGAGGAAAATACCTGTCGCCGAACAGAGGGCCTGGCCCCTGACCCCGACCGAGCGCGGACGGGCGCAGATGGGCTGGACTCTGGCGCGACTCCGGCGAGAGTCCGGCGAGCCCGCTGCACGTGACCGCTGCGCATTAACATGACCGTAGTAAATGAGGGTCTAGCGTCCTTCTGACGACTAGACCGTCAGCCAAGATGGCGCCGCCAGGCGTCCTTTCCTCACTCAAGATGTCCGCCGAAATGGGAATGCTCGGCAAGGGGGCCCGCAGAAAAAGCGGTGAAAAGACAATTACAGTGCAGGCAAGTGGGTAGAATATTAAAAGCAGGGAAGAAGGCACAAAATACTATAAAGTAAATATCAAAATGGGAATATTAAAAAATTGTCGCTACAAGCCTCGCAAATTTAAGCAAATAAGCGCTGCACGCTCTAAATGCATACTCATGTCACCAGTCAGTTCTAAGGACTGATCGGCACAATCACTTGCCTTAAATGAGGGTCTAGCGTCCTTCTGACGACTAGACCATCAGCCAAGATGGCGCCGCCAGGCGTCCTTCCCTCACTCAAGATGTCCGCCGAAATGGGAATGCTCGGCAAGGGGGCCCGCAGAAAAAGCGGTGAAAAGACAATTACAGTGCAGGCAAGTGGGCAGAATATTAAAAGCAGGGAAGAAGGCACAAAATACAATAAAGTAAATATCAAAACGGGAATATTAAAAAATTGTCGCTACAAGCCTCGCAAATGTAAGCAAATAAGCGCCTCACGCTCTAAATGCATACTCATGTCACCAGTCAGTTCTAAGGCATGGGATTTCACCTTTTGTTAATTCGGCGCTTGACTGAAGGATACCTGAACTGGGCAACCATGGATTTTTTAGCACAAGGGTCAACGAATGGGCATGCGAATCGCAGTTACCCAACAATCCCCGAGAGTCATCAATGTCCCGATTTGCGAGTTCTTAATAGCGATTATTAAGGAATCGCTATTAAAGATTCATGTAGAAATCGCAATATTAAATGCGATTTCTACTGCTTCCTTATTTGCGATTCGCTAATTGCGAATCGCAAATAAGGAATGACTCCCCATTCATTCCTATGGGTCAAAGGCCCATTGGAATGAATGGGGAGTTAGTCCTTATTTGCGATTCGCAATTAGCGAATCGCAAATAAGGAAGCGATTTCAAGGGTGCCAGGGTGTCCAAAGGACACCCTGTAGCACCCCTGAAATGGTCATTTACACTGGTGTTGCGCACACACATGTCCAAAGGACATGTGTGTGTGTAACATACAAATTAGAAAAAAGCACTCAAGTGCATTTTTCTAAGTTTTCGCTATTGACCAGGAAGTCAGACTTCGCGGTAAATAGCGGCCCCAGATTGCGAATTCGCAATTCTAAAATGGTTCATGAATTGCATTTAAGGAATCTCAAATTGAGATTCCTTAAATGCAATTCCTCGCAATTTAGCGATTTCAAAATTTGTGATTTTTGCATTTGGGATTATCGGCCACATGCATCATTGTAGGATTTTGCATTTCCTAAATTGCGAAAATTAAGGAATCGCAATTTAGGAATTGCAAAATCCTATGCATCAACAAATCCTAAATTTTTTTAGTATTTCTTAATTTTCGGAATTTGCGATTCCTTAATTGCGAATCGCAATTAAGGAATGGCATTACATTGATTCCTATGGGCCTAGAGGCCCATAGGAATCAATGCCGTTTTGCATTTTTTTGTTTTGCAATTCGCAATTTGTTGATGCATTGCAAGGGTGCAGAGGGGGGTCCAAAGGACCCCCCCTGCACCCCTGAAATGTATTTTAAAGTGCATGTTTCACACACACATGTCCTAAGGACATGTGTGTCTGTAACATGAAAGTTTAAAAAATGCATTTTTGAGCATTTCCATAACTTTTCGCAAATTACCACGAGGTTCAACCTCGTGGTAATTTGCACCCCCTAATTGCTAATTCGCAATTTGAAAAACAATCATGCATTGCTTTTAAGGAATCGCAAATTTGCGATTCCTTAAAAGCAATCGCATTTTTGGAAATCGTTAAAAATAGCGATTTTCACAAAAATGTATGATGCATCCCAAAAACTTATTTAGGAATCGCAAACGGCCGAATTTACCGATTCGCACCGTTTGCACTTCCTAAATAGGTTGATGCATGTGGCCGTATGAATCCCAAATGCAAAAAAAGCGCTCGCAAAGGGCCCTTCGCGAGCCGATTTTGGCTTCATGAATCTGGCTGAATGTACAAGCCTGAGCGGTAGGTGCTTTGGAAAGGATAATCGGGAGGAAGGTAGTGAACAGAACCAGCGGGACCGAAGGCCCTGCTCAATCTTTTACCTCGAGGAACGAGGGAATTGTAAAAAACAAACATGACCAACAAATACTATTATTGTTCCTACATATGAAATACAAATGCGTAACATTTTTGAAGTATATAAAAAAGATTACGAACACACACAAAACTTATGTATCAATGTTTCTGATAATAACATGAAAGGCCACAAACATAAGTATGTTAAGTTCGCTACGAAGAAGAAGTTGTGCTAAGTATTAATATTAATAATTTTAGATATTTGAAGACGTGAGACAGATTTAATCCAGTAATACATTCACTGACACAAATCACACACCTTGTTAAATAAACGCTTAGGGGCATAAATATAGCTACTTAAAATGTCTATTATGTAACTTGTTATTACCATGTAACTAACGTGCTATGTGAGCTTGAAGGCAAGCTGAAGCTGAGATGAAAGGATACAGATGAGAGGTGAAGGTCTCATATTATCATCCCCTAAGGTTTCCATTCTTATGAATGCTCCCTTCGCTCCAGGAAGTAAATGATACCTATCCTGCTGTAGTGACGTGGGCTTTGTAAACAGGTTTACTAATCCTGCCATTTATGCCAATGCTCTCGACAGGCCAAGTGAACCTTTTCACAAAATCTGGCCTTGCAGCCAGGCTTCTAGGCAGATTCACGCACATAGGTAGATATAGGGTCTCTGCACCTTTGCACAACAAAAATCAAATGTATCTATTGCAAGCCAAGCCACGATTAGGCCCCACTCTATGTCAGGAAGTAATTCCAAGTCTACAAGACTTACTGGCCCAATTTGGATTACGATTAATGTGGCAAAAGTGCACTCCTGAGGTTCTAAGTCCCTGACATTTCGCCATATAAAACTGGTGAAATATGCAGCGCAAGAACACAAAAAAATGAGGGAAAGCATTTGCGGATCTGGTCAGCAACTCAAATCTGGGTACAGAAATATTGTGCCACAGAGAATGGAGACAAAATATGTTTGAGATATAAGACCCTCTCATGAACTGGGACATTAAGGGCCGAAACAATGGTATAATTATGGGTAATCATTTCGGGCGGATTTAGAATCCAGCCCAGTAGTTTGGAACACATCTCATCTCCACTGCTCATTTTCACACATCCTGCATAGAGGCCATTTAGGGGTCGCGAAACCTGGTCTGCTCCTTGCGACCCCTAGCTTGTGCCATCACAAAGACAGTGACAGGAACTGAAGGACAACAGAGTCCCCTTCCAAATCCATAATGCAGCCCAACGCGTTTCAAACACTATGGGCCCAATTAGGATGGCAGGCGGATTGCCCCCGCCAGGCCGGCGTTAGTCACGGCGGTGGCAATCCGCCCGCCATCCGTGCTGAAATGACCTCCCGCCATATTACTATGGCTGGGGTGTCCGGGCGGACGGAAAGACCGTCCGCCGCATTTTCGCCCCGGTCGACTTGCGACTGGGCGGAAAAGGCTACAATATGGTGGCGGTGTCTGTTTGACACCGCCAGCCATATTACAATGTGCTTTGAGGAATGCCTTTCTGCGGCGGCATTGCCGCCACGGAAAGGCATGCGGAGTCTGCTTGGGGGCCCGTTGCGGGCCCCCAGGGTCTCCGGGGGGTTGGGGGGTGCACATGGGGGGTACCTATGTTACCCCCCTGCAGTTCCATGCACAACATGGCAGGCACCGCGAGTTGCCTGCCATATTGTGCATGTACGAGGGGATGTCCGCCCGCCATCCTAATGTGCCCCTATGTGTCCTTGTTCATGGTCAATGGAGAAGAGCAATGGCAACTCAAACACGCTGGAACGGGGGCTCAAGGACACCGTCTTGTGTCCGAAACACGTCAGAGACAGCACCGTTCGAATTTATCAGATAAATAAGAATTTGGCACCAGCTACATATCGAATCCGTGTCCCTGCTTGTGCCTGAAAGCACTTGGCAGCCTTTTGTTTGTTAGCAGGAGTTTGGTTTGTTCCTGGATACATGGACCCCTCGCCCGGAAGCAGGCTGACTGCCATTTCAAGCCAGCGTGGAGTATTCTGCACAGTGAAGAGTAGTCTTTGGTCATCCCCCTGCAAACGAAGCATTTACTGAGCAGCGCGAAAGCGGAGGTGTATTGTGGGAGTCGGAGGACTCGTGGAATCACTGTCTGTACGCGGTAAGTCAGTCAGCAGATCTATTGCAGGTGGGGAGGTGCTGGAAGTGCCACTACGGGCAGTATTCGGAAGAAATACAGCCCGCAACGGTAATATTGAACTACATATTGGGTGAAATGTCTAATGATATCCTACAGAAACAGGAAATGGTGGCAGAGGAGCTATTCCTTTTTTTTATTTTTATTTTTTATTTTTATTAGCATCATGAGTAACATCAGATACAAATAACTCAGAAAAGCTCAAAATAGTAAGGGTATACAAAGGCATAATAAAAAAATAAAAAAAGCCGTAAGAGATACAGCATCACTCCAAACAGTATTGAAAATCATTGTATCAGTTAAAACATTAAGGCATAATTGATCCCCATATTTTTTCTACTTTTTGTTTTTTCCCCTGTCCCCTAGTTACCGCCAAAGAGCTTTCCATGTTATAAATGTCTTTAACCAAAAGCCACCATTCCATAACCGTGGGGGGATGATTTTGAATCCACACCCTAGCAATAGCTAATCTGGCACATGTCAAAAGTATATTCATCAATTCCCGAGATATGTTGTTTTCCCCAGCGACCCCAATCATAATATCAAGTTGGGTGAGTACAATTGGCCTAGCCATTTTGGCCGAGATAACACTAACTACATCCTTCCAAAAAATAGATAAATCAGGGCATGAAACAAACATATGAACAATATCTGCTCCTTTGAGTGCACACTTAGGACATTTTGTACGATCACTCAAATCGTTATCACAAGCCCATTTTAGAATCCTGTCTGGAGAATAGTACAATTGGAATAAAGTTCTAAACAGCTGTAGTTTCAGACTTGACGATTGAACTGCATTATTTAGACTGTTCAGTGAAAAAGTTATCATGTCAGGGGTTACATTCACCTCTAACTTTGTACTCCACTTTTCTGCCACCTTACTGATGTCATCCTTGTGTAAAGCAGAAAAAGTCCTATATCCATAACTGATTAATGCTTTGTCAGAATCTCTATACATACAGCTCCAGACTTCAGATTCGGCTATACTGTTAAGGCCTAATCTGCGAGAAAGATAATCCTTGATCTGATTGTATTTAAACCAAGCCCCTTCTGGTAGGTTATACGTTATCTTCAGCTTTTCAAAAGTAGAAAATCCAATGTGGTCAAACAGGTCTCCGAGATTACTTATGCCATGATCAGAGAACATAGTGTTAGCTGAATCATGAAACACTCCTGGCAAACCTGGATTAGACCAGAGGGGCGTTTTGGCATGAAATAAAGAGATATTATTCCTATTAATAATGGAACACCAAATATTAACCGTGTCTCGCATCGTCTTAAACCGTACTCGTTTGAAGTAATAAGGATCATTAAGTCTATACAAAAACATCATAGCCTCCCCCCCCAATATGAATCTATGAAAATAAAGACATTTGTCAGGGACAAGCAAGCTGCGAAAACGAGTTAGAAAAGCAGACCAATAGTACAATTTAAAGTCTGGTAACCCAAGTCCACCATGATCATAGGGGAGTTTAAGCAGAGATAAAGCCCGTCGTGCTTTCTTATACCCCCATATGAAGCTGCTGATGATACCCTCCAGTCTACTAAAATATGTATTACACACTCTTAAAGGTATAGACCGAAAAAGGTATAAAAATCTAGGCAAGATCTTCATTTTTATTAAGTTGATTTGACCCAGAATCCCCATCGGAAGTTTATGCCATTTCTTAAGGAGAATAGAGGTTTCTTTTAATAGGGGTTCATAGTTAAGTGCTATTATTGATTCAGGATTAGAAGAGATTTTTGCCCCGAGATATGTTGCCACATTACATACCCCAATTAGTGGTGTGAGTGGGGGAAAATTTATGATTACTTGCGTTTTGCTAATATTTAATCGATACCCTGATACTAAACCATATTTCTCTGCTTCGGTACCAATACCTAGTATCACATCAGGGACATTTGTAGAGAAAACCGCCACATCATCTGCATAAGCAGTTATTTTTAGTACATTAAGACCATTTTTGAACGGGGTAATCATCTCTTCCTTGTGCAATGCAATCAAAAAAGGTTCTATTACTAAAGCAAATAACAAAGGAGATAAAGGACACCCCTGTCGTGTACCACGTTCGATTGGAAAAGTAGGTGAGCATAGCCCTGAATAACATACCTTACCCCTTGGTTGATCGTACAGGGATTTAACCCATTTCAAGTATTGGCCTTTTATGCCGAATGCAGCCAGAACTGCCCAGAGGAAGTACCACCCCACGCGATCAAATGCCTTTTCTGCATCTAAAAGGATCATACCGAGCGGGGTGGGGCACGTCCTAGCAACATCAAATGCTACTATAGCAGTATTAATATGGGCAGTAGTGTCCCGTTTAGGGATAAACCCATGTTGAAATGGTGAAACCATCTGTGACAATAATGGTGCAAGCCTAGTTGCTAGAGTTTTTGCAAATATCTTTGCGTCGGCATTAATTAATGATATTGGTCTATAAGAATCTCTCTCTTGTGGGGGTTTAACCTTTTTAAGAAAAAAATATGATTTGAGTGTGATTCCAATATTTTGGAGCTTGTTCTCCTCTGCCAATAGCCTTAATGACCATTAACAGGAGCGGAATTAATTCTTCCATGCATTTTTTGTAAAGCTCCAGGGGAATTGCGTCTTCGCCTACAGCCTTTCCAATGCTAGGGAATTAATAGCTGCCTGAATTTCTCCTGCTGATATATCTGCCTCTAAGCGATCAGCTTGCTCATCCTCGATGTTCTGTACCACATTTTCTATCAGATAGGCTTTTATGTTATCTCCTATTGGGGTCGTTTCAGGTGTGTATAGCTTTTGATAGTAGGGAGCAAACTGAAGTAAGATTGATTTGGGGTCTTGATGTAATTGTCCGTCGTCACCTTTTATTTCCTTAATCAGCATTTGGGCTCGGTCTTCTGCCACTTTATATGCCAACATTTTTCCTATCCTCTCCCCACTTTCATATTGATCCAGCCTGTATTTAGCTAGTTTGGAAATGCTTTTCTCCCTAAAGAGATTTTTCAATGCTAATCTTGATTCCATTAATTTTAAATTTAAAGCCTCGACCTCTTTTGCCCCTGTAGTAGTAGCTAACATCTTAGATAGCCTATCTTCAATATTAGATATATCATCTAGTAACTTTTTGTTTTGAATTCTACCAGCTTTATTTTGTTGCCAGACAAACTGTTGGGTGAGCCCACGGATGCTAGCCTTACACGCATCCCATACCATCAAAGGAGATGTAGAAAACCTATTGATATCAATAAAATCCTTTATATGAGGAGCTATTCCTTAATCTACCTAAAGTCTCACAAGGAGGGGGCAGCAGTAAAACAAAGGACACTAGCTCTAACGACGATGTGAAAAGCCTCATTAAAGCGTTGGAAAAAAACAGCAGAAGAGAACTCACCAAGTGGTGGGAAATAAAGTCACTAGAGAAATATGTAAATGTATTGTATTTATATAGCGCACTTCTACCCGGAGGCCTCGTAGCGCTGTATTCATACCGCTGTGGAACCCATCCTGGCTTTCCTGTGAAATGTCCACTCCTGGGCAACCCCAAGGTGAAGCCAGGCATCCAAGCGCTGCTGGGGCCGTTGTGGAGATTAAGCAAGCTATTGCCAAGAGTCACAGAGTGGGACCCATGATTAGACTAGGCACCGAGGTGAGAATTATCAGGTCCGGGGAAATTGAGTCCAAGAGCCGCCGAGGCGGGAATTGAACCCTGGTCCCGGACCAGACCTCTGCATCAGGGTCTGCCGCTCTAACCATTGAGCCACGCTTCTCCACCTTCTATCACGTAGGAAGGATCTCCAAGGTTCTACAGATAATGCTAGCACCCCTTTTCGATAACCCAAATCCCCTCCTACTGAAGGAGTGGGCTCAAAGTAATTTGGAAGCTTCAATGCGCTTGGTATATTTGCTGGTTAAATACGCAAAAATCGACAGGGATAAAAACATGGAGCAAATAGCACGAATCAACAACATAATAAATAAATCAGAACATCAGAACAGTAAGGAATATATTGATAAGAGTATTAAAGACATGAAAGACCGTCTAAAAAAACAGGAGGAAGTCATAAAAACGTGGAAGGTATTTACATTTGCCAGAGATAAAAACTATTACGAACAAGGGCAGATTTGTACGTTTGACCGAAAGTTTGATAATTTACGTAAACAGAAGGGCATGATTACCAACAGGGCAGCGGCCAATGTGAGAACAACCAATTTGGCAGCAACCTCGGATGCTTGTTTGGCCCCAAGTGAAGCACAGTCTAAGGATAGTGATCCAGCGCCCCTAATGAAAAACTGTCTCACCAACACTACCCAACATCACAATACTCACCATTAATCATAAATCATTAACACAGGCCCAAAAACCAACAAGACAATTTTTGTGCAACTGAATCATGTGACCTAATTAATCTGAGCTATTCACAAAACTATTTACACATTTATATACATCTGCAGTTTATCATTTCTTACCATGGTTTTTAAACATTTATCATTTTAATTAGGTCACTAAGGTAAATGGATCAACTGATGGTAACTAGACATGAATAAACAAGACCAGCTTGTCGTTTCAAAATCTAATTTTATTTACTTTATTATTCAAAGAAAGAGCATTTTCCAATTAGTCTTTATTTTATTAGCATTTAAGCAGCTTTTATTGAGGAAGAGGTATATTAGACTGACATTTCAAAGAATCATCAATTAGCATGAATTAAAGCAAAATAATCAGTTTCCCATATCCTAAATTCTATTTTCCCTGTCTAAAACTCGCTCCATCTAAAAAAGTAAAGTCATTAAAGCCTGCTATCCTTACGTGCGCCAAATGTCCATCAGCACGTCACGCCCTTCAGGAATCGGAAAGCGAGAAGCGCCCTCCTGCCCATGGGGCTAGGTTGTATACCTTTCTAACTAGCTAATCTCCATTAAAAGTATACTTTCTTTTGCCAACCAGAGTTCTCATTGGCTGACAGCTGTCAGCCCATGTCAGGTCATCACGTTTCTGAACCATAATCAAGCTTTTTCTTTAACTCCATTGTCCAACTAAATGCATGATTTTTTTGCTTCCTCGGAAATGCAACATTTGTTGAGTAACAGTCTGGTACTTCCTTAGCTTGGCAGATTTGCTGTATCCTGTCCTTGGATTTGAGACTTTCAGAGCACGTCTTACACAGTCTATTCTATAGGTCAAGTGTATGATTTGGTTATATATTTGAACCTAAATGTTTTTATCCTGAGTATATATACTTAATAATAAAGCACAATTTTGTACCTTTAACTTGAATGTTGCGCCTTGTATATGTCGCTTTCTCCCTGGTGATATTATATTTGATGGCTTTTTTTCACATTGTCTAATTTCCCTGTATAACATATTCGGTTGCATTAACAGGGGGTCCTTGTTACTTTTTCGTCTTTAGCACAAAAAACTGCATTTTATATTTACTCTCTTCTTTTAGGCCGCAGGATCCTCCACGAGCTTTTGCCACAGAAAAGACGTAAAGACATAACATAAGCACACAAAATAAGCACATGCCATTAATTATTCAGCCGCGTTTAATACTGACAAAGACAATAGACAAGGTTAGTTTATTATTTTTCACGAACTTGCAGTTTGCAACATAGAGCACATAAATGAGTCCCTTGTGTCGTGTAATGCATTTTAAAACTAAGTTGATTAGTACTTTTCATTCACAAACTCATTAAAATGGTTATCTTGTTATGGAAGTTTAACTTTGCGAGTTAGAACAAAATATTATTCTGAACCTCGCTCCATCAATAGCAACCCAGGTTCAGAATGAGGGGTTTTGGGCCATCTAACACTGGCAGAGGAATTGGATTACATTTGAATGGAACGCAAGCAGGCATTACGGCCGCGCAATCCAAACGCCTTAATAAACAAAGGAGAAATGTCAGGAGGCGCCAACGAAGGAAATGCCTCAGGAGCAAGATGATGGCGCAAGCAGAACCAACACTGGAAGAAAAACAAATAGCAGATGACAATACCATTATCAACCTTACAAATACCGATTTAGACCAAGCAGAGAAACAACTTCTTGCACTGGGCCTGTCTTTCTGCCCAGAAAGTAACTTTGGATATTGTAAAACACAAATTTATTAGGAAAATCAAACTAAGAAAATACTTCACCATGAAAACCAATTTGGAGCATGATGCAATAAACAAACAAGAACACAATATCAATATAACTCAAATACAGGGACTGCAAGTTGAAGGGATCACTGACAAAATATCGAAGGTCAAAAAATCGACCTACAAAAATGTAAGAGCAAGAATATCGATGACAAGAATATCGATATTCTATCTACAACATGGTAGGTACAAAAATATTGAAAAAAAATGTGAAAAATATCGTTATTAAAAATATTGTTTTTTTAGTTAAAAAAATGTAAAATAAACTAAATAATACTTATAAATAAAAGAAACATAGTTATTTTTTTCAATAATGTTTAAAATTAATACATCTATACACATAAAACAATAACATAAATAAAAATTTAAAAACTTATGTATAACAAATTGAATTTACTTTTAATATTTTAAAATTAATTATATCCTGCAATAACTAAAATAATACAACAAATATTAAATAGCAGAGGGAATAAAACTACTATTCCAATTCCCAAAAAAACAACATGAAGGAAAATGATGGATAGCGTTAGGGCTTAAAATTACTCTTCCCACTCCAGAGAGTGCAACAGTAGGAAAAGTGTTGGATAGCGTAGGGGTAAAAATTACTATTCCCACTCCAGTGAGTGCAACAGTAGGGAAAGTGTTGGATAGCGTAGGGGTAAAAATTACTATTCCAACTCCAGAGAGTGCAACAGTAGGGAAAGTGCTGGATAGCGTAGAATTAAAAAATAAAATTCATATAAATAAAATAAATGTTAAAAATAAATACTGAATGAATTATTAAATACCTCTAAACTATTTATAAATACCAATAAATAATTATTAAAAACTTAGGGGCCGATTAGGATGGTGGACGGATCCCACCGCCATGTAGGCGGTGGCAATCCGTCTGCCATCCGTCACCATCTGCCAGCAATTTACCCCCCCGCCATATTACAATGGTGGGGGGGACCGTGGCGGACGAAAAGACCGTCCGCCGCTTTTCCTGCACGGTCGCCTTGCGACTGCGGCGGAAGAGGTCTAATATGGTGATGGTGTCTATCAGACACCGCCAGCCATATTAGGATGGACTTCGGGGTATGTCAGGGTGAAGGGGGCGTGGGGGGTGCACATGGGGGGTACCTATGGTACCTCCCAGCATTTCAATGTACAACATGGCAGGCACCGCACGGTGCCTGTCATGTTGTGCATTGAAATGTACAACATGCATTTTTAGCATTGCGGCGGGCATTGCGGCGGGCGGTGCTGAGAGCACCGCCCGCCACAATGTTAAAAATGCTGGATGCGCCCGCCACTGTGGCGGGCGCATCATAATTGCTATGGCGGGACCTCCGCACACGTGGCGGACGGTCCCGTTTCCACCGGGATGGCGGACGGACTAATGGACCCCATAATTACCAATGAATAATTAATTAACAATACATTAATAATAAATATCAATAAGTAATAATTAATCAATATTAAATGCCAATTAACAACTATGGAACAATTAAAAGATTTGTTATACCAAAAATAATAATTATTAAACATTAATTACCAATTAATGATTACTTATTAATATATTAATTAAATGTATCAATAAATAAAATTTATGATGTAATTAATTAAAACAACAATAACAATTTTCATATAAAAAATGTATATTTTAACATAATTAATGACCAATAAATTAAATATCAATACCCAACAATACGTTTAATAATTACTTAATTAGATTTCAATTACTTCCAACACTATTAACCTATAAACGCACAACACACTCCAATAATAAAATAATACACTTGACATAATTATCAATTAATCAATTTATAAACATTAATGACCAATTAATGAAAATTTATTAGCAATTATTAATTATTTAACAATAATATATTTATCAATACCAATTATTTAAAATAATTTATTACTTAAATACAATTAGATTACTTCCCACCATATTCCCATATAAACCCACAACGCGCTACAGAACTTAAACGCAAAAAATAATTCAAATTAATTTATAATTCCTAAAAAATAATCATTAATTTAGTATAATAAATTACTTCCCACCCTATTCCCCTATAAACCCACCACCCACTACGGTACTAAAAAACAAAAATAACTTAAACATTATTAACATATACAAATTGTATACATATATTTTACAACAAGTAGAACACTTAACAAAACACATATAACATATACACATTAAATACATAAAAAAATACATTACAATAATATAAAAATCGATATTAGTAACAGATATTAGTAACATTGATATATTTGATATCGATATTACTAACTTCGATATTACTTACATCGATATAAAAAAAATCGATATTACTTACCTCAGGGTCGATATTTTGTCCATCGATATTATTAACATCAGTATTATGTCCCTTCGATATTGTCACATTGATATTAATGTAGTTCGATATTTTCTTTTCGATATTTTGACTGCTGCCCAATTTAAAGATAGGTCACTTGTTCTGACTTAACATGCCCTGGATGAAGACAATATCTCAATTAATAACATACAAGAAGTTGCTGAGGCAGAAGGAATAAATATAACCAAGCCTGGGCACAGTCCATTCAATCCAGTTTCGACCTTTGTACCCACAATGTCACGTGATGCAATTGATATCTACCATGACCGCATCACAAAGGAATTAAAGAAATTACAACATAAAACCAAGGCACAATGTATTTCCCCCAAACAGCAAATGAAAAAATATGCTGAATTAATGAATAAACTAAAAAGGAACAATTCTATTGTCAGCAATAAATCAGATAAGGGGGGCAACGTGGTGCTATGGGACAAGAAAGGCTATGTAAATGAGGCATATCGTCATCTTAACGATGGAACTTGCTACAGCAAAACAAACATGGCGCAAGTTAAAGGGATACAGAAGAACTACAATGACAAACTGAGTATGCGGAGGAAAAAAGGCCTTATTTCAAGGGATGAATTTACGTTTCTAAACAAAGACCTTCCAGTTTTATCTAATATATATTTCATACCAAAAGTGCATAAAGATGAATTGCCTATTCCGGGAAGACCTATTGTTTCAGCAATTAATAGCATCTTTGAGAACACATCTAAATATGTTGATTTTTACCTCCAAGATTTTGTGATTAATCTACCAATGTATATCAAGGACGCCACTGATTTTTTTGATCCAACTGAGTAACTTAGAATGTTCAGATGAGTACATTTTTCTTACCATGGATATTACCGCTCTATTTACGAGCATTGCCCATTCAGACGGATTAAGAGCTGTTGAACATTTTCTGGGCAAGAGACCAATTATTTATTTATTATTTATTTATTATTTATACCGTTTGTAGAGAGCACTGTAACCCTGCCGGCATCCTGGCGCTAAGACAGCATATGGATCGGAATGCAATACAGATCAGCTGGATGGGCGCCACTGATATAGAATTAAAGACTCAGGGAACAGACTTTGGGAAAGAGCCAGGTCTTTCTTTCTTAGGAAATGGCATTAGGTTCTGTGTGCTCCTAATTTCCAAGGGAAGGCTGTTCCAAAGGTAGGCAGCCACCACACTAAAGGCTCTTCCCCCCATGGTTGCTCTCTTTGTCCTTGGTATCCTGACCGAATAGGCAGATGCAGATCGAAGGTTACGAGTGGGTACGTACCATTGAAATCTGGCTTGGATCGGCTTTGGTCCTTGTCCATGAAGTGCTTTAAACGTTACGCACAAGGATTTAAACAAGATCCTTTGCGCTACTGGGAGCCAATGAAGCTGCGCTAAGGCCTGTGTTGCCAAGGAGCGACGTGGGCGGCTCAGCGTAAGTTTGGCTGCAGTTGTCTGGACACTCTGGAGTCTGGCGATCAGATACCCCGGGGATTCCAGAAGCAAGGCATTACAGTAATCTAGACGGCTTAAAATAATGCTCCTGACTACTGTGGTTCTTGCCTGGACAGGCAGCATAGGTAGTATTTTCCGCAGTCCTCAAATAAGAGTCAAGCAAGCTCCTACTACTTTGTTTACGTGGGACTCCAAGTTCATTTTCTCATTAAAGCTGATCCCCAGATTGCGTACAGAGCTTACTGGTGCCAGCGAGTCATTTTCGTTTGTTGGCCAGAATTCATTCGCAATCCCCGAGAGATCTTTCCCACTTTGCAGTGCAGAATCTCTGTCTTTTCCCTGTTGAAGCGAGTTGCCCTTCAGCCATTTTGCCATTTCAGACATGCCGGCATGAAAGCTTTCCAATGAATCTGCTTGGTCGCCATCCATGGACACAATGAGCTGGGTGTCATCGGCGTAATTAATCACACGGATATTATACATTTTGATGATCCCGAGCAATGGTCGCAAGTACACATTAAACAGAATCGGGCTGATGGAAGACCCCTGTGGAACTCCATATTAATTTTTTACAAATTGCGATTGGTAAGGAGGGAGCGCTACTGCTTGCCACCTGTCAGATAGATAGAAGCGCATCCACCCTAGTGTCACCCCTGTCACTCCTAAGGATTCCAGCCTTGTCAGAAGAATATCATGGTTGACCGCGTCGAATGCGGTGGACAGGTCTAGCAGTACTAAAGTTGCCGATTGCCCCCTGTCCGCCCGCATTCGGAGATTGTCCATGACGGTCACCATTCTGTCTCAGTTCCATGACCCGGTCTAAACCCAAATTGCTCCTCAGCCAGTTTATTATTTGTCTCCAAAAAGAGAGACAATGCCCTGCTGACCAGACACTCCACTATCTTGGTCAGATAAGGCAAGAGGGAGATGGGCCTATAGTTCTTATAGCATCCAGGATCTAGTGTGGGTTTTTTCAGAAGTGGCGTGATAATGGCCTGCTTCCAGCTGAACGGAACCAATCCGTTGATGAGCGATTGGCAGCACAGCTGATGCAGAAGGGGGAACAGCTCTGATCCGAGCTCTTTCAGTATCTTATGGGGGATGGGGTCCAAAGGTGACCCAGATGAAATTCCCAGGGCCGTTCGGGTGAACTCCTCTTTCGAGGGTATCGGAAAAATATCCATGATGAACGTAGATACTACCGGGCAGATGTCCTCGTACCAATTCTCACAACTGTCACCCTTCATCTGGTCTGGCTGCTTAGGTGGGGTCGTATCTTTCAGACCTTCCATGATCGTGTTGATTTTTTCTTGGAAGAAGAGGTTCAAACCATCGCACACCTCCTGCGTAGGTTTGATTTTACTGTTAATAGAGTTCGAGTGGGTCATATCTCTTACAATCCTAAAGATATCCCTGGATTTATTGGCACTTTTGAGGATAGTAGAGGCAAAGTATTCTGCATTTGCAGAGGCTATTTCACTTTTGTATTTTATTAAAGCAAGCCTCCATCTGGCTTTATCTCTTTCTCCATAGTTCTTCCTCCACTGTCTGTCAGCCATTTTGCAGGCCAGTTTCAGGTTCCTGAGGTTTTCCGAGTACCAGGGAGCTGAGGGGTTCCCTCTTTTTCTAATATCTTTTAAAGGTGCAATTTCATCAATCTTCCTGGTAAGCTGCGCACAGAGAGCTGTATAGTTTTCTGTGACTTGTTTCTCCGGGTTAACCAGGGATCCTAGATGGAACTGAGGGCCCATTTTTGCCTTTCTCAGCAATCCTTTCCAGTTTCTACCATGGAAAGTCCTTTCATACCCCTTAGCGGGCCTCATCTGATATAAGATGTGCATACTAAAGTTAACCAGATGATTGTCCGTCCATCCCACTAACAGGGTATTCCCCATGGTAATAAGGCCTTCCTCCGCAAATACCATGTCCAAGATGTGCCCCTCGTGTGTGTTGGTTCGGATACCCATTGTCTCAGGCTCAGGTTATCGCAGGACTGAATAAGGTTGTTAAATGCTGTATCCAGCCTACCATTGGCCCACAGATTAAAATCTCCCAGGACCATAAGTCTGGTATGGGTGAGGGCCATATTATTAATAACATTGATCAGCTCATGCCGTTGTTGCGTGTTCATTACTCCCGGTGGTCTGTATGTAACAGACCATACCCGTGAGGAGCTGTCCTGTCGGCTCTTTAATGGAAAAAACCTAGGAGCTCCGCTCCAGAGACATCATCAATGTCTAATGGGGAAATATCCAGGGTTTCTTTAAAGATAATTCCAGTCCCACCTCCCCGGCCCCTGGATCTAGGTTTATGAAAGGCTCTGTATCCCACTGGGCATGCCGGATCAAGCTCCATCTCCAGCCCATCCGTGGTCCAGGTCTCCGTCATAAACAGAATGTCTAGACTATGCATCTCTACCAACAGTTGTATTTCTGTGGAGTGCTTAGGGAGAGATCTTACATTGAGCAGACCACAGTTAAGAGCACCATGTCCCCGTGGGCCGGGCACCATACCAACCACGTTGCCTGGCATCCATTTACTTAGTCCATCAATGTTATGATTGTGGCTATTTGAGAAGCGAGTGGTCGACTGTAAGAGAGACGTGCTCTGTGGGAGAGGCGATAGGCAATTAGTACAGAAGGCTACTAGACCTTCTAGGTAGATGTCAGGTGACAGCCAAGGGCAGTTTGCCTCTTCCCGCAAAGGGTTAAGATACAGGAGAAAATCTCTGGAGTAGGAGAGCCAGGGGGACTGGCCCTGAGCCCGGTCCGGGCGCCGACGAGCGCCCGGCAAGCCATCTGCCTTTAACCCCAATGCCCCCGGAAGTGATGGAGTCAATGGGAGGCGCTATGTCCCTCCACTCAATCGGTCCGCGAAGACCGTGGTGGATCAGGGACCCACCAAGCCCTAAAGTGTGAGTACAAAGGTAGGAAACAATGTTTTAAAAATGCCCTCAGTTAGCAGCAATGATAAAAACAGGTCTGCCCTCCGGCACGCGTTTGCTGTCACTGCGCGGCCGGCAGCCTTCCCCCTTTAACCCCAATGCCCCCGGAAGTGATGCAGTCAAGGGGAGGAGCTATGTCCCTCCAGCCAATCAGTCCGCGAAGACCGTGGTGGACTGGGGACCCACTAAGCCCTAAAGTGCGAGTGCAAAGGTAGGAAACAATGTTTTAAAAATGCCCTCAGTTAGCAGCAATGAAAAAAGCTGGTCTGCCCTCCGGCACGCGTTTGCTGTTTGAAATGTATTGTCACCTCCAAATACTTTTAAAAATGATACATTGGTGTTTACACAATAATGTATTTATGTTTGACAATACAGTATTTCAGCAATTAAGAGGAGTGGCTATGGGGACATGCTTCTCCCCCAGCTACGCTTGTCTTCATGTGAGCTGGTGGTAGCAGCATGTCCTCAGGTCACAACATGCGATATTATGGTCTATGCATGTAGTAAAATACTGGCGGTATATTGATAATATTTTTATTGTGTGGCGGGGGACAAAGGAGCAGGCCTTGAGGTTTGTAGACAAAATTAATGATAACAGTCTCAATCTTCACTTTACTGCCAACATAGATGCGACGGTTGCCAACTTCTTAGACATTACGGTTCAAGTGTTGCAAGGTAGAGTAGAGACTTGCCTATACAGGAAGCCCACTTCGGGCAACACAGTGTTACATTTGGGTAGTTTTCACCCACAGCACACAATATCCAGCATTCCGTATGGGGAGTTTCCACGTATCCATAGGGCATGCAGTACACCAGAAGCCCAATCATATCATCAAATAGAGGCCACAAAAAGACTTGAAGCAAGGAGTTACCAATCCAAGAAACTGGATGTGGCCATGAGGAAGGCAAATGTCAAGGATCGAGTAGCTCTACTAGATCCTATCAGGCATACAAATGTAGCAACAGCAGATCCAATTAAAACTCCATCCAATGATAACATCGAATTGAGACTCATCACAGGTTATAGCAGACAGGCAAAATGCGTAAAAACCATCATTAGAAAACAACAACAGCCCTCCCAGAAATACAATCGTGGGATTTAGAGCGAGAGATCCAACGGGCTCATCACTTTCCCCTCACAGCCCCGAAATACTCGCATAAGGCAAATAAATACCCAAGAGCTATGCTGGTCCATTTTGGGAACTTTCTTTTGCGAGAAATCATCTACGATATTGCCAGACCTACTAGTCAAAGAGAATTTAAAGGATTCCGTTTCTTTGCACGCCCTGACTTTGCTCATGCAACAGTAGAACGCAGGTGGAGGTTGCGACAACTTTTTGCCCCTTTTGAAAAAATAGGTGCCACCGTATATTTGCAAAACCCTGCATGTCTGAAAATCATTTATAAAGGAGCTACAAAAAGCTTTGCAAGTGAAATCATGGCAGAGGCTTATTTGATAGAACTTACTGAGACTGGCCCTCATCGTTCCCCGAAACCCACAACTAATCCTAAAGTGTAATTAAAGACAAAGACTGTAAATCTCCGATATGATGTCAAATCTAAAAGACTTAATGATTCTTCAGGGATAATTTGGCGGGAGGTGGATGGGAACCGAATAATGTAATTCTCTACCCTTTGTTTTCCCATCTTTTTTACATATTCTTTATCTGAACTCAAATAGAGTAGGAATAAATAATCGTACATTCGTATGAACACTTACCTATTTTTATAGCGGGTCATCTAAGGTTTAGTTGCTGGGCCTCGGAGTGGGCAGGGAAGACCGGACCGCCCAGACACCCACACTTGGGAAAACCATGACCCAAGACGCCTCAAGTAAGGGGGGGGGGGGCTCGCTCACAGAGAGCAGGGAGGGACGGAAAGGGACAGGGGGAGGTGGGGAGGGGCGGGGCTCATCCGGTATACATTACTAACTACTAATAAGATCAGACATACTAGTAATTTTTCGTCTAAGCCACAAACACAACTTGGACAGCCAAAATATCTAGAAAAAGATACCAAATTTCGATGGCCACACTAAAAATTGTTTCTGCTAATATCTGTGGACTAAATGTTATACGTAAAAGGCAAAATGTAGCTATAGCGAGACGCACATAGAAGGTCGGGAAAAAAACTACTACAAACTTTGGGTTACACATTGATCACAGCCACAACAAAAGCCACAAAAACCTGCGGAGTTGCTATCCTGGCAACAGATAAAGAAATCAAATTTCCCCGCACTGCAGCAGATAAATTCGGGAGATGGGTGATCGCCGAATGTATCTATGGGGCTGGGAAGCGTATAACTATCTGCTCCATTTATGGATGCGTTACTGACGATCCAGATCTTCTGGAATTTATCACCAGCAAATTATCCGACTGGCCATTACCGATTGTTATGTGTGGGGACTTTAATCTAAACCTACCGTCAGATTGGACTCATGATCAAAACTTCAAATATAACGGTAGGAAACCTAGGGTATTTAGGGAATTCGTAACATTATGTAAAACACAGGGATTAACAGATTTATGGTAA
Organism: Lissotriton helveticus; assembly: GCF_964261635.1. NCBI lineage: Eukaryota > Metazoa > Chordata > Amphibia > Caudata > Salamandridae > Lissotriton > Lissotriton helveticus. Next base: position 1,650,868,471 of record NC_136068.1, read on the forward strand.
TATAAGTTCCCCCAAAATGCGGGATACACCTATTTTTCACATCCCCATCATACATTCTCAAGACTGGATTATATGCTGGTCTCAAATAATATCATAACAAGGTGCCATCCGGAAAGACTACCTATGGTGTTTTCGGATCATAATCCCTTGCTTTTAAAAATAGATATTGATAAAGATCAGGTTAGTTGGACATTTGAAAGGATACTATTAATGAATGAAAAATACTGTCAAATGATGGAAAAATGGATACCAGAATTTCTTGAAGATAATATAGGCAGTACATCCCTAGATGTGGTCTGGGACACACTCAAAGCTGCTATCAGGGGTGAAACAATCCGATTCTCCATAAGATATAATAAGGAAAAAAAAAACAATAACTGAATTAAATGGGAAACTAGCCGAAGCTGAGGAGGAACTTGTAAAAACTGTTGCAGCGGGTCAAAATATTGAAAGTGTACTACAAAAGGTATCAATAGCCAAAAACAGAATAATTGAAATCTTTGCTAAAAGAGCTATTGACAAGGCTACCTCAAATAAAGAAAAGGCTTACGAATTAAGTGAGCAAGTCGGGCATCATTTAGCTATCCGCACAAGAAATCAGAATATTATAAATACTATAAAAGAAATCAAAGATAAAAATAATCTATTAACGCAAGACCCAGAAGTAATTAAAGCAGAATTTCAGGCCTATTATCAAAATTTATATACAGAGACAGATAAAAATCAACATCTAATCAATACATATCTAGACCAAGAATCGAGACCTAAATTTTCACAAAATGATTATGACAGCCTTGAAGCTGTACCCCAATGGATCGAGATTCTACTCTCTATTAACAGCTTGCCTTCGGGGAAAGCCGCAGGATTGGACAGTATACCGGTCGAATTTTATGTAAAATTTTACAAACCACTTAAAGCAATACTCACGGCTCTCATGATTCAAGTATTCATAACGGGAAAACCACCAAAATCTTGGTCAATGGCAAAAATAGTAATTTTCCCCCCAAAAAACAAGGATCCAACTGAACTCGGATCATACCGCCCCATAACTCTGATTAACTGCGATTCAAAAATCTACTCTAAGATGTTAGCCACCCGATTAGCCCCGATCATCCATAAAATCGTATCGGTACGACAACATGGATTTGTCCCCGGTCGCTCAACTACAGACCACATACAAAGGGTGATTACACTCTTCGATATAACAGAGGTCACAGGAGATCCTATGGCACTTATATTATTGGATGCAGCAAAAGCATTCGATAGGGTCTCCTGGGAATATCTTTGGACAGCCATGACAAAGCGTGGAATTGGAGATCAATTCATTAACGCTATTCGGAGCTTATATTATAAACCATAAACCAGAAGCCGTTGTGATGATAAATGGCGGAATGACGGGCAAGATCAAAGTAACTAGGAGAACCAGACAAGGTTGTCCATGCTCCCCCTTACTATTTGCAATATTCATCGATCCCTTTATCAGTAAATTAGAATGTAATCAAAATATCTTACCAATAATAACACCGAACGGAAATACTAAAACACTAGCTTACGCTGACGACATCACGATCACCACAAGCAATCCCTGTATAACAATAAAGCTGTTAGAAGAAGAGGCCTCACGCTTTGGAGAAATCTCTGCATATAAATTAAATGAAACTAAAACTCAGATAATAATCAACAAAAATATCAACTTAAGCGATGAAAGAATAGTGGGAAATGCTACATATCTCTGCGTTAATATTACCTCTAATTTGGATGAACTTGTTAAAATCAACATAGATCCGCTTCTAAAACAATCATCGGACAGCCTCAGTAAACTAAACAATTTACATCTAACTCTTATAGGGAGATGCAATGTTATCAAAATAATTTATTTACCAAAATCTTTATATTTTTTTCGCACCATATGCTTACATTTTGATCTACTAATATTCAAACAAATAGATACGCTTTTTTCCCGATTCATATAGGGATATCAAAAAACACGCCGAGCATATAAGCATATCTCACTTTCAAGAATGAGAGGGGGTCTTGCAGCCCCAAATCTTAAAATATATTGGTGGGCTACATTGATGAGTTACAGTAAAGGCTTACTCATGTCGGATGGTTCTCCAATTGTTGAAGGGGACGTCCCTACTCCGTGTAGACTTATTCTGGGAGCAGAAACTGGTGATCATTTGTGGCGACTAACATATGACAACCACTTCAAAAAAGTGCGATTTAAAACACTGTTAGGTATTTACAACGCTTGGTCTAACATCCGTAAAATACTAGGAATCTGTAGATACTCTCATTACACCAGTCTCATCCGAAATCATAACCTCCCAGGAATATTTCAGGATACGTGCATGATCAGATGGATCAATACCGGGATTACACATTTGGGGGTATTTTTTTCACCATTGGCCATTAAATCTTTCGAGGAATTAAAGTTGGAATTTGGGCTTGAACATAGGGATTTTTTTAAATACCTCCAAATCAGAGATTTCATAATAAAAAAGGGGGAGGCAGGGCTGAGTTTCAGAAAGTTCCGATAATAGAAGCGATTATAGGTAAGATTCCTATCAAAATAGGAGATATTTATAAAACTTTAATCTCACTGCTACCAGATGATCTGGATAGACATAGTCTCAAATGGCAAAACAAATTAAATATCACTATAGACGGCGTACAATCAGCATTTCAATTCTCTCAAACATCACTAATATCCACGAAATTACAGGCTCAATATTATAAGACTTTCTTTCAACTATATTACACACCATCTCAGATCGCCAAATGGAGTAAGGGGAAAGGCACGAATTGTCCAAGATGTGCTACACATGCCGCCGATATAGTACACATATTTGCAACATGCAATTCACTACCTATTATCAGATCAGAAATCTCTAAATTTCTTTCAGAAATTTTCAAATTCCAGTCGTTATCACGACAACAGAAATTATGTTGGGACTAGAACAAGGTCTAAGATCCAGGGAAACACAGGGCCTGATATCCACATCTATGGCCATCTTTAGGATTTGTCTAGCAACCGGATGGCTGGATCCCACACCTCCACTATTCCAACAGTGGGGATCAAGACTGCTAGCTAGCTATAGCCTAGAAATAGCTATATACAGGAGAAAGGGGACACATAGGAAAAAAAGGGTCTCGAGATATGGCGTCCCTTAATCAATTGGCTGCAAGATAATGAATATTGATAGGCAATAATTAATTTATAAGTCATGTGAAATTAACATGACTTAATAACTTGCAAACGAACGGACGAGCAGGTATGGAAATAGAGAATCTAACTTCTATAATTTATTTATCCAATTATCTAACTACTTTACTCTTTTTCTCCTTTCCCTCTCGTCTATGACTATGTACTAGTATGTCTTCCATTGTATGTTACAATATCTTAGCAAAATCTGGTGAAATAAGTGTATATATTTATGCTGCTGTAATGGAATTCTTGACCAAAAATGTTCAAAAGCCGGACGGGCATGGGCTGGGGAGGGACAAAGGGTGGTAAGGGACTAAACTCAAAATATGCTGAATAAAGAATTGCTTAAAAAAAAAAAGAAAACAATGGCCCATTGTCCTTACTGACCCTACATTGAAAAAGGTTCTGCCGAAAACTCCTACTGTTACCTTCAGATGAGCATATTCAATGCACAATGATCTAGTGAAGAATAGCACCTAAACTAATAAGATAGACAATTAGCTGTCCCCCAGAAAGGGATTCTTCAAGTGCAGCTCATGCCAGGCTTCTAAATTTGAAAGAAAATGACTAGACAAATGAATATCTAGATAAACCCAGTGCACTACTTAAGTGTCACTAATAAGTGTACGGTCTAAGTATCAACAATAATCCAAATAAAGTAGAAAGCTTTATACACTTTATGAAAAGTAATCAAAAACCGAATCGAATGCATCAATAATAATGACTATGAAAAAGGCTTCATGAATTCCGTAGGTTGAAGAAATCTGCGTGGTTTATTCCAATGTCAAGCAGATCAGTTCCAAATGAAAATCATATAGCTTGAATGCTGCATATTGAATCAATTTTCAAAGATGCTCCCAATGCATTTCGGGCCTGAAGAAATGGCCCTTCATCAGGGGAATCTATAACATGTATGAGTTGCATAATTAGTACATAATAATGAACAGTCAAAGATGTTTGTACTGAGGTGTAGGCTGACAGTGGCTTAATGCGAGGGCTCAAGGAAAGGACAAATGAAAGAGGGAGAAAAAAGTGAGAGAATCAAAGGAAGTAGGGTGCCGATGAATCAATGGTAAATACAGAGAGATAATGACCCCAGTGAAACAGTGACTGAAGGTTGATGAAGCGTGCTGAAGAAAAATCTGTCATTTCTTTTACTTGCTTCGCTTCGATCTCCGCTGTGGTATGTTGTTACCCAGAAAGGCATTGTCTGTAATCAGTGTTTTAAATGCATTGCAAATACGCTTTTTTACTGCACTTTAAATAAATGCATAAAAGTTAAGCAAAATGTATTCGAAACCTGCACACACATTTTATTATTAAAAGAGAACAACCCATTTTTAAAACGCTTCGGGAAGAGTGTGTGCTTTAGAAAAATAAACAAATAGGTTTCTAGGGGCCATATGTATCATACTTCCGTTTAGCGAATTCCAAATAGCGAATTTTAAGGAATCGCTATTTGGAATTCGCAAAACGGTAGGTATGTACAAAATCGCTTTTCAATAGCGATTCCTTACCATTCCTAATTTGCGATTAGCAAATTGCTAATCGCAAATTACCCATTCATTTCTATGGGCCAGGAGGCCCATAGGAATGAAAGTGCAATTTGCGATTAGCAATTTGCTAATCGCAAATTAGGAATTTTTTCAAGGGTGCAGGGGTGTCTCAAGAACACCCTGCTGCACCCCTGAAATAGACATTTGGGGGCATATGGCGCGCATACATGCCCTAAGGGCATGTATGGGTGTCATATGGCACCTTTGGTTTTTTGTAAAAAAGCTTTTTGAAAAGAATTCGCAACTTACCACCAACTAGAAGTTGGTGGTAATTTGCGAATCCTTAATGGCAATTTTTAAATATTTTTTGTTTTGATACATTGCATTTAAGGAATCGCAAAATTTGCGATTCCTTAAGTGCAATCGCAAAATAAGGAATAGTAAATTTTGCAATTCCTTATTTTGCATCAAACATGTTTGATACATACCATTTATCTAATTAGCATTCGCAAAGGCCCAAATTCGCAGAATTTCTGCCTTTGCGAATGCTAATTAGCTTGATACATATGGACCTTAGTGCGCACATGCTTCCCGAAGCATTTGAACAAAGCTTTGTTTTCTAGTGATAATATAGAGAATGTGTATGTTTAAAATGTTATTTCATTTAATTACTGAAATAAACATTGTGTTTGACTTTTTTCTGTATTTATCTTAAGCTACTCTCATTGCCTCACCTCATAGTGTTTGGAAGCCTCTCTTTGCCCCTCGCCCATGCCTGCGTGTGCCTCTCCATGCCCCTCCATGTGCTTATAATGGTTGCCTTTAGCTCTTATGTTCACACTGCCCATAGCATCTGCTCTCTGGCTATGCTGCCGTGTGTGTGCCCTCTCCCAGCTCTCACGGCCGCATGCCCACTGTTCTCACGGCTTTTACCCCTCACTGTGCACACGCTCTGGAATGCCCACGTGCCCATTGCCCCTCACTGTCTGTAACCCTCTGTTTGTCATTGACCTCTGCTCCCCCTGCTTGCACCAGTGGTTGCGCCCCATTACTCCTTTGTGTGCAGCTCCACCCAGACGACAGTTCGTTTCTCTGCCTGAAACTCCCAATGCCAATGTTCTGCCCGAACCCCTCACTGTGCCCTTTCTGCCTGACCCTCACACAGTCTCCATTCTGCCCGCACCTCACACTGTCACTTTTCTGCCTGAACCTGTCACTTTCCCCTTCCTGTTTGAACATCTCATTGTCCCCGCTGTCCCCCCTAATACCCCGACGATCACAGAATAACAATTCATGAGTACTGAGTCGTATGATAAGCGTAACATGTAGAAGTAGTACAGACGTATGAATTAGAATCTTGCTACACACACATAAATTGTGTTAAATGGTGAACAATGTGTGTTTGTGCATCGTTCGTAAGCATAGCCAATAGGTCTCGCCTTTGGCACCTTATAAGTGTTTAGCCATGCAGTACATTTTCCTGGCTTAAACTTGCGTAAATGCGAGAACTATTGCATTAATACCAATGAGTGATTCTGTAAATTTCAAAATAATCGTCGGGTTACACCCTCATAAGTTACACTATTAGATTAGCCTTATGTAGCTAAATATAATAATGGTAAGCATTGATATTCACAACCCAATGAGCTATATTAATATGGATGATGTTTTACAGTATAGATTAGTCTTGGACGAATGGCATCCATTTTGTATACTGCCCGTCATTTTATATTTTGGTTGAGAATAAGCACACAGTAAGCTTTAACCTATGAAAGAGGTAGGCCCAAATAGTTGCGACATGACACTTGTTGTTCACTCAATAATCATACGCCCAGTTTTGTTTCTGTTCTGTGCAAAAGGCACTGTCTCACTAATGAATAGGCCCATTCTGTATATGTAAGCAGTAAATTGTTCATGGCACCTCTCCTATGCAGGGAGGAGTGGGGAAGCAGCTGGGCGACATTTAGCAGGAGATAGTGTGTGTCCGTCTCAAGCTGGTGATGTACGCCCCTCTACCTACCTGGAAGACGCTTTCCAAACCTGTAACTTTCCTTTGTAGGCGTGCTCAAAAGGTTCATGACGTGTTTGATGTACTATATTATGCTGCGTACCATTATTGAGTTAGTCCGTTAGCAGGCATCGCATGCAGCTTGTTGTATGCGGGCTCCTCTGCAGAGAATTGATAATAAACTGCATGTGTGTATTTCTCTACTGACTGACCGACTCTTCTCTAATGTAGGTAAGGCCGAGAGGTGGTTTAGGAACCGAGTGACCCTATTTTGGTCACTACCTTCAGTTGGCACCCGAGCAGGGACTCCGCGTTATCACCCACAAACGGGTGGTGAGGTCGGGCTGCCGGATGGCCAGGTGACTGGATCGACGGGAACTCCACAGATAGAGCGTTGTCTCTGTGAATCTTGCTCCGCCCGCCTGATAGAAGATGCCCTGCCTAGTGGTGATACGCCGGGGTCTGGAGACAGCGAGACCTTGGAGCTGACCAGGTTGGTCCAGAAAGTCGGCGGTAGAGAATCTCGGGCGAAACCTTGAGCAGTTTCGAGGTGAGTGAACTTTTTAGTACCTAGAAATGTACTAGTGCCAGTTTTGAGGTGGTGTTGGACTGAACCGTGCGAGGTAGACAGTTGATGTCCGCCTTTCGGTGTGAATTTGAACTGCTCTGGGTGATTCGGGCTCTTGAGACCCATCTCATGAGGGTTCTTCGGTAGCACCTGGAGGGGCAGGGCCTTAGCGATGTGTCTCGTGGATGGAGCGGCACTATTGACTTGAGTGAGGCAGAACCGATCGGTCTGTGCTCTGATAGTGGTGCGGGGCTGTGAGGGTGAGGTTGCCCATCGAGCTGTATCTTAGTGGTCTTGAACCACGCATGAGATGAGCCTTAGCGGTGTACCTCACAGGCAGCGTTGGACCACGCCTTGCGAGGCAGACCCAGAGTCGTACTCTAGTGTGAGACAAGCTGCTGGGCTGTGCTCTAATAGCAAGTTTGATCTAAATGGTATGGCAGATTCCAGGGGCTGAATCATGTAGTGGATTGAGAGTCGTCAATGACTCTACGAATCACAAGATGCAAGATAGGCTTTAGATCATGTTGAGCTGCAATAGGATCGAGCTGGGCTATCGATACACGTAACAGAGGTTTTTGGGTGGTGCTTAGTGAAAGGCTGTTTGGGCCATGTTGTACTGCATACCTAAGAGGTCTGTTCGTGCTGAATTTTGTTTGTATTTTGTGTAAGGATTTTGGACAAGCCGACGTGGATTTGTTTTGCGCGTGTGCAGTGGAAACTGCTTTCTATCTTATATTAAGATGCCATGTTTTAGTAAACTTGGATGTTTTGTATGTCACTGTTGTTGCTCACGTGATCGATTGGAGAGAAGACAACTTGCCCCTCCAGAGGGTTCCCTGAACTATGACATGTACATAAAGCATGGCATTGGCCTTATTATATTTAGCACTCTATGGCATAAGTATACGAAGAACAATGCTGATTTGCAGTGGCCACTTGTGGGTTCGTTTGACTGAATTTTTTAGAAAGAAAGCTATTTGCTAAGAAAAGTAGGCAGTCAATGTTTGATATGTTGATGGTTTGGCAGAAGGAGGCAAAGCAGCAGCGAATTAGAGAGGAGAAAAATGTAAAGAAAAGAGAAGCGATGTTGATGGTGCAGAAAGCTGCAGCATATGATGGAATGACAATAGAAAACGGGATTGAGTGTGCAGATAGAGCAAGAAAAGTTATGTAGTAAAATAAGAGAGTGATCATTTTGTCGACGATCTGTTAGACACTCGGCCCTCACCGCCTTATGTTCTTGCACCAATATATCCGACTGTTCCAGCTTCCCAGCTCCCGGTCTCAGGGACGCAGACGTCGGTTCTAGGCCCCATTGATTCTTCCCCTGCTAAAATTCCGAGTTTACACTTGATGCCCCTGGACATTATAGTACTTTATCGATGCCCAGATTGGAGGATATTCCTCCATCTGGGGCTCTTGTTTCTGTGCCTTCTGATTCGACTCTTTTTACCCCCTCTAATCAAGATTGCTCTTCAATGATACCTGTCTGGTCATCTGCTTTATCAATGGGAGATGTTTTGTCTTTCATGATGCAATTTGACAGAACGCCTGTGAGTGAAGTGTCTCCAGGAAGTCTAGTGAATGAGTATGATCGTGTGAGTAGAGTGTTGGTGCGTTCTGCAGTAAGTGATCGGGGGAAAGAAGTTGTGGTGAATCAGGCTGCGCAGTAGATTCAACATCTGATCTATACAGTTGAGACAGTGTGGGATGTGATGAGGCAGTATGAACCGTTTATGCAGAAGCTCATACTTCAGCGTATGTGTGTGGTGTTGAAGAGTGCAGTGGTAACAACATTTTAATGCTGAAGTCCCAAGGGAAATTTGTGAGATACGAGATGATGTGTATGGTTATGACATGGCACCTGCTGCTATGTTGAATAAGATTACTATTTTATTGAAATTTCGAAATAGGATGCTTAATGAAAATTCTGCAGCATTACCCCGGTTTCCTATTAGAGAAGTTCACCCTATATATTAATCTGACATACCAGCAGTGCTTAACGCTACAGGGGATGTTATACAGCCCCAGGTGGAGGCCCGCTTTCCAGAACAATGGGTATATACCCCTTGGAAAAGAAGTGAAGTACTTGCTCTTAAAAATCAATTGCCTGACCCAAGAAAGAATCTGACTGCTTATTATAAGGAATTGACCGAGGGGGCCAACTCGACAGGTAAGATGTTAGCTGACATTATGTTGTTTTTTGGACTTTTGGTGCCGACTGACATATGAAGACAGGTACACTTGGTAGATCATGTGTTAGAATTTGGGGCGACATGGGATCAAATAAAGTTATGGGATCCAGAACGTAAGCCGGGTGAGAAGCCAAGAGCGGAAATATTAGCTTTGCCTGGCTGCATTGTTTTGTACATGCATTCATTTATTGTTCCCAAGAAATTCGATTGGGAGAAGCTTAGGGCATGCTGTCAAAAGAAATATGAGAGTGTGTCGGATTTTTTTTACAAGATATGAGGGAGTGTTTTTAGATTTCAATGGATAGGATTTGTCAGTGGAGGTTGGCTGTTTGTCGATAGATTTGTTAATAACTTGCTTCCTGAGATTGCAGCCAGGATGAAGGCAGCGGAAAGTACCTGGTCCACATCAACTCTGTCAGGAATATTGAGCATGGGGCAATATTATGAACATCGAGAGAATGAGCAGAAAAAGAGTGCAGAGAAGACAGGGAAGGAATTAAAGATTAAGGTGTTGTTGCAGCAGGTGCAGGGAAGTAGAGGAAGAGGAAGGGGTCAACCGCAAACGCAAAAGCGATGGTCCGTACTACGAGGTGGTAGAACGAGTGCTCCATATGTACCTGTGGGACCTAATCAATGTGCATACTGTAAGAAGGAGGGGCATTGGCAACAGGAATGCCCTGAATTATCACAAAATAAAGGTATCTCTAGAGGAACAGGACATTTTCAGGGACGAGGAAGAGGACCGGGAGGACAGGGTAAAAAGAGACCAGTACGATTTGTAAATGTTGAGAGGGATCAGAATTACTTTGATGATCCTAGAGGACAACAGTATTGTCATGAGGAATATGATGTAGATGACGGAACAGAGAGGTCCATTAACAGCTAGGACAGCGATGGACAGGGCGTGGGACCAGTTTTGGTGAATGTAGATCAAAGCGGACCTTATGTTGCTGCAGGTTTACTTGGTACCTATCAACATTTTTTAGTTGACACGGGTGCTAGGAACAGCTCTGTTTCCCGTTCGCTGGTCCCTGGGGCAGCTCTGTCTGGCAAGAATAATGTTTCGGTGGGATTTGCAGGCACACCAGTTGTTAGTCCCATCTCTAAGCCCCTTGCTTTGACAATTGGCCAATTTTCAGTGAAATCCTCGTTTCTTTAGACTTCAAATTGTGGGGGAAATGTATTAGGACTTGACTTGTTGAAAAAATTGCATGCAACTATTTATTGTTCCCCAGACGGTGTTTACATGACAATTGGACCTGAAGTGGCGTGGGCGAAACAGCACTTTGCCAAAGGCACCCCTCTACCTGACAAATTCAAGGACCTGCCAAATACATTCTGGGTGATAGGTGATACGGATGTAGGACTGTTACATATACCGCCAGTTTCCATTCAGGTTCAGGACAATGTTCTTCTGCCTCGTATTCCCCAGTATAAAATATCGCAAGTGGGTGAGACAGGTTTGTTAACAATAATAAATGATTTGATTGAATTTGGAGTAGTGGAGGAAACAGTCTCTAATGTGTACAACAACCCTATTCTTCCGATTCTTAAGAAGGTCCCGATTGATTCCCCTGATGCCCATCTGGATGTGTACCATTTTATTATTGACCTTCAGGAAATTAATAAAATAGTTGTTCCACAATTTCCTGTTGTTCCATATATCACTTCAATATTGACAATGATCCCTCCTACAGCTCAGTATTTTTCTGTGATAGATTTGAAGAATGCTTTTTTTAGCATTCCCATTCATCCAGATTCACTGTATCTTTTCGGTTTCAATTTATCTGGGAGAAGCTTTATTTTCTGTCGAGCTCCTCAAGGTTATACTGAAAGTTCGAGTATCTATAGTCATACTTTAAAAGCGCAATTAGATTTGCTAGTACTTCCGGCTGGTAAAGTACTACTGCAATATGTTGATGATCTCCTTGTGGCCTCTGATACTGAAGAAGGCTGTAAGGAAGCCACAGTTAAAATGTTGATGCATTTGGCACATAATGGACATAAAGCGTCCTTTTCTATTTTTCAGTATTATCGACAGGAGGGTACCTATTTAGGTCACCTCCTATCGAAGGAGGGTAGAAGATTGACACCTGAACATATTTCTGTAATCAATAAAATGGGTGTGCCCAAGACACAGAGAGAAGTGCGAGCTTTTATTGGAATTACTTCATATTGTAGGCATTGGATTCCAAACTATTCCTTGATTGTGAAACATCTTCTTTTCTTAACCACAAAAGAAAAGCGAGTGAACCCTTGTCGTGGACGCCTGAGTGTCAGCATGCCTTTGAACAGCTGAAGCATGCTTTGTGTTCTGCTCCTGTCCTTGGTACTCCTGACTATAGGAAGCCTTTTAAATAGGATTGTTCATGAAGTGGATGATTGTACGTCGAGTGTGTTGACACAGGCTTTCGGTGGTAAGTACCGGCCCTGTGCTTATTTCTCTGCAGTTCTTGACAACGTGGCTAGAGCACTTTCGAGCTGTCTGGGAGCCGCTGCTGCGTTAGCAATCTCAATCAGACAATCGGCAGGGCTCGTCCGCGATACTGACCTAAAGGTCATGGTACCCCATTCTGTAGACATTCTTTTGAACAGAACGCAGACACAGCACCTTACTAGTGCAAGTCTGACTGGATATGAACTAACTTTGTTCGCTCCACATGTCACCATTAAATGATGTGTCACTCCGAATCCAGCCAAATTACTACCTCTCCCTTCGACAAGTCATGATGCAGATACACATGGCTGTATGTACAGGACAGAGGAGGAAATGAAGGGACGGGTAGACCTGACTGATGTTCCCTTATCTGAATGTCAAGGGGAACTATATGTCGATGGCTCCTGCTTTAAGCTACCAGATGGCACTAATTCTGCTGCATATGCGATCACCACATTGCACACAGTCGTAGAGACTTCCTGCGTCCTGCACCAATCTGCCCAGGCTGCTGAGCTGGTGGCCTTGTTGAGAGCTTGTGAGTTAAGTGAGGGAATGACTGTTAATATTTATACTGACAGTCAGTACTCGTTCGGGTCGCTAATAATTTTGGGCGGCTCTGGGCCCAGAGGGGGTTCCTAACATCCCATGGGTTAAAGATACAGCATGGCCCGTTGGTCCATAGATTACTGGCAGCTTTGATGTTACCTAAAAAGCTGGAAATAATAAAGTGCAGCGCCCATAAGGTAGTTACAGATGACGTAGGTAGGGGCAATGCATTTGGGGACCAAACAGCTAGAGACATTGCTATATCAGAGACGACTAACATTTTTGTAGCAGGTCCTGCTAGGTGGGTACCTGACAATACAATGTACAAGACCCCTGTAGATAATGTTAAGGATATACAGAATGAGGCCACAGCAGAGGAAGTGGCAATATGGCAGGAACGGACAGGCACACTAGATGAGGACGGGTGCTGGACTGATTTATCTGACCGCCGAAGATGGCTGTTGCCCAATGCATTTGTTCTTCCAGTTGTTACTATGGCAAATGGTCCCGCTCATATTAGCGTGAAAGCAATTTGTAAATTGTTAGATCCAGTGTGGCAAAATGATCTCATACCCAAGGTGGCCGCACAGTTAGTGAGGACTTGCATGATTTGTTTGAAGCTAATCCCTGGAAAAGGTACTCCTGTGCATCCCGGGAATTTTGCACCTCCCTCGTTCTCCTTTGATGTTCTCCAAATGGCCTTCATTGAGTTAGAGCGAGTGAATAATTTGAAGTATTTTTTAGTAGTAGTGTGTGCTTTCAGTAAGTGGGTGGAAGTGTACCCTGTGAAGGAAAATACTGAAAGTGCCACAGCGAAAGCACTTATTAAAGAGTACTTACCTCGCAACGGATTGCTTCAAGTGATCTGGATTGACAACGGCAGCTATTTTAATGCCCAACTTATGCAGTTATTGTGTGAAGGGCTGCCCATAAATCAGAAATGTCATGCCTCAAATCACCTCCAATCTGCAAGTCTTGTGGAGAAATATAATGGAACAATTACATTAAAGCTAGCTAAAATCCAGGAGAGCACAACGTGAAAGAAATGATCTACAGAAGAATACTCACAAAGCGTAATAATGTAATATGAGTATTAATGAAATGAATGGTTTTCGAGATTGATAATTTACCAACAGACGAAAATTCCTCCACTTTCTTGAAGACAGAGTTAAATAGGAAAAGTGCTTCTGTTTTTTGCACTGCTGCCTAAAGTTGTTGTAACAGGAGACAGATGGTATACGATACCAACATTTGATGGGGGTAATAAACTCACTTTCCAATCAACGTAATAAAAAAAATACTTGTTTAAGTTATTTAGCATTTAAATGTCCGGTGCTAGACTGCCCAGAACAAAGGGCCAGATGTAGGTCGCCTAATACCGGTCGGTAACGGAAGTCTTCATGAGCTGACACATTTAACTGACTTTACTTTGGAAATGCTAAGTAGGGATGTCACCTTAGAGAGAGAGTAGGGATAGCCTAATGCTTTCTACTTTTCAGCCACAGATGAAGTCTGACTTAAATATTGGACAGTCCTTCCTTGCGTCTTATTTTTGGAGTTTTTTATTCTCTTTATGATCCATCGGATTAGGCTCATTCGTAGATATGGTTTGGTATTAGTTCCAATGTATTTTTACAACCTTGTCTTGAGGTGCTTGTATATTCAGTTGTTTTTAGCTTTGTAATAAACCCTTAAACTGGATTTCGGAGTCTGTGATCTTTTGAGCCATAGTTACTACAGACTGTTGAATTTCCTAAAATGAGTTATTTCTCCCCTTTACACTTCTCAGCAGGTAATAAAGATACATCGATCTAGGATTAAATTTTGGTAGTTGCACCCAGCCTTATCAGTTGGTAGCGAGAGGACAGTAACCTCTGTAGTAAATGTTTTTTTGTACTTGTATAGCGCACAGCTACCCGCAGTGGGTTTCCCGGCGCTTGTACGAACACCGCAAGGGAACCCTTCCTGGCTTTCCCTGTGAAGTGTCCACTCCTGGGCACCCCCATGGTGGAGACCAGGCATCCCTCATGTTGTGGGGGCCGTTGTGGAGACTAAGCAAGCTATTGCCCAGAGTTGCAGCGTGGGAACCATGATCAGAACAGGCACTGAGGCGAGAATATCCGGTCAGGGGAATTAATGAGCCGGAGACCCGCCGAGGCAGGAATCAAACCCTGGTCCCTGGCCAGAGCTCTGCATCAAGGTCTGCCTGCTCTAACCATTGAGCCACACTTCTCCACGGGGAGAAGTTAGGGAAAGGTTAGTTAAAAACCCAATAGAGCCCAGGAGATGGTTGTACAGAGGAATATGAGGAGGATGACGGCGCTTGGTGGAGACCGACGGAGAGCGACGGTGCGGCGGAAACAGCAGTTCGCCGAGGAGTGAGTATGAATAGGGATGTTTGTTAGATTGCCGTGATGATTTGATTGTGTGATGCCTTGCGGAGTTCGAATGAGAGTTGAGTGATTGTGGTTTTGGACTGTGAGCATGCGCGGTCCATGTGATTTCGTGATGTCAGGTTCGACAAGTAACCTAAGATCCCAGAATAGACAGATTGTGGTGTAGAAGACACCCAGAGACGTAATTGTCGACCACTGATTGTGGGAGTCATGAGACATCATCGACAACCCCAACCGAGATAGGGAATGAGAGAGTGAGTGTTTGAGCGACCAACGCAGGTCGTGGGTTACTGTGTGCATAAAATTGAGAGATTGGATCCTATCAATTAATTATGTGACAGTCGGCCGTTCATGGGCAGATGGTCAAGGGCAGTTGTTCGGTCGTTTCACGGACAGACAATTGTCAGATTGAGAAAGACCATTACAAGCGACTGTCCAGTCGTTTAGTGGACAGACAGTTGATTAAGTGACTGTCCGGTCGTATGGTGGACAGACATTTACTTGCTGTATGAGTGAGATATGCAAGAGTGAGAGACGAATTTTGAAGGAGCGGAACTGCTGAGTGAGGAAGAAGAGTGACGTCAAAGTATGCCGCGCTGCGATAGGTCGGTTGGTGTAAAGATGCACTGGTATTGGTGGATTGACATCAGGAAGTGGAACAACAACATTGTGGGTAAAAGAGTTGATTTCATCATGAAATGTTTTAAGGTATTCCAAGATGTTTCCATGGGAGCTAGAGGAGTGGTAACTCGATTGGGGGAAGAAACACCGCCCGACGATACTCCAGCTTATTACATGGCTACAAACATAGGGCTTCATACTATAATTTGGCTTCAAAATTGGCAAAAGATTACTGAAGAGGAGGGAGATTTGGCTTACCCACGTTATGGTTCATTCAGATTTGATGTGTTGTATCACTTGAAGGCAGTGATGACTGCATTACGACCTTTACCCAAACCGACCCAGTTCGAAGCGCTAGATGCATGGAGAAGAGCAGCCCATGCAAGAAAAAGTCAGGAAAGGGTGAAGAATTCAATCAGGGCATTTCAAGAGGCGCGATGGGATGCATTGTCAAAAAGTTGGAGGGTAGACACCATTGAGGGAGATAGATTGTTTCCTTTATTAGTAAAAGTGGGAGATGCCCAGAAGAGGAGAGAAGAAGACGATGATAGTGACACCAGAGCGTCCACCTCCATATAACCCAAGTTCAGAGGAGGGAAGGAGAGCTCTTACAGAGGAAATTGGGAAACCGTAGATAAACTCTAGTGCAGGAGTAAGAGAAAGGATTTCAGCAGAAATGGGTACACAGCCACTAATGGGAACAGAAGTGAAGGGTAATATCGTTACGAGATAACCGGAAGCACTTACAGTGCCAGTCACCATTGGTCCCATAGTGTGAGTATACGATCCAGATCAAGACAAAGACAGGAGCCTAGTATGATCAGCAATGGAAGAAAGTACTGGTTCTGGAGGGAATGGGACAGTGAGTAGAAGCGGTCACCCTTTGAGGCCGATAGAGTGGAGTACACCTTTCCCAGCCATGGCAGATTCCTCTAGAGGACAGGTGGAGAAGAGAGCAGCGAGGACAGGGTCCTTGGCTGTTTCACACTCTAACCTGAGGATGAAGATGTGGGAACCCACAGTGAGAGTGGCTAGTGGAAGGATGTTAGGAGGCAACCATGGTCAGGGAGTTTCAGGGAGTCAATCTGACTCACGGAACATAATGGAAGAGAATCAGTGGGAGGATCAGTGTAGTGAGAGTTCAGAGTCGAGTAGTGCATCAAGTAGAAGAACAATTAAAGCTGCCATGAGGGCTGGAGTGTAGAATGTGGTGAGATTAAAGGCAGAAGTAGAGGAGATCAGTGGAAATTTGCCTTTGGAAAGGATGGGACATCATGAGCCTGATGAATTGCTGTTTGTTGGGTCGTGATCTGTTGTGCAAATTGAACTGCACCATCTATTGCATGCCCAAGAGAGTAGAACTGCAGACAAATGATGATGATGATGCATTTAAAGTGGTAAATCAGAATCTCTGTACAGAGGTATTTCCTATTTTAACAGTTGAGGAACTCCGACTCAACCTGAGAGATTCTGTCTCTTTGGATGTATGGGATTTCACAAAAGAAGAAATAGGACCGATGAAGGGAGTTGAGCCAGTTAAGATCCAAGGTAAACCAAATGCTGAGTTTCTCAGTGTAATCTGTCACCGGAAACGATTGCAGGAATCAATCCCATGGTTGAGTCTATGATTGAACAGGGAATTCTGAAGGAAATAATGTGAAGCCCATGTAACTCACCAATTATGGGGTTAGAGAAACCAAGTGGGAAGTATAGAATCGTGCAGGACCTGAGAAAGGTCAATAGGATTAGGTACCGAATCCATCAGTGATACAGTTTCGGATCCCATGCAAGCTGAATGGTTCACTGTGATTGTTTTGTGTCAGGCATTCTTTTCGATGCCATTGCATAAGGAGAGACAATTTGTATTTGCTTTCCGGCCGGAAGATCGTGTGTTAACATTGTGTTGTATCCCTCAAGGGTATACAGAGAATCCATCGCTCTTCAATCAGCTTTTGAAGAAGAATCTTGAGAGTCTCGTACTGCCGCAAAACTCAGTTCTTGTGCAATACATTGATGATCTTTTGATTGCATCTGAGACGTAGGATGCTTGCAGTATCAATACAGTAGCTTTACTGAACCATCTAGCAGAGAATGGACACAAGGTGTCCCCAAACAAGTTATAGTATTGTTTGACTGAAGTTCCGTATTTGGGTCACTGAATCGAGAAAGGCAAAAGGAAGGTGTCAAAATATCGAATTGAGGTGATTATGAAAATGACTGTGCCTACCACTCAGAAGGAAGCCAGGATGTTTCTGGAAATGGTTGGGTACTGCTGTCAATGGATCCCCAACTTTTCCTTGAAGGCAAAGCCTTTACAGAGGCTGACGCACAAGGATATGAGCGATCCAGTACCGTGGGATCATGACTGCCTGGTTGTGTTTTTCGAGTTGAGAGAGGACCTATGTCGTGCCTCCAGCTCTGGGAATGCCAGACTATAGCAAGTACTTTTCATTGTTCTGTTATGAGCAAGAAGGTTGTGCATTATCAGTTCTTACTCAAAGTCATGGGGTAGTCCGTAGACCAGTTACCTACTTCTCAGCTACTTTAGATCCAGTAGCTTCAGCATTGCCCGGATGTCTCAAGTCAATTGCTGAAAACGGTGTCAGCATTCAGAGATGTGAGAGTAAGACACAAAATATAATAACCTGCTCAAAACTCACACGTTTTGAGCAGGTTATACTTGCTTCGGAGAATGTGACTTTGAAACATTGTTCTGTTCTGAACCCTTCTACTTTGATGCCTTTGCCAACTGTAAGTGATAAAGATTGTGAGGCCCATGACTGACTCAATGTTACTGAACTTCGCACCAAGCCGAGACCTGACATTGTTGATGAATCTCTACCTGAACCTGTTGAAATCTTTATTGTAGATGGTTTGTGCTTAAGAGACAATGTGGGTTACTTGAGAGCAGCATTTGCTGTATGTACCATTTCTGGAGTTGTGGAAGCTTCTTGTTTACAGGGAGTATACTCAGCACAGGTAGCTGAAATCATTGTTTTGACTTGTGTCTGTTTGGTTGCTGATCAAATCCGAGTCACCGTCTACACCGACAGTCAGTACGGGTTCGGTGTGGTTCATGACTTCGGACAGCTATGGTCCCAGAGGGGTTTCTTAACGTCATCAAGATCTCCCATCAGAAATGGGAAATATGTGAGACAATTGTTTGAAGCTTTGCAGCATCCACGAGAAATTGCTGAGGTAAAGTGTTCAGCCCATGGGGGGGGGGAATTACTTTGTCTCTCTGAGAAATAGATATGTAGACGAAGTTGCACGTTTTTGCACTGAATAAGGGTGCATTTTTACTGGAGATTATACTCAAGCTTAGCATGATGTTAGCCATGGCAGACACCTGGGATGAGCTCAAGCGTCTTAAGGGGTGAGGTTTCAGAAGAGGAAGAAGCTGTGTGGGTTAGAGGAGGATGTGAGAGAAGGGATGATGGCATTTGGGTTTCAAGTGATGGACTAGCAACATTACCAGATGATTTCTTAAGTCCCATGGCAAGACAGATTCATGAAGCAGTGCACCATGGGAGGGATGCTATGGTGCGAGTGTTCAGACGGATGTGGTACAATCCACGGTTCCATGCATTTGCTGAAGCGGTGTTTCATAGGTGTGTTAAGTGTCAACAAATGAATGCTGGAAAGAAGACTGTGGTTGCATTGAGTCATATTGGGCGGTCTGAACAGCCTTTCAACAGAATACAGCTTGATTTTATAGAAATGCCTAGGTGCAATGGCTTGAGGTACATTCTGGTTCTGGTGTGTGTTTTCTCATGGTGAGTGGAAGCGTACCCGAAAATAAGTTGTTTTAGCCTTACAGTAGCAAAGTTGTTGCTTAGGAAGTTGATTGTGCTGTTCAGTTTTCCAACTTCATTGGAGTCGGACAGAGGAACACATTTCCACTGTGAAATAATGAAATTACTTTGTGCTGCCTTAAATGTTGATCAAAGACTGCATTGTAGATATCGACCAGAGGCTTCTGGTATTGTGGAACAGATTAATGGGACTCTGAAGATGAGAAAGTGTGTTTGTTCATGTCTTTGAAATGGCCGGATGCAGTGCCACAGGTGTTGATGAGTGTTCGTAGTACTCCAGATAGGAGAACTGACCTTTCACCATAGGAGATCCTAACGGGGAGGGCTATGCGGTTACCAGCAGTGCCATCCACAGCCTTGATAAACATCACAGATGATTTGATCCTTGACTATTGCAAAGGACTGGCTGATGTGGTCCGTTCTGTGTCTCACCTGGTGGAAGCTGCAACTGCTCTGACTTCGAGGGACCTCTGCCATGACCTGTGTCTGGGTGATTGGATGCTAGTTCACAAGTATATGAGGAAAAGTTGCCTTGATGCCCGTTGGAGAGGCCCTTACCAAGTGATTTTGGTGACGAATAAAGCAGTGAAGTGTGGAGGCTTATCGAACTGGATACATGCCTCCCATACTCACAGAGTTTCAGAAAGCCTGGAAGAAACAGCTCCTCTCATAGAGAATATCCAGCTGTGGCAGCTAGGCCACTCGAGAGGACAAGCCAAGCTGTGGGGGTTGCTGATGAAGCTGGTCCACCAGAACAAGCTGAGGGGGGTCACGCTACACAAGACCCATGTATTGACTCTGAGGGAGAAGGTAACGTTGCCAATGGTATAGAGTCAAACTCAGCTGAAGTAACTGGTGTGCAAAGTGGTTGAGGCCAGAGGAGAAAGGCTAACACTGCAGAGGAATCAGGGGTGGGATAAAAAGAAGGCTAAATCTGAGACTAGATCCGGAGAGAGATCTTTCTCCCGTGTCAGAGACATCTGAATCAGAACTGAGTGAAGTAGAGCAAGGTCAAGAAGGTCCAAGGAGATCAAGAAGAGTAAGAGTGCCTTGACAAAGATACGCTGCCCCGGAGTGGACTTCTATGGTCACTGATGCCGGGAGTAGTAAGGACCGGGAGACTGAGGTCTTCACAAGTGATCAGCCGAAAGCTCGAGCTGTAAATCGAAGTGGGATTGATAGTTCCTAGACTGGAAATAGAAGGAGTGCTAACGATAACTGTCATGGGACCTCCGATATTGAGCAGAGTGCAGACTCTGATCCTTAAAGAATTGAATTTTCTGACTTTTGGGTCTCAGCCTCCAGCTCAGGAGATCGCAGCTGTTCGTCATGAGATATTACAGCGTGTGCTCATTGAAATTGGTTCTGAGCTTATAAGAGACTGTGAGTGAACTGTGAACTGTAAATAAATGTCTCAAACAAGATAATCTAGATCCGCGTGGAAGAAGGATACATTTAGGGTTTTCCATAGAAGAAGAAAGAGGGCTAGGGAAGTCTCTTTGAACTGTGTAAATAAAATCAGAAGAAACAAACTGTTAAAGAATTTTCAGAACTTCAATGAACTGTGTTTGAACTGTTTGAATACCAATTTTAGGTGAAGAAAAGAGACTTTTAGTGTATCCTCTTGCTGAACTAAGCAGACAAGCTAAATATGGAGTCTTGAAATTCAAACCGTAGGTCTGAGTGTATGATAGGTACACTCATTGTAGGAGTGATAGTTGTCATAGCAGTAGTTATCATTGTAATTGTAAACATTTCACACAATGTAGAAGTTGGGGAGGTGGGAGTACAAGTGACAGCCACACCTACGTCTTCTAGCACAAAAGAGGGTATCGTAGGAGCTGAAAAGGCTATGCTAGATAACACTCGTCAAATGTTGCATGTATATTTGTCTAGAGTGGATTATACGCTAAATGCATATGCAAAGCTGCTATTTGCATACGTGAACACAATGGACGTGAGAGATTGCAATGTGTGTATGCAATTGCCTGCGTCTGTAGAGGAAGGTATTTGTTACCATCATCTCCCTTTGACGTATGGTATTACTCGTTGTTTATTGCTTAGTATGTTTTATGATAAAGGTCATTATGAGTTTTATTTTTCCAACTATGATGTAGTGCTTTCAGAGGTTTCTGCTTATAAGCATTTCAACAAGTATGATTATTACAAGCAGGAAGATAGAGTAGGAAAGTATTTCATACCTACTGTAACTTTAGATACAGTTTATGCACATCGTCACAGATGTAGAGAAGAAGAAGTTTATAGATCAGGTAGAAGATAGACATAGACAATTAACAGGAAATCGCTCTGACAAGGATGGGAAAGTTGAATGGAAAAAGGAGGACTTAGCGCATAAAGCAAAAGGCAGCAGTGGTCCAATTGCGTTGGATTTTGAGCAGCGAGGGAAGTTGTGTGTGAGACAAGTACAAACATATTATGATAAAGTCTTTGTGGGAGAGATTGTATGCATTCATACTTTCACCATTGAGGCTACAGCGAAAATGTTTTTGCAAGTTGCAGTACAAGTGGTGCCAAACATGTATTTTGTGTGTGGGAAAAATGCCTATGTGCGGTTGCCATTGAATTGGTATGGTATGTGCTATGTGGCAGTAGTGTTTCCCAAGATTTATCATGTGGAGGATTTGGACCATTTGGAAGGTGGATTACATCCTAGAGGAAAGCGAGGTGCAAGTGCAGGAGGAATTGCACGAGATGTTTTTGGAGCATTGACACCAGGCTTTGGAGTGGTATTGAATGATGTCAAGATTAGAAAGTTGTGTACTATTGTGGACAAATTGCCAGCAAACACAGCCCAATTGTTGTTACTTGTAGATGTAGAGATGGTATCGATAAGAGCTATTGTGATACAGAATCGTCTTGCTTTAGATGTTCTACGGGCAAAAGAGTGCAGAGTCTGTGAAATGTTGAAAGTCCAACAATGCTGCACTTATATACCTGACGACAGTAAAGATCTGAAGAAGTATGTAAATAACATCACTGAAATACATCATGAAGTACATGATTTAGCCACAGAAGGAGTTTGGGACAAAGTTGGAAAAGGATTTGGTAATATACGAAGTTGGTTTGCTTCCCTTGGAAAGGGAATTCTTGGTTACATTTTGAAGCATATTATCATAGTGGCGGTTTGTGTGATTATATTGTGGGGATTAGTTAGGGTTTACAAGTGGCATAAAGCAAACCGAGATAAGCGGTCACTTAGAGAGCAAGAGAGAAGGATGGAAAGACTGCAGTACAGTCATTATGAGAATATCAAAAGCCTGGAGAGGTTCAGACAGGGAAGGATGGCTACAAGCTCTGTTTAGTTCGGTTCTTTCTCCAGGGAGTGTGATTTGTTGTGATGACACTTGTCATCAGAGGGGGGAACCGATGGAGCGCAGTGGTGCTCTAAAATTGTAGGGGTGCATCATAATCATGGATAGTCCACATTTGCATGTATTCTCGTGTTGTATTACTTTTGATCATTAGAAATTTATTGAAATAATAAAAATGTGCAAGTGAATAAATAGAAAAGTATTTCGTGCCATGCAAGAGAAATGAAATGGCATATATGTTTGGAAAGAGTAACCTTTAGTATATTGCATTTGCTTAACGAAAAGCTTATGTGCCAGGTAATGCAGTTTGATTTAAATGTACACCATGATGAAGATAGCAAGTGGCGATGACGGATTGCGTTTAATGTGTAATAATTGTAGATGTTTGCAAAGCATTATTAACATGTGTGTAAAAATTGATGTGTAAAGGCCTGAATGAAATGTCCATGTTGGGTATATGAAAGGCCTATTCATTTTTTCTTATGTTGGCCAATTCTTGTAGGCCTGAAAATGTAATTTCCCTGGTAAGCTCTCGCATTTAGAGATGGTCAGCGAAATTCATGTGCATGCAAGGATGTTCCGTTCTCACGTTTCAGTTGCAGGTGGAAGAAGCTGCCTTTGTTAGTTAAACTAACAGTCTTTATTTTAGGAGTTAGGCATGGAGTAGAAGAGTTACTTTGTAAATGGCATGTGATTTTTAGGAATGATAGAACTACTGGGAGAGGAGGTGGGGTTGCTCTGGTGGTGGACAGGCGTATCTCCTGTTCAGTTATCCCCCACTGACAACATTAAGGGTTGCCAGACCTTGGGGTTTTCCCTCTCCTTAACGCCCAATCAGTCTTGCATTGGGCTGTTGGTCTACAGGCCCCCGGGCCCGGTAGGCTCCTTTTTTGAAGAGCTCCATTCGGCCATATCCACGCTCTGTCTTAGATCCAAACATTGCCTGCTTTTAGGCGATATGGACACCGTCAATGCCCCCGACACGGTCAAGCTGACTGACATTGTCTCCTCCCTAGGGCTTACTACCCTCCTTCAGTCTCCCACGCACCTCAAGGGACATACCCTAGACCAAATATGTTCTACCATTCCCATTGTCCTGTCCTCCTTGGCACCCGTGCTTTGGTCTGACCACTATTTAGTGGAATTTCTAATTCCTCACACTGAGAAGAGCTCCTCGAATAGTTACATGCATCCAGTACAAGAATTCAGAGCGTTCCATCAGGTTTCCTCAGCCATGATAGCGCAGGCCCTTAGCGACCACCCATGCCAACTCACTGGCTCGCTGGAAACGGACCTTGAACGTCTGCAGACTTGGCTCACCAAAAGATTTAATGACCTAGCACCGCCCCGGGTCTCTCGGTCCACCTCTGCTAAACCATCTGCCCCCTGGTTCTCGTCGGACTTGGCTGCGAAACGGCGACAGTGTAAAAAAGCAGAAAGAGCATGGCGCAGGCAATATGATTCTAAGTCTAGGGAAGATTATAAAGAGTCTATCAGAGAGTACCACCGCGACATCACCGCTGGTAAAAAGTCCTATCTAGCAAAGAGAATTGATGCAGCCTCTAATTCTTGCAAATACATTTTCAGGGTGGTGAAGGACTTCATTTCCCCCTCCTGGTGCACCCTTAAGACCACGCACTCGGAGCTCTGGATCACCGAGCTGGCCAACTTCTTTGCCAACAAGATCAATGCCATCCAAAACACTTTCGCGGCTATTAGGATGACATCAATCCAGGAAGTGCCTCAGTCCCCTCCCTCTCTGTATTCCACGGGCCCGGCACTCTGGGATTTTCCGTTGCTGACTCCCGAAATCTCCCTTGAGCTTCTCTTCAAGCTCAAATCAGGTTCCCCTCTTGACCCCTGTCCCGCTAAAATCCTGGCCCAGGTGGCTCCGGTACTTAACCCTTTAATTAATCTGCTTCTTAACCCTTCCCTTGGCACAGGGACGGTCCCTCAGCCATGGAAGCAGGCCCTGATCCTACCTCTTCTGAAGAAATCCAACTTGGACACTAGGAACCATGCTAACTACAGACCCATTTCCCTGCTGCCGGCCCTGGCGAAAGTTGTCGAAAAGCATGTCCATACCTCCCTCGTCAACTTTCTCGAGGCCCATGACATTCTGCATCAGTCACAGTCAGGGTTCTGCTCCAATCTGAGCACAGAAACAGCTCTGCTCTAGGTCACTGAGGCCATCAAGGAAACCCTATATGGTGGGGGCAAGGCCATGCTGATCATGCTTGATCTGTCGGCAGCTTTTGACAACGTCCCCCCTGACCGTCTCCTTTTTAGACTCTGGGAGATTGGCCTGAGGGGGACGGTGTTCAGCTGGTTTAGATCTTTCCTTGCCAACCGCCAGCAGATGGTCTGGGACCCCCTTTCTCCGCCATAATGCCGCCTCTGGAGGTTGGAGTGCCTCAGGGCTCCATTCTGAGCCCCACTCTTTTTAATATCTATATGACCCCTTTGGCGGCACTGGGGGAGGCTCACGGGGCTCAGATCGTATCATACGCTGACGACACCCAACTCCTGTTCACGTGTGATAAAGGATCTGACTTTCACAGTGCAAACATCAGGGGCTGCCTTGAGACTGTTTTCAACTGGTTTGAACAGAACAGCCTCAAGTGCAACTCCGACAAATCGGAAGTACTCTTCTTTGGCTGCCCAGCAGACCCCAGGTGGAAGGACTGGTGGCCTGTGGCCATGTTTCCCCCGGACAGCGACTCGACGGTCGCCAAAAACCTGGGAATCCAAATAGATAACAGCCTTTCCCTTAAACCCGAGGTTCTTGGCCTGGTCGGCAAATGTTTTGCCGCCCTGAAAATGATTAGAAAATTTCTCCCTCTGTTGCCCCTTGACCATAGAAGAATTACCATACAGGCCTTGATAGGCTCGCGCCTTGACCACGCTAATGTGCTATACCTGGGCCTTCCTGACTTCCTCTTAGCTCGCTTGCAAGTCGTCCAGAACTCAACGGCTAGAGCCATCTTCGGCCTCACTAGGAGAGCAAGAGCCAGTGATCTTCTTAAAACCTTGCACTGGCTCCCGATCAAAAAGCGCATTGCTTTCAAAACGCTCACCATGGCATTCAAAGCCCTCCATGGTCTGGGCGCCAGATATCTTCAGAGAAGGATGAGCTTCTACACACCCTCTAAATCTCTGAGATCTTCCACTCAGGCCATGGCTGTCACGCCTACGATTAGGCGTGCCCGGTGCGGGGGCTGCTCTTTCAAGCGGCTGGCACCCCAGATGTGGAATGCCCTTCCTCTTTCTCTGAGAGCGACTAACGATCTCCTTTCAGAAAAAATCTGAAAACTCTTCTTTTTACTCAGTAACTCTTTCACCGCCCCCTTTCGCCTTGACTGAGGATCTTCCAGCGCCGGGACACTCTTCGGAGTAGCCGTGCGCTATAGAAATCCACCTTATAACATAACATAACATAACATAACATAACATAACATAACATAACAAATGGAATGTCGATAATTGGGAAGGCTGAGGAGGCTTGAGAATCAAGGTAATCAAGCTGAACACTGGAAGGAGTGTGGAGGACGGTGGAAAACTACCTAGGAGAGGTGTCCGTTGCGATGAGGCAATCTGTGGGCATGTTTTACATCTTTGCATTTCCTATTAGTGCCCAGAGGGAGGAGAGTTAGAGAGTGTCAGAGAGGTAGAAGGAGACAAGATGAGTTAGGAGAAGGAGTTAGAAGATCGATCTGGAAGGGGCAATTTCGAACAAGCTCTGTAGCTTTGACTACTTGATCCATAGAAGGTGAACGTACTTCTTAAGAATTCTTCACAAGCTGACACCTTTGACTGACTTTACCTGGGAAATGCTAAGTAGGGATGTCACCTTAGAGAGAGAGTAGGGATAGCCTAATGCTTTCTACTGTTCAGTCACAGATGAAGTCTGACTTAAATATTGGAGCAGTCCTGGCTTGCGTCTTTTTTTTTTTTAAAGCTGTTTATTCTCTTTATGATCCATCGGATTAGGCTCATTCGTAAATATGGTTTTGTATTAGTTCCCATGTATTTTTACAACCTCGTCTTGAGGTGCTTGTATATTCAGTTGTTTTTGGTAATAAACCCCTAAACTGGAGTTTGGAGGCTGTGATCTTTTGACCCATAGTTACTACGGGCTGTAGAATTGCCTAATATAAGTTGTTTCTCCCCTTTACACTTCTTAGCTGGTAATGAAGATACATCGACCTAGGGTTCCTAGTTAAATTTTGGTAGTGGAACCCGGCCTTATCAAGTGCGTGGGTGACTATTTTCCTCGACTCAGGGGAATCCATTTGAAAGTTTTGTGAAGGATGCGGAGGGTATTGAAGCAGCTGGAGGTGACGGCATTGACCTGTCAGTTGATGGTGAGTGATGAATCAATCAATCAATCAATCAATTTGTAAAGCGAGCGACTCACCCGTAAGGGTCTCAAGGCGCTGAAGGGGGGAGGTGTGGGGTGCCGCTACTGCTCGAACAGCCAGGTCTTGAGATGTTTCCTGCAGGTGAGATGGTCCTGGGTCAGTCGAAGGTGTGCTGGGAGGGAGTTCCATGTCTTGGCGGCCAGATAGGAAAACGATCTTCCTCTGGTGGTGGTTCTGTGGTTCTGAAAATTCTGGACTCATGTGATCATTCTGGACTCGAGAATTAAAACTCGCCGAAACATGACGAATTTAGTATCAAAAGACCGAGAATGACGAACACATCATGTATAAATATTTTCAGCATAATCGAGCAACGATTTCACCTCGAAATCGTCATTTACGTTCTGAACCCTTGACTTCCATTTATGTGTTGCCCTTTACATAGGCCTTAATCCAGCTGAATTCAATTCCACAAGGACACATACTCCTTAATCAACTTTCCTATGACCTATGCAAGTTAGAACCATTGCCCCAGGCCGAACTCGTTAGGTCAGTTCCCTCCCAGTGGCCGAACAAGATAGCATCAAGGTTCAACAAACCATAAAACCATTTCAGCACACACACCTGCCGTATCTTGCTCCCATCTGTCTTTTACTCTTCTGGCTTCACTTACTTTATGGTGGGGAGGTGCCCGTTTTTATTGGGGGTCCACCGATATCTGATGAAATGTCGGGCCTTGCCGGGTGATTTGTTGTGGGCAGCACGACGTGAAATATGTACATGTCATCATGACTCTGCTTTTCCTTTGTAACGAGAAATGTTAATAAGTAAACTGCAAATTCGAAGAATGTTTGCCTGAAGCTGAATAT
Source organism: Lissotriton helveticus (assembly GCF_964261635.1). Lineage (NCBI taxonomy): Eukaryota > Metazoa > Chordata > Amphibia > Caudata > Salamandridae > Lissotriton > Lissotriton helveticus. The sequence goes on from NC_136068.1 coordinate 1,650,896,326, forward strand.
TCTGCATAAAGAGAGAAGCCTGACATTGTAAATTGAAGCAGTCTCCTGAGAATATACTTCCCGTGTGTTGTACTTCTAGGACACGTGTTACCTTGGTTGCAGCCAATAAAATTGATCCTTGACTTCACCTAGAAGACTCCGAGTATCTGTGGTCAGAATCAGGAAGAACCCGAGGTCTCTGGGTGTACCCTGACACCGCTGGGTTACCGGTTCAGTACCTCAGCTGGCGCCCAACGTTTGGGGCGATTCCAGTGGTGCCAGTCAGCCAGAGGTTCGTGAGGAGCTTCGTGTGAAAATTCCGGAGGACGGCCAACCACCTCATCGACCCCTGCATGTCGACGTGGTCCGAAGGTCTTTGCTGCGAGGTTCCCCGCTTCCCGACGGCTACGAAGGACTGCTGCCCTGGCTATCGCCCTGATTTGGACCCTTGAAGTTTGGTAGAGCGAAACACTAAGACGAGTCTTCTGGTGACGTCATCGATATTTCAGTTAAGTATAAGTGGAGCGTCTCCCAGTCCTTAGTTGGTTTTGATTTGGTACTTGCAAGCACCAAAACCAAGGGACTCGTGTATTCACGAGAAATATCGTAATCGATAATCCTTTGAAGTTTGGAACTAGACTAGTGAGCGAAAATGCCTGGTCTTAGACTTGAAAATTTGTTTTGTCTTGGTTGTAATAATAGGGACTCCCGATTGGAGGACTCGTGTCCGGTTCCTCCAGTTGGAACTCCAACTTATGAGTTGTACGTGAAGCATGGAGTAGGCCCCATTACATATAACGAAGTATGGATCAAATCCACCAGAAAAGATGGTGTTTTAAAATGGCCCCAATATGGTTGTTTTGATACCGAAATCTTAGATAACCTTGAAGTTAAACTCTTCAAAAAGAAAGCCCGGCCGGCAATGTTTGACTCTTTCCGCCTATGGCGTAAGGAGGCCAAACAGAAGGAAATCAAATTAGCTAAGAAAAATAAGAGAGAAGGGGGACTTTCAGTAATGCAAGCTGCTATGCAGTATAAAGGCAATGAAGAAGAGCAGATGAGTGAGCAGTTGCACAGGCAACGTAAAATGGCAATAGATAAATGTTATCCAGTTTTGCCGACTCCTAAGCAAGATGCAGCAAAAGAACGCGAAAAAGACCCATTAATGTCGCATTTATTAAGTTTGCCACCCCCCTATGCACAAAATGCGACGGCACCGCCGCAACCTTTAGTTGCGCAACCTATAATTGCATTACCTCCTATTTCTCCACAGCACCCACCAGCTACTCTTCAGCTGGCTTCTGCTCCTTTTGTGCAGCCTCCTCAAGGCACACCGATCACCTCTGTTTTACCTATGCTTTCTACCACTTCGCCTAGTGCACCTTCTGTTTCTCCTAAAGATCCCTCTGCTATTGCTTCTGACCCTGCCTTGTCTCACCCAGTCCTTCCACCCGTTCTTCCTTCAGTTTCACCTTCCATTAGGCAGAAAATGGCCAGCACTGTCACTAACCTTTTCTCGCCTCTTTTCGGGTCGCCTACCACGACCCCTAACATGGGACGCAGACAGCTGCGAAGTCAATTGCCTTGTGGTATATAAATAAATAATACCGGGACTATTTTTGACTATATTAACAATAACAGATAGCTCAATAAATAAGAGGCAGGATCCGATGTGTCCGAGTTGAACAGGTTTTATTCAGGCAAAAGGGAAGGGACTGGAACGGGACAGCCTGAAATAAAATAGGAAGGAAGGAAGGCAGCTGCACCATTTCATCGACAGTGCAGCATATATATAGTAAAACATTACATTACATTACATACAATAGGCGTAACTTATGACAAACGTAAGATAAGAACACATGGGCGGAAAAAGAAGGCGTGCACAAGGCGTGCACGTGGACATGTGATGAGAAACGTCATAGGAGTGTCATGAATGGGCGGAAACATGGAGGGGGCTACCTGAGAGCAGCTGGGACCTTTAACCTAGTGGTGCGCGCAAACGGGCAATGACGTGTTACCAGGGAGAACTGGGGCTATGACTTCTGCACTAGAAGAGGAGACTAAAGTCTGCGGTGTCAGGACGACATGTACCTATATCATATCTGGTATCTGGTGTTTGGAGTACATGTGGATAGAATCTAAAAGTTATCAGGGCAAAGTCTACTTGACACTAAGGCTGGTGTATGCATTTATTCTACATGTATTGCGTGTGCTATGAATATTCTATGAATATTAATACAGTATTTCTCTTACATGGAGACAGAAAGACTAGACTATAGCTGAAACTGTTGATACGGTTCAGTAGCTTAGGAATGCGGAGAAGGAAAGCTGAACTGATAACTAGAAACATAACATATTCTTGGCAGACAGGCAGGCAGAGCCAGGCCGGGCACCGCGCTGCGAGGCAGGAAGTAAGTGAAGGGTCAGGTATGCAGGTGGGGGCTGTATCGCTCCTCTGAGAGGGTTCAGGAGACTGGAGCTTGAATCTGGTGTCCGGGCCCTTTTGAGGCCTAGAAACGGGGACAATTCAATGAATTAACGTGCACACTGTGAAACGTGGCAACATAGGCCTAATACTCGTTGCTTTCACGAGAACTGGAAACTGGCATACTAGAGCTGGACACAACCACAATTGCGTCTTTAATCGATCATAGGGGGATATATGCATATCGATCATGCACATATAACATAGGATGGGGAACACGTAGGCACATATGGCAAGGCAAAATTCACTTTTCCACATTCCCTCCTTGTGCCCTACGTTTCCATCAGGAAACTTCAATATTCATGATACCATCTATCTGTTCATATAGCATCATTTGCTCGTCTCGAATTGTCTTGGAACGGGATTTAGGACTAGGAATACAAGAGGTAGCACACATGCCGCAAATCGCAGGGCCACATTGTAAATAGAGGCAGCAACTGAATATGATCATTACTGCTATACCTAGGAATGACAATACTTTCCATCCCCAGGCAGATATTATACTCCAGAGCCAACCGGACCATGTCCAGGTGCCTGGATTCTGGTGTAACTGATGGGCAATTTTATGAAGTCTGGTTATAGCTGAATAAACAGACGGCGCGTTATTAGGAATGAAAATGCAGCAACTAGATCCGATGACTCTACAAGCTCCTCCTCTATCGGCTAGTATGACGTCAAGAACGAGACGATTTTGGAGCACGACAAAACGCATAGCAGATTGTTCTTCAGTTAAGTTACCTAGAGCGGAAGTAGTCTCATTCACTACTGCTTCAAGGGTTCTGGTTAGCCTACGTATTAACTTACTATTCTGGACAGGACCTAAAAAGAAAAAGAAACCTTTATTGAAGTCTTGATATTGTTCTAGAGCAGTTTCAGTTTGATCGACAATTGGGGACTCGGTCTCCCTTTTATGTCTAACGTGTACTAGATGTGTGTTTCTGTGATAATCAGATGGGGCTAGAAAAACTGGTGGCAGTAGGAAAGCAATATAACATGTTCCATCCCAATCGAGGGGCAGGCGAACATATGCGGTCTGACCACAAACAAAATAAGAATGACGTGAGGCTTTGAAAATAGATTTCCCACTGTCACTATACTCGACCATAGTAGTACAATCACTATGTCCTACATGTGCGGAACCATTCTTTCTGACACATAATTCGCCTTTAACTGGTAGAACTGAAATAGCAGGCAAATCTGGAGTAGTATCGGATTGAATATTCAGAACCATGAAATTCGAGGAATAATTACCTAAATCATATACTTCATTTTCTAGATCTAACCCTGTTCTATGGGAAAGACCTTGTTTGTCTGGGAAACATGTTCGATTCAGAAGGGACATATCAGTTGAGGATGACGTTAACATGGACCATGCTCCACACGAACCATTATGTGAAAACGGATAGGAAAAGAGTGGCAGAACTCCCTTCGGTGTCTGGAAAGGGGGGAGTCGACCACACACCCAACAATTAGTGGCATTGCTGGTCTGGTGTGAATAGTGCAGCATTCGGATAAAGGTATTATTTCGCATAGCAAGACGATAGGATAACTCGTGAGGAGGCAGGTCACTAAATGTGTGCTCTACTGTAACATTAGAAAACATATGTACATGTGAAATAGAAAAACATAAATGCAACGCATAACTTATGCATGTAACCATAAGGCTCAGGAACAATAAAAAGAACAGAATAATGATACATCTCTTAGAGTTTTGACTAACTCTCTCACTGTGTGGGTCTGTCTCATACATGTCAGGAACCTGTCTAACCGTTTCACCCGAGAGGGACTTAGACAATTAAACTGGCTGACTTACTAGACCTCAACTTGGATTTATACTCCTGCTGCGGAGTTTTCTCTAACAGGGGAAGTTTAGATTCATTGTCTGGGCAGTCCTTGAGAACGGGGCAGTCCTTGAGAAAAGTTTTTGCTTTGAGTCCATGGAATTTCTTGACGTGGCTCGCGTGTAGCCACCCTTTTCTGTTTTCCACTTTCACCGCAGTCCGGGTGGTGAGAAGAACGAGGCGGGGTTCCTTCCAACGGGGCTCCAGCGGACTTGAACGATCAAAATTTCTTATAAGAACCAGGTCACCTGGAACGACTTCATGCGGTTTCACTTCGGTGTTGTCTGGAAATGCAGCGGCAACCTGTGAACGACAAGATTGTAGTGCAGACATCAAGGAGGCAAGGTAATCTGTCAGCATATTACTGTCAACATCAGTTATTGTACGGGGTCTAGGTGTACCCCACATATTGGGGGGGCGACCAAACACTATCTCATAGGGAGATAGACCTGAACGGGAATGAGCAACCATTCTCATATAAAAAAGGGCAACTGGCAGTGCTACCATCCAATCTACACCTTTCTCTGCACAAACTTTAGCGATTCGGATTTTCAGAGTCTGGTTATGTCTCTCTACGAGACCGGCTGCTTCAGGATGGCGTACACAATGGAACTTCCACTGGTACCCTAACAGAAGGGAAACTTGTTTCATGAGCTCGGATGAGAATGGCTGGCCGTTATCTGAATACACGACCCTAGGTAATCCATAGCGGGGAAAGAACTCACGAACCAACTGCCTGGCAGTGGTCGCAGCTGTGTAATCTGGAACTGGATATGCCTCTGTCCACCTGGACAAAGCGCATACAACTATGAGGACATACTTGAAACCTCGACATCGCTCCATCTGAATATAATCCATCTGGAGGACTTCAAAAGGGTGGTCAGGAGGATGGAATCCACCTTGTTCCACCGGGACACCTTTACCTGGATTAAACTGACAACAGATCATGCAGGTACGCACTTTCTGTTTGGCTGCTGCTCGTAAATGCTTGTTGAACCAAAGGTTCTGGATACTGTCTAACATGGCTTTTTCTCCTAAGTGTGCTGGACTATGTGCGGTGTTGATAATGACTTGAACCATAGAGTCGGGGAGAAACCATGTGGCTTTTCCTTTCGTCAACCATCCTTGATCTGTCTGGACCCCTCCTTGTTCGGACCATTTCTTAATTTCATCGGGAGTAGCATGTAACTGTATATCTATGACATCTTGTGTTGGGTCCTTAACTGTCATACAAGTAGTCTGATCTGGAATGTGTGTCGTGTTAACTGGAATGTCTGGAATCTGAGCTGTGAGCTTGGCTGTTCGATCTGCTAGATCGTTACCTTGGGAAATGATATCAGTGGCTTTTGTATGTGCCTTGCACTTCATGATGGCGATAGCTGTCGGTAAATGTATTGCATCTAACAGAGCTTGAATAAGGAGACCATGCTGAATCTTGGTTCCATGAGAAGTCATAAAACCTCTTTCTTGCCAGAGCACTCCAAAGTCGTGTACGACTCCGAATGCATAACGTGAATCTGTGTAAATGTTAACTTTCAGGTTCTTGGCACGTATGCAGGCTTGGGTCAGAGTGACAAGCTCTGCTGCTTGAGCAGACAGGGTGTCAATACGATGTGTTTCTATAACTTCGGTTTCAGTAGTCACTGCATACGCGGCTACTAGTTCTCCTGTACTTGTTCTCATACATGAACCATCCACATAAAGTGTCAGGTCGGGGTCAGGTAATGCAATATCTGTCAGGTCTTGTCTTGGCTTTGTCATGGTGTTAACAACTTCCACACAGTCATGTGTGGCAGGATTTGAAGTAACTGACGGTAACAGTGTAGCTGGATTTAAAATGTTGCAGCGTCTGATATCTATGTGTGGCTGAAACAGTGTCAGTTCATAACCTGTTAAACGTGCTATTGTCAAGTGCTGAGTCTGTGTTCGGTTTAAAAGAACTTCCACGGAGTGTGGCACTTGTACTGTCAGGGAGTGTCCTAACACTATGGAATCACTCTGTCTGATAGCTAGAGCTGTGGCTGCAACTGACTTGAGGCACGCAGGCAGAGCATGGTCCACTGGATCTAATGTGCTAGAAAAATAAGCACAGGGCTTGTATTGTCCTGCTTGATCTTGTGTGAGAACAGATAATGCAGTACCATCACGTTCAGTAACAAAAAGTGTGAAAGGCTTACTGTAGTTCGGTGTTGCTAGAACAGGTGCTTGGCATAAAGCTTTCTTTAATTCATTAAAAACAAGTGTATGTTCCTGGGTCCAAGGGAGGACAGTCGATACGGCTGCCTCCTGTGTCGTTAACTGTATCAGTGGCTTGGCTAGAAATGTGTACTGAGGAATCCATTGTCTGCAGTAAGAAGTGAGGCCAATAAACGCTCGTACCTCCTTCTGTGTCTTGGGCTGTGGAAGACGTGCTATTAACTGGATACGGTCAGGTGTCAACTGCCTACCCCTCTTGGACAGTAAGTGTCCTAAGTAGACCACTTGCTGGACACAGAATTGCAATTTGGAAGGGGACACCTTGTGCCCCATCTCGGCCAGAAAATACAGGACTGTAAGTGACGCACGCTCGCAGTCACGTTCAGAACGGGCTGTGATCAGTAGATCATCGACATACTGGAGCAGGGCAGTGTCAGTTGGCATGTGAATATTGTCTAGTTGTCTTTTAAGTGCTTGACTGTAAATGCTAGGACTTTCTGTGAAACCTTGAGGTGCCCGTGTGAATTTATAGCTTCTTCCATTTAAACAGAAAAGGAACTGGCTGTCTGGATGAATGGGGACACTGAAAAATGCGTTCTTGAGATCGATAACTGTAAAGAATGTAGCTTCAGAATCAATGGCTGTCAATAGGGAAGAAATATCTGGGACCACTGGGTACTGTGGTATAATACATTTATTAAGTTCTCGAAGGTCAATCACTAATCGATAAACTGGAGGTGCATTTGGATCAGTACGTTTCAGGACTGGAATGATAGGAGAATTGCATACATTGGAGTCAGTTTCTACAACCACTCCTTGAGCAATAAGTTCGTCAATAATTTTGGATAAGGCTGCTACAGCCTCAGGTGGCAATCTGTACTGTCTGATTCGTGGTAATACAACACCTTGCTTCAGAGTAACACGATGAGGTGTGATATGCATACAACCTACATCAGTTGGACCTTGCGCCCATAAATGCTGTGGATAAGTCATAAAAGATAAATGGAGGCCCCCTAATCTGTCAACTTTGGGACAGGGGAGATATGTTATAAACTAGTCGTTGTCCCACAGATTTACCATTAGGTTTGTTTAAGAGTGGAATAATGGTACCAAGTTAAAAAATGTCCAACAATACCAATCACACAAATTGTATATAGAGCAGAAGGCTAAATTACAGAGCATAGGTCAAACGATATAGTCAATGAACCACCAGAGATTGCAATATTAAACCACTATAGCACATATACTTCAACTTCAAATCAAGATAAAAAATGAAGCCAGAAAGTAGTTGTATGGAAAATATATATACACTTTGTGTATTTATTCAAATTTTAACATTTTGACACAGTGATAATAAATCATTAAAAAATATACGTAAAGTACATTAGACATTTCATTAAAAACATTAAGAATCACATAAAGTAAACATCAGTTAAAAAGTTCAAAGAGAACGAGTGTCGACGCGGCGTTTCGGTTACAGGCTAACAATAGACAACCTTCTTCAGGACCAAGTTCTAAAAAGAAACAAAGAATTACTTTTTTTGCATTCCCAATTTTTCGAACAGAGCATTTTACCAAAACAACACTATACATTGGCTACATTTATTCGGTGGATTGCGCTACAAAAGTAGGTGGATTGTTAACACTATTGGTATTGCTAGAACATATAACATCTTAACATTAGTACCATTCCGTGAATGCCAGTTTGTGGTAACTGGACAAATTTTTCAAAAACTAGACATTTAATGAAAAATGTCTGATGATGAAGTTACCTGTATTTGGAAAAGGATTCCAGATAAATCTTGGAATACCATGGGCCGATTATAAAATCCGGTCAGGAACTGTTATCAGTTCACTCAGTTGAGACATACGCTGTATCGATATCTATGGGTGATAATAAGATGTCGATCAATGATATGTGTGCTCTGTTGGTGTTAGGTGTTAGGTATAACAGGTCAATATAGCACAACGCTACCGTATGTTTTTCTGGGAATGGGTGTCGCTCTGGTAGTAGGAGCCACCGATATGTATCTTCAGATGTACTGTAAATAAATACACCTCTTTTACTATATTGTAAACAAAGGAGTGATTATCAATTGTCACATCAGATTTTAATTAATTATACTTACCCAGTTTACAATGACTGGCGACTAAGTAATAGCACAAGCTTTTCAATGGGATTGTGTATCAGTTTTGGCGTTCATACCATAGTGGGGGTCATCCTGCCACTGTTTAATTAAAGAATGGAATATTTTGTTAGAATCCCATTTTTCAATGGTTCACATTTACAGTTTTTCTTACGCAATTGCTAGTGGCAACCTCTCTGTTAATTTAATATATACTTGCATGATACAGGTTTTTTTAAAAGAGCCAAGTTTTATGGGCGATTAACTTATTGTTAGGATTGTTGCACATGTTTAAGGTTGCTAGTATTTGGGTACCTTTATTTTAATACCCTTTTGCTCAAAACTCGCATCAGGGTCCTTACCTTTGCGCAGAGTTAAGTAGCATGTCTGGTTTATTAAGCCGCACGTAAGCTATACTTTGGTTAAGGCGCCGTTGCGGTAGCTCGTACTATGGAGGAAACCTCCGGCGTGTCATGCTTATTTAAACAGCTGAGGATTTGTGCGATTTATTTAGCAACACCCTATCAGTCCGGTTAGGCACGACATTGCAGCAAGCCATGGACAAAAAGTTTGTAAAGCGCAAACCAGCCATAAAGTGGAGTAAATTCTATAGGGCAAGGGCTAATACTACCGGCAGTAGGATCGATCGTGCTCTGCTCACCTCGGGCATTAAATTCGGCCTCCCTGCTCCTACTCCGTCAGCGTATCCTCGGGTCTCGTCAAGATGGAGATGTCGAGCAAGCGCTGTTTTTGGCTATATATATAGTACGGGGTCGTTGATTGGACGGTTAGTCTTCTCCTTTGCTATTGGTAGACAGGCTGTCACCTGACCTCTCATATTGTAAACAAACATACGCGGGTAGCGTATGGTACCTCGCGATGTGAGTAGCTTGGTTTGTTGTATACCAGCTCTAAATGAGTGTTATAGAATTAAATATAAGGCTACTGTCAATCCCGCCCGCGGTTGCTAAGTAATGTAATATTTTGTATTTTATAAACCCGAGAATGCTATTGGTAGACAGGCTGTCACCTGACCTCGCGTGTTGTTTACAAACATACGCGGGTAACGTGTGGTACCTCGCGATGTAAGCCGCTTGGATTGTTGTATACCAGCTAGAAAACGAGAGTTTGTAAAATAAAATAAGAAGGCTACTGTCAATCTCGCCTTGGGTTGCTAAATAATGTTATATTTTTATGTTATATCAACCCGGGAATTCGTTATTATTGTGCAGCAAGCATCTGTACATTTTAACAATAAAAAAAAAATAAAAAAAAAAAATGAAATATAATGCCAAAGGTTGGATACAGCTATGAGGGTTAACCCGTGCATGATGTTGTAGGTCATGGTAATATCTGGTCACAGTTCTCCTATTTTAAATTATCCTTTCCCAATCTTCTCTACTATTAAGACCAGCACGGACACTGTTACATTTAGACATGTAAAATTGCTCACGTCTTTTTCTTTTCTGGGTCAGGTTGCCACCTCTTGTGCCAAGGGTGACATGCTCCAGGCAACACCAACGCAAATCGTTAATTTCGTGTTTAGCTGCCTTCCAATGATCAGTAAGAGGGGCCCCTACTCTATTAGTTCGAAGAGCAGATCTATGCTCATTCATTCTTATTCGAACTTCTCTAGAGGTTTCTCCTATATAAATTAGTTTACAGGGGCAACTAATAAGGTAGATTACACTACATGTTCTGCAGTTCATGAAACTCGTTGGTTTTAGCACAATGTCTTTGATAGTAACAGGGTTGCCACGAATGATGTTTTTACAGTTAATACAACCTGAACAGGGAAAAGTTCCTGTAGGCATCGGTGCATTGTCAATACAAGGTTGGATAGCTCGATTGGGTTCCCTATATGTATGAACCAAGTTATTCCTGATAGTTCTATTTCTTCTGAAAGAAAACATGGGTTTAGGTAATCTGTTTTGATGTTTGTCAGTAACTAGATGCCAATTTCTATTGATAATGTTTTTAAGTTTATTGCTGATTGGATTATAGTTAGTGACAAAGATTATAGGCTGATTAGTGGATTCTCCCTTTTCTTTGGGTTGAAATAGACTCTCCCGGTTAAAATATTTGGCACGCTTATATGAGTGTCTAATCAAACGTTTGGGATACCCGCGTTCTAAGAATTTAGTTCTGAGAACGCTGGCATGTCTTTCAAAATCTTGGGATGTTGTACAATTTCTCTTCAGTCTCAGAAATTGACCAAATGGTATATTATTAATTTGACTTGGTGGATGGTTACTTTTATGGTGAAGCATAGTGTTTCTGTCGGTGGGTTTTGTGAAGAGTTCTACGTTAAGTGTGCCATTAGCATTTTTAATAATCAAATCAAGGAATTCACAGCTGTTGTTATCTATATGGGAAGTGAACTTAAGGTTATTGTCACCTAGATTGAGCCATGCAATGAACTCTTTGAGTGTCTCAATGGGGCCCGTCCAGATGAAAAAGACATCGTCTATGTAACGGGCCCACATTGAGACATTTTCATAGAACGGTGATATTATGTTAAAAATGTGCTGTTCTTCAAAATTTGAGACATACAGGCATGCCAGACTTGGGGCACAGGTAGCCCCCATGCTGGTCCCCTTCGTCTGTCTAAACAGTTGTTTGTTAAATAAGAATAGATTGTTTTTCAGTACCACAGAAATGCAGTCTATAATGAACTGTTCATGGGCTGTGAGATCCCTGTCTTCTTGATTGAGCATGGAAGTGATAACTTCTATTGTTGCGTTTTGGGGAATATTTGTATATAATGATTCAATATCTAGTGTGACTAGAAATTGAGAATGGGGATCAAAGGCTAGACCTTCTATTTTCTGAATAATATCAGTTGTATCCTTAGTATACGCTTTTTGAGTGGTGACTAAAGGTTGAAGAAAGACATCTGCGTACTTACTAAGTGGTTCCGTTAGGGACCCGATACTAGAGACAATAGGCCTCATCGGAGGGTTCTGAATGTCCTTATGGACTTTCGGAAGTCCATAAAGGGCTGGAATAATTGGATCTTGATTTAGGAGGAAAGAGAATTCCTCATCGCAGATAACATCGTCATCTCTAGCCTGTTTCAATAAATTGGATATAGATAACTTCAATGACATCCATTCATCCATATGTGCCAGTTTATAATGTTCTTCATTGGCCAATAAATTCAGCATTCTGGTGTTATAATCGGGGGTGTCCATCACCACGATGCCACCCCCCTTGTCTGCCGGTTTAATGGTCAGTTCAAAGTTATTTTGTAAAGACTGTAGTGCCAACGTCTCATCTTTACTGAGATTATGGCAGATCCAATGTCTCTGTTTCAGTAAGTCATCCACACTCTTATCAATACTCCGCTCAAAAGCTTCGATATCTTTAGGGATCATGTTAATATTGGGGGTCCATACGGATTTATTTTTAAGGCCTGACTTATTATTGCTGGGAAGTTTCTCTTTTCCTTCAAAGTACATTGCTAACCTAATTTTTCTAAAGAAACTTTGAAGGTCTCTCTCAAGTGAATACCTGTCAATGTTGGAAGTAACTGCATATCCTAATCCTTTTTCTAATAAGGTGATTTGTTGGTTAGTAAGTGTATATTTAGAAAGATTAATTATTGGTGCTTTATTCTCGCTAGTTAATCCCAGTGCTTCTGACTCCGCGTATTGGGACGTCGTTGGAACTGGGGTGTTGCATTGTAGTTCCCTCGTCCTCGGCCCCTTCCCTTCGGGGGACCGAAGTTTTGTTGGCGCTGTTCCAAAAAAGAAAGGCTGTTGGAACTGGATGTATTAGGTGTTTCCCTTTCTTTTGTATTGCCATTATCATTATGTTGTTCGCCCTCGGAGTCTGAGCTCGTATATGAGGTGTCAAAGAACCTTACTTTCTTCTGGGAATTACGAGGTTGATTCTGCCATGGTCTACGTTGTGGATGGTTCTCCCTACTTCTTTCATAAAAGTCTTTCTGTAGGTACGGATAGACATACTCTGGGTTGTAATTAGAGATGTCTTTACGTAATTTGTTACTTTTTTTGTTGGCTAGGTAGTCAGTATAGCTCGAGACATCCTTCTCTATTTCATCTAATTTCTGTTTAGCCTCTTGGAGTGCTGTGCTATTTAGTTTGGTTTCCATTTCTTCTATTTCTTTGCGTTCCACTATTAAAACCTCCTGTGCAGTCTCTATAATAAGGATAATCCAATCGCGACTGCAACGATTTGCTACCAACGTCCAGTTCTCTATAAATTTCCTGTTGTTAATGAAAATTCCAGGTTCATTTACAACCTGAAGACCTTTGGGAATCACTCCTTTCTTGCAATACTCCACCAAAAAGTCTGCGTGTAGCTCAGCCCTAACTACCTTCTTTTTTAAATTCCAAAGAGCACGCCACTGCTCTTCGTCTGATTTGTCCAAACGGACGGTGGAGACATTTTTGACAGAGGGACCATTGATTATTTTGTTAAAATGATCCTCCGTGTAGCTAAGTACTTTTATGCCTTCCATGGGTACCCCTATGTGTGTATGTAAAAAGAAATTGGTGAGTCAAAAGTGCAATAGGGGAGGGATAAACCAAAATGTTAAATGTGTGTGTTTTTATGTCAAGAGATGTACCTCCTCAGCTAACAAGCTGGGTATAAGTCATAAAAGATAAAAGGAGGCCCCCTAATCTGTCAACTTTGGGACAGGGGAGATATGTTATAAACTAGTCGTTGTCCCACAGATTTACCATTAGGTTTGTTTAAGAGTGGAATAATGGTACCAAGTTAAAAAATGTCCAACAATACCAATCACACAAATTGTATATAGAGCAGAAGGCTAAATTACAGAGCATAGGTCAAACGATATAGTCAATGAACCACCAGAGATTGCAATATTAAACCACTATAGCACATATACTTCAACTTCAAATCAAGATAAAAAATAAAGCCAGAAAGTAGTTGTATGGAAAAATATATATACACTTTGTGTATTTATTCAAATTTTAACATTTTGACACAGTGATAATAAATCATTAAAAAATATACGTAAAGTACATTAGACATTTCATTAAAAACATTAAGAATCACATAAAGTAAACATCAGTTAGAAAGTTCAAAGAGAACGAGGGTCGACGCGGCGTTTCGGTTACAGGCTAACAATAGACAACCTTCTTCAGGACCAAGTTCTAAAAAGAAACAAAGAATTACTTTTTTTGCATTCCCAATTTTTCGAACAGAGCATTTTACCAAAACAACACTATACATTGGCTACATTTATTCAGTGGATTGCGCTACAAAAGTAGGTGGATTGTTAACACTATTGGTATTGCTAGAACATATAACATCTTAACATTAGTACCATTCCGTGAATGCCAGTTTGTGGTAACTGGACACATTTTTCTAAAACTAGACATTTAATGAAAAATGTCTGATGATGAAGTTACCTGTATTTGGAAAAGGATTCCAGATAAATCTTGGAATACCATGGGCCGATTATAAAATCCGGTCAGGAACTGTTATCAGTTCACTCAGTTGAGACATACGCTGTATCGATATCTATGGGTGATAATAAGATGTCGATCAATGATATGTGTGCTCTGTTGGTGTTAGGTGTTAGGTATAACAGGTCAATATAGCACAACGCTACCTTATGTTTTTCTGGGAATGGGTGTCGCTCTGGTAGTAGGAGCCACCGATATGTATCTTCAGATGTACTGTAAATAAATACACCTCTTTTACTATATTGTAAACAAAGGAGTGATTATCAATTGTCACATCAGATTTTAATTAATTATACTTACCCAGTTTACAATGACTGGCGACTAAGTAATAGCACGAGCTTTTCAATGGGCTTGTGTATCAGTTTTGGCGTTCATACAATAGTGGGGGTCATCCTGCCACTGTTTAATTAAAGAATGGAATATTTTGTTAGAATCCCATTTTTCAATGGTTCACATTTACAGTTTTTCTTACGCAATTGCTAGTGGCAACCTCTCTGTTAATTTAATATATACTTGCATGATACAGGTTTTTTTAAAAGAGCCAAGTTTTATGGGCGATTAACTTATTGTTAGGATTGTTGCACATGTTTAAGGTTGCTAGTATTTGGGTACCTTTATTTTAATACCCTTTTGCTCAAAACTCGCATCAGGGTCCTTACCTTTGCGCAGAGTTAAGTAGCATGTCTGGTTTATTAAGCCGCACGTAAGCTATACTTTGGTTAAGGCGCCGTCGCGGTAGCTCGTACTATGGAGGAAACCTCCGGCGTGTCATTCTTATTTAAACAGCTGAGGATTTGTGCGATTTATTTAGCAACACCCTATCAGTCCGGTTAGGCACGACATTGCAGCAAGCCATGGATAAAAAGTTTGTAAAGCGCAAACCAGCCATAAAGTGGAGTAAATTCTATAGGGCAAGGGCTAATACTACCGGCAGTAGGATCGATCGTGCTCTGCTCACCTCGGGCATTAAATTCGGCCTCCCTGCTCCTACTCCGTCAGCGTATCCTCGGGTCTCGTCAAGATGGAGATGTCGAGCAAGCGCTGTTTTTGGCTATATATATAGTACGGGGTCGTTGATTGGACGGTTAGTCTTCTCCATTGCTATTGGTAGACAGGCTGTCACCTGACCTCTCATATTGTAAACAAACATACGCGGGTAGCGTATGGTACCTCGCGATGTGAGTAGCTTGGTTTGTTGTATACCAGCTCTAAATGAGTGTTATAGAATTAAATATAAGGCTACTGTCAATCCCGCCCGCGGTTGCTAAGTAATGTAATATTTTGTATTTTATAAACCCGAGAATGCTATTGGTAGACAGGCTGTCACCTGACCTCGCGTGTTGTTTACAAACATACGCGGGTAACGTGTGGTACCTCGCGATGTAAGCCGCTTGGATTGTTGTATACCAGCTAGAAAACGAGAGTTTGTAAAATAAAATAAGAAGGCTACTGTCAATCTCGCCTTGGGTTGCTAAATAATGTTATATTTTTATGTTATATCAACCCGGGAATTCGTTATTATTGTGCAGCAAGCATCTGTACATATTAACAATTAAATTTTTTTTTTTTTTTTAAATGAAATATAATGCCAAAGGTTGGATACAGCTATGAGGGTTAACCCGTGCATGATGTTGTTAGGTCATGGTAATATCTGGTCACAGTTCTCCTATTTTAAATTATCCTTTCCCAATCTTCTCTACTATTAAGACCAGCACGGACACTGTTACATTTAGACATGTAAAATTGCTCACGTCTTTTTCTTTTCTGGGTCAGGTTGCCACCTCTTGTGCCAAGGGTGACATGCTCCAGGCAACACCAACGCAAATCGTTAATTTCGTGTTTAGCTGCCTTCCAATGATCAGTAAGAGGGGCCCCTACTCTATTAGTTCGAAGAGCAGATCTATGCTCATTCATTCTTATTCGAACTTCTCTAGAGGTTTCCCCTATATAAATTAGTTTACAGGGGCAACTAATAAGGTAGATTACACTACATGTTCTGCAGTTCATGAAACTCGTTGGTTTTAGCACAATGTCTTTGATAGTAACAGGGTTGCCACGAATGATGTTTTTACAGTTAATACAACCTGAACAGGGAAAAGTTCCTGTAGGCATCGGTGCATTGTCAATACAAGGTTGGATAGCTCGATTGGGTTCCCTATATGTATGAACCAAGTTATTCCTGATAGTTCTATTTCTTCTGAAAGAAAACATGGGTTTAGGTAATCTGTTTTGATGTTTGTCAGTAACTAGATGCCAATTTCTATTGATAATGTTTTTAAGTTTATTGCTGATTGGATTATAGTTAGTGACAAAGATTTTAGGCTGATTAGTGGATTCTCCCTTTTCTTTGGGTTGAAATAGACTCTCCCGGTTAAAATATTTGGCACGCTTATATGAGTGTCTAATCAAACGTTTGGGATACCCGCGTTCTAAGAATTTAGTTCTGAGAACGCTGGCATGTCTTTCAAAATCTTGGGATGTTGTACAATTTCTCTTCAGTCTCAGAAATTGACCAAATGGTATATTATTAATTTGACTCGGTGGATGGTTACTTTTATGGTGAAGCATAGTGTTTCTGTCGGTGGGTTTTGTGAAGAGTTCTACGTTAAGTGTGCCATTAGCATTTTTAATAATCAAATCAAGGAATTCACAGCTGTTGTTATCTATATGGGAAGTGAACTTAAGGTTATTGTCACCTAGATTGAGCCATGCAATGAACTCTTTGAGTGTCTCAATGGGGCCCGTCCAGATGAAAAAGACATCGTCTATGTAACGGGCCCACATTGAGACATTTTCATAGAACGGTGATATTATGTTAAAAATGTGCTGTTCTTCAAAATTTGAGACATACAGGCATGCCAGACTTGGGGCACAGGTAGCCCCCATGCTGGTCCCCTTCGTCTGTCTAAACAGTTGTTTGTTAAATAAGAATAGATTGTTTTTCAGTACCACAGAAATGCAGTCTATAATGAACTGTTCATGGGCTGTGAGATCCCTGTCTTCTTGATTGAGCATGGAAGTGATAACTTCTATTGTTGCGTTTTGGGGAATATTTGTATATAATGATTCAATATCTAGTGTGACTAGAAATTGAGAATGGGGATCAAAGGCTAGACCTTCTATTTTCTGGATAATATCAGTAGTATCCTTAGTATACGCTTTTTGAGTGGTGACTAAAGGTTGAAGAAAGACATCTGCGTACTTACTAAGTGGTTCCGTTAGGGACCCGATACTAGAGACAATAGGCCTCATCGGAGGGTTCTGAATGTCCTTATGGACTTTCGGAAGTCCATAAAGGGCTGGAATAATTGGATCTTGATTTAGGAGGAAAGAGAATTCCTCATCGCAGATAACATCGTCATCTCTAGCCTGTTTCAATAAATTGGATATAGATAACTTCAATGACATCCATTCATCCATATGTGCCAGTTTATAATGTTCTTCATTGGCCAATAAATTCAGCATTCTGGTGTTATAATCGGGGGTGTCCATCACCACGATGCCACCCCCCTTGTCTGCAGGTTTAATGGTCAGTTCAAAGTTATTTTGTAAAGACTGTAGTGCCAACGTCTCATCTTTACTGAGATTATGGCAGATCCAATGTCTCTGTTTCAGTAAGTCATCCACACTCTTATCAATACTCCGCTCAAAAGCTTCGATATCTTTAGGGATCATGTTAATATTGGGGGTCCATACGGATTTATTTTTAAGGCCTGACTTATTATTGCTGGGAAGTTTCTCTTTTCCTTCAAAGTACATTGCTAACCTAATTTTTCTAAAGAAACTTTGAAGGTCTCTCTCAAGTGAATACCTGTCAATGTTGGAAGTAACTGCATATCCTAATCCTTTTTCTAATAAGGTGATTTGTTGGTTAGTAAGTGTATATTTAGAAAGATTAATTATTGGTGCTTTATTCTCGCTAGTTAATCCCAGTGCTTCTGACTCCGCGTATTGGGACGTCGTTGGAACTGGGGTGTTGCATTGTAGTTCCCTCGTCCTCGGCCCCTTCCCTTCGGGGGACCGAAGTTTTGTTGGCGCTGTTCCAAAAAAGAAAGGCTGTTGGAACTGGATGTATTAGGTGTTTCCCTTTCTTTTGTATTGCCATTATCATTATGTTGTTCGCCCTCGGAGTCTGAGCTCGTATATGAGGTGTCAAAGAATCTTACTTTCTTCTGGGAATTACGAGGTTGATTCTGCCATGGTCTACGTTGTGGATGGTTCTCCCTACTTCTTTCATAAAAGTCTTTCTGTAGGTACGGATAGACATACTCTGGGTTGTAATTAGAGATGTCTTTACGTAATTTGTTACTTTTTTTGTTGGCTAGGTAGTCAGTATAGCTCGAGACATCCTTCTCTATTTCATCTAATTTCTGTTTAGCCTCTTGGAGTGCTGTGCTATTTAGTTTGGTTTCCATTTCTTCTATTTCTTTGCGTTCCACTATTAAAACCTCCTGTGCAGTCTCTATAATAAGGATAATCCAATCGCGACTGCAACGATTTGCTACCAACGTCCAGTTCTCTATAAATTTCCTGTTGTTAATGAAAATTCCAGGTTCATTTACAACCTGAAGACCTTTGGGAATCACTCCTTTCTTGCAATACTCCACCAAAAAGTCTGCGTGTAGCTCAGCCCTAACTACCTTCTTTTTTAAATTCCAAAGAGCACGCCACTGCTCTTCGTCTGATTTGTCCAAACGGACGGTGGAGACATTTTTGACAGAGGGACCATTGATTATTTTGTTAAAATGATCCTCCGTGTAGCTAAGTACTTTTATGCCTTCCATGGGTACCCCTATGTGTGTATGTAAAAAGAAATTGGTGAGTCAAAAGTGCAATAGGGGAGGGATAAACCAAAATGTTAAATGTGTGTGTTTTTATGTCAAGAGATGTACCTCCTCAGTTAACAAGCTGGGTATAAGTCATAAAAGATAAAAGGAGGCCCCCTAATCTGTCAACTCTGGGACAGGGGAGATATGTTATAAACTAGTCGTTGTCCCACAGATTTACCATTAGGTTTGTTTAAGAGTGGAATAATGGTACCAAGTTAAAAAATGTCCAACAATACCAATCACACAAATTGTATATAGAGCAGAAGGCTAAATTACAGAGCATAGGTCAAACGATATAGTCAATGAACCACCAGAGATTGCAATATTAAACCACTATAGCACATATACTTCAACTTCAAATCAAGATAAAAATTAAAGCCAGAAAGTAGTTGTATGGAAAAATATATATACACTTTGTGTATTTATTCAAATTTTAACATTTTGACACAGTGATAATAAATCATTAAAAAATATACGTAAAGTACATTAGACATTTCATTAAAAACATTAAGAATCACATAAAGTAAACATCAGTTAAAAAGTTCAAAGAGAACGAGGGTCGACGCGGCGTTTCGGTTACAGGCTAACAATAGACAACCTTCTTCAGGACCAAGTTCTAAAAAGAAACAAAGAATTACTTTTTTTGCATTCCCAATTTTTCGAACAGAGCATTTTACCAAAACAACACTATACATTGGCTACATTTATTCGGTGGATTGCGCTACAAAAGTAGGTGGATTGTTAACACTATTGGTATTGCTAGAACATATAACATCTTAACATTAGTACCATTCCGTGAATGCCAGTTTGTGGTAACTGGACACATTTTTCTAAAACTAGACATTTAATGAAAAATGTCTGATGATGAAGTTACCTGTATTTGGAAAAGGATTCCAGATAAATCTTGGAATACCATGGGCCGATTATAAAATCCGGTCAGGAACTGTTATCAGTTCACTCAGTTGAGACATACGCTGTATCGATATCTATGGGTGATAATAAGATGTCGATCAATGATATGTGTGCTCTGTTGGTGTTAGGTGTTAGGTATAACAGGTCAATATAGCACAACGCTACCTTATGTTTTTCTGGGAATGGGTGTCGCTCTGGTAGTAGGAGCCACCGATATGTATCTTCAGATGTACTGTAAATAAATACACCTCTTTTACTATATTGTAAACAAAGGAGTGATTATCAATTGTCACATCAAATTTTAATTAATTATACTTACCCAGTTTACAATGACTGGCGACTAAGTAATAGCACGAGCTTTTCAATGGGCTTGTGTATCAGTTTTGGCGTTCATACCATAGTGGGGGTCATCCTGCCACTGTTTAATTAAAGAATGGAATATTTTGTTAGAATCCCATTTTTCAATGGTTCACATTTACAGTTTTTCTTACGCAATTGCTAGTGGCAACCTCTCTGTTAATTTAATATATACTTGCATGATACAGGTTTTTTTAAAAGAGCCAAGTTTTATGGGCGATTAACTTATTGTTAGGATTGTTGCACATGTTTAAGGTTGCTAGTATTTGGGTACCTTTATTTTAATACCCTTTTGCTCAAAACTCGCATCAGGGTCCTTACCTTTGCGCAGAGTTAAGTAGCATGTCTGGTTTATTAAGCCGCACGTAAGCTATACTTTGGTTAAGGCGCCGTCGCGGTAGCTCGTACTATGGAGGAAACCTCCGGCGTGTCATGCTTATTTAAACAGCTGAGGATTTGTGCGATTTATTTAGCAACACCCTATCAGTCCGGTTAGGCACGACATTGCAGCAAGCCATGGATAAAAAGTTTGTAAAGCGCAAACCAGCCATAAAGTGGAGTAAATTCTATAGGGCAAGGGCTAATACTACCGGCAGTAGGATCGATCGTGCTCTGCTCACCTCGGGCATTAAATTCGGCCTCCCTGCTCCTACTCCGTCAGCGTATCCTCGGGTCTCGTCAAGATGGAGATGTCGAGCAAGCGCTGTTTTTGGCTATATATATAGTACGGGGTCGTTGATTGGACGGTTAGTCTTCTCCTTTGCTATTGGTAGACAGGCTGTCACCTGACCTCTCATATTGTAAACAAACATACGCGGGTAGCGTATGGTACCTCGCGATGTGAGTAGCTTGGTTTGTTGTATACCAGCTCTAAATGAGTGTTATAGAATTAAATATAAGGCTACTGTCAATCCCGCCCGCGGTTGCTAAGTAATGTAATATTTTGTATTTTATAAACCCGAGAATGCTATTGGTAGACAGGCTGTCACCTGACCTCGCGTGTTGTTTACAAACATACGCGGGTAACGTGTGGTACCTCGCGATGTAAGCCGCTTGGATTGTTGTATACCAGCTAGAAAACGAGAGTTTGTAAAATAAAATAAGAAGGCTACTGTCAATCTCGCCTTGGGTTGCTAAATAATGTTATATTTTTATGTTATATCAACCCGGGAATTCGTTATTATTGTGCAGCAAGCATCTGTACATATTAACAATAAAAAAATAAAATAAAAATAAATGAAATATAATGCCAAAGGTTGGATACAGCTATGAGGGTTAACCCGTGCATGATGTTGTTAGGTCATGGTAATATCTGGTCACAGTTCTCCTATTTTAAATTATCCTTTCCCAATCTTCTCTACTATTAAGACCAGCACGGACACTGTTACATTTAGACATGTAAAATTGCTCACGTCTTTTTCTTTTCTGGGTCAGGTTGCCACCTCTTGTGCCAAGGGTGACATGCTCCAGGCAACACCAACGCAAATCGTTCATTTCGTGTTTAGCTGCCTTCCAATGATCAGTAAGAGGGGCCCCTACTCTATTAGTTCGAAGAGCAGATCTATGCTCATTCATTCTTATTCGAACTTCTCTAGAGGTTTCTCCTATATAAATTAGTTTACAGGGGCAACTAATAAGGTAGATTACACTACATGTTCTGCAGTTCATGAAACTCGTTGGTTTTAGCACAATGTCTTTGATAGTAACAGGGTTGCCACGAATGATGTTTTTACAGTTAATACAACCTGAACAGGGAAAAGTTCCTGTAGGCATCGGTGCATTGTCAATACAAGGTTGGATAGCTCGATTGGGTTCCCTATATGTATGAACCAAGTTATTCCTGATAGTTCTATTTCTTCTGAAAGAAAACATGGGTTTAGGTAATCTGTTTTGATGTTTGTCAGTAACTAGATGCCAATTTCTATTGATAATGTTTTTAAGTTTATTGCTGATTGGATTATAGTTAGTGACAAAGATTATAGGCTGATTAGTGGATTCTCCCTTTTCTTTGGGTTGAAATAGACTCTCCCGGTTAAAATATTTGGCACGCTTATATGAGTGTCTAATCAAACGTTTGGGATACCCGCGTTCTAAGAATTTAGTTCTGAGAACGCTGGCATGTCTTTCAAAATCTTGGGATGTTGTACAATTTCTCTTCAGTCTCAGAAATTGACCAAATGGTATATTATTAATTTGACTCGGTGGATGGTTACTTTTATGGTGAAGCATAGTGTTTCTGTCGGTGGGTTTTGTGAAGAGTTCTACGTTAAGTGTGCCATTAGCATTTTTAATAATCAAATCAAGGAATTCACAGCTGTTGTTATCTATATGGGAAGTGAACTTAAGGTTATTGTCACCTAGATTGAGCCATGCAATGAACTCTTTGAGTGTCTCAATGGGGCCCGTCCAGATGAAAAAGACATCGTCTATGTAACGGGCCCACATTGAGACATTTTCATAGAACGGTGATATTATGTTAAAAATGTGCTGTTCTTCAAAATTTGAGACATACAGGCATGCCAGACTTGGGGCACAGGTAGCCCCCATGCTGGTCCCCTTCGTCTGTCTAAACAGTTGTTTGTTAAATAAGAATAGATTGTTTTTCAGTACCACAGAAATGCAGTCTATAATGAACTGTTCATGGGCTGTGAGATCCCTGTCTTCTTGATTGAGCATGGAAGTGATAACTTCTATTGTTGCGTTTTGGGGAATATTTGTATATAATGATTCAATATCTAGTGTGACTAGAAATTGAGAATGGGGATCAAAGGCTAGACCTTCTATTATCACCTTATCATCTTATTATCACCCATAGATATCGATACAGCGTATGTCTCAACTGAGTGAACTGATAACAGTTCCTGACCGGATTTTATAATCGGCCCATGGTATTCCAAGATTTATCTGGAATCCTTTTCCAAATACAGGTAACTTCATCATCAGACATTTTTCATTAAATGTCTAGTTTTAGAAAAATGTGTCCAGTTACCACAAACTGGCATTCACGGAATGGATGTTATATGTTCTAGCAATACCAATAGTGTTAACAATCCACCTACTTTTGTAGCGCAATCCACCGAATAAATGTAGCCAATGTATAGTGTTGTTTTGGTAAAATGCTCTGTTTGAAAAATTGGGAATGCAAAAAAAGTAATTCTTTGTTTCTTTTTAGAACTTGGTCCTGAAGAAGGTTGTCTATTGTTAGCCTGTAACCGAAACGCCGCGTCGACCCTCGTTCTCTTTGAACTTTTTAACTGATGTTTACTTTATGTGATTCTTAATGTTTTTAATGAAATGTCTAATGTACTTTACGTATATTTTTTAATGATTTATTATCACTGTGTCAAAATGTTAAAATTTGAATAAATACACAAAGTGTATATATATTTTTCCATACAACTACTTTCTGGCTTTATTTTTTATCTTGATTTGAAGTTGAAGTATATGTGCTATAGTGGTTTAATATTGCAATCTCTGGTGGTTCATTGACTATATCGTTTGACCTATGCTCTGTAATTTAGCCTTCTGCTCTATATACAATTTGTGTGATTGGTATTGTTGGACATTTTTTAACTTGGTACCATTATTCCACTCTTAAACAAACCTAATGGTAAATCTGTGGGACAACGACTAGTTTATAACATATCTCCCCTGTCCCAAAGTTGACAGATTAGGGGGCCTCCTTTTATCTTTTATGACTTATACCCAGCTTGTTAGCTGAGGAGGTACATCTCTTGACATAAAAACACACACATTTAACATTTTGGTTTATCCCTCCCCTATTGCACTTTTGACTCACCAATTTCTTTTTACATACACACATAGGGGTACCCATGGAAGGCATAAAAGTACTTAGCTACACGGAGGATCATTTTAACAAAATAATCAATGGTCCCTCTGTCAAAAATGTCTCCACCGTCCGTTTGGACAAATCAGACGAAGAGCAGTGGCGTGCTCTTTGGAATTTAAAAAAGAAGGTAGTTAGGGCTGAGCTACACGCAGACTTTTTGGTGGAGTATTGCAAGAAAGGAGTGATTCCCAAAGGTCTTCAGGTTGTAAATGAACCTGGAATTTTCATTAACAACAGGAAATTTATAGAGAACTGGACGTTGGTAGCAAATCGTTGCAGTCGCGATTGGATTATCCTTATTATAGAGACTGCACAGGAGGTTTTAATAGTGGAACGCAAAGAAATAGAAGAAATGGAAACCAAACTAAATAGCACAGCACTCCAAGAGGCTAAACAGAAATTAGATGAAATAGAGAAGGATGTCTCGAGCTATACTGACTACCTAGCCAACAAAAAAAGTAACAAATTACGTAAAGACATCTCTAATTACAACCCAGAGTATGTCTATCCGTACCTACAGAAAGACTTTTATGAAAGAAGTAGGGAGAACCATCCACAACGTAGACCATGGCAGAATCAACCTCGTAATTCCCAGAAGAAAGTAAGATTCTTTGACACCTCATATACGAGCTCAGACTCCGAGGGCGAACAACATAATGATAATGGCAATACAAAAGAAAGGGAAACACCTAATACATCCAGTTCCAACAGCCTTTCTTTTTTGGAACAGCGCCAACAAAACTTCGGTCCCCCGAAGGGAAGGGGCCGAGGACGAGGGAACTACAATGCAACACCCCAGTTCCAACGACGTCCCAATACGCGGAGTCAGAAGCACTGGGATTAACTAGCGAGAATAAAGCACCAATAATTAATCTTTCTAAATATACACTTACTAACCAACAAATCACCTTATTAGAAAAAGGATTAGGATATGCAGTTACTTCCAACATTGACAGGTATTCACTTGAGAGAGACCTTCAAAGTTTCTTTAGAAAAATTAGGTTAGCAATGTACTTTGAAGGAAAAGAGAAACTTCCCAGCAATAATAAGTCAGGCCTTAAAAATAAATCCGTATGGACCCCCAATATTAACATGATCCCTAAAGATATCGAAGCTTTTGAGCGGAGTATTGATAAGAGTGTGGATGACTTACTGAAACAGAGACATTGGATCTGCCATAATCTCAGTAAAGATGAGACGTTGGCACTACAGTCTTTACAAAATAACTTTGAACTGACCATTAAACCGGCAGACAAGGGGGGTGGCATCATGGTGATGGACACCCCCGATTATAACACCAGAATGCTGAATTTATTGGCCAATGAAGAACATTATAAACTGGCACATATGGATGAATGGATGTCATTGAAGTTATCTATATCCAATTTATTGAAACAGGCTAGAGATGACGATGTTATCTGCGATGAGGAATTCTCTTTCCTCCTAAATCAAGATCCAATTATTCCAGCCCTTTATGGACTTCCGAAAGTCCATAAGGACATTCAGAACCCTCCGATGAGGCCTATTGTCTCTAGTATCGGGTCCCTAACGGAACCACTTAGTAAGTACGCAGATGTCTTTCTTCAACCTTTAGTCACCACTCAAAAAGCGTATACTAAGGATACTACTGATATTATCCAGAAAATAGAAGGTCTAGCCTTTGATCCCCATTCTCAATTTCTAGTCACACTAGATATTGAATCATTATATACAAATATTCCCCAAAACGCAACAATAGAAGTTATCACTTCCATGCTCAATCAAGAAGACAGGGATCTCACAGCCCATGAACAGTTCATTATAGACTGCATTTCTGTGGTACTGAAAAACAATCTATTCTTATTTAACAAACAACTGTTTAGACAGACGAAGGGGACCAGCATGGGGGCTACCTGTGCCCCAAGTCTGGCATGCCTGTATGTCTCAAATTTTGAAGAACAGCACATTTTTAACATAATATCACCGTTCTATGAAAATGTCTCAATGTGGGCCCGTTACATAGACGATGTCTTTTTCATCTGGACGGGCCCCATTGAGACACTCAAAGAGTTCCTTGCATGGCTCAATCTAGGTGACAATAACCTTAAGTTCACTTCCCATATAGATAACAACAGCTGTGAATTCCTTGATTTGATTATTAAAAATGCTAATGGCACACTTAACGTAGAACTCTTCACAAAACCCACCGACAGAAACACTATGCTTCACCATAAAAGTAACCATCCACCGAGTCAAATTAATAATATACCATTTGGTCAATTTCTGAGACTGAAGAGAAATTGTACAACATCCCAAGATTTTGAAAGACATGCCAGCGTTCTCAGAACTAAATTCTTAGAACGCGGGTATCCCAAACGTTTGATTAGACACTCATATAAGCGTGCCAAATATTTTAACCGGGAGAGTCTATTTCAACCCAAAGAAAAGGGAGAATCCACTAATCAACCTATAATCTTTGTCACTAACTATAATCCAATCAGCAATAAACTTAAAAACATTATCAATAGAAATTGGCATCTAGTTACTGACAAACATCAAAACAGATTACCTAAACCCATGTTTTCTTTCAGAAGAAATAGAACTATCAGGAATAACTTGGTTCATACATATAGGGAACCCAATCGAGCTATCCAACCTTGTATTGACAATGCACCGATGCCTACAGGAACTTTTCCCTGTTCAGGTTGTATTAACTGTAAAAACATCATTCGTGGCAACCCTGTTACTATCAAAGACATTGTGCTAAAACCAACGAGTTTCATGAACTGCAGAACATGTAGTGTAATCTACCTTATTAGTTGCCCCTGTAAACTAATTTATATAGGAAAAACCTCTAGAGAAGTTCGAATAAGAATGAATGAGCATAGATCTGCTCTTCGAACTAATAGAGTAGGGGCCCCTCTTACTGATCATTGGAAGGCAGCTAAACACGAAATTAACGATTTGCGTTGGTGTTGCCTGGAGCATGTCACCCTTGGCACAAGAGGTGGCAACCTGACCCAGAAAAGAAAAAGACGTGAGCAATTTTACATGTCTAAATGTAACAGTGTCCGTGCTGGGTTTAATAGTAGAGAAGATTGGGAAAGGATAATTTAAAATAGGAGAACTGTGACCAGATATTACCATGACCTAACAACATCATGCACGGGTTAACCCTCATAGCTGTATCCAACCTTTGGCATTATATTTCATTTATTTTTATTTTATTTTTTTATTGTTAATATGTACAGATGCTTGCTGCACAATAATAACGAATTCCCGGGTTGATATAACATAAAAATATAACATTATTTAGCAACCCAAGGCGAGATTGACAGTAGCCTTCTTATTTTATTTTACAAACTCTCGTTTTCTAGCTGGTATACAACAATCCAAGCGGCTTACATTGCGAGGTACCACACGTTACCCGCGTATGTTTGTAAACAACACGCGAGGTCAGGTGACAGCCTGTCTACCAATAGCATTCTCGGGTTTATAAAATACAAAATATTACATTACTTAGCAACCGCGGGCGGGATTGACAGTAGCCTTATATTTAATTCTATAACACTCATTTAGAGCTGGTATACAACAAACCAAGCTACTCACATCGCGAGGTACCATACGCTACCCGCGTATGTTTGATACAATATGAGAGGTCAGGTGACAGCCTGTCTACCAATAGCAAAGGAGAAGACTAACCGTCCAATCAACGACCCCGTACTATATATATAGCCAAAAACAGCGCTTGCTCGACATCTCCATCTTGACGAGACCCGAGGATACGCTGACGGAGTAGGAGCAGGGAGGCCGAATTTAATGCCCGAGGTGAGCAGAGCACGATCGATCCTACTGCCGGTAGTATTAGCCCTTGCCCTATAGAATTTACTCCACTTTATGGCTGGTTTGCGCTTTACAAACTTTTTATCCATGGCTTGCTGCAATGTCGTGCCTAACCGGACTGATAGGGTGTTGCTAAATAAATCGCACAAATCCTCAGCTGTTTAAATAAGCATGACACGCCGGAGGTTTCCTCCATAGTACGAGGTACTGCGACGGCGCCTTAACCAAAGTATAGCTTACGTGCGGCTTAATAAACCAGACATGCTACTTAACTCTGCGCAAAGGTAAGGACCCTGATGCGAGTTTTGAGCAAAAGGGTATTAAAATAAAGGTACCCAAATACTAGCAACCTTAAACATGTGCAACAATCCTAACAATAAGTTAATCGCCCATAAAACTTGGCTCTTTTAAAAAAACCTGTATCATGCAAGTATATATTAAATTAACAGAGAGGTTGCCACTAGCAATTGCGTAAGAAAAACTGTAAATGTGAACCATTGAAAAATGGGATTCTAACAAAATATTCCATTCTTTAATTAAACGGTGGCAGGATGACCCCCACTATGGTATGAACGCCAAAACTGATACACAAGCCCATTGAAAAGCTCGTGCTATTACTTAGTCGCCAGTCATTGTAAACTGGGTAAGTATAATTAATTAAAATCTGATGTGACAATTGATAATCACTCCTTTGTTTACAATATAGTAAAAGAGGTGTATTTATTTACAGTACATCTGAAGATACATATCGGTGGCTCCTACTACCAGAGCGACACCCATTCCCAGAAAAACATAAGGTAGCGTTGTGCTATATTGACCTGTTATACCTAACACCTAACACCAACAGAGCACACATATCATTGATCGACATCTTATTATCACCCATAGATATCAATACAGCGTATGTCTCAACTGAGTGAACTGATAACAGTTCCTGACCGGATTTTATAATCGGCCCATGGTATTCCAAGATTTATCTGGAATCCTTTTCCAAATACAGGTAACTTCATCATCAGACATTTTTCATTAAATGTCTAGTTTTCGAAAAATGTGTCCAGTTACCACAAACTGGCATTCACGGAATGGTACTAATGTTAAGATGTTATATGTTCTAGCAATACCAATAGTGTTAACAATCCACCTACTTTTGTAGCGCAATCCACCGAATAAATGTAGCCAATGTATAGTGTTGTTTTGGTAAAATGCTCTGTTCGAAAAATTGGGAATGCAAAAAAAGTAATTCTTTGTTTCTTTTTAGAACTTGGTCCTGAAGAAGGTTGTCTATTGTTAGCCTGTAACCGAAACGCCGCGTCGACCCTCGTTCTCTTTGAACTTTTTAACTGATGTTTACTTTATGTGATTCTTAATGTTTTTAATGAAATGTCTAATGTACTTTACGTATATTTTTTAATGATTTATTATCACTGTGTCAAAATGTTAAAATTTGAATAAATACACAAAGTGTATATATATTTTTCCATACAACTACTTTCTGGCTTTATTTTTTATCTTGATTTGAAGTTGAAGTATATGTGCTATAGTGGTTTAATATTGCAATCTCTGGTGGTTCATTGACTATATCGTTTGACCTATGCTCTGTAATTTAGCCTTCTGCTCTATATACAATTTGTGTGATTGGTATTGTTGGACATTTTTTAACTTGGTACCATTATTCCACTCTTAAACAAACCTAATGGTAAATCTGTGGGACAACGACTAGTTTATAACATAAATGCTGTGGTACATTCAATAATCTTGGATCAAAATCACGTAATACATAATGACCTTTAAAATCACGCAGGAACAAACGGACCCCTTCTGGGGAGCAGCATATTACTGCTCCTAATTCTTTCAGTGTTTTAATGCCTAACAGATTCTCTGGGCAAGATTTCGTGAGTAACAAGTCTGTGGTTCGGGACAATGGACCAACTTCTAGAGTAACTGGTTTCGATATTTCATTAACAATAGGCTTTCCTGAAAAACCAAGGGAAACATTTCTAGAGCCTGAGAGTGGAGCCCCTGGAACCTCGTCATGACTGATGGTAGTCCTACTTGCCCCTGTATCAATCAGAAACTTTCTGTCTTTCCCTAATACTTGACTGTGTACATAAGGACCCTCTTGATCTACAGGTATCTCGATGAGAGGCAAGCCTACCTCCCTCTCTAGGCTGTTTCATGAATATGGCTGATAATCTGGATACTCTGACTGTGCATACTGGTACATCTGCTGTGTAACATGCTGTGTTGCAGCTATAGGCTGCGGTACTGTAACTGTCTGTTGTGCATTCTGTGGTGGCTGGGAATTCTGTGAGACTTGTTCTTGTCTAGGCGGACGTGGTCTTTCTTTCGTTTTACCAGTAGCTATGTTGTGTTTCAGAACTGCACATTCGTTTATAAAATGACCTGGCTGTTTACAGTAATTGCATGTCCCTTTAACGGGAGCTGCAGGATGACTGGCTTGATTCGGACCCCTCTTCTGACTGTCTTGCGGAACAGACTGTGCAACTAGTACTTTCATTTTCGTATCTTTCATACGTCTCCTTTCGTGTTCCTGCTCTTCCCTGATTCTGTTCTGGTGGTACTGGAGCATCTGGAGCATCTGTGACGGAGTATTAGCTTGCCAGGTACTTTCGACTTTCAGTACTCGATTTTTAACTTGTGGACTTGAATTCTCGACTAGTTTGGTAACAAAAAGATGGGGATACGACTCACTACTTGTTTTCAGACCACTATTAATAATGAAACATTTCTCAAATCTAGAATAAAAATCACTAGTATCTTCGTCTTGTTTCTGTTTACAGGCTGAGATGGCATCCCAATCTTCCTTTTTCGTGGCTAGTAATCTTGGCAAAACTTGGATTAGTAACTCGGGCAAAGCTTTAGCTTTATCACCTAGACCGGTACCTGGTACTCGTGAATTATCTTCAGTTTCTAATGCTGTCCAATCTATCTTTTTCTCTCCCACCTCCCATTCTTTTTCTTTGAGTTTTTCATATATGCCCGCAGGCAACAGGACTTTTAACATTTTAATGATATCAGGATACGTGTATTCTCCCATACGGAGCATGTCCTTTAATTCACGGTGAAACCCTGCTGGATCTCTATCATGACAGGGAATTAGCTTTTTCATTTCTAAGAGTTCTATTTTCGTGATAGGGGTGTAAACAAATACTCGTTCTAGACCACCACCCTCTTTCTTGACTGGATGTACTTCTCGTAACGGATTCTGTCTGTCTATGTAGAATGGTTTACTTTCTGGGGGTGAGACGTGAACAAAATGTGGATTCAGAAACGTTCGGTATTTGTGGCGCTGTTCTAGAATGACACTAATTAAATCGGTACCTAGACCTTTCCATCTGTATTGGAGTAACTCGTTTAATATATCATGTAGAGGACCTGGATCAGAATGTTGTTCCTCATACAGTGTAATGAGGTGCTGGATCATATATGTGCCCACCAGACGTTGTTCGGCTGGGGGCAGTTTCAGAAAAGTTTGAGCCACTATTTCTTCTGGAAACGTGGTAGAATCAGTAGTCCATCGGACTGCTGATCGGGCTAGTTCTTGTTCATGCATGGTACTAAGCTCACTATACCCTATTCGTGACTTCAGAATGTGATCGGTAACTTGGAATACTTGCTCAAGAGAACACTGTTCCGGTGCTGGAAGAGGAAAAGCTTTCTTGTAATCTAGGCGTGAATGTCGGTCGGAAAGTCTAGTTCTACCTACATACGCTATTCTGTCGGGATTCTCGTTGTCTACCTCTTCCGTAGAAGAGTCATACTCTTTCTCGGTTGCTTGTTTTGCTTCTCGTTTCTCGTGTATAGTTATGATTTCCCTACGAATTTTCTTGTACATACTCTCTATACAACCTTGTGTCTTGTGTTTTCCATCGGCTATATTGTCACTCCACCTAGTCAGGACTTTCAGTTCTTCTTGATCTTTTTCTGGACAATCTTGCTCTCTTATTAAACAGTTAATCAGAAACTTTAAAATCATGAGCTGAGTCTCGACTTTTCTTTGAACCATGGCTTTGTGAATACTTCCTGGATTCTCTCCTGTACGGATAAAACGATATATTCTGTCTAGATGTTCTCCCATGTCGGGCAGGGTGTCCAAATAGCTGGCAACCCGTCTTAAACGTAATGAATATATGACCATGTGATCCTCGCCTGGAACTGGGTCATAACGACATTCAGTAAGACCTCGCATAATATCTACGTATGTAGACACTTTTGGCGTACGCTGTAACGCTAGCTCATGTAGCGTCAGACGTCTTGGTTGAGGCGGGGTACGAGGAGAACCTCCCCCCGCGACTCCTAAACTAGAATCGTCGGGGAATACTGTACGGGCTGGTAGAGTGACTGGCAAAGTGGGTACATGTACTATGGGCTGGGCCGGGGGTGCTGTAACAGGTACTGTAACATTGACTGGACCTACGGGACCAGCGGCTGGAGGAGCAGGAATTACATTATTAACAGGAGCAGGCGGGATAGGATTTGCATATTCTGGGACTGTATCGTCCAAATAGGACGAAAGAAAAATATCAGCTGCGGTCGGTTTATGACGTAGCTTAGTCGGGACCAATGGCGGTGGAAAATTACAGGGTGCTTCCGGGGTTGCTTTTGGCAAGCCCTCAGCAAGAAGAGGATACATGCCTTTAATAAGGGCATTTCTCTGTCTGTCTGACTGTTCTGCTCTAACTCGTTCACCTTCTTCGATTAATTCCCTTTCTTGGGCTCTTTCTGAGGATTCCCTACTTAATTCTGTTTTTCTGAATTCTTTTTCGGTTCTTTTATGAGATTCTTTGCGCCATAACTCGATGGCATCTTTCTGGGACTGTCTGGCTTTCTTTTTCCATAATGCTTCTTCTACTCGCATGATGCACTCGGCATCCCATGTACCTGATACAGGCCATCTATATTTCTCTTCTAGTTCCTTAGTATAGTCCGCCCATAAGTCTAGATATATTATGGCATCTAAACCATGTTTGTGATACATAAAATGTCCTGGACTGTCCCTAGGAGGGACAGGAACTGCTTCTTCGAGTAACCCTTTTCTGGTCTTTAACTGACGTAATTTCGAGAACAGAGGCATTTCGGTAATGCACTTGGAACACAATTACACAATAATCACAGTAAAAAAATAGCGAACAAAACACTCATACCACGACATAAAAATACATTGATAATAGTTCGAACAGAAATACTACCTGATACACTGAAAACACAATACATGAATTTCTCGAGAACGAAACTTACTAGAATTTCTGAATGCACTGCTAAAACAGTACAGAACATACCAGTCTCATAAAGAGACACGTCAGGACCCGTATCCACCTAGGTGAATACTTCGTAATGGATCTGTGTACCCAAACCCAACGGACCAGGAACAAACTAATGATCCTGTCTAGATACTTCCCCCGCGACGGTACTCACCGGGAAGCAGAAACTGGAAGGCCTCGGACTGGACTGGACTGCTACGACGTCGGACTACGAACTTCGGAAACTTCGGTTACAGGTGGGCCTCCGGATACTTCGGACCTTGCTCTCTCGGCTTGGGCTCTGGTCGGGACGAACCGCATTCCACACCGCTTCGTCTGGATGTCGGACCACAGTCTCCGTTTCCTCCGTGGGCCTGAGGGAGACTTGAAGCAGAAATATCTGCCGGTGCGCAGTAGAGTTCCGTCACGGCTGCAGAGGGTCAGGGGGCCTGCGTAGCATCGCCAGCGCGTGAGGAAGGGGCTCGTCCCTGTTCGGGCGCCATTATGTGGTATATAAATAAATAATACCGGGACTATTTTTGACTATATTAACAATAACAGATAGCTCAATAAATAAGAGGCAGGATCCGATGTGTCCGAGTTGAACAGGTTTTATTCAGGCAAAAGGGAAGGGACTGGAACGGGACAGCCTGAAATAAAATAGGAAGGAAGGAAGGCAGCTGCACCATTTCATCGACAGTGCAGCATATATATAGTAAAACATTACATTACATTACATACAGTAGGCGTAACTTATGACAAACGTAAGATAAGAACACATGGGCGGAAAAAGAAGGCGTGCACAAGGCGTGCACGTGGACATGTGATGAGAAACGTCATAGGAGTGTCATGAATGGGCGGAAACATGGAGGGGGCTACCTGAGAGCAGCTGGGACCTTTAACCTAGTGGTGCGCGCAAACGGGCAATGACGTGTTACCAGGGAGAACTGGGGCTATGACTTCTGCACTAGAAGAGGAGACTAAAGTCTGCGGTGTCAGGACGACATGTACCTATATCATATCTGGTATCTGGTGTTTGGAGTACATGTGGATAGAATCTAAAAGTTATCAGGGCAAAGGCTACTTGACACTAAGGCTGGTGTATGCATTTATTCTACATGTATTGCGTGTGCTATGAATATTCTATGAATATTAATACAGTATTTCTCTTACATGGAGACAGAAAGACTAGACTATAGCTGAAACTGTTGATACGGTTCAGTAGCTTAGGAATGCGGAGAAGGAAAGCTGAACTGATAACTAGAAACATAACATATTCTTGGCAGACAGGCAGGCAGAGCCAGGCCGGGCACCGCGCTGCGAGGCAGGAAGTAAGTGAAGGGTCAGGGATGCAGGTGGGGGCTGTATCGCTCCTCTGAGAGGGTTCAGGAGACTGGAGCTTGAATCTGGTGTCCGGGACCTTTTGAGGCCTAGAAACGGGGACAATTCAATGAATTAACGTGCACACTGTGAAACGTGGCAACATAGGCCTAATACTCGTTGCTTTCACGAGAACTGGAAACTGGCATACTAGAGCTGGACACAACCACAATTGCGTCTTTAATCGATCATAGGGGGATATATGCATATCGATCATGCACATATAACATAGGATGGGGAACACGTAGGCACATATGGCAAGGCAAAATTCACTTTTCCACAGCCTGACTATCAAGAGAGAGACTCACTGAATCGTTTAGCATGGAAATGGGTTATGGACACGGTAAAATATGATGTACAGTCTGTCATGGAAGTCTTCCATCAATGGGAAGCACCGACGCAGAGATATGTCTTTGAACAAATGTGCGTCTTTCTTTGTGAGGATTTGGAAGACAATGCTTTAGAATGCAACCCGCAAGAATTGTGTCATGTGCGGTACAAATTTGGAGAGGGAATGATCGTGGAGAAGTGTGGCTCAGGGGTTAGAGGCGGCAGACCCGGAAGCTGAGATCGATCCTGGACCAGGGTTCAATTCCCCGCCTCGGCGGGTCTTGGGCTAAAAAATCCACGGACTCGATAATTCTCGTTCCGGTGCCTACTCAACTCACGGGTTCACACTCTGCGACTCTGGGCAATAGCTTGCTTAATCTCCACTACGGCCCCTCGCGGCGGGATGCCTGGCTTTCACCTTGTGGATACCCTGCCGGGGTTATCACACAGGGGAATACCAGGACGGGTTCCCTAAGCAAGCGCCTTGACCTCTGGGTGATTAGTGCGCTATATAAATCGAAATACATTTACATTTACATTTAGGTCCAGATGTCGAGAAAGCGGTTGAAATATTGTTATCATATCGGAGTAAGGGGAGCGCTTCTGGGTCACAATCTGAGCATGGTACATCTAGTAGGAAAAAGGCGCAACAGTACCCCATGAGAGAAGTTCCCCCACAATGGAGAGAGGGCAACACAACTGTTGACCCCCCTATCCTGCCACACTTTCAGCGTGTATGGGTACATGTCCCATGGAAACGAGCTGAAGTTCTAGCACTCAAACAGACATTACCTGATCCGCGTAAGAATCCTGCAGGGTATTATAAAGAGTTGTCACAGACTGCTGGATCATGTATAATGAATTTAGCCGATATCGATCTGCTATTTGGGAATGTAGTTCCACAGCCTATATGGGGTAAAATTCGTCATGTAGATCATGATCAGGAATTAGGTGACTCATGGGCTAATATTGCTGCTACAGATGCCCGACAAGTTGGTGGTGCTAAGCCTGAGCCTTTGATAGCAGAACTCCCTGGTAAAATAGTTGATTATATGAAAACGATAATGCCTGCAATACGCGTAAAATGGGATAAGTTGTCTGCATGCAAGCAGAAGAAAGAAGAAACAGTCTCAGATTTCTTCACCAGGTTTGAAGAAACATTTGTCGACCACAGCGGTCAAGATATGACCACGGAGGGTGGTCAACGTTTGTTTGTCGATACGTTCGTGCACAATCTACTTCCAGAGTTGTGTAAAAAGTTAAAGGATTCAGAAAGTTCTTGGGCTGTGTCATCTTCAGCACAGATATTAGCTACTGCACAATATTACGAAAATAGAGACAAGGATGAGAAAGACAGAGCAGAAAAGAAGACTAAGGAATTAAAAACGAAGTTTTTGTTGCAGCAAGCATATCCGCCACGTGGTGGCGGTAGTCAAAATAATAATAATGGTCAGAATAACTATCAGAATAATTTTCAGCACCCTCAACAGTATCATAGGAACTCGCAAAGAGTCGATTACACTCAGCCACGTGTCCCTGTAGGCCCCAACCAGTGTTCATATTGCAAAGAAGAGGGTAATTTCAAGTATAGTTGTCCTATTTTGTTACAGCGTGCAAATGGTGCTTCTAGTGTAAGAGGTTGTGGTGTTCAGCAAGCGCCTAGAGGTAGAGGACGTGCAAACGTCCCCCAGAACACACGTCCCCTTCCACCACAAAATTCTATGAATAGGTTTGATCAGCAGAACAACGCATCTAACAGGACAGCTCAATACTATGTTGATGATTACTATACAGAAGATGAGTATTTGGAGGGTAATGATTGCTAGGACAGCCATAGACAAAGAGAGGGAGTTGTTTCAGTTCCAG
The DNA here is from genome assembly GCF_964261635.1 of Lissotriton helveticus. Taxonomy (NCBI): domain Eukaryota; kingdom Metazoa; phylum Chordata; class Amphibia; order Caudata; family Salamandridae; genus Lissotriton; species Lissotriton helveticus. The sequence goes on from NC_136068.1 coordinate 1,650,933,022, forward strand.
TAGATCAGAGTGGACCATACGTTGAGGTGATTACATCAGGTGTGTCCAAGCCTTTTCTGTTGGATACTGGTGCTACAAAGAGTTCTATTATGCACTCCAAACTCCCTGGCGCACCTTTGTCTGGCGAAATGAATGTTTCTGTAGGTTTTTCTGGTGCCCCAGTTAGAAATCCGATTTCTGACCCTTTGTCTCTTTCTGTTGGTCCTTGCGAATTCGAAGCACCCCTCATTCTGACAACAGGTTGTGGTGAGAACTTGCTGGGATTGGATTTGTTAAAAAGATTGTATGCGACTTTGTACTGTTCTCCTTCAGGAGTACAACTTACTCTAGGTAGAAAAGTGGTTTCTCCCATGTATTTGTCGAGGGATAAGCTTCCAGCAGAATTGTTGTTTTTTCCAGATATTCTTTGGGCCACCGGTCCTAATGACGTGGGTCTTTTAGAAATTCCACCATATGTTGTAACATTGAAAGCCAATGTTCAAATGCCACGAATTCCACAATATAGGATATCTAATGAGGGTGAAACAGCTTTGCTAGCGATTGTTTACGAATTGATTGAAAAGGATGTGATTGAAGAAACACGAGGCAACGTTTGCAATAGTCCTGTTCTGCCTGTTTTAAAACGAACTGATCCCTCTCAGCCACCTGTGAACAGATTTGTGATTGATCTCAGAGAAGTGAATAAAATAGTTGTGCCACAATTTCCAGTTGTCCCCGACATTACCACATTATTGACTATGATCCCAGAATCTGCCTCTTGGTTTTCGGTGATTGACCTGAAGAAATGCTTTCTTCAGCATCCCGATTGCTGAGGAGAGCAGGGATATTTTTTCCTTCAGTTTAGGAGGTCGCAGCTTCCGCTTTAAACGCGCTCCTCAGGGCTACTGTGAAAGTCCATCAATATACAGTCAAGCTCTAAAAACACAGCTTGATACGATTATTCTACCTGAAGGTGCTGCCCTTGTGCAGTATGTGGATGATTTGCTCATTGCTGCAGATACTGAGGAAATCTGTAAAAAGGCAACGCTGTCATTATTGCGCCATCTGTGTGATTTACATCATAAGGTGTCACTTTCCAAACTACAATATTGCCGACAAGAAGTGACCTACTTAGGTCACCTCTTATCGAAGGAGGGAAGGAAACTGACCCCAGAAAGAATTCAGGCAATAGCGAAATTGAGTGTGCCAAGAACACAGAGAGAAGTGCGTGCTTTCTTGGGCATTACATCATACTGTAGACAGTGGATTCCAATTTTTTCGTTATTGGCCAAACCTTTGGTGGCATTAACGTGTAAAAATACGCCCAATCCTATTCCTTGGTCTGAAGATTGTCAGGAAAACTTTCTCGAATTGCGCACAGCATTATGTTCGGCTCCTGTGTTAGGTACCCCTGACTACAGTAAACCTTTCACATTATATGTCCACGAGAAAGAGGGCTGTGCATTGTCTGTGTTGACTCAGTTGTTTGGAGATAGGCAGCGTCCATGTGCCTATTTTTGGTCGACTTTGGATCTGGTAGCTAAAGCATTGCTAAGTTGTTTAGGAGCCACAGCAGCAGCAGCTGTTTCTATTCGACAGTCTGCGGGCCTAGTAATGAATAATACACTAGTCGTGATGGTCCCACATGCAGTAGACACTTTGTTAAATAGAACCAAGACACAGCACTTAACTAGTGCTCGATTGTCCAGTTACGAATTGACACTATTAGCGAGTCATGTGCACATAAAAAGGTGCAATACTTTAAACCTAGCCACATTGTTGCCAATTGCAAAGGAATCAGATGTTTCAGAACAGCACAATTGTTTTCTTAGAACAGAGGAAGAGACGAAAGGGAGAGTAGATCTATCCGATACTCCTCTTGCTGAATGTGATGGTACATTATGGGTGGATGGTTCATGCTTCAAGCTCCGGAATGGTGACACGACTGCAGCATATGCTGTCACTACTTTGCATACAATAGTTGAGGCTGCACGTGTCCCACATAATTCAGCTCAAGCAGCAGAATTAATTGAACTTACGAGAGCATGTGTGTTGTCTAAAGGAATGAAAGTGACTGTCTATACCGACAGCCAGTATGCATTTGGAGTGGCTCACAGTTTTGGACGATTGTGGAGAGAACGTGGGTTCCTGACTTCGCATGGAGCTAAGATTCAGCATGGGCAGTTGGTGAATGAGCTTCTTGAATCGCTGACCCTGCCCCTGCAAATGGCGATTGTGAAATGTAGTGCTCACAAGAAGGTGTCTGATGATGTTGGACGTGGAAATGCATTTGCTGATGAGATCGCGAAAGAAACGGCAAAGAATGTAATGAGCCGAATGTATGTTGCAGGCCCTGCAGGATGGACTGGTGATGTTGGAATGTGTGAAGACACGATAGAGAGTGTGAAGTCCATCCAAGCTGAGGCCACAGAGAAAGAGTTGAGCACGTGGAGAGAAAGTATGGGTAGAATGGATATAAATGGTTGTTGGATTGGATTAACAGAGCATCAGAGATGGTTGTTACCCGATGCATATGTGCTTGCAGTGGTTACAATGGCTCATGGGATGGCTCATATCGGCGTAAAAGGGATGTGCGAGTTGTTGGCTCCTGTATGGCAAAATTCAGGAATTCCCAAGTGTGCAGAGAATGTCGTCAAGAATTGCATGGTATGTCTGAAGCACAATCCTGGTAGGGGAACCCCAACTCCAGCTGGTCATTTTGCACCTCCTACGTATCCGTTCGAGGTTTTGCAGCTAGATTTCATCCACATGGAGAGGTGCAACAACTTAAAATACGTACTCGTTGTTGTTTGTGCCTTCTCAAGGTGGGTAGAAGCCTATCCCCTAAAAGACAATACTGCCTTGTCCACAGCGAAAGCCCTTGTGAAAGAGTTCTTCCCGAGATTCGGAATGCCTAGAATGGTCTGGTCTGACAACGGGAGTGAATTCGTGGGTCGTGTGATGAAAAGAGTGTGTGAAGGGCTAGGTATCCGGCAAAAGTTCCACGCTGCAAATCACCCCCAATCAGCTGGATTAGTAGAATGTTACAATGGCACTTTAAAACTCAAACTGGCCAAAATCCAAGCGAGCACAGGTCTTAAATGGCCTGATGCTCTACCCTTAGCACTCCTGTCCACCAGAATGACTGTGCATTCACGAGTGAAACTCAGCCCCTACGAGATCGTTTTTGGCCGGCCTGCCAACATATGGGGAGTGCCTAGACCCACAAAATCTAGTGAGCTTGAACACCCTGTTTCGCTCGATTATCTGTATGAATTGACGGCTAAATTGCGTGTTTTGTATCAACAGGTTGACGACACCCTGCCTCCGGTCTCTGAAACTCCAGACCACACCATTGACCCTGGATCCTGGGTGCTGGTTAGAAATTTTCAACGGACAAAGAACGACCAGCCCAGGTGGACCGGACCGCACCTCGTCATTCTTTCCACAAGGTCAGCCGTTCGGGTGGAGGGGAAGGCCAACTGGGTCCACGGGATCCATTGCAAGAAAATACCTTTCCCTCTGCCTTATGACCAGTGGGTCCAGAAGGGTGTCGCTGACCCAAAACATAAAACCGTGCCAAATGTCACACCTTTCAGTGATGCACACATAGAAGGAACTGACTTTACACGTGAAAACGAAAACATTTTGCACAAGGCTGTGCCGTCATCCAATCGATTGAACACTACAGAGTCTGAAGTTTTGTTCCAGGATCAGACAATACCTGGAAGACAACGATATAATTTGAGACCAAGAAAAACGAACTAATAAAAGCAATTTCTTTTGCAATTCAAGACGAAGATCTATGAACTAATAAATAGATATAATGTTTCCTCCCAAGTACTATTTTTGAAAGTGCAGCTCTTTCATCTAAGAAACTTGCTCATTTTTTGTTTTTCGAACCGCCATCCGGGTTCCGCTGCTAGGGCCGCGGTTGATTAAAGTCTTTGGGGTGCAGCTGACGACGTTAGGTCGGTAGTTCTGGTTGGTCCAAGGGAGTTGCCCTAGACTGACAGAAGCATCCCTTAGCAGAGGCAACCTCCCACCGCGGGCAGCACTTTAGAGAGGATGGAGTTTCCCGATGTGAAGAGACCTGCCAAGCGAACGAACTTTAAGAGCAAATTGTGCAACATGATGACAAAGAAAAGTTTTATAATATTGTGCATTTTTATGCTATTTAGTGTAATGGTATTTCTAATAAGTTATGTTTTATTCTCTTTTCGTGTGACATTTGCACCCACTGCATCACCCACACCTCCTCCTACTGTTTCCTCCCATTCTTTCCACCCCCTTCCTGAACACGAATCAGCTAGGAGATTAGAGTTTATTAATAACTCCTTTGTTCAACTTTTACAACAACACCAACTGGTAATGAACACAACTAACTGTTGGGTTTGTGGCCTTATGTCTCACACTACTGACAAAGGTATCCCTTATCTAGTCCTGCCTTTCAGCCATAATGGTTCTGTGAGGGCATTCAGAACAATGTTCATATACGCACGTGAAGTCCAACCCCTACGTTCTGTAAAAGATAACCTCAAAACTAGCGCCCTAGTCAAAGGCATAGTTGACATGATTAAGGAAGAAATTTCTTATGAAAATACCCCGGAAGATGAGATATTCGCATATATAGGTTGGAACGTGACCGGATATGGAGCTACTTTAAGTGAGAAACAGCAAACTAAAAGATCGTCCCCGATTTGGATTGTACCCCATCAGGGTAACCTATGTCTGCAAGGTATTGGCAGGAATCCCAGGGCTCAGTTAGGGAAGAGCGTCTGTACTGAGACGTATGCTTTTGGATCTCAGACTTCCCCTGCGTTTTTAGCAGCTAAGGGTACCTATTTCATCTGCCACGATAGAGCCTATACATGGCTGCCCCCTGACTTTTCGGGCTCATGTTTTGTTTCCTTCTTGTTGCCTCCCACCTACACAGCAGCGGCAGATTACCACAAGACAAGGGTAGTTAAAGGTGTCTTGAGTAAAGAAGACACTGCAGGTCAAGAATTTGGGGACTTTGCAAAGGGTTTTCTGCCGTTCTGGGGATCCATGGCTAACAGCAGGAACATAAGGCAATTGACAAGGGTGGTTGAATCCACCGTGATTGAAACTGCTGGTGCCCTTGGAAACCTGACTGCTGAGCTCAAGTCGGATCGTCTTATGACCCTTCAGAACAGGGTCGCATTAGATGTCATACTTGCAGACCGAGGTGGGGTATGCAGATTGATCCAATCAAGTTGCTGTATTTTCATCCCAGATAACGCTACAACAGTGTACCAGGCCATCTCCAAACTACATAAGATTTCCGAATCTATTCATGTGGATAAAGGAGATTGGTCGTTAATGGGATGGTGCTGGGAACTGATATCTGCCTGGGGATGGAAAATTCTAATGGTCATTGGGATGGTCTTAGCCATTCTTTTCCTGTTCTGTCTGTGCATACAGTGTGCTCCTGCAATATATGGCCTCTGTGTTACATCATGTGTAAGGAAGCCTGTATCAAGAGATGAACTAAGTACTAGAATGATGTTACAGCAACATCTCAATGACTTTAGGAATATAGATCTGGACTCAGATTAGCATGAGGATAGATTAATTGCCTATGTAAGGGCAAAAGGAGGGTTTGTGGTTCTGAAAATTCTGGACTCATGTGATCATTCTGGACTCGAGAATTAAAACTCTCCGAAACATGACGAATTTGGTATCAAAAGACCGAGAATGACGAACACACCATGTATAAATATTTTCAGCCTAATCGAGCAACGATTTCACCTCGAAATCGTCATTTACGTTCTGAACCCTTGACTTCCATTTATGTGTTGCCCTTTACATAGGCCTTAATCCAGCTGAATTCAATTCCACAAGGACACATACTCCTTAATCGACTTTCCTATGACCTATGCAAGTTAGAACCATTGCCCCAGGCCGAACTCGTTAGGTCAGTTCCCTCCCAGTGGCCGAACAAGATAGCATCAAGGTTCAACAAACCATAAAACCATTTCAGCGCACACACCTGCCGTATCTTGCTCATCTGTCTTTTACTCTTCTGGCTTCACTTACTATATGGTGGGGAGGTGCCCGTTTTTATTGGGGGTCCACCGATATCTGATGAAATGTCGGGCCTTGCCGGGTGATTTGTTGTGGGCAGCACGACGTGAAATATGTACATGTCATCATGACTCTGCTTTTCCTTTGTAACGAGAAATGTTAATAAGTATACTGCAAATTAGAAGAATGTTTGCCTGAAGCTGAATATTCTGTATAAAGAGAGAAGCCTGACATTGTAAATTGAAGCAGTCTCCTGAGAATATACTTCCCGTGTGTTGTACTTCTAGGACACCTGTTACCTTGGTTGCAGCCAATAAAATCGATCCTTGACTTCACCTAGAAGACTCAGAGTTTCTGTGGTCTGAATCAGGAAGAACCCGAGGTCTCTGGGTGTACCCTGACAATGCTGGGTTACCGGTTCTGTGCCGGTTCTTAAAAACCCAGTACCTCAGTTCTGCGAATCCGAGGGATGGTGACGAGGGCGAGGCTGGTGGAGCGGAGCTGGCGGGTGGGATTGTAGAACGAGAGGCGGTTGTTGAGGTATTCAGGCCTGTGTTGTGGAGCTCTTTGTGTGCGTGAGTGAGCAGCCTGAACGTGATCCTCTTGCAGTGCAGGTTTCTCAGGTGGGCAGATATGTGGCTGTGGCGAGGGATGTTGAGGATGAGTCTAGCGGAGGCATTCTGTATGCGTTGCAGTCGTTTCTGGAGTTTGGCTGTGGTTCCTGCGTACAGGGCGTTTCCGTAGTCCAGTCAGCTGGTGACGAGGGCCTGGGTGACAGTCTTCCTGGTTTCGGTGGGGATCCACCGGAAGATCTTTCGGAGCATGCGCAGGGTGTTGAAGCATGAGGACGAGACTGCCTTGACTTGCTTGGTCATCGTGAGGGAGGAGTCCAGATGAATCCCAGGTTGCATGCGTGGTCCTTGGGTATCGGTGTGGTGCCCAGCGTCGTGGGTCACAAGGAGTCGTCCCAGGCGGAAGGGGATTGTCCCAGGATGAGGACCTCCGTTTTGTCTGAGTTGAGCTTCGACGGCTGAGCTTCATCCAATCTGCAATATCTTTCATTCCGTCCTGGAAGTTGGCTTTGGCGGTGAGGGGGTCTTTGGTGAGGGAGAGTATCAGTTGGGTGTCGTCGGTGTAGGAGATGATGTTGATGTTGTGCTTGCGTGCGATGGCGGTAGGGGCTCATGTAGATGTTGAAGAGGGTAGTGCTGAGTGAGGAGCCCTGTGGTACGCCTCAGATGATCTTGGTGGCCTCGGAGCGGCAGGGTGGGAGGCGGATTTTCTGGGTTCTGTCGGAGAGGAACGATGTGATCCAGTCCAGGGCCTTTCCTTGGATCCCAGTGTTGTAGAGTCGGGTTATTAGGGTGCGGTGGCAGACGGTGTCAAAGGGGGCCGAGAGGTCAAGGAGGATGAGGGCGGCTGTCTCTCCGTTGTCCATTAGGGTCCTGATGTCATCGGTGGCTGCGATGAGGGCTGTCTCGGTGCTGTGGTTGGCTCGGAATCTGGACTGGGATGGGTCGAGCGAGTTGTTTTCTTCGAGGAATGCAGTCAGCTGTGTGTTAACGGTCTTCTCAATGACTTTAGCCGGGAAGGGGAGGAGAGAGATGGGCGGAAGTTCTTGAGGTCTTTGGGGTCCGCTGTTGGTTTCTTCAGTAGGGCGTTGATTTCTGCGTGTTTCCAGCTTTCCGGGAATGTGGCTGACGTGAAGGAGTTATTAATGACGTTCCGGAGGTGGGGTGCGATGATGGTGTCGGCTTTGTTGAAGATATGATGAGGGCATGGGTCGGAGGGGGAGCCGGAGTGGATGCTGTTCATGTCGCGGGTGGTGTCTTCGGTGCTGATGGGGGTCCATGCGTTGAGGCAGGAGGTGGGGGTCGTTGGTATGGTGGTTGGAGGTGGGGTCTGGGGTCCGAAGCTGTCGTGTATGTCTGTGATCTTGCGGTGGAAGAAAGTGGCGAGGGAGTTGCAGATGTCTTGTGATGGTGAGATGTCGTTGTTGCCGGCGCTGGGATTTGAGAGCTCTTTGACGATGCTGAAGAGTTCCTTGCTGTTGTGGGCGTTGTTGTCCAGCCGCTCTTTGAACGATGTCCTTTTGGTGGTGTGGATAATCTGGTGGTATTCGCTGGTGGCGTTCTTGAGAGTAGTCATGTTTTCTTGTGTCCACTTGTGAATCGTGAACGATGCTGAGGTTTTTGGCTTGGTCTGAGGGGTTAGTGGGGCTTCTGAGGGCTGTGGGACACCAGTTGTTGTCCGATGCTGAAGGGGTAGTTTCAAAGACGAGGACATCTGTCTTCTCGGTGTTGAGTTTTAGGCAGCTGATGGTCATTCAGACGGTGACTTCTTGCATTCCTCTCTGGAAGATAAGTTTTGTGGTGGTGGGGTCTCTGATGAGGGAGAGGATGAGCTGGTTGTGGTCGGAGTAGGATATGATGTAAAGGCCGTGTTGTCGGACGATGGCTGCAAGGGGGCCCATGTAGTGGTTGAAGAGGGTTGGTCTCAGTGATGACCCTGTCGAACTCCGCTGGTTGTTTCCGTGGGGGTGGAGAGGAAGGGTGTTAGTCTGATCCTTTGGCTTCCTCTGGTGAGGAACAAGCAGATCCAGTCCAGGGCTGTTCCTTGTATACCAGCGTTGTGTAGTCTGGTGACTAGTGTGTGGTGGGAGACGATATTGAAGGGTGCAGACACGTCGAGGAGGATAAGGACTGCGGAGTGGCCATGGTCCAAGAAGGTGCAGATGTCATCAGTGACGGCAAGTAGGGTGGTCTCGGTGCTGTGGTTGCTTTGGAATCAAGATTATGACGGGTTGAGGATGGCGTGCTCTTCAATGAATCATGTCAGTTTCCTGTTGACTGCATTCTCTGCTACTTTGGCTGCGAAGGGGACAAGCGAGATGGGCCGGTAGTTTTTGAGGTCGGTGGGGTCGGCCACGGGCTTCTTGAGCAGGGGCCTGACTTCTGCGTTACATTGGGTAGCTAATCCAGTGTTAAATCGTATTAAATACAAATTGGAGGTAGATCAAACCAGCATGAGTGGTTTTAAACCAAAATATTTTTACCCCAAATGACCATAGAAGCCAAAGATGTTGGCCGTAGTCTGGAGGTGGGAGACGACTGTTTGAGGTGAGCCCACCTTCAACAACCAGTCGTTGAGATAGGGGAAGACTGAAACCCCTGATCTGCGCAGATCAGCTGCAACCACCGCCATCACTTTCGTGAACACCCGAGTGGAGCTTGTAAGGCCAAAGGGGAGCACAGTCAACTGAAAATGCTCCTGCCCTACCATGAATTGTAGGTAACGCCGGTGGGCCGGCAGGACGGGGATGTGAAAATAGGTGTCCTGCAGGTCCAACGATACCAACCAGTCTTGCAGGTCGAGAGCAGACAAGACCTGAGCAAGTGTGAGCATCTTGAACTTTTCCTTCTGGAAGAAGCGATTGACATTCCGAAGGTCCAAGATAGGACGCAGCCCTTTGTCCTTCTTTGGAACCAAGAAGTAGTGGAAGTAACAACTACGACCTGCTTCTGGCGTCGGAACGCGCTTGATGGCCCCCTTGGCCAAGAGGGCCGTAACGTCCTGCTGGAGAAGTGTCAGGTGATCCCCTGACATGTGTTGGTACTGTGGTGGCATGGCTGGAGGGGTAGACACGAAGGGGAGGGAGTAGCCCCTTCGGACCAGTTGCAGAACCCACCTGTCTGATTTGATAGTGTACCAGTGGTGGAGGTCATGGCGAATCCTGTCACCCACTGGTGTCTGCTGGGCCTGATACACCGGACTAGGAAGGTTTGGAGGCAGCGGCTGCAGGGGGGGTGGTGGACTGACCCGCACGCTGGCACTGTCACCCGCCTCTGCTGATAAAAAAAACAACAAAAAAACAAAGGTCATGATGGACGGAGCGTTGACAATACAAACACTCACCCCCAGTCAACTGATCTGGGTTTAATCCATCACCGTTCTTTAGCTCACTCCGCCACCCCAGTTCAGACATGGCCATATGCAAATCAGTCTGACTCTGTGCCTCTTGGGAACAGTCCAGCCCGAACTGCCAAGCCATGTCTTCCCTGGACCGGAATCAAGCTTCCCAGTACCGGTTTCTGGCATTACAGCCATCTTCAGCCGGGCTTGCTTGACTCCAGTGGCAAAGTGAGCAAGGGACTCACGTCTGAGCATACCCTGCCAACTTAGGGCGAACAAAGAAAAACCAAAGGTGATGATGGACGGAGCGTTGACAATACAAACACTCACCCCAGTCAACTGATCTGGGTTTAATCCATCACCGTTCTTTAGCTCACTCCGCCACCCCAGTTCAGACATGGCCATATGCAAATCAGTCTGACCCTGTGCCTCTTGGGAACAGTCCAGCCCGAACTGCCAAGCCATGTCTTTCCTGCACCGGAATCAAGCTTCCCAGGACTGGTTTCTGGCATTACAGCCGTCTTCAGCCGGGCTTGCTTGACTCCAGTGGCAAAGTGAGCAAGGGACTCACGTCTGAGCATACCCTGCCAACTTAGGGCGAACAAAGAAAAACCAAAGGTGATGATGGATGGAGCGTTGACAATACAAACACTCACCCCCAGTCAACTGATCTGGGTTTAATCCATCACCGTTCTTTAGCTCACTCCGCCAGCCCAGTTCAGACATGGCCATATGCAAATCAGTCTGACCCTGTGCCTCTTGGGAATAGTCCAGCCCGAACTGCCAAGCCATGTCTTCCCTGGACCGGAATCAAGCTTCCCAGGACCGGTTTCTGATATTACAGCTGTCTTCAGCCGGGCTTGCTTGACTCCAGTGGCAAAGTGAGCAAGGGACTCACGTCTGAGCATACCCTGCCAACTTAGGGCGAACAAAGAAAAACCAAACGTGATGATGGACGGAGCGTTGACAATACAAACACTCACCCCCAGTCAACTGATCTTGGTTTAATCCATCACCATTCTTTAGCTCACTCCGCCACCCCAGTTCAGACATGGCCATATGCAAATCAGTCTGACCCTGTGCCTCTTGGGAACAGTCCAGCCCGAACTGCCAAGCCATGTCTTCCCTGGACTGGAATCAAGCTTCCCAGGACCAGTTTCTGGCATTACAGCCGTCTTCAGCCAGGCTTGCTTGACTCCAGTGGCAAAGTGAGCACGTCTGAGCATATCTTGCCGCCTCTGCTGATCCCACATCTGTGGCTGCGCTGAGACTGTTGCTGCGCAGGCCTGTTGCTTTGAAACAAATGTGCTTGGCGCCCCTTCAATGGCCACCAAAGGAGCGAAAAGCAGAAGCGAAAGGAGTGCGTGTGACTGAAAGGCCTACGGACTTGGCCGTAGCCCGCAAGTCCTTAAAACGTTCCAACGCGCAGTCTGCTTTATCGCCGAACAGGCGAGTGCCACCAAAGGGCATGTCCATTAAGGTGTTCTGGACATCCTCAGAAAAGCCAGTAGTCCTCAGCCAGGCGTGATGGCGTAGCGCCACTGTTGTCGAAATCGCCCTGCTCAGCGAATCAGCAATGTCAATACCACAACCGAAGGTGAACTTAGCTGCGTCTCTCCCCTTAGCAATAGCTTGGGAAAGAATTTTCCAAGCCTCCACTGGACACTGAGGCAGCACTTGCGCAAACGTATCCCACACAGAATGGCAGTAACGGCCCAAGAGACATGCAATGTTCACAGACCGCAGGCCAGTTCTGGCGAAAGAGAAAATCTTCTTCCCAAATTGCTCCAGTTTCTCAGATTCTCTGTCCAAAGGTGTGGAAGGGAATGGGCTTGGGGACGCCGAGGCTCGGATAACCAAGCTCTTGTGGGTGGGGTGTTGAGAGAGGGAAACTGGGTCACCCATGGCCGGGCGATGGTGTTGGGCCACGTTCTTGTCCACAGGAGCCCCTGTGTTGGGCCTAGACCAGGTGCCCAAAAGAGTGCGTTGTTAAAGGGCAGAAGCGGCTCTGTAGTAGCAGAAGCTTGTCGAAGCACCTCTGTCAGGAGATTAGTGCTGACAGCCACAGTAGGGAGTTCGAGGTGGAGAGCCTCGGCTGCCCTACGCAACACCATAGAATATGATCCACCCCCCTCCATAGCCACGGTAGAAGGAGACAGTCCGGACCATAATCCTGGTCACCTGCATCCCCCGGATCCTCATCCCAGTCAGGATCTAACTTGCGTCCCAAACGGCGTCGGAATCGGCGTCAGTCGACATCCTTCCGGCACCTGTCCCACGCTGGGGAGGGAGCCGGGGACGGCGTCAGGCGGGTCTGCGGCGGGCGCTGGCATCTGTGCCGACGATGCCGATAGAGGTCGTACAGGGACAGCAAGCATGGACGGGGATCCAGACCTGGATCCATGGGGGTCCCTCAGCATCGATGCCGGAGTCGACGACGTCGGAGCCGGCAATAAAGAAGGGCGAGGACCCCCAGCCAGGCGCACGGGGCCCGAAGGCGCACCGGCAGGGCTGGACGATGCAAAGACACGTGCCATGGCTGACAGGAACTCCTGCAGCTGGGCCGGAGTCACAGATGGACCCGGAAAGGGCGGGTAGGCCATCAGCAACTGTGTAGGCTCTGCCCGGAGCGGTGCCACCTGCACCCTTAGCTGCGTCGCGCAACTGGCTAGGGGAAGGCGAAGAGCAACAATGCTTCTTTGCCTTCGTGTGCTTCACCTTACCTGACTCCGAGTGCAAAGACTTCGAATGATGGTGATGGCTCCACGGCCGGTCCCTCAACCTCCCTCGAAACCGGGACCTTGAATGCCGCAGAACTAACTTCGGGACCACTCCCGCAAAGTTTTTGGAGCTATGGCCCGGCAGTGGGGGCACGACTCGGAGTCATGGTTGCGCCCCAGGCAGTAGAGACACTCGGGTTGCGGGTCCGTAACCGACATCGTGTGGGGACAGGCCATGCAGGACTTAAAACTGGGCATCTCTATGCCCCTTTAGTCCCAAAAAACTCAGTCAAAAAATGACTGGAGGTACCGCTCTCTCTGGATCTGCGCTTGCTGGTGCAGAAAAAGAAAGTACTGATGTCAGCATGCGTGGCGCATCTAAGTAGCTCAAGCAACGTCATCTCAGCGAATACGATGCCAGCGACGTACGCAGAGCAGTACTATGACACATACCGACGCACAGGGGTACTGCTGACAAAAGATCTTTGCGGATCCAGTCTGAAGCCTGGGGGCATTCTAAGGTAAGGAAATTATCACTAACGTGTCTCTTTCAGATGCTTCTTTCAGCACTTGTTGGCTCTTTCTGCACTTCTCTTGCCTGTTTATGCACCTCTCTTGCCTCTTTCTGCACCACTGTTGCTTCTGTCCATACTTCTCTTGCCTCTTTCTGCACCCCTCTTGCCTCAATCGGCCCGTTTCTTCTTTCTGAACTTCTCTTTTTTCTTTATGCACCTGTCTTGCTTCTTTCTGCACCCCTCTTGCCTCTTTCTGCATCCTTCCTTCCTCTTTGTGCACCTCTCGTGCCTCTGTCTGCAGTTCTCTTGCCTCTTTCTGCAGTTCTCTTGACTCTGTCGGTACCTCTGTTGGTTCTTTCTTCCCTTCTATTTCCTTTTTCTGCACATCTGTTCGTTATTTTTGCCCTTCTCTTGTTTCTTTCTGCACATCTCTTGCCTCTTTATGTACCGTTGTTGCTTCTTTCTGCACTTCCCTTGCCTCTTTCTACTCCTGTTTCTTCTTTCTGCTCCTGTTTTGCTTCTTTCTGCACCACTCTTGCTCTTTCTGTACCCTTCTTCCCTCTTTGTGCACCTCTCTTGCCTCTTTCTGCACCAGTTTGTTTTTTCTGCACTTTTCTTTTTTTCAGCAACTGTTGCCTGTTTCTACACCTTACTTGTCTCTTTCTGCACCTCTCTTGTCTGTTTTTGCACATCTCTGGACTCTTTCTGCACCTCACCTGCTTCATTCTGCAATTCTCTTGCTTTGTTCTGCACCTCTCTTGCCTCTTTTTTCACTTCTCTTGCCTCCTTCTGTACCTCTCTTTTTCTTCTTTCCTTTCTGCACCTCTCTTGCCTCTGTCTACACCTCATTTGCCTCTGTCTGCATCCCTGTTCCCCCTCTCTGCATGCCTGTTCCATCTCTCTGCACCTCTTGTGCCTGTTTCTGCAACACTCTTGCCTCTTTCTGCAGTTCTCTTGCCTCTTTCTGCACCCCTGTTGCTTCCTTCATTTCTCTTGCCTCTTTCTGCACCATTCTTCCCTCTTTGTGCACCTATCTTCCCTCATTGTCCACCCTTATTTTCTCTTTGTGGACCTGTTGGTTCTTTTTTATCCATCTTGCCTCGTTCTGCAGTTCTCTTGCCTCTTTCGGCACCTCCGTTGCTTCTTTCTGTACCTCTCTTGCCTCTGTCTGCATCCCTCTTTCTGCACCTCTCTTGGCTCTTTCTGCAGTTCCCTTGCCTCTTTCTGCACCTCTGTTGCTTCTTTCTGTACTTCTCCTGCCTCTTTCTGCACCTCTCTTCTCTTTGGCACTTTCTTTTAAATGCCGTAAGTTTGTGTGAGTACCACTTTCTTTGTTGAGGTTTGTTTATCACCTTTAATGGTAGCTTTGGTGCAAGTACATCTAGGATGTTAATGATTTCTTTTTCAAGATTTGTTGTATCCCCATTAGCCTGGAGCATACTTACGATCTCTAAGGGCCAGATGTAGGTAATTCTATTTTACTGACTCATAAATACCGAATTTTACCGATTCGGTATTTATGAATCGGTAAAATAGAAGGAGGGTGATTTAGGTAAATTCGGTAATTGAATTACCGAATCTGTAAAAATCGGTATTTACCGAATCGGTAAATACCGATTCGGTAATGCCCATTGATTCCTATGGGCATTGAAGTCCATAGGAATCAATGGGCATTACCGAATCAGTATTTACCGATTCGGTAAATACCGATTCAAGCAAGGGTGCAGGGGATGTCACTTTGACACCCTCTAGCACCCCAAATACAGGCATATGTGCCATGTGGCACACAGAAATGCCCTAAGGGCATGTCTGTCTGTCACATGGCATAGGTGTGCATGCACACATGTGCCTGCACACCTGGATTCGGTATTTTACCACCCAATTGGATTGGGTGGTAAAATACCGAATCTGAAAGGCCCTTGGGACTCAGAAGAGTCCCACCTACATCGCGAAGTTACTGAATCAGTAAAAATACCGATTCTGTATTTTACCGATTCGGTAAATTTACCGATTCGGTAAATTTACCGAATCGGTAAAATTGGCCCCCTACATCCCAAATACCCATTTACCGGTCGGTAAATGGCCACCTACATCTGGCCCATTGTCCTTGGGACAAAAGTGGGACCAGAAGGAATCCTCTGTGACTAACCTCCATGCTCATTTTGTCCCCTTAAGTCCCTCATGGGCTTACTAGGATTCGCCGGGAGCGTGATTGCGAAGGATATAAGTGAGTGATCTATCGAGGATAGGGGTTTAATGTCCTGGATATTGATTGAGTCAAATTTGTAAAAAGCATATCCAAAGTATGCCCTGCAATATGCGTGGGCCCTTTGACCCACTGTTTTAGCTGGTGTAGGGCTGTAGAATTGTTGGTTTTCTCAAAATGAATGTTAAAATCCCCCATGACCAGATAATGACTATATTTCAGGCAGGGTGGGAATAGTTGAGTTGGTGCTGAGTTCAGATTGATGCCCCGGGGGATTGTAAATTACAGCTCCTCCGAGCAATATGTGACTATTTCTGGCTTGAAATGCTAGGACCTCATGCTTACCTGTGTCACTGCGACCTGGAGGCAGGGTAGGTAGTCTTTAAAGAGAATGGCCAGCCCCTCTCCCTTACGTCCCTGCCTGTCTTGTTTTATGATTTTGTAATCTGAGGGTAGGGCTGTGGAAATATCAGGAGCATTACTTTCATTCAGCCATGTTTCCGCTATGAAAACTAGATCTGGGCGCATTTCGTTTATGGTGTCCCAGATATTGAGGGAGTGTTTGGGTACAGAGCGGGCATCTAAGTAAATGCATCTTAGTTTATAATGGTTATCCTTTTCTCTAGATGGCTGCTCCGACTGTGTGCAGCTGCCCCATTTACAATTTAGGAATTTGAAGGGGCCTTCTGTATGCCCTGGGTGAGCTTTGATACAGAGAGTTTCACCACTTACAACCTGTCTTGCAAGTTCTAAGAGTAAACCTGAGTGGGGGCTGTATCCGGAGAAACAGGGGTCCTAGACCCTGGGCCCGGCTAGGTGCAGATGGGCTTGCCATAGGCGCGCCTTTAGCGCGCAAGTGGCACGCCCGCTGCATGCATCACTGCGCGGGGCGCTGGCACATCGGTGTAATATAGAGTGAAGTGCCTCTACACTCTCCCCAACCGAAAGTGGTTCGTGGCCATGCCCTCCACACAAACAACACTTCAGCCGCGATGGACCGGGGCAGGCAATCAGAGGGTAAGTGTAAAATTACAAGTATGTTAAAAACTGAGTTTTAAAAGTGCCCGTTCAGCCTCCCATATAGAAACTTCACCTAGTAGCTTAAACGAAATGGGCTAAAAATGGGTTTAAAATATAGAAAGGAAATATCTATATTGGCAGAGCTAAGACAAGCAGCATATTTTTACCTTCATGAGCACACCGGCAGTCTCACCAGAGTCACGCTGCTTGTCCACCTCTGTTGCCTCTTTCTGCACTTCTCTTCCTTCTTTCTGTAGCTCTTTTGCTTCTTTCTGCACTTCTCTTGCCTCATACGGTACCTTTCTTCCCTCTTTGTGTACCTCTTTTGCCACTTTCTGCACCTCTCTTGCTTCTTTCTGTACTTATCGTGCTTCTTTCTGGACTCCTCTTGCCTCTTTCTGCACCTCTGTTGCTTCTTTCTGCAATTCTCTTGCTTTAATTCTGCATCACTCTTCACCTCTTTGTGTACCTCTCTTGCCTCTTTCTGTAGTTCTTACCTCTTTTGCTTCTTTCTGCACCTCTCATGCCTCTTTCTGCACCCCCTTGCCTCTTTCTGCAGTTCGCATGCCCCTTTCTGCACTTCTCTTGCCTGTCTGCACACCTCTTTCCTCTTTGTGCACCTCTCTTGTCCCTCTCTGTACCTCTCTTGCCTCTTTCTGTAGTTCTCTTACCTCTTTTGCTTCTTTCTGCACCTCTCGTGCCTCTTTCTGTACCCCATTGCCTCTTTCTGCAGTTCTTGTGCCCCTTTCTGCACTTCTCTTGCCTTTTTTTGCACCCTTCTTCCCTCTTTGTCCAACTCTCTTGCCTCTTTTTCCACCTCTCTTGCCACTTTCTGTACTTCTCCTGCCTCTTTGTGCGCTTTATTGCCTCTTTCTACACCTCTCTTACTGGTTTCTGCAGCCCTCGTGCCTCTTTCTGTACCTCTTTAGCTTCTTTCTGCAGTTCTCTTGCCTCTTTCCACACCTTTTGCTTCTTTCTGCACTTCTCCTGCCTCTTTCTGCACCCTTCTTCATTCTTTGTCCACCTCTCTTTTATCTTTCTGCACTTCTCTAGCTTCTTTCTGCACTTCTCTTGCCTCTTTCTGCACCCCTCTTGATTTTTTCTGCACCCTTCTTCCCTCTTTATCCACCTCTTGCCTCTTTCTGCATCTGTTGGTTCTTTTTGCACTTCTCTTGCCTCTTTTCGTACCTCTCTTGCTTCTTTCTGCACTTTCTCTTGCTGTGTTCTGCACGTCTCTTGCCTCTTTCTGTACCATTCTTCCCTCTATGTGCACCTCTCGCCTCTTTCTGCAAGTCTCTTAACTTTTCTGTACATCTTTTGCTTCTTTCTGTACTTCTCTTGCCTCCTTCTGCAACCCTCTTGCTTCTTTCTGAACTTTTCTTGTCTCTGTCTGCACCTCTGTTGGTTCTTTCTGCCCTTCTTTTTACATTTTCTGCACCTCTGTTGGTTATTTTTGCACTTTTCTTGCTTTCTTCTGCACACCTCCTGACTCTTTCTGCACCTCTGTTGCTTCTTTCAGTATTTCTGTTGCCTCTTTCTGCACCCCTCTTGCCTCTTTGTGCACCCTTCTTCCCTCTTTGTGCAACTCTCTTGCCTCTTTCTGGACCAATGTTTGTTCTTTCTGCACTTTTCTTTCTTTTTTACGCACCTGTTGCCTGTTTCTACACCTCAATTACCTGTTTCTGCACCTCTCTTGTCTCTTTCTGTACTTCTCTTGACTCTTTCTGCACCTCACCTGCCTCATTCTGTAATTCTCTTGCTTTGTTCTTCCCTCTTTGTCCACCTTTCTTGCCTCTTTCTGCACCCTTCTTCCCTCTTTGTCCACCTCTCCTGCCTCTTTCTGCACTTCTCTTGCCTTTTTCTGCACCTCTATTGGTTCTTTCTCCAATTCTCTTGTTTCTTTCTGCACCTCTCTTGCTTCTTTATGCACCACTCGCTTTCCTCTTTTTGTACTTCTCTTGCCTCTTTCTGTACCTCTTTCTTCTTTCCTTTCTGTATTTCTCTTGCTGTTTCTGCACCTCTCCTGCGTGTCTGCACCTCACGGGCCTCTGTATACATCACAGTTCTCTTTCTCTGCACCACTTGTGCATGTTTCTGCAACACTCTTGTCTCTTTCTGCAGTTCTCTTGCCTCTTTCTGCACCCCTGCTGCTTCTTACTGCACCCCTCTTGCCTCTTTCTGCACCTCTGTTGCTTCTTTCATTGCTCTTGCCTCTTTCTGCACCATTCTTCCCTATTTGTGCACCTCTCTTCCCTCTTTGTCCACCCTTCTTCTCTCTTTGTGCACCTGTTGGTTCTTTTTTTATCCATATTGCCTCTTTCTGTACCCCTGTTCCCTCTTTCTGCATCTCTTTTGCCTGTTTCTGCAACTCTCTTGCCTCTTTCTGTAGTTCTCGTGCCTCTCTCTACACCTATGTTGCTTCTTTCGGCACCTCCGTTGGTTCTTTCTGCACTTCTCTTTCCTTTTTCAGCACCTCTTGCTTCTTTCTGCAACTCTCTTGCCTCTTTCTGCACCTCTCTTGGTCCTTTCTGCACCCCTGTTGCTTCTTTCTGTACTTCTCCTGCCTCTTTTTGCACCCCTCTTGCCTCTTTCTGCACCTCACTTGCCTCTTTCTGAACCTCTCTTTTCTGTTTCTGTACCTTACTTGCATCTTTCTGCATTTCTCCTGCTTTTATATGCAACTCGCTTGTCTCTTCCTTTACTTCTCTTGCTACACCTGTTGCTTTTCTCTGCTTTTCGCTTCTGTTGCCTCTTTCTTGACTTCTGTTGCCTCTTTCTGTACCTCGTACCTGTTTCTGCACATCTCTTGCCTATTTCTCCTCCTCACTTGCTTCTTTCTGCACCCCTCTTGCTTCTTTCTGTATCCCACTTTCTTCTTTCTGCACCCCTCTTACCTTTTTCTGTACCCTAATCTTTTTCTGTACATCTCTTGCCTTTCTGCACCTCTCCTGCCTGTTTCTACACCACTCATGCCTCTTTCTGCACCTCTTTTTCCCCTTTCTGCAACCTTCTTCCCTCTTTGTCCACCTCTCATGCCACTTTCTATACTTCTCTTACTTCTTTCTGTACTTCTCTTGCTTCTTGCTGGACTTCTCTTGCCTCTTAAGGTACCTTTCTTCCCTCTTTGTGTACCTCTCTTGCTTTTGTAAGTACTTATCATGCTTCTTTCTGCACTCCTCTTACTTTAATTCTGCACCTCTCATACCTCTTTCTGCACCGGTTGGTTCTTTCTGCACTTCTCCTGCCTCTTTCTGCACCCGTCTTGCTTCTTTCTGCAGTTATCGTGCTTCTCTCTGCACTTCTCTTGCATCTGTCTGCACCATTCTTCCCTCTTTGTGCACCTCTCTTGTCACTCTCTGCGCCGCTCTTGCCTCTTTCTGCAGTTCTCTTACCTCTTTTGCTTCTTTCTGCACCTCTTGTGCCTCTTTCCGCACTCATTGCCTCTTTCAGCAGTTCTTGTGCCCCTTTATGCACTTCTCTTGCCTCTGCCTGCACGCCTTTTTCTGCACCCTTCTTCCCTCTTTCTGCACTTCTCTTGCCTCTTTCTGCACCTCTGTTGGTTCTTTTTCCACTTCTTTTGTTTCTTCCTGCAACTCTCTTGCTTCTTTCTGCACCCTTCTTTGCTTTTTGTGCACCTCTCTTGCCTCTTTCTGCGCCTCTCTTGCATCTTTCTGCACCCTTCTTGCCTCTTTCTGCACCTGTTGCTTTTTTCAGCACTTCTCTTGCCTCTGTCTGCACCATTCTTCCATTTCTGCATCCCTCTTGCCTCTTCCTGCCCCTCTGTTGTTTCTTTTTGAACCTCACTTGCCTCTTTCTGTATCCTTCTTCCCTCTTTCCCCACCTCTTACCTCTGTCTGCACTTCTCTTGCCCCTTTCTATACCCCTTTTGCCTCTTTCTGTACCTCGCCTGCCTCAGTTTCAGTTTGGAAAGCTTTATTTGGTTTGCATGACAACCATAAAAGCAACAGTAGATAAAAAAAAATACATGATATTATGATACATTGTAAACATTTCCCCCCCAGGATAAAGTGTCTTGTGCTTTGTCAAGAAATCATAATAACTACTAATTATAATAGTTATGGTATTATTGATGTCCTTAGTGTTCTACGTTTCAGTATATACAAAGCAACCCGAAAACAAATATCTGTATAGTCGAGGGCACATATTAAGTTCATTGCGTCCACTCTTGTACGAACATTACATTTTAAAAGGATGGGCTATAGATAATATGTCCTTAAGAATATATAAAATTTACAAAAAAGTAAAAAATTGCAACAAATCTGGCTAGAGGTGTTATCACATGGGCATAACATAGTAGATCTCTCTCCCGTTACAGGGAAGGATACTAAGTGATGAACGATCCCCAACCTCAGTCGTGTTAAAACAAAACGATGTGAGGGTCTAGATACATCGGACAAATAAGCCTGAAAACCACTTTTGAGTTCAAGTTGCCTATAAAACACGACAGTTTTTTGGGTCCTAGATAGTTTCAGTCGCTCTTTCTTTTTGTATAACAAGAAGGAATCCTTAATTTCCTTCTTTGTAAAGGGGATTGTGTATTCGGACACCGTTAAAATATTAAAATCAAACAATGTACTATACCAGTGTTTGATATAACTAAGCCATGGGATGCGGGAGGCGTACTCTAATTTAAGACTGTCTTTGATTATTTTCTGGGTGAACTCTGTCTCGCTCTTATACCAGATGGAACGTCACAAAAGTAGTGGCGTAGGGCTGCTAGATCCGATATATAGTTCAGGCCAGTTTCTTGATGGATTAAATCAATAGAGGCCGAAGCAGGGACACACAATAGTCGTTTTAAGAAGCAATTTTAATTTTTTGGAAGTTGGGCTGTAGAAGAATGGGCCCATATACCGGCTCCATACAAAGCTGAGGAGACGCATCTGGCATTATATATGGTTACCATATCTTGTAATCTACGATCCCCTAGTTTACTAGCAAATCAAAAAATACCATTTGTGTTCCTTATCATTTTGTGTCTAATGTTTTCTTGTTCGCATGCCCATTTGCTATTATATTCAAAAGTGACACCAAGGTAACAAAAAGATATAACGACTTCTATTTTGGAACCCTCACGAAAGAATGACCTTAATGTCTTCTTCTTCTTCCCACAGGCCATGGTATAGGTCTTTGATTTATTGATTAAAAGTTTCCTATCCTTAATAAAATTTGTAAATTCTTTAATAAGTCGCTGAAGGCCTAAGGGGGTGCGAGAGATTAAAACAGCGTCGTCAGCGTATAACAAGACAGATACCACTGTATCATCAATTTTTGGTGCATCTGCCGGAATATTATTTAAAATTGTGGCTATTTGATTAATAAAGAGGGAAAATAACAGGGGTGCTAATACGCAGCCCTGCCTTATACCTCTTTTTACTGGAAAAAAGGGGGTTTGCTCGCCTGTGGGCCCATAGCCAGTCAGTCGCCTGAGCTTAATCTGACGACTCAGGATCTCCCGCACCACTGCCTACGCTGCCTAGCGTCTCTTGGCTCCGCCTCTTTCCAAACAGTATCACCTTTTAAAAAAGCAAGTAAACCATCTCGCAACACCTCCTCTGTCAAACTTAGGATCGGTCTACTTAATTGCAGATCCCTTCCTAAGCATGCTGATGACTTATGCCTCCTAATAGCGGACTCTAACTGGGACGCCTTGTGCCTCACGGAGACATGGCTCAATGAGGATAATCTGGCTTCTATCACATTAGCAACCCCGCCAGGCTTTAAACTGAGCTTCTCCAATAGAAAGGAAGGCCGAAGAGGTGGAGGAGTGGCTTTCATCTACAACGAGAAATACACCTTGTTGTCCTCCACTCCTACCACATTCCCAGGCACAGAAGGGCTACACTTTTGCCTTCAAATTACCCCCAACTATCTCTTACAGGCCTAATTATCTACAGACCCCCAGACTGCCCGGCATCATCCCTGAGTGAGCTCATGGACTTCATAGTCCTAAACTCTCTCGCCCACCCGCACTATATAGTAGCGGGTGATTTCAATTTCCACGCCGATAACCCTGACTGTCCACAGGCTACTTACCTCATCTCAACCCTGCAATCGGCCAATCTTACTCAGGCTATTGCAGGCCCCACGCATCGTGCAGGGCATATGCTGGACCTTTTCTTCTCCAATATATTGAACACAACAGCTAATTCTCCGATACCACTGCTGTGGACGGATCACTACCTAACTACCTTATCCATCTCAATTTCCTCCCAGTCTCAGATCACAGGGAAACGCTCCTATATGCGTAGAAACTGGGATAACTTAACAACGGACAATCTGTGCCTGGCACTTCGAGCAAACCCCCTACCCCTTAGCTCGGATGTTAACTCCGATGCTACATCACTGAATTCATGGATTAGCAATGTAGTGGATTCTATCGCTCCGGCCAGAATCGCTACGTCTCGCAGAGAATCGCCCTCTGCTCCATGGTTCTCCCCTGAGCTGATGGCCGAAAAAAGTAAATGCAAAAAGCAGGAGCGCCTTTGGCGAGCAAATTATTGCGAATCAGCCAAAACCAGCTATAAAAAAGCCCTCCATGCCTTACATTTATCCATTAAAAAAGCTAAAAAAATCTTCTTTGCGACCTCAATCCAGCAGGCGGATCAACCGAGTAAAGAAGTCTTTAAGATAGTCAAATCTTTCTTGAAGCCAAGAGCCATCGAGACGGACATTATCCCATCCGCAAGACTCTGTGAAACCATTTCTGATTTTTTTAACACCAAAATATTAAAAGTGTATGATACTTTCACGAACCCCGAGCCGACATCTATGGATGAGTTTAGAGTTTCTGAGTCACCCGCTTCCTCCTTATTTCAATTTCAGCCCATTACCCTCTCTGAGGCATTGATAGAAATAAATAAATGTAAATCTGGGGCACCCAATGATCCATGCCCACCTAAACTCTGGAAACTAATGTCTGACGCAATCGCAATCCCCCTCTTACACATAGGGAACACGTCCATCTCAACAGGCATGTTCCCGGACTGCTGGAAACAGGCCACTCTTCTCCCGCTAAAAAAAACCCCCCAAGGCGCGCCAGATGACCTGAGCAATCTCCGACCCATCTCCCTTTTAGCAGCCCCTGGCAAAATGCTTGAAAAACTGATCCAACGGCAGATTAACTGCTTCATTGAAGAAAGTGATGCCCTACATGAAACTCAATCTGGCTTTAGAGCCGGCTTTAGCACCGAGACAGCCCTCATTGAGGTTGCCGAGTCGATTAGGTGGTCTTTAGATTCAGGGGCATCAGCTATGCTGGTGCTCCTGGATCTATCCGCTGCTTTTGACACGGTAGATCATAGCAGACTGCTGATTCGACTTAGGGACATTGGCCTCGGAGATAAAGCACTTAACTGGTTACACTCCTACCTCACAGAGCGGTCCCTCTCTGAAAGTGGCTCTGGGCCCCTTCTCCTCTGAACCTAAAGACCTCTGGTGTGGTGTTCCACAGGGGTCTGCACTCAGCCCGTTGCTGTTCAATGTCTATTTGGCCCCGCTTTTCACCTTGATTGCTAAATGGGGGGTCAAGGCAATATCATACGCGGATGACACTCAATTGGTCTTCCCCTATACAGACACATCAGAGGCAGCTTTTAGCAAAATCAGGGGCTGTCTTCGAGACGTGGCCAAATGGATGAACACTAATAAACTCAAAATGAATGCGAGCAAAACAGAGGTCTTATTTTTTGGAAATCTCAATCACCCACCACCAGACCTTTGGTGGCCTTTGGAAATGGGCCCTGCCCCATCTCCTGGTACCCATGTAAAAAACCTTGGAGTAAGGTGGGATGAGAACCTGTCCTTCTTGCCGCACATACGACAGCTTACCGCTGGCTGCCTGCACAAACTCAGAAATTTGCGAAAATTCCTGCCCCTGTTACCAGTCGAGTGTCGAAAAACGGTTGTTCATGCAACAATCACATCTCGGCTCGACTATTCCAATGGCCTTTTCCTCGGTCTTCCCAAATATGCGGTGCAACGCCTACAGATCGTGCAGAATGCGGCTGCGAGATTGATAAAACGGGTCCCTTTCAGACAGCATATCTCTCCGCATCTGCACGAGCTGCACTGGCTGCCAGTGGCCAGCAGAATTAAGTTCAAGGTTCTTACCTTGGCTTTTAGAGCACTAAAAGGCTCATGTCCGAATTACCTAAAAATACGACTCCCCCGTTACCTCCAAGAACGAGAGCTCCGCTCTAACTCCCTGCTCAAGCTTATTACTCCGCGTGTGAGGAAAGCTAGACTTGGAGGCAGGTCCTTTTCTGTTGGCACAGCTAAACTTTGGAATACCTTGCCCCCTGCCATCCAATCTGCCACTACAGAAGCTAGCTTTAGGAAGCTCCTAAAAACTTGGCTCTTTATGCAATAATCTTGATCTTCCCTAGGACTATTCGCTCTTGGCTGTAGGACTCCCCAGCGCCGGGACACCTCACCTGAGGTAGCTGTTCGCGCTTTACAAGTATCTGTATTATTATTATTATTATATTAGCGCACACTGCATGTAAGTCTCTCATATACTCGCGCCAGGAAGAATACTATCTCCTCAGGGGCTCCAGATTCAAGCAATACTTTCCATAACAGGGCATGGTCCACCAAATCGAACGCACTACTCAAATCAGCAAAGCACAAAAACAAGTTGCCTTCCTTGGCGACTGTGTACTTGCTGATGAGTAGATCCAAATTTACACATTGTTCTATCGTTCCAATACCTTTCCAGAATCCAAATTGCTCTGGGGTTAATACACTACAATCTGTGGCCCAAGTTTCCAGTCTTTTTAAGAGTACCCTGCTCATCACATTTATAGAAGAGTCCAGTAATGAGATTGGCCGGTAATTACAGGCCTCTGAGCGTGATCCCTTTTTGTGTAATGGGACAATGATTGACTGTGCCCATGTTACAGGAAAATTCCCCAAAGCCGATGCATTAAAAATTATTGTAAGGAGAGGCGCCCACAGATCCATCAGATCCTTATAAAGGTCTATTGGGACGCCTTCCGGTCCCGGTGCTTTTCCCCCTTTGCTATTTATCAAACCCTCCCGCACCTCTTCCACATCGATTAACAGCGGTAGTCTTGGCCACGTGTAATCATTGTCTAAAAATAAATTTAAATTTAACACCAGCCTATCAGGGTTAAAAATATTAGAAAAATGTTGAATCCATTCGGTGCAATTTACGTGGGATGTTAATTTGGGTGCACAGTTCTCCTTTAAAAAGGGGCTGTTAACAGTTTCCCAGAAGAGTTTGCTGTTTTTTGCATCAGCAGCCATATTTAATTTATCCCAGGCTTCAGTTCTCAATTCTTTTTTATGTGTCAGCAAAATTATTTTATAACTTTTTCTAAGTTCCTGGATTAACAGTTGATTATGAGGTTTAGACCCTAGCGCCATTTTAAGTTTATGTAAAGCCTGGGTGCATTTTGAGTCAAACCACCTCGTACCACCCTGTTTATCCACTCTGGGAATTTTAGTCAATACTTTCTTAATTACATTATTTATTTCTGTAAAATTAGTTAATAAAATTCCAGGTGTAACATCCTCCTTTAAGCAACAATCAATAGCATCCCTACATCTGGTAACCACCTCTGCTTGAATCTTTGGCGGGTCCACACCAGCCCACTTTATGCTCATCCCATTGGGCCGGACAGGGGCGATGTCTACAAGTCGGTCCTCAGTATTGAGTGTTTTCCTGCCCCAATCTAATAGTACTATGGAGATACTATTGTGGTCACTAACCACCTGCTCTGTTATCCATAAATCAATAAAACAACTATATTCAGATAATATAATGTGGTCTATATTACTATTTACGTTCCTCCCAGTGAATGTTGGGCATTTAATATGAACTTTAGTCATCGAACAATCTAAGAGCCCAAGGTCAAATTTTGCCATGAATGTGTTTATAGCCATCCCATAATCACAATGTGGGAAATGTAAATTATTGTCATCATTTGTGGAGGGAATCATAAATCCACAGGAATTGGTTAATGCCGTTGAGCAAACATGAATGTTAAAATCACCCGCCCACAGGATAACTACAAGTTTTCTAGAAAGATTTAATACTCTATCTATTTCCTTCTCTAGTGGGCCTAATGGTGATTGTCTTTCCTTATTAAAATTATTGGTGTAGAAATGTATTAAGACCAAGTCCTTGCCATTCGGGAACATTAGTCTCAGGACTTGACTGTAGTTGCCAATTGAGGCATAACTTATGATTTTACACCCCACAAGTTTTGTTGATATGAGCAAGAGTAACCCGCCTTTAGCTCTTCCTGTTTGAGAGGGTACTGCATTTAGACAGAAAGAGGTATAACCTTCCACTACAACCTCTTCGGTACTCCATGTCTCCTGTAGGCAGATAAAATCACTACCATGTCTTATAAAAGACTGCCAGAAAGGGGTATCCAATTTTCTCTTCAAACCTGCGATATTCCAGTTTGTAATGTGTACCCTTCATGTTCTAAGCCCCCAACGGCCTCTTCATCCATATCTAGAATTGGACTTACAATTGACTGTTTTCCCCCATTTAGTGAGCACCCAGTAGGAGTTACTATAAAATGTTCACAGATCATGCTATCCTCATTAATGCCATAATCCCTAGTCCCCGCATTATCATCTATATCGATAGTTGAACTATTTCCTTCCACACAACCTATTTCATAGGGGCCATTTGTGGATGACTGGTCTACCTTGTGTCCCGGAACCCCTTCTGGTACTTTAAGTCAGTCGTTTTCCTCCATCATCGTCAAACATTCAAATCTATTAAACAACGGGATGGGGGTCACATTGGGTGTGCTACTCGTGGGAGGGGTAGGTAATTAATATTTGGGTTGGGGCCCAGCATTCTATGAGCAGGTACTAAAGGATTGGCCCATAAATGTTTATAAAAATACCCCAAAGGTAATAGTGTCATGTTAAACTCTGTACATGATGGTGGGGGGGCGTTAAGTAAAGTTGCGTGCGCCCAGTTTGGTGACCTGAAGCTTATTATTACACAATCCCCATCAAAAGTCTTGGGGGCTGGGCCTATCCAACCCACTCTTTGGGTAAGTAATATGTGTTCAGCACTTAATATGGGGTAGTTACAGTTGTTTGTCATCCAATGAAAGGTTTTGTTTCTAAGTGTTTCTTGCGATTCTGTTTGCCTTTCCCGCAATTTAGGTACATTGCAAAGTATTGTGACATAAGTGCTACATTATGGGGGTAGATTCACCACCCGTGGTATGTCACCACGCTTTGCAATTTCTGGGCGGTAGGAACCCTTCCTCTCTACTGTGTCAGTTTTCCCTGTGGCCTTGACCCCGCATTGAGTGGTTGTCTCTTTCTCCTGGGTTAAAGTATATTTTGCCCCCTGTGGGGTGTCCTTGCTATTACTTGGGGTATTATCCTTGTTAATGTTGTCACCAGCAGACAATGGGCCCTTACTTATGTTTATAGCGCTAATTGTCCCTTTATGTGTTGGGTCTAGTCTTTCCTTTGCCTTCCCACCCTCTTTATTTTTATTTTAAGTGGTCTTTGGCAATGCCCCATTTGGAGTGGGTGCTTGTGGTAGCGGACAAGACTTAATACCGCGTTTATCACTGCACTCTGTAATCGTTGCTATTTGTTCTTCCATTGAACCTATCCTAGTTTCAATGTTTGACATCTTTAGGCAAATAGGTCCTAATAGAGTGGAAAGCAGTGTCTCCATTCACACCCAAAAAACCGGCATTCCCCACCTCTATGTTATCTTCCAGGGGTTGGGCACCTATATTATTTGAGTGGATCATGGCTTTATCACTTCTTTGCCCAGCAGGGTTTTGTATCACCTTCCGATATACGCGCCTAGCTTTACCTCTTTGTTTATTTATAGGTTGTTCATTAGTGGTATGTTTCAATTTGCTCTTTGCTTTTTGCCCCCTAGTTCGTACTGGTGAACTATCGTTGTTTACCCTGTCCATAATTACTGATTCGCTGCATTGTTGGATGTCTGAACCTTCGAAAACTGCCTGATCATTATTCTCGAGTAGTAGGGAATCTTGATCTGACAGGTGTGACTGCATGGTGGGGGTAGATGAGAGCCTGCTACCCATACGGGAGTGTTCAATAATTGCCAGATCTTGTTTTGAACTGTTCCCGTAGTTCGCAACTCCAGGTAGTCCTGCATATGAATCTGCAAGTAAGGATTCAGAGGAGTTGTCCGGGGTCATAGATGTGTTTACTGCTTGGGTAAAAGGGAGAATGCTTGGGGGGAGCGAATAACGTCTCTCGGTGTTCTCTATGGCGGTAGCCACAACCCCTCTTGTTTTTTGCAACATTTTATCTATCGCGGTCAAACTTGAGAGGTTGGTGGTCGTAGCTTTCTGCCTAGTTTGCGACCGTGATATCACTGGATTTTTTTTACCCATTTTACAAGAATTACAATTTGACCTCAACAACACTAGAACAACCAGTACAAGTTGATACCAACGGAGATACAAATAAGATCAGCACACACAGCTCACGTCTATTCCATTACCGCTTAGTCCTGATGTAATGTAATGTTGGTTGGACTGCCAAAGGACGTGGCCCAGCCCGGCCTCCTCTGGCCTCTGATGGCCACAGATGGCCCGCCCTCTGCCCAGGCTCAGCCCGGGTCCGCCCGCGCGCGTCCTGCGACGCGGGAGGAACTGCTGCGTGTTATGCGCCTCTGAGCGGAAGTGGGTGGTGTCAGGCAGGGGACGCCGGGAGATGGAGTCCGTCGCCTCTACCCCTCACTGCGGCCGCTGATGTATTGCGGCAGCGGGGGAGAGCGACGCTGCCCGTGGACTTCCTGCGGGGCGGTGAATCAAGGTGCTGTGTCCCAAAGTAAACGAACAGTTCCCCGCTCCACCGGAGGAACTGCTGCGTGTTATGCGCCTCCGGGCGGAAGTGGGTGGTGTCAGGCAGGGGACGCGGGGAGATGGAGTCCGTCGCCTCTACCCCTCACTGCAGCCGCTGATGTATTGCGGCGGCGGGGGAGAGCGACGCTGCCCGTGGACCTCCTGCGGGGCGGTGAATCAAGGCACTGTGTAAGTGAACAGTTCGCCCGCCTGCCTCATTCTGCACATCTCTTGCATTTCTGCACTCCTCTTGCCTCTTTCTGCACCCTTCTACTCTCTTTGTGCACCTCTCCTGCCCCTTTCTCCAACTCTCTTGCCTCTTTCTGCACTTCTCTTGCCTCTTTCTGCAAATCTGTTGCTTCTTTCAGCACTTCTCTTGCGTCTTTCTGCACCCTTTTCCCTCTTTGTGCAACTCTCCTGCCTCTTTCTGCCCTTCTCCTGCCTCTCTGTGTGCTTTATTGCCTCTTTCTACACCTCTCTTACTGGTTTCTACAGCCCTCATGCCTTTTTCTGTACCTCTTTTGCTTCTATCTGCACTTCTCTTGCCTCTTTCTGCACGTCTCTTGCTTCTTTCTGCAGTTCGCTTGCCTCTTTCTGCACCTGTTGCTTCTTTCTATATTTCTCTTGCCTCTTTCTGCACCCTTCATCCCTCTTTGTGCACCTCTCCTGCCTCTTTCTCCACCTCGTCTCTCTCTCTGTACTTCTCTTGCATCTTTCTGAAAAGCTGTTTCTTTCTGCACCCTTCGTCCCTTTTTGTGCACCTCTCCTGCCTCTTTCTCCATCGCTGCCTCTTTCTGTACTTCTCTTGCATCTTTCTGAAAAGCTGTTTCTTTCTGCACCCTTCGTCCCTTTTTGTGCACCTCTCCTGCCTCTTTCTCCATCGCTGCCTCTTTCTGTACTTCTCCTGTCTCTTTCTGCCCTTTTCTTGCCTCTTTCTGCACCTCTCTTGCTGGTTTCTGCAGTACTCTTGATTTTTTATGTACCCTCCTTCTCTCTTTATCCACATCCCTTGCCTATTTCCGTACCTGTTGGTTCTTTCAGCACCTCTCCTGCCTCTTTCTTCCCTCTTTGTGTACCTCTCTTGCCTCTTCATGCAGTTCCCTTACCTCTTTTGCTTCTTTCTGCACCTCTTGTGTTTCTTTCTGCATCCCATTGCCTCTTTCTGCAGTTCTTGTGCCCTTTTCTGCAGTTCTCGTGCCCCTTTCTCCCCTTCTCTTGCCTCTGTCTGCCCGCTTCTTGCCTCTTTATGCATGCTTCTTCCCTCTTTGTATACCTCTCTTGCCTCTTTCTACACTTCTCTTGCCTCTTTCTGCACACCTCTTGCCTCTTTCTGCACTTCTCTTGCCTCTTTCTGCACACCTCTTGCCTCTTTCTGCACCTCTGTTGGTTCTTTCTGCACTTCTATTGTTTCTTTTTGCACCCCTCTTGCCTCTTTCTGCAACCCTCTTGCCTCTTTCTACACCCTTCTTCAGGTGTTGTGCACCTCTCTTGCTTCTTTATGTACTTATCTTGCATGTTTCAGAACCCTTCTTGCCTCTTTCTGCAATTCTCTTGATTTAATTCTGCACCTCTCTTGTTTCTTTCTGCACCCGTCTTTTGCTTCTTTCCACACGTCTGTTGCTTTTTCAGCACTTCTCTTGCCTCTATCTGCACCATTCTTCCGTTTGTATACCTCTCTTGCCTTTTTCTTCAGTTCTCTTACCTCTTTTGCTTCTTTCTGCACCCCTATTGCCACTTTCTGCACCTCTGTTGCTTAATTTTGAACTTCTTTTGCCTCTTTCTGCATCCCTCATGCCTTTTTCTGCACCTCTGTTGGTTCTTCCTATACTTCTCTTTATGCAAATCTCTTACTTCTTTCTGTACCCCTCTAGCCTCTGTATCCTTCTTCCCTCTTTCCCCAATTCCCTTGCCTCTTTCTGTACCCCTTTTGCCCCTTTCTGCACGTTTCTTGCCTCATTCTGCACCTCTCTTGCCTCATTCAGCACTTCTCTTGCCTCTTTCTTCATCCTTCTTCTCTCTTTGTGCACCTCTCCTGGCTACTTCTGCCCTTCTCTTGCCTCTTTCTGCAAATCTAGTGCTTCTTTCAGAACTTCTCTTGCCTCTTTCTGTACCCTTCTACCCTCTTCGTGCAACTCTCCTACCTCTTTCTCCACCTCTATTGCCTCTTTATGCACTTCTCCTGCCTCTTTGTGCAATTTATTGCCTCTTTCTACACCTCTCTTACTGTTTTCTGCAGTTTTCTTGCCTGTTTCAGTACCTCTTTTGCTTCTTTCTGCACTCCTCTTACCTCTTTGTGCACATTTTGCTTCTTTCTGCACTTCTCTTGCCTCTTTCTGCGCCCTTCTTTCCTCGTTGTGCACCTCTCTAGCCTCTTTTTGCAAACCTGCTTCTTCTTTCTGCACCCTTCTTCTCTTTGTGTGCACCTCTCCTATCTCTTTCTCCTTCTCTGCCTCTTTCTGCACTTTTCTTACCTCTTTCTGCACCTCTCTTGCCGGTTTCTGCAGTACTCTTGCCTCCTTCTGTACCTCTTTTACTACTTTCTGTTCTTCATTCTTTGTCCACCTCGCTTAACTCTTTCTGCACTTCTCTTGCCTCTTTCTGCACTTCTTTTGCCTCTTTCTGCACCCCTCTTGATTTTTTCTGCACCCTTCTTCCCTCTTTAGTCACATCTCTTGCCTCTTTCTGCACCTGTTGGTTCTTTCTGCATTTCTCTTACCTCTTTCTGTACCTTTCTTCCCTCTTTGTGCACCCCTCTTGCTTCTTTCTGCACTTCTCTTGACTCTTTCTGTACCCTTCTTCCCTCTATGTGCACCTCTTGCCTCTTTCTGCAGTTCTCTTACCTCTTTCTGCACCTCTTTTGCTTCATTCTGATCTTCTCTTGCCTCTTTCTGTACCTCTCTTGCCTCTTTCTACAGCACTGTTGCTTCTTTCGGAACTTTTCTTGCCTCTTTCTGCACCCATCTTGCCTCTGTCTGCACCTCTGCTGGTTCTTTCTGTCCTTCTTTTTCCTCTTTCTGCTCCTCTGTTGGTTATTTTTGCACTCCTCTTGCTTCTTTCTGCACCTCTCTTGTGTCTTTCTGCACTTCTCTTGCTTCTTTCTGCACCTGTTAGTTTTCTCCACTTCTCTTGCCTCTTTCTGCACCCTTCTTCCCTCTTTGTCCTCCTCTCCTGCCTCTTTCTGCATTTCTTTTGACTCTTTTTGCACCTCTTTCGCTTCTTTCATCACTTCTCTTGCTTCTTTCTGCATACCTCTTGCCTCTTTCTGCACTTCTTTCCTCTTGCTGTAACCCTCTAGCCTCTTTCTGCACCTCTGTTGGCTCTTTCCTTACTTGTCTTGCTTCTTTCTGCACCTCTCAGTTTTTTTCTGTTTTCCTCTTGCCTCTTTCTGTACCCTTCTTCCCTTTTTGTGCACCTCACTTGTCTCTTTCTGCAGTTCTCCTGCTCTTTTTACACCTCTTTTGCTTCTTTCTGCACTTCTCTTGCTTCTTCCTGCATCCCTCTTGCCTCTTTTTCCACCTGTGTTTCTTCTTTCTGTACTTCTTTTACCTCTTTCTGCACTTCTCTTGTTTTGATTCTGCACCTCTCTTGCCTCTTTCTGCACCTTTTGCCTTTTTGCACCCTTCCTCCCTCTTTGTGCCCCTCTCTGCTACGTTCTGCACCTCTCTTGCCTCTTTCTGCAGTTCACTTGCCTCTTTCTGCACTTCATTTGCATCTTTCTGCACTCCTCTTGCTTCTATATACATCTGTTGCTTCTCTCTGCACCACTCTTGCCTCTTTCTGTACCACCCTTGCCTCTTTCTGCACCTCTCTTGCCTCTTTCTGCACCCTTGTTACTTATTTCTGCACTTCTCATGCCTCTTTCCGCACCCCTCTTGCCTCTTTCTACACCTCTGTTGATTTTTTCTGCACTGCTCTTACTTCTTTCTGTACCTTTTTAGCAAATTTATGGACCCCTCTTGCTTCTTTCTGCACCCTTCTTCCCGTACCCCTCTTGCCTCTGTCTACACCCTTCTTTCTAAGACTCTCTTGCCTCTTTCTGCGCCTTCATTGATTCTTTCTGCACTTTTCTTGCTATTTTCCGCTTCTGTCTTGCTTCTTTCTTCACCCATCGTGCCTCTTTCTGCACCCCTATTTCCTCTTTCTGCACCTCTCTTGCATCTTTCTGTACTTCTCTTGCCTCTTTCTTTGCTCCTCTTGCCTCTTTCTTTGCTCAAATAGGATGTGCAAGCTGTAAAGTTGTACACTTGTGACCGTGGTATATGCCTACTGGTAGATGTATTCTCACATGTGTTATGCATCTGAAGATTGTAGCTTAAAAAGCAGGTAGATTCTCGTATAGGTGGTTAAATGTTCTCAGTTCTGCTCTGTCATTTGGTTGCACAGGCAGACATCTTATGTTAGGTGTTTTTTTTTACACAAATTTACAGAGTATGCTGTTTGAAACACAGGTATTCAAGTATTTGTATGTTTATGTTCATGTAACATGTCCCTAGGTAAAAGTAGAGACATGCATACCTTCACAAACATGGTCAGACTTATAACAGAGAGATGGTTAAGATTGCTCGTTTACATTTGGTAGGCCTAACATTCTGAGCAGTCGATGAATAGGGAAGCTTCAAGAGAAAAGTGGGGTTTAAGACATCTTGGGAGAAGTATAAGTGATTATGCTACTTTGTAGGAGTCTGTGGTAAGGTACAGTCACAGTAGGCCTCTTTCCGAAACTCTGTTGCTTCTTTCTACTCTTTTCTTGCTTCTTTCTGCACATATCTTGCATCTTTCTGCACTTCTTCATCTTCTTTCGGCCCCTTTCTTCTTCTTCTTTCTGTACAAGTCCTACCTATGTAGGCATAATTAGAAATGAGCATTTAAAAAACCTTAGAAATTCACTGGAAAAAAACAGGTCTCAGGGACGTTATAGTTAGAATTAGCATTTAAAAAGCCTTAGAAATTCACAAAAAAAACACAGGTTTCAGGGACGTTATAGGTAGGCTGACCTTTCCCTCATACAAAACCAGAGAAATTCAGCCATTATAGCTTGCGGCTCCGCGATGCACTGCTGATGACGTCACATATTACATCACTCATGACATTGTCAGTGACATCACTTACCACATCTCAAATGACATCACTGATGACATCATCCACTTAATATCTGATGCACCTCCTCACACCCTAATATAACCTTTCATACGCCCACTCTAAAATAGACTACCATTTTCAAAACTATAGACACATCAATACCCACTTACTGATTCATAGGCCTACACACATATGCACTCACTCACCCATACAGTCACTCATACACACAGTAACTCATCAATACAGCCACTGATATATGCACTCTTACACCCATATAAATACTCACAAACCGACACTCACCCATAGTTAATCTCACACCTAGTTAGTCACCCAAAGAATCAATCACACTGCCATTTACTCATCTATACAGTTATACACACACCACATCACTTATTCATACAGATACTAACACATACTTACTTTCTTATACAATCACTAACACAAGCACACACTCACCATATAGCCACTCTCACAATCACTCACTCTCACATAAAGTCACTTATATACTCCAACACTCACATATACTACCTTTCAAATATGTAGTTACTCACATATATACCACTGAGACATCCATTCACTCACTAACACAGCCATATACACACTCGCTCGCCCCATCCATACAGCCCCTCGCAGATGCACTCATGAACCGATACATCCAGTGAATCACCTACTCACACATCCATGCAGGGAGTCACACACCCCCACAGACACTCAGGCACCAATACAGGTACTCATACAACCATCATTAACCCATAGACACTCTTGTAGCTACTCACCAACCCATGCAGCCACTTACACACCAACCGACATAGACATTCACACAGATTAGGCATTCACCCATGCATTAACTAAGACACGTTTAATCACTCACTCATGCACACACACATATATATATATATATATATATATATATACATATATATATATATATATATAAACATTCTTAAACTTTTTAGAAATACTCAGTCACTGGATGTCATCAGTGATGCAATCAGTGATGTAATTTGAGATGTCATCAGTGATGTCACTGATCATATATGAGTGATGTAGTATGTGACATCATCAGCAGTGCATTGCTGGGGAGCGAGTTATAGTAAGCTCAACTAACTATAACGGCTCAATTTCTGTGGTTTTGTATGAGGGAAATTGCAGCCTAACTATTATGTCCCTGAAACCTGGAGTGTTTCAGTGAATATCTAAGGTTTTTTAAATGAAAATGACTAACTATATAATACCTGTGTTTAGCCAAACATGTGTACGTAGTATCTTCAAACATATATATATATATATTCACTGAAAAAACCATAGGTTTCAGCCACGTTATAGTTTAAAATTAGCATTTAAAAAACCTTAGAAATTCACAGAAAAAACCATAGGTTTCACCCGCGTTATAGTTAAAAATTTGCATTTAAAAAACCTTGGAAATTCCTGTGACATTTCATAATTTAATAGAGTTTGTAACATCATTTCGTCTGAAATTTCATTTTCTGGATGATCAATTTCAATAGTCATTTCATGAAACTCGATGTCATCTAATGCTTAAAGAAAATCTTCATCCAATGATTCGTCTAAAAAATCACAGGTGACATCTCCAGCAGCAATACCTTCATCTTCATTTTCACTCCCCTTGAAAGGTATGTTTAGCTCCTCAATCAAACTGTTAATAATTTCAAAAGTAATTTCCTTATTGATCTGTTTTAATGTTTTTATTCCTTGTAGAAAAACATAAACACTTCATTTTATCATTGATCATTTTTCCTACTACATAATACAAAACTAGGTTTAGCAACTATTTTGCCATTTAAAAAAATATTATTCAAAAACTATTCCCAACTACTTTACATGATTATATCAATGACATTGCTTCTATGAAGTTGTAGATTTAAATTTTTCTTATATTTTGAAACCAGCCACTTTTTATCACTATAGAAAAAAACTAGGGAAGTAATAATAAAATGCAGTACTAAAAAAAGTACAAAATATTTATTCACCTTACCAGTTTCAAAGGAGTTGATGTGTTGTAGTTAAATGCAAAGAATACAGGTACACTCTGTATATATATTTTTTAATTTCTTGAAAAATGTTTAAAAGATACAAACCGTCTTTACAAACGTATGTACACCATGAATGTTCTCTTACTTCAGCTCTGTAGAAGTACATCCCATCAATCTTTTTTAACACTTAGTTATACTTACCTTCAAAATAATAAATAAAAAAAAAACATATTATAAATTTAGCATCTGTAGAAGACAAAAAAATACAATTACAATTTATCTTTTACAATACAAAATCATTTGTAAAGCATTTCAGATGCCTTTTTTGCTGTTCTCAGAATATATTGAAATTCAATAGAAAGAGTGAGTTCAATAGTACTCATCACATAACAGCGGGCAAAAAAAAGACAATCAAGAAGATTATCTATAAAAAAAAAAACAACAATCTCAATAACAATCTTAAATATGTTTTTCAAAGACAAATTTCTTACGTAACTATGAGATATGGCAAACAATCTTGAAAAAACAAAACACCATCATTAAATTTGTTCCATTATAAATAGTGTTACTTACAAATGTATGCTGTCAAAATTGACAACAAAAAGTCAATAAGAGATTCACGAGCTTTTCCCCATGGCCAAATAGTATGTGTGAAATTCTTAGTTTAAAAGTTGTTCAATAGAATCTTTGAGCGTCTGCCTCCCAGCATTCTGATCTAAAACCACTGACATCATTTGCACATTCTTCCAGTACTCATTATTCAGTCCAACGCTATTCAACATCTACATGGCCACCCTTACACAAATGGCCCACCAACTGAACACAACATTATCTCCTACATTGACGACACCAAACTCATCCTCTTCCTCACCAAGGAGCCACATACCACCAAAAACAACTTCCACGACACAATTAAGCATGTCACCAAGTGGATAATGAGTACCTCTTTAAACATGAATTCACACAACATGAAGATACTCTTTCTCAAACTCACCCCCTTAGCTTCAGATAACTCCTGCTGATCAACTACACTGTGAACAGTACCAACACCTACTGACCATGTACACAACATATGATTCATATTGAACTCCTCCCTCTACAAGTGTAAACAAGTCTACAACATTTCCTCATACTGCTATAACACCCTCAACATTCTCCACAAAATTTACAAGTACATCCTAAAGAAAACAAGAAGAAACAGACTACACTATGGCAACACACTCTACACATAAATTACAGCCAAACACCTATAACGACTACAATTAATCCAAAGCACCTCCACCTGATTGATCTTCAATGTCGCCATCTACAGCCACATCACCCACGACATGATACACTTTCTCTGCCTCAACAGCAACAAGAGGATTACCTTTAAGCTCCTCACTCTCACTTACAAAATACTGTACAACACCAGACAAATCTACCTTAACAGCAGTAATCCTGAAAGGCCAAATTTTGATCTTAAAATTTTGGCTTTAAAAATATTAAGTACGAATTAGGTTACTCTTTAGGCAAACGTTGCTTAAAAACTAATTGAGTATCATTACAATGTAGCCAACATTTGAGACATTTTAAATAAACAGTGTAATGTCCAGATGTTGTAGAAGGTCCATCATGAAAAATAATTGAAACAGCTACAAAAGTTCTTCCTGATATTGAAACTTGACCAGCTACAACATTTTTAATTAAAGTTTCCAATTTTGTTCCATCAGCTCTGCAACGTTGCATCATTAAAATAACATGCTGTCCATATCTTTGTATAAATAATGTTGAAGACATTTCTAATTTACATTGTCTACACTCCATGTTTTGACTTGCTCCTCTAACTAGATTGTTAAAGGACACTGATTCACAGTTTGGTAAAGTCAAATATACAAATCTTTCACTGTCTATGTTAGTGTTACATATAAAGAAACAATGTTGACACTCATGTTGCCATTTATAAATAGAATAAAAAGATGTTCAATATCTATACCTTCATCTTCCAGTACACCAAGCACAAACATGAAAAATTCCTGACAATCTTGTTGAATATTCTGCGTAAATTGAGTAGAACCAGAACACATATCCAAAACATTTCGAATATCAGAAACACTTTGTATTTTACTTTTATTACTACTACATTTTTCATAAACAGAATACAACAATGAGCACAATCTTTCGTCCCGATTTTCAAAAATTTGCTGTTGCAAACTTTCAAGAAATAAAACAACATTAACTACTACATTAGCATAACAGTTGACACCACAACTATTTTCAAACCGATAACCAACATTCTCTTCAACACTGTCCTTTTTCTTTTTGCTTGCAGGCGCAACTTCATCTTGATTTTTTTCTTTCTCTACAGTTTCACTAAAAATATTCTCAAATCTTCTTTTTCTACCTACCACACGCTTTTCAAATACTGGATATTGACCTAAATTGGGAGCATATTTTCTTCTTAACCTATCATACTCTTTCACACAATTTGCATCTGCACTAACCTTTGTCTCATCTAAATCAATCAAGTACAATCCAGATAAAGTTCTGACTCGAGACAAAGCAACACATGCCATTCCCTCTTTAAACACAGTACTTCCAATATTCACTAAAGCACAATCTACACTTAAACCTTGAGATTTATGAATGGTCATCGCATATGCCAAACAAATAGGAAACTGTTTTCTGCGTACATACAAATGTTTTACAAGCAAGAACCGAGATGAACAACGACTAAATTGTTGTATTTCAGAAATGTCATCAAATTTGATTTTCAAAAATTCAATCCCATCTCTATTTACATAATTAACAAAATCAACAATTTTACCCATTGCTCCATTTACGAAACCTTTTTCCACATTCAAATTACGTCGTAAAATTACCCTACAGTTTACACATGCATATACATTCTTTTCTAAACCAGCAGTTTTACTTATCGATTTCTCTAAAGAATCCAATTTTCTTTTCTACTTTTCAGTCAAAATAATAGTGATTCCTTCATGTTCTATTGTATCAATAGCTTCCAATTTTATAATTTCCTCATTTTCCAACTTTAACATTTCTTCATTGAATATACAACATTCACGTAGTGTTGGCATTAAGCAGATTACAGATTACTTTTCTGCAATTCTCATGTAGATTTTCTCTGGCACTATATTTTCATTTGGAAACAAATTCAAAAGTAATCGTCTCTGTAAAGTTTCTTTGCCATGTTCAGTCATTTTTCCAATTCTTATATCTTGAAGAATAGTTCCATAATCAGCATCATTTGCCTGTCGCATATTTGTAATAAGCTCCTTATACTCAAAATATGACCAAATGTTTACATTTCCAATGCTCCCCAAAGACTTTCTGGTATCTTCATGCGACAGTGTTTTAAACACTGGCTGTCCTTTTACAGGAGTAAGTTTTAGAAGATCTCCAAAAACTATGACGTGTTTCTTCCGAATAGTACGTCATACTCTGTTTTAAGAATTTGCTGCATTCTTAAATGCACAAAAGCAAGCATAAGTTTGATACCATGCTTACCTCATCAATAATCAGAAGTTTAATTTTCCTCAAGACTCTTGAAACTTCACAACAAGCTTCTCCAGACAGCTTATGGTATTCTAATTTATTTTCATGCTCTACTGGTAGCATTAATAAAATATGTAAAGTAATTCCTTTAATATTGTCATCCACTAACCCCGTTGGAGCAGTGACAACACAAGACAAATATGAGTCAGTTGTTTTGTGTAAATAAGTTGAAATTACTTTAATTAAGAAACTTTTTCCTGTTCCAGCTTGTCCACTCACATACAATCGGATAGGTTCAAATGATGAGCAAGAACACTCTTTCTTTTCATGAAGTAATCCATGGTTAATCTGTTCTCTCACTTGCTCATATATTTGTTTCTGCCCAACATTAAGTTGGGCTTCCAAATTTTCTAAATTTCTTACATCTTCTTGAGCTTGATACATTGCTGTTTCTACCTCTTCCATAGCAGTTGCTGCTTCATTTTGAATAATTGGTTCTCCTAATGGATCCTGACTTAACGGAGCAGAAGATTGACTGTCTTGAGAACTGTCTCTAGCAATCTCAGCTGCAATTGTAGCTTCTTGTTCAATTTCATCGTTCAACATTTTAACATAATTAGCAAAAACAGGACATTATATACTATCTTTAGTTCCGTTGAAAGAATCTTCATAGCTGTCAAAATCTCCCAGTAATTCCAATTCTGAACGCAATGGCTTGAAAAGTTGCAAAAGAGCTAAGTAGTAAAATTCCCTTTTGTCAGGAGTTTCGCAGCTCAGTTTACGGTGATTAATCAAATGTCCTTTTCTTTGTTTTATCAAACATCCTTCAGAACCAGTCACGGCATATATACCATTATTGATGTTTTCTATAATATTCCATTTAAAAATATACTTTTATTATATTATTATTATTATTATTATACTGACATTTATTGAGCGTGCGGCTACCCCCAACGGGGGTGTGCCGGCGCTGAGGACCGCGAAAGAAGAAACCAAGGATTTAGCAGCTGGAGAATAGGAAGGTCTTCAGTTTGCTCCTGAATAGTGATTCTGAGTCAGTCAGGCGGAGATTAACCGGTAGGGCATTCCAAAGTCTGGAGGCCACCACCGCAAAAGCTCTGCCACCCTTTCTGGCTATATGGAATCTGGGGGGAGCAGGAGACGGAGGTTGTTAGATCTAAGTGCATGTGAGGAATGGACCACCTTCAACCTCCGTCTGAGATATCCAGGACCCTTTCCACTCAGTGCCCTAAAGATGAGTACCAGGGCTTTAAACTGGATACGTGCTGCGATCGGCAGCCAGTGAAGGTTCTTCAGATGAGGCGAGATCGAGTGACGGTAAGGGACCTTACAGATCAGTCTAGCCGCACCATTCTGCACGATCTGTAGCCGGTGTAGGAGGTAGGCTGCCACTCCCACGTAAAGGCTGTTTGAGTAGTCTAGAGGTGATGAGAGCATAAATTACTGTCTTCATTGACTCCAAAGAGAGGTAGGGGG
This sequence comes from Lissotriton helveticus, assembly GCF_964261635.1. NCBI lineage: Eukaryota > Metazoa > Chordata > Amphibia > Caudata > Salamandridae > Lissotriton > Lissotriton helveticus. Next base: position 1,650,974,347 of record NC_136068.1, read on the forward strand.
AGATCTTTCTTATCATGTGGAGTTTGCCAAAACAGGCTGAAGTGACTTTGTGAATTTGAGTTTTAAAGGATAATTCGTTGTTGATTTGGACGCCAAGATTGCGTGCAGCTTTAAATGGGGAGGGAGGAGGGTTCAACTGAGGAGGCAACCACTTGGCAAGCAGTAGGAGGGGGTCACTTGATTAAAAAAAAACACCTCAGTTTTATCGGTGTTAAGTTTTAGAGTGTTCTTAGTCATCCATGCGACAATGTTGGTGGGACAATTTTTTTTACTCTCCAGTCTCTGGTCTGAGTGGTCTCTGAAGGAGAAAATAAGCTGAGTATCGTCATCATAAGAGACCACTCTGACCCCGGATACCTCTATCACTTTTCCAGGGGTGCAAGATAAATGTTAAAAAAGAGAGGACTGAGAGCTGACCCTTGTGGGACACCACAGTTGAGGTTTTTTTTGTCCTTGGACCAGAAGGGTCGACACCACGCCTGTTGTGTTTGGTCAGACAGGAAAGATGTAATCCAGGCCAGAGGGCTGTCACAGATCCCAATACCCTGGAGCCTGTCCAGCAGTATGGAGTGGGAGACCGTGTCGAACGCTGCAGACAGGTCGAGGAACACTAACATGGCTACCTCACCCCTGTCCACACTTTCCCTCACGGTCTCAGTGACCTCCAATAATGCCGTCTCCGTACTATAGCCAGACCTGAATCCGGATTGTGAGTCGTGAAGGAGCTCATTAGACTCACCATAGTCGGAGAGTTGTTCTTGGACGAGTTTTTCTAAGATCTTAGCTGGTTTGGGGAGAAGTGATATTGGGCGATAATTGCTGTACACAGCCGGGTCCGCCTCAGACTTCTTCAGAAGAGGAATAAGTATGGCCTGTTTCCATGCCTCTGGGAAAAGACCCGACTGAAGGGAGGTATTCCATAAAGTTGCCAGGGGTTGCACGACAGTAGGAGCCACAGCTGTGAACACCTGGGCGGGCATAGGGTCTAACGGGGAGCCTGACTTACACTGCTGTGTTTTTTTCATGGCCATATCCATTGAGATAGGTTTGAAAGTGCGCAACCTCTTGTCACTAGTGGAGGTGAGTTTCAGGGGAGAAATCCCTTCCCTAGACCTATCAGTAGTGTTAAAAGAGGAAAAGATGTCGATGACTTTCTCATGAGAAAAGTCAGAGAGACCGTCACAGAGCTCTTGGTAGGGCTCAATCGTGTAAGGGCCGCCGGTTTAGTAAAGTCTTTCACTATTTGATAATGCATTTTCGCTGAGTTATCAGCGGTATTAATTTTGCTCGAGAAATATTCTTTCATAGTAGTTTGTTTGATTTTGTGGAACTTTTTTTGCGCAACTTTGTAAGCTGTTTTGGCGGTAGGATCATAGGTACGGCGCCATTGGCGTTATAAGTCTTTTACATTTACTTTTTTCTTCCCGCAGAGTCTGGGAGAACCAAGGCGCAGAAGGTTTGGTTCGGGCCGAGAAGAAGTGGTTAGGGGGGTAATGGTCTCTATGGCTAAAGTAAGGTGCCGATTCAAATTCTCGGCATCGGCATTCAGGTCGTTGGAGGGATGCCAGTTTAACGTGGCAAGTGCGGGTTCAAGTGTACCGCACGTAACCTTGTACCACTTTCTTCCTACGTTCTTAGTCCTGGAGTGAAGAGTGGGGAGGGGAGTGTCTTGAGGTTAAAAGGGATAATAAAATGATCTGACCAAGTCAGCGGAAGTGGTGCTAGGGCGGTGAGGCCTGGTAAGTTAGAGAATATAAGATCCAGGGTGTGACCCGCTATGTGGGTGGGACCCTGTACTTTCTGGACAAGGTTAATACCCGCCATGGTTTCTATTAGAGACCTAGCTTTTGTGCAGGTGTTGTCGTCGATATGCAGGTTAAAGTCACATAAAATAGTGAAATGAGGGTGTTTTAGGGAGAGATCCGCCAAGGTCGTTAGTAAATCTGTAGTGAATGAAGGCTGGGTTTTGGGTGGATTATAGATCAGCGCCCCTGCACAAATTAAGTGTGCAGCCTCGGGAATGCTAAAATACATTGATTCAATCGGCCCTGTTTTAACTAATTTCCTGGAAGTTATCTTCCAATGGGCTCTAAGAATTATGGCAATCCCCCCTCCCATTTTCGTGCCAGGTCTATTGATCCCGACGAATTGTTAGTCAGTGGGGACTGCTAGGGTGATATCAGGGTTGGAAGTATCTTTTAACCAAGTCTCCGTTAGAAACATCAGATCCCAGGAGTTGGAGGCGAGAGAAAGCCAGATGTCACTTGCATGCTTTGGCAGGGACCGGCAGTTGAGGAGACACGCTTTGAGTACGCATGGGGGTATTGGGCATGGACCTTCTGTAGTATCCCATCGCGGGCGTGGCAGAGGCGGGGCCAGGGAAAAGGAGCAGTCCTTGCATGTAAACTGTGTACTAAACAGTGCTGGGTTGCACTTGGTGTGATTGCCTTCTGTAACAGATCTTAGTTCAAGAAGATTCATTCTAGACCAGCTGCGCCGTTTTGTAGGCTGGATTTGGGCAGCATGGCTGGTGCTGGACGCGGCACAGGCATGGACGGGCGCAGACGGGCTTCCCTTTGACGCACCTTCGGAGCGCCAGCGGTGCGCCCGCTGCACGTCCGGACGTGCATCCCCTTAAGTGAACACACGCCCTGGCCCCTGGCTCCACCCTCCCAGCGTTGAGAGTCTTAATTGGCCGCCCTACCCTCCACAACAATCGGGACAAGCCCGTGGTGGACCAGGGTAGGGGCAGTGAAGTTTGTTGCTTGCTGGCGTTACGGGTGTGCAGAGAACTGGCACATGTACAGGTAGGAAGATTAAACAACAATAAAGTTTAAAAGGAGCAACGTGAAAGTGATTTTAAAAAGAGTAGCGTGGAACGATCACCTTCTGCAGCAGCTAGTGCAACAGATTCCTATCGTGCATCCACCTTACTTTTGCAACACTTCATAGAGACAAATGTTCTCCAGATGGTGACTTCTGTTTGCATAATATGTATCCAACATATTTGTTTTCACTTCCCAAGCCCTCCCTTCCCAAAAACACCTGGGCACGCTCCTGGAATCATGTGGATGTGGCCTCTCTCTCCGTCACACTCTCCGCATCCTGTCCGGACCTTCACGGTTTGTCGTCTTCCGCACAAGCCGACTCTATTAACTCTTGGCTCAGATCAGGTTGTGACTCCGTCGCCCCCCTCAGGCGGGTGTCCTTCAGGTGCGCGAATGACGCGAACCGTTGGTTCAATGAGGAACTTAAGGCCTTAAAACTCACCGTGCGGAACGGACCTGGAGGCGAGATTATTGTCCCAATCTTAAAAATCAGTAAATCACCCTCCTGTCTCTGTACAAAAAATCTATCTTGGCGACTAAGAATGCTTACTTCTCTTCAAAAATTCTGGCTGCCAAAAATCAGCCGAAAGAAATCTTCTCCATCGTGCACGAACTCGCCTATTCTGACAGAGCTACCCTCAAACCTTCCCCTTCCCATGACTTATGTGACTCCCTCAACACCTTTTTTCTGGACAAAATCTCCAACATCAAAGCAAACATCCCTCCCCCCTTCCTCGTTTGTCGACCCCCAGTGTCCGTCAGTCGGAACACGCCTTAACTCCTTTCCCCTTCTGACAGAAGAGTCCTTTCTTTCCCTCCTGCCTAGGGTCAAATCAGGCTCCCCTTTGGACCCCTGCCCTGCCCACATCCTGAAGCAGATCTACTCGACTTGTGTGCAGCCCCCTCTTAAATTTCTCAATAGCTCACTGTCCCAGGGTATTGTAATCCCACCCCGCAAATCGGCCATCATCGTTCCTATTCTTAAAAAACCTGGCGCTGACCCTTCCGCTCTTGTCAATTACCGCCCCATCTCATTACTTCCCTTTCTGGGGAAGGTACTGGAGCGTCATGTGACCAGAGCACTCAGTACCTTTGTGGAGGAGAACAGGGTGTTAGCCCCCGTCAGGCTGGTTTCCGCCCCGCACACTCCACGGAGTCCGTGGTGCTATCGGTCCTCGACAACCTCAGAGAGGGCATGGACACTAACCACCCCCAGGCCCTGGTCCTCCTCGATCTCTCCGCCGCCTTTGACACGGTTGACCATTCTATCTTACTTTCCCGTGTCAGGGCGGCGGGGATTGGAGGCTCGGCCTTGGTCTGGCTGTCCTCCTTCCTGAGGGACCTCACCCAGGCTGTGCGCTTGGGCGACTTCTCGGCGGACTTCCGCGAAGTACAATGCAGGGTTCCCCAGGGCTCCTCCCTCTCCCCTCTTTTATTTAATTTGTACGTTGCCCCTCTTATTTTCGCCCTTCAACAAATGGAGGTTGCCGTCTATAATTATGCGGATGACCTTCAGCTTATTTTTTCCTTATCCCCATCCCCTGAGTCCGTGTCCAACTTCCAGTCTGTCATGACCTTCATCCGGGACTGGATGAATTACAACCACCTGAAGTTAAACCCAGACAAAACGGAGCTGGTTCTAACAGGTGGCTGCTCCAGTCCCTGGACCTCCCTCTTCTGGCCCCCCTCCCTAGGTCCCCCCCCTTCTCCATCGTCCTCTGTAAAAACTCTTGGGGTTAAGTTGAATGACCAACTCACTCTGCACTCCCAAGTTAGTCTAGTGGTGTCCTCTTCGTTTTTCTCACTCCGCACTATCCGCAAAGTCTCTCGTTTTTTTTCTGTCTCTGCCCTCAAACTTATAGTCCTGGCGATGGTAATCTCTCGCCTAGACTATGGCAATGCCCTTTATTGTGGCATGCCCGCTTATAGTATGCGACGATTACAGCTGGTCCAAAACCAGGCTGCCCGCCTGGTTTACAACTTGGCCAAATTCCACCACGTCACTCCTCTCCTCAAGTCCTTACACTGGCTCCCTATCCGAGAACAAGCTCAGTTCAAGATGGGCTGCATTACTTTCCAGGCACAGCCCCTGCTTTCATCTCTTCGGAAATCAAAGCCTACGCCCCTGCCAGGGAACTGTGCTTATCTTCCCAACAACTGTTGATAGTTCCCCGTTTTAAGCGCTAAAAGTGGGGAGGCACGAAATTCTCTACACTTGCCCCTGCCTTCTGGAACTCTCTCCCCGCTCACCTCAGATCTTCCACCCAATATACACTCTTCCGTAAGGCGCTGAAAACGTTTCTTTTTTTGCTAGCATATTCCTCATAACTGCCTTCTCTGTTTCCCCTCAATCTTCCTGTCCTCTTGGGTTCAGTACTCTATAGCGCCATGAAACCGCTAGGTGAACGTGCGCTCTACAAATATTTTAAACTCAAACTCAACTCAAACAATATCTGTACTTTCTGGCTCCTTTCCAGTTAAATATTCAATTTCTTGTACTCGGTTTCGTGTTGCAGCAAGACCTAGACTCACCCAAATGATTCTTCTAGATTTGGAGTATAGACTTGCAGATGATAAGCGATCCGAGCATTCATATGCTCCAATTTCTCGATGAAATAACATCTTCAAACTGTAAGTATAAAATTTCTTACTTAGACTCTTCTCATGGGAAATCTCTTCCCACATTTCCTTCAATTCCGTCTTTTCTGATTTCGTTATGTACGATGTTACATATCGAGCAACAGCAATGGAATTGTCTGCAACATATTGAATATCCATGTTAGCATTCCACATAGACAAAATGACTGGGTTTGTTATCATTTATGTATTTTGACTCTTCATTTCTTCTTCAGTTGTAGGTATTTTTAGGAGACTTTCTTGTGATAGTATGTCGCAAAGATGACATAAAACTGTTCACTCTTCCTTTCGATATTACTGGTTGTGAAAATCCAAGACGGCATTTGGTGTAGAATTTGTGTTTTGATTTGTACTTTCGACAACAGTATTTCCCACAACGATGGCTTTGGAATCGTAAGACCTGTTGTCTTAAGTCCTTATCCTGTGTGCTTTTGGATATATCACATGTAGCGTATTCTTCAATAAAAGACACCACAGTATCATCTGACTCTGTTCCAAATTTGGGAGCATATTTGATCCATAGTAGCATGTGTATGTGAGGAGAACCTCTTGCTTGATACTCCTTTCTCCAAAAGAAGTCCACAACCTCTCCAAGAGGAGGATTTTTTTTATTGGTGATAAAAGACATCATAGCTTCAAATCTATGATTGAAATACCTGCATACATTTACTGGATCCAAAGAGCACAAATCTCCAGGTGTCTTGTATTCAATATGTATTAAATTTGGGTTTGCCTCTCGAAGAAATTGAAGTAAATCATCCCAAGCATATTCAGCACAGCTTAGAGTAAGGAACCATGTAGGAGTTCCTAACAGCTAGATTCATGAACGAAAAATCGGCTCGCAAAGGGCCAGATTCTCAGAATCTGGCCCTTTGCGAGCGCAATTTTTGCATTTGGGATTCATCATCCCAAATACAAAAATCGCTATTTGCGAAATCGCATGTTTGCGAGAAATTGCATTTAAGGAATCTCTATTTGAGATTCCTTAAATGCAATTCATTAACCAATTTTAAATTGTGAATTCGCAATTTTTGGCCGCTATTTACCACGAAGTCTGACTTCGTGGTAAATAGCGGAAAAAAAAGAAAAAAACACTTTAGTGTATATTTCTCAGTTGCATGTTACACACACACACATGTCCTTTGGACATGTCTGTGCCCAACACCTGTGTAAATTTGCATTTCATGGGTGCTACAGGGTGTCATTTGGACACCCCTGGCACCCTTGAAATCGCATCCTTATTTGCGATTAGCAAATTGCTAATCGCAAATAAGGAATAACTCCCTATTCATTCCTATGGGCCTGGATGATGTAGGAATCGCTATATGTTGTGCCATTCCTACATGAATCCCGTTTTGCAAGTCCTTAATAGCGATTCCTTAATAATCGCTATTAAGGACTCGCAAAACGGGACTATGATGAATCTAACTGTATGTTCCTTAACATACATTTAAGTTCTCCATGACGATGGTACCAGTATTCATTAGTACCACGCTGACAAGCCATGAGATTAATCAGCTGAGATTCCAAAACATTATCTTTCCGGTGTATTTTATCCATAAATTCCTTTGCCGAAACATTTTGCAGATGTACACCTGTTTTCAATATATGGTTTAGTGCATAAGAAAGTCCAGACAAATCACTCTCAAACAAAAGATGAAACAAATACGGAATACATTGTCGAAATCTTGGATCTTCTGCATACAATCTTAATATCCGATATTCAGATGCAGGAATCTGCCCAGGTTGGGCATCATATCGTCCTCCTTTTCCTGTAGGAAACAAATGAGGGAAACAACGAGCTTCCAAGCTTTTTTCCCATACACTAATGGGACTTCCCTTTGCTTCTTTCATTTGGAATAACTCTATAGTATTCCCCATCACTTCTTTGGAATGCAGTGGATGAGCACTGTAATGTTCATATATTTCTTCAGTTCTGGACATATCCACTTTTTCAATTTGTCCAGATGGCAAGTCACTATCTTCTTCTACTAATATTGATTATTTTTCATCAGATACAACGTTGCCTTTTTTACTTTCCTAACATCCACTAATTCCTGCCAGATGTTCTTATTCTTTGTAGGTACGCCATTAACAAGAATAACTAAAGATTCATCTTCTACATTTTCTACACCAACAGTTTCAATATTTTTCTTTAAATCTAATGGCAAATACACAACTCTTCCCTTTAATTCTCTCTGTAAATCTGAAGGAGGCAATTTCCCTGTCTTAGGCTCCATACGAACAATAGCCTGAAAAGGATGCACACATTGAATAAGAATGGACTCATAGGTATTTAAATCCACCAGTTCAGAAGGAATTTTTATCAACTCAAAATTATTATGCACAGATCTAGCAGGCAGTTTATTTTCATCTAATTTGTTATAACAATATTTACAAATACACTAATCACAACCCAAATCAAAAGTATTCTCTACCAACAAATAAGTTACAAATTCCTTCCACTCCTTATTATTTTCCTTTTCACATTTTAAATACAAATCAACATTCCTAGTCTGATTTTTATAATGAGTACGTCGACAACAAATACAAGAATAATTTGGTGTTTCACCTGAAATCACCTTGAACTTTGTAATTTCTTGCTCAAATTTTTCTGTACTGCAATGTTGTACATTCTCTTCTACATTTCCTTCTACTAACGTATTAATTTCTGCACTATCTTCTTCTGCAGCAAAGTAACTAACCTGAATTTCATCACAAACGTTTTTTACATCTCACACAGATCCATGCAAAAGAGCACTGTTCAACTTCTTTAACATTAGAGCTTGACTTTTTGCATATTACAACGTTCTGACTAATTTCCTCATTTCAGTGTGATATACTGCCAACATCCTGAAATGGGGAAAAACACTTCTACATACTTTTTTAGAAAGACAAGCCAAAGAATGTATTTGCAAACCAGTATTTTCTCTCACTCTGCAAGGGTGTAATCCTTGCAACATCTTAATCTTTTGTTTAACACTTTTCTTAGTATAGTTACGTAAGAAATTGCATAAAAAATCTATAGATTCCTACCGTATACTACACTGGAGCTTTAGGACGTCTCCCTAAAACTTCATCAGCTAAGACCTCTTCTACATTTCTAGGAACAATTTTCTGTTTCTCAATAGGACAACCATTTTTAACCTCATAAGCACGACCTGTAGTGTCAACTGCATGCAACAATTCAATACTCTGAAAATAACTCTCCTCATTAAAAAAAGGCTCAGAACTTGAACTATGTTTCCATTCACCCAAAAAAACTCCAGAAAAATTACTTCTATTAATTACTCGTCTCCATTTATTTTTGCTCTTCATTAAATGGATTGGCTTATCAAGTGATTGAATTCTATTCATTACTAAAATAAAAAGTTCATTTTAATTCAAAAGTTTTCTCAACTACATTCACAATACATTTTCTCTTCTTCGAAAATGCAGTTTTCTTCTAACAATTCTTTATTAACTTAGTTAATTTTTTCAAAATTCTATTATAATACATCTTCTTCCTAGTTTCCTTATATTGATTTTTTCTTCTTTTAATATTTACATTTTTTTCAGAAGTCTTTCCATGGTTCTTCTCTTTTCTCTTAGTAGTAGAAACAGTGGTTGTGTTTTTTACTTTGCGCCTACTACTATTAGTGGTTGACAATCTTCGCAAAAAAAAGTTTTCTTACCAGGACTTTTTTTGTTTTTCTTAACACATAGTTGTTCAGGAAAATGTTGTAGATCACTTTTCTTTAAATAATCTGCTTTCTTGCGTTGTTTCTTGTTTGCTATTTTTTTAGGCATGATGAATTTTTTTCAGTGGTGATGAAAATAATCTCTAATTAAAACTATATTTCACTTTACAAAAATAAATATATAAAATACACTATTATATAATTTATAAAAAGAGAGGAGATATTATGATAACAAACATAAGAGTATGAAAATAGAAGAACTTACAACAAGATAAAGAGGACTATGAGACAATAGGAAATATAAATAGAAAAGAGGATATAAGCAAACACTGCAGTATAAGGGGATAAATATAGAATGAAAAGACTGGAAAATATGAAGAGATAATGAGCATTATAAGGAGAAAGGTGACAGTATGAGGACAGAAGGAAGAGTATTAGAAGAAAGACACAGAATATGAGGAGACGGGGGGGAGTATAAAAAGTAGTTAGACAAGGGAGTATAAAAAGAAGTGGAACTATTAGGAAACAGACGAGACAATAAAGACAAAGAGACACTAAGGGACCCATTAGGATGGCGAGCAGCATTCCCCTACCAGACTGGCGGTACCCACCGCCAGCCCAGCAGGGGCAATCCACTCGCCAACTCTACTAGAATGACTCCCCGCCATATTTGCATGGCTAGAGAATCTACAGCAGTCGGAAAGACCATCCACCGCTTTTCTGCCCTGCTTGCCTTGCAACCAGTGTGGAAAGGGTTTAATATAGTGCCGGTGTCTAATACACACCACCAGACATATCATGATAGACCTCTGCAGATGCTTTTTTGTAGCAGTGATTTTGCCACAGAAAGACATGTAGTCTTTACTGTGGGAGCCCCATGTAGACCCCCAGAGTGCAGATATAATTGAGGGTGCACACAAGGGGTACCTGTGGTATCCCCCAGCATTTGCATACACAAAGCAGAAGACACATTTCCAATTCCCTGCATTGCTTTTTTGCCAACATTACATCCAAAAATAAGACACAATGCAACAAGAAAGAGACCCAAGAGGCTTGTAAATCTGCCGAAGAATATATGCAGCACTCTATATATACTGACTGTAAAATAATTAAGAGAGACATATGATAAGAAAGAGAGGAATAAGATGTCAGAGGTGAGACTAAAAAAAGAAGGGGCACTATTAGGAAACAGAAGGAGACAATAAGGACAGAGAGCGACTAAAAGAACAGGAGAGAGTATGAGAAAAAGTGGCACTGTCAACAAAGACAAATTAAAAGAAGGAAAGAAGGGAAATATCAGAAGAGAGGAGACAGTATAAGCAGAGAGAGGTAGACTGTGACAAAGACAGCAGACATTATGGAAAAAGGGGCAAGTGTAATTCTTTAATTTACATAGACGCTCAGTGTGATTCTAGACAGAAAAATTTAAACCATACATTTCACCAAAACACATTTACCACACAAAAACATTTTCTTAACTAAACACATTCCATGTATATGACCAGTACATTTCAGTAGACAATCCTGACTTATTTTGCAAATACATTTCCAATTTCCACCATTATTATTTGGACCACATTACATCTAAAAATGAAACACAATACAACAAGAAAGAGACCTAAGAGGCTTGTAAATCTGCCCAAGAATATATGCAGCACTCTAAATATACTGACTGGAAAATATTTAAGAGAAACATATGATAAGAAAGAGAGGAATAAGATGTCAGAGGTGAGACTAAAAAAAGAAGGGGCACTATTAGGAAACAGAAGGAGACAATAAGGACAGAGGGCAACTAAAAGAAGAGGAGGGAGTATGAGAAAATGTGGCACTGTCAACAAATACCAATTAAAATAAGGAAAGAAGGGAAATATCAGAAGAGAGGGGACACTATAAGCATATAGATGGAAAACTGTGAGAGAGACAGCAGACATTATGGAAAAAGGGGCAAGTGTAATTCTTTAATTTATACAGACGCTCAGTGTGATTCTAGACAGAAACATTTAATCCATACATTTCACCAAAACACATTTACCAAACTAAAACATTTTAGCAAGTAAACACATTCCATGTATATGACTAGTACATTTCAGTAAACAATCCTGACTCATTTTGCAAATACATTTCCAATTTGCACCATTATTTTTAAGGGCCACATTACATCCAAAAAGGAAACACAATAGAACAAGAAAGAGACCCAAGAGACTTGTAAATCTGCCCAAGCATATATGCAGCACTCTATATATACTGACTGGAAAATAATTAAGAGAGACATATGATAATAAAGAGAGGAATAAGATGTCAGAGGTGAGACTAAAAAAAGAAGGGGCGCTATTAGGAAACAGAAGGATTCAATAAGGACAGAGAGCGACTAAAAGAACAGGAGAGAGTATGAGAAAAAGTGGCACTGTCAACAAAGACAAATTAAAAGAAGGAAAGAAGGGAAATATCAGAAGAGAGGGGACACTATAAGCAGAGAGAGGTAGACTGTGAGAGGGACAGCAGATATTATGGAAAAGGGACAAGTGTAATTATTTATTTTACACAGACGCTCAGTGTGATTCTAGACAGAAAAATGTAAACCAGACATTTCACCAAAACACATTTACCACACTAAAACATTTTAGCAAGTAAACACATTCCATGTGTATAACCAGTACATTTCAGTAGACAATCCTGACTCATTTTGCAAATACATTTCCAATTTGCACCATTATTTTTAAGGGCCACATTACATCCAAAAATGAAACACAATAGAACAAGAAAGAGACCCAAGAGACACCAAAACACATTTAACACACTAAAACATTTTAGCAAGTTCATGTGACACAATAGAACAAGAAAGAGGCCTAATGTGCTTGTAAATCTGCCCAACAGTGTATGCAGCGGTCTATCTATACTGACTACAAAATTGTAGATTTATAACAGAAGCCTAATTCTACAGAAGCAACACTATTAAATATTCTACAACTAAAAAAGTGACTGCACACATTCTACATTTTTTAGTACTACACTTTATTGCACAAAGGTGGCTAACTAAACACATTAACTTACCAAATGATTTTATTACAATACTTATCCAAATGCAGAGAAACTCAGAGTATGGTTCTACAAACTTTACAGGAATAAACACATTACTCTTACTAAAAATAAAATACAACACATACACTCCCTTACAAGTAATCAACTCACCTTACAAACTAATTGGAAGATTAACAAGAATGCCACTCACACAGCAGATAGCCTCACACAGAATCTCCCTGCTTCAGTGCGTGCAGCAGAAACAAACAAATGGCACATTTTCCCTCTCAATTTACACATATATACACATTAATAACAAATCAAATTCCTTCACACAATAATTCAAAACCAAAGACACATTTCCATTGGTTCAACATTTCAAACCTGTTCAACTGACATAACTTTCCACCCTCCCCCCAGCAGATCATGCAAAAGTTAACTGGCAATAGAGGTCAAAAGTTCAGCACTCTATGAAACACTGCTCCTCAACAAATTTAGACTATGCATAAGTACTTACATATAAGTACCAATACATAGAAAAAGTATAATTAGAACCAACCAACACATAAACTTGATAGATATTTGTAAAATATATTTTATTAATTGAGTTTTTCATGCTGAGGTACGCTTATGGGAAGTCTTACAGATTTTTTACCGTACGTTGTACCGTCCGTTCATGGTACGCGTACTGTAAATCTTTCGTAAAAAAAAAAATAGCATCTATTGTTGTGGGCACAGATTTTTGTGGGGGTCTGGGGACACACGTGGGCCTACGAGCACAGACAAATAACGGACACTCACACAGTGCTCACCTGGAATGGGCCGGAAGTCTCGAGCGAACCCGGCCCGTTTATTTAAGCTCTCCGGCCCTGCCTGGCCAGAGAGTGATACACTGTTTGGGGGTGCTTCCTGTTTCTGCCAGAGGGCAGAAACACTACACTGCTACATCCCATTCCAAATCAGTTCTTTTGCAAAAGTTATGATCAAAGTCTCTGACATACAAAGTCAGCAAGTCTCTGGCAGGGCCGAGGGTTTGGCCTCAGGTTGTATGGTCGCCGATGGCTTCCACAATTGGGCGTAGAGGCTCGTGCCCGGTCTGATGGTGATGGCGGCACAGGGCTGGTGGCTGTTGACCCACTCAGGTCAGCTGGTACCATGATTGACTCTGCTTCCATGTGCATTGGACCGTCCGGCTGGGGGTTTGTGCCAACGGTCTGTGGTATTTGTTTGAACCAGGACACATTATGTGTGATGACTTCTCCACTTTTCTCTGCCGTGACGGCAGTGCCGTTTGTAGATTTCACGACCCATGGTTCAGCCTCGTAGGGGGTGCGGATCTTTCCTCCGGGCCGTCTGGCGCGTATTAGTACTGAGTCCCCTGGGACTAGTAGCCGGGAGTGGGCCCTCTGTCTCCGGCTGGCTCGGTCGTTGTTGAGGCGCCTCCGTTCTTGTGTCGCTTGTGGGTCATACGGCTCAGGAGCCCAGGTGTCCGTCATTGGTAACATGTCCCGCCGGGGCCCAGTCAGCATGAGTGACCACGGGGATCGTTGTGGGGTGCTGTGCGGGGTTCTCCTGTACTCGCGTAGAAAGTGTTGGAGGGCAGCTTCTGGGTCCTTCCCTTCCGCTGTTGCAATGCGTAGCACTTTGTTGATGGTTTGCATAAAGCACTCAACTTCTCCGTTGGTCTGCGGCCATTGTGGTATGATCCGGTGATGCTGGATTCCGAGTTCTCTCAAGAAGTCCGTGAACTCTCCAGACTTGCCGTAGCCTGGCTCTTTCATCCTCGCTCCAGCCTACGACGTTTTTGAGGAATCCTCCCCACGATCCACTCATCAGGGCTTGAACGACTCGGCGGAGCACCGGATCGGCATCGACATGTGCTTTGATCTCGTCGAGTGACATTGCCCGGGGGCATGATACCTGGGCTACCATGTTGATGAATTCTTCAGTTTTCTCTACTTGTGTCACGTCGGGCTCACTGGTCGGTGCAGGATGGCGGGATAAGAAGTCTGCTGGGTTTTTGGCTCCGGGACGGTACACTAGTTCCATCTGATACTGCTGGATCTGTATAGCCCACCGCTCAATCTGCGGGGGCAGTTCCTTTGAATAGAGAGAGGAGCGGTTGGTGGTCTGTCACAACCCGGAAAGTGGTTAGGATAGGTGGAAATGGTTGCATGCCCATTTCACTGCTAGCGCCTCTCTCTCAATCTGTGAGTATCGTGATTCTACGGAGGTTAGACCTTTGCTTGCAAATGTGAGAGGGGTCCATATGCCTGGCTATGTTTCCTGGGTGAGTAGCACCCCTAGTCCAACGGGGCTGGCGTCTACTAGTATCTTTGTGGATTTGTCGGTGTCAAAGTAGGCCATTGTGGTGCTGTCTAGCAGCGCTGTTTTCACTTGGGTGAACGTTTGGTCTTCGGCGGCTGTCCATCTCCAGGGGGTTTCCTTTTTTGTGAGATTCCGCAGGGGTTCGGCGATGGTTGCCAAATTCGGAATGAATCTCGCACAGTACGTCGCCATCCCCAAGAAACTCCTGACTTCGGATGCATTCGTCGGGGCGGGAGTGCCCTGAATGGCTTGTGACTTTCGGGGATCCACCTTAACTCCTTCGGAGCTGAATACGTATCCAAAGAAGCCAATCGTCTTCAGGAAGAATAGGCACTTCTCTTTGTGGAGAGTTACGCTGTGCTCAGCCAGCCATTGTAGCATGGCCCTAAGTCGTCGGTGGTGCTCTTTGACTGTCCGAGAGCGAATTAGGATGTCATCGCTGACATTAAGGACTCCTTGGAGTCCGGACAGGATTTCCTTCACCGAATTCTGGAAAATTTCAGCCGCAGATGATATGCCGAAATTAAACCGCTTGTATCGGCGGAGTCCCAGATGAGTCGAAAATGTTGTTATGTATCTGCTTTCCTCCGCTAGCCGTAGTTGGTGGTACCCAGCATTAAGGTCGAGTTTGGAAAACCATTGAGACCCATTCAGGTCAGCCAGGATGTCATCGACCCTGGGCGTGAGATGTCTTTCCCGTTTGATGGCTCGATTGGGCATCCTCATGTCTATGCAGATCCTGATTTGGCCGGGTTGCTTCGGCTTCTCGGCTATAACCATTGGCGACACCCACGGGGTGGGGCCTGACACCTTCTCGATGACACCTTGTTGTTCCAATTTCAATAGTTCCTGTTCCACTAGTGGCCTCAGATGAAATGGGATCCGCCGGCGTCGTAGCGCTACAGGCTGCACGGCTTTGTCAATGTGGAGTCTTATCGGTTCTTTCTTGATGGTTCCTAGCCCCTTGAACAACTGCGGAAACAGTTCTAGGACGTCTTCCGTCTGGAGCGTTTTCACTGCGTTTGCAAACGCTATTAGTTGAAGGTCCTCAGCGGTGTGACTCCCCACGAGCAAGTCTGCCTCTTTATCCACGACATGGAACGTTGTTGTCACCTCCTTGTCCTCTGCTTTAACTTGGACGACCATTTTCCCTCGGAGAGGAAGGGGTTTCTGGCTTCCATAAGTGAGAATTTGAACCCTGGACGGGGTGAGTTACGGCCTCGGCTTCAGACTTTTGTAATGCTAGATGCCCATCACATTGATTGTTGCTCCGGTGTCAATCCCCCCAGTGACTGATGATCCGTCTATTTCGATGTTGCATTTAGGTTGCGGCCTCTACCTTTGCTTAAGGTCACTTGCGAAGGACACGAAATAGCATTCCTCGTCTTTGTCTGTCGAGGAGTCGTCCAACCAGAGCTGGCTGCGAGACGATGTCTTGGCTGGACGGGGGGTTGTCTGTTCTTCCAGCGATAGATGCCTTACTGCGCTGGTCACCAGTCGTGATTTTGCCTCAAAATCCTCCCCGGCATACGTTTGCGAAGTGGTTCGGAATTCCGCACTTGGAACATGTTTTTCCCCTCGCTGGGCACCCATCCTGGCTGTGTTCTTCTCTCCCACAGTACACACACAGGGCATGTCGTGCTGTTTTGGCGGACCACTTCCCTCGTCCGCTTCTGGATGGTGTGAGGACAGCATCTACCCGCTCAGTCTTTACGTGTGCCTGCGCTTCCACTCGCGGGTTGAGTTTGGCTTCCATCGCCGTCGCACTCGCATCGGACCATTCATGCGAGCGTGCGAGTAACAGGATCTCTTCCAGGGTGATGCATGGTTGCCTGAGTATGAGCATCCTCAACGGCTTGCTTCTGCAGCCCTGGATGAGCTGTGCCGTGACTTCCTTCGTCTGATCGTCTTCTGTGCACATGCTCGCCAGCTCCCTGAGTCTTGCATGGAAGGCGTCCATGGTCTCTCCTTCTCTTTGTCGGGACTGCCGGAATTTGAACCGTTCGTAGTGAGGGTTAAGTTGCGGATCAAAATGAGAATTGAGTGCTCTGACTGCTGCGTCGTAGTCATTTGTAGCGCCGGTATTTGGGAGGTGAGACAATAGCTTGTAAATTTCATCCCCTCCAAAATGTAGGAGCAACAATCTTTTCACTGCTCCATCTGTTTCTCTGGTCGCAATGAAGTAATTATTGAGGCGCCCATCCCAGACTGCCCATCTTTGTGCTGCTGTTGACGGGTCAATGAGTTCGCTGAAGGGTGGGGGCACATGAATCTGTGAGTGCGAGGGTGTAGGCGTTGGTTGTGCAGGTGCTGCAGCCTTCAGCTGCGCGGCATTCGCGTCTGGTTGGTTTGACATGATGTGACCTGGTGTAGCCTACGCTCACTTGAGTGGTCCACTTGTTGTGGCTTGTGCCAATGCTTGTTGTCCGCCGCTGTGGCTCCGGCCAGTGCTTGTTGTGCGTGTTATTACTGGCTGCTTCGCCCCTTGTCTTACATTTGCCACAGTTTGTTCTGGAGAAGATTCCGCCGAAGGAAAGAGGGGGACTGCGGTGGAGCGCTGTGCTGGCCCTGCTTCCCGTGCGAGCCTAAGACCTGCCACAAGGCGACCAGGCCCCTGGGCAAGACCGGACTGGCTGCATTGGTGGACAAAGATCCGCATTGCGGAGCTGCTGCACCCGCAGATAAAAGTGAGGTGAGGGAGCCCTGATTGCCTGCTGCTTGCGGGGTAAGGAGCCAATTTCATTGCTTGTTGCGGGGCACTAGGAAGAAGAGTCTGACGCACTGAACTGTTGCTGCCCCTCACTGATCGGCAGTGAAAGCCATTGTCTAATCCCTACTGGCTACTCGGACAAGTGTGTAGGCCGGCTGGGGGTAGTGCAATGCACCCACACTTATCAATAAATTGCTGTTCCGATTCCAGATACCCCCTGAGGACTAGCATCGCAGACCGCATCGGCGGAGGCTAGACGCGACCGCACCATACTTCCTACAAGGGGGCCTGCTTTGATTGCGACACCAGTGGGAGAGTGCTCCGTAGCGGCGCACACGGAGGAATCAGAACCCTCCAGTTGGCATCCTCTGAATACTAGTAGTGATACAGGAGGCTAGACGATCACTGCCCCTGCGCCCCTACGTGAGAGACAACAGCCATATTGAACAGTGATAAGCAGAGCAAGAGGAGGGAGGGCCGCTCGCCTATACACAGGCACTGCACGGTGATACCGCCACAGCACTTGCGGAAATACCCAGGAACAGGCTCCCGACAGTGGAGAGGCATAACAGGGAAGAGCAGGATTTGCCTCCTGCTCAACATGCGCTTACACTGATGCCATCTTCCTGAGAGCGTGCTGAGAAGGACCACGTAGATAAGGTACTAGGGCCCGGAAGAGCTGTGGATCCACTGGCGTATGCATGAGAGACCAACTACACTATTCAGGAGGGACACGCGCGCTAAGACACAGGGGTGCTGGCACATATCACGTGTTCTGACTGGCAGGGTAGGAGAACCCCCTTAGCCTGTTGCACATAAGTGCGCCGCACAGTGATACTGCTCCCCCTGACGTGATTTCACACTTCAACCTGTGTGTCTAGCCAAGTTTGGAAGCAGGAGGCATATAACGAGACTGCCCAAGAGTGGACGAGATGTGTCCCAGAGTCGCTATGGGCAAGCCAGATACTAGACAGCCTAAATTGAACTTTGAGGCGGCAAGACAGAATACTCTGGGCCCACAGGAAGAACAGGATAATGACAGGAGAGAGGAGACGCAGGGGAGTGCGGCAGCTCAGACAACAGATGTGCAGAGTATCCTGCAGGAGGTTCACCAGGGATTTGCCACCATCGTGGATAAAGTAGACAGAATGTCCTCGCGGATGGACGCTATCGCTCATAAGCTGGAGGGGCACAAGGACCGAGTAAAGGAGGCAGAGAGGCGCATATCGGACACCGAAGACACGACGGCCAGAGCCACAATGCAAATTGCTCAAATGGACAAACTCATGAAACTAATTGCTGCCAAGAACGAGGACTTAGAAGCGCACAGTAGGCGCAATAACATACACATAGTAGGCATTCCCGAATTGACCAACACGAGATGGATGAAGATGTGGAACGACTGTTATTGTCCTCGATTGCAGTGGAGTCTCTGTCCAATCAGTTCATAGTAGAACGGGCCCATCGTTCACTGCGACCAAGCCCATGGCCAGGTAATACATCGCGGCCCATAATCGCAAGACTTTTGAACTACAGGGACCGAGATGTGGCATTGCGGGTGGCACGGAGTAAACAACAACTAATTTACGATGGCAACAAGTTCTCAATTTTATTTATTTATTTATGCAATTTGTATAGCACACAAATACCCGGAGGTGTCTCGGCGCTGGAAAAACAATAATACAGAGCAGATAGAGATGGTGTTTACGGGTTAAAAATTCAGCTTTTTACTGACTTCCTAAAGGTGAGGAAAGAGGGGCTAGCCCTGATGTGGGAAGGCAGGGTTTTCCATAATTTCGCTCTGGCAATTGAGAAACATATGTCTCCCCAAGACAATTTCTTTGTACGAGGGACAGTTAGAAGACAGGCAGAGGAGGAGCGTAGAAGTCTACTGGGGATATAGCGCCCTAGTGACCTTCTTAGGAACTTAGGTCCTGAATTGTTGACCGCCCTGTTTGCTATTCAGAGGGCTTTGAATTTAATTTGATTCCTAACTGGCAACCAATGAAGCTGGCATATTACGGGAGAAATCGAATTAAACTTCGGTGTGCCAGATAGAATTCTTGCTGCTGAATTTTGAAATAGATGCAATTTATTCAATACTTGTTCCTGAGCATTTAAAAAAAGACCATTAAAATAGTCGATCTTCGATAAGATCAAGGTGCACATCAAAGTTTTTCCTGCACTCATTGGAAGAAAAGGAAGGAGTTTTCTGATCATTTCAAGAGTGAAGAAAGATGAGGATACAAGAGCATTGGCATGATGTCAATCTACCCGGATTTCACCCCTACTGTTCAGGAGGAAAGGCGCAAATTCATAGATGTCAAGAACAAATTGAGGCTGGCCCAAATCGATTATGTGCTGTTGTATCCTGCACGCCTCAGGGTTACCCACCAAGGGAAGCAGCGCTTCTTCACCAAACCACAACAGGTGGAGGAGTTCCTCAAACATTTGAAGTGTACGAATCGCACTTCTGGGACTCCCTCAGCGTCGCAGCAATCCGTATCGATGGGAGCGGAAGATGACTCACAATGAACGTTATCCCTTTCCTTTTCTTCACTTTCTCTTTTTTTGAAAGTTATAGATGTTTGGACCTTGCAACAAGAAAGGATGGATATATGACAGTCGGACCTACTTCAAGGGACAAGTAACCTGCATAACTGGTAGGCAACACTGAGCTGACTTACTGCACACCAGGCACCCTCTACCCCATAGTGCCCAGATATACCATCTGAGAAAGGCTCTGGGGGCGGGAGGTAACTGTGCTGTAGCCTAAGGTTAGCCCCCAATGGGTATTCCCCCACTGTTGATCACTGCGGATATTCACGGTGATGGTTGGCTGTTGTTGCCTAAGATGGGAGTAGGGGAGGGAGGGCAGGGGATTTTTTATGGCAAGTTGGAGTTGCTTCAGTGGGTGGGGGTGGGAATAAGAGGGGAAAAGTCTACTTTAAGTTTGTTTTTCACACATAGTGCTGAGCTTTTTTCCAGGATAACATGGTCGACATGTAGACTAAGGGAGGAGCGCTCGGCATGCAATTTGATATTATGCAGTGTACACACATGGTTGAAGAGCAGTGCGCTCCAGGCGCACAACCCGACCTTATCGGAGGAGCGTGTAGATGGCTGACACTAACACTGAACATTTGAATGTTTTTACATGGAACGCCAGAGGGTTGGGGGACCCAAGGAAAAAGAGACAGGTATTGGCTTACTTAGACAGGCACCAGACGCATATAGCTATGCTGCAGGAAACTCTCTTCACTCCTCAGAGAACCAATATGTTTGCGAGTAGATGGTCGTAACACAGACTCTTTTCCTCTTACTCATCTTACGCAAGGGGCACCGCCATACTGATAAAAAACACACGTGCCTTTCCACCTAGCTGGAGCTTCCTGTGATGCTCGGGGGAGGTATTGCCTGGCATGGGGACGACTGGGATCAGAGGCAGTAACTTTGGCCTGATGCTATGGGCCCAATATAGACGCCCTGGATTTCTTTACTTCACTATGGGCTGAGATCACTGCGATAGGTTCTAACCATATTATCTGGGGTGGAGATTTCAACGTTGCGTGTAATCTAAGTCTGGACCGGTCCCACCCTGCCCCCCCCCCCCACCATTACACCAAGGCGCGCACTATTATACAGGATACACTCACTGAACATCAATGGAGACATACCAACCCCCGAGAAGGGACTCATTACATAGCACAGGCAGAGTCATGGACGAGACTAGACTATTGGCTCATATCTAGGGGGCTGGGCCCAGCCATTCATAAGGTACAGCATTTAGCTAGGACTTACTCGAACCACGTTCCGGTCAAACTCACATTGTCATCAACAGAGTTTAACCCTCCACGGTGTGCTTGGAGACTCAATGCTCATATAATATCAGATGTAGTTGTCCAGGAGGAACTGTGGGAGAAGATTCAGAACTTTTTTGAACAGAACAAAGGCACGGTAAAGAGTGTGGAAATCATCTGGGAGGCATTTAAAGTCACACTCCAGGGGTTCTGCACATCAAAAGGGGCAGGGGTGCTAAAAGACATCACCAACACACTTCGCAGGCTAGACTCAGGGCTTAATGTATTAGAAGAGAGGCTGGCACTGGGACCGGATAAGTTTACGCAACATAAGTTTAGAGAGACGCTTACAGAATACATGGACATGGCACAGAGGGAAACACGATTTAGGGGCAAGCACTGGGTAGCTTGCAGATACGGAGAGGGAGAGAGGCCTGGCAAAGCATTGGCAGATACAAGTAGGAAACCGCGCTACTCCAATTATGTTGTGGAGCTGGAAGGCCGAGACGGGACAATGTGTCGAGACACCGCAAACATCCTTAATGGTTTCACTCGCCACTACACGGACCTATATACCATGACCAGAGGGGATGACTTGGACCTTGAGGCATACTTGGGGAATGTGTCCCTGGGGTGGTTGAGCGACATGCACTGCGAATTTCTGTGTGCTCCGTTTGAGTTAGACGAGGTTAGGGAAGCCATCATGCAATCATGAAAGGCTACTAGCACGGATGGCATTCCTATAGAATGTTACAAAACTTATATAGATTTGATGTCTCCTATTCTGCGTGAGGTCTATGAGGAGTCACTGGAAGTGGGCTGCCTCCCACCATCCATGAGAGAAGCTCTCATTATCTCCCTTTTGAAACCAGAGAAGCCCACCAGCAATGTGGATCCAATAGGCCGCTATCCCTTCTTAATTGTGATGCAAACATTTTAGCGAAACTCATCGCCAATCGGCTTTGCTTGTTGCTAGAACATCTGATCCTTCCAGACCAGTCGGGATTTGTACCCGGAAGAGCCACCTCCCATAATTTGAGAACTCTTTTCACTATTTTATATAACGCCTTGGCGGCAGTTTTTTCGGACGCCACTAAAGCTTTTGATTCCATCGAGTGGGACTTTATTTTTGGAATAATGTTGCGAATGAGGTTCCCGCCACTTTTTTTGTCTTGGATTCGACTGTTGTATCACCAGCCAGGTGCTAAGGTACTCATGAATGGACACACATCTCAGGCTTTCCCGATAACCAGAGGTATTCGACAAGGGTGCCCCCGTCCCCCTTACTTTTTGCCTTAGCGAAGGAGCCATTGGCGGCAAAGCTGAGACAACACCACAATGATAAGGCCCTGAGTTGTAATATGAGGCAGATGCTTATTTCATTATATGCAGATGATATCACTTTATATGTTAGATACCCCTAAGAAAATGTAAACCCACTCCTCCGGGAATTCATTGTATTTGGGAAACTCTCTGGAATTAGAATAAACTGGGGGAAGTCCTGTCTTTTCCTACTGACAGCGTCAGTAACGCACTTTCCGCTGAACTACCCATTGGAGTGGTGCGATGACGATCTGCGTTACCTAGGTATCCGAGTTACCAGAGATAGAGAAGAGCTGATGCGTCTTAACTATGGCACTGCGTTGAATCTCATAATGGACTGTGTTGCCCACTGGATTACGCTACCACTCTCTATGGCAGGACGGGTGTCCCTAATTAAGATGGTGGTACTTCCCCAATTTGTTTACCTTTTTTTTAAATATACCATATTATCTGGGAAGAAATTTTTCTAAGGCGATTAAATTGGAGCTGATACGACTGGTATGGGGAGGTAAGCAACCGAGGTTGCAATGGAATGTACTAATAAGGCCGTATTCGAAAGGGGGGGTTGGAATACCAGACTTTGAACTTTACTATATTAGTGCGCAAGCCCACCATGCGTATTTCTGGGTGAATCAGTCGAGATATATGCCACAGGTGGCGGCGGAACACTGGTTTGCACAACCGATACCGATCGAGGGGGTCATGTAAGCTGTTCCAAGCGCCCAGGAGAGGACGCGGAACACTGTTAATGCCACGATCACGGCGTGGCAACGCATTGGGCATCTGCTGAATGCCCCCATGATTTGTTCCCCCCTCGTATTAACATATGTATGGGACCCCCTCTATGTCTACTTTAAAGGTCAGGGAAAGAGAGGAACAGCAAAAGCAAAATATAATAAACAAAATTCCCTCACGACCTATACAATAAAAGTGATAACCACCTCTATATGTTTACAATTATTATTTCACACAGGATGGCAACATCAACTTCTTTTCATTTGTATTTTGTATTTTTATTTTTTTTAATTGTTGTAAGTACAAAATCGCATTCGTCAATTTTTCATTTATAGCATATACATTTTCTATAATTCATTTGATAAGACACATAGTGATTCATTTAAGACAATAAAAATACTTTGTCACTCCGTGCAGAAAAAACATATAGAAATAAACAATTTCACAACACACAAACTCTCTCATTCATACTCCATTCACTCCTTATTCTGCGTCTGAGGGATCGCAGATTGAGACGCGTTATTATTACGCGAGGTCGACGCGTTTCGGTGGTATGAAACCACCTTCCTCAGGACATTCTGGCAGAATAGACAGGTATTCATAACCCAATAATAACCACTGCACGGTATGATATCTGTAACAATAAAAAATATGTATATTTGTATCACGAACCTTACAGATTTATTCACTTTGATTCATCTCAGTACCACACTTTAAGTTGCCCTGTGTTTTCATCAGAAACTAACATTTCATATTTATGATTCTAATACTTTATATCCGACAAAATTGATACATGTCCAGTATACCAGCACCTGTCTCCAACATAATTGGTTATAATTTAGAGAAACATGGAAAAAGTAAGAAAAGGGAGAAAGAATTCCTTAAATTTCTATAAAAAGACAAACTTTTCATTTTAGAGACTTATTTATCATATGTATGCTAGATTTTCCCAAGCGTACTATTCAGTGGCTCAAAATTATTTTATAGATGCTAGGTTAGGAAATTAAACCTACAAAAATATTTACATGTTCTTACCCAAAATTTTTCTAAGGTAGAGCCCTGCTTCGGTCACCCAATCATAACATAAGGATATAGACTTCTTTAGACGATCCTACGTTAAGTCAAAAAACACTTTGTATCAATGCCTATTAATAAAAAAGTCATAACGAGTCTATGTGCCAGTATATTAGTAAACGCTTACCACGCACTGAAACCAACTATTTCTCAATAATTTATAGACTTCAAGGTTTGTCTTGAGTTTTTTCTTCCTTCGGCGAACCAAGGTTTTCTGAAAGAAACCAACAATTTTCTAAGGAATATGTCTATGGAGATCTCTACAATTTTGTGGGATATATTGGGCTACTACTGACCTTCTTAACGCACTTATATCCTCAAGAAAAAAAGGCCTTCTCTTGCGCCTATTTTGTTCGAGTGTCTCCCTTCTGTGTTTTGTCAGCATCTATTTTGAATTTTTTTTTCCGATGACTGAAACCAACAAAGTACCAATGATTAGATGCTGCCAAAGAGTTTAATAAGTCGACTCTTAAATAAAGTGTGGTATACCCGTTTAGTTAGCCAAAAAATGTTTTAATCAGATAGTAACTTCCCTATTAATATATATGCGCTACTCGATGACAATGAGTCCTGGTAAACCCACTTTACAGAGAAACTCAACGCTGCGCTCTCTATCTCGGCATCGCTTACACGATTTAAGGATTGATCCCTAGGTACTACTTACTAGCTCTTTCTCGGAGTTATTTGTTATCTCGATTCTGCCGGCATCTCTTCGTCACGTAGCGTGGGCCAGAGATCCTTCGAATCGCGTCTCTTTTTAAATACCAATTGTTTGGCGCCAAAGTATTCGGTCACATGATCGCCATAATGGTCGCCATTATTAAATGGTCTTAATACAAAATATGGCTTGGATTGTCAGAGATTTTTGGTGTACTCCTACTATTTCGTATTAGGGTCCTTTTTTCCTTTCTAGAAGAACGAGGAAAAGTTTTTAAGGGATATAATGATATTCGTACCGATTCCGTCTTGAATACTATTTTGGTCACATGATCGCAATAATGGCAGCCATTATTAAGTGGCGTTTTTTCTCTCAATGTTTTTTGTTTTCGTATTTTTGATCGTATTAGCGAATAAAGTTCAACTCGATGTTATTATTTTATCCCGTTTTACAATTCTCAAAAAAAGTATTCAAATTAAAAATATTCAATATATGTATCCTTTTATCTCTCATTACTCCACATGCGTCCTTCTTGTGAATTAAAGCCCCCAAATATATCTATTTTATTCTACCATAACCACTAAGAGATTTTACGCGTATTTACTATATTCGGGTCTGACTGTTTACAAGGAGGCTGACATTACGCGCATTGAGCGGGGTGGTTTAGTTAAGCGCCATTATTAAGTGGTGCCTATCTTTAAAGGAGAAAACTTATTGGATACCTAAACAGCACGTTAACAGCAATGTGGGTCATCGTAGTTACACAGGGATTTACCCTGCTATGCCTCTACATACGATACAATGATCACGATAGTGTCTAGGCCTATAAATAAAAATATGGGGGATATTTCTCCAAACTTTTGATCTTACTTGGTTTCATTTCTATGAGTAATATAGAGATATCTTCTGGTACTAATAGGAGTTTATAAAAGGAATATCAAATCCAATTCTTGATTAGACTCACAAAATTATTCTCTACATTATACACACCACATGACATGTTTTATATCTATGTCATTAGAATGATTCCTGATGTAACACCGTACCTTCTTGTTTTGACAATGTTGAACATAATGAGCTTATTATGTCACATACCAAGATATATTTTCGTTAAGGCCTCTTTTGACACTATCAAAGAAAAAAATCCAGTAACACTCTCGTTTTTTCCTTGTTCTCTCTGGTTGTTCCCCTTTTCTGCATTGAATTCTTTCTAGAATGCACCACTTTAATTCTGTTTCTTTATGATTTAAGTCAATGCAGTGTTGGGTCAAGGGTGCTGTCATCTTGATAGTTCTAACTGACGATTTGTGTTCACTGAATCGTTGTGTAAATTCTCGTCCTGTCTCGCCTATATATGGAAGACCACATGGGCAGACAATGTAGTAGACGATGTTCTTACTACGACAGTTGGTAAATGATCTTAATGCAATAGTCATATTGTTGTGTTGAAGATTATTCCCTACAATCGCGGAATCACACGCGTGGCAATTGCCACATCTGTGATTACCACGAATGGTGTCTCCATTGGTCAAAGTAGTTTGCTTTTCAATTGAATCATTTTTAGGTCTGGTATGGACCAGCCGGTCTCTGAGATTCTGGTTACGCCTGTATGTCACCAATGGTTTCTCTAAAATGGTTTCATTCTCAACTTCAAGAATACGCCAATTTTTGTTGATTATATTCTTGATTTTATAGTTGAGTGTGGAATGGTTTACAACACATACGATCTTCTCCTGGGTCTTGTTTCTTTTATTTTTAAGTAATGCGTCTCTGTCATAAAACCTCGCCCTCTTGAACGCTTGGCGAACTAAACGATGGGGATATCCCCTTTCGATTAGTCGCTCTCGTAGAGATATGCTGTGGTTATCATAATCAGCGAGAGATGTACAATTGCGTCGAGTGCGAAGGAATTCCCCGAAGGGGATAGAGTCCTTCTGACAGTGAGGGTGAAAACTCTCAAACTGGAGGATGGTATTTTTCGCGGTGGACTTTCGGTAGAGACTTACTTTCAACTCACCATCCTTTCCTTCAATTACAATATCTAAATATTCAACTCTTTTGTCGCTGTAATTCGAAGTGAATGTAAGATTTTTATCACTGGCATTTAGCCAAAGGATATATTCTTCTAGTTGTGTTGTATTACCGTGCCAAATAAAGAAGATATCGTCAATAAAACGTCTCCATTGCGAGACGTTTTCAAAGAAAGGGGCATCTGTGTTATAAATATTCTTCCTTTCCCATTCACCCATATAGGTGTTAGCCACGCTTGGAGCACATGAAGCGCCCATATTCGTACCCTTTATCTGTTTAAAGAGGTTTCCCTCAAACTCAAAAAAATTATTTAGAAGCACAATTTCCAAACACTGGATAATGAATTCATCTGGTCTGTTATTTGGATATCTTTGTAACAAAGCCGTAACTGCCTGTAACGCTTGACACTGAGGGATGTTGGTGTATAACGCCTCAATGTCAAGCGTTACTAAGATGTCTGTCACAGGGTTAAAGGCTAAACCTTCTATTTTGTTTATCATATCACCTGTGTCTTTTACAAATGAATCATATTTCTGAGTTAAAGGACATATGAAGATATCTACATATTTAGATAATGGTTCGGTGTTCGAGCCAATGGTGGAGATTATTGGGCGTAGCGGAGGATCAATTTCATTCTTGTGCGTCTTAGGAAGACCATACATGGCTGGGGTGATGGGACAGGTCTTATTTAGGAATTGAAGTTCTTTATCACATATATAGCCGTTAGAAAAAGCTTCTTGGGTCATTTCTTTAATGTGACCACTAAGTCTGTGCATCTCTCTAACATTGGCAGGTCTATAATGTTCTGTGTTTGATAGCATCTCTCTCATTCTGGTGTCATAGTCAGATTTGTCAAACACCAATATACCACCACCTTTATCACAAGGTTTTATTACTATATTGGTGTTATTTGCAAGATTTTTAAGGGCTGAATTCTCCTGTTTAGTGAGGTTGTATTTATACTTCTGAGGTCTTGCTAAAAGTCTGTTGATGGGGGCGTGGCTTGACGGGCGAAGATGGCGGTCGCAGCTTTGTAGAGCTCCCGCCGGCCCGGCCTTCATTTGTTCACTTATCCTGGTCCCCGAGCCCGATACTGCTTCCCGGTGACTGGCACTGAGTCGGTGGAGTCCCCTGCCTGCTCCGGTGCACCGATCCTGCACTCATCGCTCTCCTGTGCCCAGGGGGAGGCGACGGCGCCCTGCGGCCTGGTGACCGGCTGGAGACCGGGGTCCTCGAGTTTCGAGACGCTCGGCGGCGGTTGCGGGCTCGCGGGTGGTGGCGGCTTCCCGCTGCGCCGCTCCTGGCTCCACTCTACTGCTGCGGCTGCCCGCGGACCACGGCGGCGCCTCTCATCCCTGCGCCTTGGGTGGACACCTCTCTCTCCTGCACTCCGGGGGAGGCGACGGCGGAGAGCGGCCTGGTGACCGGCTGGAGACCGGGGCCCCCGAGTTTCGTGACGCCCGGCGGCGGCTGTGGGGCTGCGGGTGGCGGTGGCGTCCGCTGCGCTGCTCCTGGCTCAGCTCTCCTACTGCTACGATTGCCCACAGATCACGGCAGCGCCATCCTTTCCTGCGCCTTGGGCGGACACTTGTGGCGATAAAAGCGGGGACGGCCTGTCCCGCCTGGGTGAAGCCGGGACCTCGAGTTTCGCGGCCTCGGGCCTGAACCGGCCTCCTGGGACTCCTACATTGCCACTTTATCCAGGGGCCTGGGGCCTCCAGCACTAGTGGCGGCACCTAGGGGGTCCTGAGCCTTGTTGGGAGGAGTGCCGGCCCTGCCCGGTGTGCGGTCCCGGCGAGCCCGCGTTGGGCCATGACCAGAACCGGAGGTGGCGGCCCGCCTAAACATGGCCCTATTGATAAATTCACGGGGCCTAGTGGTGGCTCCGGAGCGGCTGGTGGCAGCGGTGGCCCTGGGCCGGACAATGCGGCGATCCTGGCGGCCATCACCCAATCCCGGGACACGCTTGATGCCAAAATCGGAGCGGTGGGAGCGGATGTCGCGCTGTTGCGCCAGGACCTCCGGAATGCGGTGGTCGGATCACCGAGGCCGAGTCCCGGATCACGGTGACCGAAACGGACATTGGCGCCCTAAAGAAGCGGTTGGCGGAGGTGGAGGGAGTCCAGAAGATGCTGGCGGCCCACGTGGAGGATGCCGAGGGGCGCGCACGAAGGAACAACCTCCGCTTTATTGGCTTTCCGGAACGGTGCGAGAAGGATGACATGGAGGGGTTCTTGACCCGGTGGCTGGAGAGCTGGCTCCCCGAAGGGGTGCTGTCCACGTGCTTTGTTATCGAGAGGGCGCACAGGGCCCTAACCCAGCGGCCGCCGGAGGGTGAGCGTCCCAGGCCAGTCATAGCCCGGCTGTTGAACTATCATGACCGCGATGTCATCCTGCGGGAGGCGAGGACCAAAGGCTCGCTCACCTTTGAAAATCGTACCATCATGATCTTTCCTGACTACACGAAGATGGTGCAGCAGCAGAGACAATCCTTTGTGGCCGCCAAAGCCAAGTTGAGGGGCTTGAAGCTCCAATACTCTCTCCTATACCCAGCCCGTCTACGAGTGGTGCACCAGTCCAGGACACATTTCTTCGATTCGCCTGAGGAGGTTTTCCGTTGGACCGACGAGACGGTGCAGCTCCGGCCGCATGCCCAGCCGGGTCTGAATCCGGGCGGGTCCCAGAGGTCATCGCCGGAGCGGACGAACCGCCAGAACCGGAAGGGTCGACACCGGAGGTCCCGGTCTCGGAAGCGGTCGGCCTCTGCCAGTGCATCGCAGACAGGTGGTGCGAGGGACTCGGAACACTCTGATGCCGGCGGTTGAACTCTGATGGGACTGGGCCTTGTTGCTGAGTGCTGAGTTGCCCTTCATAGGCTGGTGAGACTGTTCTATTTTGACTTCCCTATGCCAGTCTGTTCCCGTTGGCGGACTCCTATCACTTTTAGCGGGAGCGCGGTGGGGCTCGGGAGGCACCTTTTGTGGGCCTCTGACCCTCACGGTTGTGAGTGTTGTGGGGGGGTGGTGTGTGTGTGTTGATTGGGGTGTTGGGATCCATTGGTATGGTGGGCCCTGGGTTCTCCGTTCTGGACCCGGGTCTCCCCATGCCGCGACAGATACTTCAATGTTCCCTGAGGTATTGGGGTGGGGGGAGCGGGGCGAGGGGGGATGTTCTTTTGTTGCTAATGGTTGGGGAGGTTTGGGTCTGGGGGGGGTTGCTGAGTGTCGGGGTTGGAAGGGTGGGACCACACGTGCCTATGACTGTTGATTCTGTTGCTTTGTGGGGTGCGCCGGGGTGGTGTGGAGGGCCGGGTGCTGGTCACTGTGTTGATTATGGCTGATTATACGACTATGTCTCCTCAAAAGGCCCTGCGTGTTGTGACATGGAATGTGAGAGGAATTTTAGATAAAATCAAGCGAGGGGCTGTGCTACGATGGGGGAAGAGGGAGATGGTGGACGTGCTGCTGCTTCAGGAGACCCACATGCTGGGTTCCAAGGCCCTAAGCCTCCAGAGGTTTGGTTTTCAACAAGTGTACCATGCGGGTTTCACGAGGGGCTCGCGGGGGGTGGCTATCTTGGTGCACCGCAGGGTGGCTTACGTGCATGAAAAGCAATGGATTGACCCTCAGGGCCGATATATTTTCATCAAGGGCCTACTGGGTACCGAACAGGTGGTGTTTGGTAGCGTGTACGCCCCCCCCTCTCCAATGGGCCCTGTCTGAGCGGCTGTTCGCGCTGTGGGACGAGATTCCGGAGGTGTTGTCCATGGTGGGAGGTGACTGGAATGAGGTTATGGATGTGGGCCTGGATCGTCGGAGGCGGATGCCTGTTGTGTTGGATCCCCCCCCCGCTGCTGCTCCCACCAGATTGCGTGCAACTGTGAGTGGCCTGGGATGGGTTGATGTGTGGCGACATTTTCACCCTGCTGCGCGTGAATTCACATTTGTGTCGGCGGTGCATGGGTCCTTTTCGAGGCTGGACTATCTGTTTGTGCCGGGTGCCTGTCTGAGTCGAGTCAGGGATGCTGTGATACTCCCCAGGAGCCTATCTGATCACTCCCCGGTTCTAGCTACCATGACCCTCCCTTCCAAACGACAGCCGTTTCGATGGCGGATGTCGTCCTGGCAGCTGCAACGGCCCGAGTACGTGCATCACCAGCGTGAGGCGATTGATCATTATTGGCGCGAGAATCTAGTGGGTGATGTGGATGCAATGGTGGTGTGGGAGGCGCTGAAACCCACGTTGCGGGGTATTGATATTGCTTGGTGCGTGGCTACTCGGTGGAAGCATCGGGAGGCCATTGTGACCGCTGCCGCCCATGTAGAGGAGCTGGAGCAGCGTAGTAGTCTCGGGGGCGACGAAGGCATGGTGCGGCGGCTCCTGCAGGCCCAGCAGTCGTACGCCTCCGTCCTACATGATGAAGCCCGGCAGGCGTGGCTCGCCACGCGCAGCAGGGTGTACCAGTGGGGCGACAAGTCCTGCACTATGCTACATAGATTGTGTCAGGCGACCTTCCAGCCTCTTGTGTTGCCGGGCCTTACGGCGGAGGACGGCTCGATTATGACTGACCCAGCCCTACTGGCGGCTAGCTTTGCCCGCTATTACGAGACGCAGTACACCCCTTGTGACCACTTGGAAGAGGGTGGGATCTCCGCATATCTTGATGACCTGCTACCACGGGCCGTTCCTGATGCGACCAGGACTGCCCTGGAAGCCCCGCTCACGGCTGAAGAACTCGGGGAGGCCCTTGGTCAACTGAATACCGGGAAGGCGCCCGGCCCGAGCGGGTACCCGTGCGAATTCTATAAAAAGTTTCACGTCCAGCTGGGGCCCCACTATCGGCGTGCCCTGGAGGCGGCGCGGGCTCAGGGGGAGCTGCCGCCGGACTGGCGCCACGCCGAGATCGTGGTCTTCTTAAAGCCGGGCAGGGAGCCGGACAGGCACGACTCTTACCGGCCTATTTCCCTGTTAAACATCGAGGCTAAGATTCTGGCTAAGGCCTTAGCGAACCGCCTATTACCCCACATTACTGACCTGGTCCACCCCGACCAGGCTGGATTCATGCCTGGGAGGGCCACCCGGCATAACATCCGACGGGCGCAAGCGGCAGTGGATGCTATGGGTGCTAGAGACGAGCAGGCGGCACTCTTCTTGGCGGATATGGACAGAGCCTTTGATTCTGTGAGTTGGGTATACCTGTTCGCCCTCTTAGCCCGCCTCAACCTGGGGCCGGTTTTCCTGTCATATGTCCGTCTTCTCTACACAAACGTGACGGCCTCGGTCCGAGTGGCCGGAGCTACCTCTGGGCGCTTCCATATAGGTCGAGGTACTCGGCAGGGTTGCCCTCTGTCCCCGTATCTGTTTGCCCTTGCCATGGAGCCCCTGGCGTCGCGGGTACGAGTGGATGCCCAGTTGTGTGGCTTTGTCTGGAATGGGGACCTGACGGATAGGATTGCGCTGTATGCGGATGACGTCCTCTTCTTTCTCACCGACCTACAACTCTCGGGTCCCCGGGTCCTGGAGATTATGCGTGCGTTCGGTGAGGCCTCGGGTCTTCGTCTTAACCTTAATAAATCGACCCTGTGGGTGCTGGGTGGCGGAGTGGTTGCTGACCCCTGGGCTGCGGAGTTGCGAGTGGTGACGGATGGCCTGAAATACTTGGGCGTTTTCCTATCGGAGTCGCGGGTCGTGGCCTGGGCGCGTGGAGTCCTGCCGGTGTGGGAGCGAGTACAGGCTGACGTCAAAACTTGGTCCAGGATGCCGCTCACTATCTTTGGAAGATCGGCCATCTTCAAGATGGTGGCGCTTCCGCGTCTCCTATACCAGCTCCAGAATTTCCCATGCCCCATCGGCCTGGAGTGGTTCCGTCAGGTTAACTCGGTGTTGGGTCGCTTCCTGTGGGATGGTGGTGCGGCCAGAGTAGCATTGAGGACGTGTTTTCTGTCCACATACAGTGGCGGCCTGGCCACCTCGGACCTACTCTCCTACTACCAGGCTTCCCAGCTACTTGTTCTTAATGAGTGGTGGTATGGCGATAGAGGTGATCCGGCCTACGCCCTGGAACGATTGCTCATGGGTGATCGCACGCTCCACACCATCCTATATTCGGCTCGCCTGCGTCGTGGGTTACCTTCGGTCACAAGGGTGGTCTTTGCCGTGTGGCGACAATCCTTGCGCCGCATGGGATGGTGGGGCAGGTTGACGGCTGAGACGCCGCTTTGGCATAATGGTCTGCTCCTGGAGCTGGCGGCTTTGACCGGCTTTGAGGGTTGGGAAGCCATAGGGGTTACACAACTGGGCCAGGTCATGTCTGGCGCCACCCTCAAATCCTTCGAGGAGCTCCGCACGGAATTCCAAATGCCTCAGTCCCAATTCTTCCGCTACCTTCAGCTGCGACATGCCCTCACCCCGAGCATCGCCGGCCTCGACTCCTTGCCAGAGTTTAGCCCGGTCGAGGCCAAGGTGTTTATGGGAGACTTGGGAGACAGGAAGGTCTCCAGGATATACCAGACGCTTATTATCTACTGCTCCTCCACCCTGCACTCTCTTCGGGAGGCATGGGAGGTGGACGTGGGCCCCCTCGATGAAGACGATTGGAGGGAGGCGCTGGAGTCCCCACGTGGAACCGCCATTGCTGTCCGGCTCCGGCTCATTCAATTCAAATACCTGCATCGAGCTTACTATACGCGTGAACGATTGTGGAAAGCTGGTTTGATTGCATCCCCGGAATGCTTGCGCTGTGGGTCGGTGCCTGGGTCCCTAATGCATACTGTGTGGACGTGTGGCCGGCTGACTGGGTTCTGGAGGGGTGTGTGGAGTTGCCTGGCTGAGGTGCTGGGCTGGGAACTTCCTCGTACCCACCGATTGGGCCTACTGCACATCATGGAAGGGGTTGGGGGTAACATTTATAAGCGCCACTTGCTGCTCTTAGGGCTGGTCGTGGCCAAGCGGGACCTGGCCCGGGCATGGAAAGCAGTGAGGGCCCCCCCCCTGTCTGCATGGAAGGCTGGGCTGGATTACTTCATGGGTCTGGAGAGGCCGATCTTTGAAGCGCGGGGCTGCCCTCGCAAGCACTACAAAATTTGGAAGCGTTGGGCTGACTATCGTGGTCTATCTCTGGACCCCCCAGCGGAGCGAGAGGAGGACATTTGACCACAGTGACACTATTGGCCCGAAGCAGCATCGCCCTGGTGGCGCTACACCTACTTACTTTTCTTTATTGCTTTCTATGTACGTGTGGTAGGGGGGGGTTTGGGGGGTGTCTGGGGTTGGGGGGGTGGAGTTGTGGGTTAGGGTGGGTCGCTGGGGAGCTTCTATACTGAGCCTATTTTTTTGAGTCTGCTCCATCATTTACTGCCTATGTAATTGCTGTTTTGATATTGTCGTGGTGTTCTTCGGTTGTGGAGATGCCACATTCTCAATGCTCATTTGCTCAATAAAATTGGTTGTGAAAAAAAAAAGTCTGTTGATCTCTGTCAGGACTTGTTTTTCAAAGATCTGAACTTCAGGACCAACCATGTCTAAAGTAGGGGAAAAAGTAGATGGAGGTTTACATCTGGAAAGATTTTCTTCCTCATCAATCATGTCTCTGCCTTCAAAGTATTTTTTTAGTCTGACCTTTCTAAAAAAGGCATGAAGGTCGACATGTAGTTTAAATTTGTCTAGTGTTGAAAAAGGGACAAAAGAAAGGCCTTTACTCAGGACTGAGGATTCTTCTTCCTTCAAGATGTTAGAGGATAGGTTGTAAATTGGGAGAATGTCTCTAACCCTATTCTGTTCTTGTATTTCCTCTACCTCCAGTACTGCTGGTTCCTGGTCTTCACATACCGTTGCTGTGGTTGTGGACTCGAGGTGTGTGGGCCCCCATTGTGTTGTTGCCAGTGGACCTGCTTGCCCCTGTACGGTCCCCTTGATAAAAAAAACCCTGTTATGATAGTTTCGCTGCCCTTGTCTTCCTCTGAAAGGTCCAGGGTTATATCCCCCTCTACTTGGACCAGGGTGAGAGAAATTATCGCTGTCAGACCCCGATGAACTGGTGTCAGAGAAATTCGTGTAATTTTTCTTATAGGCAGAGTTGGGTGGATATTCATTAGGGTTGTTTGCTTGAAAGTAACTTGGGTTCAAATAAGGGTAGATTTTCTCCTTAGAGAACCACCTCACATCATTTTTCAGTTTTTCTGTCTTTTTGTTGGTTAGATAAATTTCAAAGTCTTTCATTTCTGTTTGTATTTTCTCTAATTTTTCTTTGGCATCTTCCACTGCATCTGAGGAATTCAGTTTCTCCTCTAATTTTGGATTTCATCATTTAATGTAATCAAAATATCCCTGGCGGTCTTTATAATTAATAACATCCAATCTCTGGAACAGCGATTGGATATTAGAGACCATCGTTCAAGGAATTTGCGTATTTCAATGAACAAAGCTGGGGCGTTCCTAACTCTGAGGCCGGATGGTATAACCCCTGCTATTAGGTATTCTCTCATATAATGAGCATGTGATTCAATACGTCTAGCTCTCTTCCTGAGATTCAGTAGATTTTGCCACTCGCTGTTGTCACCTAATGTGTTACTTGTGGTGCTGTTTTTGTCTACCACATGACCCAACAGAGAACTAAAATCTGCATCCGTGAACCCGAAGGTTTCCAATCTATCCATGGTGTTTTATTCCTACAGAAAAAGGGTTCCTTTATATCTCCCTATTTAATACTAATAGTCAAAAAAAAGGGAAAGAAAGAAGAATAAGTAAAGAAAGTAACTCTCTTTCAGGGTGAGAGAAAGCACTGCGCCACTGGAATGCATCAACCTGCCAGAATAAATTAAAATTTTGTCAAATGATCCAACAATTAAATCCCACAGTTGAACAACCGTGAATGTATTAACATATGTATGGGACCCCCTCTATGTCTACTTTAAAGGTCAGGGAAAGAGAGGAACAGCAAAAGCAAAATATAATAAACAAAATTCCCTCACGACCTATACAATAAAAGTGATAACCACCTCTATATTTTTACAATTATTATTTCACACAGGATGGCAACATCAACTTCTTTTCATTTGTATTTTTTATTTGTATTTTTTTAAATTGTTGTAAGTACAAAATCGCATTCGTCAATTTTTCATTTATAGCATATACATTTTCTATAATTCATTTGATAAGACACATAGTGATTCATTTAAGACAATAAAAATATTTTGTCACTCCGTGCAGAAAAAACATATAGAAATAAACAATTTCACAACACACAAACTCTCTCATTCATACTCCATTCACTCCTTATTCTGCGTCTGAGGGATCGCAGATTGAGACGCGATATTATTACGCGAGGTCGACGCGTTTCGGTGGTATGAAACCACCTTCCTCAGGACCTTCTGGCAGAATAGACAGGTATTCATAACCCAATAATAACCACTGCACGGTATGATATCTGTAACAATAAAAAATATGTATATTTGTATCACGAACCTTACAGATTTATTCACTTTGATTCATCTCAGTACCACACTTTAAGTTGCCCTGTGTTTTCATCAGAAACTAACATTTCATATTTATGATTCTAATACTTTATATCCGACAAAATTGATACATGTCCAGTATACCAGCACCTGTCTCCAACATAATTGGTTATAATTTAGAGAAACATGGAAAAAGTAAGAAAAGGGAGAAAGAATTCCTTAAATTTCTATAAAAAGACAAACTTTTCATTTTAGAGACTTATTTATCATATGTATGCTAGATTTTCCCAAGCGTACTATTCAGTGGCTCAAAATTATTTTATAGATGCTAGGTTAGGAAATTCAACCTACAAAAATATTTACATGTTCTTACCCAAAATTTTTCTAAGGTAGAGCCCTGCTTCGGTCACCCAATCATAACATAAGGATATAGACTTCTTTAGACGATCCTACGTTAAGTCAAAAAACACTTTGTATCAATGCCTAATAATTAAAAAAGTCATAACGAGTCTATGTGCCAGTATATTAGTAAACGCTTACCACGCACTGAAACCAACTATTTCTCAATAATTTATAGACTTCAAGGTTTGTCTTGAGTTTTTTCTTCCTTCGGCGAACCAAGGTTTTCTGAAAGAAACCAACAATTTTCTAAGGAATATGTCTATGGAGATCTCTACAATTTTGTGGGATATATTGCGCTACTACTGACCTTCTTAACGCACTTATATCCTCAAGAAAAAAAGGCCTTCTCTTGCGCCTATTTTGTTCGAGTGTCTCCCTTCTGTGTTTAGTCAGCATCTATTTTGAATTTTTTTTTCCGATGACTGAAACCAACAAAGTACCAATGATTAGATGCTGCCAAAGAGTTTAATAAGTCGACTCTTAAATAAAGTGTGGTATACCCGTTTAGTTAGCCAAAAAATGTTTTAATCAGATAGTAACTTCCCTATTAATATATATGCGCTACTCGATGACAATGAGTCCTGGTAAACCCGCTTTACAGAGAAACTCAACGCTGCGCTCTCTATCTCGGCATCGCTTACACGATTTAAGGATTGATCCCTAGGTACTACTTACTAGCTCTTTCTCGGAGTTATTCGTTATCTGGATTCTGCCGGCATCTCTTCGTCACGTAGCGTGGGCCAGAGATCCTTCGAATCGCGTCTCTTTTTAAATACCAATTGTTTGGCGCCAAAGTATTCGGTCACATGATCGCCATAATGGTCGCCATTATTAAATAGTCTTAATACAAAATATGGCTTGGATTGTCAGAGATTTTTGGTGTACTCCTACTATTTCGTATTAGGGTCCTTTTTTCCTTTCTAGAAGAACGAGGAAAAGTTTTTAAGGTATATAATGATATTTGTGTGAAATAATAATTGTAAAAATATAGAGGTGGTTATCACTTTTATTGTATAGGTCGTGAGGGAATTTTGTTTATTATATTTTGTTCCCCCCTCGTGCCACTTATGTTTCATCGAGACATACCCCTTCTCCAGGAAACATTATTTCATAGCTTTAGGGACAGAGTGGAAATTAGCACCTGGGGAGACCTGTACCATGATGGACAGTTTCAAAACTCAGAGAGTGTCTTTCAGGACCTGGCCTGGGAATGCCCAGGAGTGAGTGAATTTTGGGGGCATGTTTTTGAGGCCTTGGCTTTGATGACAAACATTGAGCATACGCAGCTGATGGCCTGACTAGGTTATGTTACACTCGTAGAGGTGAAACATCGCAAATATGTAGCCCTTGCACTACTCATGGCCAAGAGACGGGTGATCTGTAAATGGGGCAGGGGAAGGGCGCCTAAATTTAACCCCTTCCGTGCTCATGACGAGCTCAGTTCGTCATGGCATACACCTCTCAGGTGCTCATGACGAGCTGAGCTCGTCATGACCACACCCGTTTTGGTTGCTGTCCAGCACAGCAGGGGAATAGCTCTAGTAGCCATGTGGTTAAGACCTGGCTCGACAACATGATTTATTATCAGGAACAACTCATCAGTTATGCTGAACTGTAACCTAACAAATCCAGGCCCAGGGATATCTGGTCACCACTAACATGCTATTTATTGGCGCACCCACGGGAGCCTCCAACAGCTGAACCACAGGGACTGGTCCCATAGAGTGCCCAGGAATAGCGTATAGATGTCATGGGGATTTACTGTGCGGAGTTGTGAATCCCTATCGTGAATTTCATGTATTGTGTTTTGGAATAGATTAACTAACTGTCGCGCATATGGACACAAGTCAATGATAGGCCTGTGTAACCAACAATCCTTACTGTGTGATAGAGTATGAGATGCCCCCATGAAGGAGTGCCTGCCCTCTGACGGCTCTGCAGAAAAATGTGTTAAAGCCTTGTTGTGCAATATGATGTGATCTGATCTATGTACATGCATGGTCTTATTACTAAAGACACTGTGTTGAGTGTTGTCAGTATTGTAACCTAACTATCTTGTTTGCATGAAACAAAGAAAAGTAATGAAAAAATATATATATATAATTCCTTTTAACCATCACACTAGATACATCACTATCTAAACAACTATCAAAACATATATCAGTCTCTGAATGTCTCTGTAACTGTGAATTCATGATTGACTGGGTTATGTGACTGGCTGTGTGAACGTGTCACTGAGTTTCTGAGTGGATGTGTAAGGGTCTAAGTGGGTCTGTGACTGTATGCGTAAGTGTCTCAGTGAATCTGAGTGGTTCTCTGACTAGTTGTCTCAGACTCCTATTGTATCTTTGAGTGGGTGCATGACGGTCTCAGTGTGAACTGTGAATGGATGTATGAGTGTCTGACTAGGTATGTCAGTGGGTATATGAGTCTCTGAGGCGCTCTATGAGTCTCTAATTTGCTCTGTGAGTAGGTGCATCTGTCTTTGAGTGGGTGTGTCACTGGGTGCATGAGTCTCTGAATAGGCCTATCACTGGATGTGTCAGTGTCTCAGTGGGTTTGTGAGTAAGTGTATCAGACTCTGATATGGCCTGTTATTGGATGCATGAGTCTCTCAGTATATCTGTTAGTGGGTGATAATAACAATGGGTCTGTTAGTCAGTGCGTAAGTGTCTGTGTTGGTGGCCCTGTGAGTGCACAACAATATGACTTGGAGTCTGAGTGAGTGAATCTTCTAAGTGGCTGCATCAGTCTCTTAGTGGGTCTGATAGTGGGTGTATAAATCACACAGTGCCTATGTGAGTGACTGCATCACTGACTGGATCTATAACTGGGCACATGACTCTGAGTGGGTCTATGACTGGGTGCATGACTATACCAGTGGGTCTGTTAGTGAGTGTGTCTGTCTCTAAGTGAGGGTGTCACTGGGTGCATGACTCTCTGAGTGGGTCAGTGACCGGGTACGTCAGTGTCTGAGTAGGTCTGTAAGTGGCTGTCTCAATCTCTGACATTGTCTGTGAGAGGATGCATGTGTCTGACTAGGTCTGTTAGTAGGTGAATACCCATTTCATTAGGAGACTGAGTGGGTACAGGAGTGTCTCAGTGGGTGGGACAGTTGGAGCATGACTTTTTGATTACACTTCTGAGCGCCTGCATGAGTCTCTGAATGGGTCTGCAAGTGGGTGCATAAGCCTCTCAGTAGATGAGAAACTTGGTGCAAAAGTGTCTGAGTAGGTCTGTGACTGGGTGCATGAGCACCCAACTGGGTGACTGAGTGGGTGCATAGCTGATACACCTACGCAGAGAACCACTGACACGGTGTCAGAGAGGGCCTGTGACTGGGTGCATGAGTGTCTAAATGAGTTTGTGAGAGGGTGCACACGTCTGTGCCTTGTTCTTTCAGAGAGTGCAACACTGTCTGAATAGATCAGTAAGTGGATGCGTGAGTGTCTAAGTAGATTTGTGACTGGGTGTGTCACTGTCTGAGTGGATCTGTGAGTTGGGGCATCAGTGTCTGAGTGGTCCTCTGACTGGGTGGATCAGTGTTTGAGTGGGTCTCTCAGTGGATCCATCGATGTCTTAGTGAGTCTCTCAGTGGGTGCATCAGTCTCTGAGTAGATCTGTGAGTCAGTGCGTCAGTGTCTATGTGGGTCTCCGAGTGGATGTCAGTGTTTGAGTCCGTCTATGGGGTCGATTAGGATGGCGATCGGAAAACCATTCTGACAGCCGTGGCAGCGGAAATTAACCATCCGCAGGTGCAGAGGGAAAACCGACGGTCAAATTAGGATTAACTGCCAGATAAATACAACCACGGAGGACGGATTCCACGAAAGATCGCCGGGAGCGTGCGAAGCAGGTGAAAATCTGTCTGCGGCAGTCGGATTTGCTGCGGAAAGATCCAAAACCACCGCACGGTCAACGGATTGACCGCAAGTTAAATTAGGATACGAATGCGGTGACAGCGGAACGATCTGCTGTTTCTGACCACCACGATCGCAAACACTGATGAATGGGAGAGCCGGCGGAAGGGCTGTTGTATACCGACCGCCGCGTTGTTGTATGGCGTTTTAGATTCCGAATGAATTTTCCCGATTAATGCCCTTATATAGGTACAATTCACGTTGCCCTTATATAGGCATAGAAATCAAGCCCTTATTTAGGCATAGCCTATGCAGCCCAAATACAGGCATGGCTACTTCCATCCGTTCACCAAACGTCACAACGATTTCTTGGAAAACCAGCTTAAGCCGTTAGGGACTTCCCCTTGCTTGAATATTGATTTTTCCAAGAACTCAGTTAGTTTTACAATGAACATCTATTCCTTAGGGGTTCATTTATGACGTCCATATGCCCGACTTTCTGTCAAGC
This sequence comes from Lissotriton helveticus, assembly GCF_964261635.1. NCBI lineage: Eukaryota > Metazoa > Chordata > Amphibia > Caudata > Salamandridae > Lissotriton > Lissotriton helveticus. The sequence continues at coordinate 1,651,015,391 of NC_136068.1, forward strand.
ATGGCATTCCTAAACACCTTCAAGGTATAAATATACTTTCACTTACTATAGCAAAGCACAGTGGTTCAGAGCAGTTCAACGACCTACTTGCCTGACGTAGCTCGCTACAGCAAGTGCCGGAGGAAGCCGACTCTCCAGTTGCCGCACTGATCAGGAAGCTGCCCTCTCCTGCCGAGACTCCTGCCCCAGTGTTTCTGACTCCCCTTGCGCGGTGTTGGGAAATCGAGCCCCGAGAGCGATACCAGACCTCCTTCATTCTAAGGTATGGAGCTGAATAGAACCTAGAGAAACCTTTGGTAGATTCTTGGCAAAAACTAAACCTATGCTAAAGACCATACTTACTTCTTCCCACATACTAGACCTAGGTTAGGTACATTGGGGTAGGCGTATTTTAGAAGCACCAGTTGAGTATTTTAGTCTATGTTATTTATGTATGTATTTTTATATGGCTTAGAAACCATACAATGCTATTACAGTATTATTTTATAATACTATTCTTGCTGTACGCATTATACTTTGCATTCTGTCTAACGATTGTAGCAGTTCACCTCTCTTGCATGAGAAAGAAGACTGTTCAATAAACATTTTTTTGGAAAACACCTATCTCAGTATTTCGCTGCAAACTCTGTAGAAATGAAGCATGCATGATTGACTGAGTGAAATACTTATCTATTGTTTCTACGACTCTGAAGATAGTTATTCCAGTCCTAGAGAAACAAAGTTGTCATGTTTATGCGGTTGTCAGAAACTAATCCCTTCTTGTGAATTCGAGAAAGTTTCTAGTGACCTCTGAGCTAGCTGGCACTCACAATTAAGTTTAGTATATTCAATGGAGACCTACTGACCTAAGTCCTACTCATATCTATAGGATATATTATTCCAATGCGCAGAGCCTATTGGGAATATAGGAACTACACTACAGTGGTCACTCGGGAAGAGTAATGACGGTAAAAAAACACATAACAAGGCTACCAAGAGTGGCCATTAACCTGGCTCAGCGTCAAAAAACACCTAACACACACCAATGACACATCCCCATGGCAACTAAAATATACAAATCCCAGGTCAACCAACACAACACACCTGACAGTAATACACCATTGTGACCCACCCACTTAGCTGAGTATAAAACCAGCCCCTTCCCTGACCAGAACCCTTTGCATTACTCCACTACTGAAGGAACCAACTCCACAGCACAAATGAGAGGCAAATTTGCACACATTACACCATCACAACACACACACACATCACCACCACCACCTTCACACCTGCACCTTTAACCCATTTGCACATCACACACCATGTCACAGAAGAAAATGCCCAAATTCACTGACAATGAGTTGTAAGTGATGGTATATGAGGTAATCAGAGAAGAACCATATTTGTTTGGAAGCCCAGTCCAACAGACACCTCAAGCCATTAAAAATTAAATGTGGGCAAGGATAGTCAACAAGTTCAATGCAGTTGGGACCATCCCGCGCTCCCAGTAGGAGATCAGGAAGTGGTGGAATGACCTAAAGAGCAAGGTGAAAGAGAGGAAAAACAAGAACGTGAAGCTTGCTCAGATGACTGGCGGTGGCCCTCCCATTCCACTATGAACATTCACTGAATGCTACACTGCACCCAGAGAGTCTCACAGGAATAGCCGGGCAAGTGGAGGGTGGTAAGTACCAACAAATGCCTCACAGCACCCTGCTAAGTACTGTCTTGCACAACTAAAAAGTGACACCTCCTAGGCCCAAAAACATTCATGTGCGCCACATTCTCCCCAACACGTCTCCCAGATCCAACATTTACTCCCTCTGATTCAACCCAAAAGTAGCTAGCAATATGTCCATGGGGGCTGTACAGGCAGCCAGCACTACAACTCCAACCATGCACCCCATTACCAAAGCTGAGCAATATGTAGCATTCCACCCCACACCCACAACCATGTGTCCGGCCATTGCATTGCCCTCATCAAACAAACAGGTAGGTAGCCATCTTACCAGGGAGGGGTGTTTATGGGTGGGAAGCCTGCACTACAACTCCCACCAGGCCACCTTGTCCCAAAGCTCAGCAAGATGGAGCACTCCCCTACATCCACAACCATGTGGCAGCTATTGCATTGTCCTCATCAAACTAACTGGTAGTAGCCATCTTAACTGGGAGGGGTTTTTGTGGGTGGGAATCCTGCACTACAACTCCCACCAGGCCCCCTTGTCCCAAAGCTCAGCAGGATGGAGCACTCACCCCACCCACAATCATGTGGCAGTCATTGCATTTCCCTCATCAAACTAACAGGTAGGCAACCATATTACCAGGGAGGGGTGTTTGTGTGTGTGAAGCCTACACTACAAGTCCCACCAGGCCCCCTTGTTCCAAAGCTCAGCAGCATGGAGCACTTCCACACCCACAGCCATGCGGAAGCCATTGCATAAACTAATAGGTAGATAGCCATCTTAACAGGGAGGGGTGTTTATGGGTGGGAAGCCTGCTCTACAACTCCCACCAGGCCCTGGGTCCCAAAGCTCAGCAGGATGGAGCACTCTCACCACCCACAACCATGTGGCAGCAATTCCCCTCAACTGTGTCAGAACAGGTAGGTAGACAGTGCATGCACCCTGCCATTCCTCTAAAAAAGCATGGAGACATATGACCACAACAGCCTTAACATGTCGTTTAACTTTGCATAGATCCAACAGTCACTTCCAGAGTGCAGGCAGCTAAGAGTATGTAACTGTCACAGAAATTAGAGTTTGAACCACAAAGTCACATGTTGAAGAAATTTAGGGCACAATCATGCACAGCACTGATTGCTAAGTGCCATGGTGGTCAGTTGTAAAAAGAAAGTAAACTACATGATATGACACAGGTATGCAAAAGATTACAAGGGCTAGTTCAGGCTCAGATGTAACGTCGTCCACGTAGAATAAACAAAAAAGATGATTCATATAAAGTTGTTGTGCTGCTAGTCGTTAGATGATGACAGGTCCAAGTAATAACACAATCTGTATGTGGATGTTTTGAATGTGGCTTCTCACCAATAAGCCACACCCAATCACTGCACTCCCACCTGGGAGACAAATATATCATTACACCTTTGAATAATATACACTTTTAAGCATGTCTTACAACCCCTGGCACAGCAATACTGCAACACAAAACAAACAGCACCTTTTGAAAAGGAGTTTTATTTAACAAAATGCAAAGACTATCACTTTTAGAAAAAGGCTTGGGGTGTATTACATAATACTCTCTAAACCAAGGCTGTCTCAGATACCAAATGCATTAGATTCAAATATATGTAGCAAACTTATTATCTAAAGGGATGAATCGATAACTGAGCAAACTATAATACTGATTAATAAACAAGCAATAACTGATATAAGATAAGATACACTGGACGTCCTGCAAGAGATCAGAAAGATATATATACAGAGGATCACTTTGGATGTGCACCTCCCACACCACAAAGAAAACACCTCAAACGATCACAGCCACTGGCTCACATCACAATGGCAAAAATCACAAAACTCAATATATCACCTGATGCATACACTGCCCACTTCTGTCCGGGGAAAGTCATCACACAGCCGGGGATCAGAGCTCAACAATCAGGGTTCAATCCGAGATAGGCTTGTCTGCCCTCACTAAGAATCCAAACTCCCAAACTTCCACTTCCACCAGACCGGTGGAGGCTCCCCCTTTTAATACAAGTGGAAACGTTGGTCGAAGCTTCTAGCAAGCCTCACCTCCGTTTCCCATCAGATTCCGTTCCACTCCGTTCCACTCCGTGCCAAGGACACAGCATCGGTTGATCAGGCCTTTGCTATGACTTTGAGAAGGAGCCTGTACATTCCTCCGATAAGAACCGGTTTCTACTAGCACACAGAGTGCAGAAAACAAGTGAAAGCAAAACATGCCCTCTTCAGCTCTGCAGCTTCGTGCAGGACAGAAAGGCCCAAAGCAAGATAGAATTGAAAAGCTAGATAACATGAGAGCATGTCAAAGGCAATAGTCAGCACTGCCATAAAACAAGGTAAAGTCAGGAAACAGAATGGTCAAAGCCAATAGTAAGAACTCATAATTCTCACCAATGCACAATACAATACACATTCCTGCACAACTGCACACCTTCAAATACACATCCCACATGCTCTGCTCTTGGCAAGACTGTTCCACTCCGTAACAGCTCCCACTGAAAGACAGCAAGATTACACAACAGAAGAGAAGTAGGCAAATGCAGGACCATCCTACATTAAGGCTAGGGTAAAATACCACAATAAAATCAATTAAAATGGTGGTAGTTGGAGGTCATCATAGGGTGCCAGTCTACAAAAGTGGCTCTTTCACTACAGTGGAACATGGTATCTATTGATATGTCACACCATGGACAAGCAATGCATGTACCTCCACATCATGTCATGATGCTCCGTACCGTGCAGCCATGCAAAGTGATATCAATGTAAACTGTGTGGTGTATAACATGTAACATCTAAACATCTAACACCAAGCTTGAGGGGTGCACTTTAATGACCATTTGAACTCTGTCCAACATGAGATCAACAATTGACTGCTGCAGAAGACAACACCGACCTGCAGAGCCAGTCTCCCCCCCACCCACCGAACATGGACTCTAGGATGCAGACTCCCTAAGTTTCTCGAATGCGGAGCCCGAACCTAGCCCATCAGGACTGCCAGGGCACACCACGTCCCAGGCCCCCACTGTCCCCACCACCACCTCAGCAACAACAACCGCTCTGACCCCTGCTGCAACAACATGTGCAGCCTCAACCACCACCACCACCAGTGCTGCCTGCAACACTTTCCCTGCCTCAGTGGATACCAACACCACCACACAATCTGAGGAGGGCAGGGAGAGTATGCAGGTGTGTCGAAAAGCAACGCCACAGGTCCGGGACAGCCGGGCAGGTGAGAAGGCAACTGGGGGACAAAATCGACAAGACACTGGGGCCAAACCCCTGGTCAACATCGCCAGAATCCTTGGGGCATACGAACAAACCCAGGGACACATTGGCCAGGTTCTGGAAGAAGTGCGTGAGCTCCGCCTGCTGCTGATGTCCATGGACACGCGTATGGACCAAATCGTGGACCTCAGGGGCCAGCTTGTGGGTGTTCTGAGGAACAATCATGCGGCCCGAAGGACAGCTCAACCTTCCTCCAGTGGCCCTCAGGATGATACTCCGACCCCCTCAGCTGCGGCCACAGAGAGGGGTGAGCTGGAACAGGATGACTCCTCAGACCCTGCTGATGCCGCAGCAGAGGCCCTCCCTGGAAACGCAAAAGGGGCCGTCCAAGAAACAACAAGGGAGGATCAAGTGGCAAAGCACCAACCAAACGCAAGTCAAAGAGCCAGCCATGATGGCACCTCTCTTCACCTTGACATTTTTGACTATCCTTACACACACTGTCAAGGTGTCTGTTTTACTGTGTCAGCACAACAATGTGGTGACTACTCTATTGTCCCGTTTACCAACACTGACAACTCATTGATTCACTTTGCATCATTTCCTGAAACATCACTTGTCTGTCACAAACACTCTTTGTAAATAAAAACTCTTTACACAACTATGTGTTTGTGTCAGCTCCATGTTTATCACAGTATGTACAAAGTTGACTCTGATTTCAATGTACCAGAAGCTCTGATGGTTTAGAGCCATCGAGAGGCTGAACGGACCTAGAAAGACACAAGGGAGCGACATTTACTTGTCAGGTGATGGCATCACAGCCAGTACACAACACTAGTCATCAAGGTACACAACCCATCACACATCACAATGAGAAATAATATCAACATAGACATCATGTGGGTTGTCATTACTACACTGTGCCACAAACATCAGCAATCAGCACAGAGCCAACAACAGGCAGGAGTCAAAAATCTCCTCTAGGCCTTTTCACTACCATCAAAGACAGCAGACAATGGGCAGACAATGGCACTGTTGCACAATATCACTCACACTCAAGGGAAGTAGCGGGTGATGAGCTGTTGACGCAGGTCAACACCTTCCTCCTCTCCACTGTCCTCTTCACTGGACATGTGTGGGTTTGCAAGGGGTGGGGGCATCTGCTGCTCATTATCGTCCAGGTGCAGGGGGATCTCATTGGGCAAGGCCAGGTTGTGGAGCATGCAGCATGCAACTACGATCTGACACACCTTTGAGGGAGAGTTGAGTAGTGCACCTCCGCTCTTGTCCAGACACCGGAATCTAGACTTCAGAAGCCCAAAAGTACTCTCGACCATACGACGTGTCCTGCCATGAGCTTCATGGTAGCGGACTTCACCCGGGGTCCTGTGATTCCTCAGTGGGCTCAGCAACAAAGGCCAGTTGGAATATGCAGAGTCACCTAGGTGTGAGATACACAGACCAATATTGTAATATAATTGTGGATGAGGACAGCATGTCACACATACAGCACGCTACTTGACTCTGCGTACTAACCCACAATCATGCACGCTATGGATGCAGATTTGTCATAAGCTGTGGCACAATGCTGTTACGCAATATGTAGGAGTCATGTGCTGATCACCCTTCACAGGTGCCAATTCATGTCTCCTGGGTAAATGGATGTAGCTGTCCTTGTTGGTCATCATAGCGGATAGGACATAATGTAGCACCATGCTGAACATTGGTTGAGACATCCCACCTGTGCTGGCCAGTGTGTACTGGAACAAACCAGTTGCAAAGAAATGCAGGGCCGCCATCACCTTAAATGTTATGTTGGCGTCAAAGCAGTAGCATAGGTTCTGTGAGCCTCAGATGGGGCTCCAACTGACCACATAGGTCCTGAAGGGCAGGTCGATCCAAACGGAATTTACGTTTGATGTCCTCATTCTCCATGTCCACAAGCAATGTGAATGGACGATGCACATTTGGTCGCCTTGAAGGTAAGATGAAAGGAGACACATGTCAATTCAATTCCCCCATGAGATGTGTCCAACAACTTACATTTTGACTGACACAGTGCCAACAATGACTGGCCTGAAACTACAGCTTACAGCACAAGTCACATCAGAGACACCTTGAATAAAAGTAGTTGTACATGTGTTCAGTATGTACATAGTGAGAACTCCCAAAACAGATTCAGACTATGTGAATGCCAAATGGTACATTCCAACATCAGCCCTGAGAGTAGTTGACCCAGCATATGTCTGAAACAGCAACACTGCTGGCTTCTACGTAGCTGCTGGACCTGCCACACCTTCTTGCGTGATTCGGACAAGCACACATTAACAACACAATGAGTACAGCATGTGCATAAAGATCACGTATCAACATGAGTACAGCAATCTACACAGTGAAATAGGCACATTATGTAGCTAGTCCATAATTACTGTGGGTTGCTTAGCCATCTCACACATTGACATGTTTACATATTTGAGAGTCCATCGCACAACAGATCTGTGTACATGCCCAACAACATCATGTCACATTTGTGGAAGTACATGTCAATGCATGTAATCCTGTGCACAGACATGGCATGTGTAGTCGTCAGTGAGTTAAATGCCACACTAGCATTGAACTTAACTATCTTAACACTGAGTGGGCTCTGCCGGCCGAGCATAAAAATACCACATAATCCTGTCAACATCCCTACCATCGCTGCACTCTGAGGTGGAATCCTGGCTCCCAATTAAGTGTGGCCTGAACCATTGCACAGCCGCCTCCTGATTGTGTCCTGCGTCGGAGCTGTGCCATCTTTCCTGTGACGTCGGGCCTATGACCTCTGGATTGCAAGGTCGTGCCTTCTCTGCTGGGGACCGCCTGTTAACGCTGTGAGCCACTGCTGGCCAACCGCAGGTGAGTGAGGCTGCTGCTGTGGCTCTTCGGGCGGGGCTGGGGGCCGGACCGTCCCGCCGGACCTGGTTTGCTGTGAGGAGGGCGCCGGGCCTCTGTTGTGCTCCGGGCTGCTTCATGCGGCTGCTGCGAGTGCCCGAGCTTGGCGCTGCAGGCGGTGGGCCCCCATGACTCCCCGTTCATTTCTGCTACAGTTAGTTGTGCACCTCCCGTCGCCAATCTATCCTCCTGGCTGTGCAGACGCTGCCCGCTGATCCCTGTACCCCGCCTGCCTTCAGACCCGGCTTTGTTTCTCTCCTATGAGCCGCACCTACTGTATCGGGCCTCGGTCCTTCTGCGGCCCCGCTGGCCCCCGGTTCGCCTCCTTTCCTCTGCCGCCTGGAGTTATATACTGCGGGCCCCCAGCTGTGCCCTTAGGAGGGGCTGCACCACTGCCTTGCTATGCCGGGCCTATGACCCCTGGACCACGGGGCCGGGCCTTCCCTATTGGTGGCTGCTGTGAATTGCTGGTTGCCGCTGGATGCCATCCGGGGCCTGCGGGTGAGTGGGGCGGCCTCTGTGGCTTTGCGGGCGGGGTTGGAGACTCGTAGGCTGCTCCGCCGGTCCTGGTGTGCTGCGGGGAGGGCGTCAGGTGCTTGGCAGCCTACCAGCCGCCACAAATGCCCAGGCTTGGGCCGCGAGTGGCGGCCCCCCGGGAACCCCTGCTCACCTTTGCTGTAATTAGATGTGCTCCCCCGACGATACTCTGCTTTTAGAGCAACGTGGGAGCTGCCCGTTGCACTATGTGCCCTGTCTACCTCCGTACTCAGCTCTCCGCCACGCCTGGGCACTGCGCCGCCAAGTTTGGGCCCTAGGCCTGCTGTGGCACCACTGGCCCCCTTATCTGCTCTCTTCTCGCAGCCGCTGTTGCTGGCCCACCTAACAACACCACGGCTGCACATTCGCCCCTGCTATCTGTTGCTTCCACCTCTGTGGGCTCATCGGGGCTGCTCGCACCCTGCTCTGCTGCCTGCCGCTCCGTCTGGTGCCCGGTCGCGCATCGCTGCCTTGGCCTTTGCTCACAGGGTGCGTCCTGGCCGGACCATCATCTTCGGAGTGTGGTGGCCTGGCCCGGTGACTGGGTGGGTGGAGTGTCGCCGCTCTGGTTCCTCCTAGGGGCTCATTGACTCTCTGATATGGCGGTGCCCCCAAATAACTCGCTTTCTCTTGGCTGGCGGGCACAGGTTGGCTGCCTGTATTCAACTGATCTGTAGCTCGCTGGATATCCTGCTGTTGGGGCCTCCCATCATGGGGAAAAATGATCCTAAACAGCCCAAGATAGTCTTCGACCTCCGGAAGTCTTCTCGCCAGGACGGTGCGGGCTCCGAGGGTGCAGACTTTGCTGTCAACATGGAGGCACCCTTCAATCGTGAGGACGACCTCAAGGCTATCATGCTGGAAGTCAAATCCACGTTGACGAGTATAGCCACCCAGCTGGACCAACTTTCAGCCCGTTTGGACACAGTGAAGGCCCGTGTCAACTCCCATGACAACCGACTTCTTCACGTCGAAACCAGGGTCTCGTACGCTGAGGATGCTGCCAACCAGGACTGGCAAAAACTACTGCAGATGGACAAGATCCTGGCCATTACCCGGGACAAGAACGAGAACCTAGAGGCCCGTTCCTGGCGGAGCAACCTCCGCATCACGGGCCTTCCAGAGTCCACAAACATTTCCAAGATTGAGGACTTTGTGGAACAGTTGATTAAGGAACTATTCGGCGACGTCCTATCCCCGGTTTTCATCGTGTAGCATGCCCATTGCTCTCTCGGTCCATGTCCCGGCCCGGACTGACCTCACGCCCCATCATTGCTAAGATTTTGAACTACCGGGGCGCCATTCTTCGTGCTGCATGTGACAAGGGCACCATCACCCACCAGGGTAACGCACTCTCCTTCTACCCAGACTATACCCTTGCCGTCCAAGCTGCATGGAGAGAATTCCTTCCTGCCAAACGTATTCTCCTAAAGCACGAGGTTTCATACTCACTGGCCTATCCGGAGAAGCTAAGGGTCCGTCAGGGCACAGATAAACTTGTTTTCCCCCCGACCCCAGAGACGCCCTGGCGTTTGCTAAGCGATTGGACAAAGATGCCTGCTCCTCCCCTTCCACATCTCAGCCTGATGGGACTGGTCGTCTTAGTGAAAACGATTGAGAAGTGCAGACATTACTGGTTCATGATCTTTCTCTTTGTGTCTCAATGATGTCTGACGAATCTACAGCTTGGCCACCCTGCTTCTCTGCAGAGGCATATGCCTAGCCCTGCCATGCCCTCACAGGATGATTACCTTTACTTTCATTGTTCTTTCCTCTCCTAGTTGTGGGTTCCCGGGGTGGGGCGGGTGGATAACTCAGCCTGTTTTGGGGGTTAGAGTGGGTACGGGGTGGTTGGGGTTTTTTGGTTTGGGTTATTGTGCAGGGATGGGGTGGGGGCGGTGGGGGGACTGCGGGGTGTTCTGCTCCTCTATTGAAAAGCTGGCTTCAGTTTGCCGCCATATTGTTGCTCAGTATTGCTTTTACATGTTTCACCTTTGACACTGTACTATGTTTATTGCTTGGGCTACTCACATCTAGTCTTGCAGACTATGTTCCTCTGTGGTCTGCTCCTGCTCGCTGGTCATAGAATGAAGGTCAACCTGTCGCTCCACTGGACCCTCCCTCCCCTAATATGCCGCACCACCTGTGGTTTGTTCCGTGTTGTGCTTTTATTGCACACTGTGGGGCTTTGCGCTCCGGCCCTTGCCTGCTAGTTAGTCGCTTGCGCACCTCTCCTTCACTGTCCAGATTTCCCCCATGGGCCGATCCAAGGTGCCTGCTCCCCCTTCCACCTGGATAGCAGGCTGCCGCCCTCCTCCCTTCCTGATCCCCATATGCGCTGCGCTCCTCTGCGGGGCCTCCTGCCTGCTCTGCGTGGTACTGTCCTTAATACTGCCCCTTCATGGCTGACGTAGTTTGCTGATCCTGGACTATCCGGGGCCTGAATGACCACCGCAAAGCCCAGCTGATTCATTCACATTTACAATGACACAAAGTGGATATATGTCTCTTGTAGGAGACGCACCTGCTGCCGGGGAATATCTCCAAACTTTACTCCCGGTACTGGGGGGAATCCCACTCTGCCACCTACTCGTCGTATGCCAGGGGAGTCTCCATTTTGATAAGACGGGGCCTCCCTTGGCAGACCGCCCGGGTGATCCTTGATCCAGAAGGCAGGTGCGCGATATCCCATGGTTTATTACTTGCACAACCTGTTACGATTGCCGCGGTCTATGGCCCCAATTGCAACGATGCGGCATTCTTCAACCACGTTTGGCACCTTATCTCCTCCTGTGGTCCTGTGGCTATCCTTGGGGGGGGGACTTTAATGTTACTTTATCCGCGGCTTTGGATCGATCGGGCTCCCACTCATTTCACCCATGCGCTGCTGCGGCTCTTTCATCTATTCTAACTGATAATGCTCTTTACAATGCTTGGTACCACTCCCATCCTGATGTGCGGGAGGGCACCTGCTTCACTGGTGCACAGGGCTTTTGGTCGCTCATAGATTTCTGGCTGACCTCGCCAAACGCTCTGTCCTGGCTCACCGACGTGGTGCACATGGCTCGCACCTTTTCTGACCACATGCCAGTCCAGATCCGTCTCCGCCCTCTACACCTTTACTTGGCGCCTTCCCCCTAACGCCCTCCAGGACTTTCTGTGCGGACATCCAGACCGCGATCACTAATTACTTTGATCTCAAAGCCGGCTCTGTGGAATCTGCTTCCCCCCTATGGGAGGGCTTTAAGGCCGTCATTCGTGGCGAATGCATCTCCAAACAGGCCGGTGTCCTTCGACCTATTCGTGCCACTTTGCCTAAGACTGAGGAGGAAATCAAGGATCTCGATGCCGCCCAGGTGGCGCACCCCAGTCCCGAGACTCTGGCACTACTGCGTCAAAAACACACTGAATTCTTGGATGAGGCTGGGCGCGAACTGTCCTTTCTGGGCAAGGAGGGTCGGGCGCATTGCTTTGGCGAGGGGGACCACCCAGGGTGCACTCTCGCTAACCTTCTACGCCCCCTGCTTGCCGGTTCCTATGTCACGGCCTTGAGTGATGGCTGCCCGGACAGGACTACCGCCCCGGAGGACAAACAATCCCGCTTTCTCAACTTTAACTCACAGCTCTATTCTGCTGGCACTCCCCTGCCACGGGAGTATTTCAATCAATATTTCGATTCCATTGCTCCGGTCTGGTTGGAAGACTACCACCATAAATTCCTTGATGAACCTCTCTCCAGGGAAGAAATATTGGCTACCATCAGTAGTTTACCCGGCGATAAGGCCTCTGGACTGGATGGCCTGCCAGCCTCGTTTTACAAAACATTCGCCGATGTACTGGAGCCACATCTGGCTGCAATGTACAATGACTCGTTCGATACTGGTTCCTTCCCGCCTTCTCTGTGCTTTGAAGCCCATAGGAATCAAAGGGAAATACCCATTCGGTATTTACCGAATCGGTAAATACCGAATCCTGGCAGGGGTAACGGGGTGTCACTTTGACACCCTGTAGCACCCCAAGTGCAGGCTTGCGTGCCATGTGGCACACATACATGCCCTAAGGGCATGTCTGTGTGTCACATGGCATAGGTGTACATGCACAGATGTGCATGTACACCTGAAATTGGTATTTTAGCACCCAATAGGATTGGGTGGTAAATACCGACCCCTAAAGGGCCTGTGGCACTCTGTGAAGTGCCACCTACATCTCGATTTACAGAATCTGTAAACATACCGATTCGGTATTTTACCACTTCTGTATATTTACCGAATCGGTAAATTTACCGATTCTGTAAATCAGATGCCCCCTACATCTCAAAAGCCAAATACCGGTCGGTAACGGCCGAATATTTGGGCTCTTACATCTGGCCCTTGAATGCTCCGCTTGGGTGCAACAGTATATCATGTCTCGCGCCCATCTAGTTTTGGTAGGGAGCGGACCCCTCATCCAACATAGTGCTACTGCTCTCTTGGCCATTAGCATCCCCATGTCTGCAAGTCTACATATTGCGACCGGAAGCCGCTTGGAGTTGCCTATGAGTGCCAAACCAGGGTCCGGGGACATGTCCACCTCCAGGATTCTGCTCAGTTCCGAGAATATGTCGCGGCAGAAGGCCTGGACGCCCGGGCAGCACCATGCCAAATGTATAAAATCAGCGTTAGCTGCGTTGCACCTGTCGCAGTCTGCCGTTTGCCACAGACCGTACCTATGGAGTCTCTCCGGGGTGTAGTAAACCCTCTGCAAGAATTTGAAGTGGATGAGCCTATGCCGTCCGTTAAGTGAGATCCGCTTCGTGCTTTCGCAGCAGTACCGCCACTCAGCGCCATCAATCGTGATCTCGAGATCTCTTTGCCAAGCCACTCTCGCTTTCATGAGTTGATGCTCACCTTGTGATCCAGCTATTCTATAGAGATTCGTAAGGAGTTTGCGGGGCTCCTTGGCTTTGATGACGTATGTCAGTTCAAGGACTTCTGGTGGTTCAGCCATGTCTGCGCCAAGCAGCTCCGAAAGGGCACTGCGCACCCTGTGGAATTGAAAGCGTTGCATCAGAGATATGTCTCTGCAATCACCGCTAACTTGGTCCCAGGTTTTGACCACTCCGTCCTGGAATAGATCTCCCGCTCGATGCAGTCCAAGTGTCGCCAGTACCCTAGTAACACCCTTCTCTCCCATAGGCGGAAGCCAAAGCATCCACTCCAGGGGCATATCTGGTGAATAGAGCAACGCACCCCCCTGCCTCTGCAGTAGCGAGTGTCAGGCGTGGTTGGTAGCCGCAATTGAATCCAGTAGTCCGGTTCTGCGGTCCAAAGGCATGCAGATCGTGGCCGGGAGCGGTTGGGGGTGTGCAAACAGTCGCTCCATGCGAACATGCGGGATCATCTTGTCACCATGCACCCAAGTGTGCAGGTGCGACGCCTGTGCTACTCTATAGTAAAGTTCAAGATCCGGGGCACCAAGGCCCCCCATGCTGTATGGCAGGGTGAGGAGTGACCACCGAACCCTGGGTTGCTTTCCTGCCCACGCTAAGCTAATCATGAGACTCGTCAGCCGCTGGAAAAAGGCCTTAGATAGTACTATTGGAATGGCGTTGAATAGGAAAAAGGAACCTCGGCAGAACCACCATTTTCATAATGGCTATGCGGCCCATCAAAGAGAGTGGCAGTCTGCTCCAGAGCTCCACGTCATCCTCCAGCTTGCTGATTGCTCTTCCGTAGTTTTGGCTGAGGAGCACCTCCGGGTCCGTGTGGAGTCGTATTCCAAGGTACCTGATCGGGTCTTCCGACCATTGTAGTGGATATTCCATTTCTAGTTGCCTATTCGCAGGTGTAAGGGAAAAGACAATAGACTTCGTCCAATTAACTTTAAGGCCCGAGAGCGCTCCAAAGTGGACCACCTCTCTCAGCAGCAGGGATAGATTTGTCGCAGGGTCATGAACATATAGCAGCGTGTCATCAGCATACATGGACACCACTATTTTGTGGGTTGGAAAACGTATGCCTTCATGACTATGGTATTCTCTCAGCGCGCAGGCCAGCGGTTCTGCCGCTAGAGCATACAGCAACGGGGAGAGGGGGCACCCTTGACGAATTCCTCTGCCGATGTAAAAGGGCTGCAAGACCGCATTATCAACCCGCACTCTAGCCGAGGGCCCGGTATAAAGGGCACCAACCATTTGCAGGAAAGGCTCCCCCAGCCCCATTCTCCGCAATACCTGGAGCAGAAAAGGCCACTCCACCGAGTAGAATGCTTTTTCCATGTCAAGAAATACTGCCATGGCTGCTATATCCTGCTTAACATGTTGCATAGTTCCTAGTACTGTTCTAACATTATACGTCAAATTCCTGCTAGGTATAAACCCTGCTTGTTCGGGAGCCACCAAGTCAGAGGCCAATAGTGCAAGTCTCGTCGCTAGGACTTTGGCATATAGTTTAGTGTCTACGATAAGTAGTGACAGCGGTCGGTATGATCCGCATTGGTCGTGCGGCTTATCTGGCTTAAGGATGGTGACAATCATTGCCTCCCTCATGGAGCTCGGCATGCTGCCCTGGATACAGATGTCACTTAACAGAGTGGAAATATGCGGCAGCAGTTGTTCTTGGAACGCTTTTTAAAAGTCTACTGTCAGGCCATCTATGCCTGGGGCGCTGCCCGAACGCATAGAGGCCAGGGCCTCCCTAATCTCTTCTCGTTGTATAGGAGCCATGAGGAACTCCCTGTCTGAGTTAGTGAGGAACGAGAGCTTTACATGTTCCAAGTAATCTAGAATTTCGTCCGACAAATCTCCGCATCTCAAGGAGTACAATTCCGAGTAGTAAGCTCTGAATATGATGGCAATCTCGGTCTCGTCTGTGGCACGTTGGTCATCAGCAGCCTTCACCTCCGTGACCAGCGGCTTCCCTTTCCTGCCCTTTAGGATGTTTGCAAGTACTGAGCCAGGCCTGTCACCCTCTCCGTATGTGCGAGCGGTGGCATACTTTCCCAAGTGTTTTACCTCCCTGTCAGCTTCCTCATGGTACTCCACTATTAGGGTTTTTATTTCCGCCTCCGTCGTGTCATCCGGTCGGCTTAGTTGTCGCTTTTTGCAGGGTCTGCAGCTGACCCTCTAATTGCAATAGGCGGTGCCTTATGGCCTTCAGAACACTGGAATGCTTTGACATGGCAACGCCCCTTATATAGACCTTAAATGCCTCCCAAACCGTTTGGAAGTCCTCCACTGACCCCACATTTTTTCCAAAAAATAGGTCAATTGCCTCTGCCAGTTCTCCTCTAAAAACAGGGTCTAAGAGAGAGTACGGCGGGAAGCGCCACGTGAACGGTGGAATGGTCTTACTCGGGGTTGCTACGGCCAACAATATGGGGGAATGGTCTGATAGAGTACGCTGCAGGACTGTGCATTCTCTGATCCCGCGCAGCACTTCCGGGGTAGCAAACCAGTAGTCTATTCTAGTGTGCACTCCATGGTAAGCGGAGTAGTGGGTAAACTCACCCGAATTCTCATTTCTGCTACTCCATACGTCCTCCATGTCTAGGGTGACAAGTCTGGCATTCAGCGTGTGCACCGCAGCCGTGGGTCTCCGAGGCGGGCCAGTCGACCTGTCAATATCTGGGTTAAGCATCAGGTTAAAGTCCCCCCCAGATTATTTGGGTTGTGTCATAGGTGCCGATCACCGCAGCCAACGATTCATAGAAGTCCGGGGCATCATAGTTTGGTCCGTAAACGTTCACTACTAGCAAATCCAGTCCCATGCCCTTACAGTTTGCTAAGACGTATCTGCCCTCTGGGTCGGTTCTCAGTGTCTGCAGTATAATTTTCGACCCTGGGTTGACCCATGTGATGACCCCTCTAGCATGGGTCGTGAATCCCGCTGCTGCTATGTGTCCCTCCAGGCCTTTACTGCGTAGCATCCTGCTCGAGAGTGGCAGATGGATCTCCTGCAGCAGCGCTATATCTACTCTTTGTCTTTTTAAATAGCCCATAACTTTCCTCAGTTTTCTGAAATCATTTAACCCCCTAACGTTCCATGTGAGGGTGCGTATGGTGGCCATCTGTGTGTGCTCCTGCGCTCCTGGTGGGTTAGTCATCCTGATTGGGTATGCATAGTGTGGAATTAGCAGATTCTCGTGTAGTGCGCCTGGCCAGTGTGCAAAACCTGTGATACGTCGATGGTCTCATTCCCTCCTCACTGTCCCCCCCTTTGGATTGCAATGAAACAGTGCCCTCCCCTCCCCGAACAAAGTCAAGAACCAACCCGGGTCCCCGAACATCCCCCTGCAGCTCTTCATTCAGCCCCGCCTCCCTCCCACAGAAGACCACCCCCAACCTGGCCTGACAGTACCCTTCTCCACCCCACCACCCACCCCAAATCCCCCCGTACAGTAAAGACTCGTGCGAGTCAACAGGTGCATTGCGCGCCGGGGCCGAGGTTGCCATATTTTTTTTTTCTTTCTTTTTATCCTCATATTGCGAATTTTTATGTGAATGGAGTTTTAGGTTGCTATATTGCAAATTACTGGAGCCTGTAGTGCGCTCCACAGTAGGCAAAGCACACTTCGCCCTCGGTGATCAATCACGCATTCTGAGACTATAAACATACACAATCAACAGTGAATCATAATTAAAGCTACAGTGGCTCAGACAGTGTCCCAGCACACCGGATACCTGACGACGAGTTCCCAACTCTCATGTCCGCCAATCCTCGGTGTCGCTGCCCCGCTGGGCAGCCTCCTCTCCTCATATTTGTGCGCCCTCAGTAGGTCAGCCGTGGCACTCCTTTAGTCGTGACCAAGATTGCCGTGTGTGGTAATTCACGACGCCAAAAATCACAAATGGAGAGTATCCCCACTGTTAAGGTCCCGATCGGTTAGGTCGGACCTTCAGTACCGTAGTCATCCGCAAGCTTCCATGACCAACAGATGCGCAACTCCCCCACCGCTGAAGGCGTCATTCCTGCTCGTCTAATGGGCTCCTGTCTTCATCTGCTTTGTCCCTCGGCGAGGTGTTCCCACGTCGTTCCTTCGCCCACGTCTTGAGGGTTTGCTGCAGAACCCGTGGATCTGTGAATATATGAGAGTGCCCCTTCCGGTTTACCCTGAGTCTGGCCGGGTACAGCATAGTGTAGTCCAAACCCATGTCTATGAGCTGTTTTTTGTGCGGGGCAAAGCGTGTGCACGCTTCTTGCACTTTGGCAGTGAAGTCAGGGACCCCTCGCACTGAAGCGATTTCTTGGCCCTAGCCTGCCTCAAAGCAGCATCACAGTCCCTGTAGTTTAGCAGTTTAGCTATAATTGGGCGTGGTGGGGCTCCCGGGCGCGGACGCGGCCCAAGCGATCTGTGCGCCCTTTCAACCACAAACATTTGAGAGAAGGTTTCCGCTCCCAACAACGTGGTGAGTAAGGACTCAATGAAGCATTCCATGTTGCCAGTCTGAGTCGTCTCCGGCAGGCCTGTGATCCGGAGATTACAGCGCCGAGAGCGTGCTTCTAAGTCCTCAGCCTTGTCTTGGAGGGCCTGCATCTGCTGTTCGATTTTCTTATGGCCAACATCTAGCTCCATCTGCGCTCCCTCCACTTCTGATATACGCCTTTCGTCCATATCTAGTCGCTCCGCATGCTTGTCAATCCTTTCCACCATCCTGTCCATTCGATACGTGAGCGAGTCAATCTTGGAGCCTAGCGTAGATATGCTGCCTTGAATACCTTTTTCCATGGCTATTAGCATGGCCTTCAGGTCTTGGTCCTCTGCCGGGCTCTCCTCCTCCCTGCGGGCCCACAGCGCTCTGTCCGCTCCATCCTGCGATTGGGAGCGTTGCTGCTGGAAAGACAGCTTAGACTGGGTCTTGTCACCCCTGCCCATGGCGGTGCCGTGCTCGCGACTCCCCGCACCTCTCCCGCCAATATGTTCCACTCGCCGCTGACCGTGGGGGGGGAGCTGATCCCCGGTTCCCGGTGCGCCGCTGACTGGGGCTTCCCCCAGCAGCCGTGGGGGAGAGAGGGGGACACGAGATTTCCTGTAATGCCTCTCCAGAGCCCGGTTCTATAGGGAGCACCCCGCTGTCGCGCTCACCCTCCGCAGCGCAGTGTGTCCCTGGGGTGCACAGTGTCTTCAATCATCAGCAGTGGCGCGCGTGAGGCGCAGCCCCCCAGTTCCACTAGGCCCGCCGCAGTGCTCTAAGTGTTGCCAGTCCCTCTGGGGGCCTCGTGTGATTCAGCAGGCTAGGTGGCGCCCCTCTTTGGCTCACCAGTTCTGCAGTTGCTCCGTTAGCTGCGAGCATCCCCAGCTCAGGCCCCCACTCCGGGCGCAGAGTCTCTACCGCCTGCCATCAGCCGTGTGCTCTCGATGTCAGCGGGGCGCCGCGGCTCCGGCATAAGATATATGCACACCGCCTTTGTCCGCCTTCACGCGCCGCAAACGCTCAGCGGGGGCGGAGGGGCTCCGGGTCTCACGCACGACTCGCGCCTCAGCCCCCAAGCCTCACAAGTCACTGTATCCTCAGCGGGCTCCTCGTCGATCCGGTCCACGACGTCCCTTCCCTGCCGCACGCAGGGCGACGCAACCCGAGTCAGCCAGTAATCCAGTCCGCTGCTCTCCGGCCCACTGCGGTTCCCTCGCCACTCTACAGGATGTGTTACGGGCAGCGGAGTGCAGCGCGTCCGAGTCTGCTTTCCTGCGGCGCTATGATCAGGACAGTTTGGGACAGCTGGCCACAATCTCAACGGCGTCTCATGTGCAGGATATTAAAGGATTTTAGTCAATCACCGGCCGGAGCTCTGGGCTTACGCCGCCATCATGGTTGCCGGCAAGCTCCGCCCCGGTGTCCTGTGATTTAATGCGTGCTAGGTCCTGACCTGCTGACATCTGGGGCCCTCTGGTTACCTACCTTCTTTCCCATCCCCACTCCAATGGCGCAGCCTCTCCTGTGCTCCCCGTCGGCCCTGGGTCCACGGCGGCCGCCGGCGCTGGTCAGTGACTGCCTCTCCCCATGCCATGGGTGCCCCCACCCTTCTTTCCTTAGCCCTTTACTGCTGATATTGTTCTGTGTGTGCTTCCCCACGAGGGAGGGACCTCAGTGAGGTGGAGCTGTGATATTTGTTGACACTTATCTGTAATAGAACGGTTGACCTGCTCTTTGTTTTGTATATTTGCACTGCGATATTGGACGATGTATTGTGTCTGCCTTAATTTTTCTTAATAAAGGTATTTGAACCCCCCCCCCCCAAAAAGTGTCTACTGTTCAATGATGAGAACTGGCCATTGCCATTGCTACAGCATGGTGTGTCCATAGGTGCTGTAACCATGCACCGTCACTGCTATCATGGCCATTGGCACCAATTTAAAGATGCCAAATCACGGTAGCGACCGCCTGGCCCCTGCGGTGTGACACAGCCAATACATATGCCCCTTCAGCCAATGGGATCCGCAATTGCGGTAGTGAAACACACATTTGAATCCCGCAGTAGGCGTGCTCTACCACCGCAATCACGGTATTTGGTACCAATTTCAAAGATGCCAAATCGCGGTAGCGACCGCCTGGCCCATGGGGTGTGGCACAGTTAATGCCCCTTCAGCCACTGGGAATCGCGGTAGTGAAACACACATTTGAATCCCGCTGTAGGCGTGTTCCGCCACCACAATCACGATCACTGGCACCAATTAAAAAATGCCAAATCACGGTACGGACCGACTGGCCCCTGCGGTGTGACACCGCCAATGCCCATGCCCCTTCAGCCAATGGCAACCGCATTAGCGGTAGTTAAATACACTTTTGAATCTGGTGGTAGGCGTGCTCTGCTACTGCGGGCCGGTCTTTGGGTACAATTGAAAGATGCATGTTTGCGGTAGCAACCTCCAGGCCCCTGCGGTGGGACACCACCAATGCCTATGCCTCTTCAGCCAATGGGAACTGCAATCGCAGTAGTAAAATACACTTTTGAATATCCGCTACCGCGGGGCAGGTCATTGGGTACAATTGAAAGATGCACGATTGCGGTAGCGACCGGCTGGACCCCGCGGTGTGACACTGCCAATGCCCATGCCCTTCAGCCAATGGAAACAGCGATCGCTGTAGTGAAATACACTTTTGAAAATCGCAGTAGGCTAGCACCGCCACCGCGAGGCCGGTCGTTGGGTGTATTTGAAAGAAGCTGATCTGGAACATCAATTGCAGCATCTGAGTAAAACTGAACCAACCCCAGGGGGCTATATATGTCTTGGGAGAGAGACACACATTTCCACTGCATCCAGACACTGCTGCCTGCCATTCTTCACCAACATCGGCTGCTGTTCCTGTCTCCTGGACCCAGTGATGACAAGAACTGAGAACATCAGGGCCCGTCCCTTCATCACATAGGAGTTGGAGGTTCTGGTGGACGAGGTTCCTTCACAGTATAGGAGGCTATACGTTGTTCCTGATGTAATGGTAAGTGTTTCAGAGTGAAAGTTGGATAGTACAAGGAGTGCTCATATGATGTTGCTCTGCTGTGATATATGAATGTGAGTTCACGTTTGTGTGAAACACTGCCTAGCATGCTGACTTCAAGTCAATGGGGTGTGTAGCATTATTTTCACAGATCCATGGCTGCATTTAAGTATGGGAGGGACATGCTGTGTTTTTGCAGCCATACAGTAACATTCCTGGTTTGTACAGTGAAAGTCAGAACAAACATCGCCTGTGCTAATGGATGTCAGATTCCATGAGCTTTTCACATGCTCATTTGTGGCATCGCAAATGTGTTTCGTCCAGAAGGCACTGAAGGATGTATGTACAATTTTCATATTGCCACCATGGATATGTATGCATTATGCACAAGATTGTAATGCCCGAGGGTGACACTCTTGGGGAAAATTCACCTATGACAAATCAGATTAATGTACTTTGGAATTATCATCCTTCCATTGTTTTCATTATGTGTACTGACTGGCATGTGTAGGCACTGTTTGGCCTCTCATATTGTACAGGCATGTGTGTGTTCCGATGGCCCACGTTAAACCTCAGTGTGAGTCCCCCTGGCCTGCACAGATACTGACCAATTTGACAAAGACCCTTCAGTAAATGGACAGAGTTCCCATTCCCACGGTCACCTGTTGGACCAGGTTTGGTCCCTCAACCTTCAATTATCCCCGGTGATGGTATCCCCCTGCTGTTGGTCTGACCACGCCCTTATTTCTTTTTCTATCTCTCACCACTCTGTACCTAAAGTTCCACATGCCAGAAACACCTGGGCGCGGAACTGGAACAGAGTGGATCTTTCCTCTTTGTCCTCCCTGCTCCGCAATTCTACCCCGTCTCTCTCCGGTCTCTCCTCCCATGCTCAGGCCACTGCCATGAACACCTGGCTGACAACAGGCTGTAACACCGTGGCCCCCTTACGTCGTATTTCCATCCGACGACAAAAGGACTCCAACAGATGGTTTAACGACCACCTAAAAGAGTTAAAACTATCGGCCCGACAGGCGGAGAGACAGTGGAGAAGAAACTATTCCTCCGCAGCAAAAATCCTCTATCTCAAAGCACTTGCTGCTTACAAAACTGCTATTCTCTCTGCTAAAACCACCTATTTTTCCTCAAAAATAGAGGCAGCGGAAAATAAATCCAGAGAAATATTCAGCATAGTTAACAACTTGGCTTACTCTGACAGAGCTTCTTCGCAAATCCTTCCATCTCAATCATTTTGCGATCAGCTCAACACCTATTTTACAGACAAAATCATTACCATCAAGGCTAACATCCCCCCCCCTTCACCTACTTTTGTGGACCCCTCTTCCCCCACCGTTCTCAATCGCCTCACCTCTATTCTTCCCCTCACTGAGGCTTCATTCCGCGAGATACTCCCCAAAGTCAAGTCGGGTTCCCCGGCAGACACTTGTCCTGCTCGTATCTTGCAACACATTTACTCCTCTTGCCCTGAAGCCCCCATCACTTTTCTCAACAACTCACTTGCTCAGGGAGTAGTGACCCTGGCACTCAAAACAGCCTTCATAGTGCCCATTCTGAAAAAGCCCGGCTCTGACCCTACCATCTCAGCCAACTACCGCCCTATCTCCCTGCTGCCCTACCTGGGCAAGGTGCTGGAACGCCATGCCACCGCGGTCCTCAGCGCCCACGTAGAGGCCAACGGTGGGTTGGCTTCCCGCCAGGCCGGCTTCCGTCCCAGACACTCGACCGAATCAGTCGTGGTATCAGTACTGGACACCCTCAGGATGGGCTTGGACAACAATAAACACCAGGCGCTGGTGCTTCTCGATCTCTCCGCCGCCTTCGACACGGTTGACCATACCATCTTGTTGTCCCGTGTCAGGGCGGCGGGAATCGAGGGCTCAGCCCTGCTCTGGCTGTCCTCATTCCTGAGGGACCGCACCCAGGCGGTTCGGTCGGGTGACTTCACGTCCACTCCCATCCCTGTCACTTGTGGTGTCCCCCAGGGATCTTCTCTTTCCCCCTTGTTGTTTAATCTTTACATTTCTCCTCTTATCTTTGCTCTTCAGCAGCTGGAGGTCACCGTGTACAACTACGCGGATGACCTCCAGCTCATCTTCGATCTGTCTACTTCCCCTTCTTCTGTCTCTAATTTTCAGTCGACATTGACCTTCATCAGGGACTGGATGAACCACAACCAGCTGAAATTGAACCCAGACAAAACCGAGCTGGTTCTCACCGGTGGTTCGTCCAGTCCGTGGAACTCTCATTTCTGGCCACCCTCTCTTGGTCCCCCCCCCTCTCCGTCACCCACAGTCAAAACACTGGGGGTTAAAATCAACAACCAGCTCACCCTCCACTCACAAATTAGCACCGTTGTATCTTTCTGCTTTCTCACCCTTCGCACTATCCGCTTTGTTTCCCGTTTTTTCTCCCCACAGGCACTTAAGATGATCATGGCTGCACTGGTCCTCTCTAGGCTAGATTACGCTAATGCCATTTACAACGGCATCCCATTATACAGCCTGCGGAGACTCCAGTTGGTCCAGAACCAGGCGGCCCGTCTGGTCTATGGTCTCCCACGGTACCACCATTCCACACCCCTCCTCAAAGAGCTTCACTGGCTCCCGGTCAAAGAACGTTCCCTGTTCAAGACCGGGTGCATGGTCTTTCAGGCCCGACAAGGCACTGCCCCAGCCTTTATTGCCTCATTACTAAAGGAATATGTTCCTTCTAGAGAGCTTCGTTCTTCCTCCAAATCCCTCCTCCTAACCCCACGTTTCAAACGTAAAAAATGGGGCGGAACCAACTTTGCCACCCTTGCCCCCACATTTTGGAATTCCCTCCCTGATCACCTCCGTTATTCTACCCATTATCTTTCGTTCCGCAAGGATTTAAAAACCTTTCTCTTTAAACAAGCCTTTCCTGTATAATGCCCCTCCCTACCTAAGACCGGCCTCATTTTCTTCAGGAGTCAAACGAACTACTAGCGCCAAGAAACCGTACGGTATATGCTGCGCTCTACAAATGTTTTAAATTAGTTTTAAATTAGAGTGAAACCTATGCGTTGTCTGCCACCCTATTTGTCAATGAGCTATTTTTGGCCTGAGGATTGCACAAGACAGACCTTGTGAGAAGGGTGTGAGAATGTAAGATCATATCCCTAAATATGACCTCCATGACACAGTGAGCCATTCACAGGCCAAGGACATTGAGGGGTGTGTAGTGGTGGACACTGTGAGTCTGCCCGACACATCATTTCCAATGTATTGTATGTCTTGCTCTCTCAGATACTACATCACAGATGAGAGCCTTCACATTACTTTCTGTGCTGGCATTCTGCATGTGTATGAGATGGCCATGTCCTGTGTCCATCCTCATATCTGTATACATTTCTATGCGATTAGCTGATCCAAGTATACTACGTGTCATGCTGTATGGCCTCTGCTCAAAATTTTTGTATTGGTGTGCTATGTTTTTGCATGCTCCTGTACTGAGAAACAGTGGTACATAACACAGTGTCACAGAAACTTCCTCTTCTTGTCTCCCATGCTTGCAGCTTAAAGTCCAGCAGCGTAAGGCCTTGTGGAGGGCCATTGCATGCAAGGTGAGGGCTCCGGGTGTCTCCAACCGACGGCACATACATTGTCACAAGAGGTGGATGACATCTGCCGGCTCGGCAAAAACATGGCAGAGACGATGCTGGGGCTGCTCCCTCGGACTGGAAGGTTGGCACGCTGGAGCATGACCCCACTAAGGGCTCACATCTTCGCAGTTACACAGCCAAAGCTGGATGGACGTTTGTGGACCCATCAGCAGAAAGTTTGGGGTGAGTATTCTGCGAATGGTGACTTTCGGTGTGAGTGACTGCATGTCTCTCACCCCTGAGCCAGTGCGGAGTTCTGTGATGTTTCTAGTGTGATGCAGTGGCTTCTAAGTGGCCCCTGTGTTGAGTGCAGCTGTCATCCATTTTCGTTAGATGTACTTTCTCATGTGTTTAATAAAACGGCCCTTGACATTGTCATAGACATCACCGGGCAGTGAACCGCAGTGTGCATCATCTAAGTGCGCATTCATCGATGTGTGCAGTACCTGACTTGGAAATTGTGAGAACTACACATCTGACACCAATGTGCAACAGGCGTTGTAGTTCAAAGCACAACACGGTGGACATCAAAAGCTCATGGCTATTGTAAAAGGACATTTTGGAGTCAGTATCTTTGTTGTCCCCTTAAAGTGACTTCATATGTGACTGACACAACATGATGAGATGTATATCTATCTCACCTACAGGCACATAGGTATGCTTTCAGAGATCAGTATGTTAGGTTACAAGGAGGCACAGGCCAGCTATTTGGCTGTGTGAACATCACATGGGTTATTAAAGTCAACAACTCATGTTTCCATGTATCTTCTTAGTTTTGCGTTAAGGTTGCCCATGCAGACTGCACAAGGTGGTGACCAACATGGGGGTATCATATTATTGTTTTGTGCTTTGCTTGAATATGATGTTTGTGAGTATGGTACTATACTGAACCTACATCTCTGTCTATTGCAGCATCTGCAGAGGGCACGGAAGGACAGGGGACAGACACCAGTGGTGAAGCTTCTGGCACAACTGCTACACATGAGCTCACGGAGACAGATGTGACCAGCACCTTGGAGGAGGACATGAGTGCTCTTGAAGATCACACCAAGAAACACCAACCTCAACATCACCGACTAGAGCAGGGTCTCCTGAATGTTGTTGTGAACAGGTTGTGAGATTGCTGCCTCATCTTCCACTACACATCATCCAGTGCCCACCCTCCCGGCTCCTACCACTAGTGCAGTCCATGCCTGCAGCACTAGTAAGGGTAGAGTGTATATCCCCCAGGCACCGCTGCCCCTGCCTCCTCTGCTGCCCTCAGTATGGAGGCGGTGGACCTTTTGCACCAGCTGTGTGTGGGTCAGAGAATTCTCCTCAATGCCTTTCAGGATCATGACAAGAAGCTGGCACAGGTATTTGCCTTCATGGAGGGCATTCATTCTGACATGGGTGGGCTACACTGAACTGTCCAGTCTTTGTCCTCCACAGTGGCGGCAGCCATTCAGCTGTCACAGGCTCAAAGTCCAGCTCCAGTTCTTTCACCAACCACCCTGCCAGTGGCACCACCTGACGAGAGTGACCACACACCACAGCCCTCAGGTGCCAAGTACTCCACACGCAGCACACAACAGCACCACTCCAAGCAGCCCAGAGCACAGACACCATCCCCAAAACATAAAACAGGCTCACATGAGCGCATAGGAAAAAGCCCTTCACGTGACACTCGGGCACCAGGCCAAGAAGAAGCCTCTAGCTCACATTCATCCAAATCAACCCCATCCAAGGACACTCCCATCCCCAAAATTGCTCCCAAAGACAAACAAACAGTTGCCCTGCATTCTGTGAAGATGATGCCTGCAAAGAGTCAGCACAAAAAGCTCTCTAAGGCAGACTGACCCACAACCTCCACTCCCACCCACACCCTGGTGAAGCTGGGACAGCAGAGCAATGTGGGGGGTTCACCTGGACAACAGGGGATGGAGGCAAAAAGGCACAAGAGGGGACCGCGGGGGACCAGACATAGGTGAATAGGCAGAGGACTCCTGACTTTCAAATCAGACACAGTTGAGCCTCTCCCCCCGAGCCCCGATTCTCGAACAATTACCCATGGCATTGAATTTTGTTTGCCTACTTGAAGTGTCAGTAAGTACACCGACACTCGTTTAATTTTTTTACCGCACACCTTAGCGAGTGTGTAGGTACCACACTGGTTCTATCACGTGGCTCTAATTATTTTCACCACTCACCAATCATCTTTTCGGTCCTGAAGAAAGCCCCATTTAACTACGCACAGGGGCTGAAACATGTAGACCTCACACATAGCCAACTGATAGGTAATTAATCCTTACTAGTTGCATCACACAGATTTTAACATATATCCTGAGCCGCTGAGTTGAGGCAAGGATTCTCAGAGATATTTTTTAACTGAAGAACTTCACATAACACTAACGCACCAACACCCGCTCTGCTGTAATCAGGCGTCGTAGCACAACCGGGGGGCATTCGGCTACCTGGTTGGGACCCCGATGATGAAGCATGACACCAAACAGGTTGGGGTGTGAGGGGTCTTTTAAACACCCAATGGGTCTCAACTCATGCCACAAACAGTGACAACAAGTATTCACATACACATAGTGGGCTCGTCCACATTGTTTAAGTTTCATACGCTCCAGGGGTTCAGGACGCGCCCCCTCAATACCCTTGCTCTCCCATTGTTTTTCCTGGCAAAAAGGCAAGGCCACGCCAAGCATACCACCAGATCCAGCAAATCCCCACAGGGAGAGCCACCTGCACCTGAGACACCTTTGGTGGAGAGGGAGGCTGTTGTGCCCGCCCCACTTCCCACTCCTACCAAGACAATTCTTGCCTATCGAATCCCCAAGAAGTGGAGAGGCAGCCTTCCACAATCACCCTCATACACTATGTCTCATGGCAGCATGTCTCCACCTCCCCGTGCCACCATGCCAGCCAGTCCAGGCAGCCCTCCGGCTCCCACAGCCACTGATATCTCTGCATCAGCTCGTCCTCTCTCTCCCAGGTCCAGTCCAATAACTGGTCCTGACAATCAGCCACCTCCCAGTTCAACTGACAGCCAAGTCTGATGCAAAGCCCCCTCTAAAACTCCCACAGAGGTGCCTTGTCTGCCCATTGGTATCCCCAGAGCTGTGGTGATTCCCATGGCAGTGTACGGTGTTACCCATTCCCAGTTCAGTTTCTCATGCACACATGTACATACTTTGAACAATGGACTTGCCAATGGCCTTGCTGTTTGTCACTTTGGATGCCCATTCCCAGTGCAGTCTCTCATGCACACATGTACATACTTTGAACTATGGACTGACCAATGGCCTTGCCGTTTGTCACTTTGGATGCCCATTCGCTGTGCAGTTTCTCATGCACACATGTACATACTGTGCTTCCTACACACTTTTGGGGGCATTTCAAACCTACCCTTGGCCACCACTTGCTCCCTGACTTTGGTGCTGGTCGTCCTGCTCTCCCTCCCGCCGCCGCAGCTCCCTATCCTTGCGGCCGCAGTGAGGAGGGGGACTACACCCCCCAGGCTCCTTTGCGGCGGATGCCGCCACCGTCATTTCCGCGCCCGGAGGCGCTTTAAACATCGGACAGCCCCCGCGTTGCGGAATCGCACGCAGGCCGTGTCGGTCTAAGCCCGGGCAAAGGGTGGGACGTTTGTGGCCGTCAGAGGCCAGAAGTGGCTGGGCTGGGCCACTCCCTTAACATCTGCACCATTTGCCTCGGACTTGAACTATTCCAAAAGGTACTGTTTAAAACTCCAAATTGGACATTCTGTTTTAAAGTATAAATACTTGGTCACAGGATTGCTTATCCAAATATGTTTTTAGTGTGTAGTCCCATCTTGAATATTGCAGGGAGGAAATGTTGTGTATAGTGGGATTTGCCTATCCTACTTGTAATAATGAGCAACACGGGTAAAAATATTAAGCCTGCTACTTCTCGCCCCGTGACTAGGCACCAGGCCGCCATGGTACAACCTCTCCCGAGCCTCAATGTCATTGACAAGATGTTGCAGAAATCAATTGGGGTAGTGGCCGCAGCTATAGAAAATACAGAGAGGCGACTATCAATTACTCCTGCTATCCCCCTCTCCAGTCTGTAGGGGATTCTTTAGCAGTCACTGCTAATCCTCCCGACTTCAGTTCTTTTCTTATGTCTTCCTTTGCTGAGCTGCCCTGTGTCCAGGTTGTTCTTGACGTAGATGACACCCCAGAGGTTGCCAAATCCCCTCCACACTCTGTAGCCAGAAAGGTCTCTAAACCCCGTCCCAGAAGTAAGAAACTTAAACCTGCAAAAAAATTAACCAAAAGAATCACGCCTATATCTGATTCTGTACCGGTTGCCGCTGGTCCTTCTCTGTCCTCTGTGGGAACACCTGTCTGGGTTACTCATTTACTATCTGATTTCCAGGCCCATATGGAACAGATTATTGGTTCACATTTCAAATCTTTGTCATCCAGGCTTGATAGATTAGTTTCCACGATTAACAATATAGGTCTAGGGAGAGTTCAGCCGACTAGCCCACCGGGGAATCCTGTTACTAGACTGATTCCTAGCACTACTAAGCCCACTTCCAACTTTAAAACTCTGCCAGCCAGTAATAATATTCCAGTTGTACCTCCTCGGGTAACTGGTAATTCTACTTCTGATACTACTTCACCTCTGCCCAGGGATGGAAAAGTAGTTAGTGGAAATATCATACCGACGAGGAGGGTGTCTGAAGTGGGGGCAAAGCATTTGGACCAACAAGCCCAAGTCAGTAGAAATATTTCAGAAGAGGGGCCTCTAACTGTGCTGCTCTCCATTGATCTCCCTCCTGAGTCTTTACCATATGTTGTGGTGCTTGCTGGGGTTCCTCCCCTAAGCCAGGGAAAAAGTGAGGACCATATTGAACTTAAAAATAAATGCATACACTGGCTTAGCTCCAACAGGCCTTTCCCCCCTAACGCCTCAGGTGAAATATTGTGTGTTAGAAGAGTAGACTGGATTGGGACTGGACCTAAAACTTTTGCAGGAAATTGTGTTGTAATCAACGTGCTGTAGAACACATCTGCAGCGGGTTGCCAACCTGGTCTAACACTCAAATTGTTCCCCTACATTTGTCGTACTTCTACCCCACCCCCAGTTGAGAACCGGTCAGAATAGAGGTGTTCGGCATGAAGGGGGCCAGAACAAGAAGGGGGCCAGAACAACCTACCCCAACCTACCACATAGAATTCAACAGGGAATAACAACTTGTGAGGGCTGTCAGCCGTATATCCCTCTACTTTCACTATTCCCCCAAAGAAATAGGTTTAGCATGTTGGAACAGGTAGATTGACGCCCTGAGAGGCAGAGTCCTATAGCAGAAACTGCTAGCAGTCTGGGCATTCAAACAGCGATAGTGGAGGGTAATGGTGACAGTAGTACCCCTGAAAAGTTAACAACACCTCAACATGTGACCACAGAGGGTGGGATGGAACTGGGAGAAAACATCCAACATGTGGGGGCCTGTGCCTCTATCGAGGAGCCGGTAAGAGGTGAGGCAAGGGAAAAGACACCAGAGCCCAAGACCCTAATGTGTAGTACTGAGCCTAACCAAAGTAAGGGTAAACCATCAACTTGTACTAGGGTAGCTGATGGAAGCATAAACATATTGTCCTGGAACGTGGCCGGGATGAAAAATAAATTGTCCTTACCTGAGTGGGGCTCCTTTATGGCAATGCATGACATCTGCCTGATGCAGGAAACATGGGCACTGGAGGAGAGTGTAAGGGCCGGCTTCGCCACTTTTGATATCCTGGCAACAACTAGGGGCAGGGGGAAACCCTCAGGTGGCCTGTCAATATGGGTGGGCACGCACTTGGGCGTCCAGGCAGTCCAAATACCAACTAACTCTATCTATGTCCAATGTGCACTTCTAACGCTCCAAGACATGCCCCAGGTGGCCATATTAAACATCTATTCAAGGCCACTTAAGAGTGGGCAAGAATCCGACACTATTGATGTATTAAAGCAGTTCATACAGTCACTTGACCCCTCAGTCGCCCTATTAGTTGGAGGCGATTTTAATTGTCAGTTTGAGCCCCTCGTGAGTCCAGATATGGGAGAGCTGGACGATGACCCCCAGATCCCTCCTGTCAGAGCATGGACCCCATTGGTCCTTCAAATTAAATCACTCTCCCTTACAACGTCTCTGCGGGCGTGTAATGGGAGGCTGGAGCCAGACAGACCGGGGTCAGTTACGTTCAATAGATTAGGGAACACTTCTATCATTGATTACATAATGATGGAAGCTAGAAACTGGGATAGGTTGCTGGAATTTAGGGTTCACCCAAGACAAGATAGTGACCACAATGCCCTCGTATGTATGTATGTATGTATGTATAAAATATTTTATTACGCGCTCTGCTACTACAGAGTATCCTGGCGCGATATGTGAACTAAAACAGAGCCAAACCAGAGGGAGAAGAAAAGCAACTAGATACTGAGATTAAAAAGGTGGGTTTTTAACCCCTTCTTAAATTCTGTCAGTGTGGCTTAAGCTCGCAAAGAGAGCGGCAGGGCGTTCCAAGATCGAGCTGCTTGGACCGAAATAGACTGACCACCCAATCTCACATATCTGATTTTAGGCGTGAACATCAGAAGGAGATTAGCTGATCGGAGTGCACGGCGAGGGGTATAGAAAGTGAACCTCTTGTGCAAATATTGTGGTCCTTGTTGGTGCAGGGCACGAAAGGCCAGGACCAGTGTTTTGAACACAATACGATGGGCCACTGGAAGCCAATGGAGCTTTCGAAGATGAACAGATGCGCTAGTTCTTCTCGGGAGATGGAATAGAAGTCGAACCGCCGTATTCTGAATGATCTGCATTCGGTTGATGAGATATTTAGGGAGACCGCTAAAGAGGGCATTGGCATAATCCAGCCTTGATAGAATCAGAGCACGCAGAACCGTCTCTTTTGCTTCCCTATGGAGCAGTGGAAGGAACCTTTTTAGTGACTTGAGGGTCGAAAAACAGGTCGCCGTAAGTTTTTTTAGATGTACTTCAAACTTAAGATCCTGTCCAAACCAGACCCCCAAGTTTTTGGCCGGGCCTCCAAGAGAGCTGGGACAAGCAAAATCAGGCGGCCAAATAAGATCCTTAAAATTAGCCGGAAAGTTGCCATAAAACAGCAGCTCTGTCTTGTCCTCGTTGCATTTAAGTTGGGCTGAAAGGAGCCACCGAAAGACGTTGGATAGACAGGAGCAGACGACACTGGCATCTAAGCAATTCTTAGGCCAGGTAAACAACAGCTGTGTGTCGTCGGCATACGCCATTATTTTGGCTCCCCACTGCTCAGCCAGATGGATCAGCGGGGTCATATAAACGTTAAACAGCAAGGGGCTTAACGTCGACCCCTATCGTTTTAACACTCAAACCTGGGAGTTTTGGGCTAACAAACTCTGCTCCTGAATCCAACGGCGCACTGCCGCCTCTTTTGATATCTAATAATAGGAGGAGGGTTAAATGGCCTTATTTTCAGGGTTCTCCCAGCAAACTTGCTGGAATATACCAGATAGCTATACCGCTGCTTTCAGAAATGGGGGATATAGGCAATAAGAACTTAGATCCAGACTCCCAGGGCAGAGCCCTGGAAATTCATAAGCAGCTGGTCATTAGGCTTGCGGACGTGTTTAGCCCTGTGGGAAGAAAAAAACTCCACCAGGCCAGGACACATCCCTGGTATGACGCCCCCTGCAGGAAAGCAAAAAAAGACCTGCTTTCTGCAATAAAAGATGAAGATAGAATTAGTATTAAGAAATTCCATCTGGTCTATAAAAAGGCCATTATTTGGGGAAAGAAGGACTGGGAGGAGAACAGATGGGAGGATCTTAGATCCGCACTCTCACATAAGGACTCCAAGACGTTTTGGGCTATTGTTAGCTCTGGTGTGAGCGGGGAGGACCAGCTCCTATTCCAAATATAGCGCCCTTAGTGTGGGAAGCGCACTTTGGAGCACAATATGCTAATTTGGATGAAGAGACCATATTCCTTCCCAATCCCGAACCCCTCCAGGAGCATAGATTGGTGGGGATGACAGATTTGGTTCCGGGGGGAAACTGTGGCGTCTCCTCTGTTGACCGTCCCAGGGCCCCGCTATGAGTATCGATTGGTGGGGCCCTTGGACGAAGAACGGAGGCAGGAGTCCCTGGTTGTTGGGGATGAGTACCATCTGGAACGGCCTGAGGATATCACCCTGAAGGAGGTTGAGTCTGCAGTAGCAAGACTACTACCTAACAAGGCCTCCGACCTAGACAAAATGCCCGGGGACTTATTTCGGTCCCAACCTAAAATATGGGCACCGTATCTGGTTGTCCTATTTAACGCAATTCTTATGGGGACCGACCTGGCTTGGAGCTGAGATCGTCCCTATTCATAAGAAATGCTGCCCCTTAACCCCATCAAATTATAGGCCCATTAGTCTTATAGATACCACATAAAAACTAATGGGCAGGATCATCCTAGATAGAATCCAGGGGTGGATGGAAGAAAATTAGATATAGACCACACTCCAGGCCGGGTTCAGGACGGGCATTTCAACTTTGGATCAAATATTTCGGCTGCAGGTTTTATTTCGTAAAACGGTGAGAGTGGAGGGTGGCAGCCTCTATCTCATCTTTGTTGACCTGCGGGCCGCCTTTGACCTTGTCCCAAGGGAAAAGTTGTTGAAAGTTTTAGCAGACTCGGGTCTTCCGCCCTATCTATAGTGGAGTTCTGGACTTTTTGGTTCCGTCCAGAGGTGTCAGGGAAAACACCCGAAGACCCCGGAGTTCAACCTGTCTCGGTGCACAAACAAACAGAAACACGGGCTTCTCGATGGTGGCGTCAAAGACCAAAGGTTTATTACTGCAGGGACACAGAAGTCACAGAAACTGCACACGGGCAGTGTCTAGGAGCCTGTTCAATTTGTACAAAGAGGGTTGTTCCTTATATACTAAATATTCTGCTCGGGGCAAATTCTTTACATGTTACCACAGTTCTAAACATTCGTGTCTTAAACAATAAATATTTGGCGTTGCACAGGAATCGTCAACAGTATCTGATGTCAAAACATTACGAATGAGGGGTTCCCACTATTCCATCATAATCCCATGTCAATTTCTCATTCAAGACCCGGACCGCCTCATCGTAAATTTCGTTACCTCCCCCTAATAAAGGCCCAGAAGGAAAGGAGCAGAGCCAGGTGTGGAAGATAGAAAGACAGGATAAGAGATGTTTGTGGGTCGTAAATGGGCACGGTTACCAGCTTCGGCCGCCTAATCATGATCAGGCCAACGAACACAAGAACCAGTATAGCAGGACTGGCCTCAGGCTGGGGAGGCAGTTCTTGCCGAGTCATGCTGCCACAGCGTTGCTGGCCTAAGGTGCACGTGTCACTCGCAAGGTGAATCGCCGGCTAAAGCCTACGTGTCCTTAAATGAAAAGAGGTCATTGTGTGTCCATTGACTATGTGAGGGCAAGGAATACAAAATGGCTTCCGTGTTCTAAGATGGATGCCATGGGTAGAACAGAAATGTGTTTGTAACAGGAGTGCTCTTGCTCGTAGCATAGCGAAAACACCAGGATATACTAAATGGATCATTTGCGGTTCACTGATACCAAAATTATGTATTTACGACAATGTTACAAACACGAACAAAATCGTCACGGAACCTCAGACCCTCCTTTTGCCCTTACATAGGCAATTACTCAGTCTATGTCAGAGTCAGAGTCTAATTCTATGCTCATTAGGTCAGTGACATGTTGTTGCACCATCATCTTGTCTCGTACCTTTTCTCCAAATGCAGGTGGTTTTCTGAAACAGGTTGCAGCACAGAGACTACACAAAGCGGGACCACATTGGATAATAAGGCAGCACGAGAACAGAAATACTAGGATGACACCAATGACCATCAGAACCTTCCATCCCCACGCTGATACCAGAGTCCAAAACCACTCCATGAAGGACCAGTTTCCCTTATCTACGTGTATAGAGTCGGAAATCTTGTGAAGCTTAGAGATCGCTTCATAGACTGTTGGAGCATTATTTGGAATAAAGACACAGCAGCTCGATTGGATCATTCTGCATACCCCACCTCGATCTGCAAGTATTACGTCTAGAACTATACGGTTCTGCAACGTCATGAGACGATCCGCCTGAAGCTCAGCTGTTAAGTTACTAAGGGCACCAGCAGTTTCTGTAATAGTAGATTCAACTACCCGTGTTAGTTGACGTAGATTTCTACTATTGGCCATAGGTCCCCAAAACGGAAGGAAACCTTTGAAAAAGTCTCCAGCTTCTTGACCAGCGGTATCTTCCTTGCTGAAGACACCTCTTG
The DNA here is from genome assembly GCF_964261635.1 of Lissotriton helveticus. Classification (NCBI taxonomy): domain Eukaryota; kingdom Metazoa; phylum Chordata; class Amphibia; order Caudata; family Salamandridae; genus Lissotriton; species Lissotriton helveticus. The sequence continues at coordinate 1,651,050,147 of NC_136068.1, forward strand.
CTACTCTGGTCTTGTGATAATCTGAAGAAGCAGTGTATGTCGGAGGTAACAATCGAGCAATATAACATGAACCTGAAAAGTCAGCAGGCAGCCATGTATATGCTCTGTCCTGACAGATGAAGTAAGTACCCCTAGCAGTAAGGAAGGCAGGGGAGGAGTTAGACGGAAATACGTAAGTCTCAACGCACTCACTCCTCCCTAGCTGAGCTCTCAGATTTCTCCCATTTCCTTGTAAGCAGACCTGACCTCGGTGAGGCACGACCCAAACTGAAGTGGAGCTTTTACGCTTGCTTTCTCCCAAACTAAGGCGATACTCGGTAGAGTTCCAACTCAAATACACCCGTAATTCATCTCTAGGGTAAGATGGAGTATTATTGACGTCTTTAATCATGTCAATGATTCCCTGGACTAAAGCTTTGTTGGCTGAGTTGTATTTAGTGGACCGTGGTGGACGCGGAGGATAGGTCTCAAGGGCATATGAAAAAATGGTCTGAAAGGCCTGAAATGATCCATTGTAGCTAAAAGGCAAGACTAGATAGGGAATGCCTTTATCCATAGTGTGAGGTATCAAGCCACACACCCAGCAGTCTGTAGTATTAACTACCAGTTGGTGTTGATGCAAGAGCTGTACAAATGTATTGTTAATAAATTCTGAGCGTCAAGCTTGTTCGTGTTCAGGAAATGAGTGAAAAGAATGCATAGAAGAAACCGTAGAAGTAGTAGGATCAAGGGGAGGTACTGTAGTTACTGGCATAAAAATCAAATGTACACCAAAGACGATTCCACCCACCAACGTTATCAAAACAATTAAAAATGTAACTGCACATTGCATTAGAAAGCATTTGCTGTGAAGTATTCTGTACAGTCTATTTCTGCGAACATAAATTACATTTTCTCGTTGCAGCTCAGGAAGCTCCATCTTCTACGACCGTTCGCGACCACTGATGATGTGTACGTAGATGAAAATGCCTCTATCAGCCCTGGGAGTTCCCAGAACTAACAGAAAGATCGACCTTGTGTCTGACCCCCGCAGATTCAACTAGGCACACAGCCACGACCCTACGGCTACCCAGACGGCAAGGCAATTTTAAAACAAAAAGAAACAATACAAAGTATTAGCAAACTTCCTGGCTGGAGGCAATGTATAGAAAATTCAAATCTGAAAATAGGCAGTTTCCTGCTTTATTTGTCCATATTGCGAGGTCGCAAGTTGTATCTCAGTTTTGCAGGAGCTGTCTGGTCTGGAAACAATGCATTTTCAGCCGACGTTGCAATGTTCACGTTTTCAGATGACAAATGTTCTTTTGGTGCAGATGGCAAATGTTCGTTGGGTGTGGATGACAAATGTTCAGGGTTCAAAAGAGCAGTTTCAGGAGGAGAGTCAGAATTTGGTGAATCCGTGATCAGTTCTGCATCGCTGAAAGGTATGAACCTGGGGATTTGTTCCGTTTCAGAGGCACCGATTCCTTTCTTTACCCAGTTGTCGTAAGGAAGTGGCAGAGGCACACGTTTGGCATGTGTCGTATGGATCCAGTTCTTCCTTCCGGCCACACGAATAGCAGTTCTCGTTGCTAGTAGGACTTGGAAAGGGCCAATGAATCTGGGCTGAAGATTTTTCGTTCTTGCAAAATTTTTAATGACCACCTGATCACCTGGTTTCAGCTGATGGCCTGGACTCTCCGGTGGCTTTGGCAATGCATCGAAAACCTGTTGGTGAATGAGACTCAATTTAGCAGTCAAGTCGAAAAGGTAATCAATTAACATTGGGTATTCCAGCTGCTTGAATTCTTTTGGTCTAGGTACCCCCCAAACATTTGCAGGACGACCAAAAACTATTTCATAAGGACTAAGCCCTACTCTAGAATGTACAGTAGCTCTTGTTGATAGCAAAGCCAAAGGCAATGCGTCTGGCCAAGACAAACCCGTGGACGCTTGTATCTTAGCAAGTTTCAGTTTAAGGGTGCCATTGTAACCCTCGACTAAACCCGCGGACTGGGGATGGTTCGCACTATGAAACTTCTGTCTAATCCCTAGACCGGCACACACACTCTGCATAACTTTCCCTACGAACTCACTTCCGTTATCTGACCATACAATCCGTGGCATTCCGTATCTGGGGAAGTATTCTTTAAGAAGAATTTTGGCAGTGGATAAGGCAGTATTGTCCTTTAGCGGGTATGCTTCGATCCATCTGGAGAAAGCACAAACTACCACTAGGACGTATTTCAGGTTATTACAACGATCCATGTGAATGAAGTCTAGCTGGATCACTTCGAAGGGGCAGGAAGGAGGAGCGAAGTGACCTACAGGTGTGGGGATTCCCTTGCCAGGATTATGCATCAAGCATACCATACAATTTCTCACCACTCTCTCTGCACACTTACTAATCCCATCATTCTTCCAGACCGGAGCCAACATCTTACAAATCCCTTTTGAACTGATGTGCGCTGTTCCATGTGCCATCGTTACTACTGCAAGCACATACGCATCAGGCAACATCCAACGCTGTTGTTCTGACAAGTCAATCCAACACCCACTCGAGTCCAATTTACCCGTGCTCTCTTTCCATGCAAGTTTTTCCTCCTCAGTCGCCTCTTTCTGAATTTCTTTCACGCTTTCCACTGTGTCTTCACACATTCCAGACTCAGAAATCCATCTTGCAGACGTTGCAACATACATTCTACTCATCATATTTCTAGCTGTCTGTTTTGCAGTCTCATCAGCAAAAGCATTCCCACGACCAACATCATCCGTGATTGCTTTATGAGCACTGCATTTCACAATCGCAACTTCAGTCGGCAAGGTTAGAGATTCCAACAAGTCATTAACTAGCTGACCATGTTGAATCTTAGTCCCATGGGACGTAATGAAACCTCTCTCTTTCCACAAACGGCCAAAACTATGGGCCACGCCGAACGCGTACTGACTATCTGTGAACACATTCACTCTCTTTCCCTTAGCTAAAACGCACGCTCTTGTTAGCGCGATCAATTCTGCAGCCTGGGCAGAATTCTGACTCACTCTTGCAGTCTCCACAATCGTACTCAAGGTCGTTACTGCATAAGCAGCAGTCACATCACCATTCTCCAATTTGAAGCAAGACCCATCAACATACAGCGTGCCATCTGGATCTGACAACGGAGTGTTTTTTAGATCAATTCGTCCTTTTGTTTCTTCCTCAGTTTTGAAATAACAGTCGTGTGGTTCGGAATCACTCGACTCTTGGCTAGTCGGCAACAATGTCGCTGGATTCAATACATTGCATCTTTTGATCTGAATATGACTAGCTAACAGTGTCAGTTCATAACCTGATAATCTAGCACTGGTAAGGTGTTGCGTCTTGGTTTGGTTCATGAGTGTATCCACCGCATGAGGAACCATAACCACTAGCATATTGTTCATTACTAAACCAGCAGATTGTCGAATGGAAGCTGCAGCTGCGGCTGTAGCTCTCAAGCAACTAGGCAACGCTCTAGCTACTGGATCTAATGTTGATGAAAAATACGCACAAGGGCGTTGTTTATCACCAAATTTCTGCGTCAACACACTCAATGCACAACCTTCTCTCTCGTGGACATAGAGCGTGAATGGCTTACTGTAGTCGGGTGTACCCAATACAGGTGCTGAACACAGTGCATTTCGTAACTCAGAAAAACTCTGCTGACATTCTGCAGACCATGGTACCGGACTCGGAACATTTTTCCCAGTCAAGGCTACCAATGGTTTTGCTAAAAGAGAAAAATTTGGGATCCATTGCCTACAATATGAGGTAATACCTAAAAAGGCACGTACTTCTCTCTGCGTGCTAGGAACATTCATCTGTGTAATTGCTTTTATTCTCTCTGGGGTCAACTTCCTTCCCTCCTTTGACAAGAGATGACCTAGGTAGGTCACTTCTTGGCAGCAGTATTGCATTTTTGAAGGTGACACCTTGTGATTCAAATCTGACAAGTGATGCAATAAAGAAATCGTAGCTGTTTTGCAAGTTTCCTTGTCATCAGCAGCCACTAGAAGATCATCGACATATTGTACTAAAGCAGAACCAAGAGGAAGTACGAAGGAATCTAACTGGCTTTTTAATGCTTGACTGTAAATGGATGGGCTTTCACAATAGCCTTGTGGAGCGCGTTTAAACCTGAAGCTTCGTCCTCCTAGAGAGAAACCGAAGATATCTCTGCTTTCTTCGGCTATCGGAATGCTGAAAAAGGCATTTTTCAAATCGACAACCGAAAACCATGCTGCTGTAGCAGGAATCAACGTTAACAATGCAGTAATGTCTGGAACCACAGGAAACTGTGGAATCACAATTTTATTAACCTCTCTAAGATCAATTACAAACCTATATATTGGAGGTTTTGTAGGGTCAGTTCGTTTCAAAATAGGCAGTACAGGACTATTACAGACATTACCTCTAGTTTCTTCTATAACGTCTTTCTCAATCAGATCATGCACTATCAGTAGGAGCGCACACTCACCTTCACTAGAGATTCTGTATTGTGGAATTCGTGGAAGTTTGACATTTGCTTTCAAAGTTACTACATAGGGTGGAATTTCCAATAGACCTACATCATTAGGACCAGTCGCCCAAAGAGTGTCAGGGAGAGAACGCAGCTCTGGTGGGAGCGCATCCATCGACAAGTACATCGGAGAGATTATTCTTTTACCCAACGTAAGCTGTACTCCTTCTGGAGAACAGTATAATGTCGCATATAGGCGTTTTAACAAGTCTAAACCAAGCAGATTTTCGTTACAACCTGTCGTCAAAATCAGGGGTGCTTTCAATTGACAGGGTCCAACAGAAATAGACAAAGGACCAGAAACAGGGTTATGAACAGGGGCGCCCGAAAAACCTACTGAAACGTTTGTTGAGCCAGACAAAGGTGCGCCAGGGAGTTTCGCATGTATGATAGAACTTTTTGCTGCACCAGTATCCAACAGAAACGGTTCGACTATACCTGATGTTGCTACTGCGACATAAGGCCCACTCTGATCTACTGGAACTGATACTACTCCCTCTCTTTGTCCATGGCTGTCCTAGTACTCACTTTGCTGACCTTCCTCACTAGCTTCATAATAGTCTTCAACATGATACTGTGGAGACCTATTCTGTTGGGCAGATTGTCCATTTCGCTGGTCGAAATAATTAGAAGGGCGATCACTCGTCTGCGGAGGCATAGCACCTCGTCCTCGACCTCTAGAGTTTTGCATAGAACTACCACGACCTCTCTGAGCTGCCGCAGCATTATTTTGTGCCCGAACTGGACACTCATTTTTGTAATGACCTTCCACTTTGCAATAAGCACATTGATTCCATTGGTATTGTGGCCTTTGAAAATTATAATCCGTTCTTTGATATGACCCTTGCTGCATATTAGTCTGATTCATGCGAGGCGGATAAGCTTGCTGTAAAAGTACTTTAGTTTTTAAATCTTTTGTCTTTTTATCTGATTTTTCCTTCTCTTCTTTATCCCTATTTTCATAGTACTGGGCAGTCGCAAGTATTTGCGCAGTCGTAGAGACAGCCCACGCACTTTCAGAATTCTTTAATTTACCACTAAGTTCTGGCAACAGATTGTGCACAAATTTATCAACAAATAATCTCTGGCCTCCTTCTGTGCTCATATCCTGACCACTATGATCCACGAAAGTCTCCTCGAATCTTGTGAAAAAGTCGGAGACGCTTTCGTCTTTCTTCTGTTTGCACGCGGACAATTTGTCCCAGTTAACGCGTAATGCTGGCATCAAAGTTTTCATTAAATCGATTATCCTACCAGGCAAATTAGCAATTAGGGGTTCTGGTTTGGAACCACCTATTTGTTGACCATCCGCTGCAATTATAGCTGCCCAGTCACCACCTAGGGCAACTGGATGATTCTCTTTACGAATTTTAGCCCAAATTGGTTGCGGTACTACATTACCAAATAGCAGATCTATGTCAGCGAGATTCAATACACAAGCGTCAACTGTTTGAGCCAACTCTTTGTAGTACCCTGCAGGATTTTTACGCGGATCTGGCAAGGCCTGTTTCACTGCTAATACTTCAGCTCGCTTCCATGGAATATGTATCCATACTCTCTGGAATTGGGCCGGAGCGGCTGCAATACCAAGGTTTACATTAGCTTGCACAGCTTCACGCCAAATTGGTGGAACCTCTCTCATTGGGTATTGACGATTTTGTTTTGTACTGCGTTTCCCTAACTCTCTCGGTGAACAAAGGGATGAGTCGGTCCTATAACTTAGAACCAGTTCCATCGCTTCTTTTATATTTTGACCGACTATCATACCTGCAGCAAACTCTTTCTGAACATTAATTAATTCTTCTAGATTTGATTCAGTGTCATCCTCTTCCAATTCCTCACGTAGAAGGAAACACATTTCATCGAACACATATCGTTGTGTCGGTTCATTCCATTGCATAAATGTATCTAATACATTTTGTACATTATATCTTCCAACTTTTGAAACCCATCTAAAAGCAGTGGAATCTAATATTCCTCTTTCTTCAGTACTGGGAAGCTGACTACGCCTCTGTACAGAGTCAGAGGTAGGAGTCTTAATCAGAGTTTTATAGAAGGGAGATAGAATATTGGAGACAGGATCAGTGATTCTCCGACGAACAGAAAGTGGAGTCATAATATTAGCAGAGGCAGTAAATAGAGTAGCAGTTGGAACAGATAGATTAGGAGCAGTAGGAGTAGCAGGAAAAATAGCTTGTGAACTAGCAGGTGTGAGCGACACAGGCATAGGTAAAGAAGCCGGCAGCCCTGGAAGAGGGGTTGTCGACGGAACATTAATATTGACCACAGGAGGTACAGGAACTTGATTCAGGGGAGCGGGAACAGGGACACCGTGTTGTCCAGCAACCGGTAATTGAGCATTCGGTATAGGTGGAGCCGTAGCACCCTGTGCATACGGTGGGGGTGATCGTAACAAGTAAGACAACAGGGGATCCTTTTCAGGGTCCTCTACTATCTTAGCCGTACTCGATGGCAAAGCAGGATAGCACTTGTCTATCGCTAAATTACGCTCTCTATTGGCCACCTCCATCGCTTTTTCAGACTCGTTGAGTTGCAGCTGCCTAGCAGACTGTTCTAAAGTCAACTCTTGCTCTTTTTGTTCTTTCTTCAACTTTTTAATTTCTCTCTGTTTAGATTCTTTTCGCCAATAACGGAAAGAATCAAACATTGCCGGCCGGGCTTTCTTCTTAAACAACCTTCTTTCTAGATTATCGAGAACTTCAGGTTCAAAACTACCATGTAGTGGCCAACTGAGGACACCATCTTTCTCTGTGAAGCGGATCCATACCTCGTTATAAGAGATAGGGCCCACACCAAATTTGCAATATAGATCATAAAGGGGAGTTCCAATCGGAGGAACCAAACACGAGTCCTCTAACTGGGAATCACTGTTGCAACTAAAACAAGACAACATACAATTTTTCCGACTTACCATTTTATAATCCGGAACACAAAACAAACAAGACACAAACAGAAAAGATGCGCACTCGAACCAAGAACTTAGGCCTACCAGAACTAACAAATGTATCGATACCTGAACTGAACAGAATGATTATCGTAACCAGAATAACCAGTGATAATCTTACAGAACTGAACTGAACTGAGAACTAAAAGGATTATCCAAACAGGAGCAACCCTCACAAAATACTTAACTGAGGCACTGAAGACGTCACCAAGGAGAAACCCGTCACGTCTCGCCGTACTAAGGACTGCACCTCGGGTCCAAGACAGGGTGACGGTCAAGGCAACGGACCACTGCAGCCGTCTGAACGGGAACCCTCGTGGAAGAGGACGTCAGGGCCACTTTTGCGATATGCCGGGATCGATGAAGTGGGGCGCCTCCCTCTGAAATCTTCACACGAAGCTCCTCGAACTCTTCAGGCTTTTGGACCGGTACCGAATGACGTCGCCCCACGTTGGGCGCCAATTGGAGTTCTGGACTTTTTGGTTCCGTCCAGAGGTGTCAGGGAAAACACCCGAAGACCCCGGAGTTCAACCTGTCTCGGTGCACAAACAAACAGAAACACGGGCTTCTCGATGGTGGCGTCAAAGACCAAAGGTTTATTACTGCAGGGACACAGAAGTCACAGAAACTGCACACGGGCAGTGTCTAGGAGCCTGTTCAATTTGTACAAAGAGGGTTGTTCCTTATACTAAATATTCTGCTCGGGGCAAATTCTTTACATGTTACCACAGTTCTAAACATTCGTGTCTTAAACAATAAATATTTGGCGTTGCACAGGAATCGTCAACAGTATCTGATGTCAAAACATTACGAATGAGGGGTTCCCACTATTCCATCATAATCCCATGTCAATTTCTCATTCAAGACCCGGACCGCCTCATCGTAAATTTCGTTACCTCCCCCTAATAAAGGCCCAGAAGGAAAGGAGCAGAGCCAGGTGTGGAAGATAGAAAGACAGGATAGGAGATGTTTGTGGGTCGTAAATGGGCACGGTTACCAGCTTCGGCCGCCTAATCATGATCAGGCCAACGAACACAAGAACCAGTATAGCAGGACTGGCCTCAGGCTGGGGAGGCAGTTCTTGCCGAGTCATGCTGCCACAGCGTTGCTGGCCTAAGGTGCACGTGTCACTCGCAAGGTGAATCGCCGGCTAAAGCCTACGTGTCCTTAAATGAAAAGAGGTCATTGTGTGTCCATTGACTATGTGAGGGCAAGGAATACAAAATGGCTTCCGTGTTCTAAGATGGATGCCATGGGTAGAACAGAAATGTGTTTGTAACAGGAGTGCTCTTGCTCGTAGCATAGCGAAAACACCAGGATATACTAAATGGATCATTTGCGGTTCACTGATACCAAAATTATGTATTTACGACAATGTTACAAACACGAACAAAATCGTCACGGAACCTCAATAGAACATCCTAATCAGATTCCACACTAGCAACTATGCCCAAGTCAGGTGCGGGAGGCATGGTGATTTGTCGGCTCGTCTTCCTGTTTTGAAGGGTGTACGCCAGGGGTGCGTCCTGGCTCCAACGTTATTTTGTCTTTACATCAATGGTCTTGTGGACCATTTAATTGGTGTAATACACAATGACGCTCCCAGGCTGGCTACAGGGCGGGTGCCCGCTCTGATGTTTGCGGACGACACTCTGTTGTTATCTAAAACATCATCGGGCATCCAGCGTACTCTGGACGGCTTTGCAGCATTCTGTGCTTCACGCGGATTGGAGATAAACTTGGATAAGACCAAGTTTATGATTTTCAATACCCCGAAGCAGACCCGTCCAAACCCCATTTTCAATGGTATTGCCTTAGAAAGAGTCAAGACTTTTGTCTGCCTCGGCATCAACTTGACGGAAAATTTTGACTGGGGATCCAAATTTCTAAATCAGCTCTCAGGCTATCCCAAGTAACAGGGGGTATTAGCAAAGTCCATAGAATCTCAGATTTCAAACCGGCAGCCCCGGTTATTGAAATATATCGACTCCAGGCTAGAACGGCCTCAACGTATGGTGCTGAACTTTGGGGTCACAAAAGTACATCTAATCATCTGAGGGTGGAGCAGGGTTTTATGAGGAGCTTCTTGGGCTTGCCACTAAGTACACCACGTGTACTTAGTGCGACTTGATCTGGGGCTGGAATCAATAGAAGAGCTAGCAGTAGCACGGCCTATTCTCTACTGGAAGAGACTTTGGTCAGTGCCCGAACTGGCTCCCTATAGAGAGGAATTCTTAGAGGTTTGGGCTCTTCTAAAAGGCAAGAATATCCTGTGGCTGCTTCACATCAAGGCCCTTAGTACCCGGATTGGTTTGCCCGAGCTCTGGGAGACCCCTGAGGTGTATTGCCCGGGGATATCCAAATTGGAACTTGTGAGTCAGGAAAGGTCCCGGTCCGGACGGAGGTCGAGGGACCGGTCGCGGGAGCGGAGCTATCGGAGCTCCGGAAGTCGACATCACTCCTCAGAGTCGAAGTCGTCAGGTAAGCACAAGAAGTCGAAGAGACGTCATCGCTCTTCCGACTCCCCCTGACGCTCGCGCGACGCGGCCGGGGGTTCAGGTGGCACCGCCCATGCGGCTCCGTCGGAGTCGCAGGCGTCGCGTCCGGCCCCATACCCTCCAGTCCCTGGGCCGCGTGCGACGCCGGAGGAGATCGAGCGGTTCCTCATGACCATGAGGTTCCTCACTCCCCGACGGGCTGCCCGGTGCCTTCGGGCCCAGCGGACCCGTCTGGGGGCCCTAGCGGGTCGGGGGCTTCGGCCCCGACGCTGTCGGGTGCTTCGGCCCCGACGCCGGCGGCACCTTCGGGCCCGGCGCCGCAGGCCCCCACTGGATCCGGTTCCGGATCCGGGTCGTCGCCGGTGGACTTAACGACCTCCCCGGCGCCAGTCCCTCAGGTGTCACCCCTGGCGCCATCTTCGGGCGGTGCCATCCCCGATGCCTCCCTCGATCCGGTTCCGGTGCTGGAACGGCGCCGCTGGGCGCCGCTTTTGACGCCGTTCGGAGAGTTTGTCTTCCATGAACCGGCCCCATCATTTGATCCCCTGAGTACCAGGAGATGGGTGATGAGGAGTATTGGGAGGGGTCTGAGGACCCTCTGACACGGGAGTGTCAGTCCCAGGAGGACTGGACAGGTGGACTTGGGGATGCCAGTGATTTGGACACTTCGCCAGTCACTGGTTTTGTCTCCCCTCCTACCGTGGCTACGGAGGAGGGGGCTACCTACAGTGTGGTGCTGACGAGGAGGCCAAGGCCTTGGGCCTTGAGCTCCCCGTCGCGGCTGTGAGGACTAACCTCCTCACTGAGGTCCTTAAACCGCAGTCAAGCTCGGCTGAGCCTCTGCTGCCGTTTAATGAGGCCTTGACTGACGTTCTTGTGGGCACTTGGTCCAGGCCCGCTACAGGTTCGCCTGTAGATAGGAACGTGGCCAGACGTCACCGCCCGGCCACGGGCGACCCTTGTTTCCTGTCCACCCACCCCACCCCTGAGAGCCTGGTGATCCAGGCCTCCAATTGCCAGACTGCATTCCTGTCAGCTCCGCCTGACAGGGAATCCAAGAGGTTTGAGTAATACGGCAAGAAGGTATTCTCCTCCCTAAGTCTGGGACTGCGGTCTTCCAATAGCGCCTGCCTCTTGGGCCGCTACACCCACTTCCTGTGGGATACGGTCGCGGACATGCTGCCAGAATGCCCGTTGGAGGTACGGGCTAAACTGGGCCAAGCCCTTGTGGAAGGCCGAGATGCGGCACGTATTCTATCCGGTGTGGACTGGATACCACTGACTCACTAGGTAGAGCGATGGCAACGACGCTTGCGATTCGTCGCCACGCCTGGTTGAGGTCCGCCAACTTCTCGGCAGATGTCCAGAATACACTCCTGGACATGACTTTTGATGGCCGTTGCCTTTTTGGCGACAAGGCAGACCATGCGCTTGAGCGTTTTAAGGACTCCAGGGCTACTGCCAAGTCCTTGGGGCTCTCGGCCCGCGCCAGCAAACGGCCGCTTTTCGCCCCTTTCGTGGCCAAGGAAGGGGTGTACCCATACGTGCTGCCAGCCACCCGCTGCAGGGTAATTCCCAACGCGGTGGCGGCCGTGGAAACCGCTGTGGCGGCGTTCGGGGAAAGCGGCGAGGACAGTCCACACCTTCCCCCGCAGCATCTGCCTCAAAACCCTCCTAGTCCGTGCTTTCAGGCCCATGTGTCGCCAGTGGGGGGCAGGGTTCGCCATCACCTCCTCCACTGGCGCACTGTCACGTCGGACAGGTGGGTGCTGCAAATCGTCCGAAGGGGCTACTCCCTCCCCTTCGAGGCAACCCCTCCAGCCATGCCACCGCAGAACCACCGTGTATCGGGGGATCATTTGCGACTTCTGCAGGAGGAAGTTACGGCCCTGTTGGCCAAGGGGGCCATCGAGCGCGTTCCTGGGCCAGAAGTATGGTGTGGTTGCTACTCCCACTACTTTCTGGTGCCCAAGAAGGGCAAAGGGGGCCTACGCCCTATCTTGGATCTACGGAACGTCAACGGCTTCCTCCGGAAGGAGAAGTTCAAAATGCTGACACTGGCTCAGGTCTTAGCTGCCCTGGACCCAGGAGACTGGATGGCAGCGATGGACTTGTAGGACGCTTATTTCCACATCCCCGTCCTGCAGGCCCACCGGCGTTACCTGCGGTTCACGGTAGGCCACAAGCACTTTCAGTTTAACGTGCTCCCCTTCGGCCTTACCAGCGCCCCACGGGTGTTCACGAAGGTGATGGCGGTGGTCGCAGCTCATCTGCGCAGGTTAGGGGTTTAAGTCTTCCCCTACCTCGACGACTGGTTGTTGAAGGCGGGCTCGCCCCAAACAGTCGTCAGCCACCTCCAGACGACGGCAAACCTCCTGCACCTGCTGGGGTTTTCCATCAATGTGCCGAAGTCACACCTGTGCCCCTCTCAGAAGCTCCTTTTCATCGGAGCGATTCTCGACTCGGCGCAGTTTCGGGTTTATCCTCACGAACAGCGGGTTCGGGACATTCAGGCTCTGATTCCACTCTTTCAGCCTTTGTCCCAAGTCTTCGTCAGGTTGAGGCTGTGGCTTCTAGGGCTGATGGCCTCCTGCATCCTTCTGGTGCATCAAGCCCAGTGGCGGATGCGGGCTCTGAAGTGGGACCTGAAGTTTCAGTTAGCCCAGCATCAGGGCAACCTATCCGACCATGTCCTGATCTCAGAGGGCACTGCGAGACAGCTGCAGTGGTGGCTCACGGACCGCGATTGGGTCAGCGGCAGATCCCTCTCCCTTCCCCAACCGGAGCACGTAGTTGTGACGGACGCGTCCCTCCAGGGCTGGGGAGGCCACATGGGAGAGGCGGAGTTCAGAGGCCTCTGGTCTCCGGCGGAGTCCCGGCTCCATATCAACCTTTTGGAGCTGCGGGCGATTCGTCTAGCACTGAAGGCATTCCTACCCTCTGTTCGGGGGAGTGTAGTGCAGGTGTTCACGGACAACACCACCGCCATGTGGTACTGCAACAAACAGGGCAGGGTGGGGTCGTGGACCCTTTGCCAGGAGGCTCTGCGCCTCTGGCAGTGGCTGGTACATCAGGGCATGACCCTGGTGGTTCAACACCTGGCAGGTTCTCTGAACGCCAGGGCGGACGAACTCAGCCGTCGGTGCATGATGGATCACGAATGGCTTCTGAACTTGGACTTGGCGCAAGGCCTCTTTCAGCAGTGGGGAGAGCCTTGGTTAGATCTATTCGCCACCGAAGAGAACGCGCAATGTCATCAGTTCTGCGCGTTGGAATTTCCAAGGCGGCACTTGCTCAGAGACGCTTTTCGTCGCGAGTGGAGTTGCGGTCTATTGTACGCCTTTCCGCCTATACCACTTCTTCCCAGAGTGCTGAAGAAGATCAAGCGCGACCGGTCCCAAGTCATCCTTGTGGCTCCGGGCTCCGGACTGGGCACGAAGGTACTGGTATCCAGAGCTACTCAGTATGTCAGTCGATCCCCCGGTTCATCTGCCTCTTGAGGAGGACCTTCTGTCGCAGCAGCAGGGGACGGTCCTCCACCCGAACCTGTCCAGTCTCCACCTCCATGCTTGGAGATTGAGCGACGACAGTTGAGGCCATTTGACTTGCCTCCTGAAGTCTGTAATGTCATTCTGGCAGCCAGGCGTCCCTCCACAAAGTCGGTATACGCCTGCAGGTGGAACAGATTTGTGACATGGTGCACAGCAAAGGCTGTGGATCCTCTTGCTGCCCCTCTTTCTGAGGTTCTTCTCTTCCTTCTTTCTCTTGCCCAGCAGGGCTCTGCTCTGGGCACTATCAAGGGCTACCTTTCTGCCCTTTCAGCCTTCCTAAGGCTGCCTGATCAACCTTCTTTGTTCAAGTCCCCTATTGTAACTCGTGTTCTAAAGGGCATCACACACATGTTCCCTCCTGTTCCGTTTGTGATGCCTCTGTGGGACTTGCACCTGGTTCTTATGTTTCTGATGTGCGCTCCCTTTGAGCCACTTCACAACTGTCCTCTCCGTCTTCTTACTTTGAAGACTGCTTTCCTGATTGCCATCACCTCTGCCAGGAGAGTGAGTGAGCTCCAAGCTCTTTCATGTACACCCCCTTTCCTTTCTGTCCATCCGAACAAGGTTGTGTTGCGTACTAAGCCATCTTTCCTGCCCATGGTTGTCACGGCCTTCCATATCGGGCAGTCTATCACCTTGCTCACCTTCTTTCTGCCACTGCATCCCTCTAAAGAGGAAGAGCGGCTCCACCGTCTGGACCCAAAACGTGCGCTTTCATTCTACTTGGATCGCACACGCCAGTTCCGGGTGGATGACCAACTCTTTGTTGGTTACGTGGGTGCTAAGAAGGGAAAAGCGGTGCACAAGCGGACCATCTCTCGGTGGATCATCTTGTGTATCTAGGCATGTTACTCCTTGGCTAAAAAGGAGCCCCCTGTTGGATTGCGGGCTCATTCCACCCGGGCCACGGCGACTACTACTGCCCTGGACCGGGGAGTGCCCTTGCAGGACATTTGCCAGGCAGCTACGTGGGCCTCGCTGCACACGTTTGCAAGACACTACTGCCTGGACAGTCAAGTCCGGAGGGATGGTTTCTTTGGCCGTTCCGTCCTCCAGGACTTTCTGGTGTGATTATTGGTTCGCAGACCCACCACCGGGGTTGGTATTGCTGGGGTATCTATTCTAAGGTATGGAATCTATCACTAACGTGTCTCTTTCAGATGCACAAGTTACTACTTGTGTAACGATATATCTGTAAGAGACATTAGTTAGTGATAGATTCCCACCCATCCTCCCCGTTCTGCGAACCGATATCTAGGGTTAAGGTCATCCCCTTTCAGGGCCCTAGTTTCAATGGCACAAGTGTTGGTTTTTAACATGGCTCGTCGCTTCTGGCGGGGAAAAGCTGTGTCTAAGAACTGATGTCAGCACGCGGAGGCGGCGTCTAAGTACTCCGACGACGTCATCACGGCGCCCACGACGCCGACGGCAGACGTGGAGCCACAGACGACGCCTACCGACGCGCAAGGGTACTGCTACGCAATAATTTCCGGATCCAGTCTGACGCCTGGGGATATTCTAAGGTAAGGAATCTATCACTAACGTGTCTAAGGTAAGGAATCTATCACTAACTAATGTCTCTTACAGATATATTGTTACACAAGTAGTAACTTGTGCTTTGAGCATCCAAGATTGGAATCAGGAATTGGTAATGTACCGTCGTTTTATAGACGATATCTTTCTGATATGGTCAGGAACAGAACAAACTCTTGAAGAAAACATCAGGATTCTGAACACATGTAACAGCAGGATCAAATTCACACACCAGATCAACAAAAAGGAAATTCCATTTCTGGATGTCATGATTAAAAAAGAAAACAATATTATTCATACTCAAACCTACATTAAACCAACAGATCGGACTAACTCTTTAATGCATCAAAGTTTTCACCCATCACAATTGATAAACAATCTACCGTACTCGCAAATGCTTCGGAGCAGAAGAATATCATCCACCGAAGAAGCATATGAACAAGATCTCTCCCGTTTACGGAAAAGATTCCTAGACAGAGAATACCCTAAAGAATGCATTAATGAAGCAGAAGCAAGAGCCAGAAGAGTACGTAGAACAGATTTGCTTAAACCCAAACTGAAATCAGCAGCTGGTAATCACAACATATTTGTTTCCAAGTTTTCCACAAGATCACAGAGCATCAAAAAAATCATTACAAGCAAATGGAAACTGCTACAAAAGGAAAGAGATTTTAATGATATTTTCAAAGAACGACCAATATTTGCATACACTAGAAGCCGGAATCTCAAAGAAATGTTGACCCCTGCCAAAAAAAAAAAAAGTACAACATAGAGGCATGAGAAGATGTAACAACTGTACCCATTGCAATAACGCCATACAACAAAACTTTATTACACACCCAAGAACCAGAGAAAAAACCACGCAACATTTCACATTAGACTGTAATTCCAACTTCGTTATCTACACCATCAAGTGCCCATTCGTACTCCTATATATAGGCAAAACAGAAAGAAAAATCAAAGTAAGAATAGGGGAACACTAAAGTATGATCCACAACAAAAATACCAACTCAAATTTGGTTGCTCTCTGGCTTAAATACCAACATAACATTGCCCAAGTCCAATTCATGGTTATTGAGAAAATAACCAATATTGAAGGAAAAAATGCCAGTCAACATTTATCACAACGCGAAGTATTGCTCATTTAAAAATATCAAACCATGGAATCTTTTGGGCTCAATGACAAATTAGACCTCATCTGTTTCTTATAACATAGCAGTTGCAGACACATCTATTGACATATGAGCAGCAAAAATGGAGAATTAAAAACACATCTGTCTGCAGTTATACCTAAACTTTATTGATATCACAATCTTGCAATAAGCTTTAAATAGGTATTGAAACTTACATCTATGTTCTAAATACCACGATTGTATGAAAATACAAATGTTTAATCACCACAGCAATCGCTCGCATTCAGATGTAGGAACGGATAGAATTTGATGCATTAAGAAATATCTTGTACTGTGATTTATACTTTATAGACACTTTAACCCGTATCTTTGTTTTGATATGTTTTGATATGTTATGTATGAAAGTATGAGTGTTGCTCTCTTATTTTTTTATTTTTCCACACTTTTTTCCCTCGTATTACACTTTTTCTCGGTCTTTCGTTATACGAAGCAGAACGTCAGGCAGAGTCGGCACTATTCAATATGGCCCCCACGCTTACGAGAGAGTAGTCCTATGTTTATGACAAGTCACATGACCGTCACGAATCATCCGTTTTATAAACAACTCACAGAGTTAGCGACTTTCATGCCCGAAAACGCTCCCATACGCCACGCCAAGAAACATCTTCTAGAAGCTTCCTGTATACTTAAGGTGAGCGCAACCAATACATTATAGAAATAGAATCTACCACTGGTTCATTTATCGCTCCGTACCGGTTTATCACACACATTATTAACAGCGTGTTTATGTTACAGGCTGCTACAGAACTGTACTATCAAGATATTGCAGGTACCGATCTTCTTTTCCTCTTTCACGCTTTGCTTATGGTTTGACAGTAAGGGACTCCAAACTTAGAGATGCTGACTTTTATTTTCATTTCCATTTATATGTGTAGAAACCGACATACCTGATCTCCATTGCACGCATCTTTATGGTGGTTTCGTTGTGACCGTGGCACAGGTTAGAGATTTAAAGTACTGTATACATTACCTTTCACCTTAAGTCAGCCTCTCCCCCATACCACAGTCATTTGGCCTTTTTATCAGTTACACGTTTGTGTACGAACTAGATCATCATGAGCACAGTTTATCACTCGGCACCCTTTAAATTTTCACCATTCACAACTGTCCACATTCAACTTCTTTTTCACGCATCTTGTGTTCTCTGAAAGAATGAGTGAATAGATGTGGTCACCTTTTTTTCCACCATTGACCATGTATGAGATTCGAAATTTGTCGGTTTGCAAATTGCAATCATATTCATGTATGTAAGAAATGAAACAATGACACTGAAATGGTTTCACATTTACAGAGGCCCCCGAAGAAGGGACTGAGGTCCCGAAATGCATTGGGCTAGTCACATACCATCGCATTCTTTGATGGATCTTCAGCGATAAATAGTATTTCTCACATATTGTAATTTGTTTGAAATGTTACATTAACCACTTGGATGCTAAGCCTATTTGTTGCTTTCCATGTAATTTCCATTGAAGTCAATGGAAACTCCATGACGAGCTCAGCTCGTCATGAGCGTCGAAGGGGTTAAGAATCATATAGTGAATGAACTGAATGATGTAAATACAGAATGTATGTACATAGAGATTTAAACATGTGAAAACCTCAGAGAAATATAATGAATGAGAAAAGAAAAATGAGTCTAATGTTTATTTTTAGCGATTATACACCTAAATAGAGAACAGCAGCAGAAACTGATTTAGTTGTGCATCAGGCTAGGTGGTGACAATTTGTCTCGCACCCCTCATTGTAACACATGCTCTGTATGCCACTTTAACATTGCCAATTGCTTGTTTTACTTTTTCAGAGTTTGCCAGAGGTGACAGGCACTTTAGTTCTTCTTGACTCTGAGCCTTTAGGGTGCAATGATGGGTGTTTGTGATGATCTACTCTTATCCTAATCATTCTCTGTTCTGGTTTAATAAATTGTACACGCATAATGTTAGGATGCTATACCACAACAAAGGTAAATTCTAGCCACAGGATTACGTGAGGGGTGGCCAGGGTCCATCATATCTGTGTGATCTTTCTAGATGTGTGAACAGCAGTGTTGATGTGTGGTCATCTTGTGTAGGTCTGTCTTCCTAGTCACATGGGTACATTTGAATATATGAACTTGAGTGCTCATGCAATGTGAATGGGCTGTCATTGTCAGTAGTGTTGATGTGTGTGTGCCCCATCTATGCCAAATGCACACATGTATGATCCAGGTAGTGAGTGCCTGTTTGTTTCAATTGTCTGTCTACTGGTTGTTGGCACATGTAGGACTTGTAGGTTGGGCACTATGCAGTGTGTTGGTGTGTCCTTGCACTCCTGGGGGACACCTGCTTGTTGCTGCCAGTTGTGAGTATGCAGAGTGTATGACTGCCAAGTCTGTGTTGTGTTTTGTTGATCAGCCATTTGTCTTGTTACTATTTGTACTTACTGGGCAGACCTGCTTAGCCACACTGACATTATTTAAGAGTTTTCCCATGCATTGCTGTTACTTGACCAATTTTTGGCTCCAGTATGGTATATGGTATGTGGAGTCATGCCACCCCCTATATGTGCTTCTGATGCCTACACATTGTGAGGGACTCCTCTATGTGTTTTTGTATTATACACTCCTCACCTATCCACCTCTGAAGTACACACCACTTCACGCTGATGTCTCCCACCACATGGCTTACCAGCCTCCCCACCACTTCATGGTGTGACACTATGCTGTGTGAGGCTGATATGTGTAAAGGACCAATGTGCCACCCAGGACAATTTCACAATTAGTTATGTGTTATTTTCTTCTCCTACTTTGCATTCATGGTTGCTCATGTGCAGTGCATATGTTTGAGCAGCACAATCCTCTAGTCATGTTGTTTGCAAATGCGATCCCTGAGTTGTGCATCTGCGGGTCATGAGTAAGCTGTATGTGTGTTTGCTGAGGTACTGCTGTCCTTCCTGAGTGCGATGTTCTCTGTATGCTGTGATGATTTGTGTTGTGGGAGTTCATGGTATGGCACTCAAATATGTGTGCTACTGGTTTGATTGGTGTGCACACTGCTTGGTGTGCATGCAGTGCTGTGAGTGTATCTTGCCTTGCACCTGCCTGGTGTGCATCCCTTTGATGTCCAGCTGAGGTTGCAATGTGATGGATTGGTATGTACATCTGATGTGTTTTTGTTGTGGATGTATGCAGTATTTGGCCTGTGTTGGCTCTTTCTACTGACAGATGCTATGTGTGTGTGATGTTCTATTTGCATGACATTGTGTGTGAGTGGTTTGTAAATTGTGATACATTCAGATGTGTGTTGCAAGTGTAGTGTGCATTACTTGGATCTCTGTCACATGCAGCAAGATGGATTCATGTTCATGAGCTTCTTTTGGGTGCACAATGGTGGTGTCCTCCTATTTTTGGCCTGTCACATATCAGGATTGTGCATGGGCATGCTTGTGTTACACTATGACACCATTTTCACTTGACAACTGGTGTGGTGACTCTGTGTGAGCTGATTTGTCCCATTGATCTCAGTTAGTGTTCATTATTGTCTTTTGATGATGCAATTCTTGTTTGTGTTGGGGTATGGTTGCTCTGATTGGCCCAGAGTGACAATGTTGAGTATTCATGTTCTGTCTAGGGTCACATTGCCTTTCCACTGTTTTGACTGCACATTCCTGGGCTTGCTGGACTTATGTGGATGTTGTTTGTGTGCTTTGTGTTTGGCTATTGTTTTTATGTCAGCATTGTTCAGGCATCCTGAGTGTGATATTT
Organism: Lissotriton helveticus; assembly: GCF_964261635.1. NCBI lineage: Eukaryota > Metazoa > Chordata > Amphibia > Caudata > Salamandridae > Lissotriton > Lissotriton helveticus. The sequence continues at coordinate 1,651,070,143 of NC_136068.1, forward strand.
GTGGATGCACCACGGGGAGTGGGAATGGTTGTCAGTGAACTCATAGGACATCATTTGCACCATTATGTGTGTTTCTCATAGGTGTTGAGTGTTGCAGGTGTGAGGTGGTAGAGGAGAGGTATGTGTGAAGGTCATACTTGTGTTGACAGTCAGAGAGTGTGACAATGAGCCATGTGTGTTGTGTTGATGACTTACACATGTCAAGTAAGTTGACATACATGTGTGGCTGGTCACTGTATGACTTCAGACACTTCCTATCATTCCTGTGCCTATGCATGGCTTGCCTTAATGTATCCCTGGGTTGTTGCACAGAGGTCACTTTGGTTTAATTTCACTCACTGTGCCGCCATGTCTGATTTGATGTCCCAAGGGTGGTGTGATATGTTCCTTCTATTGCATGTGATGTACACATGATATGTGCTTGCTCCATGGTTTTCCAGCACTGTCCACTTCACTTTTGGCTTGCTCATTTATTGTCATCCATTGCTGCTGACCTCTGGTATGAGTATGTGGCTGGGTGCCCGTGTGGGGTGTTTCTGAGTGACTTGACCGGCAGTGTGAAAAGTTCAGTGGATGTTCATATACAGTGTGAATCTTCATTTTGTAATTATACTCAGTTTGCTGCACATGAGTGGAAGGTAGGTGTGAGGAGGAGGGTTGTACGGCCCCTGAGCTTATGTGCAGGGTGTTCCTCGTCACTCTCACCAGTCAATCTCCCTTGTTCTTTGATGTTTGAGGTGCGAGGTCTGGCTACATCTGGCAGATTGATTATGCGTGAGGGGCACAGGAGGAGCACACAGCATGTGCCCAAATGGATGTGGGAAGCATAGTCTCGGAAGGGTAAAGGTGGAGACCTGTGCATCTGGCCGGACTGCACATGCCTTGTGCAGGCCCTGCCTACTTCATTGTGTGCAGGTTTTCCCACGTCTTTACTGATGCTGTGACGTGACCGGGACATTGTAGTGATTTCACGGTTAATGGGTGACCCAGATGCGGAGGGGTGAGTTTCTGACAGGTGGGACAAGTGTGGGTATACTGGGGCATATGTTCCGGTCCCCACCAGGGTGTCTGATGTGGACAGGAACCGTTTGTCAGCACAGTAGTTGTGTGTTGTGTGCGGAGTTGTGTATTTGCGTACCTGCGGCGTTGTCCGCAACAGTGCATTATTTGCTGGTAGTAGATGAGGTACAGCAGCGGAATTCCTTGTAGAGCTGGATCCATAGCGGTCAGGACTGGGTGGAGGGGACCGGGATTCGGGTTTCGCACTCCGCTGCTGTGCTTCCGCTGTCTCTGAGTGGGTTGATTCTCCGCTGCGGTGTGATGGGCAGTTTGCGGCATCGTGATTTGTACGGCGAATGGGACGTCATTCCGCACGGTGGTGTGTCTCGATTGTCTCCCTCCGCCACGTTGCCTGCTGGAAATTTCGGGCGGCTCATGTAACTCCGCAGCGGATGGAAATGGGCTATGTTTGCTCATTGTAATATGGTTGACGCGAGGACTGCTGATGGAGTGCGGAAAAGGACATGTTCCTCCACCGCCAGAACCACGGTTGAGCATCTGCCCGCCACCGTAATGAGTCTCTCAGTGTATACATCACTGTCTCACTGGGTCTGTAAGTGAGTGTGTGCATCTGTGGCTGAGGTCATACGTCTCTAGTTGGGTCTGTGACTGGGTGTGTGACTCTGACTACGTCTATTTTTCAGTGGGTGAGTGGGTTTCTGAATGGATGTGTCACTGGGTGCAGGAGTGTATAAGTAAACCTGTTGGCAAGTGTGCGCATATATAGATAGATATTTTTTAATTTTAAGCGATATTTGCAAAGACGTTGATAGTCGGGACACTCCTGTGATGGTACGCGGAGAGGTTGCATTGACGGTTCTGACATCAATGCGAATATCACTTGTGATTTAAAAAAAACAAATGATGTTACTAACGTCCCCATTTTTCAAATATGGGGCCAAAGTACCTCCACTCTGACCCTTTACATTAGCTTTAACAGAAATATTTAGCCTTGGGAGCAGTTCCAGATCGATAAAATGGTGGCCACAACTTTCTGACCAGATTGCGTCCAGCCAATGACAGCATTCCTGTTGGAACGCGCATTCTCGATTAACCCCGAAGCCAACAAGAAATATCCACCACCACAGATACCACTATATTTCTCAACCTAAGTTACTCAAGAACTACTGAGTGGATTTGCACCAAAAAAACAGAAAGCACAATCTGCGTAACATCAGCCTTTCTGCCAAATTTGGTGTAACTCTATCCAGCGGTTCGGTTGTAGGTTCGACAACTAATATTAAGGGAATTAGCCGGGGAACACACTTTTTGTAGCCCCCGTTTTCTCGCCCCCCACTTAACGGATCACCCTGAAACATCCCAGGCACAAAACTTACTTTGACAATTTTTGGGGATAATTTTGTGAAGATTCATCATACAATACCAAAGAAATAGGTGTCAGAAGGTAATATATTACCTACTGGGGATTGCCAGGACCAATGTTTCCAAAGGAAAAGCTTTTTTTTGTTCCCAATAACTTTGGCGCCGCTTGACAAATCTTCACAGAATTTTTTTTTAAACTTCTCCTTTTTGGTTCAGCTGCTGTCTTAAAAGTTAGTCTGGGGACTTTCATTTTTTTAACACGACTACAGCACAAACTGTTGAAAGGAATTACACTAAATTAGGCAGAAAGATAGATGTTGGTCCAGAAAGCATGCTTTTTGTGATTTGGTGTATATCCGTTCAGTAGTTTGAAAGATATTGAAGTTGAGAAAATATAGATATCTGGGGACGCGAGTCCTTCCAGTGGACTTGCAGATCCTACTAAAATTTGATTGGCTGCGAAAACTTCAACCACAAAGGGCCCGATGTAGGTAATTCTTATTTACCACTTCTTAAATACCGAATTTTACCGATTCGGTATTTAAGAAGTGGTAAATATGAAGGGGGGAGATGTAGGTATTTCCAGATGTGTAAATACCGAATCTTTAAGATTCGGTATTTACCGAATCTGGAAATACCGAATCGGTATTTCCTATTGATTCCTATGGGCTGTGAAGCCCATAGGAATCAATGGGCAATACCGATTCTGTAATTACAGAATCGGTAAATACCGATTTGAGCAAGGGTGCAGGGGGTGTCAATTTGACACCCTCTGGCACCCCCAAAACAGGCTCGGGTGCCATGTGGCAGGCATACATGCCCCAAGGGCAGGTCTGCCTGTCATATGGCAGAGGTGTGCATGCACACATGTGCATGCACACCGGAATCGGTATTTTACCATCAAATTGGATTTGATGGTAAAATACCGATTTTGTAAGGCTTGTGGGACTCAGAAGAGTCCCACCTACATCTCAAATTTACCGAATCGGTAAAAATACTGATTCGGTATTTTACAGAATCGGTAAATTTACCGATCGGTAAATTTACCGATTCTGTAAAATTAAGGGCCCTACATACCATTTCTGAAATACCGGTCGGTAACGGCCGAAAATTCCGATTTTCGGCCGTTACCGACCGACCTACATCTGGCCCAAAGTGTGGACAGAAATCTTAGGACTCGGCTTGAAGCCAAGACCCACACAAAAATCAAAAATAAAGAAAATGGGGCATTGTAGGAATACCCTGATCCCCACAGATATGGTGGGGGGTCCAACAGGGTGTTAATTTTGTATTTGTAATTATTTTTGCCACAAATTCGCAGGTGGACCCACAGCAGAAGCATGATGGTGCAGCGCTGCGATGTTGGCTGCAGCCTTAGGCGCTATCTGGAGCAGGAGACAATGGACTCCCTCCTGAGCCTTTAGTGGACAATAACCTCCTCCTCCCTGAGGTCAATGAGGATTATCCTTTAGCGGTATGTGCGCCCACTTCTCCTGTGCTGCCTTGGTGGTGGTCTCCTAGGTGCTCCTAGCTTCAATAGCAGTAGATCCATGGTACAGTTGCGCTTGACAATTTGCTTTGGGCTGGTACTTTTCTACCCATATGCTAGCATCATTTTTAAGACCAGCCTTTCCTTAGCAGTAAAAAACTGCAGCTAATGGGACATAGTGCCCATTCGTACTCCTATATATAGGCAAAACAGAAAGAAAAATCAAAGTAAGAATAGGGGAACACTAAAGTATGATCCACAACAAAAATACCAACTCAAATTTGGTTGCTCTCTGGCTTAAATACCAACATAACATTGCCCAAGTCCAATTCATGGTTATTGAGAAAATAACCAATATTGAAGGAAAAAATGCCAGTCAACATTTATCACAACGCGAAGTATTGCTCATTTAAAAATATCAAACCATGGAATCTTTTGGGCTCAATGACAAATTAGACCTCATCTGTTTCTTATAACATAGCAGTTGCAGACACATCTATTGACATATGAGCAGCAAAAATGGAGAATTAAAAACACATCTGTCTGCAGTTATACCTAAACTTTATTGATATCACAATCTTGCAATAAGCTTTAAATAGGTATTGAAACTTACATCTATGTTCTAAATACCACGATTGTATGAAAATACAAATGTTTAATCACCACAGCAATCGCTCGCATTCAGATGTAGGAACGGATAGAATTTGATGCATTAAGAAATATCTTGTACTGTGATTTATACTTTATAGACACTTTAACCCGTATCTTTGTTTTGATATGTTTTGATATGTTATGTATGAAAGTATGAGTGTTGCTCTCTTATTTTTTTATTTTTCCACACTTTTTTCCCTCGTATTACACTTTTTCTCGGTCTTTCGTTATACGAAGCAGAACGTCAGGCAGAGTCGGCACTATTCAATATGGCCCCCACGCTTACGAGAGAGTAGTCCTATGTTTATGACAAGTCACATGACCGTCACGAATCATCCGTTTTATAAACAACTCACAGAGTTAGCGACTTTCATGCCCGAAAACGCTCCCATACGCCACGCCAAGAAACATCTTCTAGAAGCTTCCTGTATACTTAAGGTGAGCGCAACCAATACATTATAGAAATAGAATCTACCACTGGTTCATTTATCGCTCCGTACCGGTTTATCACACACATTATTAACAGCGTGTTTATGTTACAGGCTGCTACAGAACTGTACTATCAAGATATTGCAGGTACCGATCTTCTTTTCCTCTTTCACGCTTTGCTTATGGTTTGACAGTAAGGGACTCCAAACTTAGAGATGCTGACTTTTATTTTCATTTCCATTTATATGTGTAGAAACCGACATACCTGATCTCCATTGCACGCATCTTTATGGTGGTTTCGTTGTGACCGTGGCACAGGTTAGAGATTTAAAGTACTGTATACATTACCTTTCACCTTAAGTCAGCCTCTCCCCCATACCACAGTCATTTGGCCTTTTTATCAGTTACACGTTTGTGTACGAACTAGATCATCATGAGCACAGTTTATCACTCGGCACCCTTTAAATTTTCACCATTCACAACTGTCCACATTCAACTTCTTTTTCACGCATCTTGTGTTCTCTGAAAGAATGAGTGAATAGATGTGGTCACCTTTTTTTCCACCATTGACCATGTATGAGATTCGAAATTTGTCGGTTTGCAAATTGCAATCATATTCATGTATGTAAGAAATGAAACAATGACACTGAAATGGTTTCACATTTACAGAGGCCCCCGAAGAAGGGACTGAGGTCCCGAAATGCATTGGGCTAGTCACATACCATCGCATTCTTTGATGGATCTTCAGCGATAAATAGTATTTCTCACATATTGTAATTTGTTTGAAATGTTACATTAACCACTTGGATGCTAAGCCTATTTGTTGCTTTCCATGTAATTTCCATTGAAGTCAATGGAAACTCCATGACGAGCTCAGCTCGTCATGAGCGTCGAAGGGGTTAAGAATCATATAGTGAATGAACTGAATGATGTAAATACAGAATGTATGTACATAGAGATTTAAACATGTGAAAACCTCAGAGAAATATAATGAATGAGAAAAGAAAAATGAGTCTAATGTTTATTTTTAGCGATTATACACCTAAATAGAGAACAGCAGCAGAAACTGATTTAGTTGTGCATCAGGCTAGGTGGTGACAATTTGTCTCGCACCCCTCATTGTAACACATGCTCTGTATGCCACTTTAACATTGCCAATTGCTTGTTTTACTTTTTCAGAGTTTGCCAGAGGTGACAGGCACTTTAGTTCTTCTTGACTCTGAGCCTTTAGGGTGCAATGATGGGTGTTTGTGATGATCTACTCTTATCCTAATCATTCTCTGTTCTGGTTTAATAAATTGTACACGCATAATGTTAGGATGCTATACCACAACAAAGGTAAATTCTAGCCACAGGATTACGTGAGGGGTGGCCAGGGTCCATCATATCTGTGTGATCTTTCTAGATGTGTGAACAGCAGTGTTGATGTGTGGTCATCTTGTGTAGGTCTGTCTTCCTAGTCACATGGGTACATTTGAATATATGAACTTGAGTGCTCATGCAATGTGAATGGGCTGTCATTGTCAGTAGTGTTGATGTGTGTGTGCCCCATCTATGCCAAATGCACACATGTATGATCCAGGTAGTGAGTGCCTGTTTGTTTCAATTGTCTGTCTACTGGTTGTTGGCACATGTAGGACTTGTAGGTTGGGCACTATGCAGTGTGTTGGTGTGTCCTTGCACTCCTGGGGGACACCTGCTTGTTGCTGCCAGTTGTGAGTATGCAGAGTGTATGACTGCCAAGTCTGTGTTGTGTTTTGTTGATCAGCCATTTGTCTTGTTACTATTTGTACTTACTGGGCAGACCTGCTTAGCCACACTGACATTATTTAAGAGTTTTCCCATGCATTGCTGTTACTTGACCAATTTTTGGCTCCAGTATGGTATATGGTATGTGGAGTCATGCCACCCCCTATATGTGCTTCTGATGCCTACACATTGTGAGGGACTCCTCTATGTGTTTTTGTATTATACACTCCTCACCTATCCACCTCTGAAGTACACACCACTTCACGCTGATGTCTCCCACCACATGGCTTACCAGCCTCCCCACCACTTCATGGTGTGACACTATGCTGTGTGAGGCTGATATGTGTAAAGGACCAATGTGCCACCCAGGACAATTTCACAATTAGTTATGTGTTATTTTCTTCTCCTACTTTGCATTCATGGTTGCTCATGTGCAGTGCATATGTTTGAGCAGCACAATCCTCTAGTCATGTTGTTTGCAAATGCGATCCCTGAGTTGTGCATCTGCGGGTCATGAGTAAGCTGTATGTGTGTTTGCTGAGGTACTGCTGTCCTTCCTGAGTGCGATGTTCTCTGTATGCTGTGATGATTTGTGTTGTGGGAGTTCATGGTATGGCACTCAAATATGTGTGCTACTGGTTTGATTGGTGTGCACACTGCTTGGTGTGCATGCAGTGCTGTGAGTGTATCTTGCCTTGCACCTGCCTGGTGTGCATCCCTTTGATGTCCAGCTGAGGTTGCAATGTGATGGATTGGTATGTACATCTGATGTGTTTTTGTTGTGGATGTATGCAGTATTTGGCCTGTGTTGGCTCTTTCTACTGACAGATGCTATGTGTGTGTGATGTTCTATTTGCATGACATTGTGTGTGAGTGGTTTGTAAATTGTGATACATTCAGATGTGTGTTGCAAGTGTAGTGTGCATTACTTGGATCTCTGTCACATGCAGCAAGATGGATTCATGTTCATGAGCTTCTTTTGGGTGCACAATGGTGGTGTCCTCCTATTTTTGGCCTGTCACATATCAGGATTGTGCATGGGCATGCTTGTGTTACACTATGACACCATTTTCACTTGACAACTGGTGTGGTGACTCTGTGTGAGCTGATTTGTCCCATTGATCTCAGTTAGTGTTCATTATTGTCTTTTGATGATGCAATTCTTGTTTGTGTTGGGGTATGGTTGCTCTGATTGGCCCAGAGTGACAATGTTGAGTATTCATGTTCTGTCTAGGGTCACATTGCCTTTCCACTGTTTTGACTGCACATTCCTGGGCTTGCTGGACTTATGTGGATGTTGTTTGTGTGCTTTGTGTTTGGCTATTGTTTTTATGTCAGCATTGGTTCAGGCATCCCTGAGTGTGATATTTGTGGATGCACCACGGGGAGTGGGAATGGTTGTCAGTGAACTCATAGGACATCATTTGCACCATTATGTGTGTTTCTCATAGGTGTTGAGTGTTGCAGGTGTGAGGTGGGTAGAGGAGAGGTATGTGTGAAGGTCATACTTGTGTTGACAGTCAGAGAGTGTGACAATGAGCCATGTGTGTTGTGTTGATGACTTACACATGTCAAGTAAGTTGACATACATGTGTGGCTGGTCACTGTATGACTTCAGACACTTCCTATCATTCCTGTGCCTATGCATGGCTTGCCTTAATGTATCCCTGGGTTGTTGCACAGAGGTCACTTTGGTTTAATTTCACTCACTGTGCCGCCCATGTCTGATTTGATGTCCCAAGGGTGGTGTGATATGTTCCTTCTATTGCATGTGATGTACACATGATATGTGGCTTGCTCCATGGTTTTCCAGCACTGTCCACTTCACTTTTGGCTTGCTCATTTATTGTCATCCATTGCTGCTGACCTCTGGTATGAGTATGTGGCTGGGTGCCCGTGTGGGGTGTTTCTGAGTGACTTGACCGGCAGTGTGAAAAGTTCAGTGGATGTTCATATACAGTGTGAATCTTCATTTTGTAATTATACTCAGTTTGCTGCACATGAGTGGAAGGTAGGTGTGAGGAGGAGGGTTGTACGGCCCCTGAGCTTATGTGCAGGGTGTTCCTCGTCACCTCCACCAGTCAATCTCCCTTGTTCTTTGATGTTTGAGGTGCGAGGTCTGGCTACATCTGGCAGATTGATTATGCGTGAGGGGCACAGGAGGAGCACACAGCATGTGCCCAAATGGATGTGGGAAGCATAGTCTCGGAAGGGTAAAGGTGGAGACCTGTGCATCTGGCCGGACTGCACATGCCTTGTGCAGGCCCTGCCTACTTCATTGTGTGCAGGTTTTCCCACGTCTTTACTGATGCTGTGACGTGACCGGGACATTGTAGTGATTTCACGGTTAATGGGTGACCCAGATGCGGAGGGGTGAGTTTCTGACAGGTGGGACAAGTGTGGGTATACTGGGGCATATGTTCCGGTCCCCACCAGGGTGTCTGATGTGGACAGGAACCGTTTGTCAGCACAGTAGTTGTGTGTTGTGTGCGGAGTTGTGTATTTGCGTACCTGCGGCGTTGTCCGCAACAGTGCATTATTTGCTGGTAGTAGATGAGGTACAGCAGCGGAATTCCTTGTAGAGCTGGATCCATAGCGGTCAGGACTGGGTGGAGGGGACCGGGATTCGGGTTTCGCACTCCGCTGCTGTGCTTCCGCTGTCTCTGAGTGGGTTGATTCTCCGCTGCGGTGTGATGGGCAGTTTGCGGCATCGTGATTTGTACGGCGAATGGGACGTCATTCCGCACGGTGGTGTGTCTCGATTGTCTCCCTCCGCCACGTTGCCTGCTGGAAATTTCGGGCGGCTCACGTAACTCCGCAGCGGATGGAAATGGGCTATGTTTGCTCATTGTAATATGGTTGACGCGAGGACTGCTGATGGAGTGCGGAAAAGGACATGTTCCTCCACCGCCAGAACCACGGTTGAGCATCTGCCCGCCACCGTAATGAGTCTCTCAGTGTATACATCACTGTCTCACTGGGTCTGTAAGTGAGTGTGTGCATCTGTGGCTGAGGTCATACGTCTCTAGTTGGGTCTGTGACTGGGTGTGTGACTCTGACTACGTCTATTTTTCAGTGGGTGAGTGGGTTTCTGAATGGATGTGTCACTGGGTGCAGGAGTGTATAAGTAAACCTGTTGGCAAGTGTGCGCATATATAGATAGATATTTTTTAATTTTAAGCGATATTTGCAAAGACGTTGATAGTCGGGACACTCCTGTGATGGTACGCGGAGAGGTTGCATTGACGGTTCTGACATCAATGCGAATATCACTTGTGATTTAAAAAAAACAAATGATGTTACTAACGTCCCCATTTTTCAAATATGGGGCCAAAGTACCTCCACTCTGACCCTTTACATTAGCTTTAACAGAAATATTTAGCCTTGGGAGCAGTTCCAGATCGATAAAATGGTGGCCACAACTTTCTGACCAGATTGCGTCCAGCCAATGACAGCATTCCTGTTGGAACGCGCATTCTCGATTAACCCCGAAGCCAACAAGAAATATCCACCACCACAGATACCACTATATTTCTCAACCTAAGTTACTCAAGAACTACTGAGTGGATTTGCACCAAAAAAACAGAAAGCACAATCTGCGTAACATCAGCCTTTCTGCCAAATTTGGTGTAACTCTATCCAGCGGTTCGGTTGTAGGTTCGACAACTAATATTAAGGGAATTAGCCGGGGAACACACTTTTTGTAGCCCCCGTTTTCTCGCCCCCCACTTAACGGATCACCCTGAAACATCCCAGGCACAAAACTTACTTTGACAATTTTTGGGGATAATTTTGTGAAGATTCATCATACAATACCAAAGAAATAGGTGTCAGAAGGTAATATATTACCTACTGGGGATTGCCAGGACCAATGTTTCCAAAGGAAAAGCTTTTTTTTGTTCCCAATAACTTTGGCGCCGCTTGACAAATCTTCACAGAATTTTTTTTTAAACTTCTCCTTTTTGGTTCAGCTGCTGTCTTAAAAGTTAGTCTGGGGACTTTCATTTTTTTAACACGACTACAGCACAAACTGTTGAAAGGAATTACACTAAATTAGGCAGAAAGATAGATGTTGGTCCAGAAAGCATGCTTTTTGTGATTTGGTGTATATCCGTTCAGTAGTTTGAAAGATATTGAAGTTGAGAAAATATAGATATCTGGGGACGCGAGTCCTTCCAGTGGACTTGCAGATCCTACTAAAATTTGATTGGCTGCGAAAACTTCAACCACAAAGGGCCCGATGTAGGTAATTCTTATTTACCACTTCTTAAATACCGAATTTTACCGATTCGGTATTTAAGAAGTGGTAAATATGAAGGGGGGAGATGTAGGTATTTCCAGATGTGTAAATACCGAATCTTTAAGATTCGGTATTTACCGAATCTGGAAATACCGAATCGGTATTTCCTATTGATTCCTATGGGCTGTGAAGCCCATAGGAATCAATGGGCAATACCGATTCTGTAATTACAGAATCGGTAAATACCGATTTGAGCAAGGGTGCAGGGGGTGTCAATTTGACACCCTCTGGCACCCCCAAAACAGGCTCGGGTGCCATGTGGCAGGCATACATGCCCCAAGGGCAGGTCTGCCTGTCATATGGCAGAGGTGTGCATGCACACATGTGCATGCACACCGGAATCGGTATTTTACCATCAAATTGGATTTGATGGTAAAATACCGATTTTGTAAGGCTTGTGGGACTCAGAAGAGTCCCACCTACATCTCAAATTTACCGAATCGGTAAAAATACTGATTCGGTATTTTACAGAATCGGTAAATTTACCGATCGGTAAATTTACCGATTCTGTAAAATTAAGGGCCCTACATACCATTTCTGAAATACCGGTCGGTAACGGCCGAAAATTCCGATTTTCGGCCGTTACCGACCGACCTACATCTGGCCCAAAGTGTGGACAGAAATCTTAGGACTCGGCTTGAAGCCAAGACCCACACAAAAATCAAAAATAAAGAAAATGGGGCATTGTAGGAATACCCTGATCCCCACAGATATGGTGGGGGGTCCAACAGGGTGTTAATTTTGTATTTGTAATTATTTTTGCCACAAATTCGCAGGTGGACCCACAGCAGAAGCATGATGGTGCAGCGCTGCGATGTTGGCTGCAGCCTTAGGCGCTATCTGGAGCAGGAGACAATGGACTCCCTCCTGAGCCTTTAGTGGACAATAACCTCCTCCTCCCTGAGGTCAATGAGGATTATCCTTTAGCGGTATGTGCGCCCACTTCTCCTGTGCTGCCTTGGTGGTGGTCTCCTAGGTGCTCCTAGCTTCAATAGCAGTAGATCCATGGTACAGTTGCGCTTGACAATTTGCTTTGGGCTGGTACTTTTCTACCCATATGCTAGCATCATTTTTAAGACCAGCCTTTCCTTAGCAGTAAAAAACTGCAGCTAATGGGACATAGTGCCCATTCGTACTCCTATATATAGGCAAAACAGAAAGAAAAATCAAAGTAAGAATAGGGGAACACTAAAGTATGATCCACAACAAAAATACCAACTCAAATTTGGTTGCTCTCTGGCTTAAATACCAACATAACATTGCCCAAGTCCAATTCATGGTTATTGAGAAAATAACCAATATTGAAGGAAAAAATGCCAGTCAACATTTATCACAACGCGAAGTATTGCTCATTTAAAAATATCAAACCATGGAATCTTTTGGGCTCAATGACAAATTAGACCTCATCTGTTTCTTATAACATAGCAGTTGCAGACACATCTATTGACATATGAGCAGCAAAAATGGAGAATTAAAAACACATCTGTCTGCAGTTATACCTAAACTTTATTGATATCACAATCTTGCAATAAGCTTTAAATAGGTATTGAAACTTACATCTATGTTCTAAATACCACGATTGTATGAAAATACAAATGTTTAATCACCACAGCAATCGCTCGCATTCAGATGTAGGAACGGATAGAATTTGATGCATTAAGAAATATCTTGTACTGTGATTTATACTTTATAGACACTTTAACCCGTATCTTTGTTTTGATATGTTTTGATATGTTATGTATGAAAGTATGAGTGTTGCTCTCTTATTTTTTTATTTTTCCACACTTTTTTCCCTCGTATTACACTTTTTCTCGGTCTTTCGTTATACGAAGCAGAACGTCAGGCAGAGTCGGCACTATTCAATATGGCCCCCACGCTTACGAGAGAGTAGTCCTATGTTTATGACAAGTCACATGACCGTCACGAATCATCCGTTTTATAAACAACTCACAGAGTTAGCGACTTTCATGCCCGAAAACGCTCCCATACGCCACGCCAAGAAACATCTTCTAGAAGCTTCCTGTATACTTAAGGTGAGCGCAACCAATACATTATAGAAATAGAATCTACCACTGGTTCATTTATCGCTCCGTACCGGTTTATCACACACATTATTAACAGCGTGTTTATGTTACAGGCTGCTACAGAACTGTACTATCAAGATATTGCAGGTACCGATCTTCTTTTCCTCTTTCACGCTTTGCTTATGGTTTGACAGTAAGGGACTCCAAACTTAGAGATGCTGACTTTTATTTTCATTTCCATTTATATGTGTAGAAACCGACATACCTGATCTCCATTGCACGCATCTTTATGGTGGTTTCGTTGTGACCGTGGCACAGGTTAGAGATTTAAAGTACTGTATACATTACCTTTCACCTTAAGTCAGCCTCTCCCCCATACCACAGTCATTTGGCCTTTTTATCAGTTACACGTTTGTGTACGAACTAGATCATCATGAGCACAGTTTATCACTCGGCACCCTTTAAATTTTCACCATTCACAACTGTCCACATTCAACTTCTTTTTCACGCATCTTGTGTTCTCTGAAAGAATGAGTGAATAGATGTGGTCACCTTTTTTTCCACCATTGACCATGTATGAGATTCGAAATTTGTCGGTTTGCAAATTGCAATCATATTCATGTATGTAAGAAATGAAACAATGACACTGAAATGGTTTCACATTTACAGAGGCCCCCGAAGAAGGGACTGAGGTCCCGAAATGCATTGGGCTAGTCACATACCATCGCATTCTTTGATGGATCTTCAGCGATAAATAGTATTTCTCACATATTGTAATTTGTTTGAAATGTTACATTAACCACTTGGATGCTAAGCCTATTTGTTGCTTTCCATGTAATTTCCATTGAAGTCAATGGAAACTCCATGACGAGCTCAGCTCGTCATGAGCGTCGAAGGGGTTAAGAATCATATAGTGAATGAACTGAATGATGTAAATACAGAATGTATGTACATAGAGATTTAAACATGTGAAAACCTCAGAGAAATATAATGAATGAGAAAAGAAAAATGAGTCTAATGTTTATTTTTAGCGATTATACACCTAAATAGAGAACAGCAGCAGAAACTGATTTAGTTGTGCATCAGGCTAGGTGGTGACAATTTGTCTCGCACCCCTCATTGTAACACATGCTCTGTATGCCACTTTAACATTGCCAATTGCTTGTTTTACTTTTTCAGAGTTTGCCAGAGGTGACAGGCACTTTAGTTCTTCTTGACTCTGAGCCTTTAGGGTGCAATGATGGGTGTTTGTGATGATCTACTCTTATCCTAATCATTCTCTGTTCTGGTTTAATAAATTGTACACGCATAATGTTAGGATGCTATACCACAACAAAGGTAAATTCTAGCCACAGGATTACGTGAGGGGTGGCCAGGGTCCATCATATCTGTGTGATCTTTCTAGATGTGTGAACAGCAGTGTTGATGTGTGGTCATCTTGTGTAGGTCTGTCTTCCTAGTCACATGGGTACATTTGAATATATGAACTTGAGTGCTCATGCAATGTGAATGGGCTGTCATTGTCAGTAGTGTTGATGTGTGTGTGCCCCATCTATGCCAAATGCACACATGTATGATCCAGGTAGTGAGTGCCTGTTTGTTTCAATTGTCTGTCTACTGGTTGTTGGCACATGTAGGACTTGTAGGTTGGGCACTATGCAGTGTGTTGGTGTGTCCTTGCACTCCTGGGGGACACCTGCTTGTTGCTGCCAGTTGTGAGTATGCAGAGTGTATGACTGCCAAGTCTGTGTTGTGTTTTGTTGATCAGCCATTTGTCTTGTTACTATTTGTACTTACTGGGCAGACCTGCTTAGCCACACTGACATTATTTAAGAGTTTTCCCATGCATTGCTGTTACTTGACCAATTTTTGGCTCCAGTATGGTATATGGTATGTGGAGTCATGCCACCCCCTATATGTGCTTCTGATGCCTACACATTGTGAGGGACTCCTCTATGTGTTTTTGTATTATACACTCCTCACCTATCCACCTCTGAAGTACACACCACTTCACGCTGATGTCTCCCACCACATGGCTTACCAGCCTCCCCACCACTTCATGGTGTGACACTATGCTGTGTGAGGCTGATATGTGTAAAGGACCAATGTGCCACCCAGGACAATTTCACAATTAGTTATGTGTTATTTTCTTCTCCTACTTTGCATTCATGGTTGCTCATGTGCAGTGCATATGTTTGAGCAGCACAATCCTCTAGTCATGTTGTTTGCAAATGCGATCCCTGAGTTGTGCATCTGCGGGTCATGAGTAAGCTGTATGTGTGTTTGCTGAGGTACTGCTGTCCTTCCTGAGTGCGATGTTCTCTGTATGCTGTGATGATTTGTGTTGTGGGAGTTCATGGTATGGCACTCAAATATGTGTGCTACTGGTTTGATTGGTGTGCACACTGCTTGGTGTGCATGCAGTGCTGTGAGTGTATCTTGCCTTGCACCTGCCTGGTGTGCATCCCTTTGATGTCCAGCTGAGGTTGCAATGTGATGGATTGGTATGTACATCTGATGTGTTTTTGTTGTGGATGTATGCAGTATTTGGCCTGTGTTGGCTCTTTCTACTGACAGATGCTATGTGTGTGTGATGTTCTATTTGCATGACATTGTGTGTGAGTGGTTTGTAAATTGTGATACATTCAGATGTGTGTTGCAAGTGTAGTGTGCATTACTTGGATCTCTGTCACATGCAGCAAGATGGATTCATGTTCATGAGCTTCTTTTGGGTGCACAATGGTGGTGTCCTCCTATTTTTGGCCTGTCACATATCAGGATTGTGCATGGGCATGCTTGTGTTACACTATGACACCATTTTCACTTGACAACTGGTGTGGTGACTCTGTGTGAGCTGATTTGTCCCATTGATCTCAGTTAGTGTTCATTATTGTCTTTTGATGATGCAATTCTTGTTTGTGTTGGGGTATGGTTGCTCTGATTGGCCCAGAGTGACAATGTTGAGTATTCATGTTCTGTCTAGGGTCACATTGCCTTTCCACTGTTTTGACTGCACATTCCTGGGCTTGCTGGACTTATGTGGATGTTGTTTGTGTGCTTTGTGTTTGGCTATTGTTTTTATGTCAGCATTGGTTCAGGCATCCCTGAGTGTGATATTTGTGGATGCACCACGGGGAGTGGGAATGGTTGTCAGTGAACTCATAGGACATCATTTGCACCATTATGTGTGTTTCTCATAGGTGTTGAGTGTTGCAGGTGTGAGGTGGGTAGAGGAGAGGTATGTGTGAAGGTCATACTTGTGTTGACAGTCAGAGAGTGTGACAATGAGCCATGTGTGTTGTGTTGATGACTTACACATGTCAAGTAAGTTGACATACATGTGTGGCTGGTCACTGTATGACTTCAGACACTTCCTATCATTCCTGTGCCTATGCATGGCTTGCCTTAATGTATCCCTGGGTTGTTGCACAGAGGTCACTTTGGTTTAATTTCACTCACTGTGCCGCCCATGTCTGATTTGATGTCCCAAGGGTGGTGTGATATGTTCCTTCTATTGCATGTGATGTACACATGATATGTGGCTTGCTCCATGGTTTTCCAGCACTGTCCACTTCACTTTTGGCTTGCTCATTTATTGTCATCCATTGCTGCTGACCTCTGGTATGAGTATGTGGCTGGGTGCCCGTGTGGGGTGTTTCTGAGTGACTTGACCGGCAGTGTGAAAAGTTCAGTGGATGTTCATATACAGTGTGAATCTTCATTTTGTAATTATACTCAGTTTGCTGCACATGAGTGGAAGGTAGGTGTGAGGAGGAGGGTTGTACGGCCCCTGAGCTTATGTGCAGGGTGTTCCTCGTCACCTCCACCAGTCAATCTCCCTTGTTCTTTGATGTTTGAGGTGCGAGGTCTGGCTACATCTGGCAGATTGATTATGCGTGAGGGGCACAGGAGGAGCACACAGCATGTGCCCAAATGGATGTGGGAAGCATAGTCTCGGAAGGGTAAAGGTGGAGACCTGTGCATCTGGCCGGACTGCACATGCCTTGTGCAGGCCCTGCCTACTTCATTGTGTGCAGGTTTTCCCACGTCTTTACTGATGCTGTGACGTGACCGGGACATTGTAGTGATTTCACGGTTAATGGGTGACCCAGATGCGGAGGGGTGAGTTTCTGACAGGTGGGACAAGTGTGGGTATACTGGGGCATATGTTCCGGTCCCCACCAGGGTGTCTGATGTGGACAGGAACCGTTTGTCAGCACAGTAGTTGTGTGTTGTGTGCGGAGTTGTGTATTTGCGTACCTGCGGCGTTGTCCGCAACAGTGCATTATTTGCTGGTAGTAGATGAGGTACAGCAGCGGAATTCCTTGTAGAGCTGGATCCATAGCGGTCAGGACTGGGTGGAGGGGACCGGGATTCGGGTTTCGCACTCCGCTGCTGTGCTTCCGCTGTCTCTGAGTGGGTTGATTCTCCGCTGCGGTGTGATGGGCAGTTTGCGGCATCGTGATTTGTACGGCGAATGGGACGTCATTCCGCACGGTGGTGTGTCTCGATTGTCTCCCTCCGCCACGTTGCCTGCTGGAAATTTCGGGCGGCTCACGTAACTCCGCAGCGGATGGAAATGGGCTATGTTTGCTCATTGTAATATGGTTGACGCGAGGACTGCTGATGGAGTGCGGAAAAGGACATGTTCCTCCACCGCCAGAACCACGGTTGAGCATCTGCCCGCCACCGTAATGAGTCTCTCAGTGTATACATCACTGTCTCACTGGGTCTGTAAGTGAGTGTGTGCATCTGTGGCTGAGGTCATACGTCTCTAGTTGGGTCTGTGACTGGGTGTGTGACTCTGACTACGTCTATTTTTCAGTGGGTGAGTGGGTTTCTGAATGGATGTGTCACTGGGTGCAGGAGTGTATAAGTAAACCTGTTGGCAAGTGTGCGCATATATAGATAGATATTTTTTAATTTTAAGCGATATTTGCAAAGACGTTGATAGTCGGGACACTCCTGTGATGGTACGCGGAGAGGTTGCATTGACGGTTCTGACATCAATGCGAATATCACTTGTGATTTAAAAAAAACAAATGATGTTACTAACGTCCCCATTTTTCAAATATGGGGCCAAAGTACCTCCACTCTGACCCTTTACATTAGCTTTAACAGAAATATTTAGCCTTGGGAGCAGTTCCAGATCGATAAAATGGTGGCCACAACTTTCTGACCAGATTGCGTCCAGCCAATGACAGCATTCCTGTTGGAACGCGCATTCTCGATTAACCCCGAAGCCAACAAGAAATATCCACCACCACAGATACCACTATATTTCTCAACCTAAGTTACTCAAGAACTACTGAGTGGATTTGCACCAAAAAAACAGAAAGCACAATCTGCGTAACATCAGCCTTTCTGCCAAATTTGGTGTAACTCTATCCAGCGGTTCGGTTGTAGGTTCGACAACTAATATTAAGGGAATTAGCCGGGGAACACACTTTTTGTAGCCCCCGTTTTCTCGCCCCCCACTTAACGGATCACCCTGAAACATCCCAGGCACAAAACTTACTTTGACAATTTTTGGGGATAATTTTGTGAAGATTCATCATACAATACCAAAGAAATAGGTGTCAGAAGGTAATATATTACCTACTGGGGATTGCCAGGACCAATGTTTCCAAAGGAAAAGCTTTTTTTTGTTCCCAATAACTTTGGCGCCGCTTGACAAATCTTCACAGAATTTTTTTTTAAACTTCTCCTTTTTGGTTCAGCTGCTGTCTTAAAAGTTAGTCTGGGGACTTTCATTTTTTTAACACGACTACAGCACAAACTGTTGAAAGGAATTACACTAAATTAGGCAGAAAGATAGATGTTGGTCCAGAAAGCATGCTTTTTGTGATTTGGTGTATATCCGTTCAGTAGTTTGAAAGATATTGAAGTTGAGAAAATATAGATATCTGGGGACGCGAGTCCTTCCAGTGGACTTGCAGATCCTACTAAAATTTGATTGGCTGCGAAAACTTCAACCACAAAGGGCCCGATGTAGGTAATTCTTATTTACCACTTCTTAAATACCGAATTTTACCGATTCGGTATTTAAGAAGTGGTAAATATGAAGGGGGGAGATGTAGGTATTTCCAGATGTGTAAATACCGAATCTTTAAGATTCGGTATTTACCGAATCTGGAAATACCGAATCGGTATTTCCTATTGATTCCTATGGGCTGTGAAGCCCATAGGAATCAATGGGCAATACCGATTCTGTAATTACAGAATCGGTAAATACCGATTTGAGCAAGGGTGCAGGGGGTGTCAATTTGACACCCTCTGGCACCCCCAAAACAGGCTCGGGTGCCATGTGGCAGGCATACATGCCCCAAGGGCAGGTCTGCCTGTCATATGGCAGAGGTGTGCATGCACACATGTGCATGCACACCGGAATCGGTATTTTACCATCAAATTGGATTTGATGGTAAAATACCGATTTTGTAAGGCTTGTGGGACTCAGAAGAGTCCCACCTACATCTCAAATTTACCGAATCGGTAAAAATACTGATTCGGTATTTTACAGAATCGGTAAATTTACCGATCGGTAAATTTACCGATTCTGTAAAATTAAGGGCCCTACATACCATTTCTGAAATACCGGTCGGTAACGGCCGAAAATTCCGATTTTCGGCCGTTACCGACCGACCTACATCTGGCCCAAAGTGTGGACAGAAATCTTAGGACTCGGCTTGAAGCCAAGACCCACACAAAAATCAAAAATAAAGAAAATGGGGCATTGTAGGAATACCCTGATCCCCACAGATATGGTGGGGGGTCCAACAGGGTGTTAATTTTGTATTTGTAATTATTTTTGCCACAAATTCGCAGGTGGACCCACAGCAGAAGCATGATGGTGCAGCGCTGCGATGTTGGCTGCAGCCTTAGGCGCTATCTGGAGCAGGAGACAATGGACTCCCTCCTGAGCCTTTAGTGGACAATAACCTCCTCCTCCCTGAGGTCAATGAGGATTATCCTTTAGCGGTATGTGCGCCCACTTCTCCTGTGCTGCCTTGGTGGTGGTCTCCTAGGTGCTCCTAGCTTCAATAGCAGTAGATCCATGGTACAGTTGCGCTTGACAATTTGCTTTGGGCTGGTACTTTTCTACCCATATGCTAGCATCATTTTTAAGACCAGCCTTTCCTTAGCAGTAAAAAACTGCAGCTAATGGGACATAGTGGCATTTTTGAAACAGTAGCGACACCTCCAAAAATCTTTGTACATATGGTGATGTCAGTTTAGCAAGTGTTTTTCCGGGGGAACGCCTACCTTGCATATCATTTTCGGAAAATGCTGCTAGCAGAACCGGCATTGAAAAAACTATAGGCGCCAGCAGTGGAAAAGTGACGCTAAAGGGCTCTAGTGCCACTTTGTGAATATGACTTTAAAAAAAAAACAGCTGCAGCATCAAAAAAGTTACAAAAACTCCATTTAAATATGCCTCTATGTGACTTCCTAAATTACATTTTAACAGAAGCTTCACATGCAGATCTATTACTGTTTTGCTAGAGTTACAATCCTGGAATTTCGTTGGCATCTGAGCTAATGAAGGCTTTTCCAAGCTATTCACAATTTGTTTGAAATGCAGACAATTCCTGATGTTGGATCGTTTCTTATGCCCCATGATGGTGTTGGAAGATGTACATATAAATACATCTAATGTCCTGATTGATAAACTATAACACATACATTAGTATAATTCTTGATTCATTTTATCACCATCTTTCTAAACCTTTAATTCAAATTCGAATACAATAGCGCTATTTCTTAATTGTATGGAGACATTAAACAGTTAATCATTTATGAACCCTTAATTTGACATTTGAAGGACCATGCTACAATAATTTGGACAGGTGTTTTATTTGGAAACTGATGGATTCTTAGTACTCTTTGTACAATTATCTAACAGTCTCAATTCACTTAAATGATTGATGCAAAGCCTATCTCCCTTTGATTCAGTTCTAGAAGAGCAGCTTCTCTGGTAGATATTTTACCTGCTGGTGACGCCAAACAACTATCAAGCAAATTGAGCAATGCTGAGTTTGTCAAGACTGCAGGTTATGAATTCTTGTATTGCTGTAGTTTACTCCTATTATAGTTGCCCTGCCCTGCTCATGTTGACAAATTTCCGGTATTCACCTTAATGCTTCTATAATGTTAATACATAGCAAGACATGCAAATGCTTTCAGGCGACAGAATTGTGAAATCATTATAATTGAGTAGGAATACATTTTGGATGCAAACCAAATTTTGAAGTAGTCACTGAGACATGTGACAGGTGATGGATTCCACTTCTTGGCACACTGCCACCAGCAACCAGGAGCAAACTCGCAGACACTGTGTGACAGCAAAACGTGCTTCAACCATAAAGATTCACAAACAATTTGAGTAACAGGATTTAAATTTAGAGGCAAACACAGAGATTATTTATGCAGTCAATCAACGCCGGTACATTCACAGTGGTTTCTCATGCAAACTACAAGGCGCACATAGCAACAGTGTAGCAATTTTGGAGAAAGACACACTGATTCCCTGGTCAAAAACCAGGAGTTTTTACTTACACTAGTGTGCTACTAAAAATAAAGAAAACCTTTTTGTCTTGAAAAAGGCACATTCTTTATTAATCCCATGGGCATATTTATGAGGCCCTTGCACAGCCTGAGCGTCAATTTTTATGATGCCTTAGCGGTGCAAACTACAAACTCATATTTATGAGTTTATACAAAGCCACTTTGCTTGTCTTTGAATTGCCTCATAGATATGGAGTAAGGACCGGCAGCACAAATTGCAGCTTTTGTCTTACTATGTGCTAGGGAGGCATTCCATAGGCGTTGCAGTGGGTGTTCCCATGCAACACCAATGGATTCAGGATGCGCCATAACCTTACACATTCCCAGGGGGTAAGATTCTGCAGCACACATAGAAAAAGGGGTAAAAACCTCCCATAATTGTTTTTTTGCAGGAAAGTTCCCCTTTCTGCACAAAAATGATGTTGCCGACAACACAGGCACCCTTGCACCATGGCGCAAGGGTGCCTGTATTGGCGCTAGGCTGCCAAAGTGGCACCAGTGTAGGAGGAACGGACAGAAATGCAACTTATTGTATAAATACAGTGAAATAAACTTGAAACTTGTATAAATACAGTGCTCTCCTGCCCTTTCACTTTGACGTAGGGAAGCACAGCAATGCCAAAACCTCATGAATGATGCCCCTAGTGTGGAAATTTACCTACACTGCTTGCAGTGGTTTCAGTGATACTAATTCTGCAGGACCTTTTATCTGTCATACCTGACAGGGATTCACTGTTGGTCTAATCTTTCAGTTATGCAAGTACTACTGACTGCAACTTTGTGCTATCTCAGTCTCAGACCTTGGGAGTATGCTCTACGTCTGTTGGGGCCACTCTCCACCAAAGCTACCAGCTTCATAAATACCACAATAAGAAAATACCCTGAATCACAGTGCCATGTCAATCAATGCACTGGCACTGTGTTGTTGGACTTAGCCCTTTTTGCGGGGTCATCCCTGAACTTTTTTGCCTTCCTCCTAGTATTGTTTTTGACCTGGTGGTGGTTTTAGGACTCTGGGCACTTTATCACTGCTTTCCAGTGTAAAGTGCATGTGCTCTCTATGGTAAAATGTGGTAAGATTGGTCTATACAGGTTTGGCGTATTTATTTTACCTATCAGTCCCTTGTAAAGGCTAGCTAGGGCCTACCCGTAAGGTAGGCCCTAGCTAGCCCTATGGGCAGGGTGCAATGTAGCAGACGGGGGTTACTGGCACCTTTTTGTGCATATGCCCACTACCAGCCTACCTCGGTCTCCTCCTAGAACATGATGCATACAGCCTTAAGTCTTTGTCATTGGGGAATTCGATTTGAATTCCCCATTGACAAAGACCAGTCCTGGACTCCTGGGTATGTCAAGGGGCCGGAATATGAGTGGGGCAATGCCTGAAAGGAGGCACCACCAGTGAATAAGCATTCAACCCATTCTGGCTATTGATACTTATCGAGCAAAACTATGGCGGAAGCTGAAAACATTGAGTATTCCCCCTGCACTCTTAAGACAACTTGAGCTACTACACACAGACTCATGGGTGAAAGTAAAATTAGGGACAGGGACACATCATCTATTAAGGCGAATCCCAACTACCAAAGGTCTGAAACAAAGGTGTGTCCTCGCTACCATGTTATTCAACCTCTTTATGGCATACCTGCCTGCAAGGCTGGACAAATGCAACTTGCATGCCCAAAGCTCGGCAAGACGACTATTTTCAATCTCCTGTACGCCAGTGACCTAGTGTTAGTAAGCCAGACACCAATCAATCCACAATATCTATTAAACATAACACAAGAATACGCTCAAGAAAATCCACTTGCAAAAAGGGCTCACCGCTGGCTTGTACCCAACGACTATGTCGCAGCTAAATCACAATCATATCGGAGTGCAGAACTTAACATCAACCTGAAAGAAAAATACTTAAAGTACCGGCTGGGCTAAACGCCAATTCTGCCACACCTTCCAAATTAGAAGAGGATGCCCGGTGACAGCGGCTGCCGTCTAAACAATCAAGGACTGAAAGATCTCATCCATATAATCTGCATTTGCCCAAGCATGGGCAAATAAATACGTTTACTACTTCGACCCCTCTTCAATCAAGCAGGGATCGACCGTACCGTCAGACAAGTGGTGCTCCCCTGCTTTACATCGGGTTCTACAAAACTGATCTGCCGCTCACAAACCTTCTTAATACAGTAGCGAAGCGTCTGCATATAGCAACACATACAACTGATAGCAAGATGCAATTGAAACAAGATACCTTCTCCTGCCGGTCCTCTTAATCACATCCACCCTAAAATGAAGACCTTTTTAACACATTTTAAACTATTCTATTAAGTATTTCATATGTTTTGCCTATGCAGTGGTTTTAATTAATCAAGCCTAATAGACTTGAATTGACCAGACCATTCCGGCTAAGCCTATCCACTGTAACACTGAGAAACTTTTTGGAATTCCACATTTTCTCTCTGCTGCTTGTTCAATATAGGTTATAATTTATAAGAGATACATTTCTCTCCAACCGCGCTACTAAAACGTGCTAAAATAGTTAATTTCGGCAACGTTTGCCCTTGCATTCCTGGAATTATTCTGTACACCAAATAAAGTTCAAATACATATTACTGAACACCGACTCACCTCAAACCTACCAGTGTGGTGTGTCTCTTTCTAAAGATTGCATTGGTTAATTGTTAGAATGCAAAGCGTGCAAAATAGGGCAGTGCAATGTAATTCATCTCTAGAGCAAATGCTAATTTACTTTGAATTGTTAAAGCAAATCTATCTGACTGGACATTCTGGTGAATATTTCACAGTTTGGTGAACAGCTTCTAATCCGCTCATGTTTTTAGACAGATCAAAACAAAGGCCAATAATTTCAGTGAAATTATCTACACACTTTTCCCCTCAATTCCTCTCATTATATCAGCATTGTAAGATATCCCCAAAAAGCAGTGGAGCGATGTACTGATGGTGCAGAGGTTGGACACCTTTTTATCACGGACTATGTTAAGCTCTGTCTAACGTTGTGCATCACTATGCTGTTAGTGCTTCTCCTACTCAATCACAATAGCCACTCCAAAGACGGAATAAAGATGGTCAGAGAGGCATATACATCCAATGAGAGCAACATTTTACCTTGCATATAGACGTCAGAGCTTCACTACAAACATATACTTTTTTATTTCACACATGTATTTAGGTAAGAACGATTGCAGAATATGGCAAATGGGAAGTTTCATTGTGTTGACATCTATCCTTCGTATGGTAAAAGCTTGTGTTCTAACCATAATACATTGTGTATAGATGAAAACTGATGATGTAGTCGTGAAGATAAATGTCATTGAACTGGAACACCTTGACAAGAAACGACGTGCCCTGTGCGCCTGCTCCTTCTCTTATAACAATGCTGCTTGAGCAGTCCAACAGCATGTTCTGGCAATGTAATCACTGTACGCTGCGAAAACTACAGAGAACATCAAAGAAATAATTTCAGTTAAGCATTACTGTTTCAAGATTAAGACACTGGCAGGCATAAGTGTCACCGGGGACGAATTTTTCTTTTTTTCCTCAACTGCTGCAGGTTTACTTTTTAAAAGTTCCACCATGTGACTCATTTCTCGTAAGTCTACCTACTACTCACGTACCGAAATATTTCTTTGGTTATTGCCTGCATAGAATTACAGAGAAATTCCACGGCATGTCTGTGGATTTGGTGATTTAAAACACTATATCGCACCATACATTTTGAGGTTGGCAAGACTGATTTTGTTCAAAGTGAAGGAAGAAAGATTTGCTCCTACATCTGGTTAACTTGTTATCTTGAGAGTCGAATGTCAAAAGTGTACCTGAAATGTTTAATCAGACATAGGACTATAGGATGTATGGGTCATAAGTCATCCCTACTTGTAGACAGTATAGTTTATGATTACTTGGTCTGGAGAAGCACACATTCTGAATTTAAAACCTAACACCATGGTTGGGGCTTAGCTTTACTAATAACACTTGATTTCTACCCAAGGGAACTATTTTCACAGCATAAGGATAATGAAAAAATCACAACGCTTACATCTTAAAATTACCTTGCAGTGTACATGCAGCTCTTTGATGGTAGTTAATAGCTCATTGTTCTATATTAGGATTTAAACTTATAAACTGCAAGTCACAAAAGGGGCTCTCTGACAGAAGCAGTAACGCACTGACCTATTTACATTGTATGCACTTTGTGATCTGCATGGTATACGTGCTTTGCAGCAGGCATTTAACCACCTGGGCTACTTTATGATGATGTATATGCAAACAATAATGACCAGGTCCCACATAGGCTATATATATTTTTCTAGCAATGTACTTCTTCTTGCACTACTTTAGCAAATGTCTCCCCTTAATTTATGAACCATGGGGTAGGAAGTACAATGTTGCCATGCCACGTTAAAAGGCCTCCATCCCTTCTAAGACAGTCAAGAAGAACGGACAATAAACACAGAAGTGTAGTGAAAAAATGTGAGAAAGCGAGATGACCCCTCACAGGCCAACCACCAAACGGGAACCCTGGTAGGTACTCACCAGTGTTGCCCTGTTATCATCATCGGCGGTCATCAAGCTTATTAAATATGGTGTCCAAATCAATGTCTAAGTGTAATTTAAAGTGCAGTGAAAGAAAGTGCAAAACACAAAACAGACAAACAGTGTAATGCGACGAGAAAAGGTCTGCACTTAAATATGCCTTTTATTCTCCTTCTTAGTGCAGCCTCTCAATTAAAAAGCAGGAAGTGGCTATTAATTATATAACCACATACCATACATCAACATGTTTCATTGCCATATGTTTTTTTGGCAATTTCTTCAAGGTAAATGAATTTTTACCACTGCATCAATTGCTGGACACACCATTCTTCATGACCCTCAACAGCCAAGGCGACTCCTACCGGCTGTAAGGATGAGATTAAAATTAAGGTACAACCCCTGCAGTGGGTTGACCCAGGTCTCGTGTCGTTTTCTAACGATCTTCAGGGACCTCTGTGTGTTGCCTCCACCCGGTTCAAACGTTAACGTGGCATGGCAACATTGTACTTCCTACCCCATGGTTCATAAATTAAGGAGAGACATTTGCTAAAGTAGTGCAAGAAGAAGTACATTGCTAGTAAAATATATATAGCCTATGTGGGACCTGGTCATTATTGTTTGCATATTCGTATGAGTGGAGGGCGACCTGTGTCTCTATTTTCCCTCTATGCTCCTTTTTTTCTACTTTATGATGAGTCATAACTTCTAATAAACAAAACTCCCATCTCTCTGTAGCAGGTTCATCAATCACTAGAGTTATCTTGACATTTATCACCAGAGTTATCTTGATATTGTTATGATTGCCTGAAAAATGCTGGAGGCAAGGAATGTGGCAACAGGTACTTCTAAAACCATATTGTACTTGAAAACACAGTGCCCTCCCAAAGTGCCATCACAGAACATGCTTGGTTTGAACACTTTTGGAAGCTTTATACAGACCTTGGGAATGCACCACCAATGGAGGCGGTCGTCTCCTCTAGCCTCCCTTCGATTGATGAATTTTTCACTTTAGGAGAGATCGAGGCCCCCATTGGTCGAATAATGATATCCAAAGCAGCAGGGCCCGATGGCATCCCGGGGGACCTATTCTCATCAGATATTAAAGGCTGGGCTTGTTACATCTTACTCCTGGCAAATGCTATAGCCAGCGGAGGCCCAGTCCCTGAGTCATGGAAGGGGGCATAGGTGGTTCCAATATATAAAAGAGGAGATAGAGAGGATCCTTCTAACTATAAGCCCATTAGCCTGATCGATGCTCTACAAAATGTTTTCTGTAGAGCCCTCTTGCATAAGATCCAGTCATGGGTAGACGATAATGCAATTTTATCCCAATATCAAGCTGGCTTCTGGGAACAGACGGGGACAATCCATCAGGCATTTCGCCTCCCACTTCTTTATTGGAAAGTTGTAGTGATCGGCAAGGGCAACCTTTATCTGGCTTTTATTGATTTGAAAACAGCCTTCGATTTAGTCCCCAGGTCCAAACTATGGCAAGAACTCGAAGATATGGACATCCCGCTGCCTATATACTCAGCTTGGTAGTCTGACTGCACGAAGGAAACTTTACTAAGATCAGATGAGGTTCAAAGGGAGGGACAATGCACCAAGCGCATCCCAGTGAGCAATGGAGTTCGCCAAGGCTGTGTTCTGGCTCCCACCCTGTTCTCCTTGTTTATGAATGGAGTGGTAAGCTTTTTAAAACAAGAATCAGCTGACGCACCCTCCCTGGGGGGACGGGACAAGGAATCAACCCTCCTGTTCGCAGACTAAACCCTGATCTCTTTTCTGTGACATATTGGGTCTGGTCATTAATACTACAAAAACTAAGTTTATGGTCTTAAACCCCCATAAGTCCTGTAAAGGCAATCCAACGCTCAGTGGGACACCTTTGGGAAGAGTTAGCATCTTTGATTACCTAGGTGTTCATCTTTGAGACAAAATGACATGGAAGCCTCACATGACTAAGCTGCTTCGGGACACTAGCGAGTCACAGGGGCTTTGGGGAAGGAACACTGCACTTCACATAGTTGACCCATAGCTGCTGCTCTGCCGGGTTACAATTCAAAGCCGGTCAGCACAGCTCTGTATGGCGCAGAGCTGTGGGGCTTTGAGAAGATTCCAGAGCTCTGCAGATCTGAGCATAAATTCCTCAGGAAACTCGTGATGCTGCCCCAAAGCACCCCCTCATGCCCCTAATGCTACATATGGACAGGCGCTTAATCAGCGATATAGCAAAGCTTCGCCCGCTGTTTTTTTTGGGCACGCATCAGGAGGACCCCGGAGCTTCTACCCTACGCGGAAACTCTATTAGAGTTCATCCACTTAGACACATACAATAAGGTAGGGTGGATTAGAAATGTTAAGCAGCTGGTGTCCGACGTAGGGCTCCAGGCCCTTTGGAAAAATCAAGATCAACACCTGTACCAAAAAGAGGTAATAAAGCAACATTATTGGGAATGGGTTGAGCACAAAGAACTCTCCAAGCCAAACCATTGGAGACTGACCACAGAATTTTACCTTCACAAACAGGCTAGGCTACTGGAACCTTACCTAGACCTAATTCAAGTCCCCCAGGATAGGATGCTATACACCCAATTTAGGATTGGCACTCTTCCTGTGGGCGAGCTAACAGCTAAGTGGCATCCAAATGTTCCCAGTCCGAGCACTTGTCCTGGATGCAAAGCACCAATAGACTCCGTTGCCTATGCACTGTTTGCATATCCGGCATATGTTCATCCCAGATCAAAATGGCTAAAACAGATCTGCCGGTAACTGGGCACACGGAACTATCGGGAAGCCTTGCACATCTTAAAATCGGACCCCAGTCCACTCTTTGTGTCCATAATGGCTAAGTTCTTAAGCCACATGTGGGGCATATGGAGGAAGGTACTTATGAGAGAACACCGCAGGCCAATATCTGGCCAATCCCCAAACTAAGATGTCCTACGAACTACCAGTTTTTGCCACCTATGTAATCTGGGCAGGGGCGTAACACAGGCCTCCGCAACCCAAGCGGTACAGGGGGCCCCTAGCTCCAAGGGGCCCACTCGGCATTGAACTCTGGACGGGAGAGCTCCTGATTGAGCCCTGAGGGGGCCCCCCTAAGTACCGTGCAGGGAGGCCCCCTCACTTTTCGTTACACCAGTGAATCTGGGATCTCCTTAGACGCAACGCACAAGCACTTTAATGCAAACAAACACCATGCAGTTTTCCCATGAGTAGCCCATAAGGAAAATTAACATGACAGCAGGATACGAAAAGCAAACTATTGTACTGCCATTGTTGTAATGCCTCTATAGATCCTTTCTCCCTCTGAGATTGTTTTACGTATCTTCTGAATCAACCTGTTTGCTCTTTTTAAAGCTTATTTTTATTTCTCTTTTTATTGTTTCAAATGTTGTAGTTTTAAATCAAATTATTGTTATCATTACTTGCAAAAAACGAGAATATGCATGTCTGTTGTAATAGGTGTTGTATGTATCGCTTATTCCTACACTTTATCTGCATCTAATTGTTTTTAGCTTTTATGACACGTGTGCTGAAATAAAGCTTATACAACACACATATTATGGAATCACTTATGTATAGAGAGGCAAATAGGGGAAATTTATAAGAAGCAGGGGTTCTGTACATCTGTGCACTGTGAAAAAGTCGCTACAGAGTACCTGGTCTTACCTATCTGCATGCATCATCCATGAGAGAGGTGATGTTGTAGATGTGTCACAAGTATACATATTCATACCTACCCAAGGCTTATATGACCTCTGACACTTCATTTATACCTTTTGTTCCTTTGCATAATGTTCTGTTAAATGCTGTAATGTTAGGTTTAAGCGTTAATATTTCTCTGAGCTGTTGACTATAGCGTGTACATAATATTATTACATTTCTGGAGCGCTCTGCTACCCAGGAAAGTGTCCTGACACTAATAGTTGCCAGCAGTTTATATGTGATGCAGCGCAGTGCTTATTGTTGATAAAGCCAGGTGTTTAGAGCTTACCCGAACTTTAGCAAATCAGAACTAGCGAAGAGAAAGAGGTAACCTGTTCCAGAGTTGACCGTACATACTCTTCTGCCGAGCCGAGAGTGGGTGAACTCTGGAACCGATCGTCTTCTGAAGAGCGCAGCTACGCCCCCGGCACAAATGTCATTTTGTCTGAAGGTACAGTGGGTCCGCTTTATGAATGGCTTTGTGCACAAGACTTAAGGAGTTAAAGTTAGTCATTTTGGAGACCAGCAGCCGAAGTAATTTTTCTAGCCCTCCAGTGGCCGAAGAACCGTGAGGGTGAGAGCCGAGCTACCGCCGTCTGAATACTATACATCTGTTCGAGTCGGTGGTCGGGAGTGCCCAGGAAGAGAGAAGTACCATCCTCGAACCTTGTCACGATCGCTGACTATACTACCACGGGGAGCATGCTTATAGGGAGTGGAAGCAACATTTTCCAGAGTATTTTTAACACATCAAAGTGAGTTGTGGGGAGTTTATTGACATGGGAGCATAGTGATAGATCTGCTTTGAACAGAAACACCATATTCCTTACAGCCATGGATGAGGGTAGCGGAGCGTCCTCTGGCCAACGCCAGAAATCAGATGGCACGGGCCATCATACACCTATGGAAAGTTTCAGAAGGAGTAGGTGACAGAGGATCCACTGATATAATAAGCTGGGTGTTGCCGGCAAAATTAATTAACAAGACACCATGCTTACAAATTATCTGAACTAATGGTTTAAGATAGGTATCAAATAGTGTAGGGCTCAAAGAAGAGCCCTGTGGCACTCTCTGTACAATGGCCCTAAATTCCGACCGAAACAGTGGTAGATGAATAGCCAGAGTGAGAAATGAGCGACATCATCCCAGTACTGCCCTTCCCACCCCACCTCTGCCAGTCTCCTTGTCATGATATCATGGATAACAGTGTTACATCCATAAGATTTATCTAATGAGAATATGACCACAAAGTTGCCCTTGTCTGCTATTAGTAAGTCATCTAGAATCTGGACTAAGGCAACCACTGTGCCACGACAGGACAAATATCTGGGCTGAACCAAGTCCAATAGCTTAAAAAAAGGGGGGAAACATAGGACTCAGTAAGTAATCACAGAAAACATGTAAAGTCCAAACAGTAAGGATTTATGTTTAGTAGGAAGCTTTATTTATTGTAGAAATAATAATAATAATAATAATAATCCACATTTATAAAGCACACAATCACCCGTTAGGGTCTCTAGGCGCCGTCGGGAAGATTAAGCAAGCTATTGCCCAGAGTCACATGGTGCTGGGCTGATCTGCCGCCAGTGGGGGATCGAACCGTGATCCCCAGATTCCGGAGTCAGACGCCCTAGCCGCGGCGCCACACCTCTTCCTCCTAAAATACATAGTTTAGGTGTTCTACAGTACATTCATGTTTCACAAATTCATATTCTTCAGTTCTCAATGCTGGAAGTCAGCCAACAAGTGTTTTGTCACGCATTGACTTTTTCATGGTTGGGTAACATTTGTAAACAGTACTGTACATTAGAAAAAGAGAAAACAGTGGTATAGTCCCATGTGTAAAGGTGACACAGTAGACATAGCCAAGTAGTGTCTTTGATGGGTATTTATTAAGTCCATAAGATGTGTGGTAACAGCCCCCTCAGGAGCAGCCTACTAGCTGCTCAGCCCATCATCCAACTGTCAACACACACCAGGCACCCAAGAATTCCACTCTTGTCCATCAAACCAACATTCCACTCAGAACACTCAGACTGGCTGATCAGCTAGGAACAAGGTAAAAGGGAACATTATAAACATAACATGAAGATACTACATTATCTTCTCCCTTTTGAAATGAAAACAAATAAAATCATACTAAAAATGAAAACAACTATACACAACAATGTAGAATTGAAGACAATAGTCCATAACACAGGGATGAATGGAAAAACCATATTACGAGAGGGAACACAGGCTAAAAGGAGGAAAGAAAAATGAAAAGATACACACAAACTATCCCCATCCTCCTCCTTTAATATTGAAACAAAATGTAAGTGGAGAACGTACAGCTCACAGACACAAAATGAGCTAACACCACAAGACAAAACAAGGGAGCTCTGTGACAAGAAACACAGGAGAAAAACACTCCCAGAACTCAAATACTATGGGTGGACAGCACTTATGTACGTACCCCTTATGTAAGGAACAAAACCAAGTACAAATGTGAGTAAGGGACTATAACTCATCTCACCACCCCTCATGTAAGGGACACATGCGAAAATGGGACTGGGACCCATAACGTAAGCTGTGTAAATGGGACTGAAAACGATTAAGTCATCCCTCTAGACAGGGTAGAATGACCTTTAAAACCTCCCTCATGTAAGGGTAAAACACATTTAGAATATGACAAACAACATGCGTTGTATGGGACTAACACCCATAAGGACAAGTGCAGCACAGGAAGACTACACAACATGACCAAAGTGCAGCACAAGGAGGCTTACGCACACAACATGTCCAAGTGAAGCACAGGGTTACTTACACGCACAATATGTCCAACATGAAGCACAGGGTGGCTTATAAACATTAGGGACATGAATATACAAAGCGTAACATGAAACTACAACACATTAACAGAACGGAAAGTAGGAATACCCCTTAAACCGCCCCTCCTGATAAAGTCATGTGAGACTAAAGAGTGGAAATGGGACTAAGACCCAATCCAAGCATAAAAGGGAAACAAACCCCTTAAACCACCCCTCTAGAAAAGAAACAATGGCTTACAATGTGGACATGGGAATAAAACCCATTCCAATCCCATAGAAAGGGATACAAACACTAAAAAAAGATGTGAAAACCACCAATAAAGAACATGACGACCACCCTCTTGTAAGGGTGAATACACCCAACCAACACAAGGCCCTGCAAAAAACATAGTAACATGTCCTGTATCATCTTGCCTTATTTTAACAGACGAAAACATGAGAGAGTTGAACACAGAATAAAACACAACATGTGACAATCACCTCAATATTGCTGCAGATTCTCTATTTTTTCGGAACACTCAGATTGTGTCAGACAAATGAGCTGAAACAGCAGAATGTAAACAAAACCAGGCTCAAAACAATCCTCGTAGCTTAACAGTATGCCGAGGCACTTAGAACAGTACTTGCAACGTTTGGGATTGTAAAACCTTGGCGGTTGGCAGCAAAACAAATTGATAAAAAGAAATAATTCATGGTTCACCCAAAGATGATTTGAAATAGATATGACCTTAAAACAGACTTACAAAGAGTGTAAAGCGGGTCGCTCCAAACTGACAACAGCGTCAGATACAAAGAGGCAACCATCAACAAAATGCTGGAAAACATGGAGTTGCTCAACCACAAGGTTTAGTGTAGCTCACAATGAAAAACGACAACCCAAGAGCAAGGAGATGCTGTTGATAGTACCCTCCAGGTCATACAGCTCACACTCAAGATTTAACACAACAGTGAGTCTTTTGACATGGCAGCCGGCAGCTTCCGTGGCTTCCCTGGTTGATTTTCTCCTTGCAAAATGGCCGTCAACCACGCATTACGTCTTTTTTTTTTAGGCAGTGGGATTTGTTCCGCCTGCTTCGTATCAGTCATCAATTTCCCAAAGAAATCGGGCTTGTTGTGGTACATGCTTGAACTCCACATCCCAGAATCGATTGACGCTTCCATGTTTACATCATCATTTCGCCCAAATTAATCAGACCACAAACATTATCACTGTAGCAAAAAAGGCCACTTTATTTAGATCAGGTAACTCACTGAACTAGAAATACTCTTTATTTCATTATGGATACACAATTTGGTAAAATGGGCCAAAACCATTCACTTCTTACTTACACTGTTTAACTTTCTGACCAAAACCATCAATGTATATATAATTTGTACCTTTTTTCCAACAACCTTGTTTTAATTACATTACTTTCAGCTTGTATCCAAAAAGGATGGGTAAGCCCGCTCCAGACTTACCCACCCCCAAAATCGCCTCTCAAAACTGTCTCACAGAGTAACCTGTCTAATAGTGCATGATTTTTTTTTTTTAATTTATTTCGTTTTTAAAGGTGGGAGGGTGGGATTTCGCCGACCGTAAAAACGCTCCCACCTCCCTGATGACTTCCCAATGATAATCTCTTGCGCTTCAACGTTCAGTTTAGAACGCTGACAGCGCGCGCCTGCCTACAGCCCCCTCTGCCAATCCCTAACACCTGGCCTGATCCATTCGGTCGAAAAACCCCAGGGGGAGACTGCTTGCGCTACGCTCCCTCTGGGGCCCCCATTGACTTCCACCTTACAGGAGAGAGGAGCTCCAGCACCAACTGTCACTTTGCTGCGCATAAAAATGCCTCCACAAGGGACCCATAGCCAACAACACACACATGCAGCAACACCTCAGCTCTTTAGTAAGACCCTCGACTGTTCGTAACCAGTTGTTCATTAACGTTAGAGTGGTCAATCAAATTGGGAGAATATTCTCAATTACAGGCCAGTAAAACCACTATGTGACACAAAGTAAATGATGCTGTTGAAAGTCCTACAGAGATGTTTGTGCACACGCCGGAAGCAAAACTGCTTCAAGACATTCTCAACAGCTGACACCCTCCAGTATCCACACGAGGTGAAGGTAGAAAACAATACACTTGTCAATTTACATCCAAGAATATTCAAACTCCCAACAATAATAAATCACTCACTGGCAAGGCTGTTTGATGCAAAGAGTAGAAACAATCTGTATTTTGTTGAGCTAGACGTCGCACACAAATCTTGTTGCTTTAGAATCTAACAGAAGTGAAGTTGGAGAGCACAGCATGCCACACCAGTTATCTGCATAAAAATAATTACAATGTCCAGACCAAGCAGATTGCGGACAAGTGCTCAAGATCACACATGTTGTCACAGTAGCAGGAATAGGCAATCCTGTATCCCAAAGAAGTACAAGAAGGCTGGGGCTGTCTGATGTAAAGTACACTGGTGGGTTGGCATGCCTTGTGCTTCTAACTCGAGGTTTCTTCTTTGTTTTTGTATATTTCCTTGAGGTATTTCTTGTTTCAGAGTCCTTTTTAAAAACACGTGTAGTTTCATTTTAAGAATCGTCACCAAAATTTAGTGGTATAGTCCCATGCATAGAGGTGACATATTAGACGTAGTCAGGTAGTGTCTTTGAAGGGTATTTATTAAGCCCATAAGATCTGTGGTAACAGCCCCACCAGGGTCAGCCTGCTAGCTGTTCAGCCCATCTTCCTACTCAATCAATCATTTGTAAAGCACACTACATACCCGCGAGGGTCTCAAGGAGCTGGGGGGGTCGAGGGGATGCTACTGATTGAACAGCCAGGTCTTGAGTATCTTCCTGAATGTCAGCAGGACTTGGGTCTGTCGTAGGCTCAGTGGGAGGGTGTTCCATGTCTTGGCGGCGAGATGGGAGAAGGATCTCCCACCAGTGGTTGTTCTTCAGATGCGCGGGACGGTGGCGAGTGAGAGGTCGACGCAGCGTAGCTGGCGGTTAGGGATGTAGAAGGAGAGCCGTCTGTTGAGGTAGGCTGGGCTGGTCTTGTGGAGTGCCTTGTGTGCGTGGGTGAGGAGCTTGAAGGATATCCTCTTGTTGACGGGGAGCCAGTGCAGGTTTTTCAGGTTGGGGGTGATGTAGCCATGGCGTGGTACATCAAGGATCAGTTGTGCCGAGGCGTTTTGGATGCATTGTAGTCGTTTGATGAGTTTGGTTGGGGCTCCCGCGTAGAGGGCGTTTCCGTAGGTGAGTCTGCTGCTGACGAGGGCCTGGGTGACTGTCTTTTTTGTATCTGTCGGGATCCATCTGTAGATCTTGCGGAGCATGCGGAGGGTGTTGAAGCAGGTGGAGGAGACGCCGTTGACTTGCTTGGTCATTGGGAGCGTTGAGTCGAGGATGATTTCCAGGTTGCGTGCATGGTCCATGGGTGTCGGGGCTGCCACCAGTGCCGTCGGCCACCAGGAGTCGTCCAAGGCTGAAGGGTTGGAGCCGAGGATGAGGACCTCTGTCTTGTCCGAGTTCAGCTTCTGATGGCTGGTCTTCATCCAGTCGGCGTCGGCCTTTATTCCTTTGTGGAGGTTGGCTTTGGTGGTGATGGGGTCCTTGGTGAGGGAGAGGATCAGCTGAGTGTCGTCGGCATAGGACATTATGTTGAGGTTGTGCTGTCGGGCAACGTGAGCGAGCAGGGCCATGTAAATGTTGAACAGCGTCGGGCTGAGGGAGGATCCCTGGGTTACGCTGCAGATGATCTCGGAGGCTTTGGAACGGAATGGGGGGAGGTGGACGCTCTGGGTTCTGCCGGAGAGGAAGGAGGTGGTCCAATCCAAAGCCTTGTCTCGGATCCCTGCGGCATGGAGGCATGCGCGTAGTGTGCAGTGGCAGACGGTGACGAAGGCGGCAGAGAGGTCTAGGAGGATGAGTGATGCGGTCTCGCCGTTGTCAGCGCAGTAAGGTGTTCAATCGTGGTAACTCTGTCATAAGAATTATAAAAATTATTAATCAGAATAATGCCCACCCCATGACAGCCAATTTGCACTGCCAAGCAATGTGGTGACCCAGTAACTAAGTGGGTATGGTTCCCAGGGATGCTGGCCGAGATCAATGTCACCATCCTTTGCCCTCCCCAAGCTGGAGGCGGCCGCTGGAATACAGTATGTTGTGTAGCCATCTAGGCTAAGAAGATTCTCAGTGTCCCATATTTCTTGTAACCCAATAATATGTGCCCCACATAAAAATTTTCCCCAGATCAGGTCATCTAATTTATTTTTAAGCCCAGCAATGTTCCAGGTTACAAGCTTTGTGCATGCCACCGGAACTGATTGGCCCACCCTATCTACGGGGGAAATACTAGTTGCGGGTGAGTCCTTACTCTGAGCTTCAGATGGAATGACAGAAGTAAGAGGGACTTCTGGAGTCACTAGTCACTCAATATCCTCCAGATTTGAGAATGCATCGAATCTGTTTAAAACGGGTACAGAGTATTCATATGGGCTTTTCCCCAATAATGGGTATCTATACAGTGACGTGGCATCTGGTTCCACTACATGATTTCTATTAAAAAAAAACCTAGGAGGACCAGCCCAATGCTCTCCTCTGGGCCATGCCTTGTACCCGCCCTTTCCAGGATCATTTTCACAATACGTGATGTAGCAAAATTCAGTATAACACAATCCCCTCTGTAGGTTTTGGTGGATGTTCCTACCCAGGGTATCCTGGGTGCCATTCTGAATTCCTTGAACAGGCCACCCCCCAAACCAGACAGATTATTTACATGGTACAGGGCCTTATTACGCAGTGAGGCCCAATGTTCTTCCACTCCACTCTGTAGAGGGGGACATTAGGTTAAATCACAGTGAATGGAGTGGCCTCGGGCGGGAGATCTATTCTCACTGGTCTGGACTGTAACGAGTAAATCCCTCTACCCTTGGGCTTATTAGCAGGGACCCTTATGCCTTCTCTAATGGGTGTATTGGGCTGCGGACTTCGATTTCCGGGTAAGTTTGGCACCGCAGCCCCTGAAAATGCAACGGCCCCAGAGTCCGCCACCATCCCAGTCTGCGTCTGCTCAAACCCCATGAAACCAGGCGGGACAATAGGTGTAATGAGGGCTCCACCCTGTCTGGTGACTGCTGTGGTCGAAAGCTGCTGTTCAATCTTGGAGAGCCTTATTTCAATCTTGGAGAGTTTGCAGGAGAAGGGTCCCAAAAGTTCTAGTAGCTTCTCCTCAATTTTAAGAAGTACTCTATTCTCCAAGTCGGACATCATCTGCACTATTCCCCCCTGTGAACTTGCATCCAACCCGGTACTAACACTTGTGCTTGTGCCAACTTCTTCTCCCATGCATCCCTTCCTCCCCCGTGTACCACCCCCTTTTTTGGTCACTTTACCAGCCTCTTGTAGTGTGGCCGGGAGACTTCCTGCTTTCCTCTTGTCTGCAGTTATGTTTGCAGGTGTGTCTCCCCGGTTTACTTGATTGATATGTTTTTGTCGAGTCTGGGTTTTCGGGGGGGAAGGAGAGGTAGGGGGAGGATCTATTTCTACGACCCCCAGTGTGGGCAATAATGGGGCCGGGGAAGATGGTGTAATCGCCTGATCTTTTCTAGTGGCCTCCAGTACCTCTGGCGCTAACAGCACTGCTGGTCCAGTAGCGGCAACGACAATGGAGGAGCGACGATGTTCCAGGGACATCCGTCTGGGTTAACTCAATTTCCCGGGATAGGACATTTTCAGCCCGATAGACCCCCACCCCCTTATCATTAGACTTACTCATAGCCTACAGTAATCGAGAGGCAGGGAATATCTTGGGAACATTAATATACAGGGACCACTTGGGATAAGGAAGGAGAAAGAAGAAACAATCAAATGTCACTGACCACCATCTAATGTCACTGTCACTGTACCTTGGCAGACGGGCCAGTAGTCAGGCGAAAGGGATGTGGCCCTGCCCTGCCTTATCCTGGCTTTGACGGGCGCTGGACGGGTCCGCCCTTGGCCCGGGCTTCGCCCACGCACCGCGGGAGTTGCGCTGATGTTTTAAGTGCCTCCGGGCGCTTCCTATGGCGTCGGCTTCGTGCGCGGTCCCGGTGCGCCCTAGGAACTGTAGTTCTTTGTCCCCTCTGCGCCACTCGCCGTGCAAGCGACCGCGTTACACCCACTGCACTCCCGGTCCCGTTATCCGGCTCTCGATGGTCCTTCAGGATAAAGGATGTGTGGGCAGGCAAAGTTCAGCAAAAGTTAGGTTCATGAAATGGCTCTTGACGACTCTTGAGCCTGCAGTTTGGTATCAGAGCAATGCAGGAGGACGTCATTCCCAGAAAAGACTTCAATATACGAATGGAAACTGACTTTTTTTAACAAAGGAGGGTCACCAGACGTAGAATCCGCAGCCGTCGCTCATGAGACACAAACGCTTTGGCTAGGAACGTATCCAGAATGGCACCTAGAAAAGTCCTGCAGCGAGCTGGGTCGATCTGAGACTTCTCGGCATTGATGGAGCGGCCGAGGGATTGAAATAAGTCCTGGCAGAGTTGAGTGTTTCGAGATAGCTGGCTGTGAGACTGCGACTTGATGAGACAATCATCTAGGTATGGAAACATTTGAACGCCTTGAAGACGTAGGTAAGCCACACCTTTGTGAAGACCCTCCGCCCCACCCAGAAGCGAAAGTACTTCCGATGACGAGGAAGAATTGGCACATGGAAATAGGAGTTCTGGAGGTCGATGGTGGTCATGAAGTCGTCCTTGCAGAGAAGACGCAAGATCTCTATCAAAGTGAGTATGCAGAAGGACTGGCACTTCAGGTATTTGTTCAGTGCCTGTAAATCGAGGATTGGACGCCAGTCGCCTGTCTTTTTGAGGATGAGAAAAAACGAGGAATAAAATCCCATCCCCCTTTGAGACTTGGAGACCACTTCGATAGCACCTTTCTGTATCATGACATGAATCTGCTGGAAAAGTTCTTTGAGGTGCGCTGGAGGCGGACCAGTTGGAGGAGTGTGAGGAGGGAATTTTACGAACTCCAAGGCGTGGCAATTTGATACAATGTCCAGTACCCAACGGTCCGAGGTGATTGAGGACCATTGAGAAAAGAACAGGGAGATTCGCCCTCCAACCTTGCGCGGGAAAAGAGAGTCATTGCCTTTTTGAAGTGGAACCTCTATAGGAAGAGTATCCACAATAGGACTTTGAAGTTTGCTGGCGCGAGGTCTGCTGTTGCTGGTTGGAATACCGTTGATTTCCCTGGTTATAGGAGCGGTATTGATTTGATCCTCCACGAAACGAAGAGGTGGTACCGCATCAGTGCGCACCACCAAAGGGCTGTTTGAGGAATTGTAGAGTGCCCAAGGAGCAAGCTGTTTCCGTATCTTTCTTCATCGTCTGCAGAGCCTCATTGACATGCTGAACGAATAGCGACTCACAGTCGTAAGGCATGGCTAGAATTTTTGCCTGAACTTCCTGGCGGAAAGAGGTAGACCGGAGCTAACCCTGGCGCCGTAGAACAGCTGCCCCTGCAAGTTGACAGAAGCCAGTGCAGGCAATATCGACGGAGCAATCGATGATCTCCTCCGGTGCTCTTTCCCCTTCTTGGAGAATCTTCAGAGCCTCAGCCCGGAGGACTCCGGAATGAGGGCAACCAAAGCGGACATGTCAGACCACATCTGACGATCGTAGCACCCTAGTATAGCCAAAGCATTAGTGGCCCTGACAGTAGTGGAGGCCATAGTTGAGAATTTTCGCCCGATGGCATCTAAGCGACGTCCTTCGTTATCCGGAGGAGCTGTAATCGGGGAAGATGGGTTTCTGGAACGGCGCTGGGCAGCCTGAGTGACTACAGAATCCGGTTTAGGCTGTGCCACCAGGCAAGCTGGTGAACCCTGGGGTGCCTTATACTTTTTCTCCAATCGTGGCAGTTGTGCAGGGATGGAATTAGGCGTTTGCATCAACTTGACTCCTTAATTCCAGATGAAGTCAATGATTGGGACAGTACGTACTTGCTTAAAAGGTTGACTTTTAAAGTCATAAAGAAAACAGTCTTCTTCCCTTTGAACCATGGGAAGTTTAAAGCGGAGTGCCGCCCTATCCATGAGTTGGTGGAAGCTTGCAATTTCAACGGGAGGGGAATCTCCTGGAGTCGCAGGAGGCGGGGACAGTGTTTGGATCCGGTAGTCGTCCCAGTCTTGCATATCGCCATCACCATCAGTATCGTCATACCGCAGCTCACCATTCTCTCTGTCTGGACGAAGATTATCATCATCATCGTCCTCATACACCGTAGCTTGGACCTGTATAGAAGTTGGAGTCGGTAGCAGTACCATTTGTGGCGGCGGAACAGTGGTAGGAGCTGGTGCAGGCGCAGTTGTCGTAGGCAGAGGCGACCCATGACGAGACGGTGGGAAACGCCTGTTGTAGTCTTCCAACATATACTGAAGATTTGAAATAAGGGAAAGAGGAATTGATGCCGTCGGAACTTGAGTGGGCGTTTCTTCCTGCTGACCATACGAGTCCTCATGATCATCCCCATAGTCCTGACACTTGAAGACTAGTTCAGAAGGGCTACGAGCTGCCCTGAAATGATCGTCCTCTTCATCCTCAGACACAGAGTATTGCTCAGAACCTGTCACAAACAGGGGAGAGGGTGGCTCTGTGTCACAGGGTATGTCAAGCTGTTCCAGAGGCCCTTGGCGTCGCTGGTGCAAAGGGTCGGCGGAGGAAACACCAGACCCGGATGAAGGAATTGGCACCAAAGGTAAGGATGCGAAGGTAGAATGCACCACCGCCGACGAGGTCGTCGTCGAAGATGACAGGACAGGACAGGTGTCGACGGAGCCGCCGTCGACAGAGCCATCGTAGATGAGGTCGTCGTCGACGAAGCAGTCGTCGATGGAATAGTCGTCGACGGAGTGGTCGACGACGAGGAGATTTTCTTCGCAATTCTCGTCGACGTAGATCCTGACGATGACGAGAGGCTCTTCTTCGACGTTGAAGCAGTGGGTATCGTGGACGAGACAGTTTTAAAACTCAGGCATACCTTCGTCGACATATACGCCGTAGACGAACCAGAAGCCGAAGTCGTCGTCACTGTTGTCGTCAACGAACCGGAGACGGCAGATCTCGTAGTCGGGATGATCGTCGACGCTCCCGTCAACGATTTTACATGTTTTAAGGAGGAAACGTGCTTAGAAGAA
Source organism: Lissotriton helveticus (assembly GCF_964261635.1). Classification (NCBI taxonomy): domain Eukaryota; kingdom Metazoa; phylum Chordata; class Amphibia; order Caudata; family Salamandridae; genus Lissotriton; species Lissotriton helveticus. The sequence goes on from NC_136068.1 coordinate 1,651,111,983, forward strand.
GCCGTAGACGCCTGAGAGCCAGATCTCGGGGTGTCCGCGTAGCAGGAGGAGGTGGGGACACCGCAGGAGCCTTCAAGACTGAGATTTCCTTCTTCTTCAAGAAGGGAGAAGGTAAATCCTGCACACTGCTACGCTTTGAGGCGGGTTTTGAAGTACCTGGCACCAGGCTTTCTGCGTTAGAAAGAGCTAAATCCTTGTCCTTCAGCCTTTGTAACCAGAGGAGGAGGCGACCCTCCCTATCCTTTTAAGGTCTTGGTGGAGAAAGTCGCGCAGATCTTACATTTGCCTACCTCATGCTCAGGGTATAAGCAGTATATACATTTCTTGTGGGGGTCTTCAGAATAAAGTCTCAACTTCCCACAAGAAGAACAAGGTCTAAACAAAGACTTACTACTTGAAGACATTGTTAAAAGTACTGGAAAACCAGAAAAGAGAAGAAAACTGAGCAGAGCTCAGGGAGACTCCCTTCACACGACGTGCGGTAGAAAATCTGAGGGCCTGAGCCTCTGAGGAGAAGGTTCTAGAGGGGTGCTTGCGCCTGATTGGCTGCAGCACTACATCTACTTTTTATGTGTTTACCGGACCAGTCATTGATGCATGGATTGCTTGCTGGGTGGTGGATGCCTGACGATGGATGCATGATGGATGGGTGGATGGATGGGTGCCTGGGTGGTGGATGCATGATGGATGGGTGCATGGTTTGGTGGCTGGATCGTGGATTCATGATGGATAGATGAATGGATGGGTGGATGGATGGATGATGGGTGGGGGAAGCATGATGGATGGCTGGATGGTTGGGAGGGTGGATGGCTGGATGGATGGGTGGGTGGGTGGGCGGATGGATGGATGGATGGATGCGTCAATGGATTGATGCATGATGGATGGCTGGGTGGGTGGATGGATGATGGATGAATGATTGATGGGTGGCTGACTTGCGGCCCTTGTAAAGCGCTCCGCTGCTACTGCGCACGCACGCCCCGGAAACAAAACTAAATGCGCTCATCACCTAGCAAACGTTTATTTCACTAACTGTTGCAGTTTTGTCCCAACAAATAACAACATACGAGAATAAGGGAAAATACATATATTTTATTCGTATTACATTGTATTGATATCACATGAATAGATACTTTTGATTTATGTAATTGCTACTTCAGACTTCAGATTTATGGAATTAATGACATTATTTATATTTTATTTACAGTGGAAACAATGACGCCATGATTTCACGTTTTGCATTCTTGTTTGATGTTACACAGAATCTGCCGCTGGAACATTTGCATATAATATAGACAGTATTGTTTATTATGCAGTATAGCTGTGATAAACTGAAACGTTCAAACATTCCTAGGCAAAGGAATTCAGTATATGTGCAACGGAAGCTAGGTAGTCACCAACCACAGACAAGGAAAAAAGTTTTAGTGCTGCCAATAGTCGAGCAGACATTTCCTTTGTGCGAAGGGAAAGACGTGGATTTAAAGTACATGCTAACGATTGTGACATGCGCATTTTCTGGTAGCTTTGCACCTTTCGCAGAATCTCTAAAAAATGGTAGAAATGAGGGTGCGGTTTGGCAATACTCGTGTTTAAAGAGTTGTGCCAACCCTCTACGGCATTTGTTTGTCTTTGCTCCTCCCTCTAAGCAGGCCGAGTAGCAGTTCCACCAATCCACAAGAAAACGTGGTTTCCTCCGGCGACCTGACCTGCTTAGATGGCCAATCCATCTGTCTTCAAAATAATTTAAAATTGGTGCCAATTTGTCTTCGTTTGATATAAAGTACTCAGACTCGGTAATCAATGTGTAGTACTCGTCTACACTGTCAAGAGGAACAAGGCAAAGTGCGGTTAGTTTTTTAAGCTCAAACTGTAGTTTTCTGTCAAACGCATAATCCTTAATTAGGGATGTTTTTGGTATTTACACCAAAACTCCTGGGAAAAGTGAAAAAAACATCCTTGAATTTGGGTATCCATGTACAATTTGGTTATAGTATTGAGCATTGGTAATTCAAAGTCCATGATTACTTTTCTCATACTTTTGTTTGGAATTTTTAATTTTAGGCCTGACAAAAATTCAGTGAGGATTGTTTGTCTGGTAGTAAACTGTACACTAAAGGAACTACTGTGCTGTTAACATAGCTGTGAATAGTGTATATTTGGGTGAAAGGGGTGGGCGTACTTTAAAGGTACCATCCATCATCCAAACATCACTGTTCCCCAACCTACTTAGATTACGGGGGTATTAAATATTAAATACGCTTTAGAGCATTTTCATTGTCATATAATACAAACAGTTTGTTCGCAACTGTAAGAGAAAGTTCACAAGGAATTATGATATCTGAAAAAATTGTGGTGTAACGAGTTTAGTTGCCTGTTTCTTACGTTGGTTTATTCGCCGCAAGTTTGGAATAGTGGGCATACTACTAGCAACATGTATTAGGAATGTTTTGGGATTCCTCCCTTAAAATAGCAGCGCACGGGTCATTGGAGTTGCCTGCAATCACTTTCATTTCATTTATAGATTCTCTCACTTCAATTGCAGTTGCAGAGGCAGAGTGGTTATGGTTGGTGCTTCTTAAAACAGAGTCACCCAAAGTAACCGCTCTGTCTCTGCAATGGCTGGAGTAGTATTAGATACACCTCCAATGACCCCGTGGCTCCGAATGTCTCTCCTTACAATATATATAACCACTGTGTTTTAGTGGACGGTTTCTTCTGCTGGAGGTTATGTATTTGGCCATCTTCGGATCCGACATTTCCTGTCAAAGACAAAAAAAAAGGGAATCATTTCTAAGACACAAACTGGAACATTATTTGCTGTTGCAAGTCGTAAAAGGTGTAGACGGTTATAGGTACTTGACTTCCCAAAACAGGAAACAAGCATTGGCATAGCCAATAGGTCTCGCCTTTGGTGCCAAATGTGTTTAGTCAGAAGTTTGGGCAATGTTGTAGAGCATTGTGGCTGCTGTGCATTATGTGTAAAAATTATAATACAAAGTGAAAAGTGTTTTAGTTACCTTTACTCAAACAAAGGCAACATTATATGCAACTGAAAAACAAGATTAAACAAAGATTTTAACATACAAGTTGTCTTCTACTTTTTTGGTGCTTGCACTGCTGGCAACTACTTCCTGTTCTCATGCTTGTTTGTTATTATTTTTTGGTTATGGGGAGCGGGACATATCCGCCTGTAAAAGCATTTGTGAGCTTTTTTTAAATCTCCTACTTGAGATCTCGGCAAAGCAACACCTATGTGAAGTATGAGAAAGTGATCAGTACTTAAGGTCACGCTGCTTGTTGCTTTGTATGATGTTACATCGCGCCCATAGTGATCGGGGGGAGACGTGATTCGAGGCTCGAACCTTGGTTTCCTGCACCAAAGTCGGCAGCGCTACCCGTCAGACCACATCCTCTCCCCTTTTGTGGCCCTGCATTTTCCACATGTTGTGACCCCGAGTTATTGTGACAAGGCTTTAGAAGGAGTATTACAATGTTTGCATTTCCCACATGTTTTCCACATGTTTTGATCCCGCCCCCTGCATTTTCCACATTTTGAAGTTATTGGGAAGAAGGCGGACTGAAATATACACCAAATCCTCATCCTTTCCCACACGTGGCATCGCTAGCAATTTAATCGCTAGCGATGTATATGTGAATGCGATGTTGTAGCATGCGTCCGGATAGCATTCGTTGCGAAGCCGGCCGCGATGTAATAGTCGCGTTGCGATGGCATCGCGATGCAATTCCTTCGTTGTAACGGGTGTTTCCCGGCCTAGAGATCAATACAACAAAAATGAAGTATATGAAAATCACCACAAATCATATAGAAGGTGACCAACTCTAGGTGGTGTCCCGCTAGAAATGGTGGGAAACTTTGAATACTTGGGCATGAGACTTTCAGAAGATATGTCTTGGAAACTGCATCAAACCAAGGCAACATTGAAATACAAACAAATAGTTGATGCCTTAGAGAAAGAATATTGCCGTTCATATACTAACCTGTTACAGCCGCTCTCGAGATATACAACTCTAAAGCTGTGCCTTATATGGGGATTTGAAGGACTGGAAGATCTTACTACGTCGGAGAACAAATTCCTAAGGAGTCTGGTGTCACTTCCCCCGAGCACACCACTCCATCCTTTAAGGTTGTATATGGGACCAAAATCTATTGTCGACTTAGCCAAACTACGCCCATTGTTCTTTTGGCAGAGATTAAGAACGACCCCTGAATTGTGCTCATATGACACTGCCCTTGAGGACGTTAGTTCTCTGGACACTTCCAATAAGATAGGCTGGATAAAAAACACCAAACGCCTACTGGAAAATATTAGGGTCAAGGGCCAATGGGGTACTGGTAGTCCCTAAGTGCCGCCCAGCAAAAAACAAGTGAAATCCCTGTATTGGTACTGGGTAGCCCGATCGAATCCAGGAACACAACAAGGTGCAGGCTAACTACAGAATGTATTGATTTTAAAACAACAAAATCCCCTGAAGGCTACCTTGACCTCATTCATTCACCTACAGACAGAAAACAATACACCCAGTTTATATTTGGCACACTCCCTCTGAATTCTTTTACATGTACCTGGTCTGGCAACCAAACAAATTCTAAGTCCTGTTCTAGCTGCTCTGCTCCTAACGAATCACTTGCACCTGTCTTCTTTGCCTGTCAGGCGTATTTCCTCCCAGGCACTTGGCTCAAACTGATTTGTAAGCAGTTGGGAACTGATGAGCATGGCGTTGCCCTGCTCATTCTTAAATCTGACGCAAGACTACTGTTTGCCTGCTCACTTGCAACATTTTTGAGCCACATGTGGGAGATTAGAAGGAAAGCACAAAAGCCTTATATTTCACTTTTATAATGTGTTTCAGTATGTATGATTTTATGTCAGCCTACCCTTCTACCAAGTTAGGGAGCTCTCAAATGCAAACACGAAGTCTAGACAGCATAGTGGACCCGACCGCCCAGTTGTTGGCTATTAGCTGTTTTTGTTGCTGTTGCTTTGAGTGTTTAACTGGTAGGCTTTTTATATAGATTTTAGTCAGATATCAATTTAAACAAATTTTGTGCAAGGCCTGTGCGAATTAATTTGCCTCACTTACATTTTTTATGCAATTGTACATACTGTATTTATAGGACGTACTTTTATGGTCAGACGACTGAAATAAAGCCTTTGATTGATTGGTGGATATTCACAAAGTTTAAAACATGAGTGAGATACCATATCCTTGAGCACTGAAAATAGTCAGTCAGAATATCTTTATTCGACTTATTAAAAGCCATACAAAGAAGAGAAAAAGTTAAAAGAACATTTCATACAAAGTTTTCCTTCCTTTTTCTTAAAAAAAAAACAATAATATAAATAGACAGTTTAAAAAAGTATTACAAACGGTTAAAATGATATTACATTCATAAAATGAGTATAAGTAGTAAAACATTTACTTTAGGGCGAATTTAGGCAGACAGCTTTCACCCTTGAGGCGGCTACCAGAGAATTTGCTATGCAAAAAGTAATGTGGGGATTAGGCAATAATTGTAGAAAGAGCAGGGCCGGTCTCACTTGGGTGAAGCCAGCCTCTTTAAGAATAGGGAACAGATATTTTTTCCTTTGCTCTAAATACAACCCACAAAACATGACAAAATGCATTGTGTCTTGCACAGAGAACTGGTTGCAGCTACAGGGAGGGGCCAATTCCGGCTTCTGCCAACTTTTAAAAGAGCCTAAATAAAAATGTAACAAATTAAATCTAAACTTGGTTAAAAGAAACCTGTGAAAGGGGATTGTAACGAAACTGAGGTAAGGTGCAAGTGAAGATGAGCTAACAAGTAGGCAATGTTCCCTTACTGATGGTTTCGCCAATTCACGTTCCTCACGGCGTGCTTCCTTCCTTTCCATAAAATACTTTTTTACAAAATCGATGTCATGTGCCTTAATGTTCTCAGGGGAGGAAAAAAGCTCCGGAAGTCCCAGATCTGAAAATGCCTTAGCCAAATAGGCCAACCATGGGATCTTGTTAAATTTGTCCAGAGACAGAACGTCAGACATAATTTTATGGTTTAAAGAAAGTTCTTCATTCATCCACATTTTCAACCAAAAGATCAGAGGGGCCATGCTCAACGTATCTGACAAAAAATGTAGTCCCACTTCTTTGTGGATTGAATAGGTTGGGGTCGACTGTGGTACAGAAAGCAGGGTTCTAATGAATCTATTCTCTGCTCTCTGGATTAATTCCAAATTTACATGCCCCCACAAAGCGGACCCATATGGCGCAATGGCCACAGATTTGCTCTTATAGATTTTTAACAGAGCTTCCATAGGCCTAGCCCCTAGCCTACCAGCAAAGCCCAGGAGTGCTGATGATGATCTAATTACAGCCAGCCTCTTTGCTCTTACCTGTGGGCCCCAGGTCCCTTTCTGGTCACACAGTACACCTAAGTAGGGGAATGTAGATACCCTGGAAACGATATCCCCCCTGCAGGTAAATGTTTTATTTCTCTTCTTACTGCACTCTCGCCCCATCACCATTGTATGTGACTTAGTTACGTTTACCTTAAGATCCAATCGCTCCATAAATGAACCGAAGGCATCCAAAACGTGCTGAAGGCCAACACCCGTGCGAGCGATCAGTACGGCGTCATCCGCATACAGAAGCGCCGGGATTTTATCAGCTCCTGCATGCGGGACGTCGGCTTCCGCTCCCCTAGGTGTGCGCCCAGGCCATTGATATAAATGGTGAAGAGCAAGGGGGCTAATATACAGCCTTGCCGTACCCCCTTTAAAGATTTAAAAAGGGGGGGTACGTCTTCCATCATTCGTTACACGTACAGCTGCAAAGAGCTCCTGGTGCAGAGTGGCCATGAACGAGAACAAAGCCTCATCAATGCCCATCTCCAGCAAGATGACCCACAACTTTGACCTATTAACCAAGTCAAAAGCCGAGGAGAGATCCATGAATGCAAGAAACACGGACCCCTCCTTGGCCACGGTATATTTGGACACTGAAAATAGTCATTTATATTCATGATAATGTTGTAACAAGCAATGCCCCAGGCACAAATTGCCTTAGACCCTTCATAAAGGCACCCGCCCCAGATATAACCATGGAAGAAGTGTTACACAGACTAGTGATAAAGATGGCTTATATTCACTGATTTGGTCTCACAACAATATATGTGAAATCAGGTAGGACTGCATGAGATCAACACATGTTCATCACTACCATAGGTTAGCAATATTCATAAAAGGGAAATATATTAGCAAAAGGGACCGTGTATACCCCCCAGAAACACATGATAAAAACTATCCCTTCAGACAAGAAGAGGATACAGAAGTACTGTAAACAGTGGTACAAAGGTACCAAGGGCCATGCTCAGCCTTGGCCAAAGGAAGGGACGTTCACCGAAGACATAAGTGAACATACATTAACCTACATTCGCTCAAAGTGTAAAAGAAAAAAAATATAGAAATGTCATTAAGGCGGGTATTCTGTGGAACAAAAAGAAATGTGAAACCAACAGCACCCAAGAAGCAACAACACAGTCCCCTTAGAAGCCCCCGCCTTATGGTCTTTACCCCATTTTGCCAGTTGTCGGGTACCAGGATCCTGTTAGAGTTGCGCCTAAAGAGGTGAGTCAAAAATGACGGGGAAACAAGGCATAATTGGACCCCACTCCTGGATCTCCTCGGGCTGGTCCAGAATCAGACTCATAAATGAATTGCAGTCCACCGTGAGACAGGTAGAACGCTTTGGAGCCCTGCTCCCCTCAAGGACAATGGACTGCAGGACATTAGGCTGGGAGATACTTCTGCAGAGGTAGCTGAAGAATGGATGAGAAGGATTGGAAAGGGACAAGGAGAACCCACAATATAATGAACCCCTGAATGAATTACAAGATGTAGGGGAGTAGAAGAGTGGAAAAGCCCTAACAGGGGTGCAGATAACCAGGACATTAACCGGAGACCATATTGTGTCTGCTTGTGTCCTACACTGGGGTTACTAATGGCAGTGAGGGACACCTCAGATATGACAAAGTCAATCCTAAAAGCAAGTAGGTCAGATTTAACACCCATAAAGATAATAGAACAAAAGGAGGGTAGTTACTATCGCCAACCCTTCTCGGTTTAATTGGCAAGTTGGACTAAAAAGGTGGGGAGAAAGTTATGGCCCCAACAAGGGTCTTTTCAACCCGTCGACTTAACAACTGCTGAAGATTGTATACAGCAGGGACAGGGCAACCCAGACTGGCACTACCCCATATGCAAGAGTTCCTCGCAGTCTGGGAGGAGTATGCTATAGACAAACCAACTGAAGTGATCCGAAGTAATAGATCTGATCTGAGGTTAGGCCCAAGACCAGTAAATCCTTGACCAATAACTCAGTTATTTTCCATTTTCAAATGTGGGTAAGTGCCCACATTCGTACCATTGCCACAAATTGGTAAAGAGAATAAGAACAGGGCACTTACACTGTGGTCTAAGGGAGCAGGAACATGGATAGAATGCTTTGAAAAACACTCTGCTGGATTGAACCTTGCCTTGGAAGATATTAAAATCTTGCTAAGTTCTCTGGTTGTAGACGTAGTAAATACTATTTTTACGAGAGCGGGGTTCCCTCAAATAACATTGATAAATGCACCGTTTGATGGGTCATCCTTCAACAATATCCATCAATATGTCTTGATGCACTCTCGCAGATATACCCCGATAGACCAGATATTGAAGACCTTATTGAAGAGCGCATAAAACCGCAGAATTCATCACCAGTATGAAAGAACGATGGGTACAGGAAGTAGGATGTAACTGGGAAAAAACAGGAGGGAATGTAACATTATTTATAATGAATTGAAATGTAGCATGCCCACAGATATATAAGTAAGCCTGGACAGAGCCGAGTGATTAGAAGCTAAACGGTGGCCAGAAATAAAAGCCCATATAACACATTATTTCACGCGAAAACAAGAGAAGGATAAGGAGAGTACAGAATAGGCAGAGGGCCACAGCTCAGTTGGTACAACAGAAACTAATGAAACCAAGTACGGAAGGGGCACTTGTGGCAGTACCACAAATTGCTGTCACAATGCCGGCGCAGGTGCAGGCACCAGGAGGGCAGCCAGTAAATAACATGGGAAAGGGAAGAGGAGGGTTTTCAGGGGGCCAAGGGCCAGCGCAGGGAAGAAGACAAGGACAATATGGGGTATGACAACAGTGTTATTATTGTGGCAATATGTGTCATTTTGCAAGGGAATGTAGAACAAGAAAGAATAATGAGGAAGCACAGGGACGGATCACCCCATAGAGCCAGATGAGTCCGCAACTCATGCATTGGGCTCCCCAACAGGTAACACAGGGACCCCCGCAGGTCCCTTAGGTACAGTGGACTGCACAGCAAGGGCAAATACAACAGAATATACCCTAGGTTGTCAGAAATACTACAGGAGGACCAACACAGGATCAGTTGGGAGGAGTAACAGTACAAGGAGGAAATCCCTTTTATGCACAACCCCATTCGGGACACCGACAAACAGTTATATTCAATCAAAGAGCCCACAGACACCCATTATGTGTCCAATACTATCTGTAGCCCACACGTCAGATGAAGAACCCACTGTCACAGTACCATAGAAGGTCACCCTTTATAGCTTTCTAATCAACACTGGGGCCACCAAATCATGTATAAATGAAGGAACACTACCACTTTCTCACAAATCAATGGATACACAAGGGTTTTGTGGGGCTGTAAGGATGGTTCATTTTACTAAATCAATGAGCATGACTGTAGGAAACACTCAAATTGAAGGACCATTGTTATATTCCCCAGAGGCACCAGTCAAACTTCTCGAAAGAGACCTGATTAGTAAGCGGAATATGATCCTCTCTTTTTTGGAAGATGGGTTGATGGTATGTCACACACATGGTATCACACCAGGTAGGATGTTGTCTCTCAAAACTGATGAGGACTTGGGACAACAGGTCAGAGCAATTCCTATGGCTACAGAGGCCTTTTTTCACAACATATATGCATACACCAGCGAGACTGGGGAGGACAGTGCAGATGTCAAAATAAATATTGTTCAGATCCGATAGGCCTGTATATCCCATTAAGGAACCTGACGTGGTGTTTGAAATAGTAGCCCCCGAAAAAAGGCCAAGTTATACATTATTGATAACATTTGACCGGAGGCAGGCAAATAGTATTTATAGATCCAGGGGTCGAACTGAGAGACATATCAGAAAAAGAAATGTTTGATGATAACCCATCAATTGAGAGAGTGGTATTTGAAATGGATATGCCCATTAGAGTACAGTTGCAGTATACAGGATGGTGCCAAAACACACATAAAACAGTACAATAAGAGAAAAGGATTTGGCAATGGGCCGCATGACATGGGACTGATTAAAAGAGCGGAGTCTGTGAAAATAACACAAACCCAGAGCATTACTGCCCAGAGTACATCAGTATCCCTCATCCAAAGAAGCAGAAGAAGACAACTTTCCCACAGTACAGGCATTACTGGACCAGGGAGTAATATATGAGAGAAAATTACCCTGTAAAACCCAGATTTTTCTGATAAAGAAAGCAATGGGGGAACATGGAGGATCATTCAAGATTTCTGCCCCGAATCAATATAGTAATACCAGAATTTCCGGTGGTACCAGACCCGTGAGTCATACTGACAAACATTTCCATGGATGCCACCCACTTTTCAGAGATTGATTTGAAAAATGCATTTTTTAGCATTCCATTGCACCCTGATATTCATTATTTAACAGGGTTTACATACAGAAAAACTCTGTATTACCCCAGCAGTCTCTCGCAGGGCTATTGGGAGTCCCCGAGCATCTTAAACAGGACAGTGAAAAAGGATTTTGCCAACGTAAAATGCATAAACACCCTTATACTGTATGTGGATGACATTGTGGTATGTAGCATATGCAAAGATGATGCCATTGGTCTCCTTCGCATGCTTGCAGAAAAAACATACAAAGTGGACAAAGACAAATTACAATATGTGAAGACGGAAGTTCACTATTTGGGGCAGATAATATCCATAGACATGAGGAAGGAGCTAACGAAAGAAATCGCAAATGCCCCAGTGTTAGGTACACCTGACTACAGCAAAAGATTCTACCTCTTGTCACTGTAATGGAATGACAATGATGGCAGTACTGACTCAAAAGACATCCTTGGGACACAAACCAATTGCCTACTCCAGTGGGCTGCTAGATCCTGTCATGAAAGGTTACTACCCATGTGAGTAAGAGCTGGCTACAGCAGCATTTGCGATCTAGAAATACACTCCCATAGTGATGGAATAAACTTTAACACTGTATGTACAGCATGCAGTATTTGCTATCTTACAAAGAGACAAGAGCACCCTCACAATTCATAGGGAGTATGAAGTAATACTCGCAGTACCATCATTGCAAGTGGTTCGCTGTTACACAATTAACCCAAAAACATTCTTTGTACACCCTGTTACTGACAATGAGCAAGTTAACAACTGTCATAATTATGTCCATTCTAGGGAGCATGTTGCTCTTTGGTCATTGGTCCTCTTTCATAGATCAGGAAACTGGGATTAGACATTGTGGGGAAACAGTGATAAGAGCTGAACAGCAGGGATCGTCTGATGCATTAGAAATGTTTAGCCAGATGTCACTACCTGCTCATTTTTAAGCACAGGTTGCAGAATTTGTGGCCATTATTGAAGCATTGCCGTGAGCTGAGGGACTAGATGTCACCAATACTCAGACTCAGCGTACATCACCACCACTGTAATTTCTAACATTCACAGATGGGGAAAGGAGGAGATTTCGTAAATCTGGTAGGTCCCCTGTGATGCATAAAGATTTAATTGCAAACACAACAATGATGGACAGAATGTGGATCAATGTCACACATTCACCCCAGTCCAAAGATCTGGGCCCAAATCCATCGTTTTTCCACTCCACACCACCCTGGGTTAGACAATGGCGATATGCAAATCAGCGCTGACCCTGTGCCCCATGGGAACAGTCCAGTCCGAACTACAAAAGCCATGTCCTTCCCAGAACGGAAACAAGCATCCGAGGACCGGCCCGGTTTCGAGGTAACACCTCTCTTCAGCCCGGCTAGCTTGATTCCAGTGGTGTGGAGTGCCTGGGACTCACGTCTGAGCATCCCCAGTACACTTAGAGCGGTAACTGCAAACACAACAATGATGGACAGAATGTGGATCAATGTCACACATTCACCCCAGTCCAAAGATCTTGGCCCAAATCCATCGTTTTTCCACTCCACACCACCCTGGGTTAGACAATGGCGATATGCAAATCAGCGCTGACCCTGTGCCCCATGGGAACAGTCCAGTCCGAACTACAAAAGCCATGTCCTTCCCAGAACGGAAACAAGCATCCGAGGACCGGCCCGGTTTCGAGGTAACACCTCTCTTCAGCCCGGCTAGCTTGATTCCAGTGGTGTGGAGTGCCTGGGACTCACGTCTGAGCATCCCCAGTACACTTAGAGCGGTAACTGCAAACACAACAATGATGGACAGAATGTGGATCAATGTCACACATTCACCCCAGTCCAAAGATCAGGGCCCAAATCCATCGTTTTTCCACTCCACACCACCCTCGGTTAGACAATTGTTTTTTTGCAATTGCTGCCCTAAGTGCGCTGGGGATGCCCAGACGTGGGTCCCAGGCACTCCACACCACTTGGAGTCAAGCTAGCCGGGCTGAAGAGAGGTGTTACCTCGAAACCGGTCCGGTCCTCGGATGCTTGATTCCGGTCTGGGAAAGATATGGCTGTTGTAGTTCGGACTGGACTGTTCCCATGGGGCAACAGGGTCAGAGCTGATTTGCATAAAGCCATTATCTGACCCAGGGTGGTGTGGAGTGCAAAAAAACGATGGATTTGGGCCCAGATCTTTTGACTGGGGGAGTGTGTGACATTGATCCACATTCAGTCCATCACTTGTTGTTTTTTTGCAATTGCTGCCCTAAGTGCGCTGGGGATGCCCAGACGTGGGTCCCAGGCACTCCACACCACTTGGAGTCAAGCTAGCCGGGCTGAAGAGAGGTGTTACCTCGAAACCGGTCCGGTCCTCGGATGCTTGATTCCGGTCTGGGAAAGATATGGCTGTTGTAGTTCGGACTGGACTGTTCCCATGGGGCAACAGGGTCAGAGCTGATTTGCATAAAGCCATTATCTGACCCAGGGTGGTGTGGAGTGCAAAAAAACGATGGATTTGGGCCCAGATCTTTTGACTGGGGGAGTGTGTGACATTGATCCACATTCAGTCCATCACTTGTTGTTTTTTTGCAATTGCTGCCCTAAGTGCGCTGGGGATGCCCAGACGTGGGTCCCAGGCACTCCACACCACTTGGAGTCAAGCTAGCCGGGCTGAAGAGAGGTGTTACCTCGAAACCGGTCCGGTCCTCGGATGCTTGATTCCGGTCTGGGAAAGATATGGCTGTTGTAGTTCGGACTGGACTGTTCCCATGGGGCAACAGGGTCAGAGCTGATTTGCATAAAGCCTTTATCTGACCCAGGGTGGTGTGGAGTGCAAAAAAACGATGGATTTGGGCCCAGATCTTTTGACTGGGGGAGTGTGTGACATTGATCCACATTCAGTCCATCACTTGTTGTTTTTTTGCAATTGCTGCCCTAAGTGCGCTGGGGATGCCCAGACGTGGGTCCCAGGCACTCCACACCACTTGGAGTCAAGCTAGCCGGGCTGAAGAGAGGTGTTACCTCGAAACCGGTCCGGTCCTCGGATGCTTGATTCCGGTCTGGGAAAGATATGGCTGTTGTAGTTCGGACTGGACTGTTCCCATGGGGCAACAGGGTCAGAGCTGATTTGCATAAAGCCATTATCTGACCCAGGGTGGTGTGGAGTGCAAAAAAACGATGGATTTGGGCCCAGATCTTTTGACTGGGGGAGTGTGTGACATTGATCCACATTCAGTCCATCACTTGTTGTTTTTTTGCAATTGCTGCCCTAAGTGCGCTGGGGATGCCCAGACGTGGGTCCCAGGCACTCCACACCACTTGGAGTCAAGCTAGCCGGGCTGAAGAGAGGTGTTACCTCGAAACCGGTCCGGTCCTCGGATGCTTGATTCCGGTCTGGGAAAGATATGGCTGTTGTAGTTCGGACTGGACTGTTCCCATGGGGCAACAGGGTCAGAGCTGATTTGCATAAAGCCATTATCTGACCCAGGGTGGTGTGGAGTGCAAAAAAACGATGGATTTGGGCCCAGATCTTTTGACTGGGGGAGTGTGTGACATTGATCCACATTCAGTCCATCACTTGTTGTTTTTTTGCAATTGCTGCCCTAAGTGCGCTGGGGATGCCCAGACGTGGGTCCCAGGCACTCCACACCACTTGGAGTCAAGCTAGCCGGGCTGAAGAGAGGTGTTACCTCGAAACCGGTCCTGTCCTCGGATGCTTGATTCCGGTCTGGGAAAGATATGGCTGTTGTAGTTCGGACTGGACTGTTCCCATGGGGCAACAGGGTCAGAGCTGATTTGCATAAAGCCATTATCTGACCCAGGGTGGTGTGGAGTGCAAAAAAACGATGGATTTGGGCCCAGATCTTTTGACTGGGGGAGTGTGTGACATTGATCCACATTCAGTCCATCACTTGTTGTTTTTTTGCAATTGCTGCCCTAAGTGCGCTGGGGATGCCCAGACGTGGGTCCCAGGCACTCCACACCACTTGGAGTCAAGCTAGCCGGGCTGAAGAGAGGTGTTACCTCGAAACCGGTCCGGTCCTCGGATGCTTGATTCCGGTCTGGGAAAGATATGGCTGTTGTAGTTCGGACTGGACTGTTCCCATGGGGCAACAGGGTCAGAGCTGATTTGCATAAAGCCATTATCTGACCCAGGGTGGTGTGGAGTGCAAAAAAACGATGGATTTGGGCCCAGATCTTTTGACTTGGGGAGTGTGTGACATTGATCCACATTCAGTCCATCACTTGTTGTTTTTTTGCAATTGCTGCCCTAAGTGCGCTGGGGATGCCCAGACGTGGGTCCCAGGCACTCCACACCACTTGGAGTCAAGCTAGCCGGGCTGAAGAGAGGCGTTACCGCGAAACCGGTCCGGTCCTCGGATGCTTAATTCCGGTCTGGGAAAGATATGGCTGTTGTAGTTCGGACTGGACTGTTCCCATGGGGCAACAGGGTCAGAGCTGATTTGCATAAAGCCATTATCTGACCCAGGGTGGTGTGGAGTGCAAAAAAACGATGGATTTGGGCCCAGATCTTTTGACTGGGGGAGTGTGTGACATTGATCCACATTCAGTCCATCACTTGTTGTTTTTTTGCAATTGCTGCCCTAAGTGCGCTGGGGATGCCCAGACGTGGGTCCCAGGCACTCCACACCACTTGGAGTCAAGCTAGCCGGGCTGAAGAGAGGTGTTACCTCGAAACCGGTCCGGTCCTCGGATGCTTGATTCCGGTCTGGGAAAGATATGGCTGTTGTAGTTCGGACTGGACTGTTCCCATGGGGCAACAGGGTCAGAGCTGATTTGCATAAAGCCATTATCTGACCCAGGGTGGTGTGGAGTGCAAAAAAACGATGGATTTGGGCCCAGATCTTTTGACTGGGGGAGTGTGTGACATTGATCCACATTCAGTCCATCACTTGTTGTTTTTTTGCATAAAGATTTAATGGCACAATTAATAAAAGCTCTAAATCTTCCATCTAAAGTAGCAGTGATGAAATGTACAGCACACACCAATTGGCAAGAGCTTATTTCCAGGGTAACGCTCTGGCAGACTGGACAGCTGATGAAGCAGCTAAAGCATCCCCAAATTATAACAAATATGATGAACACATATTAGGTATGATGGCTTAGCAGGCAACAGGATGCTACTGAATTACCCCAACCTCCATATACATTTACGTGAATTGCAAGAACAAGCATTCCCTCGTGAAAGGGAGCTGTGGGAATAGCGAAGGTGCACCCAGTCACCAACAGATTTAATTTACAGGCAAGCCAGTATTGCCACAAGCCCTGTTGTATACGGCTATAGAGCAACTACTTCTCCCAGCACACACCGCAAAGGAATATCTTCTTGCTACAATATAAGCAGATTAGTTTATTCCACAAATAGCTGAAATGATCACTATATACACTGCGGAATGTGAAGTATGCCAACAGTACAGACCTGAACCTACATTAAAAGTGATCACCTCAACAGTTCCAAGCCCAAAAGGTCCATTTAAAAATATACACTTCGATTTTGTCAACATGATAGAAAGATGTAACAATTACAGATATCTTATAATAATTGTTTGCCCATTTTCACGATGGATTGAGGCAGGACCCTGTGTACATACTGATGCTAAAGCAGCAGCCAACTTTCTGAAGAGAGCGGTAATACCTTAGTGGGGCGCAGCAGAAGCGCTCCACTCTGATAAAGGCCCCCACTTTGTTAATACAGGATTTAAACACATCTGCACTGCCCTAGGAATAAAACATAAATTGTCTTCTGTTTATCACCTCCAAAATAACGGTACTGTGGAGCGCCTGACTGGCCGCCTCAAAGAAAAAATAACTAAACTATTTGCTACTCTGCAGAAGAAATTGCTGCACAGCTTACTATTGGCTCTGTACGGACTCAGAAATCAACCAGGAAGGGACCGCCATTTGAAACAATAAATAGTAGCGGGGCGTCCCATGCCCACACCTTTAACGATTGCCCAGCAAAAGAAAGATGCCTATATGACGGCTGAGGTTTTGGGGGATGGAAGGAGTTGTTACTTGTCTGAGTTAATGAAGTCTGCAACTTCTTCTCTAAACAGATATTGCGAAAAAAGAGAAGTACTCCACCGCAGCAATGCATATCAGTCCAATACCCGTTAGCCAACAAGTTTACACCTCCAAAATGGTACAACAAGGAGATCAAAGGTCCCTTTTTAGTGACAATGGATAGTCCCACCACAGTGACAATGGATGGCAGAAAACCATGGATACCACCATCAGTAAATCGGTCGATGTCTTAGGCATGCCTCTCCCGACGGGTGTCTCCAAAATCTATCTTTATGCAGACGACATCCTGCTCACCCTGCGTTGATCCTTACCATCCCTACTGCACATTATAAATGATTTTTCATCCTTCTCTGGTTACAAAATCAACTGGGACAAAAGTGAGATGCTACCCATCTCCGACGGCACCATGAAGTCTGCCACACACGGGTTCCCCTTCCACTAGCAATCATCGCACCTTAAATACATGGGCATCCTGGTAAAAAAAATTAACAGAGGGGATGCTGGTGGGTAACCTAAATCTCCTTTTCGCACAGATGAGACAGGAAATCAAAAAATGGAAGGTGCTAGGGCTTTCATTGTGGGGTATGGTAAAGGCAGTGCATATGGGGACCCTCCCACGTTTTACTTACGCCCTTGGGATGCTCCCCTTTCAGACACCTCTAGCCATGTTACGCTTAATAGATTCAAAGATAAAATTCTTTGTGTGGGGATCCTTGCATCCATGCTTGGCAAAGCTGAAATTGAAGGCCAGCCGCTCCCATGGAGGACTAAGTCTCCCGTTGGTAAAGCACTTTGCCCTCACCCTGCATCTCTCCCAAATAGCGTACATGCTACCAGGGCCATCCGACGCACCGCTGAGGGGCCACATTGAAAATTGTCTGTTGTCTGCAGAGATGGCCCTCTCCACCCTCTATGGGACAGGGGCAAGTCGTCAAGACCCCACTAAGACCCACCTACTCGCCATGCACAAGGACATCGAGCACACCGCATAGTGGTTTCGAACCTACGATTGCATAAAAAAGCCCTGATCAGGGAAAACGCGGTTATACGTATAGATGGTCGAACCCTGTCCTGGCTCCTGTGGAAGGCGGCGGGTGTCCATACCCTTGACCAGCTCCTCCAGTGTGACGACCTCAAATCATTTCCTGCAGCTACAGGAGGAATTTGGCCTCCCCATGTCGCAGTCTTGGAAATTTCCAACTACAGCACTGCCTGAGGAAGTGTCTAGGCCCACGCCCATGGTCGTTTCCGGCCTCACCAATGGGAACATACTTGCACACATGGGGAAAACATAAAGGGGTGACATCAGGACTCTATGGAGTATTCCCACCTATTCTCTCAACCCCTGTTGACAAACCTCCGCACAAGATGGAAAACCCGATTTTCAATCGACTACGAGGAGGAGGACTGGGCAGAGCTCCTAGAGGGCTTAGACCATGGTACCCCAGAGGCAAGACTGAAATTCTGCCTCTTTAAGATTCTACATGACTGGCACTGGTCACCAACTAAATTGCACAGTGCAGGCTTATTCCTGCACGCTCAATGCTGGAGATGCACTGCGACATGACCCACATTATATGTGAATGCTCATCGGTCCAATCCTATGGTCATATGTGGGCCAGACCTGGAGTACCACAATTCCCCTGCAATTACCGCTTGCTGCAGCCGTCATCCTCTTGCATGACCTGCGAAAAGCTCCAGGTCTCTCATGACCGCAGCGCTGCTTTCTCCACATGGCACTGACCACGGCAAAATTATGTATCAAGAGACAATGGAGGTCCGCATCCCCGCCATCGCAGGAGGCCTCGTCATGAGCATGGAAGGGGTTAATATATGCTACCAACATATGACGGAGATAGGTACGCAGACTTCTAATAAATCATGTTTTGTTTGTTCCTTGATTGCACAAGCCACCCACTCAGACAGGTTACACTTGTATAAAGAGGTACTTCCGAATAGTACCCTGTGTTTACTACACCTTTTCCTTTGCAGAATATGAGCGAAGATGCAGTTTCTGTAAAACAGGGAACATTTGTAGTAAACATCACACAATATGAGAGAGAGTTAGCAGATATAATGGACGTCCTAACAGCAACCAAAGAACTAGCAGTGAAGTTAGACGCAATGGCTAAGACAGGAATTATGAGCTACAAGGATGAAAAGAGGAGAGCTAAAATATTGCAACAGGGATTTTTAGGGGTACCCTGACCTACAATTTTTTTGTAGGAATACCTCTGCCACACCCCAGCCCAACAAATGACAAGAGAGGCCATATTTCTGAGTAAGTGGATAATTATGCGTTCATGGTCAGTGGCACCATGGCGCAACGTTTGGGTACAGGGCCCCTTCTTTATGGAGGGGAAATCAGAGTGACAATAGCACATAACAGAAGTGCCAGGCAGTGCGGGATGAGAGCATATCAAGTGCATTATTTTCTCTTTATGTTTCAGGGGGAATGGAACGGTCCCGGTGGGGAACAACATCCATTGCAATACCACAACATATAATTCTGACATGTAAAGGGGAACCAGCAGCCTAATGGACTACTACTGGAATTGCGGAAAGTGGCTAATTAATAAATATTTTAACATCGCCACCTCTGCTTGCCTGAGATGTAAGCTACTAGATGCTTACCTACTACACATGCTGTGGTCCAGCCCCCTACTTCACTCATATTGGCACTCAATAAGAGAAACTCTTGCCAGCTGCATGAATACTGAAGGGCCACACACATGGGAGGTTTGCATCCTGGGGTTTTACAAACGTACGAAAGCTAACAAAGTAAGCTCTAGATTCTGTGATTTAGGTCTGATCACTGCAAAACGTTTGATAACCAAGAGATGGAAACATAAAGACCCTCCGGAGGCACTCCACTGGCTAAAATCTCTAGAAAATTGAGCACAGGCGGAGAGCACCATTCTTCATAGAGAAGAACTGGCTGGGCTGCGTAAGTTCCCTATCTCACATGCCACACAAACTGGTGCGGGGATGTGTGCTACCCCAATGCAGCCAGTGGGAGACGATATCTGAACTGTTGTCTGGGTGGAGCGGATAAGCCGTGTACACAAGGCATGACTATCAAGCCGTGCAATGACCCCATATTCCTTCATGTCGCTACGTGGACACAGCCCCAGCCACATGATACCTTGACAACCACCCAATTATATACTGATTAGGTATAGCAACCTAAATCTGCTAAATTGCGCGGGACCCATGGCATGAATTCACTCGAAAGGCACATTACACACTAGGAGCATATATTTTATTGTGTACTTGATATCTCCTTTTCTTTTGCATTTATTTTAAGTTTATTAGTTGTGATTCAAAAGTTAGAAAATGAAGATATCTTACAATCAGTGGCATTGTTCACTTCCTGGCGCCCATGCCTTATTGTCTACTATTATTCAACAATTGTATTGTACACTCGTTGTATGTAACTGTGCTGGTAGACCTGTTTGCATCGGACTAATTATTGCAGGACGAAGATACATATGTTGGACATGTCCTGCCCCTCAATTGGAGGTGACAGTGGGTATCATATGCCCGTACTAGACTGCCAATGCACGTTACCTTCTGCAAAATGGAGACGATTTACGCTGTGATCACCAAGTGGTAACATCTAGGACTATATATGTAATGACACAGTGTTATTATTCTTGTATGTAAGTGCAATATTAATCTATGTCTGCTGTGTTTGTATAGAGAATATAATACACATGCAATAAAGATATTCAACCAGAAAAAAATGAAAAACGACATGCAATCCATTAAACAAAATAATAACGTAACTACTATATATTTAGTGTGCTTTCACACATCTCGAATTGGAAGGATCTAAGGCTGAGAGAGACCTACCAGAATTTCACCGGTGTCGTGCAAGCAATAGAAAGATTTCTCCATTTAGTGCACGAAACCACCAATCATGTACTGTACTTTTTTAAGCACAGTGACTGCAGTTCAATATACAGGTCCCTAGGACAGATTTGTTTGACCCTATTTGTAAGGTACATCCTGCTGTGTTTATAATTGTTTTTCCTGATACGGCCCTCACCTCCAAAGAACAGTGCACCACAGTCACCTAGCAACAATGGGTTTACACTAAAATGGAAATGGAAGGGGAGTAGCACTGACAGACACTGACTCAAAAATGAATAGAATAATTAACAGCTAACTATAGTGGAATGAATAAAAAACCGCTTGCAAAACTCGACTAGAAAAGCATAATTAAGAAATTTGAAAAAGGTCATATTGTTTTTTTAATTGCCTTTACATAGTGTAACCTACTCCAGATCATCGATTGAAATGTTTTATGGTGAGTAGCATGTTACTCCGGAACCCAAGGTGAGTGGTTAATCCAGTATTTAATGTGTTTTATTGATAATTGGGATTAGTCTTGTGCTCTCACAAACATCACTATAGAATATAACTACTCCAGTGTTTTTTCGCAGATTAAATGAACGGGTGTTAAGTTAGACCATTAGTGTGGGGGTGGGGTACATTCGTTCTTGTACTACCCGGTAGTATTATTGTAAAGGCTAGAAATTAGGTGTATATAGGGTTCAGGGATATGGTTTCAAAGAATGAGAGGTGATTTATGAAATGAGGTTTGGGCAATTTACAGACATACAACAATCGAGATTCATGGCTTGTTTCAAACTGGAATGGCATGGTTTGCAAAAAAACGACGGACTTAGGCCCAGATCTCTGTACTGGGGTGAATGTATGACATTTTTCTGTATTCTGTCCTTCAACTGTTGTTTTTGAATTTGTCACCCCGAGTGGGACGGGTATGCTCAGACATTAGTCCTGTGCTCTAAAAGCCACTGGAATCAAGCTATCCTGGCTGATGAGGGCTGAAAGCACGAAACCGCTCCTAGGATGCTTATTTCCAGTCCAGGTAGGACCTGGCTTGGCAGTTCGGGCTGGACTGTTCCCATGGGGCACAGGGTCAAGACTGATTTGCATATGGCTCGTTTCAAACTGGAATGGCATGGTGAGCAAAACAACGATGGGTTCAGGCCCAGATCTCTGTACTGGGGTGAATGTATGACATTGTTCTGCATTCTGTCATTCAACTGTTGACATTACATCAGGTAATGTACATGTAGATGTCCCATTCCGGCATTATTGTATGCCGACGACAATGCTTTAATAGCACGAACAGCTGTGGGGTTGCAATGTCTTTTAAACTCATTTTCTAGTTTTATGAAGGGACTGAACTTGAGTGTAAATGTTCCTAAATCTCATGTAATGATTGTGGGGAGTAAACCAAAACAAATCAAGACCATGATTTGCGAAGAACATGTTTTGTCCAGGGTGACAAGATTTCCCTACCTGGGGGTAATTTTCGATGATAAATCTACCTGGTTACCCCAGCTGGCTGCCAAACGGAATGCCTTTGCCAGATCAATTCTGGCAGTACGGGATTTTGCTCGTAAATTGGGTGTGAAGCCTATGGAGGCGGTGTTGAAAATCTATGATGCTAAATGCACTGCTATAGCGATGTATGGAGCTGACTTGTGGGAGCTAAAAAACGTAAAGGTTTTACAGATGATGGAGGACACATTTTTGAAATCTTTGTTATGTGTCCCATAGTCTACTCCGGGATATATTGTCCATCAAGAGTGTGGGGTTGATTACCTGGAGGATCGCATTGCTTTAGCTCCGCTTTTGAAGTGGATCTCAATATGGCTGAACCCCGAATTAGAGCTGAATCATGAAATATTGAGGGATTGCCTATCTTTGGACCATGCTCATTCTATTCCCTGGCTGAACTATATTCAAAAATTGGCAGCAAAATTGGGCCGACCGGAACTGTATCATTCCCCGGATAATCTGTTGATAGGGGACATCAAATGGGCAAAAGACACATTTAAACAGTTGGTATCTCTGGATAGAGAAGAAAAAGAACTATGTAAACCAACAGTTAGGGTCCACCAAATGCTAACCACCACTGATGGCATAGAACCTTATTTGAGTCTTGTTAATAATATGAACCATCGTTTTTTATTGACTAAATTTATATTGAATAAATTCCACCTTCTCCTCACTGATCGTACAGGATGGACTAAAGACACGGAGCTGGAGATTTGTTCTTGCGATGGTTTCTCACTTAAAGACACTATGCACTTCATCTTTTTCTGTAAACATCTGTGTCAAATTCGCAAAAAATGTATTATTCCCCTTATCAAGATCAAGGGCTTTAGACAAGTTAAGCCTGCCCTTTTATATTTACAGTTGTTGTCCACAACATGGGAGATCTTCAATGTAGCAAATTTTTTAACAATTGCCCTAAAACCGATATATTGCATATAGTGGTATATACAGGTTCGAGGACTCAGTATCTTTTTTTTTTTTTGTCCTCATTAGCCATATAGCCGATCCAACTGTGCTCCTAGCCGCAATAACACGAGGCCCGACCCCCCTGTAGCACCAAAGGAGCCTAGGACTAAGCTCCCGGTACCCAGAGAGTCAGCCCCGATGTCACCAGCAGAGCTTGGATGGAGATTCTCTCTTCGGGCCAGTTGTCCACTAACTGTACGGTACCTCCATTTGGACAGGGATATTTTTAGGCCTAATCATCGGACCCGGAAAAAAAAAAAAAAAAAAACCCGGGTTGGCTAACTATCCCTTCTCCAATTGATCAAAAAGTCCCAAAATCTCAGGGATCGAGGGCT
This sequence comes from Lissotriton helveticus, assembly GCF_964261635.1. Lineage (NCBI taxonomy): Eukaryota > Metazoa > Chordata > Amphibia > Caudata > Salamandridae > Lissotriton > Lissotriton helveticus. Next base: position 1,651,135,421 of record NC_136068.1, read on the forward strand.
ACATGTTCTCGATAGGTCGACCTTCGATGCTGCATATAGTGAAGACAGCCACTCTACATGCGTTGGAGGATTTGTGTTGACCCAGTTTTTGCAGATTTCTCTTCTTGCTAGTAAGATGGCATAGAATAAAAACTCTCTCTCTAAACCTTTGATGTTATTATTCAGACCGAAGATGATTAAAGGCCATGACCAAGGGATAGATAATCTGAGAATAGATTCGAGTGTTATCCTGACTTCTTGCCAAAAAGTGGCAATGTTCGGGCACTCACAGAACATATGGAGATCTGAAGCTGCTGGAAAGAAGCATTTGCAGCAACACTTCCCGGGTTGGAATTTCGAAAGCCGTTTGGGAGGGTAATACGCTCTGTGCAGTGTGAAAAAGTGATTACGCCTCAGCCATGCTGGTTTGATGATTTTGTAGAGGAGGGTAAAAGAATCCTCCCATATGTCCCCCATATTTAGTTCACCCTCTGCACCCCAGAGTTTTTCCGGGAGGTTGAAGTCACGCTCTCCATCTTCTATAATGCGCCAGTAGAAAAGTGCAACCTCTTTTCTTCCCGCAGGTCTCTCAACTAAGATGTTTTCAAGAGGGCTATGTTCTCCCATCTTTACTTTCTTCTTAGTTTGAATCCGAAGCCAGCTGCCTAGTTGTAAGTATACTATCCAAGCAAGTGGTGATGTTACCCTAATACTAAAAAATATCCCAACCCATAAGTAATCCTTCAACCAGCAGATCGACCCACTGTGTTATACCTGCAGCTAGTAAGACTCTTTTAACTGCGTTAGCTTCTTGTGGTGATAGCCCAGGTAAGTCCCAGATCGAAGCATGTTCGGATAGATATCCTATCCCGGCCTTGGATTTTATTTGAGACCATTCTTTTAAGGTGCCCCATAGTGTCTTTAGTCTGATTTTTTTTAAAAACTTCTGGTGGCCAAACTTAAAAAGAAAACCATTCACTGGAAGGTCCGAGCCCAATAACATTGCCTTATACATAAGCCCGTTTGCATTTTCCCAGGGGATCTTAAGTAGCATCCTGGAATGGGACAGATGAAATGCCCAGGCATAATATTCCAAGTCTGGTAGTGCGAGCCCCCCTTTTTCTCTTCTCCTTCTCAGTTTTTCCCAGGCCGTTCTGCTTGATTTATATCCCCAGATAAATGAATTGATATTTTGCTGACATTTTGCAAGCTGTTTAGTATCAAAGGTTAGCGGGATGGTGTTAAAAATAAAAGTAAACTTCGGGAGAATACTCATTTTTATCAGGCTGGTTCTCCCGTAGATGGTAAGCGGGAGAAAAGACCAAGCTTTCATCAGGGTTTGGGATTCTCGGGAGATCCGGGCTAAGTTGTTTTGAGCCAGATGTTCTAGATCTTTGGTTATTGTAACTCCCAGGTACCTCATTGAGGATTTTACCGGGAGTTGAAGATTGTGAATGTTCCAGACCATGATTTCCGTTTTCTCTGCGTTTATTTCATATCCCGAGAATTTTCCAAAGTCCTCCGCTTTCTTTATAATTATAGGGAGTGCCGACGCGGGATCCGTTGTATAGATGAGTATATCATCGGCATAAAGGCCGACCTTCTTTTCCCAGCCCGAAAAAATGAAATGTGGAATATTAATATCCTCCCTAATAGACTGAGCAAACGGTTCTACATACAAATTAAAAAGAAGGGGGGATAGAGGACAGCCCTGCCTTGTTCCTCGGCTAATTTTAAAAGGAGTTGTTCGCGTACCATTTATTAGTAGGGATGCGCTGGGGTTTTTGTATAGTAAGCCTATGGCCCTACAAAATTTGGGACCAAGATGGAATTTTTTCATTATTAGATTTAAATATGCCCAGTTTACCCTATCAAACGCTTTGGTGGCGTCAAGGGTCATAATAGCCAGAGGTAGACCGAAAGTTGAGGCGATATCTGCGGCTCCCACCAAATCATAAGTTAAATCGGCCAATTGCCGGCCTCTGATAAACCCCTTTTGGTCAGGGTGAATAATCGATCCAATCTCGCTTCCCAATCTCGCTGCCAAAATTGAAGTAAAAATCTTGTAATCATTATTGAGAAGCGAGATTGGGCGATATGATCCACACTCGGCTGGGTCCTTACCTGTTTTCAATATTAAGGCTATATTCGCTTCCCCCCAGGAGCTTGGTGGTGACTCCCCTCTAATCAGTATATCATTAAAAAGATTCGGAAGGACTGGAGTGAGAATACGATTGAGTACCCTATATAATTCTCCTGGGAGACCGTCCGGTCCCGCGGCCTTACCCTGTGTTAGTTGTTTAATAGTGTTAGAAACTTCTAACTCCGTTATTTCTTTATCTATATTCTCTGTTTGAGAGCTTTTCAATTCAGGGAGAATTATATTATCCAACCATTCGTTCCTTTCATCCAAATTAGCATTAAGTTCCTCTGTGTAAATATTCCGGAAGAACTCACCGAAGGCATCACCAATGTCCGTATCTGTTGACCTACTATTGATTTCCCCAGCGACCCTCACTTCTTTAATAAAGTTTCTGGACTGATCAGCTTTTATTTTCCAGGCCAGCAATTTTCCGGCAGATTCGCCATATTCGAAGTGCGCAAGTTTACTTGCCTGCCATCTTTTATTTAGCCTCTCTTGCAGTAGTGTATCTAACTTAGTTTTTAATTCTATTTTCTCCTCTTGATTATCTGAGGAGGCTTGATCTGATAATTCCAAACGGGTCAATTCTTGCTCTATATGTAGAATTGCCTCACCGTATTTCTTCCTCCTGTATGAGGCCCTACCAGTAATACAGCCCCTTATAAAGGCTTTCCAGGCCTCCCATACAGTGACCAAACCGGCAGAGCCTAAATTTAGCTCTAAAAAAGAGAAAGTTTCCTGCATCAGATAATCTTTCTCCTCTTCCTCCAATAAAATTGTTCGGTCAAAAGACCAAGATGGATGAGTGGATTTCTGCTCTAATTTTACTGAAAAGAGAATAGCAGAGTGATCTGACAGATGTAGAGGCAAATATGTTATGTTTTTAACCTGATCTTTAATGGAGAGGCTAAATCGGGCATAATCAATTCGTGATTTATGTCTATATTTGTAGTTGTGATAAGAGACTCCCATGGCTTTACCAGCTCTTTGTCTCCATATGTCCTGTAGACCAAGGTTCGACATACATCTAAGCAGTGTATCCCTCATATTACTGTGCGCTATGGCCCTAGAAGTGGGAGATTTATCTAGTGTTGGGTCTAGGACAAGATTAAAATCTCCCATCCATATTATGGGATCAGAACAGGTAATCAGATAGTTCTGCAGGATATTCAGATATGAAGGATCGTCTTGATTAGGTCCGTAGTAGCTAATAATGGTGAAAGCCTTCGAGAATGATTGGGCATTGACTATCAACCATCTACTGCTCGCATCTGTTTTCCAGTCCGTGATCTGGGCCCTTGCTGCTTTTTTAAAAATGATGACATTACCTCGAATACTAGCGTTATGGTCCGTACTGACGAATTTATCAACCCATTTAAGCTTTTTAAATATATCTGTGATCTCTTGATTGTTTAAATGTGTTTCCTGGATCGCAATGATCTGCGCGGGTGAATCTCGTAGGTATTGTAGGATTCTATTCCTCCTTGCCCTAACATGCAGACCATTTACGTTCCAGGATAGGAATTTAATATCTGACATTAATTTTTATGCTCTTCCACATGATTTCCCAAGCCTCAACTCTGATACTTTTTTTGCAAGACAACCTGTCGTTAGCTACATCTCTTTCTATTTTAGCCAAACAGCAGCTTTGAGACAACATTGGATCCATATTCTTCGTCATTATAGAATTCGGGTTATGAGGACTTTTATATTTTGCCTTTCCCTTCCCACCCCTGGAAACCCCCCCCCAACTTACTCTGGCATGATGTATTGCCAGCTTGTCGTCGCCGACGTGTTCCTGTTCCATGCCCTAATATCCCTCTTAACGGTCATTATGGTTGTAATATAACCAGTGGTGATTAACGATTAGTGAAACTGTGGTTTTAATCCCTTATCTAGTAGCTATTTTATATCATATTGTTGCTATTGATGATCCTCGAGTGACCAAAGACGGCTTTGGGCAGTGATATAAAAGTTTAGAATTGAAAGTTGAAAATAGGTGCCATTACAACCTAATGAAACCTTGACTTTTGACAGTAAGTATACCGGGGATTGAGGTTTATACTGAAATTCCCGCGTTGATACCCGTTGATCTATTCATGTCTTACCCAATACTATTTTGGTGGCCTATGTTGTGTGAAAGCGATGCATATATTTTATCTTCCCCCCTTTATATCATTTTTTTTTTTTTTTCCACCCTCTCCATTTTTGTATTTTTTTTTCCTTTTTTCCCCTTTCCCCCCTTTTTTTTTTTTACCCCTCAACCAAGTGTTCGTGTTTTCTTCCCCCCCTCTTTTCCCTTACCCCCTTCTTTTTTTTTTTTACTTATTTTACAGATTCCTCTAGTATTTTACCAATATTCTAAACGCGGTCTGGGGGGTTTGCGTGTTGACTAATAGTTACTAGTAGCTCATCAGCTTCAAAGGGAGACTTGACATTGTACATTTTGTTATTGTACATTATCCTAAGGAAGGCAGGGAATCTCATTTGCACGGTAGCACCTAGACTTCTGAACTTCTCCATCCGTTGGCCTAATTCCCACTGCCTATCTAGTGTGGTTTTAGACAGGTCGGACCTCACTTCAAAAGAAAAATCTAAGGCTTTCAAGGTCTTGGTTTTCAGGGCTGAAGTCAAAATCTTCTCTTTGAGTGAATACGTTAGAAAATTCACCAGGATCTTCCTTGGTTTTTCCCTACCTGGTTTAAGACGGAATGGATCCCGGTGTACCCTCTGGATATCTGTTTCTATCTCAGACAGGGGTTCATCCAGATTTAGAGAGTCTTTTAGTATGGTTGCAACGAAACTCCTTAAGTCTCCTCCTTCTTTCGCCTCCGGAATTTTTAGAAGTCTCAAGTTGTTCCTTCTAGAGAAATTTTCGAGAGACTCAACCCTCTCTTTGACTGTGTTGCCTTTCTGTCGTAGTGTCTGAATCTTCGCCTCAGCAGACTTCAATTTTGCCTTGAGTTCTTCCACACAGACCTCTAAACCTCCGGTTCTTAGTGAGAGACCATCTACCTTAGACTCTAAGTTTTCGCACATTGTGCGAATCTCTGATTGAGTTTGTCTAGACTCCTCGAAGCTTCTTTTCGACTCCTCAAACCCATTTCTAATCTCTTCTCTCATACTGAGAAGTATAGCTTGAAGGGTATTGTCGCTACCATTTTCTTCGCCACCTCCACTACATAGATCCAGCTCTTTTGTCCCACTTCCCTCTACTGGGGTGGAGGCTTGCTGCTCCGGAGAGGAAGCTGCATTAGCAATTCGCTCTACTGGGTCCCCCATCTTTGCTCCGCTGAGTGATTCACCTGCCCTTGTTGCCTCCACTTCGTCTTCCCCCAAATTGCCAAATATAGATATAGTAGTAGTTATAGGTTCAATATCTCCAACTAACGTAGGTGCAATTTGTGTGTCAACAGATTTTTGGGGCTCTTGGTTTACATTTAATATCTGGGGCAGGACCTTGATTCGGGAGAATTTACTAGCTTTTATTTTAGAATCCCCCTTACTCAGGCTTGCCTTATGAGGTACCTCTTTCGGGGCGATATACCGTAACTGATGTCCCTTACCCCTTCTCGAATCCCTCGAGATAGGGGGTTGTGGTATGTCAGTCGCAAGCTCGAGCTCAAGTTCTGACTCCGACTCTGTGAGGGACTGTTCCCCTGGGCTCCTTTCAATTACTTGTGCTTGACCAGTGTCCCTGAGACCTGCAGGGGCAACTGATTCTTTATCTTTATTACTACCTTTCCCTTTCCCCTTAGCCTTCCGCTTCCCCAGGGTTCTGGTGGTAGTACTGTATGAAGTCTCACTAGGTGCCTGGTTAGAGTCTTGAAATCGTGCCTTGAATCTCGCACTCTGGGTGTAAGGTCTAAATTCTGCAAAGGGTGACAATCCTGTGTATCTGCAGAGCCCTGACTGTCAATAGATTGAGCCTGACCCCTCAATGCTCTCAACACCTTCCCCCCCTGCTGGTCCCCCTTACCGCACCGAATGATTGTTGCCACTCTTTTTGCAGAGACACCACACACTGCTGCCCTTCTGCTTCTTCGGAGCTCCACAGCTGCATCGCCCCAGCGGTGGGGTGCAGGGAGGTAAACCTGCTCCCAACACATCAGCAGCTCAATCCACCTTTGTTTAATGCAGCACAATTGTTTTCGGAAGCTCAGGCTGCCACCACGTAGGCGAGATTTGAATCCTAACGCAAGGGTCCCAGGCTCCCTTTACTCTCGGCTCCACTCAGCGCTGTGCACTACACAGTGCCGTGCTCCGTTAAGGACCGCTCCGCTCGTCTCACCTCCTTTCAGGCAAGATCTCGATATTCAAAGGATATTCAGGGGCACTGGCAGCGAAAGCTGCTAAGGCAGCTATTTTCCTGTGGGACAGTTATGAGCAATCTCTAACCACACAGTGATAATTTTTTTTTTTGTACACTGAGGGTCGCGTAACTATCTAGTGAACACACATGAGCCTTTGCATTAATATCGGTGTTACTACCGGCAACTCTTCCACTGCTATGCTCCAGGAGCTCCGTAACTCCAGGATCTCGATCGCCGCTCGATTGCCGGATTCATGCTTCCCAGAACGGCACAGCTGAGCGTAGCACTCCCGGGGCTCCGCCCGCCCGCTCACTCTCCCTCTCTGCCGCTGCCGAGTCCGTTGTATACTAATACCATCTCGATGTCTTTCTCGTATATTTTCGTAGCGTCCTTGCTTGCTATCTTACCATACGCTCTTTTGGAACAACCGATGTGGTTAGTTCGTCTTCTGGGGCATGTCGGTGGAACCTTCGCCGAGGACGAGCGCGCCGCCCTAACAAGCGGCCGCCATGTTTCCCCAAACAAAAGGACTCAGTATCTTGTTTAATCTTTTTTTAATTAGGCTCTTTGCCGGTTTTTTATCTTTTTAATCATAATATTTATAATGTACATTTTATCTGCATATGAATTTGTTAGGTTAAGGTATGTAACTTAACCTACCTTTTCTTAACTAAGGTCTTGACTCTGATGAATTTTGTAGTACACTTTTATGGTTATTGCAATGAATCGAATAAAGTATTTTTGACTGACTGACTGACTGACATGTAGATGTCCCTGATGTTGGCTATCAAATTCTGCTATGTGTGTATGTTTGCTAGGTTTTTTTAATCCTAGTCCAGCTACAAGTGAATGTTTTCCTTATAACTGCTATGTATCATACAAACTAAAAGAACAACCTTTTGACTTTCTTGACTACCTATTTACCCACTTTTATTTTATTGAATGATTTTCTAATTAAAAATTGGCCTTTTGTCATTACTCAAATGGCTGCCCACAGGGGACCTGGCGTCCAGAGTGGTCCTGGTGTTGAAGGTTCCCTCGAGCCAAGATGTCCATGTGATATTGTCTCCCCGGGACACTGTTAAGTAGACGTGCACTTGATAAATCGCGTCATTTATTCGTTCGGTAAATGCAGCATAATACCCAAATTATGACCACAGGCTTTATGTCCAGCGCCCTCGCTAATTTATGGAACAAACTAAACTACTTACGTCAAATTCTCCTCTAAACCGTACCCATTGCCTCAAGGGAGGCCTTAGATGCAGTCTTGATTACTGAAGAAATTAAGGAAGCTATTTTGGCAATTACCCGGGGAAGATGCCGGGCACAGGTGGCTTTCACCCAGACTTTTATCGCACTTTCCACTTCATCCTCATCCCTCCTGTACATGCTTTGTATCAAGAAGCTCATGAGGTGGGAACTTTCGCCCCAGAGCCGGACTTGGTGACTATGGTGGTCATCCCTAAAACGAGTGACACAGAACCCTCCTGCAAGGACTTTCTCCCCATCTCCCTTATTATTATGGAGCTTAAAATCCATGGGAAACTCCCAACCCTCTGCTTTAGTCAGGGTATTGATGCTCTGGTCCACCTGGATCAATAGGATTTCATGCCGGGCCACAGTACTCGCAACTGAATCCACCGAGCACACACAGCACTGGCCTAAGATCATGAGTACTGAGATCCCTGTGCCCTGCTACTTCTCAGCTTCAAGAAAGCATTCAACTCGATGAGTTGGTACTTCCTAGATGGGGTGCTGGAGCGCATTGGAATTTGGCTTGAGGTTTCAATCCTTCGTACAATTCTTGTATGTGCGTCCAACAGATCATGTGAAAGGGGTACTGGTACTATTATATGCTTTTCTGATCAGCAGTGGGACCCGCCAGGGCAGTCCCCTCTCTCCCCTGCTCTTCGTCCAAGCAATCATGTTGCTGGTGTGGCTGATGCAATGCTATGGAGAGGTAACAGGCCAGCATTGGGACGAAGCGATATAGGACAAAATTGCACTCTATGTATGTGATGTCCTAATGTTTCTGAAGAATCCCCATCTCTCTGGCCATTTAGGTTGCTAAGCCTCTTCAAAGTGGCTACCGGCCACAGCCTGAACCAAAGCAAATCCCTCATAAGTGTCGATCTATGGCAACTCCTAGTCAACCTCCTGGCAGGGTCCATACTGATCTGACGCGTGAGGGCACCACAATTGCCCTCAAACCCGAACTTACATGACATCTGAATCTGACAACTCTTCTTAACCAAAGGAAAAAAGACCTCTTCCGTTGGCGTAAGCTGCCGTATAATATAGTCGGAAGGGCTTTTATTTTCAAAATGATGGTCCTCCCCTGTTTCCTATATACTCTACAGTTAGACCGGGCATTTCTTGGCGTGGTTACCCCTGACTTTTTGCCTCTACCTCCTCTATTTTTGATGCTGTGATGGATTGCGTTTTACTAGCTTAGATGCTTTAGGCACTTTGCCATTGCTGATCAGTGTCAAAGTGCAAGTGCTCCCTGTATAAAGTGCTATGGTAATTGGATGTCCATAATTGGTATGTTTGCCTTACTAGTAAAGTCCCTAGTAAAGTGCACTATGTGTGCCAGGGCTGGTAATGCAAATGCTACTAGTGGGCCTGCAGCACTAATTGTGCCTCGCACACAAGTAGCCCTAAAGAGAACTCAGGCATGCCACTGCAGTGCCTGCGCGCAGTTTGCTAACTGCCAAGTTGTCCTGACAAGTGCACCCACTTGCCAGGCCTTACCCTTCTCTTTCCATGCACATCAGACACCTCTATAGTAGGCCCAAGTATCCCCTGGGCAGGGTGCAGTATCTGTGAAAGGTAGGACATGTACTGAGGTGTGTACCATGTCCTAACAGTGAAATACTCTCAATTTAATAACACACATTTTTGTGAAGGTGGTGTTTGAATTGTGTGTTTAGAAACCACACTGTTAGAAGTGGCTGTTTTTTTGTTCTAACAATTCTGTGTGTCTCTGCCTGGTTGTGGATTGACTGTCTGAATTTGAATGTGATAGGATCTGGGAAATGACTTGACCCTGGGGAGGAGTAGGTGAGACAGCAACAGGCTGACCTGCATCTGGAGTGTAGGGGGGAGGAGTAACCCCCTGGATGTGAAGAGGTCTGGGCTGCTGCCATTAAATAATGGCTCCACCTCCTGCTGAGTGATTGAGGAACCAGACCCCCACTATTAATGAAGAAGCTGTCACTGGCAGGAGACACCCAGAACTGATTTGGACAGTGGTCAGAGCCCCCTGAACACAAAGACTTCAAAGACATTTAGGGGTATAACTATGAGAGCTGAAACCCCTGAACATTGGACTGATCAAGACTGAAAAGGATTGAAACTACTTTGTGTTCAAGAGGAACCTCTGCCAAGGAAGAACAGCTGAAGAGAAGGACTGACCCTTGCTGTGTGTTCTGGGGCTGGCCTGCTGTTTGCTGATTTAACTAAGTGTGTCTCAGTGACGCTGTGTGCGTGTGCTTTTGCAGCCTGAGACCGTCGTAAGCATTGCCCCGGGACTGTGTGGCCCAAACCCAAACGAGTCTCAGCGACGCTTTGTGCATGTGCAGCCTGAGACTGCGTGGGGTCTGTGGTGCTGGTTGGAAAGTGCCCCGTGACTGCAGTGCCCCCTCCCCGTGAATCATCGTCCAGGCTCCTGGCTAGCGCTTTGTGGCCCAAGTCGTCATTGTAACAGAGGCTGCAGATCAAGATCGCCGCCGGCGGCCTGAGCCGTAACGTGCTGAAGGATTTCATCAAGCTAAGGAAGTCATGAGGTAATCGTGATCGTTGTTTGAAAGAGGAATCTGCCCAAGATAGTCAGCAACGGAGAAGGCTGCGCCGTAACCTGTCCTGCTACAGCGTTGCCTTGCAGCAAAGCTGCGTCGCCATCGGGAGCGCCCAGCAGGACATCCGACGAGTGGGGAGAGAGAGAGAGAGAGCGAGGCAGCTCATCCCCCAGGTAAAGCTTTGGCTCGGGTCCGGAGCCGCAAGCGTGTGTGGCCTGGGGAGGCGTGCAGGAGTGCTCCCGTTTCTCTCCCACTGTATCGTGTTAGATGCGCTGAGTCCACGAGTGGCCCGGACCTTGTCGGCAGTACCGGGGAGGCCCTCGGAAGTTCAGGACTGTTGTCTGTGGTTGGGGCCTAGTGGTGCCCATGCTAATCGTGTAGATTGGCCTGGTATTATTCCTGCATTACAAACTGCCTTATTACTTACATTAGGGATTGCATTATTCCTGCATTACGAACTGCCTGATTATGTGCATTGAGGATGGAATAATTCTCACATTACGAACTGCCTAATTACTTGCATTAGGGATTGTATTATTCCTGAATTATGAACTGCATGATTACGTGCATTGAGGATTGAATTATTCTCTCATTACAAACTGCCTTATTACTAGCATTAGGGAGTGTGTTATACTTGCATTATGAACTGCCTGATTATGTGCATTGAGGACTGAATTATTCTCGCATGAGGAACTGCCTTATTACTTGCATTAAGGAGTGTGTTATACTCACATTACAAACTGCCTGATTATGTGCATTGAGGATTGAATTATTCTCGCATTACGAACTACCTTATTACGTGCATTGATTGCATTAATCTTGCATTACGAACTGCCTGATTACTTGAATTGAGGATTGCATTATTCTCACACTAAGAACTGCCTTATTATCAGCATTAGGGAGTGTGTTATACTTGCATTATGAACTGCCTGATTATGTGCATTGAGGACTGAATTATTCTTGCATTGCGTACTGCCTTTTTACTTGCATTAAGTAGTGCGTTCTACTCACACTACGAACTGCCTGATTATGTCCATTGAGGATTGAATTATTCTCGCATTACGAACTGCCTCATTACTTGCATGAAGGAGTGCATTATACTTGCATTTCAAACTGCCTGATTATGTGCATTGAGGATTGAATTATTCTCACATTACGACCTGCCTTATGACTTGCATTAAGGAGTGCGTTAAACTTGCATTACGAACTGCCTGATTACGTGCAATGAGGATTGCATTATTCTTGCATTACTAACTGCCTGATTACTTGCATTGAGGATGGCATTATTCCTGCATTACGAAGTGCATTGGTCTGACAATACGAACTGCGTAGTATTGCATTAGGACTGCATGTGAACATCGTGAACTGCTCGTTAATACCGAAAGAACCTACAAGTGTTTGTTGGCCTAATAACCGGGAAAGTGAAATATTACGAATATGCATATGTTGGATTTCTATAGTTTGGTCTTACCGTATTTTTCTTCTTGATAAAGATACCGCTATTTTCATACATCAGTGTGGTTTTCATTTGTGGTGTTATCACTGTGAGTGTGGTTGCAAATACTTTACACATTGCCTTGAAGATAAGCGTGGCTGCTCGTGCCAAGCTACCAGGGGATGAACAGAGGTTATCAAAGAGGGTGTCCCTCCTTTCCCTGACTAGAAGCAAGGGTCCCTATTTGGACTAAGGTAACTGCCTCAGCCAACTAGAGACCTACAAAATGATCCCCCGCCAATCCCAAATATCGGGTTTGCAAGGGTGGCCGCTCCTTCCTCTTGGCTGGCAGTGCCAAAACCGAAAGGTGTCTCTCAACATATGATGGAGCGATGAACAAAAAAATACAGCTATACTTTCGCACAGCCCCGGTACTGATAATAAATAATTGGCTTATTTAATGGTGGCACGACCCAACATACTGAGTGGAACTCTCCCTCCTAGGGTTGGACAGGACAGGTTGATGGGTCTCCTATACGGCAGCCAATTCCCAAGACACCACCCTGTGGTCAACGTGGTGGTTTTGTACTGGAGGGCGTCACTGCAGGCCATGTGGTGGGAGAGCAGACTGACTCAGAAGATTCCCCTTGGAACAGTTGTTACCCCAGTCACACTGCACAATTACAAGGGTTTACCCAATAGGACAAGATCGGGGTCACCACTGGAGACACGAGGGATGCCTTAAACAGAAATGGGAAAGCTTGGTGGGGACCCTGGATGACGCAGACTGGCCTTTAGATGTGTATGGCACCCCAGGAGTTAGCTATATCTTCCCGCCTCCTGTTGATCAGTTCTACTACCTCCATGCCACCTATTTTACACCCTGATGCTTGTAGCATGGGGGCCGCCCTGCAATGTGACTTGCCTTCTGCCAGTTTCTTCTACAGAGTTTGGCAATATCCTGTGATAGCACACTTCTGAAGTAGAGTCGGGGGTACCCTTTACTGAGTCCTGGGGGTAACTAAAGACCTAACATTTAAGTCTGCTATGCTGAGATTCCTAGAAGACGTGGGAGACACTCTGGGAATAAATGACTGGTGGGAATGATTACCTTGGTAGCCAAAAGAGACATGTTCATAATTAGAAGAGTCCACAACCCCCCACTCTGGCCTCCTGGAGAAGGGGTGGACTGGTGCATACAAGAAAAGCCCATCTATGAGGCCAGGGCTTGCACGCAAAAACACTTTCAAATTTAAGGCAAGTGTGGGAATACTTTGGGTTAAGGTTTCTGTTGATGAATGATAGTGGTTGTAACACAGATTTACCTGCTGTTATTTCACTGTAAGAAGTCTGTGATTTAACTGGCACAACAAGTTGTGTCATGTCCATATTAAAGGTAAAAATCAAATAAAACCCATTATAAAAAAAACAGCATTCTGTCCTGAATTTTTATAGTTACTGCCAAGAACGTGCCTTCATACTCAACGATGAAATATAATTTATGTAATTTCAGGTCATTTGATTTCTCCGCGATTTTTCGGTGAAAATAATGCTATTGGGATATAATTTCCAATTATGTAATTATGCTAATTAGCCGTTCTAAAGTTTGAAAATACAACTCAATCTGGTCAAACATGATTCTTACAGGTTCGAGTTCCGGTTACCACTTAACCCAGAGAAAATTACCAGTCATCTTATCACGTTTAACATCCATCAAAGGACCCGGACATGACTCTTGATATGACTTTGTCTGTATTCATTTATAATGTGGGCTTTCTATCTAGGTTTATTTTAATTATTGGTGACCATTAGTGCAGCTGTATTTTAAAGTGTTTCTTCTTGTGTTTACAGTTTAAGGTATATACCGATAACGGAAAAAATAACTGCTTGAGATTATTTTTACAATTTAATTACCAACCGGGACAACAAAATTCCATTCATGCCAGTATGCCTGTTTGGTCAGCAAGAGAGATAGTTGCATTTGATGGGTTATACGCCAAAATAACTTGCGATGGTGGGTACTTAAATAGTGTAAGCTTGGGCAAATATTTATTTTCACCAAAACTCGTTTTTTGCATTATTTGTGCATGAAAGCACATTCAAACACATGAATCAGAAAACCAACTATACAAAAAGCTATTGTGTTTGATTTAATAGACTAATAATATTCTATAATCTGGGCCACATACAGGGTCTATGCGACAACTGTCTTGCCTGTTGGTTTACTAATGGCACTGTCACCTGTGTGAGGAGGGGGCAGGAATGACTCTAAGGTCATGTTTAAAAACTATCATTTTTAATGAGTACATCTTAGTACAGCGCTATTTTGTGAAATATTAATGTCAAAGCTTCCATGTGTTAAAGAAATACACTTTTTTGAATTTTGAAGAGACTTTATCATATTGTATGTGATGTTTGTTGTATGTTTTACATACCAAATATTTTCAGGGCTCTGCTTTGTGCATGGGTTCTAGGATCCAAAACACAGCCTTAGTTTGGCTCTCCCTCTTAAAGTCTTTGCTAGCCCATACCCCCAAAACACACCACCCAATTTCAGTTGTAAAGACAGTGAAAAATCATAATTCAATGTTCCGACCAGCCAGGTGCCTTCTCAGTGCCCTCTTCTTCCATGATGGGGAGGGTCAAAGGTCAGGTTTGGGTGGGACTGACCCACCCATGACCTGGTGAGGATATTATGCTGTGGCCAGCTTCGCTATGGCAGTTCAGCGATTATTAATAATTATTTCAGTTGACTAGTCACTGCTACTATTGACAAACTCACACACTTGCTCCACGTGTTGAGCTTGGGGTTGGCGGAAAAATAGAATTACTGACCTTGGAAGAGTCCTCGGGATGAGGTCATAGGAAGGAGATGCAAAGATTAATTTGCACAAAAGAGAAGCGAAAAAACGGTATCATCTTGACTGCTTGGCTAAAGTAGCGACACCAGTCGGGAACTACAGACGGCAAGACGTAGGAACGGACGTCTTAAGCATTTTCATCTGCCTGCGTCACTGTTAGTCAAAATAGATGAGAGACTGTGCTTTTCGACTTGGAACTTTCCAGAAAAGCCTCGTTTTAGTGAAAATAGACGTAGGCCGAAACACGAAGCATTCGTCACATCTCCGGATGTCGAAGTTTGAGGAACAAAGGTCAGTAATGGCATTCTGCCCTATCAATCTTCAACGACGAGTTTTGTTGTCAGACTTAGTAGCATTTCATTTTTTTTTTGGCGCCCTTCCATTGTCATGTTCTCTTAGCTGTACATAGCTGCCAAGGTTTGAGATTGCGATGTGTGACATTTTCATAATTTTAGTGTAATAATGAGTGATATTTCAAAGACTATGAGTGACACTTTCTCGCAAGCAAATCAAGCAATGAAGATGAAGGAAACATACAACTATTAGAAATTACTACCTACTGAGCAACAAAAAGCTCTAATTTTATCTAAAAAGTGCATCAAGGCACCAGAAATGGAAGGACACTAATGGGACACAGACTGCATGACAGCAGTGCTCAGCAACAGAAGGCAGGCCTTATAGGTGCTCAGAACATAATCTCAGCCTCACCATGCAGATTATGCAAAATTGGTATTGAGTACCCCAGGTTGACTGGTGATTGCAGCTGGTCAGAGCAATTGCCGCTGGAGGAAGTAACAGGGTTATTTAACTGAGTCAGGGAGAGCCCTGTGATTAATCTGCTGTGTCTCTCCCTGCACAGAGAAACTGGATCTCATCAGCCAGTTAACTCATTTTCTGTAGTTTCCGTAAGTTAAGTTAGGGGGTGGGTGCTCTGGTTTCTGGATGGTATGGGCATAGCAGACAGGTTTTCAGTTTGCCCATGTGTGACATTTATAGGCTTTCAGGGTATTTATGAGTAACATTTCACTGGTTTATGTTTGACACTTTGCAACAAATTAAAAAAAGCTATCAATACTTTTTTCTTGCAATTTTTATTTTTTTCATAACTACTTCTTGAAACCAGCCCTTCTGATAACCCATTGCCTGTAGTGGAAAGTAAGAACACTTTTGACAAAAGCTTCACTCATATTCATTCTCTTACAGGCCCAAAATATGTTAATATTCTTGATGGCTGCAGAAGTAGTTACAATTTAAAAGCAGTGCCACTCATTAAGACCAAGTCAGAAGATAACTCAATTCCGATAATAAAGTCATTAGACGAAGAACAAAAAATATATTCCGCTACCAAATGCACATTGCTGCTCTTTGGGACATGATCATTTTTTTTACTACCCTCTTAATTATTGCGGTCCCAGGATTGCAGCTGTTCCCATGTTTTGCTGCTGACGACGTACAGAGGGGCCTCTCAGCTACTTGGGTGTGACACTTGGGTATGAATTGAAGACGACCTCAGAGACACAGTCATTATGTTGTTTAGGGGCGGGGGAGGTCAGGAGCACGAGAGCCATGTAAAAGATATGCCCTCACCCGACTTCCCTGTGGTGCCCGCCATGACGAAAACAAAGTCCTCTAGATCCGTACCGCTTTGCTACACAGGGGCTGCGAGGCACTACTGCACCAATTTATGGGAGCAGATACGAGTAGGCCCAGGAGGCAGGCTGGTACAGACTATCTGATAGTTCCGACCCGCTTATGCTGCAGACTAAGGATTCACGTTGTTGCGGAGGACGGGGGCTCGGCTGATCTCAGGAATTGTTTTTTTTTTATTTGCCACTCTCTTGACAGGCTTCTCTTCTATGCAGAATTAATTTAAACGAATGTCTGACAAAATATCGAGATTCACAATATCGACGTACAAAAATATCAGAGCAAAAATATTGAAATCAAAAATATCGGGTTCCTATACTTAACTAGATATATATACACAAATATCGATTTTTTAATATCGATATACAAAAACATCGTTTACTTTTATATCGACTACATTAACATCGGAAAACAAAAATATCGCTATCTACAAAAAAGAATGACATTAACTATAATATCGACATCAAAAATATCGTGCACTTCAATATCGGATTATCAGCTATATCGACTTTTTATATGCATCTGTTTGCATAATTAATTAACGTTTTATATGTTTTCACATCTAAATAAACACACAATACTTAAATTAATACTATAGACACACTATAAATTTGTCAAAAATATCCTATTGGTATAATTATATCACCTACACATATAAAAATATTCTATACTACTTTGTATAATTTTATAATTTGTTTTTGTTTTTCACTTCTATTACAAAGTAATTACAACTGAAATTCAAATATACTAACTAACCAATCACAAACCTAATTTTTTTAATGAACCAATAGCAAAGTAATTACTACTGACACTCCCCTATATAAACAATTAAAATCTAAGCACAAACTACTTGCCAAAAGTCACTGAAGGAGATTCATCTCTATCCGAATTGCTGCACAACAACTAGAAGAACCAAACTATCAACCTACTATCACATCTTCTAAGTAAGTAAATAAAATAGAAAGTGCATTATTTGCTAATACTACTTACTTACCTGCTAAATACCCAGTGCCCCTTTGCTATTCATACTACTTAACATGCTAAATAATTATATGAAACTATTTTTTTTAGATACAACGAGTACTGAATATTCTACTCAAAATAACTGTGAACAAACCCTAGGAATACAGATTCTAATAACTATGTAAGTAATTTCAGATTGATTCATTATGTGCACATAAATCTAAACACACAAAAATAATGACTTTTGCATATTTCTTTTTTTCTGTAGATTCTACTACTGAAAACTGCACTACTAATGAACTAAGGACATCAGTACTATTTCTCCAATACATTTTACTACGTAAGTATTATGCAACTGAAATAAATGTGGAAAAACAATACAAACATTTAGAACTGTTCTAATTATGTTCTATTATATATTGTTTATTTACTGAGCAAACACAACGAATAGATATACAGACATAATACAGAACTCCACATTCTGAATAATACAGATAATAATCACAAAGTAAGTATATTAAAGAACATAATTACCAGATAATCTATTAAAAAACATACCAACATGGTGATTATTCTAATACATATGTTCCTTTTTTATTTAAGATAACACTACAAACTACTCTCCAGAAGCTGAAGAAACAACTATACTGGCAAAGACCAACCTAAAAAAATATGTAAGTATCTTCACAATGTGAATCATGAAGATACACTTTTGTAGCAGAAATGAGCTCTAACATTGCAAATGTACCGAAACATTAATTAATAATATACTACTTTCATGTTTTTCATAACAGCTACAACAACATCTCAAACAATTATCCCCAACAAAAGAAGCAAGCAGCTCCTAATTTTGCTGTAAATTCAAAAACACGTAAGTATAAACATTCCTACTTATCACTAACATAGATTATTTATCACATTTAATTTGACATTAACTATTATATATACATTTTATAGATATCCAAAGTACAAAATGACCGAAGGAGCCGAATTTGTGACCAGCCAGAAAGGAAAACTATTACTATGCTACATGGGTTACACTTATACACAAGAAAAGCAATATGGCATGCAAGTTAATTGGAAATGTTGTAAATATTATTCTAACAAGTGCTATGGCAGAGCAACAACTAAAGAAGCTACAGTACTGTATACTAGGGAACACAATCATCCACCTAATGTTACTGAAATAGAAGTTAGAACAGCTTTGGAAAATATAAAAGAAGCTAGTACAGGTTCCCAAAAGCAAACAAATGTCATTTTAAAAGAAGCCATTCCTAAAATCCCAAAAACTGCCACAACTCAAATGCCAAATATCCTCTCCTTAAAAAGAACTATAGCACGAACTAAAAAAGCTACTACTTCTACAACACCATCTCCCAGAACATATCAGGATATAAATTTAACTGCTAACCAAATAATAACTTTAAATAAACAACCATTTATAGTTTACGATAACGAAAACAATGACAAAAGGCTTATAATTTTTGGTACCAGTATGAAATTAGTTAAACTGCAGCAAAGCCAATATTGGATGATGGATGGAACATTTAACATCTGTCCCAAACCATTTTTCCAATTATACACAATACATGGCCTCTACCACAACTGCAACATACCTTTGCTTTATGCACTATTACCAAACAAAAATAATTCCACATATATGGAATTAATAAATATAATTAAACAAAAAACTAATGATTTTTCTCCTGAAAGTATCATTCTTGATTTTGAGCAAGCAATGCTCTCAACTATCATAAAAATCCACCCCCATACCTGCATTCAAGGCTGCTATTATCATTTAAACCAGTGTTTATGGAGACACCTTCAAAAAACTACCCTAAGTGTCGAATATGCTACAAACTCATCTTTTGCTTTCCAAATTAAAAAACTCATTGCACTTGCTTATGTACCTGAAACAGACGTAGCTGAACACTACAACATTCTTATAGACAGCCCCTTCTACAAACAAAATGAAGCTAAATTAAGTCCATTTCTCGACTACTTTGAAGACACCTGGGTAGGCAGACTCCACAGACCTGGCCACAGACGAAATCCCAAATTCCTCATACCCTCGTGGAACGTTTACAGAAGTACCCTTAACGGAGATTCAAAAACTAACAATGCAGTGGAAGGTTGGCACAATGCATTTGTACAATCAACTGGCAGAACCAAACCTACTCTAGAACATTTCATTAAATGCCTACAGAAAGAACAGAGCTACCAGGAATTTAGAATGGACCAATCTGTAACTGAACTTGTCCCTAAAACATCAAAGCAAAATAAACAAATGCACAAGTACCTGGAAGAACAAGTTAAACTTTACCCTAGTACAAAAGGCATAGAATACCTAAATATCATTGCCAAAACACTACTCTAATTAATTCCCAAAATGTTATAAAACACTAAAAGTATCACCTAAGTATGGAAAAATATGTAACGTGAGCTTCTAAAGTATTTAATGTATGCAATATATAGAGATATTATTATAATATATGCACACATTAAAACTAAATAACAAGTAAAAAACTATTCCATAATAAAAATAACATTACCCACCCACACAAAATAAGAAAGCAAGGACTTACCAATCATGTTGTCAATCCAATAACCTCCTGGTCCACCAAAGTAATCCAGGTAGTGCAAAATTAACACAAAAACAAAAAGTACCTGTCGGTCGGATAACGCCGAGGTGCTGAGAAATAGTGCTGGAGAAAGGAATGCACAGAAGAAACAATACAACAACCAGATAAATCAAAAACTAATTTGACCATCAACATTTGCTGATTAAAGTCCTATCAGACCAACCAAACAAGGCGGGGCCTCATCATGTAGGACACTCAGGCCATGGTCAGTCTACAGATGCCCAGATGTAAATTGGCGATGTATGACTGAGTCACGGTCTGGACACCGCAAAAGTTAATATAGAAATGGTACTGATAGGTGCAGTGCAAACAAAGAATACATAAGTATAGTGCAGTGGCTAAAATGGCTGTCGAGGCAAACAAAGACCTTTATTAGTGCCTGCCTGGACGTCAGATTAAAAATAGTGTAATGACAGCGTAAGATAATCACTGTCCTGCTCGCTTGGTGGAAAACAAAAATAAGGCCAACATGTTTCTGCCGTATTGTGTC
The DNA here is from genome assembly GCF_964261635.1 of Lissotriton helveticus. Classification (NCBI taxonomy): domain Eukaryota; kingdom Metazoa; phylum Chordata; class Amphibia; order Caudata; family Salamandridae; genus Lissotriton; species Lissotriton helveticus. Next base: position 1,651,155,694 of record NC_136068.1, read on the forward strand.
AGTACACCGGCATTCGTCAGGGCCAAGCTATCAAATGCTACTGCAGATCACACTACCTAATGTGTAGAAAAAATAAAATGTGAATAAACTAAGAGTGGTCGGACACGACCATCCTACCGCATCTTCTAAATCTTGGCAGTGGATGCGAATGGTCTTCCCTATGGTGAAAGAGTGAGAAAAAAACGTCAATTGTATGAACACGTAGATTAATCACATAGGCTCTAAATACCACGTATTATTACAGTGCATCTCCAGCAATCATTCCAGCAACCTACGGCCGATCAAGCATAAACTTATGATGATCATTCTAGTGGCACGCGAAAAACATCACCACAAGCTACTACTGTGTAGAATTACATAATAAGTGAAGAAATTATTAGCACTTACCCATTAACTGTGGGAAGTACGCCTCACCTCACCCGGCAACTGCTCGGAAAGACAAGGCCCCGCTCTAGACGTGTAAACAAAGACAGTTCCTTGGTCAGATCACTGTCAATGTTGTAGTACACTGTACTGTCTACCTAACCCAATAATTTTCTGAATTGTCCAAACAGGGGATCCCGCCACGAGAGAGAAAGATGGTCACATTAAGATGAGTCATTTAGGCAAAAATCCCAATGAGTCAAGCCACAAATCTAGTGACTACAGACACAATCCCTAGTGAGACACATCTACTTGCAGAGTGTATAAACTCTATGAATATAGATAAAGGTTTAGCTCTAGATATACTAATAACAGTCAGGTATACCTCCACTAAGGGATGTGCCACCCATGAGGATATATAAGTTGTTTCAGTTGTAAAAAAACGAAAACCAGGGAAAAATGAGCAGTATAGCTCCTCAACCCTATCAGTGTATCTCAAGTCAAACCATACTCAAGCACACATAGCCCAAGTCAGCGGAGTGCGCTAGAAATACCTGTTAGGTCACACGCAATCACTCACTACTAACCTGTCCGTCGGTACCTCACGGCGGGTTCACGAGCCGAAGGGGAGGCACCGACGGACAGTTCAGGGCCAGTATATATACCGGCGCTAGCCGGTGTAATACAGGGCAGCTGGACCGCGTCCCGCTGTAAACGCGCCTGTGTGTAAATAAGACACTACCCTGCGCATGCGCGTCTGTGAGGCCGGTGATGGCGCGCATGCGTGGAAGCTTCAGTAATGATCGCCTCCCGCGCCACTACCCCTGCCGCACTCCGTCTCAGGACCGCGCATGCGCACACCACAGAGACTCAGAAGGCTGTATCTGCCCCGAATTCACCGCGCATCAAAGACTCACGAGAGCCAGTCAAGCAAGCGCGACCTGGCTATTACAGTTCAGATCACAGTGTGATAGGAGTGATAAATCACCCCCAGTGTACCCTCCACGACATAGAGGACCAACATGGTAATCCATAGCTCCCAGAGCATCAAACACGGAGGAAAAAGAGGAGGACAATCGTCCTGAGTCAGTCGCCATTTAAATATTGGGTGCTACAGTGTGACTACTCAATTTGTAGAAGACCAAAGCTAAAGTGAGTCACTAAGTATACACAATCTACCTGTGTATAGATCAATGTACCTCATCTTTAATGGATACACCCCGATCAGTAAGTGTGAACCTATGTTAAGCAAAGTCACACCGGGCAGACCTCCTCCCCAGTAGACTCAAAGGGTAGCAGACGAGTCAAGAAGAGCCTACCTGGGAAAAATCTGATGGCCAGACTCAACAAAGAAGGGGAGGGGTGGTATAGTGGTTATATGCCCCGGAAAAGGAGTCTATATGTGTCTATTTGACCCTAGAGAAGTACAGTACGCTATACAGCCCCAGAGGTGTTGACAACTCATGCTTGAGTGCACAATACTAACGGGGACAGTTACCCGTTACCAGGTATACCATAGACACTTAGGTCCCCATGTTGGAAGGTACCCGCTCAGTTCCCGAGGGGGGTAATAAATGTAATGGTTATATGCCCCCGAAAAGGAGTCTATATGTATCTATTTGACCCTAGGGAAGTGCAGTACGCTATACAACCCTATAGGTGCTGACAACTCATACATGAGTGCACAGCACTAACGGGGACAGTCACCAATTAGCAGGTTTACCATAGACACTTAGATCCCAATGTTGGAAAGTACCCGCTCAGTTCCCAAGGGGGGTAGTTGAGGAGTATCGCAATGGCAAATAGTGCAAAACCAGGTCATGGGTGCACAAGTGAGTGCTGTCAGATGGAAATCCACGGGATGTTGTCATTCAAGCCACTCACGTCCGTTTTCAACTTGAAAATCCAGCGCTGCTCTTTAACAAATAAAAAGTGCGAGACATCGGTGATATGTGGTGGAATATACGGCTGTTCGAGAACTACCCAAAACAACTCCTCGGCCTTGTGTTTAGCCTCTAAGAAATGGTTGGTGAGGCCCGTAGACAGTTTCTTACAGCGGATCGTGCTTTTGTGCTCGCTGATTCTGACAGCACTCACTTGTGCACCCATGACCTGGTTTTGCACTATTTGCCATTGCGATACTCCTCAACTACCCCCCTTGGGAACTGAGCGGGTACTTTCCAACATTGGGATCTAAGTGTCTATGGTAAACCTGCTAATTGGTGACTGTCCCCGTTAGTGCTGTGCACTCATGTATGAGTTGTCAGCACCTATATGGTTGTATAGCGTACTGCACTTCCCTAGGGTCAAATAGATACATATAGACTCCTTTTCGGGGGCATATAACCATTACATTTATTACCCCCCTCGGGAACTGAGCGGGTACCTTCCAACATGGGGACCTAAGTGTCTATGGTATACCTGGTAACGGGTAACTGTCCCCGTTAGTATTGTGCACTCAAGCATGAGTTGTCAACACCTCTGGGGCTGTATAGCGTACTGTACTTCTCTAGGGTCAAATAGACACATATAGACTCCTTTTCCGGGGCATATAACCACTATACCACCCCTCCCCTTCTTTGTTGAGTCTGGCCATCAGATTTTTCCCAGGTAGGCTCTTCTTGACTCGTCTGCTACCCTTTGAGTCTACTGGGGAGGAGGTCTGCCCGGTGTGACTTTGCTTAACATAGGTTCACACTTACTGATCGGGGTGTATCCATTAAAGATGAGGTACATTGATCTATACACAGGTAGATTGTGTATACTTAGTGACTCACTTTAGCTTTGGTCTTCTACAAATTGAGTAGTCACACTGTAGCACCCAATATTTAAATGGCGACTGACTCAGGACGATTGTCCTCCTCTTTTTCCTCCGTGTTTGATGCTCTGGGAGCTATGGATTACCATGTTGGTCCTCTATGTCGTGGAGGGTACACTGGGGGTGATTTATCCCTCCTATCACACTGTGATCTGAACTGTAATAGCCAGGTCGCGCTTGCTTGACTGGCTCTCGTGAGTCTTTGATGCGCGGTGAATTCGGGGCAGATACAGCCTTCTGAGTCTCTGTGGTGTGCGCATGCGCGGTCCTGAGACGGAGTGCGGCAGGGGTAGTGGCGCGGGAGGCGATCATTACTGAAGCTTCCACGCATGCGCGCCATCACCGGCCTCACAGACGCGCATGCGCAGGGTAGTGTCTTGTTTACACACAGGCGCGTTTACAGCGGGACGCGGTCCAGCTGCCCTGCATTACACCGGCTAGCGCCGGTATATATACTGGCCCTGAACTGTCCGTCGGTGCCTCCCCTTCGGCTCGTGAACCCGCCGTGAGGTACCGACGGACAGGTTAGTAGTGAGTGATTGCGTGTGACCTAACAGGTATTTCTAGCGCACTCCGCTGACTTGGGCTATGTGTGCTTGAGTATGGTTTGACTTGAGATACACTGATAGGGTTGAGGAGCTATACTGCTCATTTTTCCCTGGTTTTCGTTGTTTTACAACTGAAACAACTTATATATCCTCATGGGTGGCACATCCCTTAGTGGAGGTATACCTGACTGTTATTAGTATATCTAGAGCTAAACCTTTATCTATATTCATAGAGTTTATACACTCTGCAAGTAGATGTGTCTCACTAGGGATTGTGTCTGTAGTCACTAGATTTGTGGCTTGACTCATTGGGATTTTTGCCTAAATGACTCATCTTAATGTGACCATCTTTCTCTCTCGTGGCGGGATCCCCTGTTTGGACAATTCAGAAAATTATTGGGTTAGGTAGACAGTACAGTGTACTACAACATTGACAGTGATCTGACCAAGGAACTGTCTTTGTTTACACGTCTAGAGCGGGGCCTTGTCTTTCCGAGCAGTTGCCGGGTGAGGTGAGGCGTACTTCCCACAGTTAATGGGTAAGTGCTAATAATTTCTTCACTTATTATGTAATTCTACACAGTAGTAGCTTGTGGTGATGTTTTTCGCGTGCCACTAGAATGATCATCATAAGTTTATGCTTGATCGGCCGTAGGTTGCTGGAATGATTGCTGGAGATGCACTGTAATAATACGTGGTATTTAGAGCCTATGTGATTAATCTACGTGTTCATACAATTGACGTTTTTTTCTCACTCTTTCACCATAGGGAAGACCATTCGCATCCACTGCCAAGATTTAGAAGATGCGGTAGGATGGTCGTGTCCGACCACTCTTAGTTTATTCACATTTTATTTTTTCTACACATTAGGTAGTGTGATCTGCAGTAGCATTTGATAGCTTGGCCCTGACGAATGCCGGTGTACTGACACAATACGGCAGAAACATGTTGGCCTTATTTTTGTTTTCCACCAAGCGAGCAGGACAGTGATTATCTTACGCTGTCATTACACTATTTTTAATCTGACGTCCAGGCAGGCACTAATAAAGGTCTTTGTTTGCCTCGACAGCCATTTTAGCCACTGCACTATACTTATGTATTCTTTGTTTGCACTGCACCTATCAGTACCATTTCTATATTAACTTTTGCGGTGTCCAGACCGTGACTCAGTCATACATCGCCAATTTACATCTGGGCATCTGTAGACTGACCATGGCCTGAGTGTCCTACATGATGAGGCCCCGCCTTGTTTGGTTGGTCTGATAGGACTTTAATCAGCAAATGTTGATGGTCAAATTAGTTTTTGATTTATCTGGTTGTTGTATTGTTTCTTCTGTGCATTCCTTTCTCCAGCACTATTTCTCAGCACCTCGGCGTTATCCGACCGACAGGTACTTTTTGTTTTTGTGGCTGTTGTACTGGGGGTAACTACCTGTGAGGTCGTTAAACTTTCCCTCGGACCCTCTTATACCCTCTTGTTGTATAGTGCAAAATTAACCCCCAAAAAAATGTAAAAATACAACGGTTCCAAAATTAACACATCCACGTTGTCCAGAGCCATCGAATAAGCATAAAAAACCCGAAAAATTGGAAAAATAGAAAGAATCGCTCCAGCAAAACCGAAAAATGTAAAGAAGTGTTTGTAAAGCAGTGTTGAATTAAACAAACAAACACTTCCTTTAAAAAAAAACGGAACTTCCGATGTAGCGTACACCTATGACAAAAACATAGAAAACAGACATTCCCACCCACATTAATTAGCTAGTAATTAGGTACAAACATATTAAAATAGATGATTTCACTTGTAGATATACCGTAAAAGACTAAAAATCACTCTATATATATAATGAGTTAACTAACTAACACTACGTGTATATACCATAAGTAATTATCTGTTTTCGAAATCTAAAACATACCTCCCTCACATTCTACAACACAAAATATAAGGTCAGTAGTCTCAAAACATCATTAAAATACACAGAAAACATATAAAAAAAACCTTACCTGAAGCGACGTGAAGTGTCTCCCAACCGCGATCAGCCCTTCTTCCAAATAACCCAAAACGACCTAACCCGGTTACAAAATAAAGCACCCAAATGCAATAAAATAGTCCCAAGTATAAAATATAATATATATACTCCACTAAATATGCAAAAATGAACATTAAGTTTCTATTATTGTAAAGAAATATTTACTTTAATCCTACAATGATTTGATTAACAAATATGTAAATGAATGTAATAAATACATATTATGAAAAGAATAATATTTATATTAACAATGTCTAGAAATATAACTACATTGTCAAAAATTATAATAATAGAAACATGTGTTAAAAATATGTGACTTATATAATAAATATTTTATGTATTGAAATAAAGTGTAAAAAATACTTTTGTTATTTCTACATTTCTTTATGAAATTACAATATGTAAAAGAGATAAAAAATAATATTCATTTCTGTACAAAAAGTATGAAAATAATAATGCTTCTGTATAGTTGCTTATCATTGTGTTTATAAAATATGTTTATAAAACCAAATGTAATAAAAAGATTTTTGTTATGAAATAATATTTTATTTGTGAAACATAAATAAAAATAATGTTTCTACAATCATGTTGAACTATTTGTATCATTATCTTACTATAATGTAACAATCTTATCAGAAATGTTACACTGTATATTAAATGTGAGTATATATTGGTCTCTAATAATTTAATTATTACTATACCAAATCCAGCGTACATTAAATTAAAACTGACCCTGAACCCAAAAAATACCCCTTTACCCAAAAACTGAAAACTGACCCTGAACCCTAAAAATACCCCTTTACCCAAAAACCCAAAACTGACCCTGAACCCTAAAAATACCCCTTTACCCAAAAACTGAAAACTGACCCTGAACCCTAAAAATACCCCTTTACCCAAAAACCCAAAACTGACCCTGAACCCTAAAAATACCCCTTAACCCCAAAACTGAAAACTGACCCTGAACCCAAAAAATACCCCTTTACCCAAAAACTGAAAACGGACCCTGACCCCTAAAAATACCCCTTTACCCAAAAACTAAAAACTGACCCTGAACCCAAAAAATACCCCTTTACCCAAAAACTGAAAACTGACCCTGAACCCTAAAAATACCCCTTTACCCAAAAACTGAAAACTGACCCTGAACCCAAAAATACCCCTTTACCCAAAAACTGAAAACTGACCCTGAACCCCAAAAATACCCCTTTACCCAAAAACTGAAAACTGACCCTGAACTCTAAAAATACCCCTTTACCCAAAAACCCAAAACTGACCCTGAACCCTAAAAATACCCCTTTACCCAAAAACTGAAAACTGACCCTGAACCCTAAAAATACCCCTTTACCCAAAAACCCAAAACTGACCTTGAACCCTAAAAATACCCCTTAACCCAAAAACTGAAAACTGACCCTGAACCCAAAAAATACCCCTTTACCCAAAAACTGAAAACTGACCCTGAACCCTAAAAATACCCCTTTACCCAAAAACTGAAAACTGACCCTGAACCCAAAAATACCCCTTTACCCAAAAACTGAAAACTGACCCCGAACCCCAAAAATACACCTTTACCCAAAAACTGAAAACTGACCCTGAACCCTAAAAATACCCCTTTACCCAAAAACCCAAAACTGACCCTGAACCCTAAAAATACCCCTTTACCCAAAAACTGAAAACTGACCCTGAACCCTAAAAATACCCCTTTACCCAAAAACCCAAAACTGACCCTGAACCCAAAAAATACCCCTTTACCCAAAAACTAAAAACTGACCCTGAACCCTAAAAATACCCCTTTACCCAAAAACTGAAAACTGACCCTGAACCCAAAAAATACCCCTTTACCCAAAAACTGAAAACTGACCCTGAACTCAAAAAATACCCCTTTACCCAAAAACTGAAAACTGTCCCTGAACCCAAGAAATACCCCTTTACCCAAAAACTGAAAACTTACCCTGAACCCAAGAAATACCCCTTTACCCAAAAACTGAAAAATGACCCTGAACCCAAAAACTACACCTTTACCCAAAAACTGTAAACTAACCCTGAACCCAATAAATACCCCTTTACCCAAAAACTGAAAACTGACCATGAACCCCTAAAAATACCCCATTAACCAAGAACTGAAAACTGACCCTGAACTCTAACAATACTCCTTTACCGAAAAATAATTATTATTATGTAATTACAAATTAATTATTAATTAACAATAACAATAAAGTTAATATATTAGCACATTAGCTGTAAAGAAATACATTTAATTATTAATATTATTTTTTCCAAATTAATTTACAATAAGTAAAAAATATATATTAAACTAAATGAAGCTAATTAATATAATTAACTAATTTATATTAATTAATTACCAATTAATTATTATTTAAAAATATTTAGAAATTTATATTAATTAATTAACTAATTAATAATAATTAATTAACAATTATTTATTATTTAAAAATATATACAAAATTATATTAATTAATTAACTAGTTAATATTAAGTAATTACCAATTAATTATTATTATTTAATTACCAATTATTTATTATTTAAAATTATGTCCAAAATTATATTAATTAATTAACTAATTAATAATAATTAATTACCAATTATTAATTTTGTACAATTATGTAAGATATTATATTAATTAATTAACTAATTAATATTAATTATTTACCAATTAATTATTAATAATTTTTTTTTTACAAATATATATTAATTTATTAATTATTTTTAAATTACTTCCCACCCTTATCCCCTATAAACCCAATAACCCGCTCCTAAAACTATATATGTTATTTTAAAATATTTTTATATTAAATATATTGTAATTTTTTAATATAGACCTTTTTATCAAATTTTTATTTACAATTATTATATTTTTTCCTACACTATTTATTTTTTCCATTACTACACGATATTTTGTATTGTCGATATTTTGTCATACGATAATATTTTTTTCGATATTTCTACTTACTTACCTATTACGATATTTTTGTATCCGATATATTTGCTTCCCAATATTTTTTACCTTCGATATTTTAACTTCGATATTTTGTCTTTCCGATATTTTATTTTCGATATTTTGTCTGTGTACCAATTTAAACACATTACGATTAACAAATGAAGCCCGAATCACTCAGTGAGTGTCCTGTGTCGACTCGTCGCCAGGGAGTGAAATGAATTCCCTGGGTCACTCTCGGCTCCCGCCGGTCTGGGCTGGCAGGTAGTTAAGTGAACGTAGCATGCCCGGGGTTATTGCAGCGCTGCGCAGCGCAGAACGAAGACAGTGTGCACATGGCGAGGATTGACTCAGATTGAGTCCCCCGCCGTTCTGCCTTACTTCCTCTTCCTCCAGATGGGACGGGCAGTGAGTAGTACGATCACATCCGGATTATAATCCGTTTGCCACAGTGACTGACGGCCAATAGCATCGACTGCTGAGAGGGCAGGCCCCGCTCCCCCCATCGGTAATTGGCAGCAGTGAGTGTATAAACCGCGCAGCGCCGCTGGGCAGATTTGTTACACTGTAACGCTCTCAGCCACTCCAGGGCTGAGAGCAGATCATGGCTCAATCTTTTAACTCTTTATGAACTCAACTCAGCAAGCACCTGCTGGCAGCACATCTCTCGGAGCAGCAGAGTTAGGGCACAGGCGACGCCGGTGGTGCGCTGGTGGGTGGATGGCAAAATGCGTGACAATGCATTTCAGTGCGGTGATGCGGAACACCGCACTGAAATGCGTGAGCGTCACACCTGTTGCGTGATGCTTGGCAGGACTGGCTGTAACATTTCAGATTGCTTCTGAGTGACATTTTTATGGTTTCCGTGCACTTATGAATTTCATTCAACTGTTAAATCCGTGACACATTCACACGATTAAAACCAAGCAAGAAAATGCATAGAAACAAATAAATATTAGAAAGTACAACCCTTTGAGCATTGAGAAGCTGTATATTACCCACTTTGGGAGCAATTCTGTGTTGTGTTGCTTTTAATTCTTAATTAAGCTTGTGTGTCCACGTGCATGTTGCATTGTGGACTGTATTCTATTGCCTTGCGCTCCTAGTTCTATTTGTGGGAGTTGGGTAGATCTGTACCGTAGAGAGCACTGAGGAGTGGTGTTCTTCCAGGCTCCTCCGGAATAAAGGAATTGCTTATTTCTTCTTTTTCCTGTATCTTCATTTCATTGGCGACGAGGACCTGGGGAGCCAGTGAACCACGCGTGTGGAAGAAGGAAGAATTTCATTATTATCTACTTTTATCGCCTTCCGTGGATTCTTGGATTTAAGGTTCACCGTGTCGTGTTTTGGACTCATCTCCAAGCAGTATTGGCGGCGTTGGATCAAACCTTCTTTTTACCTTCCATGTAAGTTTTACGGGAAGCTGAATCTTTATAATCGTCGATGGATCTTTTAAGCATTACTTACCTGCCGTTGGAGATCGCATCATTCAAGTGACACCAACGATCCTTGCTGTGTCCCGGAGTGGCGTTTCATGTGGAAGCTCGTCCATGCTGCTGCGTGTGTGACGTCTGCTGCTTCTTTACCGGAACACCGAACGACGCACAACAAAACAATGTCACCATTTGGAAGCGTCTCTACGTGGGTCACATAACGTGACCCCTCGGCGGCCATCTTTGTTTCTGTTCAGGAGCTTGAATTGGTTGCCTGGTTACCTGATTTTGGCAGCGCGCATTACCAGAGCTTTTTCTTTGCCGATTTTAACTCTTACACGCTATTATCTCTCTACAATTGGATCGTTTTGAATATATTTTTAGGTACTGTGTTTTGTTTGGGAGATTATTGTGACAATACTTCAATAACCTTCTTTTAAGTTTTTGGTCCTGTTTGTACTGTATCTTCACCTTATCTGGTAACTTTCTCTTCACCTCAGTATGTCCACGGAAGCTTCAAGCACCAATATTGTAAACAATGCCAATTTAAGTATATCTTCTCCACAACCATTTTGGGTATCTGGTAATGAACCTCCCATTAAATAGACAGAATTGAAAGTTTATTTTGTTAATTACATAGAAGCAGTGGATGAAGCGAAGAAAATGGCAGATGAACAAAAGAAAAGATTATTACTACATGCACTAGGTCCGATGGGCATTAAAACTTTCCACCAGCTAACTAGCACCATTACCTCTGGAGCCTTTAATGTTTTTGAATGTGCCTTGCTACAATTTGATTAATTATTTTAAACATAAAGTATGTATGGGGATTTCAAAGGAAACAATTAAAAACTGAAAGCATTAATGACTATGTATCAGGTTTGAAAAGACTGGCTCTGGATTGCAGATTAGGAGCTTTGCATGACGAGTTGATTTGCGATCAGATCGTTATGCATACTTCTAATCCTGCTATCCAAGAGAGATTGTGGGTTAATGGATATCCCTCACTTGATGATGTAGTAGATATTGTGAGGAAGGCAGAAATTCTGGTTGTTGTGCTGTAAAAAATGATACCCAAAACGTAGCTTTAATTGATAAAAACAGTGTTACTAAGGAACTGAATAGAAGTACTTCTAGGTATAGAGATAAACCACCCTCTAGAGATTGGGCTAAATGCTACAGGTCTGGCAGTCTTGATCATCTTGCCCAAAGCAAATCTTGTCCAGCCATCAAGCAAAAATGTACCAATTACGGTTTAGAGGGTCATTTTTCAAAAGTGTGTAATGGAAGAAAAAATCAAAGATTAAGTATGTGTCTGAAGATAGTGTGTCCAGCGAGGCTGGGGATGACTTTGTTACTGACCCCAATGATATTCTAACTCATGAGCTATCTACAAGCTTCAGAAGCAACTTAATGCTCAATGTTAATGGTGCTATTTGCACTAACAAACCTGTTTGCAACATGTTAATTGGTGGAGTGAATGTTGACATCATTGCTGATTCTGGTTCACAGTACACAATAATTGAAGAAAAATTGTGGAAAAGTAAATTTGTTGGAAAAGTTGGTCAACACCTTTTGGAACCAGACATTCATCCAGAGGGTTACAGTGGGGAAAAGATTGATCTGATTGGTTTCAGATGGTTTGTTTTTGAGTTTAAAAACAGACAGTGCTGTGCTACACTTTATAATGCAAAAAGTGGTACCACGGTTTTAGGATGGCTGGACCAGAAACTGCTTCACATTATATTAGATCCCAATAGCAAAGAACAAGTGTTGATTCTTGATGAAGGTTCTTCATAGGCGAAGATATGAAGAAAACATTTCCTCTTGTTTTTAGTGGTAAATTAATTAAATTACTTGGTTTTAAGCATTGTATTCATCTCAAAGAAAAGGCTGTGCCTAAAGTTCATCGTTGTCGTAGTATACCTATTCTGGTTAAAGATGAGGTTTCTAAAGAACTTGAAAAATTTGTGAATGCCAAAGTGATTGAGCCCATAGAGTCTTCGGAGTGGATTTCTCCAGTTGTAATCGCTAAACGCTCCAATGTGAAAATCCGGCTCTGTGTGGACCTTCGCCATCTCAAAAATAATATCATAATTGACAGATTTCCCTTGCCAAAAATTAATGAAATGGTTATTTGCCTCAAAAATGCTAAATGGTTTTCCACCATCGAACTTTCTTCGGCATATCATCAAATCACCTTACCTGAAGAATCTAAGCACCTTACATCCTTTATAACTCCTTTTGGTTGCTACCAGTTTGCTCGCAAGCCATTTGGTCTTGCGTCGGCGGCAGCAGTTTTTCAGCGCTTAATGTTCCACTTATTTAAAGATGAATTAGGGGTAACTTTTTTCAAGGATGACATTTTGATCCATGGTAAGTCCAAAGAGGAACATGATAATAGATTGAACAAAGTGTTGAGTATACTTGAAAGTAAAAGGCTCTTCATTGAATTTTCAAAATGCAAATTTTCATTTAAACCCTTGCATGCGTCGGACGGCCGGCGGCCGTCCGACATCACGGTGGGCGTGTGCGGAGGACGGCCGGGGGCCGTCCGAACCACGCCCACGCCATAAATCACCCGACGTATCTTGGACATGTTATTGATTGTGATGGGGTAAAACCTAAGCCTTCTTTGGTTTCGTCAATTGAAAATGCTCCAACCCCCACTAACAAAGATGATATTAGATCCTTTTTTGGCATGGCAGAGTTCTGTGCCAAGTGTGTTCCTAACTTTGCTGACAAATGTTTTAACATTCGCCGATTGTTAAAAAAGAATGTGAATTTTTCATGGTCTCAAGAATGTGATGACGATTTCAAAGCCATCAATTGCGATTCTTACTTACCACCAGACCAGAAGGACTTGCTAGCCATAGCACGTCTGAGAGAGTGGGCCTGAAATTTGGAAAGGTCAATCCCAGCAAAGCTCATAGCTAACTTAACCCACCTGGCAATAGAACAGGACGCGATAGGTTTAAAAGGCTGGACAAAGGAAATGAGAAGTTGATTGGCATCTGGAGGGCCAAGGTCTTTCATTCTGGAATCGTATTCCTTCATACAATCGACAACACAAAGTTTTTTGCAGTAGTCAAAACAAGGGTAAAAGATAGAATCTGACATGGTTTTAGTTCTCCTAAGGATTTCAAACTTAACACCAAACATGTCATAACATCTATTAGAAATATCCGGAGATTTAACATCAGATACTCTACGACAAGAAATTAAACATAAAAGAGAAGCAAGTTTAATGGAAAGACATTTCCTATTAAGCAGTGAATTATCAGGCCGTGAGCAAAAAAGGTCAAGCATAAGTTTAACATCCCACAAAGACTGGTATTTAGGCCTAGGAGGCCTCTTTAGTCTAATACTGTTTAAAACTCTACAAATAATAACATTCTTCCCTACTGTCTTACCGTTGATAAGAGAATGTCCAGCAGAGATAGCCGATCTATAACAAATAATGGATCTATAGGAGAGACCACTGTCAAATAGTTCAACAAGAAAGTTAACTATATTGACGATAGGAGCCTCCACGGGATCCAAGTTCCCCTTCATGCACTAACGAAACCATTTTCTCCAAATGTTATTGTATCTGTAGTGAGTCCCTGGAGCCCAGGACTCTCCGAGGAGAGTGAGAGCTGATGACGAAAGTCCAGACAATTTGTTAGATTGCCTGACACTTTCCAAGCAAGAAGGTTCAAACTCCCTGAAAGTACCAGGTGATGATCTTCTCAATTTGCGTTTGAAACCAGACCTTTCGTCGCAGGAATGAGGAAGGGAATGTCGCACGACAGTTCCAGAGTTGTGGGGAACCATGCCTGAGAAGGACAGAAGGGAGTTATCAGGAACAGGGAGCACTGGTCCTGTCTCACCTTCTGGAGAAACCTCTGAATCATGGCGAACGGAGGAAAGGCGTAAGGTCGAAGAAGGGACCATGGCTGGAGAAAGGCGTTTACTGCAAGAGCGCCCGGGTCTGGCATCCAGCTGAAGTATTGAGGCAGTTGGAAAGTCAATCTGCTGGCAAAAAGGTCCACATCAAAGGAGCCCCAAAAAAGAAACAGAGAATTGAAAACGTTCACGTCGAGTTTCCAATCGCTGAATTCCTGGAGAAATCTCAAGTTCCAATCTGCGGAAAAGTTTGATTTTCCGGGGAGATACTCCGCCTTCAGAGAAATTTTGTGTTCTAAGCAGAACATTCAAAGTCTCTTCGCCAAATTAGAGAGGTCTGCTGACCTCGTCCCCCCAGGGTGGTTGATATTGGAGACTGTGGAGACGTTGTCCATCTTCAAAACAACGGATCTGCCCTGAAGAGAGTGTTTGAAACTCATTAGGGCATAAAGACCGGCAGTCAACTCTAAAAAGTTTATATGGTGGGAGGACTCTGCCCGAGACCAGACGCCACCAGTGTCCTTGTCAAGGAGACGTGCACCCCAGCCATGAAGGCTGGCATCTGACTCCAAGACAAAGTCCGGAGTCGAACCGAAGATAGCTCCAAGAGAGTTCCGACCTCGCTTGTTTATCCAAGGATACAGGGTCCCCGTACCACAGGCCGGATCTGAGGGCATTGGCTTTCACTCTCTGGAGGGCACAATAGTTGAGGGGTCCGGGAAAGATGGCCTGAATTGAAGAAGAAAGTAAGTCCAAGAGTCTGGCCAATTCTCGAAGAGTGAGGGATTGCTGCCTTAGAGCAAACCTGATCTCCTTCCGAATCTTGGCGATCTTCTTGTTGGGAAGCAGGAGGAGACATTTCGAGGTGTCCACAGTGAAACCTAGGAACTCTAGAGATTTTGAAGGGGTAAGAATGGACTTTTCCCGGTTTATAATGAAGCCAATATCCTCTATGAGATTCATGGCGATCCTGAGATCTTCCAAGAGCTGAGAGTGAGTCTGTGACATGATGAGAATATCGTCTAGATAGATAAGGAGGCTGATACCTTTCGCTCTCAGGAGAGAGACAATCGTCCTCATGATCTTGGTGAAACACCAAGGAGCGGATGAAAGCCCAAATGGGAGGGCTTGAAATTGAAAGAGGTGACTGTCCCATATAAATAGAAGAAAGGGCTGATGTTGCCCTGCCATATTGATGGTAAAATACGCGTCTTTTAGATCCAGTTTGACCAGCCAATCTCCCGTGAAGAAGAAGGTCTCTGAGGAGGTGGATGCCCTCCATCTTGAAATGCCTGTACACAAGGTATTTGTTTACCTCCCAATGGTTTATAACCGGTCTCCACCCTTTGTCCTTCTTCTGGACTAAGAAAAGCGTGCTCACAAATCTTCTTTGAGACCAAGGAACCTCGATAATAGCACCTTTCTGGAGCATAGAGGATATTTCCTCTTTGACAATTTCTAGATGTTCTAATGAAAGAACCAAAGGATTGGGTGCAATAGTTTGACATGGAATATCCACAAAATCTATGCTGAACCCCAGAACTGTCTCGAGAACCCACGGGTCTTGAGTCAAGGATCTCCAAACGTGATAGAAGTTTTTGAGCCTTCCCCCGACCCTGAGAGGGGGAGAGGAGAGAGGACTTACTTGAAGGGTTGTTGTTGGGAGTTCCACGGGACGAGAAACCTCTGCCGCGAGAACCTCTTCCTCTCTGGGGGTAGAATTGTCGATTAGAGGGGCAGAAGCCTCTGCCAGCGGCACCTCTTCCTCTACTGGATGAAAAGGGCCGGTAGTTTCCGTGGCCATAAAAACGGCCCCTTCTTATGGCCTGTCCAAAAAGGTTAGTGGAGAAGACACGTCTCATATTATTTTGGGCCTTGTCTAGGGCGGTGAAAGTGGAAACGTACTTCGCTATGGTCTTTATCATATCCTCACCGAAGAGGAGACCCTTGGGTTTATTCGAAGGTTCCTTTTCGGCAAGGTCACCTAGTTTAGGCTTAATTTTATTGAGGATGGTCTTCATCCTTTCGATATTGAGGCCCGAATTAGCATTACCAAGCAGGACGATCGCCCTCTTGCTCCAGCCCCTAATTAAGTTAGTGTCGAGGGGTGTAGGAGATGTAGGATTCCTCGGCTAGATCAAGGATCTTAGTAAGGGGGCAAGAACATCAAGAAGATGATCTTGGCAACTTTTAAGGGCCCTCTCAAGGCCTTTCCTGGGGTCTTTACCCAGTTTGAACAAAACTTTATTGAGGTCAGGATCGAGGTTGGGGGTCTGGCAGACCTTGTCCTCGATGCATGGCCTCGGGCATTCGGATCTCAGGGTATTGCATGTTTCTCTCTCTAGAGAATTTCTCAGCCATCTGGTAATACATTTGGTGACATGATCATGTGGGAACCATCTAGAACTATTAGGATGGGAGATGTTATTTGGGGAAAACATTTTGTCCCCCAGAGGGTCAAAAATGGCGTCCTTAGAAGAGGGGGAAGAGTCAGCCTGGAATGGACATTAAAATCAAATCGTCCAGATCCTGGACATCCAGGTCAAGAACGAACTTGTTGTAAGAGTCATTGAAGAACTCGTCTTTATCCGAGTCAGAGCGTGTGTCAACACGTGCACTATCAACAATTGTGCCGCTACGGACACCCGCCAAATTCGTGGCGCTAGGGACACCCATCCTAGTTGAGCCGCGAGGGGCAGCACTACCTTTTTTAGGCACAGGGGTCTCCCATAGAGCGCGAGGTGCTAAAAAAGAACGTGAATTTCTCATGGTCTCAAGAATGTGATGACGATTTCAAAGCCATCAATTCGGCTATTGCTAATGCTGCTTTCCTTTCTAGTTTTGATCCTGATGCTGAAAGCATAGTTACCACCGATGCTAGCAACAAAGGGCTAGGAGCTGTTTTGTCCCAAACTGATAAGGATGGTAAGGAGCCAATCATTGCCTACTCTTCCAGATCCTTATCTCCATGTGAGAAGAAATACCCTATAATTGAGAAGGAAGCTCTAGCGTGCGCATGGGGTCTTGATCACTTCAAATCATTTATATGGGGCAAAGTTTGCACGTTAAGGTGTGATCACAAGCCTTTAGTTAAAATATTGACCATAGAAGGTTCCTCTAATGCTTCTCCAAGACTCACTAGAATTTCTATGCGTATGCAGAGTTTTGTTCACAAAATTGTTTATAACTCTGGCGGAGACAATTTTGTTGCAGATTTCCTTTCGAGAATGCCTATTGTGCTGGAAAAGTGTGAGGATGATGAATGGGATAATTTCCAGGTTGCATTAGTTCATGATCAAGGTGGTCATGCCATTGACAAATCTGAATGGGAAAATAAATTTCAGAAGGATATAGTACCTTAGCTAAAGTTGTTTCCTTCGTGTTAAATGGTTGGCCTCGTAAGGATGCTTTACTTAGAGAGGTTAAACCATTTTAGGAAGTTAGGTCTGAACTCTCCTTCTGTGATGGATTCTTATTAAGATGCGAAAGAATCGTTCCTCCCTTTAGTCTACGTTCGTGCATTATTGATTTATGTCACGAAGGGCATTTAGGAATCACCAGGACTAAATCTCTTCTTAAAAAATTATTTTGGTGGCCGGGTTTGGATATGGAGACTGAAAGAGTAGTCCTTAACTGTGTTGCATGTGGCAATTCTGATAAGTCATTAAAGACTTTCAGACCTCCTCTGAGCGATACTTTTATCCCTAAAGAACCTTGGGATACTGTGGCAATTGACATTTTAGGGCCTGTCAAGGACTAGTGTGGTGGATCACAGAAGTATATTATTGTGCTTATGGATCTGTTTTCTCGTTGGCCATCTGTTAAAGTTGTTGGTAAAGCTGATACTCTAGCAGTTCTTGAATTCTTACACTAAGTTTTTTCTTCTGAGGGAATCCCTACCACTTTGATTAGTGACAATGGAGTCCAGTTTGTATCGAATATGGCCAATAATTATTTTGCTAATTTGGGTATTAGCCATAGAACTACCTCCCTTTACAACCCTAGTGAGAACGGCATGGTTGAGAGGTTCAACCGTGTGCTGAAAGGTGTCATTCAAATTGCTGTCAGTGGTTCTCAAAATTGGATTACTCAAGTTGATAAGACAATTTGGGCTTATCACGTAACTGCAACTGAAGCGACAGGTTTACCTCCTTTCATTATTATGCGGGGTCGCAAACCAGGTCAAAATTTAACTCTTCATGGCTGTCCTCTTCAGGTACGGTCAATTGGTCTGAGGAGGAGGTGTGTAACAGAATGTAACGTGTCCATGAGAAAAGTAAAGAATATTTTAATGCTAAGCACTCTACCCACCCTGTTGGTATCGAAGTGGGCGACTGGGTTAGAGTTAAAAAACCTGGTTTTGTTTCTAAAGGTGAAAGTGCCATCTTTGATGCTGAGAAAGTGATTGAGGTTTTACATAATGCTGTCAGACTCAAAAATGGTAAAGTGTAGAATTTAAAAAGGGTTGCCATGGATCGACCTTTTTTGTGTAGAAGCTCTGATTTTCACAATTCAGAATGGTTAGAGGATGATCTCAATGCTACATCTAGTTCTCAATTGCCCTCGTTTTCTCTTCCTACAGACAGTACCATTGCTAATCCTGCTGTTGCTAGGGAAGGGGAAGGGGTGGTTCGGATGGATCCCACCTTTGATAGGAACAGTGTTGATCCTATTGCTCCACCTCTCGTAATGTCAGATGAGAACACTCATGGTAAAAGTGTTATACCCTTTGTTCTGCCTTCTCTTATCCAGGAAGCTCCTAGAGTTAGGAAAGCTCCTATTTGGCTGAAAGATTATGTGGTTAACAAAATGTAATTTCATATTGTGCTTTTCCCTCCTTCTGTAAGTTTCCTTACCTTGTTTTTTTTGTTTCTTTGTTTGTTGTTTTTGTATAAGGAGGGGGAAGTGTTGTGTTGCTTTTAATTCTTAATTAAGCTTGTGTGTCCACGTGCATGTTGCACTGTGGAATGTATTCTCTTGCCTTGCGCTCCAAGTTCTATTTGTGGGAGTTGGGTAGATCTGTACCGGAGAGAGCACTGAGCAGTGGTGTTCTTCCAGGCTCCTCAGGAATAAAGGAATTGCTTATTACTTCTGTTTCCTGTATCTTCGTTTCATTCTGTTTCTCCCTGGTTATGCACCAAATCTTTGCAGTGGTTGCATTGACCGATTGACAATAACAGTAACATTAAGAATGCATTTCCCATCAATTTCTTCAACTTGTATGATTTAGCATGTTTTATTTAAGTGTGAGGTATATTGTATGCTGTTTCCTAAAGCTAAAAAATCAACCTAAAAAGGTATAGGATATTACTTCCTTGTTTCTGTTTTGTTGTGAAACCTATGCCAGAATGACTGCTTGAGCTGAATGAAGCACACTGATTGATGCCTTATGACATTTGCATTCCCACATTTCACCCTATATTCAAGGCTGACTTGAGTGCAGGACATCTGAGCTGCATACTTCATGAGATAACATGTTCATCCCGAAGGGTACCTGGGTGATGGATAATAGATGTTTATTGTTAACCAACTCAATGATATTTATTTTATCAACCTCAGAAGGGTGAGTGGACCCACTGAAATTTGAACCTGTGACCATGAGGTCACACACAGGTCCTTACAGTGGGCATGTTGGAAAATGAGGCAGTATCTGTGAGGTCTGCACAAATAACATGACTACATTTGTCCTTCACTAGGAACCAAACACCCGATGGTAGCGCCTTACTCTCAGAGGGTAGCGTTGCAGAGCAGTGTGAGGCTTACTCAAGGGGGTGGTGTGGGCTAGTAATCATTATTTGCAGGTGCGCAGAAATAACACTCAATAATTGTCCAGTCTGTACTTTGCTTTCTAAAAGTTAGAGTAAATTTATTAAACACACACACTACTCAATACTATGCACCAATTTACAAATATACATAAGCTGTTGGAATTATTTTGTGACATTGCATAACATCTCCACCCCTCCCGCAGGGGGGTGGGATCTAGTACCACCAATCCCATGAATGCACATCATCTTGCCCCCAATGCAGTTAGTTGAACATGACCTGGAGCGAGGGCCCTGCACACTGGCATTATCCCAGTGGCGACCCATCCCATTATCTCAACAAGCATTTAAAATAGGTAACCCTGCCTTGGTGACACATAACTCTGACTGAGCATTTCCTACTGACCATGAACTATACACCTCTACATCTTAAGGGCTAGCAGTCTGGGTTCTTTACCTAAGCACAGCGGCAAGAATACATGTTTAAGCATCACTTTAGATTGACAGTACTCATCACATTTGTGGATCATTAGAATGCATTGAAATTACAGCCCCTATGGGCATCACAGATGAAATCAACCACCTAGCAGGAACGTCTGACAACATAACCCCACTTTGCTTATTACATCACCTTACACAGGTACTTTACCTTATACAGATACTTCACATTACACTTGTCACTTGTAACTTTCAGTCCCTTTAAACGAAGTAATGTTAGTAAATGCATTTCTGGTGCAATTACACCTTTTCACCTCCCGGGGATGCCCTTCTCCGGACATTCCCAACTCAGCCCTACACTTCTTGATACAATTTTCCATACACCCCCAGCTGTAGATTAAAAGTTATAGCCCAGGAGGTATTGAAATGCAGACTGAGCCCTTGAGGGGTTATTCTTTTTAAATCCCGCTGAAACTTAGGGAGGGACTTCTCTTCATGCTGGGAGGGAGACTGCGCTACCCCAGCAGCTCCCCCGGCACCTTTGCACCCGTGTGGTGGTGACGCCATTCTCCTGGGGCCACCACAAGCAGAGAAAAACGCAGTTTGCCCTTGAAGGCCGGTCCTGGCCTGCAAGGCATTATGGGAACTTTTCCATTTGAGAACAGCGGCTCTCCTTCTGCTCCGGTGAGAGCCGCGATGTGGGCCTCCGGCCCCTTTTGACTTCCGTTGGAGGGTCCGGTCCCACCCGGACCCCCAGGTAAGTGCTAAGGCTCGGGGAGCCCACCCCTGCCCCTCCTGCCCATTTTTGGGGGCGCGGTCCCACCCAGGCCCCGAGGTGCCCTTCTGCTGTTTTTGGGGTCCGGGACCCACCCGGACCCCCGCCTGCCACCTGTGTTAAGGGCAGCCCAGGGAGCCCAACCCCGGCTGCCCCCGCCAGCTCCCCCCCGGCCAGCACCCTCACGTGCTGCCACAGGACCCGGCCTTGCAGTTCTGGTCTGCCCGCTCCGGCGGGCAGATACGGAGGCCAGCGCGGCTCCTGCTGGCCTCAGGTGAGTGCAGCGGCACTCCTCCCTCCTTCTCTCACCACTTCGCGGGCCCGGTGATGGGGTCCCGGGCCCTCTCCTCCTCTTCACAGGGGGAGAATGACGGCACCCCCAACTTGCGCATCCCCTTCTTCGGGGCTCTGGGATGGGGTCCCCGTCCTCTGGGATGGGGTCTCCGTCCCCTGGGCACATTTTTTATGTTGCGCTCCCCGACTTTACTTCGGTCCAGAGGGCCCTCAGGGGAGTGCGATGGCACTCCTCCCCCTGCACATCGGGCCCGGCGATGGGGTCCTGGGCCCTTCGCGTCACCACATCGGGCCCGATGTTGGGGTCCTGGACCTCTACAGGCTTCTTTGCGGGGGGCACGACGGCTCTCCCCGCCCCCCACATATCGCCGGGGGCCAGGGTGGGCTCCTGGCTCCCTGCTTGGCCACCTTCACGGGGAGTGTGACAGCGCTCCCTGGCTTTTCTTACTGTTAGGGGCAGCCCCCGGGACCTAACCCACCCTGGGGGCACATCATGGACTGGCGGCAAAGCCCCACACGCTTCGTCATCAGTCCCTCCAGAGGTCAAAGGTTGCCTTCCTTTTGGGGGGCGTACTTCAGCCCCCAGGGGGTCAGATCTTTGCATTCTTGGCCTCTTCTTGCTCCTGGTGGCGCTCCCCAGCCACTGGGAGCACACTCTTTCGCCCTCTGGGTCTCTGAGAGGGGGGATTTAGCAGGGAGCTGTCTTTACTGGCTCCCTGAGCCAGCCTTTCGCCTGGCTGTCCTACTGGGCCTCTCTTCTCCCTGCGCATAGGCCCCTGCTTCTGCGCACTGGTTCTGGTCTCTTCTCCTGGCGCTGGTCAGGATCCTGGGACAGTTAGGGGGTTGCTCCTTCCAACTGCCCATTGCGCCTGGCTCTAGCACCTTCTGCCTCTTCAGACCACACCCCAGAGAGAGCTCCTCTTCCTGTGCAAGTTCTTTTAAGAAGTTGGGGAGGGAGCTGGCAGGAAGTCTCAGTTTGCCCTATCACACAGCAACACATCACTTGTCTGCCTCTGCTCACTCCTTCCTGGCCAGTCCTCTGGGTTGGTTCAAGATGGTGTTTTCCAGGGTCTCCTGCAACATAGTCTCTGAAAAAGCCCCTTCCCTCCCAGGGCTGCCTTCTCCCTAGTGCAGCCTGGTGCCAGGCACCCAGTGATATCTGCTGATGGATGAGCCTGTAGCTCCACCCAGCTCCTCTTCCTTGGAGAGGAGGCCTTAGCTCGTGGAAGAAAAGTAATCAACCCAGCCTGCTGAGGGCAGGCCCCAGCCAGGCCCAGGTCCTGGCTGACTCAGAGAAATATGACATTTCTGGATGACCCAAACGCAGTACAAATATGACTTTGGACTCTGCAAAATACCTCTTCTCACATCCGTTACAGTGGACTTTAGTGCATGTCTGGAATTTGTCGGCCTTAGGAAAGTAAAACTAGCCCATGGGCTCCCTATCCCCATAAGAGAATAATGGAATACACACTGTAAAGCACACTGACTTTCCCTGGCATGTTTCTTCCCACTGTATAAAGCCTATTCCATGTCACCACCCAATTCTGCATAAGTCCCTCCACACCATTCACTTTGTAGCTGCTCCTGGACTGCTCACGCCAGGAATCTCCCCTGCGCAGCCCGTACACTTGTGCACACGCATGTACACATGTGTCTACATGTAACCAGCCTGGTGTCCTTTACCCCAGCTGCTGAGCAGCGGGCTGGTCAAGCCAGGGGGACACCAGTAAAATCCCCATGCAATCTCTTTCATTATGCGTTCACTGTGGGGGAGTCCCAACTTATGAGGCTCCCCCACAGTAAAATCTCAACAATTAAAGGCTCAAAAAGCGAAAAATCCGGGCAGCCCATAGTGTCAGAACCACCTTCTAACAGGGCACATTAGGCCACTAAGCCACCTGACCCATCTGACAGCTTAACCTTTAGACCTGCATGAAGCTGAACATTGCCAAACTTCGTTTATGGCATTTAAGACATAAATACCATTCATTCTATTTGTGAAATAAGTAACTCCAGGCATGCTTTTTGCACTTCAGCCTAAAATATAAATTAAGACAAACATGCCTGACACAGACTCCCCCTACGGTGCAAGTACTGTAACAAGGCAAAATGGACTGGGTAAGTCATTTAAACATTAACTTGCATTTGAATTGAATTGTCAGGTGGAGGAAATGGTAAAGCAAGATTTCTTTTATCTTGATAAAAAACACAGGAGTTTCTCATCAAAATTAAAAGTGTAATATTTGCTCAAGGGTGTGTTGCTGCAGAATCCAGAACGAGTGTTGGGATACCTACACACCCAGACACATACCTTGTACATGCCGAGTGACTTCTTTGATCCTTACTTTGACTCTCTGCAGATCCAGAAGTTTAGCTGAGCTTTCTTGTACAGCACTGTTGGACCTGCGATGGGCAAGCCCAGCACAAAGGGGGTAGCTTGGCTCAAGTGACGAGGCAAGTGAAGGCTGTAGTGTTAAGCCGGCTCTGACCCAATAATAACTCCCTGCACACCACACAAAAAGGACACCACACCACTGTTATAGAAAAATACGTTTCGTTTATGTAAAAGTTCTCTGGGTTTGAAGTAAGTTCACTTAGGTAATCACATTCACATTTCTTACATGGGTTTGATTAGCTGTGTACTGGTTTCTCAGGAATAAATAGTTGGACTCTAATAAATAAATATACTGGATAAATATCAGGATTCAATACATTAGAATAAATATCAGCAATGACTGGAATAAATATCAGCAATGACTGGAATAAATATCAGCAATGACTGGAATAAATATCAGCAATGACTGGAATAAATATCAGCAATGACTGGACAGTTTCCTAGCAGGTTAGATACTGATCGTTTCACATAAATATCACAGGGTCATTCTGGTATCGCTGCCACCAATTAATCACTTTCAGGGTAAACACATTACGTTTGTCATTCAATGCGGAATGCGTGCTCTTACAGTTTTTGAAGTGTTCACGGGTTCGGGCTCTCTGGGCACAAGATACGCGTGATAATCCCTTAGTTGCACTCACAACTCATTGCGCGTATATCTGGAAGATAAAGACATAAAATGACTACGGCAATTACACTCCGCGGTCAGCCGGTTCAATGCTACTGCTGCCGGAGGAGTCTGTGCGCTTCTGTCAGCGCAGGCGGGGTTTCCGAAGGCGGCTCCAGTTCACGAGTCTTGGGACCGTCGAACGGGCTGCCGGAGGGGCCAAAACACCTGCGCGCACAGTTCAAAATGAGACCGCATCACAGTTCCACAACAACGCGGCAACTTCAGGGGTAGAGACGGCCCACCTCACTTCGGCGGCGCCGGTAAGCGCTCCAGTCAGTATGGCACTTCTCCCAAGGGCGAAGGGGGGGTTCCAGGGGCTCCGCGATCCTCCCTCCGAGCTCACTCACGGGGGGGTTCCCGCCCACACACCAGCTCCCAAGTCACTCGGGCAGGGCAGAGACAGTAATCTCGCCCAAATGAAGGCCAGCCTTTCCCCGCCCCAGCGCAGCACCTCACCTTCTATCCACAAACAGCGCGTCGACGGCGGTGGGTTCGGAGACGTCCGAACGCCCGCCAGGAGGCACTTAAGTTGAAGGTGGCACATTAAGAGTTGCCGTTGCGATCTCACCACTGGGGGGGCGGGGAGGCTCTAACTATGGCCAAAGTCTCTGAGGGGCAATTGGGCACTCGCTGACCAGGCGCTGAAGGCTAGAGGACACTGCTCACGCTTCTGACTGGAACGCCAGTCAGGGTCCACGCCAGCAACCTCTGCTGCTCTTCTGCCTGAACTATCAGCTGCCTCAGGGTGTTAACAGGGCAGGTGTCAATCTGGGGTCAAGTCCTCTTCTTCTGGTGTTCTTTGATCATTCTTCTCCAACATGGCCACCAGGGACTGGGCCTTTTATAGCCAGTGCCCTAGGATGCCAGCACGAGCCAGAAGGTTCTAGAACCTTCCCTGGCTATGTCAATGACATGGCCCTTTCAAGGTATCTTTTTGGTCATTAGGAGCCACCGTACTGGGCTTCCTAAGGCAGCCATTTTGTGTACTTGTAACTCCTGAGGGGATTCCTGTCAGGTTTGCAGGTTACACAAAGTGCGCCAAAACCTTCAAAGGGTCAGAGGTCAGAGGGGCTCCAATGGGAGTCACTCTCATAGGGGACAATGGTGTCCACCATTTTAGGGTTGACAACCCCAGTTGGTTATGCCACCGGTTCCGTCAGGCGCCTTGTACATAGGTGCCAGGAACTTGGTGAGCAACTGGGCATCAAAGAGCATCTAGCCCCATGGGACAACACACAAAAAGGTCCTGGTAGACAAAGAAAAAGCGACAAATTTTAGGAGGCACGGGGGAACAAAATAAATCATAGTGTGAGGGGACTCTCAGAAGCAGACAGGTCTAACACGCGTCCCCCCCAGCTGAAAGTGGGGAGAGCTACCCAACCCCTTGGGAGTTCTCAACACTAAGGCGGAAATACCTGGAGAGACCGTCTGCATTGGCGTGGTCAGCTCCGGGCCGATGTTCCACCCGAAAGTCCATTCCCTGTAGGGAGATAGACCACCTCAACAGTTTTGGGTTTTCACCCTTCATCTGCATGAGCCAACGAAGGGGTCGGTGGTCTGTCTGAACCAGGAAGTGCGAAGCAAACAGGTATGGTCGCAGCTTCTTCAGTGCCCAGACCACCGCTAAGGCTTCCCGCTCAATGGTACTCCATCTCTGTTCCCGGGGAAGTAGTCTCCGTGACAGGAAGACCACGGGTTGATCCAGACCCTCTTCATTGAGTTGCGATAGCACCGCCCCAATGCCAATGTCGGATGCGTCTGTCTGGACAATGAATTCCTTTGAGAAATCTGGAGCCTTTAAAATGGGAGCGTTGCGCAATGCTTGTTTCAGGGTGTCGAAGGCTCGTTGGCAAGCCTCGGTCCAGATGACTCTCCTGGGTTGCTTCTTGGCCGTGAGTTCAGTAAGGGGAGCCACGATAGTGCCATACCCCTTCACGAACCGTCTGTAGTAACCTGTGAGGCCCAGGAAGGCTCGGACCTCAGTCTGGGTCTTGGGGGGTTCCCAGGCCACGATTGCCTCAATCCTTGCCTGAAGGGGTTGCACCGTTCCCCGGCCCACCAAGTGACCTAAGTACACCACCGACCCCTGCCCAATCTGGCCTTGATCGTCAGACCAGCTTGTTCCAGGGCCTGGAGAACGTCTTGCAGGTGCTGCAAGTGATCCTCCCACCTGCTACTGAAGACGGCAATGTCGTCCAGGTAAGCAGCAGAGAAGAATTCCTTCCCAGTGAGGATCGTGTTCACCAGTCGCTGGAATGTTGCAGGAGCGTTCTTGAGCCCAAAGGGCATCACACAGAACTGGTAGTGTCCATCAGGTGTGGAGAAGGCTGACCTTTCCTTTGCTCCATCAGTCATGGGAATCTGCCAGTACCCTGCTGTGAGGTCAATGGTACTCAGATATTGGGCAGCTCCCAACCGGTCAATTAGTTTATCCGCCCGAGGGATGGGATGAGCATCGGTCTTCGTGACCAAATTGAGTCCTCGATAGTCCACGCAGAATCGCAATTCTGGCGTGGTGCCAGGTGGTGCAGCTTTGGGAACTAAAACCACCGGGCTAGACCAAGGGCTATTCGAAGGTTCAATGACTCCGAGCTCCAGCATCTTAGCTACTTCGCTTCGGATGCTGGCCTTCACCTTGTCCGACAGCCGGTAAGACTTAGACTTCACAGGTGGGCTGTCACCGGTGTCCACGTCATGAACACACAGATGGGTCTTACCCGGGACAAGGGAGAACAGAGGAGAGAATGACCCCAAGACCTGGCGACATTCCTCCTGCTGCTCCAGAGTTAGGGATGGTGAGAGTTTCACTCCCCCCACTGACCCATCCTTCTCTTGAGACGCAAACAGGTCGGGGAGAGGCTCAGTGTCCTCTTCCTCCGATCCATCAGTCACCATGATTAACATGACTTCGGGCCTCTCATAGTGGGGCTTGAGGCGATTGGCATGCAGCACCCTATGGGGATGCCGTGGGGTCTTGACGTCCACCAGGTAGGTAGACTTGCCCATCTTTTCCAATACCTCATAGGGGCCTGTCCAACGGTCCTGAAGAGCGCTCAGCTCTCCCGGCTCCATCACCCACACCTTCTGTCCAGGCTCCAGCTCCACTGGGTGAGCGTTGTGGTCGTACCACGCTTTCATCACTGCCTGGCTGGCTTCCAAGTTGTCAGAAGCTTGCTTCCACAACTTAGCCATTTGGCTCCGGAAGGCCAGCATGTAGCTCACCACATCCTGGGGAACTTTCCGGGGAGACTTTTCCCAGGAGTCCCTCACCAGGCTGAGAGGTCCACGTACAGGGTGCCCGTACAAAAGCTCGAAGGGGCTGAAGCCCACTCCCTTCTGCGGCACTTCCCTGTAAGAAAAAAGTAAACAGGGTAGGAGGACGTCCCATTTCCTCCGCAGGCTTTCGGGTAGACTTCTGATCATACCCTTCAACGTCTTGTTGAATCTTTCCACAAGGCCATTGGCCTGTGGGTGATAAGGAGTGCTGAACCGGTAGGTCACTCCACACTCCTTCCACATTTCCCGCATGTATGCTGACATGAAGTTGGTCCCCCTATCAGACACAACTTCCTTGGGGAAACCCACTCGGGTAAAGATCCCCATCAGGGCCTTTGCCACCACCGGTGCAGTGATGGTTCTCAGAGGAATTGCCTCTGGATACCTTGTGGCATGATCCACCAGTACTAGGATAAACCTGTGACCGGAGGTTGTTGGTGGATCTAGGGGCCCAGCAATGTCGATGCCCACCCTTTCAAAGGGGGTGCCAACAACGGGAAGTGGTTCCAGGGGAGCTTTCAGCTTCATCCCTGTTTTCCCACTGGCTTGGCATGACACACACGACCGACAGTATGCGTCGGACGCCACCCTCATTCGAGGCCAATAAAAGTGGGGGACAAGCCTGGCAAAGGTCTTGTCCTGACCCAAGTGTCCTGCCAAGGGAATCTCATGAGCCAACTCTAACAGGAAGGCTCGGTAACACTGTGGGACTACCAGGACCCGTGACAATCCGTGCACCGGCGCTCTGGGTTCACTGTAGAGAAGGCCATCCTCCCAGTAAACATGATAGTTCCCAGACTCGTTACCCGCTGCTTGGGCTTCAGCCTGTTGCCTCAGACCCTCGTGGGAGGGACATTCCCTTTGTCCCTTGCTCAGTTCCTCCCTGGACGGACCTCCCTCCACTCGCCAATCAGCGGGGATAGGTAAGTTCTCCAATGGAACCATGTCCTCCTCCGTGGACTCCGGGTCCACCTCCGCAGGTGGCCTATCCGCCTCACGGGGCACGGACATCGAGGCAGGCTCCTCCTGTCCTCGACATGCTCCCTCATCAGCAGCTACGGGGTGGGCCATTGTTCCAGACTCCGACCCCTGCGACTTCTCCTCTCGAGCAGTCGCCGACCTGGTACTCACACAGGCCCAATCAGGTGTACCCAGCATCTCAGAATGAGCCCGGTATTCCACCTCCTTCCAAGCATTGTGCTCCATATCATTGCCCAGCAAACAATCGACTGGCACGGCGGGGCTTACGGCGACTCGAAGTGGACCTGCAACCCCTCCCCACTCAAAGGGAACCTCGGCCACAGGATAGTGACCCATTCTGCCGTCAGCCATTGCGGCTGGATGAAGTACGCCTGGCATCACCTGCTCCGAGGACACCAGATGACTCCTTACCATAGTCATACTGGCTCCTGTATCTCTCAGAGCTTCCCCTCTATGGCCATTGATGGTGATCCACTGCCCATACTTGGTAGTATTCGCGGGCACCTGGGTCTTTGGAACCATCTCCCGATCACCCAGGGACACTAAGGTGAGTCCCGCCCACTCCCTTCCCTTACTTAAGGACATCTCCTCCCCGAGCGCTACACTAGCGACTCCCGGGGCCTTTCCTCCAGTGGGAGGGGGTGGTCTCTTTGGGCATTTCGGGTCTCCTTTGTAATGTCCAATACCACCGCACTCAAAGCAATGGACAACCCTTGGCTGCTGACTCTGGCCAGGGTTAGGGTTCTTCTGCGGGTTAGCCTTAGAGTTGGAAAAGGTGTTTTTCCCCTTAAAGTTATTTTGGGGACCTTTGGAGAACTCTTTCTTATTATCTCCCCCCTCTTTCCTCTGGGGAGCGCCCTGTCCGGACTTCTGAGAATCTCCTCCAGTCCCCTTCGTGGACACTCGGGTACTCGCCCAAATGTCCGCCTCCTCAGCAAGCTTACGGGGGCAAGTAAGTTTGCTGTCTACCAGGTGTTGCCTCATCTCGGGAAGACATTTCTCGAGTAGATGCTCCTTGAGGATTAAGTCATACAACGCTTGATAGTCCTCCACCTCACTACCTTGGACCCACCCTTCCAGGGCTTTCTTGGTAAAATCCAGGAAGTCAACCCAATTTTGTGAGCTCAGCTTGTGGCTGCCCCTAAACCTTTGCCGGTATTTCTCGGGGGTCAACCCAAACTTCCTGACGAGCGCCACCTTCATGGCGGGGTAATTAACCTGTTCCTCCCGGTCTAGGGCCAATAGGGCATCCCTACCTGTCGGAGGCATGTACCGGTATAATCCACCACCCCAATGCTTCTCATGGATCCCATGGGCTCTTAAGGAGACCTCATAGGCTGCCAGCCACTTGGCTATGTCGTCTCCAGCGGTATAACTGGCGACTACGTCCTTGGGTAAATGGGGCCTGGGCTCCCTGGCAAATTCCTTTGACTCGACACCCTTCGGAGTGATGTTAGGGGCCTGGAATTCGAGTTCTCGTAGCTTGAACTCATGTTCCATCCTTTTCCTTTCCATCTCCAGCTTGGACTCATGTTCCAACCTCCTCCCCTCCCTCCTTTCTTCCAACTCCATTTTTGCTATTTCCCACCTTAACAGTCTTTCCTCTCTCATGTCAGCTAACTCGGTTTCTGACAACCCTCTCGATGACAAACAGCTGCCCTCCCGTGAGGTTGCCTTGGGGCTGATTGACATCTCACCCACCCCCGGGGGACATTCCGCAGTCCTATCAATGACAGTACCTCTGTCCGATTCCTCCTCCTCCACCGTTCCCTCCGTGTGTGCTTCCACCCATGCTCGCAGACTAGTACGGAGCTCCTCTCTTTTGGCCCCTCGCCTGACAAACACTCCCCTCTCCTGACAGAAATCCTTGAGCTGGGCCACAGTATAGGTCTCCAGCTCTGACTTTTCGAATTCCATCTTGTCAGTGAAAAGTGTGGACCACCACCCCGAAGTAGGTGACCAGGATAAGAACTTTGAGGGTCACTTCCACCCACCTCCAGGAAAGAATTTGGAAAAAGCAAAACGTTGAATTTGAGGGCCGCTAGGAGAAAACTCCGGGTGTGTACCTGTGGTGCACACTGAATTATTATGGGGTTCAAAACAAGCACGGCTCGCAATCCCACCCGCTGAGCACCAATTTTATGTTGGACCTGCGATGGGCAAGCCCAGCACAAAGGGGGTAGCTTGGCTCAAGTGACGAGGCAAGTGAAGGCTGTAGTGTTAAGCCGGCTCTGACCCAATAATAACTCCCTGCACACCACACAAAAAGAAGGACACCACACCACTGTTATAGAAAAATACGTTTCGTTTATGTAAAAGTTCTCTGGGTTTGAAGGAAGTTCACTTAGGTAATCACATTCACATTTCTTACATGGGTTTGATTAGCTGTGTACTGGTTTCTCAGGAATAAATAGTTGGACTCTAATAAATAAATATACTGGATAAATATCAGGATTCAATACATTAGAATAAATATCAGCAATGACTGGAATAAATATCAGCAATGACTGGAATAAACATCAGCAATGACTGGAATAAATATCAGCAATGACTGGAATAAATATCAGCAATGACTGGAATAAATATCAGCAATGACTGGAATAAATATCAGCAATGACTGGAATAAATATCAGCAATGGCTGGACAGTTTCCTAGCAGGTTAGATACTGATCGTTTCACATAAATATCACAGGGTCATTCTGGTATCGCTGCCACCAATTAATCACTTTCAGGGTAAACACATTACGTTTGTCATTCAATGCGGAATGCGTGCTCTTACAGTTTTTGAAGTGTTCACGGGTTCGGGCTCTCTGGGCACAAGATACGCGTGATAATCCCTTAGTTGCACTCACAACTCATTGCGCGTATATCTGGAAGATAAAGGCATAAAATGACTACGGCAATTACACTCCGCGGTCAGCCGGTTCAATGCTACTGCTGCCGGAGGAGTCTGTGCGCTTCTGTCAGCGCAGGCGGGGTTTCCGAAGGCGGCTCCAGTTCACGAGTCTTGGGACCGTCGAACGGGCTGCCGGAGGGGCCAAAACACCTGCGCGCACAGTTCAAAATGAGACCGCATCACAGTTCCACAACAACGCGGCAACTTCAGGGGTAGAGACGGCCCACCTCACTTCGGCGGCGCCGGTAAGCGCTCCAGTCAGTATGGCACTTCTCCCAAGGGCGAAGGGGGGGTTCCAGGGGCTCCGCGATCCTCCCTCCGAGCTCACTCACGGGGGGGTTCCCGCCCACACACCAGCTCCCAAGTCACTCGGGCAGGGCAGAGACAGTAATCTCGCCCAAATGAAGGCCAGCCTTTCCCCGCCCCAGCGCAGCACCTCACCTTCTATCCACAAACAGCGCGTCGACGGCGGTGGGTTCGGAGACGTCCGAACGCCCGCCAGGAGGCACTTAAGTTGAAGGTGGCACATTAAGAGGTGCCGTTGCGATCTCACCACTGGGGGGGCGGGGAGGCTCTAACTATGGCCAAAGTCTCTGAGGGGCAATTGGGCACTCGCTGACCAGGCGCTGAAGGCTAGAGGACACTGCTCACGCTTCTGACTGGAACGCCAGTCAGGGTCCACGCCAGCAACCTCTGCTGCTCTTCTGCCTGAACTATCAGCTGCCTCAGGGTGTTAACAGGGCAGGTGTCAATCTGGGGTCAAGTCCTCTTCTTCTGGTGTTCTTTGATCATTCTTCTCCAACATGGCCACCAGGGACTGGGCCTTTTATAGCCAGTGCCCTAGGATGCCAGCACGAGCCAGAAGGTTCTAGAACCTTCCCTGGCTATGTCAATGACATGGCCCTTTCAAGGTATCTTTTTGGTCATTAGGAGCCACCGTACTGGGCTTCCTAAGGCAGCCATTTTGTGTACTTGTAACTCCTGAGGGGATTCCTGTCAGGTTTGCAGGTTACACAAAGTGCGCCAAAACCTTCAAAGGGTCAGAGGTCAGAGGGGCTCCAATGGGAGTCACTCTCATAGGGGACAATGGTGTCCACCATTTTAGGGTTGACAACCCCAGTTGGTTATGCCACCGGTTCCGTCAGGCGCCTTGTACATAGGTGCCAGGAACTTGGTGAGCAACTGGGCATCAAAGAGCATCTAGCCCCATGGGACAACACACAAAAAGGTCCTGGTAGACAAAGAAAAAGCGACAAATTTTAGGAGGCACGGGGGAACAAAATAAATCATAGTGTGAGGGGACTCTCAGAAGCAGACAGGTCTAACAAGCACTATATATTTAAGCTGCCCCTTGAGAATAATAAAATGAGCGCAACTTCTTCTAGCTGCTGCAGACTTCGAAAACATCCTGCTTGCAGACAGTGACTGCCAACCCCCACAACACACTTGGAGAGCGCAGGCGAAGTTAATGGGGGCAGCCTCCTCCCGACAGAGGCGATTGTTTGCTAGTGCTGGAAGCTGCTCACAACTTTGATAAAAGCATTCTGCCTGCAGACTCCATACCACACTTGAGCACTATCTATGCACTATTCAGTGCTGCGGCCCATGGACTTAATGAACCCTCTGGAGACTAATCAGACTCCACTGGGTGGTCACAGTGGGGCAGGCTCCTTGTAGTAAAGCAACAACAGGCAAGGCTCCCCCCTCCCCACCCCCCTGTATCCACGTTGGGCACTGACTGCAGGTTCAGGAATTGTTATTGACAGATACACTTAGCTTCATTAATTGATTCTCCCTCACGGCACTAGAGTTCCTTTTATTATGCACAACAGTATATAAACTTTGAAACAAGTGAGAATGCACTCTCTACTAGCAAAGGACATTCCAGCACCATCCCTCAATGCTGTGCAGTATTAGCTTGGACAACGTACCTCGTGCAGTGACCGGGAACGATATAATTGTGTGATTAATGCATTTGAATGCGGACACCAGCAATAAATGCGTTAGTCTAACCCCTGATGCATGGGCTGTGTTAATAGATATCATAGCTGCCACCTTTTCATGTGCTTATGTGTGCCATTACTACTGTGTTTATTTGTTCTAGGCCTACGTGTCCCACTTTGAGTGAGACTTCATTGAGCGTGAAATAAGGCAGTTGTGTCGTCTCATTAGGTAAGAAAAACCAAAGGAAATGATGGATGGAGCGTTGACAATACAAGCACTCACCCCCAGTCAACTGATCTGGGTTTAATCCATCACCGTTCTTTAGCCCACTCTGCCACCCCAGTTCAGACATGGCCATATGCAAATCAGTCTGACCCTGTGCCTCATAGGAACAGTCCTGCCCGAACTGCCAAGCCATGCCTTCCCTGGACCGGAAACCGGAAACAAGCTACCGAGGACCGGTTTCTGGCATTTCAGCCGTCTTCAGCCCGGCTTGCTTGAATCCAGTGGCAAAGTGAGCAAGGACTCACGTCTGAGCATACCCTGCCAACTTATGGCGAACAAAGAAAAACCAAAGGTAATGATGAACGGAGCGTTGACAATACAAGCACTCACCCCCAGTCAACTGATCTGGGTTTAATCCATCACCGTTCTTTAGCCCACTCTGCCACCCCAGTTCAGACATGGCCATATGCAAATCAGTCTGACCCTGTGCCTCATGGGAACAGTCCAGCCCGAACTGCCAAGTCATGCCTTCCCTGGACCGGAAACAAGCTACAGAGGACCGGTTTCTGGCATTTCAGCCGTCTTCAGCCCGGCTTGCTTGAATCCAGTGGCAAAGTGAGCAAGGGACTCACGTCTGAGCATACCCTGCCAACGTATGGCGAACAAAGAAAAACCAAAGGAAATTATGGACGGAGCGGTGACAATAGAAGCACTCACCCCCAGTCAACTGATCTGGGTTTAATCCATCACCGTTCTTTAGCCCACTCTGCCACCCCAGTTCAGACATGGCCATATGCAAATCAGTCTGACCCTGTGCCTCATGGGAACAGTCCAGCCCAAACTGCCAAGCCATTCCTTCCCTGGACCGGAAACAAGCTACTGAGGACCGGTTTCTGGCATTTCAGCCGTCTTCAGCCCGGCTTGCTTGAATCCAGTGGCAAAGTCAGCAAGGTACTCATGTCTGAGCATACCCTGCCAACTTATGGCTAACAAAGAAAAACCAAAGGAAATGATGGACGGAGCGTTGACAATACAAGCACTCACCCCCAGTCAACTGATCTGGGTTTAATCCATCACCGTTCTTTAGCCCACTCTGCCACCCCAGTTCAGACATGGCCCTATGCAAATCAGTCTGACCCTGTGCCTCATGGGAACAGTCCAGCCCGAACTGCCAAGCCATGCCTTCCCCGGACCGGAAACAAGCTACCGAGCAACGGTTTCTGACATTTCAGCCGTCTTCAGCCCGGCTTGCTTGAATCCAGTGGCAAAGTTAGCAAGGGACTCACGTCTGAGCATACCCTGCCAACTTATGGCGAACAAAGAAAAACCAAAGGAAATGATGGACGGAGCGTTGACAATAAAAGCACTCACCCCCAGTCAACTGATCTGGGTTTAATCCATCACCGTTCTTTAGCCCACTCTGCCACCCCAGTTCAGACATGGCCATATGCATATCAGTCTGACCCTGTGCCTCATGGGAACAGTCCAGCCGGAACTGCCAAGCCATGCCTTCCCTGGACCTGAAACAAGCTACCAAGGACCGGTTTCTGGCATTTCAGCCGTCTTCAGCCCGGCTTGCTTGAATCCAGTGGCAAAGTAAGCCAGGGACTCACGTCTGAGCATACCCTGTCAACTTATGGCGAACAAAGAAAAACCAAAGGAAATGATGGACGGAGCGTTGACAATACAAGCACTCACCCCCAGTTAACTGATCTGGGTTTAATCCATCACCGTTCTTTAGCCCACTCTGCCACCCCAGTTCAGACATGGCCATATGCAAATCAGTCTGACCCTGTGCCTCATGGGAACAGTCCAGCCCGAACTGCCAAGTCATGCCTTCCCTGGACCGGAAACAAGCTACCGAGGACCGGTTTCTGGCATTTCAGCCGTCTTCAGCCCGGCTTGCTTGAATCCAGTGGCAAAGTGAGCAAGGGACTCACGTCTGAGCATACCCTGCCAACTTATGGCGAACAAAGAAAAACCAAAGGAAATGATGGACGGAGCGGTGAAAAGAGAAGCACTCACCCCCAGTCAACTGATCTGGGTTTAATCCATCACCGTTCTTTAGCCCACTCTGCCACCCCAGTTCAGACATGGCCATATGCAAATCAGTCTGACCCTGTGCCTCATGGGAACAGTCCAGCCCAAACTGCCAAGCCATTCCTTCCCTGGACCGGAAACAAGCTACTGAGGACCGGTTTCTGGCATTTCAGCCGTCTTCAGCCCGGCTTTCTTGAATCCAGTGGCAAAGTCAGCAAGGTACTCATGTCTGAGCATACCCTGCCAACTTATGGCGAACAAAGAAAAACCAAAGGAAATGATGGACGGAGCGTTGACAATACAAGCACTCACCCCCAGTCAACTGATCTGGGTTTAATCCATCACCGTTCTTTAGCCCACTCTGCCACCCCAGTTCAGACATGGCCCTATGCAAATCAGTCTGACCCTGTGCCTCATGGGAACAGTCCAGCCCGAACTGCCAAGCCATGCCTTCCCTGGACCGGAAACAAGCTACCGAGCAACGGTTTCTGACATTTCAGCCGTCTTCAGCCCGGCTTGCTTGAATCCAGTGGCAAAGTTAGCAAGGGACTCACGTCTGAGCATACCCTGCCAACTTATGGCGAACAAAGAAAAACCAAAGGAAATGATGGACGGAGCGTTGACAATAAAAGCACTCACCCCCAGTGAACTGATCTGGGTTTAATCCATCACCGTTCTTTAGCCCACTCTGCCACCCCAGTTCAGACATGGCCATATGCAAATCAGTCTGACCCTGTGCCTCATGGGAACAGTCCAGCCGGAACTGCCAAGCCATGCCTTCCCTGGACCGGAAACAAGCTACCGAGGACCGGTTTCTGGCATTTCAGCCGTCTTCAGCCCGGCTTGCTTGAATCCAGTGGCAAAGTGAGCAAGGGACTCACGTCTGAGCATACCCTGCCAACTTATGGCGAACAAAGAAAAACCAAAGGAAATGATGAACGGAGCGTTGACAATACAAGCACTCACCCCCAGTCAACTGATCTGGGTTTAATCCATCACCGTTCTTTAGCCCACTCTGCCACCCCAGTTCAGACATGGCCATATGCAAATCAGTCTGACCCTGTGCCTCATGGGAACAGTCCAGCCCGAACTGCCAAGTCATGCCTTCCCTGGACCGGAAACAAGCTACCGAGGACCGGTTTCTGGCATTTCAGCCGTCTTCAGCCCGGCTTGCTTGAATCCAGTGGCAAAGTGAGCAAGGGACTCACGTCTGAGCATACCCTGCCAACTTATGGCGAACAAAGAAAAACCAAAGGAAATGATGGACGGAGAGGTGACAATAGAAGCACTCACCCCCAGTCAACTGATCTGGGTTTAATCCATCACCGTTCTTTAGCCCACTCTGCCACCCCAGTTCAGACATGGCCATATGCAAATCAGTCTGACCCTGTGCCTCATGGGAACAGTCCAGCCCAAACTGCCAAGCCATTCCTTCCCTGGACCGGAAACAAGCTACTGAGGACCGGTTTCTGGCATTTCAGCCGTCTTCAGCCCGGCTTGCTTGAATCCAGTGGCAAAGTCAGCAAGGTACTCATGTCTGAGAATACCCTGCCAACTTATGGCTAACAAAGAAAAACCAAAGGAAATGATGGACGGAGCGTTGACAATACAAGCACTCACCCCCAGTCAACTGATCTGGGTTTAATCCATCACCGTTCTTTAGCCCACTCTGCCACCCCAGTTCAGACATGGCCCTATGCAAATCAGTCTGACCCTGTGCCTCATGGGAACAGTCCAGCCCGAACTGCCAAGCCATGCCTTCCCTGGACCGGAAACAAGCTACCGAGCAACGGTTTCTGACATTTCAGCCGTCTTCAGCCCGGCTTGCTTGAATCAAGTGGCAAAGTTAGCAAGGGACTCACGTCTGAGCATACCCTGCCAACTTATGGCGAACAAAGAAAAACCAAAGGAAATGATGGACGGAGCGTTGACAATAAAAGCACTCACCCCAGTCAACTGATCTGGGTTTAATCCATCACCGTTCTTTAGCCCACTCTGCCACCCCAGTTCAGACATGGCCATATGCAAATCAGTCTGACCCTGTGCCTAATGGGAACAGTCCAGCCGGAACTGCCAAGCCATGCCTTCCCTGGACCGGAAACAAGCTACCGAGGACCGGTTTCTGGCATTTCAGCCGTCTTCAGCCCGGCTTGCTTGAATCCAGTGGCAAAGTGAGCAAGGGACTCACGTCTGAGCATACCCTGTCAACTTATGGCGAACAAAGAAAAACCAAAGGAAATGATGGACGGAGCATTGACAATACAAGCACTCACCCCCAGTCAACTGATCTGGGTTTAATCCATCACCGTTCTTTAGCCCACTCTGCCACCCCAGTTCAGACATGGCCATATGCAAATCAGTCTGACCCTGTGCCTCATGGGAACAGTCCAGCCCGAACTGCCAAGTCATGCCTTCCCTGGACCGGAAACAAGCTACCGAGGACCGGTTTCTGGCATTTCAGCCGTCTTCAGCCCGGCTTGCTTGAATCCAGTGGCAAAGTGAGCAAGGGACTCACGTCTGAGCATACCCTGCCAACTTATGGCGAACAAAGAAAAACCAAAGGAAATGATGGACGGAGCGGTGACAATAGAAGCACTCACCCCCAGTCAACTGATCTGGGTTTAATCCATCACCGTTCTTTAGCCCACTCTGCCACCCCAGTTCAGACATGGCCATATGCAAATCAGTCTGACCCTGTGCCTCATGGGAACAGTCCAGCCCAAACTGCCAAGCCATTCCTTCCCTGGACCGGAAACAAGCTACTGAGGACCGGTTTCTGGCATTTCAGCCGTCTTCAGCCGGCTTGCTTGAATCCAGTGGCAAAGTCAGCAAGGTACTCATGTCTGAGCATACCCTGCCAACTTATGGCTAACAAAGAAAAACCAAAGGAAATGATGGACGGAGCGTTGACAATCCAAGCACTCACCCCCAGTCAACTGATCTGGGTTTAATCCATCACCGTTCTTTAGCCCACTCTGCCACCCCAGTTCAGACATGGCCCTATGCAAATCAGTCTGACCCTGTGCCTCATGGGAACAGTCCAGCCCGAACTGCCAAGCCATGCCTTCCCTGGACCGGAAACAAGCTACCGAGCAACGGTTTCTCACATTTCAGCCGTCTTCAGCCCGGCTTGCTTGAATCCAGTGGCAAAGTTAGCAAGGGACTCACGTCTGAGCATAC
Organism: Lissotriton helveticus; assembly: GCF_964261635.1. Taxonomy (NCBI): domain Eukaryota; kingdom Metazoa; phylum Chordata; class Amphibia; order Caudata; family Salamandridae; genus Lissotriton; species Lissotriton helveticus. The sequence continues at coordinate 1,651,194,607 of NC_136068.1, forward strand.
CCTGCCAACTTATGGCGAACAAAGAAAAACCAAAGGAAATGATGGACGGAGCGTTGACAATAAAAGCACTCACCCCCAGTCAACTGATCTGGGTTTAATCCATCACCGTTCTTTAGCCCACTCTGCCACCCCAGTTCAGACATGGCCATATGCAAATCAGTCTGACCCTGTGCCTCATGGGAACAGTCCAGCCCAAACTGCCAAGCCATGCCTTCCCTGGACCGGAAACAAGCTACCGAGGACCGGTTTCTGGCATTTCAGCTGTCTTCAGCCCGGTTTGCTTGAATCCAGTGGCAAAGTGAGCAAGGGACTCACGTCTGAGCATACTCTGCCAACTTATGGCGAACAAAGAAAAACCAAAGGAAATGATGGACGGAGCGTTGACAATACAAGCACTCACCCCCAGTCAACTGATCTGGGTTTAATCCATCACCGTTCTTTAGCCCACTCTGCCACCCCAGTTCAGACATGGCCATATGCAAATCAATCTGACCCTGTGCCTCATGGGAACAGTCCAGCCCGAACTCCCAAGCCATGCCTTCCCTGGACCGGAAACAAGCTACCGAGGACCGGTTTCTGGCATTTCAGCCGTCTTCAGCCCGGCTTGCTTGAATCCAGTGGCAAAGTGAGCAAGGGACTCACGTCTGAGCATACCCTGCCAACTTATGGCGAACAAAGAAAAACCAAAGGAAATGATGGACGGAGCGTTGACAATACAAGCACTCACCCCCAGTCAACTTATCTGGGTTTAATCCATCACCGTTCTTTAGACCACTCTGCCACCCCAGTTCAGACATGGCCATATGCAAATCAGTCTGACCCTGTGCCTCATGGGAATAGTCCAGCCCGAACTGCCAAGCCATGCCTTCTCTGGACCGGAAACAAGCTACCGAGGACCGGTTTCTGGCATTTCAGCTGTCTTCAGCCCGGCTTGCTTGAATCCAGTGGCAAAGTGAGCAAGGGACTCACGTCTGAGCATACCCTGCCAACTTATGGCGAACAAAGAAAAACCAAAGGAAATGATGGACGGAGCATTGAAAATACAAGCACTCACCCCCAGTCAACTGATCTGGGTTTAATCCATCACCGTTCTTTAGCCCACTCTGCCACCCCAGTTCAGACATGGCCATATGCAAATCAGTCTGACCCTGTGCCTCATGAGAACAGTCCAGCCCGAACTGCCAAGCCATGCCTTCCCTGGACTGGAAACAAGCTATCGGAGACCGGTTTCTGGCATTTCAGCTGTCTGCAGCCCGGCTTGCTTGAATCCAGTGGCAAAGTGAGCAAGGGACTCACGTCCGAGCATATCCTGCCAACTTATGGCGAACAAAGAAAAACCAAAGGAAATGATGGACGGAGCGGTGAAAATAGAAGCACTCACCCCCAGTCAACTGATCTGGGTTTAATCCATCACCGTTCTTTAGCCCACTCTGCCACCCCAGTTCAGACATGGCCATATGCAAATCAGTCTGACCCTGTGCCTCATGGGAACAGTCCAGCCCAAACTGCCAAGCCATTCCTTCCCTGGACCGGAAACAAGCTACTGAGGACCGGTTTCTGGCATTTCAGCCGTCTTCAGCCCGGCTTTCTTGAATCCAGTGGCAAAGTCAGCAAGGTACTCATGTCTGAGCATACCCTGCCAACGTATGGCGAACAAAGAAAAACCAAAGGAAATGATGGACGGAGCGTTGACAATACAAGCACTCACCCCCAGTCAACTGATCTGGGTTTAATCCATCACCGTTCTTTAGCCCACTCTGCCACCCCAGTTCAGACATGGCCATATGCAAATCAGTCTGACCCTGTGCCTCATGGGAACAGTCCAGCCCGAACTGCCAAGTCATGCCTTCCCTGGACCGGAAACAAGCTACCGAGGACCGGTTTCTGGCATTTCAGCCGTCTTCAGCCCGGCTTGCTTGAATCCAGTGGCAAAGTGAGCAAGGGACTCACGTCTGAGCATACCCTGCCAACTTATGGCGAACAAAGAAAAACCAAAGGAAATGATGGACGGAGCGGTGACAATAGAAGCACTCACCCCCAGTCAACTGATCTGGGTTTAATCCATCACCGTTCTTTAGCCCACTCTGCCACCCCAGTTCAGACATGGCCATATGCAAATCAGTCTGACCCTGTGCCTCATGGGAACAGTCCAGCCCAAACTGCCAAGCCATTCCTTCCCTGGACCGGAAACAAGCTACTGAGGACCGGTTTCTGGCATTTCAGCCGTCTTCAGCCGGCTTGCTTGAATCCAGTGGCAAAGTCAGCAAGGTACTCATGTCTGAGCATACCCTGCCAACTTATGGCTAACAAAGAAAAACCAAAGGAAATGATGGACGGAGCGTTGACAATACAAGCACTCACCCCCAGTCAACTGATCTGGGTTTAATCCATCACCGTTCTTTAGCCCACTCTGCCACCCCAGTTCAGACATGGCCCTATGCAAATCAGTCTGACCCTGTGCCTCATGGGAACAGTCCAGCCCGAACTGCCAAGCCATGCCTTCCCTGGACCGGAAACAAGCTACCGAGCAACGGTTTCTCACATTTCAGCCGTCTTCAGCCCGGCTTGCTTGAATCCAGTGGCAAAGTTAGCAAGGGACTCACGTCTGAGCATACCCTGCCAACTTATGGCGAACAAAGAAAAACCAAAGGAAATGATGGACGGAGCGTTGACAATAAAAGCACTCACCCCCAGTCAACTGATCTGGGTTTAATCCATCACCGTTCTTTAGCCCACTCTGCCACCCCAGTTCAGACATGGCCATATGCAAATCAGTCTGACCCTGTGCCTCATGGGAACAGTCCAGCCGGAACTGCCAAGCCATGCCTTCCCTGGACGGGAAACAAACTACCGAGGACCGGTTTCTGGCATTTCAGCCGTCTTCAGCCCGGCTTGCTTGAATCCAGTGGCAAAGTGAGCAAGGGACTCACGTCTGAGCATACCCTGTCAACTTATGGCGAACAAAGAAAAACCAAAGGAAATGATGGACGGAGCGTTGACAATACAAGCACTCACCCCCAGTCAACTGATCTGGGTTTAATCCATCACCGTTCTTTAGCCCACTCTGTCACCCCAGTTCAGACATGGCCATATGCAAATCAGTCTGACCCTGTGCCTCATGGGAACAGTCCAGCCCAAACTGCCAAGCCATGCCTTCCCTGGACCGGAAACAAGCTACCGAGGACCGGTTTCTGGCATTTCAGCTGTCTTCAGCCCGGTTTGCTTGAATCAAGTGGCAAAGTGAGCAAGGGACTCACGTCTGAGCATACCCTGCCAACTTATGGCGAACAAAGAAAAACCAAAGGAAATGATGGACGGAGCGTTGACAATACAAGCACTCACCCCCAGTCAACTGATCTGGGTTTAATCCATCACCGTTCTTTAGCCCACTCTGCCACCCCAGTTCAGACATGGCCATATGCAAATCAATCTGACCCTGTGCCTCATGGGAACAGTCCAGCCCGAACTCCCAAGCCATGCCTTCCCTGGACCGGAAACAAGCTACCGAGGACCGGTTTCTGGCCTTTCAGCCGTCTTCAGCCCGGCTTGCTTGAATCCAGTGGCAAAGTGAGCAAGGGACTCACGTCTGAGCATACCCTGCCAACTTATGGCGAACAAAGAAAAACCAAAGGAAATGATGGACGGAGCGTTGACAATACAAGCACTCACCCCCAGTCAACTTATCTGGGTTTAATCCATCACCGTTCTTTAGCCCACTCTGCCACCCCAGTTCAGACATGGCCATATGCAAATCAGTCTGACCCTGTGCCTCATGGGAATAGTCCAGCCCGAACTGCCAAGCCATGCCTTCTCTGGACCGGAAACAAGCTACCGAGGACCGGTTTCTGGCATTTCAGCTGTCTTCAGCCCGGCTTGCTTGAATCCAGTGGCAAAGTGAGCAAGGGACTCACGTCTGAGCATACCCTGCCAACTTATGGCGAACAAAGAAAAACCAAAGGAAATGATGGACGGAGCATTGAAAATACAAGCACTCACCCCCAGTCAACTGATCTGGGTTTAATCCATCACCGTTCTTTAGCCCACTCTGCCACCCCAGTTCAGACATGGCCATATGCAAATCAGTCTGACCCTGTGCCTCATGAGAACAGTCCAGCCCGAACTGCCAAGCCATGCCTTCCCTGGACTGGAAACAAGCTATCGGAGACCGGTTTCTGGCATTTCAGCTGTCTGCAGCCCGGCTTGCTTGAATCCAGTGGCAAAGTGAGCAAGGGACTCACGTCCGAGCATATCCTGCCAACTTATGGCGAACAAAGAAAAACCAAAGGAAATGATGGACGGAGCGTTGACAATACAAGCACTCACCCCCAGTCAACTGATCTGGGTTTAATCCATCACCGTTCTTTAGCCCACTCTGCCACCCCAGTTCAGACATGGCCATATTCAAATCAGTCTGACCCTCTGCCTCATGGGCACAGTCCATCCCGAACTGCCAAGCCATGCCTTCCCTGGACCGGAAACAAGCTACCGAGGACCGGTTTCTGGCATTTCAGCCGTCTTCAACCCGGCTTGCTTGAATCCAGTGGCAAAGATAGCAAGGGACTCACGTCTGAGCATACCCTGCCAACTTATGGCGAACAAAGAAAAACCAAAGGAAATGATGGACGGAGCGTTGACAATAAAAGCACTCACCCCCAGTCAACTAATCTGGGTTTAATTCATCACCGTTCTTTAGCCCACTCTGCCACCCCAGTTCAGACATGGCCATATGCAAATCAGTCTGACCCTGTGCCTCATGGGAACAGTCCAGCCGGAACTGCCAAGCCATGCCTTCCCTGGACCGGAAACAAGCTACCGAGGACCGGTTTCTGGCATTTCAGCCGTCTTCAGCCCGGCTTGCTTGAATCCAGTGGCAAAGTGAGCAAGGGACTCACGTCTGAGCATACCCTGTCAACTTATGGCGAACAAAGAAAAACCAAAGGAAATGATGGACGGAGCGTTGACAATACAAGCACTCACCCCCAGTCAACTGATCTGGGTTTAATCCATCACCGTTATTTAGCCCACTCTGCCACCCCAGTTCAGACATGGCCATATGCAAATCAGTCTGACCCTGTGCCTCATGGGAACAGTCCAGCCCGAACTGCCAAGTCATGCCTTCCCTGGACCGGAAACAAGCTACAGAGGACGGGTTTCTGGCATTTCAGCCGTCTTCAGCCCGGCTTGCTTGAATCCAGTGGCAAAGTGAGCAAGGGACTCACGTCTGAGCATACCCTGCCAACTTATGGCGAACAAAGAAAAACCAAAGGAAATGATGGACGGAGCGGTGAAAATAGAAGCACTCACCCCCAGTAAACTGATCTGGGTTTAATCCATCACCGTTCTTTAGCCCACTCTGCCACCCCAGTTCAGACATGGCCCTATGCAAATCAGTCTGACCCTGTGCCTCATTGGAACAGTCCAGCCCGAACTGCCAAGCCATGCCTTCCCTGGACCGTAAACAAGCTACCGAGCAACGGTTTCTGACATTTCAGCCGTCTTCAGCCCGGCTTGCTTGAATCCAGTGGCAAAGTCAGCAAGGTACTCATGTCTGAGAATACCCTGCCAACTTATGGCTAACAAAGAAAAACCAAAGGAAATGATGGACGGAGCGTTGACAATACAAGCACTCACCCCCAGTCAACTGATCTGGGTTTAATCCATCACCGTTCTTTAGCCCACTCTGCCACCCCAGTTCAGACATGGCCCTATGCAAATCAGTCTGACCCTGTGCCTCATGGGAACAGTCCAGCCCGAACTGCCAAGCCATGCCTTCCCTGGACCGGAAACAAGCTACCGAGCAACGGTTTCTGGCATTTCAGCCGTCTTCAGCCCGGCTTGCTTGAATCCAGTGGCAAAGTGAGCAAGGGACTCACGTCTGAGCATACCCTGTCAACTTATGGCGAACAAAGAAAAACCAAAGGAAATGATGGACGGAGCATTGACAATACAAGCACTCACCCCCAGTCAACTGATCTGGGTTTAATCCATCACCGTTCTTTAGCCCACTCTGCCACCCCAGTTCAGACATGGCCATATGCAAATCAGTCTGACCCTGTGCCTCATGGGAACAGTCCAGCCCGAACTGCCAAGTCATGCCTTCCCTGGACCGGAAACAAGCTACCGAGGACCGGTTTCTGGCATTTCAGCCGTCTTCAGCCCGGCTTGCTTGAATCCAGTGGCAAAGTGAGCAAGGGACTCACGTCTGAGCATACCCTGCCAACTTATGGCGAACAAAGAAAAACCAAAGGAAATGATGGACGGAGCGGTGACAATAGAAGCACTCACCCCCAGTCAACTGATCTGGGTTTAATCCATCACCGTTCTTTAGCCCACTCTGCCACCCCAGTTCAGACATGGCCATATGCAAATCAGTCTGACCCTGTGCCTCATGGGAACAGTCCAGCCCAAACTGCCAAGCCATTCCTTCCCTGGACCGGAAACAAGCTACTGAGGACCGGTTTCTGGCATTTCAGCCGTCTTCAGCCGGCTTGCTTGAATCCAGTGGCAAAGTCAGCAAGGTACTCATGTCTGAGCATACCCTGCCAACTTATGGCTAACAAAGAAAAACCAAAGGAAATGATGGACGGAGCGTTGACAATACAAGCACTCACCCCCAGTCAACTGATCTGGGTTTAATCCATCACCGTTCTTTAGCCCACTCTGCCACCCCAGTTCAGACATGGCCCTATGCAAATCAGTCTGACCCTGTGCCTCATGGGAACAGTCCAGCCCGAACTGCCAAGCCATGCCTTCCCTGGACCGGAAACAAGCTACCGAGCAACGGTTTCTCACATTTCAGCCGTCTTCAGCCCGGCTTGCTTGAATCCAGTGGCAAAGTTAGCAAGGGACTCACGTCTGAGCATACCCTGCCAACTTATGGCGAACAAAGAAAAACCAAAGGAAATGATGGACGGAGCGTTGACAATAAAAGCACTCACCCCCAGTCAACTGATCTGGGTTTAATCCATCACCGTTCTTTAGCCCACTCTGCCACCCCAGTTCAGACATGGCCATATGCAAATCAGTCTGACCCTGTGCCTCATGGGAACAGTCCAGCCCAAACTGCCAAGCCATGCCTTCCCTGGACCGGAAACAAGCTACCGAGGACCGGTTTCTGGCATTTCAGCTGTCTTCAGCCCGGTTTGCTTGAATCCAGTGGCAAAGTGAGCAAGGGACTCACGTCTGAGCATACTCTGCCAACTTATGGCGAACAAAGAAAAACCAAAGGAAATGATGGACGGAGCGTTGACAATACAAGCACTCACCCCCAGTCAACTGATCTGGGTTTAATCCATCACCGTTCTTTAGCCCACTCTGCCACCCCAGTTCAGACATGGCCATATGCAAATCAATCTGACCATGTGCCTCATGGGAACAGTCCAGCCCGAACTCCCAAGCCATGCCTTCCCTGGACCGGAAACAAGCTACCGAGGACCGGTTTCTGGCATTTCAGCCGTCTTCAGCCCGGCTTGCTTGAATCCAGTGGCAAAGTGAGCAAGGGACTCACGTCTGAGCATACCCTGCCAACTTATGGCGAACAAAGAAAAACCAAAGGAAATGATGGACGGAGCGCTGACAATACAAGCACTCACCCCCAGTCAACTTATCTGGGTTTAATCCATCACCGTTCTTTAGACCACTCTGCCACCCCAGTTCAGACATGGCCATATGCAAATCAGTCTGACCCTGTGCCTCATGGGAATAGTCCAGCCCGAACTGCCAAGCCATGCCTTCTCTGGACCGGAAACAAGCTACCGAGGACCGGTTTCTGGCATTTCAGCTGTCTTCAGCCCGGCTTGCTTGAATCCAGTGGCAAAGTGAGCAAGGGACTCACGTCTGAGCATACCCTGCCAACTTATGGCGAACAAAGAAAAACCAAAGGAAATGATGGACGGAGCATTGAAAATACAAGCACTCACCCCCAGTCAACTGATCTGGGTTTAATCCATCACCGTTCTTTAGCCCACTCTGCCACCCCAGTTCAGACATGGCCATATGCAAATCAGTCTGACCCTGTGCCTCATGAGAACAGTCCAGCCCGAACTGCCAAGCCATGCCTTCCCTGGACAGGAAACAAGCTATCGGAGACCGGTTTCTGGCATTTCAGCTGTCTGCAGCCCGGCTTGCTTGAATCCAGTGGCAAAGTGAGCAAGGGACTCACGTCCGAGCATATCCTGCCAACTTATGGCGAACAAAGAAAAACCAAAGGAAATGATGGACGGAGCGGTGAAAATAGAAGCACTCACCCCCAGTCAACTGATCTGGGTTTAATCCATCACCGTTCTTTAGCCCACTCTGCCACCCCAGTTCAGACATGGCCATATGCAAATCAGTCTGACCCTGTGCCTCATGGGAACAGTCCAGCCCAAACTGCCAAGCCATTCCTTCCCTGGACCGGAAACAAGCTACTGAGGACCGGTTTCTGGCATTTCAGCCGTCTTCAGCCCGGCTTTCTTGAATCCAGTGGCAAAGTCAGCAAGGTACTCATGTCTGAGCATACCCTGCCAACGTATGGCGAACAAAGAAAAACCAAAGGAAATGATGGACGGAGCGTTGACAATACAAGCACTCACCCCCAGTCAACTGATCTGGGTTTAATCCATCACCGTTCTTTAGCCCACTCTGCCACCCCAGTTCAGACATGGCCATATGCAAATCAGTCTGACCCTGTGCCTCATGGGAACAGTCCAGCCCGAACTGCCAAGTCATGCCTTCCCTGGACCGGAAACAAGCTACCGAGGACCGGTTTCTGGCATTTCAGCCGTCTTCAGCCCGGCTTGCTTGAATCCAGTGGCAAAGTGAGCAAGGGACTCACGTCTGAGCATACCCTGCCAACTTATGGCGAACAAAGAAAAACCAAAGGAAATGATGGACGGAGCGGTGACAATAGAAGCACTCACCCCCAGTCAACTGATCTGGGTTTAATCCATCACCGTTCTTTAGCCCACTCTGCCACCCCAGTTCAGACATGGCCATATGCAAATCAGTCTGACCCTGTGCCTCATGGGAACAGTCCAGCCCAAACTGCCAAGCCATTCCTTCCCTGGACCGGAAACAAGCTACTGAGGACCGGTTTCTGGCATTTCAGCCGTCTTCAGCCCGGCTTGCTTGAATCCAGTGGCAAAGTCAGCAAGGTACTCATGTCTGAGCATACCCTGCCAACTTATGGCTAACAAAGAAAAATCAAAGGAAATGATGGACGGAGCGTTGACAATACAAGCACTCACCCCCAGTCAACTGATCTGGGTTTAATCCATCACCGTTCTTTAGCCCACTCTGCCACCCCAGTTCAGACATGGCCCTATGCAAATCAGTCTGACCCTGTGCCTCATGGGAACAGTCCAGCCCGAACTGCCAAGCCATGCCTTCCCTGGACCGGAAACAAGCTACCGAGCAACGGTTTCTGACATTTCAGCCGTCTTCAGCCCGGCTTGCTTGAATCAAGTGGCAAAGTTAGCAAGGGACTCACGTCTGAGCATACCCTGCCAACTTATGGCGAACAAAGAAAAACCAAAGGAAATGATGGACGGAGCGTTGACAATAAAAGCACTCACCCCCAGTCAACTGATCTGGGTTTAATCCATCACCGTTCTTTAGCCCACTCTGCCACCCCAGTTCAGACATGGCCATATGCAAATCAGTCTGACCCTGTGCCTAATGGGAACAGTCCAGCCGGAACTGCCAAGCCATGCCTTCCCTGGACCGGAAACAAGCTACCGAGGACCGGTTTCTGGCATTTCAGCCGTCTTCAGCCCGGCTTGCTTGAATCCAGTGGCAAAGTGAGCAAGGGACTCACGTCTGAGCATACCCTGTCAACTTATGGCGAACAAAGAAAAACCAAAGGAAATGATGGACGGAGCATTGACAATACAAGCACTAACCCCCAGTCAACTGATCTGGGTTTAATCCATCACCGTTCTTTAGCCCACTCTGCCACCCCAGTTCAGACATGGCCATATGCAAATCAGTCTGACCCTGTGCCTCATGGGAACAGTCCAGCCCGAACTGCCAAGTCATGCCTTCCCTGGACCGGAAACAAGCTACCGAGGACCGGTTTCTGGCATTTCAGCCGTCTTCAGCCCGGCTTGCTTGAATCCAGTGGCAAAGTGAGCAAGGGACTCACGTCTGAGCATACCCTGCCAACTTATGGCGAACAAAGAAAAACCAAAGGAAATGATGGACGGAGCGGTGACAATAGAAGCACTCACCCCCAGTCAACTGATCTGGGTTTAATCCATCACCGTTCTTTAGCCCACTCTGCCACCCCAGTTCAGACATGGCCATATGCAAATCAGTCTGACCCTGTGCCTCATGGGAACAGTCCAGCCCAAACTGCCAAGCCATTCCTTCCCTGGACCGGAAACAAGCTACTGAGGACCGGTTTCTGGCATTTCAGCCGTCTTCAGCCGGCTTGCTTGAATCCAGTGGCAACGTCAGCAAGGTACTCATGTCTGAGCATACCCTGCCAACTTATGGCTAACAAAGAAAAACCAAAGGAAATGATGGACGGAGCATTGACAATACAAGCACTCACCCCCAGTCAACTGATCTGGGTTTAATCCATCACCGTTCTTTAGCCCACTCTGCCACCCCAGTTCAGACATGGCCCTATGCAAATCAGTCTGACCCTGTGCCTCATGGGAACAGTCCAGCCCGAACTGCCAAGCCATGCCTTCCCTGGACCGGAAACAAGCTACCGAGCAACGGTTTCTCACATTTCAGCCGTCTTCAGCCCGGCTTGCTTGAATCCAGTGGCAAAGTTAGCAAGGGACTCACGTCTGAGCATACCCTGCCAACTTATGGCGAACAAAGAAAAACCAAAGGAAATGATGGACGGAGCGTTGACAATAAAAGCACTCACCCCCAGTCAACTGATCTGGGTTTAATCCATCACCGTTCTTTAGCCCACTCTGCCACCCCAGTTCAGACATGGCCATATGCAAATCAGTCTGACCCTGTGCCTCATGGGAACAGTCCAGCCGGAACTGCCAAGCCATGCCTTCCCTGGACGGGAAACAAACTACCGAGGACCGGTTTCTGGCATTTCAGCCGTCTTCAGCCCGGCTTGCTTGAATCCAGTGGCAAAGTGAGCAAGGGACTCACGTCTGAGCATACCCTGTCAACTTATGGCGAACAAAGAAAAACCAAAGGAAATGATGGACGGAGCGTTGACAATACAAGCACTCACCCCCAGTCAACTGATCTGGGTTTAATCCATCACCGTTCTTTAGCCCACTCTGTCACCCCAGTTCAGACATGGCCATATGCAAATCAGTCTGACCCTGTGCCTCATGGGAACAGTCCAGCCCAAACTGCCAAGCCATGCCTTCCCTGGACCGGAAACAAGCTACCGAGGACCGGTTTCTGGCATTTCAGCTGTCTTCAGCCCGGTTTGCTTGAATCAAGTGGCAAAGTGAGCAAGGGACTCACGTCTGAGCATACCCTGCCAACTTATGGCGAACAAAGAAAAACCAAAGGAAATGATGGACGGAGCGTTGACAATACAAGCACTCACCCCCAGTCAACTGATCTGGGTTTAATCCATCACCGTTCTTTAGCCCACTCTGCCACCCCAGTTCAGACATGGCCATATGCAAATCAATCTGACCCTGTGCCTCATGGGAACAGTCCAGCCCGAACTCCCAAGCCATGCCTTCCCTGGACCGGAAACAAGCTACCGAGGACCGGTTTCTGGCCTTTCAGCCGTCTTCAGCCCGGCTTGCTTGAATCCAGTGGCAAAGTGAGCAAGGGACTCACGTCTGAGCATACCCTGCCAACTTATGGCGAACAAAGAAAAACCAAAGGAAATGATGGACGGAGCGTTGACAATACAAGCACTCACCCCCAGTCAACTTATCTGGGTTTAATCCATCACCGTTCTTTAGCCCACTCTGCCACCCCAGTTCAGACATGGCCATATGCAAATCAGTCTGACCCTGTGCCTCATGGGAATAGTCCAGCCCGAACTGCCAAGCCATGCCTTCTCTGGACCGGAAACAAGCTACCGAGGACCGGTTTCTGGCATTTCAGCTGTCTTCAGCCCGGCTTGCTTGAATCCAGTGGCAAAGTGAGCAAGGGACTCACGTCTGAGCATACCCTGCCAACTTATGGCGAACAAAGAAAAACCAAAGGAAATGATGGACGGAGCATTGAAAATACAAGCACTCACCCCCAGTCAACTGATCTGGGTTTAATCCATCACCGTTCTTTAGCCCACTCTGCCACCCCAGTTCAGACATGGCCATATGCAAATCAGTCTGACCCTGTGCCTCATGAGAACAGTCCAGCCCGAACTGCCAAGCCATGCCTTCCCTGGACTGGAAACAAGCTATCGGAGACCGGTTTCTGGCATTTCAGCTGTCTGCAGCCCGGCTTGCTTGAATCCAGTGGCAAAGTGAGCAAGGGACTCACGTCCGAGCATATCCTGCCAACTTATGGCGAACAAAGAAAAACCAAAGGAAATGATGGACGGAGCGTTGACAATACAAGCACTCACCCCCAGTCAACTGATCTGGGTTTAATCCATCACCGTTCTTTAGCCCACTCTGCCACCCCAGTTCAGACATGGCCATATTCAAATCAGTCTGACCCTCTGCCTCATGGGCACAGTCCATCCCGAACTGCCAAGCCATGCCTTCCCTGGACCGGAAACAAGCTACCGAGGACCGGTTTCTGGCATTTCAGCCGTCTTCAACCCGGCTTGCTTGAATCCAGTGGCAAAGATAGCAAGGGACTCACGTCTGAGCATACCCTGCCAACTTATGGCGAACAAAGAAAAACCAAAGGAAATGATGGATGGAGCGTTGACAATAAAAGCACTCACCCCCAGTCAACTAATCTGGGTTTAATTCATCACCGTTCTTTAGCCCACTCTGCCACCCCAGTTCAGACATGGCCATATGCAAATCAGTCTGACCCTGTGCCTCATGGGAACAGTCCAGCCGGAACTGCCAAGCCATGCCTTCCCTGGACCGGAAACAAGCTACCGAGGACCGGTTTCTGGCATTTCAGCCGTCTTCAGCCCGGCTTGCTTGAATCCAGTGGCAAAGTGAGCAAGGGACTCACGTCTGAGCATACCCTGTCAACTTATGGCGAACAAAGAAAAACCAAAGGAAATGATGGACGGAGCGTTGACAATACAAGCACTCACCCCCAGTCAACTGATCTGGGTTTAATCCATCACCGTTCTTTAGCCCACTCTGCCACCCCAGTTCAGACATGGCCATATGCAAATCAGTCTGACCCTGTGCCTCATGGGAACAGTCCAGCCCGAACTGCCAAGTCATGCCTTCCCTGGACCGGAAACAAGCTACAGAGGACGGGTTTCTGGCATTTCAGCCGTCTTCAGCCCGGCTTGCTTGAATCCAGTGGCAAAGTGAGCAAGGGACTCACGTCTGAGCATACCCTGCCAACTTATGGCGAACAAAGAAAAACCAAAGGAAATGATGGACGGAGCGGTGAAAATAGAAGCACTCACCCCCAGTAAACTGATCTGGGTTTAATCCATCACCGTTCTTTAGCCCACTCTGCCACCCCAGTTCAGACATGGCCCTATGCAAATCATTCTGACCCTGTGCCTCATTGGAACAGTCCAGCCCGAACTGCCAAGCCATGCCTTCCCTGGACCGTAAACAAGCTACCGAGCAACGGTTTCTGACATTTCAGCCGTCTTCAGCCCGGCTTGCTTGAATCCAGTGGCAAAGTTAGCAAGGGACTCACGTCTGAGCATACCCTGCCAACTTATGGCGAACAAAGAAAAACCAAAGGAAATGATGGACGGAGCGTTGACAATAAAAGCACTCACCCCCAGTCAACTGATCTGGGTTTAATCCATCACCGTTCTTTAGCCCACTCTGCCACCCCAGTTCAGACATGGCCATATGCAAATCAGTCTGACCCTGTGCCTCACAGGAACAGTCCAGCCGGAACTGCCAAGCCATGCCTTCCCTGGACCGGAAACAAGCTACCGAGGACCGGTTTCTGGCATTTCAGCCGTCTTCAGCCCGGCTTGCTTGAATCCAGTGGCAAAGTGAGCAAGGGACTCACGTCTGAGCATACCCTGCCAACTTATGGCGAACAAAGAAAAACCAAAGGAAATGATGAACGGAGCGTTGACAATACAAGCACTCACCCCCAGTCAACTGATCTGGGTTTAATCCATCACCGTTCTTTAGCCCACTCTGCCACCCCAGTTCAGACATGGCCATATGCAAATCAGTCTGACCCTGTGCCTCATGGGAACAGTCCAGCCCGAACTGCCAAGCCATGCCTTCCCTGGACCGGAAACAAGCTACCGAGCAACGGTTTCTCACATTTCAGCCGTCTTCAGCCCGGCTTGCTTGAATCCAGTGGCAAAGTGAGCAAGGGACTCACGTCTGAGCATACCCTGTCAACTTATGGCGAACAAAGAAAAACCAAAGGAAATGATGGACGGAGCATTGACAATACAAGCACTCACCCCCAGTCAACTGATCTGGGTTTAATCCATCACCGTTCTTTAGCCCACTCTGCCACCCCAGTTCAGACATGGCCATATGCAAATCAGTCTGACCCTGTGCCTCATGGGAACAGTCCAGCCCGAACTGCCAAGTCATGCCTTCCCTGGACCGGAAACAAGCTACCGAGGACCGGTTTCTGGCATTTCAGCCGTCTTCAGCCCGGCTTGCTTGAATCCAGTGGCAAAGTGAGCAAGGGACTCACGTCTGAGCATACCCTGCCAACTTATGGCGAACAAAGAAAAACCAAAGGAAATGATGGACGGAGCGGTGACAATAGAAGCACTCACCCCCAGTCAACTGATCTGGGTTTAATCCATCACCGTTCTTTAGCCCACTCTGCCACCCCAGTTCAGACATGGCCATATGCAAATCAGTCTGACCCTGTGCCTCATGGGAACAGTCCAGCCCAAACTGCCAAGCCATTCCTTCCCTGGACCGGAAACAAGCTACTGAGGACCGGTTTCTGGCATTTCAGCCGTCTTCAGCCGGCTTGCTTGAATCCAGTGGCAAAGTCAGCAAGGTACTCATGTCTGAGCATACCCTGCCAACTTATGGCTAACAAAGAAAAACCAAAGGAAATGATGGACGGAGCGTTGACAATCCAAGCACTCACCCCCAGTCAACTGATCTGGGTTTAATCCATCACCGTTCTTTAGCCCACTCTGCCACCCCAGTTCAGACATGGCCCTATGCAAATCAGTCTGACCCTGTGCCTCATGGGAACAGTCCAGCCCGAACTGCCAAGCCATGCCTTCCCTGGACCGGAAACAAGCTACCGAGCAACGGTTTCTCACATTTCAGCCGTCTTCAGCCCGGCTTGCTTGAATCCAGTGGCAAAGTTAGCAAGGGACTCACGTCTGAGCATACCCTGCCAACTTATGGCGAACAAAGAAAAACCAAAGGAAATGATGGACGGAGCGTTGACAATAAAAGCACTCACCCCCAGTCAACTGATCTGGGTTTAATCCATCACCGTTCTTTAGCCCACTCTGCCACCCCAGTTCAGACATGGCCATATGCAAATCAGTCTGACCCTGTGCCTCATGGGAACAGTCCAGCCCAAACTGCCAAGCCATGCCTTCCCTGGACCGGAAACAAGCTACCGAGGACCGGTTTCTGGCATTTCAGCTGTCTTCAGCCCGGTTTGCTTGAATCCAGTGGCAAAGTGAGCAAGGGACTCACGTCTGAGCATACTCTGCCAACTTATGGCGAACAAAGAAAAACCAAAGGAAATGATGGACGGAGCGTTGACAATACAAGCACTCACCCCCAGTCAACTGATCTGGGTTTAATCCATCACCGTTCTTTAGCCCACTCTGCCACCCCAGTTCAGACATGGCCATATGCAAATCAATCTGACCCTGTGCCTCATGGGAACAGTCCAGCCCGAACTCCCAAGCCATGCCTTCCCTGGACCGGAAACAAGCTACCGAGGACCGGTTTCTGGCATTTCAGCCGTCTTCAGCCCGGCTTGCTTGAATCCAGTGGCAAAGTGAGCAAGGGACTCACGTCTGAGCATACCCTGCCAACTTATGGCGAACAAAGAAAAACCAAAGGAAATGATGGACGGAGCGTTGACAATACAAGCACTCACCCCCAGTCAACTTATCTGGGTTTAATCCATCACCGTTCTTTAGACCACTCTGCCACCCCAGTTCAGACATGGCCATATGCAAATCAGTCTGACCCTGTGCCTCATGGGAATAGTCCAGCCGAACTGCCAAGCCATGCCTTCTCTGGACCGGAAACAAGCTACCGAGGACCGGTTTCTGGCATTTCAGCTGTCTTCAGCCCGGCTTGCTTGAATCCAGTGGCAAAGTGAGCAAGGGACTCACGTCTGAGCATACCCTGCCAACTTATGGCGAACAAAGAAAAACCAAAGGAAATGATGGACGGAGCATTGAAAATACAAGCACTCACCCCCAGTCAACTGATCTGGGTTTAATCCATCACCGTTCTTTAGCCCACTCTGCCACCCCAGTTCAGACATGGCCATATGCAAATCAGTCTGACCCTGTGCCTCATGAGAACAGTCCAGCCCGAACTGCCAAGCCATGCCTTCCCTGGACTGGAAACAAGCTATCGGAGACCGGTTTCTGGCATTTCAGCTGTCTGCAGCCCGGCTTGCTTGAATCCAGTGGCAAAGTGAGCAAGGGACTCACGTCCGAGCATATCCTGCCAACTTATGGCGAACAAAGAAAAACCAAAGGAAATGATGGACGGAGCGGTGAAAATAGAAGCACTCACCCCCAGTCAACTGATCTGGGTTTAATCCATCACCGTTCTTTAGCCCACTCTGCCACCCCAGTTCAGACATGGCCATATGCAAATCAGTCTGACCCTGTGCCTCATGGGAACAGTCCAGCCCAAACTGCCAAGCCATTCCTTCCCTGGACCGGAAACAAGCTACTGAGGACCGGTTTCTGGCATTTCAGCCGTCTTCAGCCCGGCTTTCGTGAATCCAGTGGCAAAGTCAGCAAGGTACTCATGTCTGAGCATACCCTGCCAACGTATGGCGAACAAAGAAAAACCAAAGGAAATGATGGACGGAGCGTTGACAATACAAGCACTCACCCCCAGTCAACTGATCTGGGTTTAATCCATCACCGTTCTTTAGCCCACTCTGCCACCCCAGTTCAGACATGGCCATATGCAAATCAGTCTGACCCTGTGCCTCATGGGAACAGTCCAGCCCGAACTGCCAAGTCATGCCTTCCCTGGACCGGAAACAAGCTACCGAGGACCGGTTTCTGGCATTTCAGCCGTCTTCAGCCCGGCTTGCTTGAATCCAGTGGCAAAGTGAGCAAGGGACTCACGTCTGAGCATACCCTGTCAACTTATGGCGAACAAAGAAAAACCAAAGGAAATGATGGACGGAGCGTTGACAATACAAGCACTCACCCCCAGTCAACTGATCTGGGTTTAATCCATCACCGTTCTTTAGCCCACTCTGCCACCCCAGTTCAGACATGGCCATATGCAAATCAGTCTGACCCTGTGCCTCATGGGAACAGTCCAGCCCGAACTGCCAAGTCATGCCTTCCCTGGACCGGAAACAAGCTACAGAGGACGGGTTTCTGGCATTTCAGCCGTCTTCAGCCCGGCTTGCTTGAATCCAGTGGCAAAGTGAGCAAGGGACTCACGTCTGAGCATACCCTGCCAACTTATGGCGAACAAAGAAAAACCAAAGGAAATGATGGACGGAGCGGTGAAAATAGAAGCACTCACCCCCAGTAAACTGATCTGGGTTTAATCCATCACCGTTCTTTAGCCCACTCTGCCACCCCAGTTCAGACATGGCCCTATGCAAATCATTCTGACCCTGTGCCTCATTGGAACAGTCCAGCCCGAACTGCCAAGCCATGCCTTCCCTGGACCGTAAACAAGCTACCGAGCAACGGTTTCTGACATTTCAGCCGTCTTCAGCCCGGCTTGCTTGAATCCAGTGGCAAAGTTAGCAAGGGACTCACGTCTGAGCATACCCTGCCAACTTATGGCGAACAAAGAAAAACCAAAGGAAATGATGGACGGAGCGTTGACAATAAAAGCACTCACCCCCAGTCAACTGATCTGGGTTTAATCCATCACCGTTCTTTAGCCCACTCTGCCACCCCAGTTCAGACATGGCCATATGCAAATCAGTCTGACCCTGTGCCTCACAGGAACAGTCCAGCCGGAACTGCCAAGCCATGCCTTCCCTGGACCGGAAACAAGCTACCGAGGACCGGTTTCTGGCATTTCAGCCGTCTTCAGCCCGGCTTGCTTGAATCCAGTGGCAAAGTGAGCAAGGGACTCACGTCTGAGCATACCCTGCCAACTTATGGCGAACAAAGAAAAACCAAAGGAAATGATGAACGGAGCGTTGACAATACAAGCACTCACCCCCAGTCAACTGATCTGGGTTTAATCCATCACCGTTCTTTAGCCCACTCTGCCACCCCAGTTCAGACATGGCCATATGCAAATCAGTCTGACCCTGTGCCTCATGGGAACAGTCCAGCCCGAACTGCCAAGCCATGCCTTCCCTGGACCGGAAACAAGCTACCGAGCAACGGTTTCTCACATTTCAGCCGTCTTCAGCCCGGCTTGCTTGAATCCAGTGGCAAAGTGAGCAAGGGACTCACGTCTGAGCATACCCTGTCAACTTATGGCGAACAAAGAAAAACCAAAGGAAATGATGGACGGAGCATTGACAATACAAGCACTCACCCCCAGTCAACTGATCTGGGTTTAATCCATCACCGTTCTTTAGCCCACTCTGCCACCCCAGTTCAGACATGGCCATATGCAAATCAGTCTGACCCTGTGCCTCATGGGAACAGTCCAGCCCGAACTGCCAAGTCATGCCTTCCCTGGACCGGAAACAAGCTACCGAGGACCGGTTTCTGGCATTTCAGCCGTCTTCAGCCCGGCTTGCTTGAATCCAGTGGCAAAGTGAGCAAGGGACTCACGTCTGAGCATACCCTGCCAACTTATGGCGAACAAAGAAAAACCAAAGGAAATGATGGACGGAGCGGTGACAATAGAAGCACTCACCCCCAGTCAACTGATCTGGGTTTAATCCATCACCGTTCTTTAGCCCACTCTGCCACCCCAGTTCAGACATGGCCATATGCAAATCAGTCTGACCCTGTGCCTCATGGGAACAGTCCAGCCCAAACTGCCAAGCCATTCCTTCCCTGGACCGGAAACAAGCTACTGAGGACCGGTTTCTGGCATTTCAGCCGTCTTCAGCCGGCTTGCTTGAATCCAGTGGCAAAGTCAGCAAGGTACTCATGTCTGAGCATACCCTGCCAACTTATGGCTAACAAAGAAAAACCAAAGGAAATGATGGACGGAGCGTTGACAATCCAAGCACTCACCCCCAGTCAACTGATCTGGGTTTAATCCATCACCGTTCTTTAGCCCACTCTGCCACCCCAGTTCAGACATGGCCCTATGCAAATCAGTCTGACCCTGTGCCTCATGGGAACAGTCCAGCCCGAACTGCCAAGCCATGCCTTCCCTGGACCGGAAACAAGCTACCGAGCAACGGTTTCTCACATTTCAGCCGTCTTCAGCCCGGCTTGCTTGAATCCAGTGGCAAAGTTAGCAAGGGACTCACGTCTGAGCATACCCTGCCAACTTATGGCGAACAAAGAAAAACCAAAGGAAATGATGGACGGAGCGTTGACAATAAAAGCACTCACCCCCAGTCAACTGATCTGGGTTTAATCCATCACCGTTCTTTAGCCCACTCTGCCACCCCAGTTCAGACATGGCCATATGCAAATCAGTCTGACCCTGTGCCTCATGGGAACAGTCCAGCCCAAACTGCCAAGCCATGCCTTCCCTGGACCGGAAACAAGCTACCGAGGACCGGTTTCTGGCATTTCAGCTGTCTTCAGCCCGGTTTGCTTGAATCCAGTGGCAAAGTGAGCAAGGGACTCACGTCTGAGCATACTCTGCCAACTTATGGCGAACAAAGAAAAACCAAAGGAAATGATGGACGGAGCGTTGACAATACAAGCACTCACCCCCAGTCAACTGATCTGGGTTTAATCCATCACCGTTCTTTAGCCCACTCTGCCACCCCAGTTCAGACATGGCCATATGCAAATCAATCTGACCCTGTGCCTCATGGGAACAGTCCAGCCCGAACTCCCAAGCCATGCCTTCCCTGGACCGGAAACAAGCTACCGAGGACCGGTTTCTGGCATTTCAGCCGTCTTCAGCCCGGCTTGCTTGAATCCAGTGGCAAAGTGAGCAAGGGACTCACGTCTGAGCATACCCTGCCAACTTATGGCGAACAAAGAAAAACCAAAGGAAATGATGGACGGAGCGTTGACAATACAAGCACTCACCCCCAGTCAACTTATCTGGGTTTAATCCATCACCGTTCTTTAGACCACTCTGCCACCCCAGTTCAGACATGGCCATATGCAAATCAGTCTGACCCTGTGCCTCATGGGAATAGTCCAGCCGAACTGCCAAGCCATGCCTTCTCTGGACCGGAAACAAGCTACCGAGGACCGGTTTCTGGCATTTCAGCTGTCTTCAGCCCGGCTTGCTTGAATCCAGTGGCAAAGTGAGCAAGGGACTCACGTCTGAGCATACCCTGCCAACTTATGGCGAACAAAGAAAAACCAAAGGAAATGATGGACGGAGCATTGAAAATACAAGCACTCACCCCCAGTCAACTGATCTGGGTTTAATCCATCACCGTTCTTTAGCCCACTCTGCCACCCCAGTTCAGACATGGCCATATGCAAATCAGTCTGACCCTGTGCCTCATGAGAACAGTCCAGCCCGAACTGCCAAGCCATGCCTTCCCTGGACTGGAAACAAGCTATCGGAGACCGGTTTCTGGCATTTCAGCTGTCTGCAGCCCGGCTTGCTTGAATCCAGTGGCAAAGTGAGCAAGGGACTCACGTCCGAGCATATCCTGCCAACTTATGGCGAACAAAGAAAAACCAAAGGAAATGATGGACGGAGCGGTGAAAATAGAAGCACTCACCCCCAGTCAACTGATCTGGGTTTAATCCATCACCGTTCTTTAGCCCACTCTGCCACCCCAGTTCAGACATGGCCATATGCAAATCAGTCTGACCCTGTGCCTCATGGGAACAGTCCAGCCCAAACTGCCAAGCCATTCCTTCCCTGGACCGGAAACAAGCTACTGAGGACCGGTTTCTGGCATTTCAGCCGTCTTCAGCCCGGCTTTCGTGAATCCAGTGGCAAAGTCAGCAAGGTACTCATGTCTGAGCATACCCTGCCAACGTATGGCGAACAAAGAAAAACCAAAGGAAATGATGGACGGAGCGTTGACAATACAAGCACTCACCCCCAGTCAACTGATCTGGGTTTAATCCATCACCGTTCTTTAGCCCACTCTGCCACCCCAGTTCAGACATGGCCATATGCAAATCAGTCTGACCCTGTGCCTCATGGGAACAGTCCAGCCCGAACTGCCAAGTCATGCCTTCCCTGGACCGGAAACAAGCTACCGAGGACCGGTTTCTGGCATTTCAGCCGTCTTCAGCCCGGCTTGCTTGAATCCAGTGGCAAAGTGAGCAAGGGACTCACGTCTGAGCATACCCTGCCAACTTATGGCGAACAAAGAAAAACCAAAGGAAATGATGGACGGAGCGGTGACAATAGAAGCACTCACCCCCAGTCAACTGATCTGGGTTTAATCCATCACCGTTCTTTAGCCCACTCTGCCACCCCAGTTCAGACATGGCCATGTGCAAATCAGTCTGACCCTGTGCCTCATGGGAACAGTCCAGCCCAAACTGCCAAGCCATTCCTTCCCTGGACCGGAAACAAGCTACTGAGGACCGGTTTCTGGCATTTCAGCCGTCTTCAGCCCGGCTTGCTTGAATCCAGTGGCAAAGTCAGCAAGGTACTCATGTCTGAGCATACCCTGCCAACTTATGGCTAACAAAGAAAAATCAAAGGAAATGATGGACGGAGCGTTGACAATACAAGCACTCACCCCCAGTCAACTGATCTGGGTTTAATCCATCACCGTTCTTTAGCCCACTCTGCCACCCCAGTTCAGACATGGCCCTATGCAAATCAGTCTGACCCTGTGCCTCATGGGAACAGTCCAGCCCGAACTGCCAAGCCATGCCTTCCCTGGACCGGAAACAAGCTACCGAGCAACGGTTTCTGACATTTCAGCCGTCTTCAGCCCGGCTTGCTTGAATCAAGTGGCAAAGTTAGCAAGGGACTCACGTCTGAGCATACCCTGCCAACTTATGGCGAACAAAGAAAAACCAAAGGAAATGATGGACGGAGCGTTGACAATAAAAGCACTCACCCCCAGTCAACTGATCTGGGTTTAATCCATCACCGTTCTTTAGCCCACTCTGCCACCCCAGTTCAGACATGGCCATATGCAAATCAGTCTGACCCTGTGCCTAATGGGAACAGTCCAGCCGGAACTGCCAAGCCATGCCTTCCCTGGACCGGAAACAAGCTACCGAGGACCGGTTTCTGGCATTTCAGCCGTCTTCAGCCCGGCTTGCTTGAATCCAGTGGCAAAGTGAGCAAGGGACTCACGTCTGAGCATACCCTGTCAACTTATGGCGAACAAAGAAAAACCAAAGGAAATGATGGACGGAGCATTGACAATACAAGCACTAACCCCCAGTCAACTGATCTGGGTTTAATCCATCACCGTTCTTTAGCCCACTCTGCCACCCCAGTTCAGACATGGCCATATGCAAATCAGTCTGACCCTGTGCCTCATGGGAACAGTCCAGCCCGAACTGCCAAGTCATGCCTTCCCTGGACCGGAAACAAGCTACCGAGGACCGGTTTCTGGCATTTCAGCCGTCTTCAGCCCGGCTTGCTTGAATCCAGTGGCAAAGTGAGCAAGGGACTCACGTCTGAGCATACCCTGCCAACTTATGGCGAACAAAGAAAAACCAAAGGAAATGATGGACGGAGCGGTGACAATAGAAGCACTCACCCCCAGTCAACTGATCTGGGTTTAATCCATCACCGTTCTTTAGCCCACTCTGCCACCCCAGTTCAGACATGGCCATATGCAAATCAGTCTGACCCTGTGCCTCATGGGAACAGTCCAGCCCAAACTGCCAAGCCATTCCTTCCCTGGACCGGAAACAAGCTACTGAGGACCGGTTTCTGGCATTTCAGCCGTCTTCAGCCGGCTTGCTTGAATCCAGTGGCAAAGTCAGCAAGGTACTCATGTCTGAGCATACCCTGCCAACTTATGGCTAACAAAGAAAAACCAAAGGAAATGATGGACGGAGCGTTGACAATACAAGCACTCACCCCCAGTCAACTGATCTGGGTTTAATCCATCACCGTTCTTTAGCCCACTCTGCCACCCAGTTCAGACATGGCCCTATGCAAATCAGTCTGACCCTGTGCCTCATGGGAACAGTCCAGCCCGAACTGCCAAGCCATGCCTTCCCTGGACCGGAAACAAGCTACCGAGCAACGGTTTCTCACATTTCAGCCGTCTTCAGCCCGGCTTGCTTGAATCCAGTGGCAAAGTTAGCAAGGGACTCACGTCTGAGCATACCCTGCCAACTTATGGCGAACAAAGAAAAACCAAAGGAAATGATGGACGGAGCGTTGACAATAAAAGCACTCACCCCCAGTCAACTGATCTGGGTTTAATCCATCACCGTTCTTTAGCCCACTCTGCCACCCCAGTTCAGACATGGCCATATGCAAATCAGTCTGACCCTGTGCCTCATGGGAACAGTCCAGCCGGAACTGCCAAGCCATGCCTTCCCTGGACGGGAAACAAACTACCGAGGACCGGTTTCTGGCATTTCAGCCGTCTTCAGCCCGGCTTGCTTGAATCCAGTGGCAAAGTGAGCAAGGGACTCACGTCTGAGCATACCCTGTCAACTTATGGCGAACAAAGAAAAACCAAAGGAAATGATGGACGGAGCGTTGACAATACAAGCACTCACCCCCAGTCAACTGATCTGGGTTTAATCCATCACCGTTCTTTAGCCCACTCTGTCACCCCAGTTCAGACATGGCCATATGCAAATCAGTCTGACCCTGTGCCTCATGGGAACAGTCCAGCCCAAACTGCCAAGCCATGCCTTCCCTGGACCGGAAACAAGCTACCGAGGACCGGTTTCTGGCATTTCAGCTGTCTTCAGCCCGGTTTGCTTGAATCAAGTGGCAAAGTGAGCAAGGGACTCACGTCTGAGCATACCCTGCCAACTTATGGCGAACAAAGAAAAACCAAAGGAAATGATGGACGGAGCGTTGACAATACAAGCACTCACCCCCAGTCAACTGATCTGGGTTTAATCCATCACCGTTCTTTAGCCCACTCTGCCACCCCAGTTCAGACATGGCCATATGCAAATCAATCTGACCCTGTGCCTCATGGGAACAGTCCAGCCCGAACTCCCAAGCCATGCCTTCCCTGGACCGGAAACAAGCTACCGAGGACCGGTTTCTGGCCTTTCAGCCGTCTTCAGCCCGGCTTGCTTGAATCCAGTGGCAAAGTGAGCAAGGGACTCACGTCTGAGCATACCCTGCCAACTTATGGCGAACAAAGAAAAACCAAAGGAAATGATGGACGGAGCGTTGACAATACAAGCACTCACCCCCAGTCAACTTATCTGGGTTTAATCCATCACCGTTCTTTAGCCCACTCTGCCACCCCAGTTCAGACATGGCCATATGCAAATCAGTCTGACCCTGTGCCTCATGGGAATAGTCCAGCCCGAACTGCCAAGCCATGCCTTCTCTGGACCGGAAACAAGCTACCGAGGACCGGTTTCTGGCATTTCAGCTGTCTTCAGCCCGGCTTGCTTGAATCCAGTGGCAAAGTGAGCAAGGGACTCATGTCTGAGCATACCCTGCCAACTTATGGCGAACAAAGAAAAACCAAAGGAAATGATGGACGGAGCATTGAAAATACAAGCACTCACCCCCAGTCAACTGATCTGGGTTTAATCCATCACCGTTCTTTAGCCCACTCTGCCACCCCAGTTCAGACATGGCCATATGCAAATCAGTCTGACCCTGTGCCTCATGAGAACAGTCCAGCCCGAACTGCCAAGCCATGCCTTCCCTGGACTGGAAACAAGCTATCGGAGACCGGTTTCTGGCATTTCAGCTGTCTGCAGCCCGGCTTGCTTGAATCCAGTGGCAAAGTGAGCAAGGGACTCACGTCCGAGCATATCCTGCCAACTTATGGCGAACAAAGAAAAACCAAAGGAAATGATGGACGGAGCGTTGACAATACAAGCACTCACCCCCAGTCAACTGATCTGGGTTTAATCCATCACCGTTCTTTAGCCCGCTCTGCCACCCCAGTTCAGACATGGCCATATTCAAATCAGTCTGACCCTCTGCCTCATGGGCACAGTCCATCCCGAACTGCCAAGCCATGCCTTCCCTGGACCGGAAACAAGCTACCGAGGACCGGTTTCTGGCATTTCAGCCGTCTTCAACCCGGCTTGCTTGAATCCAGTGGCAAAGATAGCAAGGGACTCACGTCTGAGCATACCCTGCCAACTTATGGCGAACAAAGAAAAACCAAAGGAAATGATGGACGGAGCGTTGACAATAAAAGCACTCACCCCCAGTCAACTAATCTGGGTTTAATTCATCACCGTTCTTTAGCCCACTCTGCCACCCCAGTTCAGACATGGCCATATGCAAATCAGTCTGACCCTGTGCCTCATGGGAACAGTCCAGCCGGAACTGCCAAGCCATGCCTTCCCTGGACCGGAAACAAGCTACTGAGGACCGGTTTCTGGCATTTCAGCCGTCTTCAGCCCGGCTTGCTTGAATCCAGTGGCAAAGTGAGCAAGGGACTCACGTCTGAGCATACCCTGTCAACTTATGGCGAACAAAGAAAAACCAAAGGAAATGATGGACGGAGCGTTGACAATACAAGCACTCACCCCCAGTCAACTGATCTGGGTTTAATCCATCACCGTTCTTTAGCCCACTCTGCCACCCCAGTTCAGACATGGCCATATGCAAATCAGTCTGACCCTGTGCCTCATGGGAACAGTCCAGCCCGAACTGCCAAGTCATGCCTTCCCTGGACCGGAAACAAGCTACAGAGGACGGGTTTCTGGCATTTCAGCCGTCTTCAGCCCGGCTTGCTTGAATCCAGTGGCAAAGTGAGCAAGGGACTCACGTCTGAGCATACCCTGCCAACTTATGGCGAACAAAGAAAAACCAAAGGAAATGATGGACGGAGCGGTGAAAATAGAAGCACTCACCCCCAGTAAACTGATCTGGGTTTAATCCATCACCGTTCTTTAGCCCACTCTGCCACCCCAGTTCAGACTTGGCCCTATGCAAATCAGTCTGACCCTGTGCCTCATTGGAACAGTCCAGCCCGAACTGCCAAGCCATGCCTTCCCTGGACCGTAAACAAGCTACCGAGCAACGGTTTCTGACATTTCAGCCGTCTTCAGCCCGGCTTGCTTGAATCCAGTGGCAAAGTCAGCAAGGTACTCATGTCTGAGAATACCCTGCCAACTTATGGCTAACAAAGAAAAACCAAAGGAAATGATGGACGGAGCGTTGACAATACAAGCACTCACCCCCAGTCAACTGATCTGGGTTTAATCCATCACCGTTCTTTAGCCCACTCTGCCACCCCAGTTCAGACATGGCCCTATGCAAATCAGTCTGACCCTGTGCCTCATGGGAACAGTCCAGCCCGAACTGCCAAGCCATGCCTTCCCTGGACCGGAAACAAGCTACCGAGCAACGGTTTCTGACATTTCAGCCGTCTTCAGCCCGGCTTGCTTGAATCAAGTGGCAAAGTTAGCAAGGGACTCACGTCTGAGCATACCCTGCCAACTTATGGCGAACAAAGAAAAACCAAAGGAAATGATGGACGGAGCGTTGACAATAAAAGCACTCACCCCAGTCAACTGATCTGGGTTTAATCCATCACCGTTCTTTAGCCCACTCTGCCACCCCAGTTCAGACATGGCCATATGCAAATCAGTCTGACCCTGTGCCTAATGGGAACAGTCCAGCCGGAACTGCCAAGCCATGCCTTCCCTGGACCGGAAACAAGCTACCGAGGACCGGTTTCTGGCATTTCAGCCGTCTTCAGCCCGGCTTGCTTGAATCCAGTGGCAAAGTGAGCAAGGGACTCACGTCTGAGCATACCCTGTCAACTTATGGCGAACAAAGAAAAACCAAAGGAAATGATGGACGGAGCATTGACAATACAAGCACTCACCCCCAGTCAACTGATCTGGGTTTAATCCATCACCGTTCTTTAGCCCACTCTGCCACCCCAGTTCAGACATGGCCATATGCAAATCAGTCTGACCCTGTGCCTCATGGGAACAGTCCAGCCCGAACTGCCAAGTCATGCCTTCCCTGGACCGGAAACAAGCTACCGAGGACCGGTTTCTGGCATTTCAGCCGTCTTCAGCCCGGCTTGCTTGAATCCAGTGGCAAAGTGAGCAAGGGACTCACGTCTGAGCATACCCTGCCAACTTATGGCGAACAAAGAAAAACCAAAGGAAATGATGGACGGAGCGGTGACAATAGAAGCACTCACCCCCAGTCAACTGATCTGGGTTTAATCCATCACCGTTCTTTAGCCCACTCTGCCACCCCAGTTCAGACATGGCCATATGCAAATCAGTCTGACCCTGTGCCTCATGGGAACAGTCCAGCCCAAACTGCCAAGCCATTCCTTCCCTGGACCGGAAACAAGCTACTGAGGACCGGTTTCTGGCATTTCAGCCGTCTTCAGCCGGCTTGCTTGAATCCAGTGGCAAAGTCAGCAAGGTACTCATGTCTGAGCATACCCTGCCAACTTATGGCTAACAAAGAAAAACCAAAGGAAATGATGGACGGAGCGTTGACAATACAAGCACTCACCCCCAGTCAACTGATCTGGGTTTAATCCATCACCGTTCTTTAGCCCACTCTGCCACCCCAGTTCAGACATGGCCCTATGCAAATCAGTCTGACCCTGTGCCTCATGGGAACAGTCCAGCCCGAACTGCCAAGCCATGCCTTCCCTGGACCGGAAACAAGCTACCGAGCAACGGTTTCTCACATTTCAGCCGTCTTCAGCCCGGCTTGCTTGAATCCAGTGGCAAAGTTAGCAAGGGACTCACGTCTGAGCATACCCTGCCAACTTATGGCGAACAAAGAAAAACCAAAGGAAATGATGGACGGAGCGTTGACAATAAAAGCACTCACCCCCAGTCAACTGATCTGGGTTTAATCCATCACCGTTCTTTAGCCCACTCTGCCACCCCAGTTCAGACATGGCCATATGCAAATCAGTCTGACCCTGTGCCTCATGGGAACAGTCCAGCCCAAACTGCCAAGCCATGCCTTCCCTGGACCGGAAACAAGCTACAGAGGACCGGTTTCTGGCATTTCAGCTGTCTTCAGCCCGGTTTGCTTGAATCCAGTGGCAAAGTGAGCAAGGGACTCACGTCTGAGCATACTCTGCCAACTTATGGCGAACAAAGAAAAACCAAAGGAAATGATGGACGGAGCGTTGACAATACAAGCACTCACCCCCAGTCAACTGATCTGGGTTTAATCCATCACCGTTCTTTAGCCCACTCTGCCACCCCAGTTCAGACATGGCCATATGCAAATCAATCTGACCCTGTGCCTCATGGGAACAGTCCAGCCCGAACTCCCAAGCCATGCCTTCCCTGGACCGGAAACAAGCTACCGAGGACCGGTTTCTGGCATTTCAGCCGTCTTCAGCCCGGCTTGCTTGAATCCAGTGGCAAAGTGAGCAAGGGACTCACGTCTGAGCATACCCTGCCAACTTATGGCGAACAAAGAAAAACCAAAGGAAATGATGGACGGAGCGCTGACAATACAAGCACTCACCCCCAGTCAACTTATCTGGGTTTAATCCATCACCGTTCTTTAGACCACTCTGCCACCCCAGTTCAGACATGGCCATATGCAAATCAGTCTGACCCTGTGCCTCATGGGAATAGTCCAGCCCGAACTGCCAAGCCATGCCTTCTCTGGACCGGAAACAAGCTACCGAGGACCGGTTTCTGGCATTTCAGCTGTCTTCAGCCCGGCTTGCTTGAATCCAGTGGCAAAGTGAGCAAGGGACTCACGTCTGAGCATACCCTGCCAACTTATGGCGAACAAAGAAAAACCAAAGGAAATGATGGACGGAGCATTGAAAATACAAGCACTCACCCCCAGTCAACTGATCTGGGTTTAATCCATCACCGTTCTTTAGCCCACTCTGCCACCCCAGTTCAGACATGGCCATATGCAAATCAGTCTGACCCTGTGCCTCATGAGAACAGTCCAGCCCGAACTGCCAAGCCATGCCTTCCCTGGACTGGAAACAAGCTATCGGAGACCGGTTTCTGGCATTTCAGCTGTCTGCAGCCCGGCTTGCTTGAATCCAGTGGCAAAGTGAGCAAGGGACTCACGTCCGAGCATATCCTGCCAACTTATGGCGAACAAAGAAAAACCAAAGGAAATGATGGACGGAGCGGTGAAAATAGAAGCACTCACCCCCAGTCAACTGATCTGGGTTTAATCCATCACCGTTCTTTAGCCCACTCTGCCACCCCAGTTCAGACATGGCCATATGCAAATCAGTCTGACCCTGTGCCTCATGGGAACAGTCCAGCCCAAACTGCCAAGCCATTCCTTCCCTGGACCGGAAACAAGCTACTGAGGACCGGTTTCTGGCATTTCAGCCGTCTTCAGCCCGGCTTTCTTGAATCCAGTGGCAAAGTCAGCAAGGTACTCATGTCTGAGCATACCCTGCCAACGTATGGCGAACAAAGAAAAACCAAAGGAAATGATGGACGGAGCGTTGACAATACAAGCACTCACCCCCAGTCAACTGATCTGGGTTTAATCCATCACCGTTCTTTAGCCCACTCTGCCACCCCAGTTCAGACATGGCCATATGCAAATCAGTCTGACCCTGTGCCTCATGGGAACAGTCCAGCCCGAACTGCCAAGTCATGCCTTCCCTGGACCGGAAACAAGCTACCGAGGACCGGTTTCTGGCATTTCAGCCGTCTTCAGCCCGGCTTGCTTGAATCCAGTGGCAAAGTGAGCAAGGGACTCACGTCTGAGCATACCCTGCCAACTTATGGCGAACAAAGAAAAACCAAAGGAAATGATGGACGGAGCGGTGACAATAGAAGCACTCACCCCCAGTCAACTGATCTGGGTTTAATCCATCACCGTTCTTTAGCCCACTCTGCCACCCCAGTTCAGACATGGCCATATGCAAATCAGTCTGACCCTGTGCCTCATGGGAACAGTCCAGCCCAAACTGCCAAGCCATTCCTTCCCTGGACCGGAAACAAGCTACTGAGGACCGGTTTCTGGCATTTCAGCCGTCTTCAGCCCGGCTTGCTTGAATCCAGTGGCAAAGTCAGCAAGGTACTCATGTCTGAGCATACCCTGCCAACTTATGGCTAACAAAGAAAAATCAAAGGAAATGATGGACGGAGCGTTGACAATACAAGCACTCACCCCCAGTCAACTGATCTGGGTTTAATCCATCACCGTTCTTTAGCCCACTCTGCCACCCCAGTTCAGACATGGCCCTATGCAAATCAGTCTGACCCTGTGCCTCATGGGAACAGTCCAGCCCGAACTGCCAAGCCATGCCTTCCCTGGACCGGAAACAAGCTACCGAGCAACGGTTTCTGACATTTCAGCCGTCTTCAGCCCGGCTTGCTTGAATCAAGTGGCAAAGTTAGCAAGGGACTCACGTCTGAGCATACCCTGCCAACTTATGGCGAACAAAGAAAAACCAAAGGAAATGATGGACGGAGCGTTGACAATAAAAGCACTCACCCCCAGTCAACTGATCTGGGTTTAATCCATCACCGTTCTTTAGCCCACTCTGCCACCCCAGTTCAGACATGGCCATATGCAAATCAGTCTGACCCTGTGCCTAATGGGAACAGTCCAGCCGGAACTGCCAAGCCATGCCTTCCCTGGACCGGAAACAAGCTACCGAGGACCGGTTTCTGGCATTTCAGCCGTCTTCAGCCCGGCTTGCTTGAATCCAGTGGCAAAGTGAGCAAGGGACTCACGTCTGAGCATACCCTGTCAACTTATGGCGAACAAAGAAAAACCAAAGGAAATGATGGACGGAGCATTGACAATACAAGCACTAACCCCCAGTCAACTGATCTGGGTTTAATCCATCACCGTTCTTTAGCCCACTCTGCCACCCCAGTTCAGACATGGCCATATGCAAATCAGTCTGACCCTGTGCCTCATGGGAACAGTCCAGCCCGAACTGCCAAGTCATGCCTTCCCTGGACCGGAAACAAGCTACCGAGGACCGGTTTCTGGCATTTCAGCCGTCTTCAGCCCGGCTTGCTTGAATCCAGTGGCAAAGTGAGCAAGGGACTCACGTCTGAGCATACCCTGCCAACTTATGGCGAACAAAGAAAAACCAAAGGAAATGATGGACGGAGCGGTGACAATAGAAGCACTCACCCCCAGTCAACTGATCTGGGTTTAATCCATCACCGTTCTTTAGCCCACTCTGCCACCCCAGTTCAGACATGGCCATATGCAAATCAGTCTGACCCTGTGCCTCATGGGAACAGTCCAGCCCAAACTGCCAAGCCATTCCTTCCCTGGACCGGAAACAAGCTACTGAGGACCGGTTTCTGGCATTTCAGCCGTCTTCAGCCGGCTTGCTTGAATCCAGTGGCAAAGTCAGCAAGGTACTCATGTCTGAGCATACCCTGCCAACTTATGGCTAACAAAGAAAAACCAAAGGAAATGATGGACGGAGCGTTGACAATACAAGCACTCACCCCCAGTCAACTGATCTGGGTTTAATCCATCACCGTTCTTTAGCCCACTCTGCCACCCCAGTTCAGACATGGCCCTATGCAAATCAGTCTGACCCTGTGCCTCATGGGAACAGTCCAGCCCGAACTGCCAAGCCATGCCTTCCCTGGACCGGAAACAAGCTACCGAGCAACGGTTTCTCACATTTCAGCCGTCTTCAGCCCGGCTTGCTTGAATCCAGTGGCAAAGTTAGCAAGGGACTCACGTCTGAGCATACCCTGCCAACTTATGGCGAACAAAGAAAAACCAAAGGAAATGATGGACGGAGCGTTGACAATAAAAGCACTCACCCCCAGTCAACTGATCTGGGTTTAATCCATCACCGTTCTTTAGCCCACTCTGCCACCCCAGTTCAGACATGGCCATATGCAAATCAGTCTGACCCTGTGCCTCATGGGAACAGTCCAGCCGGAACTGCCAAGCCATGCCTTCCCTGGACGGGAAACAAACTACCGAGGACCGGTTTCTGGCATTTCAGCCGTCTTCAGCCCGGCTTGCTTGAATCCAGTGGCAAAGTGAGCAAGGGACTCACGTCTGAGCATACCCTGTCAACTTATGGCGAACAAAGAAAAACCAAAGGAAATGATGGACGGAGCGTTGACAATACAAGCACTCACCCCCAGTCAACTGATCTGGGTTTAATCCATCACCGTTCTTTAGCCCACTCTGTCACCCCAGTTCAGACATGGCCATATGCAAATCAGTCTGACCCTGTGCCTCATGGGAACAGTCCAGCCCAAACTGCCAAGCCATGCCTTCCCTGGACCGGAAACAAGCTACCGAGGACCGGTTTCTGGCATTTCAGCTGTCTTCAGCCCGGTTTGCTTGAATCAAGTGGCAAAGTGAGCAAGGGACTCACGTCTGAGCATACCCTGCCAACTTATGGCGAACAAAGAAAAACCAAAGGAAATGATGGACGGAGCGTTGACAATACAAGCACTCACCCCCAGTCAACTGATCTGGGTTTAATCCATCACCGTTCTTTAGCCCACTCTGCCACCCCAGTTCAGACATGGCCATATGCAAATCAATCTGACCCTGTGCCTCATGGGAACAGTCCAGCCCGAACTCCCAAGCCATGCCTTCCCTGGACCGGAAACAAGCTACCGAGGACCGGTTTCTGGCCTTTCAGCCGTCTTCAGCCCGGCTTGCTTGAATCCAGTGGCAAAGTGAGCAAGGGACTCACGTCTGAGCATACCCTGCCAACTTATGGCGAACAAAGAAAAACCAAAGGAAATGATGGACGGAGCGTTGACAATACAAGCACTCACCCCCAGTCAACTTATCTGGGTTTAATCCATCACCGTTCTTTAGCCCACTCTGCCACCCCAGTTCAGACATGGCCATATGCAAATCAGTCTGACCCTGTGCCTCATGGGAATAGTCCAGCCCGAACTGCCAAGCCATGCCTTCTCTGGACCGGAAACAAGCTACCGAGGACCGGTTTCTGGCATTAAAGCTGTCTTCAGCCCGGCTTGCTTGAATCCAGTGGCAAAGTGAGCAAGGGACTCACGTCTGAGCATACCCTGCCAACTTATGGCGAACAAAGAAAAACCAAAGGAAATGATGGACGGAGCATTGAAAATACAAGCACTCACCCCCAGTCAACTGATCTGGGTTTAATCCATCACCGTTCTTTAGCCCACTCTGCCACCCCAGTTCAGACATGGCCATATGCAAATCAGTCTGACCCTGTGCCTCATGAGAACAGTCCAGCCCGAACTGCCAAGCCATGCCTTCCCTGGACTGGAAACAAGCTATCGGAGACCGGTTTCTGGCATTTCAGCTGTCTGCAGCCCGGCTTGCTTGAATCCAGTGGCAAAGTGAGCAAGGGACTCACGTCCGAGCATATCCTGCCAACTTATGGCGAACAAAGAAAAACCAAAGGAAATGATGGACGGAGCGTTGACAATACAAGCACTCACCCCCAGTCAACTGATCTGGGTTTAATCCATCACCGTTCTTTAGCCCACTCTGCCACCCCAGTTCAGACATGGCCATATTCAAATCAGTCTGACCCTCTGCCTCATGGGCACAGTCCATCCCGAACTGCCAAGCCATGCCTTCCCTGGACCGGAAACAAGCTACCGAGGACCGGTTTCTGGCATTTCAGCCGTCTTCAACCCGGCTTGCTTGAATCCAGTGGCAAAGATAGCAAGGGACTCACGTCTGAGCATACCCTGCCAACTTATGGCGAACAAAGAAAAACCAAAGGAAATGATGGATGGAGCGTTGACAATAAAAGCACTCACCCCCAGTCAACTAATCTGGGTTTAATTCATCACCGTTCTTTAGCCCACTCTGCCACCCCAGTTCAGACATGGCCATATGCAAATCAGTCTGACCCTGTGCCTCATGGGAACAGTCCAGCCGGAACTGCCAAGCCATGCCTTCCCTGGACCGGAAACAAGCTACCGAGGACCGGTTTCTGGCATTTCAGCCGTCTTCAGCCCGGCTTGCTTGAATCCAGTGGCAAAGTGAGCAAGGGACTCACGTCTGAGCATACCCTGTCAACTTATGGCGAACAAAGAAAAACCAAAGGAAATGATGGACGGAGCGTTGACAATACAAGCACTCACCCCCAGTCAACTGATCTGGGTTTAATCCATCACCGTTCTTTAGCCCACTCTGCCACCCCAGTTCAGACATGGCCATATGCAAATCAGTCTGACCCTGTGCCTCATGGGAACAGTCCAGCCCGAACTGCCAAGTCATGCCTTCCCTGGACCGGAAACAAGCTACAGAGGACGGGTTTCTGGCATTTCAGCCGTCTTCAGCCCGGCTTGCTTGAATCCAGTGGCAAAGTGAGCAAGGGACTCACGTCTGAGCATACCCTGCCAACTTATGGCGAACAAAGAAAAACCAAAGGAAATGATGGACGGAGCGGTGAAAATAGAAGCACTCACCCCCAGTAAACTGATCTGGGTTTAATCCATCACCGTTCTTTAGCCCACTCTGCCACCCCAGTTCAGACATGGCCCTATGCAAATCAGTCTGACCCTGTGCCTCATTGGAACAGTCCAGCCCGAACTGCCAAGCCATGCCTTCCCTGGACCGTAAACAAGCTACCGAGCAACGGTTTCTGACATTTCAGCCGTCTTCAGCCCGGCTTGCTTGAATCCAGTGGCAAAGTTAGCAAGGGACTCACGTCTGAGCATACCCTGCCAACTTATGGCGAACAAAGAAAAACCAAAGGAAATGATGGACGGAGCGTTGACAATAAAAGCACTCACCCCCAGTCAACTGATCTGGGTTTAATCCATCACCGTTCTTTAGCCCACTCTGCCACCCCAGTTCAGACATGGCCATATGCAAATCAGTCTGACCCTGTGCCTCACAGGAACAGTCCAGCCGGAACTGCCAAGCCATGCCTTCCCTGGACCGGAAACAAGCTACCGAGGACCGGTTTCTGGCATTTCAGCCGTCTTCAGCCCGGCTTGCTTGAATCCAGTGGCAAAGTGAGCAAGGGACTCACGTCTGAGCATACCCTGCCAACTTATGGCGAACAAAGAAAAACCAAAGGAAATGATGAACGGAGCGTTGACAATACAAGCACTCACCCCCAGTCAACTGATCTGGGTTTAATCCATCACCGTTCTTTAGCCCACTCTGCCACCCCAGTTCAGACATGGCCATATGCAAATCAGTCTGACCCTGTGCCTCATGGGAACAGTCCAGCCCAAACTGCCAAGCCATTCCTTCCCTGGACCGGAAACAAGCTACTGAGGACCGGTTTATGGCATTTCAGCCGTCTTCAGCCCGGCTTGCTTGAATCCAGTGGCAAAGTCAGCAAGGTACTCATGTCTGAGCATACCCTGCCAACTTATGGCTAACAAAGAAAAACCAAAGGAAATGATGGACGGAGCGTTGACAATACAAGCACTCACCCCCAGTCAACTGATCTGGGTTTAATCCATCACCGTTCTTTAGCCCACTCTGCCACCCCAGTTCAGACATGGCCCTATGCAAATCAGTCTGACCCTGTGCCTCATGGGAACAGTCCAGCCCGAACTGCCAAGCCATGCCTTCCCTGGACCGGAAACAAACTACCGAGCAACTGTTTCTGACATTTCAGCCGTCTTCAGCCCGGCTTGCTTGAATCAAGTGGCAAAGTGAGCAAGGGACTCACGTCTGAGCATACCCTGCCAACTTATGGCGAACAAAAAAAAACCAAAGGAAATGATGGACGGAGCATTGAAAATACAAGCACTCACCCCCAGTCAACTGATCTGGGTTTAATCCATCACCGTTCTTTAGCCCACTCTGCCACCCCAGTTCAGACATGGCCATATGCAAATCAGTCTGACCCTGTGCCTCATGAGAACAGTCCAGCCCGAACTGCCAAGCCATGCCTTCCCTGGACTGGAAACAAGCTATCGGAGACCTGTTTCTGGCATTTCAGCTGTCTGCAGCCCGGCTTGCTTGAATCCAGTGGCAAAGTGAGCAAGGGACTCACGTCCGAGCATATCCTGCCAACTTATGGCGAACAAAGAAAAACCAAAGGAAATGATGGACGGAGCGGTGAAAATAGAAGCACTCACCCCCAGTCAACTGATCTGGGTTTAATCCATCACCGTTCTTTAGCCCACTCTGCCACCCCAGTTCAGACATGGCCATATGCAAATCAGTCTGACCCTGTGCCTCATGGGAACAGTCCAGCCCAAACTGCCAAGCCATTCCTTCCCTGGACCGGAAACAAGCTACTGAGGACCGGTTTCTGGCATTTCAGCCGTCTTCAGCCCGGCTTGCTTGAATCCAGTGGCAAAGTGAGCAAGGGACTCACGTCTGAGCATACCCTGCCAACTTATGGCGAACAAAGAAAAACCAAAGGAAATGATGAACGGAGCGTTGACAATACAAGCACTCACCCCCAGTCAACTGATCTGGGTTTAATCCATCACCGTTCTTTAGCCCACTCTGCCACCCCAGTTCAGACATGGCCATATGCAAATCAGTCTGACCCTGTGCCTCATGGGAACAGTCCAGCCCAAACTGCCAAGCCATTCCTTCCCTGGACCGGAAACAAGCTACTGAGGACCGGTTTATGGCATTTCAGCCGTCTTCAGCCCGGCTTGCTTGAATCCAGTGGCAAAGTCAGCAAGGTACTCATGTCTGAGCATACCCTGCCAACTTATGGCTAACAAAGAAAAACCAAAGGAAATGATGGACGGAGCGTTGACAATACAAGCACTCACCCCCAGTCAACTGATCTGGGTTTAATCCATCACCGTTCTTTAGCCCACTCTGCCACCCCAGTTCAGACATGGCCCTATGCAAATCAGTCTGACCCTGTGCCTCATGGGAACAGTCCAGCCCGAACTGCCAAGCCATGCCTTCCCTGGACCGGAAACAAACTACCGAGCAACTGTTTCTGACATTTCAGCCGTCTTCAGCCCGGCTTGCTTGAATCAAGTGGCAAAGTGAGCAAGGGACTCACGTCTGAGCATACCCTGCCAACTTATGGCGAACAAAAAAAAACCAAAGGAAATGATGGACGGAGCATTGAAAATACAAGCACTCACCCCCAGTCAACTGATCTGGGTTTAATCCATCACCGTTCTTTAGCCCACTCTGCCACCCCAGTTCAGACATGGCCATATGCAAATCAGTCTGACCCTGTGCCTCATGAGAACAGTCCAGCCCGAACTGCCAAGCCATGCCTTCCCTGGACTGGAAACAAGCTATCGGAGACCTGTTTCTGGCATTTCAGCTGTCTGCAGCCCGGCTTGCTTGAATCCAGTGGCAAAGTGAGCAAGGGACTCACGTCCGAGCATATCCTGCCAACTTATGGCGAACAAAGAAAAACCAAAGGAAATGATGGACGGAGCGGTGAAAATAGAAGCACTCACCCCCAGTCAACTGATCTGGGTTTAATCCATCACCGTTCTTTAGCCCACTCTGCCACCCCAGTTCAGACATGGCCATATGCAAATCAGTCTGACCCTGTGCCTCATGGGAACAGTCCAGCCCAAACTGCCAAGCCATTCCTTCCCTGGACCGGAAACAAGCTACTGAGGACCGGTTTCTGGCATTTCAGCCGTCTTCAGCCCGGCTTTCTTGAATCCAGTGGCAAAGTCAGCAAGGTACTCATGTCTGAGCATACCCTGCCAACGTATGGCGAACAAAGAAAAACCAAAGGAAATGATGGACGGAGCGTTGACAATACAAGCACTCACCCCCAGTCAACTGATCTGGGTTTAATCCATCACCGTTCTTTAGCCCACTCTGCCACCCCAGTTCAGACATGGCCATATGCAAATCAGTCTGACCCTGTGCCTCATGGGAACAGTCCAGCCCGAACTGCCAAGTCATGCCTTCCCTGGACCGGAAACAAGCTACCGAGGACCGGTTTCTGGCATTTCAGCCGTCTTCAGCCCGGCTTGCTTGAATCCAGTGGCAAAGTGAGCAAGGGACTCACGTCTGAGCATACCCTGCCAACTTATGGCGAACAAAGAAAAACCAAAGGAAATGATGGACGGAGCGGTGACAATAGAAGCACTCACCCCCAGTCAACTGATCTGGGTTTAATCCATCACCGTTCTTTAGCCCACTCTGCCACCCCAGTTCAGACATGGCCATATGCAAATCAGTCTGACCCTGTGCCTCATGGGAACAGTCCAGCCCAAACTGCCAAGCCATTCCTTCCCTGGACCGGAAACAAGCTACTGAGGACCGGTTTCTGGCATTTCAGCCGTCTTCAGCCCGGCTTGCTTGAATCCAGTGGCAAAGTCAGCAAGGTACTCATGTCTGAGCATACCCTGCCAACTTATGGCTAACAAAGAAAAATCAAAGGAAATGATGGACGGAGCGTTGACAATACAAGCACTCACCCCCAGTCAACT
Organism: Lissotriton helveticus; assembly: GCF_964261635.1. Taxonomy (NCBI): domain Eukaryota; kingdom Metazoa; phylum Chordata; class Amphibia; order Caudata; family Salamandridae; genus Lissotriton; species Lissotriton helveticus. The sequence goes on from NC_136068.1 coordinate 1,651,233,266, forward strand.
GATCTGGGTTTAATCCATCACCGTTCTTTAGCCCACTCTGCCACCCCAGTTCAGACATGGCCCTATGCAAATCAGTCTGACCCTGTGCCTCATGGGAACAGTCCAGCCCGAACTGCCAAGCCATGCCTTCCCTGGACCGGAAACAAGCTACCGAGCAACGGTTTCTGACATTTCAGCCGTCTTCAGCCCGGCTTGCTTGAATCAAGTGGCAAAGTTAGCAAGGGACTCACGTCTGAGCATACCCTGCCAACTTATGGCGAACAAAGAAAAACCAAAGGAAATGATGAACGGAGCGTTGACAATACAAGCACTCACCCCCAGTCAACTGATCTGGGTTTAATCCATCACCGTTCTTTAGCCCACTCTGCCACCCCAGTTCAGACATGGCCATATGCAAATCAGTCTGACCCTGTGCCTCATGGGAACAGTCCAGCCCAAACTGCCAAGCCATTCCTTCCCTGGACCGGAAACAAGCTACTGAGGACCGGTTTATGGCATTTCAGCCGTCTTCAGCCCGGCTTGCTTGAATCCAGTGGCAAAGTCAGCAAGGTACTCATGTCTGAGCATACCCTGCCAACTTATGGCTAACAAAGAAAAACCAAAGGAAATGATGGACGGAGCGTTGACAATACAAGCACTCACCCCCAGTCAACTGATCTGGGTTTAATCCATCACCGTTCTTTAGCCCACTCTGCCACCCCAGTTCAGACATGGCCCTATGCAAATCAGTCTGACCCTGTGCCTCATGGGAACAGTCCAGCCCGAACTGCCAAGCCATGCCTTCCCTGGACCGGAAACAAACTACCGAGCAACTGTTTCTGACATTTCAGCCGTCTTCAGCCCGGCTTGCTTGAATCAAGTGGCAAAGTGAGCAAGGGACTCACGTCTGAGCATACCCTGCCAACTTATGGCGAACAAAAAAAAACCAAAGGAAATGATGGACGGAGCATTGAAAATACAAGCACTCACCCCCAGTCAACTGATCTGGGTTTAATCCATCACCGTTCTTTAGCCCACTCTGCCACCCCAGTTCAGACATGGCCATATGCAAATCAGTCTGACCCTGTGCCTCATGAGAACAGTCCAGCCCGAACTGCCAAGCCATGCCTTCCCTGGACTGGAAACAAGCTATCGGAGACCTGTTTCTGGCATTTCAGCTGTCTGCAGCCCGGCTTGCTTGAATCCAGTGGCAAAGTGAGCAAGGGACTCACGTCCGAGCATATCCTGCCAACTTATGGCGAACAAAGAAAAACCAAAGGAAATGATGGACGGAGCGGTGAAAATAGAAGCACTCACCCCCAGTCAACTGATCTGGGTTTAATCCATCACCGTTCTTTAGCCCACTCTGCCACCCCAGTTCAGACATGGCCATATGCAAATCAGTCTGACCCTGTGCCTCATGGGAACAGTCCAGCCCAAACTGCCAAGCCATTCCTTCCCTGGACCGGAAACAAGCTACTGAGGACCGGTTTCTGGCATTTCAGCCGTCTTCAGCCCGGCTTGCTTGAATCCAGTGGCAAAGTGAGCAAGGGACTCACGTCTGAGCATACCCTGCCAACTTATGGCGAACAAAGAAAAACCAAAGGAAATGATGAACGGAGCGTTGACAATACAAGCACTCACCCCCAGTCAACTGATCTGGGTTTAATCCATCACCGTTCTTTAGCCCACTCTGCCACCCCAGTTCAGACATGGCCATATGCAAATCAGTCTGACCCTGTGCCTCATGGGAACAGTCCAGCCCAAACTGCCAAGCCATTCCTTCCCTGGACCGGAAACAAGCTACTGAGGACCGGTTTATGGCATTTCAGCCGTCTTCAGCCCGGCTTGCTTGAATCCAGTGGCAAAGTCAGCAAGGTACTCATGTCTGAGCATACCCTGCCAACTTATGGCTAACAAAGAAAAACCAAAGGAAATGATGGACGGAGCGTTGACAATACAAGCACTCACCCCCAGTCAACTGATCTGGGTTTAATCCATCACCGTTCTTTAGCCCACTCTGCCACCCCAGTTCAGACATGGCCCTATGCAAATCAGTCTGACCCTGTGCCTCATGGGAACAGTCCAGCCCGAACTGCCAAGCCATGCCTTCCCTGGACCGGAAACAAACTACCGAGCAACTGTTTCTGACATTTCAGCCGTCTTCAGCCCGGCTTGCTTGAATCAAGTGGCAAAGTGAGCAAGGGACTCACGTCTGAGCATACCCTGCCAACTTATGGCGAACAAAAAAAAACCAAAGGAAATGATGGACGGAGCATTGAAAATACAAGCACTCACCCCCAGTCAACTGATCTGGGTTTAATCCATCACCGTTCTTTAGCCCACTCTGCCACCCCAGTTCAGACATGGCCATATGCAAATCAGTCTGACCCTGTGCCTCATGAGAACAGTCCAGCCCGAACTGCCAAGCCATGCCTTCCCTGGACTGGAAACAAGCTATCGGAGACCTGTTTCTGGCATTTCAGCTGTCTGCAGCCCGGCTTGCTTGAATCCAGTGGCAAAGTGAGCAAGGGACTCACGTCCGAGCATATCCTGCCAACTTATGGCGAACAAAGAAAAACCAAAGGAAATGATGGACGGAGCGGTGAAAATAGAAGCACTCACCCCCAGTCAACTGATCTGGGTTTAATCCATCACCGTTCTTTAGCCCACTCTGCCACCCCAGTTCAGACATGGCCATATGCAAATCAGTCTGACCCTGTGCCTCATGGGAACAGTCCAGCCCAAACTGCCAAGCCATTCCTTCCCTGGACCGGAAACAAGCTACTGAGGACCGGTTTCTGGCATTTCAGCCGTCTTCAGCCCGGCTTTCTTGAATCCAGTGGCAAAGTCAGCAAGGTACTCATGTCTGAGCATACCCTGCCAACGTATGGCGAACAAAGAAAAACCAAAGGAAATGATGGACGGAGCGTTGACAATACAAGCACTCACCCCCAGTCAACTGATCTGGGTTTAATCCATCACCGTTCTTTAGCCCACTCTGCCACCCCAGTTCAGACATGGCCATATGCAAATCAGTCTGACCCTGTGCCTCATGGGAACAGTCCAGCCCGAACTGCCAAGTCATGCCTTCCCTGGACCGGAAACAAGCTACCGAGGACCGGTTTCTGGCATTTCAGCCGTCTTCAGCCCGGCTTGCTTGAATCCAGTGGCAAAGTGAGCAAGGGACTCACGTCTGAGCATACCCTGCCAACTTATGGCGAACAAAGAAAAACCAAAGGAAATGATGGACGGAGCGGTGACAATAGAAGCACTCACCCCCAGTCAACTGATCTGGGTTTAATCCATCACCGTTCTTTAGCCCACTCTGCCACCCCAGTTCAGACATGGCCATATGCAAATCAGTCTGACCCTGTGCCTCATGGGAACAGTCCAGCCCAAACTGCCAAGCCATTCCTTCCCTGGACCGGAAACAAGCTACTGAGGACCGGTTTCTGGCATTTCAGCCGTCTTCAGCCCGGCTTGCTTGAATCCAGTGGCAAAGTCAGCAAGGTACTCATGTCTGAGCATACCCTGCCAACTTATGGCTAACAAAGAAAAATCAAAGGAAATGATGGACGGAGCGTTGACAATACAAGCACTCACCCCCAGTCAACTGATCTGGGTTTAATCCATCACCGTTCTTTAGCCCACTCTGCCACCCCAGTTCAGACATGGCCCTATGCAAATCAGTCTGACCCTGTGCCTCATGGGAACAGTCCAGCCCGAACTGCCAAGCCATGCCTTCCCTGGACCGGAAACAAGCTACCGAGCAACGGTTTCTGACATTTCAGCCGTCTTCAGCCCGGCTTGCTTGAATCAAGTGGCAAAGTTAGCAAGGGACTCACGTCTGAGCATACCCTGCCAACTTATGGCGAACAAAGAAAAACCAAAGGAAATGATGGACGGAGCGTTGACAATAAAAGCACTCACCCCCAGTCAACTGATCTGGGTTTAATCCATCACCGTTCTTTAGCCCACTCTGCCACCCCAGTTCAGACATGGCCATATGCAAATCAGTCTGACCCTGTGCCTAATGGGAACAGTCCAGCCGGAACTGCCAAGCCATGCCTTCCCTGGACCGGAAACAAGCTACCGAGGACCGGTTTCTGGCATTTCAGCCGTCTTCAGCCCGGCTTGCTTGAATCCAGTGGCAAAGTGAGCAAGGGACTCACGTCTGAGCATACCCTGTCAACTTATGGCGAACAAAGAAAAACCAAAGGAAATGATGGACGGAGCATTGACAATACAAGCACTAACCCCCAGTCAACTGATCTGGGTTTAATCCATCACCGTTCTTTAGCCCACTCTGCCACCCCAGTTCAGACATGGCCATATGCAAATCAGTCTGACCCTGTGCCTCATGGGAACAGTCCAGCCCGAACTGCCAAGTCATGCCTTCCCTGGACCGGAAACAAGCTACCGAGGACCGGTTTCTGGCATTTCAGCCGTCTTCAGCCCGGCTTGCTTGAATCCAGTGGCAAAGTGAGCAAGGGACTCACGTCTGAGCATACCCTGCCAACTTATGGCGAACAAAGAAAAACCAAAGGAAATGATGGACGGAGCGGTGACAATAGAAGCACTCACCCCCAGTCAACTGATCTGGGTTTAATCCATCACCGTTCTTTAGCCCACTCTGCCACCCCAGTTCAGACATGGCCATATGCAAATCAGTCTGACCCTGTGCCTCATGGGAACAGTCCAGCCCAAACTGCCAAGCCATTCCTTCCCTGGACCGGAAACAAGCTACTGAGGACCGGTTTCTGGCATTTCAGCCGTCTTCAGCCGGCTTGCTTGAATCCAGTGGCAAAGTCAGCAAGGTACTCATGTCTGAGCATACCCTGCCAACTTATGGCTAACAAAGAAAAACCAAAGGAAATGATGGACGGAGCGTTGACAATACAAGCACTCACCCCCAGTCAACTGATCTGGGTTTAATCCATCACCGTTCTTTAGCCCACTCTGCCACCCCAGTTCAGACATGGCCCTATGCAAATCAGTCTGACCCTGTGCCTCATGGGAACAGTCCAGCCCGAACTGCCAAGCCATGCCTTCCCTGGACCGGAAACAAGCTACCGAGCAACGGTTTCTCACATTTCAGCCGTCTTCAGCCCGGCTTGCTTGAATCCAGTGGCAAAGTTAGCAAGGGACTCACGTCTGAGCATACCCTGCCAACTTATGGCGAACAAAGAAAAACCAAAGGAAATGATGGACGGAGCGTTGACAATAAAAGCACTCACCCCCAGTCAACTGATCTGGGTTTAATCCATCACCGTTCTTTAGCCCACTCTGCCACCCCAGTTCAGACATGGCCATATGCAAATCAGTCTGACCCTGTGCCTCATGGGAACAGTCCAGCCGGAACTGCCAAGCCATGCCTTCCCTGGACGGGAAACAAACTACCGAGGACCGGTTTCTGGCATTTCAGCCGTCTTCAGCCCGGCTTGCTTGAATCCAGTGGCAAAGTGAGCAAGGGACTCACGTCTGAGCATACCCTGTCAACTTATGGCGAACAAAGAAAAACCAAAGGAAATGATGGACGGAGCGTTGACAATACAAGCACTCACCCCCAGTCAACTGATCTGGGTTTAATCCATCACCGTTCTTTAGCCCACTCTGTCACCCCAGTTCAGACATGGCCATATGCAAATCAGTCTGACCCTGTGCCTCATGGGAACAGTCCAGCCCAAACTGCCAAGCCATGCCTTCCCTGGACCGGAAACAAGCTACCGAGGACCGGTTTCTGGCATTTCAGCTGTCTTCAGCCCGGTTTGCTTGAATCAAGTGGCAAAGTGAGCAAGGGACTCACGTCTGAGCATACCCTGCCAACTTATGGCGAACAAAGAAAAACCAAAGGAAATGATGGACGGAGCGTTGACAATACAAGCACTCACCCCCAGTCAACTGATCTGGGTTTAATCCATCACCGTTCTTTAGCCCACTCTGCCACCCCAGTTCAGACATGGCCATATGCAAATCAATCTGACCCTGTGCCTCATGGGAACAGTCCAGCCCGAACTCCCAAGCCATGCCTTCCCTGGACCGGAAACAAGCTACCGAGGACCGGTTTCTGGCCTTTCAGCCGTCTTCAGCCCGGCTTGCTTGAATCCAGTGGCAAAGTGAGCAAGGGACTCACGTCTGAGCATACCCTGCCAACTTATGGCGAACAAAGAAAAACCAAAGGAAATGATGGACGGAGCGTTGACAATACAAGCACTCACCCCCAGTCAACTTATCTGGGTTTAATCCATCACCGTTCTTTAGCCCACTCTGCCACCCCAGTTCAGACATGGCCATATGCAAATCAGTCTGACCCTGTGCCTCATGGGAATAGTCCAGCCCGAACTGCCAAGCCATGCCTTCTCTGGACCGGAAACAAGCTACCGAGGACCGGTTTCTGGCATTAAAGCTGTCTTCAGCCCGGCTTGCTTGAATCCAGTGGCAAAGTGAGCAAGGGACTCACGTCTGAGCATACCCTGCCAACTTATGGCGAACAAAGAAAAACCAAAGGAAATGATGGACGGAGCATTGAAAATACAAGCACTCACCCCCAGTCAACTGATCTGGGTTTAATCCATCACCGTTCTTTAGCCCACTCTGCCACCCCAGTTCAGACATGGCCATATGCAAATCAGTCTGACCCTGTGCCTCATGAGAACAGTCCAGCCCGAACTGCCAAGCCATGCCTTCCCTGGACTGGAAACAAGCTATCGGAGACCGGTTTCTGGCATTTCAGCTGTCTGCAGCCCGGCTTGCTTGAATCCAGTGGCAAAGTGAGCAAGGGACTCACGTCCGAGCATATCCTGCCAACTTATGGCGAACAAAGAAAAACCAAAGGAAATGATGGACGGAGCGTTGACAATACAAGCACTCACCCCCAGTCAACTGATCTGGGTTTAATCCATCACCGTTCTTTAGCCCACTCTGCCACCCCAGTTCAGACATGGCCATATTCAAATCAGTCTGACCCTCTGCCTCATGGGCACAGTCCATCCCGAACTGCCAAGCCATGCCTTCCCTGGACCGGAAACAAGCTACCGAGGACCGGTTTCTGGCATTTCAGCCGTCTTCAACCCGGCTTGCTTGAATCCAGTGGCAAAGATAGCAAGGGACTCACGTCTGAGCATACCCTGCCAACTTATGGCGAACAAAGAAAAACCAAAGGAAATGATGGATGGAGCGTTGACAATAAAAGCACTCACCCCCAGTCAACTAATCTGGGTTTAATTCATCACCGTTCTTTAGCCCACTCTGCCACCCCAGTTCAGACATGGCCATATGCAAATCAGTCTGACCCTGTGCCTCATGGGAACAGTCCAGCCGGAACTGCCAAGCCATGCCTTCCCTGGACCGGAAACAAGCTACCGAGGACCGGTTTCTGGCATTTCAGCCGTCTTCAGCCCGGCTTGCTTGAATCCAGTGGCAAAGTGAGCAAGGGACTCACGTCTGAGCATACCCTGTCAACTTATGGCGAACAAAGAAAAACCAAAGGAAATGATGGACGGAGCGTTGACAATACAAGCACTCACCCCCAGTCAACTGATCTGGGTTTAATCCATCACCGTTCTTTAGCCCACTCTGCCACCCCAGTTCAGACATGGCCATATGCAAATCAGTCTGACCCTGTGCCTCATGGGAACAGTCCAGCCCGAACTGCCAAGTCATGCCTTCCCTGGACCGGAAACAAGCTACAGAGGACGGGTTTCTGGCATTTCAGCCGTCTTCAGCCCGGCTTGCTTGAATCCAGTGGCAAAGTGAGCAAGGGACTCACGTCTGAGCATACCCTGCCAACTTATGGCGAACAAAGAAAAACCAAAGGAAATGATGGACGGAGCGGTGAAAATAGAAGCACTCACCCCCAGTAAACTGATCTGGGTTTAATCCATCACCGTTCTTTAGCCCACTCTGCCACCCCAGTTCAGACATGGCCCTATGCAAATCAGTCTGACCCTGTGCCTCATTGGAACAGTCCAGCCCGAACTGCCAAGCCATGCCTTCCCTGGACCGTAAACAAGCTACCGAGCAACGGTTTCTGACATTTCAGCCGTCTTCAGCCCGGCTTGCTTGAATCCAGTGGCAAAGTTAGCAAGGGACTCACGTCTGAGCATACCCTGCCAACTTATGGCGAACAAAGAAAAACCAAAGGAAATGATGGACGGAGCGTTGACAATAAAAGCACTCACCCCCAGTCAACTGATCTGGGTTTAATCCATCACCGTTCTTTAGCCCACTCTGCCACCCCAGTTCAGACATGGCCATATGCAAATCAGTCTGACCCTGTGCCTCACAGGAACAGTCCAGCCGGAACTGCCAAGCCATGCCTTCCCTGGACCGGAAACAAGCTACCGAGGACCGGTTTCTGGCATTTCAGCCGTCTTCAGCCCGGCTTGCTTGAATCCAGTGGCAAAGTGAGCAAGGGACTCACGTCTGAGCATACCCTGCCAACTTATGGCGAACAAAGAAAAACCAAAGGAAATGATGAACGGAGCGTTGACAATACAAGCACTCACCCCCAGTCAACTGATCTGGGTTTAATCCATCACCGTTCTTTAGCCCACTCTGCCACCCCAGTTCAGACATGGCCATATGCAAATCAGTCTGACCCTGTGCCTCATGGGAACAGTCCAGCCCAAACTGCCAAGCCATTCCTTCCCTGGACCGGAAACAAGCTACTGAGGACCGGTTTATGGCATTTCAGCCGTCTTCAGCCCGGCTTGCTTGAATCCAGTGGCAAAGTCAGCAAGGTACTCATGTCTGAGCATACCCTGCCAACTTATGGCTAACAAAGAAAAACCAAAGGAAATGATGGACGGAGCGTTGACAATACAAGCACTCACCCCCAGTCAACTGATCTGGGTTTAATCCATCACCGTTCTTTAGCCCACTCTGCCACCCCAGTTCAGACATGGCCCTATGCAAATCAGTCTGACCCTGTGCCTCATGGGAACAGTCCAGCCCGAACTGCCAAGCCATGCCTTCCCTGGACCGGAAACAAACTACCGAGCAACGGTTTCTGACATTTCAGCCGTCTTCAGCCCGGCTTGCTTGAATCAAGTGGCAAAGTTAGCAAGGGACTCACGTCTGAGCATACCCTGCCAACTTATGGCGAACAAAGAAAAACCAAAGGAAATGATGGACGGAGCGTTGACAATAAAAGCACTCACCCCCAGTCAACTGATCTGGGTTTAATCCATCACCGTTCTTTAGCCCACTCTGCCACCCCAGTTCAGACATGGCCATATGCAAATCAGTCTGACCCTGTGCCTCATGGGAACAGTCCAGCCGGAACTGCCAAGCCATGCCTTCCCTGGACCGGAAACAAGCTACCGAGGACCGGTTTCTGGCATTTCAGCCGTCTTCAGCCCGGCTTGCTTGAATCCAGTGGCAAAGTGAGCAAGGGACTCACGTCTGAGCATACCCTGTCAACTTATGGCGAACAAAGAAAAACCAAAGGAAATGATGGACGGAGCATTGACAATACAAGCACTCACCCCCAGTCAACTGATCTGGGTTTAATCCATCACCGTTCTTTAGCCCACTCTGCCACCCCAGTTCAGACATGGCCATATGCAAATCAGTCTGACCCTGTGCCTCATGGGAACAGTCCAGCCCGAACTGCCAAGTCATGCCTTCCCTGGACCGGAAACAAGCTACCGAGGACCGGTTTCTGGCATTTCAGCCGTCTTCAGCCCGGCTTGCTTGAATCCAGTGGCAAAGTGAGCAAGGGACTCACGTCTGAGCATACCCTGCCAACTTATGGCGAACAAAGAAAAACCAAAGGAAATGATGGACGGAGCGGTGACAATAGAAGCACTCACCCCCAGTCAACTGATCTGGGTTTAATCCATCACCGTTCTTTAGCCCACTCTGCCACCCCAGTTCAGACATGGCCATATGCAAATCAGTCTGACCCTGTGCCTCATGGGAACAGTCCAGCCCAAACTGCCAAGCCATTCCTTCCCTGGACCGGAAACAAGCTACTGAGGACCGGTTTCTGGCATTTCAGCCGTCTTCAGCCGGCTTGCTTGAATCCAGTGGCAAAGTCAGCAAGGTACTCATGTCTGAGCATACCCTGCCAACTTATGGCTAACAAAGAAAAACCAAAGGAAATGATAGACGGAGCGTTGACAATACAAGCACTCACCCCCAGTAAACTGATCTGGGTTTAATCCATCACCGTTCTTTAGCCCACTCTGCCACCCCAGTTCAGACATGGCCCTATGCAAATCAGTCTGACCCTGTGCCTCATGGGAACAGTCCAGCCCGAACTGCCAAGCCATGCCTTCCCTGGACCGGAAACAAGCTACCGAGGACCGGTTTCTGGCATTTCAGCCGTCTTCAGCCCGGCTTGCTTGAATCCAGTGGCAAAGTGAGCAAGGGACTCACGTCTGAGCATACCCTGCCAACTTATGGCGAACAAAGAAAAACCAAAGGAAATGATGAACGGAGCGTTGACAATACAAGCACTCACCCCCAGTCAACTGATCTGGGTTTAATCCATCACCGTTCTTTAGCCCACTCTGCCACCCCAGTTCAGACATGGCCATATGCAAATCAGTCTGACCCTGTGCCTCATGGGAACAGTCCAGCCCAAACTGCCAAGCCATTCCTTCCCTGGACCGGAAACAAGCTACTGAGGACCGGTTTCTGGCATTTCAGCCGTCTTCAGCCCGGCTTGCTTGAATCCAGTGGCAAAGTCAGCAAGGTACTCATGTCTGAGCATACCCTGCCAACTTATGGCTAACAAAGAAAAACCAAAGGAAATGATGGACGGAGCGTTGACAATACAAGCACTCACCCCCAGTCAACTGATCTGGGTTTAATCCATCACCGTTCTTTAGCCCACTCTGCCACCCCAGTTCAGACATGGCCCTATGCAAATCAGTTTGACCCTGTGCCTCATGGGAACAGTCCAGCCCGAACTGCCAAGCCATGCCTTCCCTGGACCGGAAACAAACTACCGAGCAACGGTTTCTGACATTTCAGCCGTCTTCAGCCCGGCTTGCTTGAATCAAGTGGCAAAGTTAGCAAGGGACTCACGTCTGAGCATACCCTGCCAACTTATGGCGAACAAAGAAAAACCAAAGGAAATGATGGACGGAGCGTTGACAATAAAAGCACTCACCCCCAGTCAACTGATCTGGGTTTAATCCATCACCGTTCTTTAGCCCACTCTGCCACCCCAGTTCAGACATGGCCATATGCAAATCAGTCTGACCCTGTGCCTCATGGGAACAGTCCAGCCGGAACTGCCAAGCCATGCCTTCCCTGGACCGGAAACAAGCTACCGAGGACCGGTTTCTGGCATTTCAGCCGTCTTCAGCCCGGCTTGCTTGAATCCAGTGGCAAAGTGAGCAAGGGACTCACGTCTGAGCATACCCTGTCAACTTATGGCGAACAAAGAAAAACTAAAGGAAATGATGGACGGAGCATTGACAATACAAGCACTCACCCCCAGTCAACTGATCTGGGTTTAATCCATCACCGTTCTTTAGCCCACTCTGCCACCCCAGTTCAGACATGGCCATATGCAAATCAGTCTGACCCTGTGCCTCATGGGAACAGTCCAGCCCGAACTGCCAAGTCATGCCTTCCCTGGACCGGAAACAAGCTACCGAGGACCGGTTTCTGGCATTTCAGCCGTCTTCAGCCCGGCTTGCTTGAATCCAGTGGCAAAGTGAGCAAGGGACTCACGTCTGAGCATACCCTGCCAACTTATGGCGAACAAAGAAAAACCAAAGGAAATGATGGACGGAGCGGTGACAATAGAAGCACTCACCCCCAGTCAACTGATCTGGGTTTAATCCATCACCGTTCTTTAGCCCACTCTGCCACCCCAGTTCAGACATGGCCATATGCAAATCAGTCTGACCCTGTGCCTCATGGGAACAGTCCAGCCCAAACTGCCAAGCCATTCCTTCCCTGGACCGGAAACAAGGTACTGAGGACCGGTTTCTGGCATTTCAGCCGTCTTCAGCCGGCTTGCTTGAATCCAGTGGCAAAGTCAGCAAGGTACTCATGTCTGAGCATACCCTGCCAACTTATGGCTAACAAAGAAAAACCAAAGGAAATGATAGACGGAGCGTTGACAATACAAGCACTCACCCCCAGTAAACTGATCTGGGTTTAATCCATCACCGTTCTTTAGCCCACTCTGCCACCCCAGTTCAGACATGGCCCTATGCAAATCAGTCTGACCCTGTGCCTCATGGGAACAGTCCAGCCCGAACTGCCAAGCCATGCCTTCCCTGGACCGGAAACAAGCTACCGAGCAACGGTTTCTCACATTTCAGCCGTCTTCAGCCCGGCTTGCTTGAATCCAGTGGCAAAGTTAGCAAGGGACTCACGTCTGAGCATACCCTGCCAACTTATGGCGAACAAAGAAAAACCAAAGGAAATGATGGACGGAGCGTTGACAATAAAAGCTCTCACCCCCAGTCAACTGATCTGGGTTTAATCCATCACCGTTCTTTAGCCCACTCTGCCACCCCAGTTCAGACATGGCCATATGCAAATCAGTCTGACCCTGTGCCTCATGGGAACAGTCCAGCCGGAACTGCCAAGCCATGCCTTCCCTGGACGGGAAACAAGCTACCGAGGACCGGTTTCTGGCATTTCAGCCGTCTTCAGCCCGGCTTGCTTGAATCCAGTGGCTAAGTGAGCAAGGGACTCACGTCTGAGCATACCCTGTCAACTTATGGCGAACAAAGAAAAACCAAAGGAAATGATGGACGGAGCGTTGACAATACAAGCACTCACCCCCAGTCAACTGATCTGGGTTTAATCCATCACCGTTCTTTAGCCCACTCTGCCACCCCAGTTAAGACATGGCCATATGCAAATCAGTCTGACCCTGTGCCTCATGGGAACAGTCCAGCCCAAACTGCCAAGCCATGCCTTCCCTGGACCGGAAACAAGCTACCGAGGACCGGTTTCTGGCATTTCAGCTGTCTTCAGCCCGGCTTGCTTGAATCCAGTGGCAAAGTGAGCAAGGGACTCACGTCTGAGCATACCCTGCCAACTTATGGCGAACAAAGAAAAACCAAAGGAAATGATGGACGGAGCGTTGACAATACAAGCACTCACCCCCAGTCAACTGATCTGGGTTTAATCCATCACCGTTCTTTAGCCCACTCTGCCACCCCAGTTCAGACATGGCCATATGCAAATCAATCTGACCCTGTGCCTCATGGGAACAGTCCAGCCCGAACTCCCAAGCCATGCCTTCCCTGGACCGGAAACAAGCTACCGAGGACCGGTTTCTGGCATTTCAGCCGTCTCCAGCCCGGCTTGCTTGAATCCAGTGGCAAAGTGAGCAAGGGCTCACGTCTGAGCATACCCTGCCAACTTATAGCGAACAAAGAAAAACCAAAGGAAATGATGGACGGAGCGTTGACAATACAAGCACTCACCCCCAGTCAACTTATCTGGGTTTAATCCATCACCGTTCTTTAGCCCACTCTGCCACCCCAGTTCAGACATGGCCATATGCAAATCAGTCTGACCCTGTGCCTCATGGGAATAGTCCAGCCCGAACTGCCAAGCCATGCCTTCTCTGGACCGGAAACAAGCTACAGAGGACCGGTTTCTGGCATTTCAGCTGTCTTCAGCCCGGCTTGCTTGAATCCAGTGGCAAAGTGAGCAAGGGACTCACGTCTGAGCATACCCTGCCAACTTATGGCGAACAAAGAAAAACCAAAGGAAATGATGGACGGAGCATTGAAAATACAATCACTCACCCCCAGTCAACTGATCTGGGTTTAATCCATCACCGTTCTTTAGCCCACTCTGCCACCCCAGTTCAGACATGGCCATATGCAAATCAGTCTGACCCTGTGCCTCATGAGAACAGTCCAGCCCGAACTGCCAAGCCATGCCTTCCCTGGACCGGAAACAAGCTATCGGAGACCGGTTTCTGGCATTTCAGCTGTCTGCAGCCCGGCTTGCTTGAATCCAGTGGCAAAGTGAGCAAGGGACTCACGTCCGAGCATATCCTGCCAACTTATGGCGAACAAAGAAAAACCAAAGGAAATGATGGACGGAGCGTTGACAATACAAGCACTTACCCCCAGTCAACTGATCTGGGTTTAATCCATCACCGTTCTTTAGCCCACTCTGCCACCCCAGTTCAGACATGGCCATATTCAAATCAGTCTGACCCTGTGCCTCATGGGCACAGTCCATCCCGAACTGCCAAGCCATGCCTTCCCTGGACCGGAAACAAGCTACCGAGGACCGGTTTCTGGCATTTCAGCCGTCTTCAACCCCGCTTGCTTGAATCCAGTGGCAAAGTTAGCAAGGGACTCACGTCTGAGCATACCCTGCCAACTTATGGAGAACAAAGAAAAACCAAAGGAAATGATGGACGGAGCGTTGACAATAAAAGCACTCACCCCCAGTCAACTAATCTGGGTTTAATCCATCACCGTTCTTTAGCCCACTCTGCCACCCCAGTTCAGACATGACCATATGCAAATCAGTCTGACCCTGTGCCTCATGGGAACAGTCCAGCCGGAACTGCCAAGCCATGCCTTCCCTGGACCGGAAACAAGCTACCGAGGACCGGTTTCTGGCATTTCAGCCGTCTTCAGCCCGGCTTGCTTGAATCCAGTGGCAAAGTGAGCAAGGGACTCACGTCTGAGCATACCCTGTCAACTTATGGCGAACAAAGAAAAACCAAAGGAAATGATGGACGGAGCGTTGACAATACAAGCACTCACCCCCAGTCAACTGATCTGGGTTTAATCCATCACCGTTCTTTAGCCCACTCTGCCACCCCAGTTCAGTCATGGCCATATGCAAATCAGTCTGACCCTGTGCCACATGGGAACAGTCCAGCCCGAACTGCCAAGCCATGCCTTCCCTGGACCGGAAACAAGCTACCGAGGACCGGTTTCTGGCATTTCAGCTGTCTTCAGCCCGGCTTGCTTGAATCCAGTGGCAAAGTGAGCAAGGGACTCACGTTTGAGCATACCCTGCCAACTTATGGCGAACAAAGAAAAACCAAAGGAAATGATGGACGGAGCATTGAAAATACAAGCACTCACCCCCAGTCAACTGATCTGGGTTTAATCCATCACCGTTCTTTAGCCCACTCTGCCACCCCAGTTCAATTCAATTCAATAATCTTTATTTCGTTGCAATAGCATCATAAAAGATAAACAAAATACATGATATTTATACACAATTCATAAAAAACGTGGCCACATTATCATCAACAAGTGTACAAAAAGGTACAATTCAAAAAGTGCTAGTGCATGACCGAATACTATCCCTGAACCTTCACAGCTAATTCACGGGAGTGGGCTTAGAACATACATCAATAAATATAATTAAAAAGAGGTTTAAAATATTTACACAATTAAAAAAGCATTAAACTAGTTTATAACAGCCAGACACTTAAAATGGCAGTGACAGTTTTTGTCTAATGAATTTTACTGCCAGGAGGAATCTACTGATACCAAACACTATAACTTGACTAGTGTCCGTAATTAATATTCTTCCTGCTTCCTTGTGTGAAATTATTCCAATATTACGGCACAAAGGCACTATCCATTTTCTTCTAGTTTCTACATAGCTTGGACAGAAAAACAAAATATGAAAAATGTCTTCTCTTACATTATTTGTGCATAAGGTACATTTATCATTACTAATGTACCCCCATTTTTACTCGGTTTCCCGAGTTCTTAGTATACCGTACCTATACTTTAAGTACAAGGTTTTTGCTAATGGTGGCTGAATCTCATCAAGAAACATTTCAAACTGGGCTACATTTTTCATCAATAAAAAATTTTCAGTTAAGGGGCCATGTGCTCCAACATATACAGCATCATGGCTCACAAAAGCCCAAAAAGAGAGTTTAACTATTTTCTTTGAGGACACAGTCAATGATTCCGGCTGGCTCCAAAAGTGGGATAAACCCAATTTTATTAACCAGCTTTTAACGTGTTTAAACCAAAGAATCTTATTACTCGTGTCTAGTTTCAAAACTTCAACCAATCCATTTTTATATTCAGTTAGCTCTGGGGTAATCCACAACCTGACCCATAACAATAGTGGTCTTAATATTGCATGAAGGTCGGTGCGTCGTATATTCATGTCAAGGAGTAGGGGTAATAATGGAGTGTTACTAGGAATCTTTAATAATCCCCTTAAAAACTTATTCTCCAAGGTTTCAAATGTCTTTCTACATACGGGTCCCCAAAGTTCTGCCCCATACAGAACCGCTGACTGGACCTTGCAGTTAAAGAGTTCTAACGCTGGGGTAACTGATTTGTTTGCACAGTTGTTATGCCTTTTCAGTATTGGTAAACAATTTTGTTTAAACACAATTTTTGATTTTTCTAATTGGGGTTTCCAATTTAAGGATGAATCCAATAACACCCCCAAATAAGTGAAGCTTAGTTCATAATCAAGTTTTTCTCCATTTAATGTTAAGTTTTTCCTGAAACTTTTATGAGGGTTAAGTGCCATATATTTAGTCTTTAGCCGGAACAAAGAAAAACCAAAGGAAATTTTGGACGGAGCGTTGACAATACAAGCACTCACCCCCAGTCAACTGATCTGGGTTTAATCCATCACCGTCCATCACCACCCCCTTTTGTACCACTTTGTTCGCCATAAGTTGGCAGGGTATGCTAAGACGTGAGTCCCTTGCTCACTTTGCCACTGGATTCAAGCAAGCCGGGCTGAAGACGGCTGAAATGCCGGGAACCGGTCCTCGGTAGCTTGTTTCCGGTCCAGGGAAGGCATGGCTTTGCAGTTCGGGCTGGACTGTTCCCATGAGGCACAGGGTCAGACTGATTTGCATATGGCCATGTCTGAACTGGGGTGGCAGAGTGGGCTAAAGAACAGTGATGGATTAAACCCAGATCAGTTGACCGGGGGTGAGTGCTTGTATTGTCAACGCTCCGTCCATCATTTCCTTTGGTTTTTCTTTGTTCGCCATAAGTTGGCAGGGTATGCTCAGACGTGAGTCCCTTGCTCACTTTGCCACTGGATTCAAGCAAGCCGGGCTGAAGACGGCTGAAATGCCAGAAACTGGTCCTCGGTAGCTTGTTTCCGGTCCAGGGAAGGCATGGCTTGGCAGTTCGGGCTGGACTGTTCTCATGAGGCACAGGGTCAGACTGATTTGCATATGTCTGAACTGGGGTGGCAGAGTGGGCTAAAGAACGGTGATGTATTAAACCCAGATCAGTTGACTGGGGGTTAGTGCTTGTATTGTCAACGCTCCGTCCATCATTTCTTTTGGTTTTTCTTTGTTCGCGATAAGTT
This sequence comes from Lissotriton helveticus, assembly GCF_964261635.1. NCBI lineage: Eukaryota > Metazoa > Chordata > Amphibia > Caudata > Salamandridae > Lissotriton > Lissotriton helveticus. Next base: position 1,651,250,519 of record NC_136068.1, read on the forward strand.
GGCTGGGTATGCTCAGACGTGAGTCCCTTGCTCACTTTGCAACTGGATTCAAGCAAGCCAAGCTGAAGACGGCTGAAATGCCAGAAACCGGTCCTCGATAGCTTGTTTCCGGTCCAGGGAAGGCATGGCTTGGCAGTTCGGGCTGGACTGTTCCCATGAGGCACAGGGTCAGACTGATTTGCATATGGCCATGTCTGAACTGGGGTGGCAGAGTGGGCTAAAGAACGGTGATGGATTAAACCCAGATCAGTTGACTGGGGGTGAGTACTTGTATTGTCAACGCTCCGTCCATCATTTCCCTTGGTTTTTCCTTGTTCGCCATAAGTTGGAAGGGTATGCTCAGACATGAGTCCCTAGCTCACTTTGCCACTGGATTCAAGCAAGCCGGGCTGAAGACGGCTGAAATGCCAGAAACCAGTTCTCGGTAGCTTGTTTCCGGACCGGGGAAGGCATGGCTCGGCAGTTCGGGCTGGACTGTTCCCATGAGGCACAAGGTCAGACTGATTTGCATATGGCCATGTCTGAAGTGGGGTGGCAGAGTGGGCTAAAGAACGGTGATGGATTAAACCCAGATCAGTTGACTGGGGGTGAGTGCTTGTATTGTCAACGCTCCGTCCATCATTTCCTTTGGTTTTTCTTTGTTCGCCATAAGTTGGCAGGGTATGCTCAGACGTGAGACCCTAGCTCACTTTGCCACTGGATTCAAGCAAGCCGGGCTGAAGACAGCTGAAATGCCATAAACCGGTCCTCGGTAACTTGTTTCCGGTCCAGGGAAGGCATGGCTTGGCAGTTCGGGCTGGACTGTTCCCATGAGGCACAGGGTCAGACTGATTTGCATATGGCCATGCCTGAACTGCGGTGGCATAGTGGGCTAAAGAACGGTGATGGATTAAACCCAGATCAGTTGACTGGGGGTGAGTGCTTGTATTGTCAACGCTCCGTCCATCATTTCCTTTGGTTTTTCTTTGTTCGCCATAAGTTGGCAGTGTATGCTCAGACGTGAGTCCCTTGCTCACTTTGCCACTGGATTCAAGCAAGCCGGGCTTAAGACGGCTGAAATGCCAGAAACCGGTCCTCGGTAGCTTGTTTCCGGTCCAGTGAAGGCATGGCTTGGCAGTTCGGGCTGGACTATTCCCATGAGGCACAGGGTCAGACTGATTTGCATATGGCCGTGTCTGAACTGGGGTGGCAGAGTGGGCTAAAGAACGGTGATGGATTAAACCCAGATCAGTTGACTGGGGGTGAGTGCTTGTATTGTCAACGCTCCGTCCATCATTTCTTTTGGTTTTTCTTTGTTCGCCATAAGTTGGCAGGGTATGCTCAGACGTGAGTCCCTTGCTCACTTTGCCACTGGATTCAAGCAAGCCGGGCTGAAGACGGCTGAAATGCCAGAAACCGGTCCTCTGAAGCTTGTTTCCGGTCCAGGGAAGGCATGGCTTGGCAGTTCGGGCTGGACTGTTCCCATGAGGCACAGGGTCAGACTGATTTGCATATGGCCATGTCTGAACTGGGGTGGCAGAGTGGGCTAAAGAACAGTGATGGATTAAACCCAGATCAGTTGACTGGGGGTGAGTGCTTGTATTGTTAACGCTCCGTCCATCATTTCCTTTGGTTTTTCTTTGTTCGCCATAAGTTGGCAGGGTATGCTCAGACGTGAGTCCCTTGCTCACTTTGCCACTGGATTCAAGCAAGCCGGGCTGAAGACGGCTGAAATGCCAGAAACTGGTCCTCGGTAGCTTGTTTCCGGTCCAGGGAAGGCATGGCTTGACAGTTCGGGCTGGACTGTTCTCATGAGGCACAGGGTCAGACTGATTTGCATATGTCTGAACTGGGGTGGCAGAGTGGGCTAAAGAACGGTGATGTATTAAACCCAGATCAGTTGACTGGGGGTGAGTGCTTGTATTGTCAACGCTCCGTCCATCATTTCCTTTGGTTTTTCTTTGTTCGCGATAAGTTGGCTGGGTATGCTCAGACGTGAGTCCCTTGCTCACTTTGCCACTGGATTCAAGCAAGCCAAGCTGAAGACGGCTGAAATGCCAGAAACCGGTCCTCGGTAGCTTGTTTCCGGTCCAGGGAAGGCATGGCTTGGCAGTACGGGCTGGACTGTTCCCATGAGGCACAGGGTCAGACTGATTTGCATATGGCCATGTCTGAACTGGGGTGGCAGAGTGGGCTAAAGAACGGTGATGGATTAAACCCAGATCAGTTGACTGGGGGTGAGTACTTGTATTGTCAACGCTCCGTCCATCATTTCCCTTGGTTTTTCTTTGTTCGCCATAAGTTGGAAGGGTATGCTCAGACATGAGTGCCTTGCTCACTTTGCCACTGGATTCAAGCAAGCCGGGCTGAAGACGGCTGAAATGCCAGAAACCGGTCCTCGGTAGCTTGTTTCCGGTCCAGGGAAGGCATGGCTTGGCAGTTCGGTCTGGACTGTTCCCATCAGGCACAGGGTCAGACTGATTTGCATATGGCCATGTCTGAACTAGGGTGGCAGAGTGGGCTAAAGAACGGTGATGGATTAAACCCAGATCAGTTGACCGGGGGTGAGTGCTTGTATTGTCAACGCTCCGTCCATCATTTCCTTTGGTTTTTCTTTGTTCGCCATAAGTTGGCAGGGTATGCTAAGACGTGAGTCCCTTGCTCACTTTGCCACTGGATTCAAGCAAGCCGGCTGAAGACGGCTGAAATGCCAGAAACCGGTCCTCGGTAGCTTGTTTCCGGTCCAGGGAAGGCATGGCTTTGCAGTTCGGGCTGGACTGTTCCCATGAGGCACAGGGTCAGACTGATTTGCATATGGCCATGTCTGAACTGGGGTGGCAGAGTGGGCTAAAGAACAGTGATGGATTAAACCCAGATCAGTTGACCGGGGGTGAGTGCTTGTATTGTCAACGCTCCGTCCATCATTTTCCTTGGTTTTTCTTTGTTCGCCATTAGTTGGCAGGGTATGCTCAGACGTGAGTCCCTTGCTCACTTTGCCACTGGATTCAAGCAAGCCGGGCTGAAGACGGCTGAAATGCCAGAAACTGGTCCTCGGTAGCTTGTTTACGGTCCAGGGAAAACATGGCTTGGCAGTTCGGGCTGGACTGTTCTCATGAGGCACAGGGTCAGACTGATTTGCATATGTCTGAACTGGGGTGGCAGAGTGGGCTAAAGAACGGTGATGTATTAAACCCAGATCAGTTGACTGGGGGTTAGTGCTTGTATTGTCAACGCTCCGTCCATCATTTCCTTTGGTTTTTCTTTGTTCGCGATAAGTTGGCTGGGTATGCTCAGACGTGAGTCCCTTGCTCACTTTGCCACTGGATTCAAGCAAGCCAAGCTGAAGACGGCTGAAATGCCAGAAACCGGTCCTCAATAGCTTGTTTCCGGTCCAGGGAAGGCATGGCTTGGCAGTTCGGGCTGGACTGTTCCCATGAGGCACAGGGTCAGACTGATTTGCATATGGCCATGTCTGAACTGGGGTGGCAGAGTGGGCTAAAGAACGGTGATGGATTAAACCCAGATCAGTTGACTGGGGGTGAGTACTTGTATTGTCAACGCTCCGTCCATCATTTCCCTTGGTTTTTCTTTGTTCGCCATAAGTTGGAAGGGTATGCTCAGACGTGAGTCCCTTGCTCACTTTGCCACTGGATTCAACCAAGCCGGGCTGAAGACGTCTGAAATGCCAGAAACCGGTCCTCGGTAGCTTGTTTCCGGTCCAGGGAAGGCATGGCTTGGCAGTTCGGGCTGGACTGTTTCCATGAGGCACAGGGTCAGACTGATTTGCATATGGCCATGTCTGAACTGGGGTGGCAGAGTGGGCTAAAGAACAGTGATGGATTAAACCCAGATCAGTTGACCGGGGGTGAGTGCTTGTATTGTCAACGCTCCGTCCATCATTTCCTTTGGTTTTTCTTTGTTCGCCATAAGTTGGCAGGGTATGCTCAGACGTGAGTCCCTTGTTCACTTTGCCACTGGATTCAAGCAAGCCGGGCTGAAGACGGCTGAAATGCCAGAAACTGGTCCTCGGTAGCTTGTTTCCGGTCCAGGGAAGGCATGGCTTGGCAGTTCGGGCTGGACTGTTCTCATGAGGCACAGGGTCAGACTGATTTGCATATGTCTGAACTGGGGTGGCAGAGTGGGCTAAAGAACGGTGATGTATTAAACCCAGATCAGTTGACTGGGGGTTAGTGCTTGTATTGTCAACGCTCCGTCCATCATTTCCCTTGGTTTTTCTTTGTTCGCCATAAGTTGGAAGGGTATGCTCAGACATGAGTCCCTAGCTCACTTTGCCACTGGATTCAAGCAAGCCGGGCTGAAGACGGCTGAAATGCCAGAAACCAGTTCTCGGTAGCTTGTTTCCGGTCCGGGGAAGGCATGGCTCGGCAGTTCGGGCTGGACTGTTCCCATGAGGCACAGGGTCAGACTGATTTGCATATGGCCATGTCTGAAGTGGGGTGGCAGAGTGGGCTAAAGAACGGTGATGGATTAAACCCAGATCAGTTGACTGGGGGTGAGTGCTTGTATTGTCAACGCTCCGTCCATCATTTCCTTTGGTTTTTCTTTGTTCGCCATAAGTTGGCAGGGTATGCTCAGACGTGAGACCCTAGCTCACTTTGCCACTGGATTCAAGCAAGCCGGGCTGAAGACAGCTGAAATGCCAGAAACCGGTCCTCGGTAACTTGTTTCCGGTCCAGGGAAGGCATGGCTTGGCAGTTCGGGCTGGACTGTTCCCATGAGGCACAGGGTCAGACTGATTTGCATATGGCCATGCCTGAACTGCGGTGGCATAGTGGGCTAAAGAACGGTGATGGATTAAACCCAGATCAGTTGACTGGGGGTGAGTGCTTGTATTGTCAACGCTCCGTCCATCATTTCCTTTGGTTTTTCTTTGTTCGCCATAAGTTGGCAGTGTATGCTCAGACGTGAGTCCCTTGCTCACTTTGCCACTGGATTCAAGCAAGCCGGGCTTAAGACGGCTGAAATGCCAGAAACCGGTCCTCGGTAGCTTGTTTCCGGTCCAGTGAAGGCATGGCTTGGCAGTTCGGGCTGGACTATTCCCATGAGGCACAGGGTCAGACTGATTTGCATATGGCCGTGTCTGAACTGGGGTGGCAGAGTGGGCTAAAGAACGGTGATGGATTAAACCCAGATCAGTTGACTGGGGGTGAGTGCTTGTATTGTCAACGCTCCGTCTATCATTTCTTTTGGTTTTTCTTTGTTCGCCATAAGTTGGCAGGGTATGCTCAGACGTGAGTCCCTTGCTCACTTTGCCACTGGATTCAAGCAAGCCGGGCTGAAGACGGCTGAAATGCCAGAAACCGGTCCTCTGAAGCTTGTTTCCGGTCCGGGGAAGGCATGGCTTGGCAGTTCGGGCTGAACTGTTCCCATGAGGCACAGGGTCAGACTGATTTGCATATGGCCATGTCTGAACTGGGGTGGCAGAGTGGGCTAAAGAACAGTGATGGATTAAACCCAGATCAGTTGACTGGGGGTGAGTGCTTGTATTGTCAACGCTCCGTCCATCATTTCCTTTGGTTTTTCTTTGTTCGCCATAAGTTGGCAGGGTATGCTCAGACGTGAGTCCCTTGCTCACTTTGCCACTGGATTCAAGCAAGCCGGGCTTAAGATGGCTGAAATGCCAGAAACTGGTCCTCGGTAGCTTGTTTCCGGTCCAGGGAAGGCATGGCTTGGCAGTTCGGGCTGGACTGTTCTCATGAGGCACAGGGTCAGACTGATTTGCATATGTCTGAACTGGGGTGGCAGAGTGGGCTAAAGAACGGTGATGTATTAAACCCAGATCAGTTGACTGGGGGTGAGTGCTTGTATTGTCAACGCTCCGTCCATCATTTCCTTTGGTTTTTCTTTGTTCGCGATAAGTTGGCTGGGTATGCTCAGACGTGAGTCCCTTGCTCACTTTGCCACTGGATTCAAGCAAGCCGGGCTGAAGACGGCTGAAATGCCAGAAACCGGTCCTCGGTAGCTTGTTTCCGGTCCAGGGAAGGCATGGCTTGGCAGTACGGGCTGGACTGTTCCCATGAGGCACAGGGTCAGACTGATTTGCATATGGCCATGTCTGAACTGGGGTGGCAGAGTGGGCTAAAGAACGGTGATGGATTAAACCCAGATCAGTTGACTGGGGGTGAGTACTTGTATTGTCAACGCTCCGTCCATCATTTCCCTTGGTTTTTCTTTGTTCGCCATAAGTTGGAAGGGTATGCTCAGACATGAGTGCCTTGCTCACTTTGCCACTGGATTCAAGCAAGCCGGGCTGAAGACGGCTGAAATGCCAGAAACCGGTCCTCGGTAGCTTGTTTCCGGTCCAGGGAAGGCATGGCTTGGCAGTTCGGGCTGGACTGTTCCCATCAGGCACAGGGTCAGACTGATTTGCATATGGCCATGTCTGAACTAGGGTGGCAGAGTGGGCTAAAGAACGGTGATGGATTAAACCCAGATCAGTTGACCGGGGGTGAGTGCTTGTATTGTCAACGCTCCGTCCATCATTTCCTTTGGTTTTTCTTTGTTCGCCATAAGTTGGCAGGGTATGCTAAGACGTGAGTCCCTTGCTCACTTTGCCACTGGATTCAAGCAAGCCGGGCTGAAGACGGCTGAAATGCCAGACACCGGTCCTCGGTAGCTTGTTTCCGGTCCAGGGAAGGCATGGCTTTGCAGTTCGGGCTGGACTGTTCCCATGAGGCACAGGGTCAGACTGATTTGCATATGGCCATGTCTGAACTGGGGTGGCAGAGTGGGCTAAAGAACAGTGATGGATTAAACCCAGATCAGTTGACCGGGGGTGAGTGCTTGTATTGTCAACGCTCCGTCCATCATTTTCTTTGGTTTTTCTTTGTTCGCCATAAGTTGGCAGGGTATGCTCAGACGTGAGTCCCTTGCTCACTTTGCCACTGGATTCAAGCAAGCCGGGCTGAAGACGGCTGAAATGCCAGAAACTGGTCCTCGGTAGCTTGTTTCCGGTCCAGGGAAAACATGGCTTGGCAGTTCGGGCTGGACTGTTCTCATGAGGCACAGGGTCAGACTGATTTGCATATGTCTGAACTGGGGTGGCAGAGTGGGCTAAAGAACGGTGATGTATAAAACCCAGATCAGTTGACTGGGGGTTAGTGCTTGTATTGTCAACGCTCCGTCCATCATTTCCTTTGGTTTTTCTTTGTTCGCGATAAGTTGGCTGGGTATGCTCAGACGTGAGTCCCTTGCTCACTTTGCCACTGGATTCAAGCAAGCCAAGCTGAAGACGGCTGAAATGCCAGAAACCGGTCCTCGATAGCTTGTTTCCGGTCCAGGGAAGGCATGGCTTGGCAGTTCGGGCTGGACTGTTCCCATGAGGCACAGGGTCAGACTGATTTGCATATGGCCATGTCTGAACTGGGGTGGCAGAGTGGGCTAAAGAACGGTGATGGATTAAACCCAGATCAGTTGACTGGGGGTGAGTACTTGTATTGTCAATGCTCCGTCCATCATTTCCCTTGGTTTTTCTTTGTTCGCCATAAGTTGGAAGGGTATGCTCAGACGTGAGTCCCTTGCTCACTTTGCCACTGGATTCAACCAAGCCGGGCTGAAGACGACTGAAATGCCAGAAACCGGTCCTCGGTAGCTTGTTTCCGGTCCAGGGAAGGCATGGCTTGGCAGTTCGGGCTGGACTGTTCCCATGAGGCACAGGTTCAGACTGATTTGCATATGGCCATGCCTGAACTGCGGTGGCATAGTGGGCTAAAGAACGGTGATGGATTAAACCCAGATCAGTTGACTGGGGGTGAGTGCTTGTATTGTCAACGCTCCGTCCATCATTTCCTTTGGTTTTTCTTTGTTCGCCATAAGTTGGCAGTGTATGCTCAGACGTGAGTCCCTTGCTCACTTTGCCACTGGATTCAAGCAAGCCGGGCTGAAGACGGCTGAAATGCCAGAAACCGGTCCTCGGTAGCTTGTTTCCGGTCCAGGGAAGGCATGGCTTGGCAGTTCGGGCTGGACTATTCCCATGAGGCACAGGGTCAGACTGATTTGCATATGGCCGTGTCTGAACTGGGGTGGCAGAGTGGGCTAAAGAACGGTGATGGATTAAACCCAGATCAGTTGACTGGGGGTGAGTGCTTGTATTGTCAACGCTCCGTCCATCATTTCTTTTGGTTTTTCTTTGTTCACCATAAGTTGGCAGGGTATGCTCAGACGTGAGTCCCTTGCTCACTTTGCCACTGGATTCAAGCAAGCCGGGCTGAAGACGGCTGAAATGCCAGAAACCGGTCCTCTGAAGCTTGTTTCCGGTCCAGGGAAGGCATGGCTTGGCAGTTCGGGCTGGACTGTTCCCATGAGGCACAGGGTCAGACTGATTTGCATATGGCCATGTCTGAACTGGGGTGGCAGAGTGGGCTAAAGAACAGTGATGGATTAAACCCAGATCAGTTGACTGGGGGTGAGTGCTTGTATTGTCAACGCTCCGTCCATCATTTCCTTTGGTTTTTCTTTGTTCGCCATAAGTTGGCAGGGTATGCTCAGACGTGAGTCCCTTGCTCACTTTGCCACTGGATTCAAGCAAGCCGGGCTGAAGACGGCTGAAATGCCAGAAACTGGTCCTCGGTAGCTTGTTTCCGGTCCAGGGAAGGCATGGCTTGACAGTTCGGGCTGGACTGTTCTCATGAGGCACAGGGTCAGACTGATTTGCATATGTCTGAACTGGGGTGGCAGAGTGGGCTAAAGAACGGTGATGTATTAAACCCAGATCAGTTGACTGGGGGTGAGTGCTTGTATTGTCAACGCTCCGTCCATCATTTCCTTTGGTTTTTCTTTGTTCGCGATAAGTTGGCTGGGTATGCTCAGACGTGAGTCCCTTGCTCACTTTGCCACTGGATTCAAGCAAGCCAAGCTGAAGACGGCTGAAATGCCAGAAACCGGTCCTCGGTAGCTTGTTTCCGGTCCAGGGAAGGCATGGCTTGGCAGTACGGGCTGGACTGTTCCCATGAGGCACAGGGTCAGACTGATTTGCATATGGCCATGTCTGAACTGGGGTGGCAGAGTGGGCTAAAGAACGGTGATGGATTAAACCCAGATCAGTTGACTGGGGGTGAGTACTTGTATTGTCAACGCTCCGTCCATCATTTCCCTTGGTTTTTCTTTGTTCGCCATAAGTTGGAAGGGTATGCTCAGACATGAGTGCCTTGCTCACTTTGCCACTGGATTCAAGCAAGCCGGGCTGAAGACGGCTGAAATGCCAGAAACCGGTCCTCGGTAGCTTGTTTCCGGTCCAGGGAAGGCATGGCTTGGCAGTTCGGTCTGGACTGTTCCCATCAGGCACAGGGTCAGACTGATTTGCATATGGCCATGTCTGAACTAGGGTGGCAGAGTGGGCTAAAGAACGGTGATGGATTAAACCCAGATCAGTTGACCAGGGGTGAGTGCTTGTATTGTCAACGCTCCGTCCATCATTTCCTTTGGTTTTTCTTTGTTCGCCATAAGTTGGCAGGGTATGCTAAGACGTGAGTCCCTTGCTCACTTTGCCACTGGATTCAAGCAAGCCGGCTGAAGACGGCTGAAATGCCAGAAACCGGTCCTCGGTAGCTTGTTTCCGGTCCAGGGAAGGCATGGCTTTGCAGTTCGGGCTGGACTGTTCCCATGAGGCACAGGGTCAGACTGATTTGCATATGGCCATGTCTGAACTGGGGTGGCAGAGTGGGCTAAAGAACAGTGATGGATTAAACCCAGATCAGTTGACCGGGGGTGAGTGCTTGTATTGTCAACGCTCCGTCCATCATTTTCCTAGGTTTTTCTTTGTTCGCCATTAGTTGGCAGGGTATGCTCAGACGTGAGTCCCTTGCTCACTTTGCCACTGGATTCAAGCAAGCCGGGCTGAAGACGGCTGAAATGCCAGAAACTGGTCCTCGGTAGCTTGTTTACGGTCCAGGGAAAACATGGCTTGGCAGTTCGGGCTGGACTGTTCTCATGAGGCACAGGGTCAGACTGATTTGCATATGTCTGAACTGGGGTGGCAGAGTGGGCTAAAGAACGGTGATGTATTAAACCCAGATCAGTTGACTGGGGGTTAGTGCTTGTATTGTCAACGCTCCGTCCATCATTTCCTTTGGTTTTTCTTTGTTCGCGATAAGTTGGCTGGGTATGCTCAGACGTGAGTCCCTTGCTCACTTTGCCACTGGATTCAAGCAAGCCAAGCTGAAGACGGCTGAAATGCCAGAAACCGGTCCTCAATAGCTTGTTTCCGGTCCAGGGAAGGCATGGCTTGGCAGTTCGGGCTGGACTGTTCCCATGAGGCACAGGGTCAGACTGATTTGCATATGGCCATGTCTGAACTGGGGTGGCAGAGTGGGCTAAAGAACGGTGATGGATTAAACCCAGATCAGTTGACTGGGGGTGAGTACTTGTATTGTCAACGCTCCGTCCATCATTTCCCTTGGTTTTTCTTTGTTCGCCATAAGTTGGAAGGGTATGCTCAGACGTGAGTCCCTTGCTCACTTTGCCACTGGATTCAACCAAGCCGGGCTGAAGACGTCTGAAATGCCAGAAACCGGTCCTCGGTAGCTTGTTTCCGGTCCAGGGAAGGCATGGCTTGGCAGTTCGGGCTGGACTGTTTCCATGAGGCACAGGGTCAGACTGATTTGCATATGGCCATGTCTGAACTGGGGTGGCAGAGTGGGCTAAAGAACAGTGATGGATTAAACCCAGATCAGTTGACCGGGGGTGAGTGCTTGTATTGTCAACGCTCCGTCCATCATTTCCTTTGGTTTTTCTTTGTTCGCCATAAGTTGGCAGGGTATGCTCAGACGTGAGTCCCTTGCTCACTTTGCCACTGGATTCAAGCAAGCCGGGCTGAAGACGGCTGAAATGCCAGAAACTGGTCCTCGGTAGCTTGTTTCCGGTCCAGGGAAGGCATGGCTTGGCAGTTCGGGCTGGACTGTTCTCATGAGGCACAGGGTCAGACTGATTTGCATATGTCTGAACTGGGGTGGCAGAGTGGGCTAAAGAACGGTGATGTATTAAACCCAGATCAGTTGACTGGGGGTTAGTGCTTGTATTGTCAACGCTCCGTCCATCATTTCCTTTGGTTTTTCTTTGTTCGCGATAAGTTGGCTGGGTATGCTCAGACGTGAGTCCCTTGCTCACTTTGCCACTGGATTCAAGCAAGCCAAGCTGAAGATGGCTGAAATGCCAGAAACCGGTCCTCGATAGCTTGTTTCCGGTCCAGGGAAGGCATGGCTTAGCAGTTCGGGCTGGACTGTTCCCATGAGGCACAGGGTCAGACTGATTTGCATATGGCCATGTCTGAACTGGGGTGGCAGAGTGGGCTAAAGAACGGTGATGGATTAAACCCAGATCAGTTGACTGGGGGTGAGTACTTGTATTGTCAACGCTCCGTCCATCATTTCCCTTGGTTTTTCTTTGTTCGCCATAAGTTGGAAGGGTATGCTCAGACATGAGTCCCTAGCTCACTTTGCCACTGGATTCAAGCAAGCCGGGCTGAAGACGGCTGAAATGCCAGAAACCAGTTCTCGGTAGCTTGTTTCCGGTCCGGGGAAGGCATGGCTCGGCAGTTCGGGCTGGACTGTTCCCATGAGGCACAGGGTCAGACTGATTTGCATATGGCCATGTCTGAAGTGGGGTGGCAGAGTGGGCTAAAGAACGGTGATGGATTAAACCCAGATCAGTTGACTGGGGGTGAGTGCTTGTATTGTCAACGCTCCGTCCATCATTTCCTTTGGTTTTTCTTTGTTCGCCATAAGTTGCCAGGGTATGCTCAGACGTGAGACCCTAGCTCACTTTGCCACTGGATTCAAGCAAGCCGGGCTGAAGACAGCTGAAATGCCAGAAACCGGTCCTCGGTAACTTGTTTCCGGTCCAGGGAAGGCATGGCTTGGCAGTTCGGGCTGGACTGTTCCCATGAGGCACAGGGTCAGACTGATTTGCATATGGCCATGCCTGAACTGCGGTGGCATAGTGGGCTAAAGAACGGTGATGGATTAAACCCAGATCAGTTGACTGGGGGTGAGTGCTTGTATTGTCAACGCTCCGTCCATCATTTCCTTTGGTTTTTCTTTGTTCGCCATAAGTTGGCAGTGTATGCTCAGACGTGAGTCCCTTGCTCACTTTGCCACTGGATTCAAGCAAGCCGGGCTTAAGACGGCTGAAATGCCAGAAACCGGTCCTCGGTAGCTTGTTTCCGGTCCAGTGAAGGCATGGCTTGGCAGTTCGGGCTGGACTATTCCCATGAGGCACAGGGTCAGACTGATTTGCATATGGCCGTGTCTGAACTGGGGTGGCAGAGTGGGCTAAAGAACGGTGATGGATTAAACCCAGATCAGTTGACTGGGGGTGAGTGCTTGTATTGTCAACGCTCCGTCTATCATTTCTTTTGGTTTTTCTTTGTTCGCCATAAGTTGGCAGGGTATGCTCAGACGTGAGTCCCTTGCTCACTTTGCCACTGGATTCAAGCAAGCCGGGCTGAAGACGGCTGAAATGCCAGAAACCGGTCCTCTGAAGCTTGTTTCCGGTCCGGGGAAGGCATGGCTTGGCAGTTCGGGCTGAACTGTTCCCATGAGGCACAGGGTCAGACTGATTTGCATATGGCCATGTCTGAACTGGGGTGGCAGAGTGGGCTAAAGAACAGTGATGGATTAAACCCAGATCAGTTGACTGGGGGTGAGTGCTTGTATTGTCAACGCTCCGTCCATCATTTCCTTTGGTTTTTCTTTGTTCGCCATAAGTTGGCAGGGTATGCTCAGACGTGAGTCCCTTGCTCACTTTGCCACTGGATTCAAGCAAGCCGGGCTTAAGATGGCTGAAATGCCAGAAACTGGTCCTCGGTAGCTTGTTTCCGGTCCAGGGAAGGCATGGCTTGGCAGTTCGGGCTGGACTGTTCTCATGAGGCACAGGGTCAGACTGATTTGCATATGTCTGAACTGGGGTGGCAGAGTGGGCTAAAGAACGGTGATGTATTAAACCCAGATCAGTTGACTGGGGGTGAGTGCTTGTATTGTCAACGCTCCGTCCATCATTTCCTTTGGTTTTTCTTTGTTCGCGATAAGTTGGCTGGGTATGCTCAGACGTGAGTCCCTTGCTCACTTTGCCACTGGATTCAAGCAAGCCGGGCTGAAGACGGCTGAAATGCCAGAAACCGGTCCTCGGTAGCTTGTTTCCGGTCCAGGGAAGGCATGGCTTGGCAGTACGGGCTGGACTGTTCCCATGAGGCACAGGGTCAGACTGATTTGCATATGGCCATGTCTGAACTGGGGTGGCAGAGTGGGCTAAAGAACGGTGATGGATTAAACCCAGATCAGTTGACTGGGGGTGAGTACTTGTATTGTCAACGCTCCGTCCATCATTTCCCTTGGTTTTTCTTTGTTCGCCATAAGTTGGAAGGGTATGCTCAGACGTGAGTCCCTTGCTCACTTTGCCACTGGATTCAAGCAAGCCGGGCTGAAGACGGCTGAAATGCCAGAAACTGGTCCTCGGTAGCTTGTTTCCGGTCCAGGGAAAACATGGCTTGGCAGTTCGGGCTGGACTGTTCTCATGAGGCACAGGGTCAGACTGATTTGCATATGTCTGAACTGGGGTGGCAGAGTGGGCTAAAGAACGGTGATGTATAAAACCCAGATCAGTTGACTGGGGGTTAGTGCTTGTATTGTCAACGCTCCGTCCATCATTTCCTTTGGTTTTTCTTTGTTCGCGATAAGTTGGCTGGGTATGCTCAGACGTGAGTCCCTTGCTCACTTTGCCACTGGATTCAAGCAAGCCAAGCTGAAGACGGCTGAAATGCCAGAAACCGGTCCTCGATAGCTTGTTTCCGGTCCAGGGAAGGCATGGCTTGGCAGTTCGGGCTGGACTGTTCCCATGAGGCACAGGGTCAGACTGATTTGCATATGGCCATGTCTGAACTGGGGTGGCAGAGTGGGCTAAAGAACGGTGATGGATTAAACCCAGATCAGTTGACTGGGGGTGAGTACTTGTATTGTCAATGCTCCGTCCATCATTTCCCTTGGTTTTTCTTTGTTCGCCATAAGTTGGAAGGGTATGCTCAGACGTGAGTCCCTTGCTCACTTTGCCACTGGATTCAACCAAGCCGGGCTGAAGACGACTGAAATGCCAGAAACCGGTCCTCGGTAGCTTGTTTCCGGTCCAGGGAAGGCATGGCTTGGCAGTTCGGGCTGGACTGTTCCCATGAGGCACAGGTTCAGACTGATTTGCATATGGCCATGCCTGAACTGCGGTGGCATAGTGGGCTAAAGAACGGTGATGGATTAAACCCAGATCAGTTGACTGGGGGTGAGTGCTTGTATTGTCAACGCTCCGTCCATCATTTCCTTTGGTTTTTCTTTGTTCGCCATAAGTTGGCAGTGTATGCTCAGACGTGAGTCCCTTGCTCACTTTGCCACTGGATTCAAGCAAGCCGGGCTGAAGACGGCTGAAATGCCAGAAACCGGTCCTCGGTAGCTTGTTTCCGGTCCAATGAAGGCATGGCTTGGCAGTTCGGGCTGGACTATTCCCATGAGGCACAGGGTCAGACTGATTTGCATATGGCCATGTCTGAACTGGGGTGGCAGAGTGGGCTAAAGAACGGTGATGGATTAAACCCAGATCAGTTGACTGGGGGTGAGTGCTTGTATTGTCAACGCTCCGTCCATCATTTCCTTTGGTTTTTCTTTGTTCGCGATAAGTTGGCTGGGTATGCTCAGACGTGAGTCCCTTGCTCACTTTGCCACTGGATTCAAGCAAGCCGGGCTGAAGACGGCTGAAATGCCAGAAACCGGTCCTCGGTAGCTTGTTTCCGGTCCAGGGAAGGCATGGCTTGGCAGTACGGGCTGGACTGTTCCCATGAGGCACAGGGTCAGACTGATTTGCATATGGCCATGTCTGAACTGGGGTGGCAGAGTGGGCTAAAGAACGGTGATGGATTAAACCCAGATCAGTTGACTGGGGGTGAGTACTTGTATTGTCAACGCTCCGTCCATCATTTCCCTTGGTTTTTCTTTGTTCGCCATAAGTTGGAAGGGTATGCTCAGACATGAGTGCCTTGCTCACTTTGCCACTGGATTCAAGCAAGCCGGGCTGAAGACGGCTGAAATGCCAGAAACCGGTCCTCGGTAGCTTGTTTCCGGTCCAGGGAAGGCATGGCTTGGCAGTTCGGGCTGGACTGTTCCCATCAGGCACAGGGTCAGACTGATTTGCATATGGCCATGTCTGAACTAGGGTGGCAGAGTGGGCTAAAGAACGGTGATGGATTAAACCCAGATCAGTTGACCGGGGGTGAGTGCTTGTATTGTCAACGCTCCGTCCATCATTTCCTTTGGTTTTTCTTTGTTCGCCATAAGTTGGCAGGGTATGCTAAGACGTGAGTCCCTTGCTCACTTTGCCACTGGATTCAAGCAAGCCGGGCTGAAGACGGCTGAAATGCCAGACACCGGTCCTCGGTAGCTTGTTTCCGGTCCAGGGAAGGCATGGCTTTGCAGTTCGGGCTGGACTGTTCCCATGAGGCACAGGGTCAGACTGATTTGCATATGGCCATGTCTGAACTGGGGTGGCAGAGTGGGCTAAAGAACAGTGATGGATTAAACCCAGATCAGTTGACCGGGGGTGAGTGCTTGTATTGTCAACGCTCCGTCCATCATTTCCTTTGGTTTTTCTTTGTTCGCCATAAGTTGGCAGGGTATGCTCAGACGTGAGTCCCTTGCTCACTTTGCCACTGGATTCAAGCAAGCCGGGCTTAAGATGGCTGAAATGCCAGAAACTGGTCCTCGGTAGCTTGTTTCCGGTCCAGGGAAGGCATGGCTTGGCAGTTCGGGCTGGACTGTTCTCATGAGGCACAGGGTCAGACTGATTTGCATATGTCTGAACTGGGGTGGCAGAGTGGGCTAAAGAACGGTGATGTATTAAACCCAGATCAGTTGACTGGGGGTGAGTGCTTGTATTGTCAACGCTCCGTCCATCATTTCCTTTGGTTTTTCTTTGTTCGCGATAAGTTGGCTGGGTATGCTCAGACGTGAGTCCCTTGCTCACTTTGCCACTGGATTCAAGCAAGCCGGGCTGAAGACGGCTGAAATGCCAGAAACCGGTCCTCGGTAGCTTGTTTCCGGTCCAGGGAAGGCATGGCTTGGCAGTACGGGCTGGACTGTTCCCATGAGGCACAGGGTCAGACTGATTTGCATATGGCCATGTCTGAACTGGGGTGGCAGAGTGGGCTAAAGAACGGTGATGGATTAAACCCAGATCAGTTGACTGGGGGTGAGTACTTGTATTGTCAACGCTCCGTCCATCATTTCCCTTGGTTTTTCTTTGTTCGCCATAAGTTGGAAGGGTATGCTCAGACATGAGTGCCTTGCTCACTTTGCCACTGGATTCAAGCAAGCCGGGCTGAAGACGGCTGAAATGCCAGAAACCGGTCCTCGGTAGCTTGTTTCCGGTCCAGGGAAGGCATGGCTTGGCAGTTCGGGCTGGACTGTTCCCATCAGGCACAGGGTCAGACTGATTTGCATATGGCCATGTCTGAACTAGGGTGGCAGAGTGGGCTAAAGAACGGTGATGGATTAAACCCAGATCAGTTGACCGGGGGTGAGTGCTTGTATTGTCAACGCTCCGTCCATCATTTCCTTTGGTTTTTCTTTGTTCGCCATAAGTTGGCAGGGTATGCTAAGACGTGAGTCCCTTGCTCACTTTGCCACTGGATTCAAGCAAGCCGGGCTGAAGACGGCTGAAATGCCAGACACCGGTCCTCGGTAGCTTGTTTCCGGTCCAGGGAAGGCATGGCTTTGCAGTTCGGGCTGGACTGTTCCCATGAGGCACAGGGTCAGACTGATTTGCATATGGCCATGTCTGAACTGGGGTGGCAGAGTGGGCTAAAGAACAGTGATGGATTAAACCCAGATCAGTTGACCGGGGGTGAGTGCTTGTATTGTCAACGCTCCGTCCATCATTTTCTTTGGTTTTTCTTTGTTCGCCATAAGTTGGCAGGGTATGCTCAGACGTGAGTCCCTTGCTCACTTTGCCACTGGATTCAAGCAAGCCGGGCTGAAGACGGCTGAAATGCCAGAAACTGGTCCTCGGTAGCTTGTTTCCGGTCCAGGGAAAACATGGCTTGGCAGTTCGGGCTGGACTGTTCTCATGAGGCACAGGGTCAGACTGATTTGCATATGTCTGAACTGGGGTGGCAGAGTGGGCTAAAGAACGGTGATGTATAAAACCCAGATCAGTTGACTGGGGGTTAGTGCTTGTATTGTCAACGCTCCGTCCATCATTTCCTTTGGTTTTTCTTTGTTCGCGATAAGTTGGCTGGGTATGCTCAGACGTGAGTCCCTTGCTCACTTTGCCACTGGATTCAAGCAAGCCAAGCTGAAGACGGCTGAAATGCCAGAAACCGGTCCTCGATAGCTTGTTTCCGGTCCAGGGAAGGCATGGCTTGGCAGTTCGGGCTGGACTGTTCCCATGAGGCACAGGGTCAGACTGATTTGCATATGGCCATGTCTGAACTGGGGTGGCAGAGTGGGCTAAAGAACGGTGATGGATTAAACCCAGATCAGTTGACTGGGGGTGAGTACTTGTATTGTCAATGCTCCGTCCATCATTTCCCTTGGTTTTTCTTTGTTCGCCATAAGTTGGAAGGGTATGCTCAGACGTGAGTCCCTTGCTCACTTTGCCACTGGATTCAACCAAGCCGGGCTGAAGACGACTGAAATGCCAGAAACCGGTCCTCGGTAGCTTGTTTCCGGTCCAGGGAAGGCATGGCTTGGCAGTTCGGGCTGGACTGTTCCCATGAGGCACAGGTTCAGACTGATTTGCATATGGCCATGCCTGAACTGCGGTGGCATAGTGGGCTAAAGAACGGTGATGGATTAAACCCAGATCAGTTGACTGGGGGTGAGTGCTTGTATTGTCAACGCTCCGTCCATCATTTCCTTTGGTTTTTCTTTGTTCGCCATAAGTTGGCAGTGTATGCTCAGACGTGAGTCCCTTGCTCACTTTGCCACTGGATTCAAGCAAGCCGGGCTGAAGACGGCTGAAATGCCAGAAACCGGTCCTCGGTAGCTTGTTTCCGGTCCAGGGAAGGCATGGCTTGGCAGTTCGGGCTGGACTATTCCCATGAGGCACAGGGTCAGACTGATTTGCATATGGCCGTGTCTGAACTGGGGTGGCAGAGTGGGCTAAAGAACGGTGATGGATTAAACCCAGATCAGTTGACTGGGGGTGAGTGCTTGTATTGTCAACGCTCCGTCCATCATTTCTTTTGGTTTTTCTTTGTTCACCATAAGTTGGCAGGGTATGCTCAGACGTGAGTCCCTTGCTCACTTTGCCACTGGATTCAAGCAAGCCGGGCTGAAGACGGCTGAAATGCCAGAAACCGGTCCTCTGAAGCTTGTTTCCGGTCCAGGGAAGGCATGGCTTGGCAGTTCGGGCTGGACTGTTCCCATGAGGCACAGGGTCAGACTGATTTGCATATGGCCATGTCTGAACTGGGGTGGCAGAGTGGGCTAAAGAACAGTGATGGATTAAACCCAGATCAGTTGACTGGGGGTGAGTGCTTGTATTGTCAACGCTCCGTCCATCATTTCCTTTGGTTTTTCTTTGTTCGCCATAAGTTGGCAGGGTATGCTCAGACGTGAGTCCCTTGCTCACTTTGCCACTGGATTCAAGCAAGCCGGGCTGAAGACGGCTGAAATGCCAGAAACTGGTCCTCGGTAGCTTGTTTCCGGTCCAGGGAAGGCATGGCTTGACAGTTCGGGCTGGACTGTTCTCATGAGGCACAGGGTCAGACTGATTTGCATATGTCTGAACTGGGGTGGCAGAGTGGGCTAAAGAACGGTGATGTATTAAACCCAGATCAGTTGACTGGGGGTGAGTGCTTGTATTGTCAACGCTCCGTCCATCATTTCCTTTGGTTTTTCTTTGTTCGCGATAAGTTGGCTGGGTATGCTCAGACGTGAGTCCCTTGCTCACTTTGCCACTGGATTCAAGCAAGCCAAGCTGAAGACGGCTGAAATGCCAGAAACCGGTCCTCGGTAGCTTGTTTCCGGTCCAGGGAAGGCATGGCTTGGCAGTACGGGCTGGACTGTTCCCATGAGGCACAGGGTCAGACTGATTTGCATATGGCCATGTCTGAACTGGGGTGGCAGAGTGGGCTAAAGAACGGTGATGGATTAAACCCAGATCAGTTGACTGGGGGTGAGTACTTGTATTGTCAACGCTCCGTCCATCATTTCCCTTGGTTTTTCTTTGTTCGCCATAAGTTGGAAGGGTATGCTCAGACATGAGTGCCTTGCTCACTTTGCCACTGGATTCAAGCAAGCCGGGCTGAAGACGGCTGAAATGCCAGAAACCGGTCCTCGGTAGCTTGTTTCCGGTCCAGGGAAGGCATGGCTTGGCAGTTCGGTCTGGACTGTTCCCATCAGGCACAGGGTCAGACTGATTTGCATATGGCCATGTCTGAACTAGGGTGGCAGAGTGGGCTAAAGAACGGTGATGGATTAAACCCAGATCAGTTGACCAGGGGTGAGTGCTTGTATTGTCAACGCTCCGTCCATCATTTCCTTTGGTTTTTCTTTGTTCGCCATAAGTTGGCAGGGTATGCTAAGACGTGAGTCCCTTGCTCACTTTGCCACTGGATTCAAGCAAGCCGGCTGAAGACGGCTGAAATGCCAGAAACCGGTCCTCGGTAGCTTGTTTCCGGTCCAGGGAAGGCATGGCTTTGCAGTTCGGGCTGGACTGTTCCCATGAGGCACAGGGTCAGACTGATTTGCATATGGCCATGTCTGAACTGGGGTGGCAGAGTGGGCTAAAGAACAGTGATGGATTAAACCCAGATCAGTTGACCGGGGGTGAGTGCTTGTATTGTCAACGCTCCGTCCATCATTTTCCTAGGTTTTTCTTTGTTCGCCATTAGTTGGCAGGGTATGCTCAGACGTGAGTCCCTTGCTCACTTTGCCACTGGATTCAAGCAAGCCGGGCTGAAGACGGCTGAAATGCCAGAAACTGGTCCTCGGTAGCTTGTTTACGGTCCAGGGAAAACATGGCTTGGCAGTTCGGGCTGGACTGTTCTCATGAGGCACAGGGTCAGACTGATTTGCATATGTCTGAACTGGGGTGGCAGAGTGGGCTAAAGAACGGTGATGTATTAAACCCAGATCAGTTGACTGGGGGTTAGTGCTTGTATTGTCAACGCTCCGTCCATCATTTCCTTTGGTTTTTCTTTGTTCGCGATAAGTTGGCTGGGTATGCTCAGACGTGAGTCCCTTGCTCACTTTGCCACTGGATTCAAGCAAGCCAAGCTGAAGACGGCTGAAATGCCAGAAACCGGTCCTCAATAGCTTGTTTCCGGTCCAGGGAAGGCATGGCTTGGCAGTTCGGGCTGGACTGTTCCCATGAGGCACAGGGTCAGACTGATTTGCATATGGCCATGTCTGAACTGGGGTGGCAGAGTGGGCTAAAGAACGGTGATGGATTAAACCCAGATCAGTTGACTGGGGGTGAGTACTTGTATTGTCAACGCTCCGTCCATCATTTCCCTTGGTTTTTCTTTGTTCGCCATAAGTTGGAAGGGTATGCTCAGACGTGAGTCCCTTGCTCACTTTGCCACTGGATTCAACCAAGCCGGGCTGAAGACGTCTGAAATGCCAGAAACCGGTCCTCGGTAGCTTGTTTCCGGTCCAGGGAAGGCATGGCTTGGCAGTTCGGGCTGGACTGTTTCCATGAGGCACAGGGTCAGACTGATTTGCATATGGCCATGTCTGAACTGGGGTGGCAGAGTGGGCTAAAGAACAGTGATGGATTAAACCCAGATCAGTTGACCGGGGGTGAGTGCTTGTATTGTCAACGCTCCGTCCATCATTTCCTTTGGTTTTTCTTTGTTCGCCATAAGTTGGCAGGGTATGCTCAGACGTGAGTCCCTTGCTCACTTTGCCACTGGATTCAAGCAAGCCGGGCTGAAGACGGCTGAAATGCCAGAAACTGGTCCTCGGTAGCTTGTTTCCGGTCCAGGGAAGGCATGGCTTGGCAGTTCGGGCTGGACTGTTCTCATGAGGCACAGGGTCAGACTGATTTGCATATGTCTGAACTGGGGTGGCAGAGTGGGCTAAAGAACGGTGATGTATTAAACCCAGATCAGTTGACTGGGGGTTAGTGCTTGTATTGTCAACGCTCCGTCCATCATTTCCTTTGGTTTTTCTTTGTTCGCGATAAGTTGGCTGGGTATGCTCAGACGTGAGTCCCTTGCTCACTTTGCCACTGGATTCAAGCAAGCCAAGCTGAAGATGGCTGAAATGCCAGAAACCGGTCCTCGATAGCTTGTTTCCGGTCCAGGGAAGGCATGGCTTAGCAGTTCGGGCTGGACTGTTCCCATGAGGCACAGGGTCAGACTGATTTGCATATGGCCATGTCTGAACTGGGGTGGCAGAGTGGGCTAAAGAACGGTGATGGATTAAACCCAGATCAGTTGACTGGGGGTGAGTACTTGTATTGTCAACGCTCCGTCCATCATTTCCCTTGGTTTTTCTTTGTTCGCCATAAGTTGGAAGGGTATGCTCAGACATGAGTCCCTAGCTCACTTTGCCACTGGATTCAAGCAAGCCGGGCTGAAGACGGCTGAAATGCCAGAAACCAGTTCTCGGTAGCTTGTTTCCGGTCCGGGGAAGGCATGGCTCGGCAGTTCGGGCTGGACTGTTCCCATGAGGCACAGGGTCAGACTGATTTGCATATGGCCATGTCTGAAGTGGGGTGGCAGAGTGGGCTAAAGAACGGTGATGGATTAAACCCAGATCAGTTGACTGGGGGTGAGTGCTTGTATTGTCAACGCTCCGTCCATCATTTCCTTTGGTTTTTCTTTGTTCGCCATAAGTTGCCAGGGTATGCTCAGACGTGAGACCCTAGCTCACTTTGCCACTGGATTCAAGCAAGCCGGGCTGAAGACAGCTGAAATGCCAGAAACCGGTCCTCGGTAACTTGTTTCCGGTCCAGGGAAGGCATGGCTTGGCAGTTCGGGCTGGACTGTTCCCATGAGGCACAGGGTCAGACTGATTTGCATATGGCCATGCCTGAACTGCGGTGGCATAGTGGGCTAAAGAACGGTGATGGATTAAACCCAGATCAGTTGACTGGGGGTGAGTGCTTGTATTGTCAACGCTCCGTCCATCATTTCCTTTGGTTTTTCTTTGTTCGCCATAAGTTGGCAGTGTATGCTCAGACGTGAGTCCCTTGCTCACTTTGCCACTGGATTCAAGCAAGCCGGGCTTAAGACGGCTGAAATGCCAGAAACCGGTCCTCGGTAGCTTGTTTCCGGTCCAGTGAAGGCATGGCTTGGCAGTTCGGGCTGGACTATTCCCATGAGGCACAGGGTCAGACTGATTTGCATATGGCCGTGTCTGAACTGGGGTGGCAGAGTGGGCTAAAGAACGGTGATGGATTAAACCCAGATCAGTTGACTGGGGGTGAGTGCTTGTATTGTCAACGCTCCGTCTATCATTTCTTTTGGTTTTTCTTTGTTCGCCATAAGTTGGCAGGGTATGCTCAGACGTGAGTCCCTTGCTCACTTTGCCACTGGATTCAAGCAAGCCGGGCTGAAGACGGCTGAAATGCCAGAAACCGGTCCTCTGAAGCTTGTTTCCGGTCCGGGGAAGGCATGGCTTGGCAGTTCGGGCTGAACTGTTCCCATGAGGCACAGGGTCAGACTGATTTGCATATGGCCATGTCTGAACTGGGGTGGCAGAGTGGGCTAAAGAACAGTGATGGATTAAACCCAGATCAGTTGACTGGGGGTGAGTGCTTGTATTGTCAACGCTCCGTCCATCATTTCCTTTGGTTTTTCTTTGTTCGCCATAAGTTGGCAGGGTATGCTCAGACGTGAGTCCCTTGCTCACTTTGCCACTGGATTCAAGCAAGCCGGGCTTAAGATGGCTGAAATGCCAGAAACTGGTCCTCGGTAGCTTGTTTCCGGTCCAGGGAAGGCATGGCTTGGCAGTTCGGGCTGGACTGTTCTCATGAGGCACAGGGTCAGACTGATTTGCATATGTCTGAACTGGGGTGGCAGAGTGGGCTAAAGAACGGTGATGTATTAAACCCAGATCAGTTGACTGGGGGTGAGTGCTTGTATTGTCAACGCTCCGTCCATCATTTCCTTTGGTTTTTCTTTGTTCGCGATAAGTTGGCTGGGTATGCTCAGACGTGAGTCCCTTGCTCACTTTGCCACTGGATTCAAGCAAGCCGGGCTGAAGACGGCTGAAATGCCAGAAACCGGTCCTCGGTAGCTTGTTTCCGGTCCAGGGAAGGCATGGCTTGGCAGTACGGGCTGGACTGTTCCCATGAGGCACAGGGTCAGACTGATTTGCATATGGCCATGTCTGAACTGGGGTGGCAGAGTGGGCTAAAGAACGGTGATGGATTAAACCCAGATCAGTTGACTGGGGGTGAGTACTTGTATTGTCAACGCTCCGTCCATCATTTCCCTTGGTTTTTCTTTGTTCGCCATAAGTTGGAAGGGTATGCTCAGACGTGAGTCCCTTGCTCACTTTGCCACTGGATTCAAGCAAGCCGGGCTGAAGACGGCTGAAATGCCAGAAACTGGTCCTCGGTAGCTTGTTTCCGGTCCAGGGAAAACATGGCTTGGCAGTTCGGGCTGGACTGTTCTCATGAGGCACAGGGTCAGACTGATTTGCATATGTCTGAACTGGGGTGGCAGAGTGGGCTAAAGAACGGTGATGTATAAAACCCAGATCAGTTGACTGGGGGTTAGTGCTTGTATTGTCAACGCTCCGT
Organism: Lissotriton helveticus; assembly: GCF_964261635.1. Taxonomy (NCBI): domain Eukaryota; kingdom Metazoa; phylum Chordata; class Amphibia; order Caudata; family Salamandridae; genus Lissotriton; species Lissotriton helveticus. The sequence goes on from NC_136068.1 coordinate 1,651,274,246, forward strand.
CCATCATTTCCTTTGGTTTTTCTTTGTTCGCGATAAGTTGGCTGGGTATGCTCAGACGTGAGTCCCTTGCTCACTTTGCCACTGGATTCAAGCAAGCCAAGCTGAAGACGGCTGAAATGCCAGAAACCGGTCCTCGATAGCTTGTTTCCGGTCCAGGGAAGGCATGGCTTGGCAGTTCGGGCTGGACTGTTCCCATGAGGCACAGGGTCAGACTGATTTGCATATGGCCATGTCTGAACTGGGGTGGCAGAGTGGGCTAAAGAACGGTGATGGATTAAACCCAGATCAGTTGACTGGGGGTGAGTACTTGTATTGTCAATGCTCCGTCCATCATTTCCCTTGGTTTTTCTTTGTTCGCCATAAGTTGGAAGGGTATGCTCAGACGTGAGTCCCTTGCTCACTTTGCCACTGGATTCAACCAAGCCGGGCTGAAGACGACTGAAATGCCAGAAACCGGTCCTCGGTAGCTTGTTTCCGGTCCAGGGAAGGCATGGCTTGGCAGTTCGGGCTGGACTGTTCCCATGAGGCACAGGTTCAGACTGATTTGCATATGGCCATGCCTGAACTGCGGTGGCATAGTGGGCTAAAGAACGGTGATGGATTAAACCCAGATCAGTTGACTGGGGGTGAGTGCTTGTATTGTCAACGCTCCGTCCATCATTTCCTTTGGTTTTTCTTTGTTCGCCATAAGTTGGCAGTGTATGCTCAGACGTGAGTCCCTTGCTCACTTTGCCACTGGATTCAAGCAAGCCGGGCTGAAGACGGCTGAAATGCCAGAAACCGGTCCTCGGTAGCTTGTTTCCGGTCCAATGAAGGCATGGCTTGGCAGTTCGGGCTGGACTATTCCCATGAGGCACAGGGTCAGACTGATTTGCATATGGCCATGTCTGAACTGGGGTGGCAGAGTGGGCTAAAGAACGGTGATGGATTAAACCCAGATCAGTTGACTGGGGGTGAGTGCTTGTATTGTCAACGCTCCGTCCATCATTTCCTTTGGTTTTTCTTTGTTCGCGATAAGTTGGCTGGGTATGCTCAGACGTGAGTCCCTTGCTCACTTTGCCACTGGATTCAAGCAAGCCGGGCTGAAGACGGCTGAAATGCCAGAAACCGGTCCTCGGTAGCTTGTTTCCGGTCCAGGGAAGGCATGGCTTGGCAGTACGGGCTGGACTGTTCCCATGAGGCACAGGGTCAGACTGATTTGCATATGGCCATGTCTGAACTGGGGTGGCAGAGTGGGCTAAAGAACGGTGATGGATTAAACCCAGATCAGTTGACTGGGGGTGAGTACTTGTATTGTCAACGCTCCGTCCATCATTTCCCTTGGTTTTTCTTTGTTCGCCATAAGTTGGAAGGGTATGCTCAGACATGAGTGCCTTGCTCACTTTGCCACTGGATTCAAGCAAGCCGGGCTGAAGACGGCTGAAATGCCAGAAACCGGTCCTCGGTAGCTTGTTTCCGGTCCAGGGAAGGCATGGCTTGGCAGTTCGGGCTGGACTGTTCCCATCAGGCACAGGGTCAGACTGATTTGCATATGGCCATGTCTGAACTAGGGTGGCAGAGTGGGCTAAAGAACGGTGATGGATTAAACCCAGATCAGTTGACCGGGGGTGAGTGCTTGTATTGTCAACGCTCCGTCCATCATTTCCTTTGGTTTTTCTTTGTTCGCCATAAGTTGGCAGGGTATGCTAAGACGTGAGTCCCTTGCTCACTTTGCCACTGGATTCAAGCAAGCCGGGCTGAAGACGGCTGAAATGCCAGACACCGGTCCTCGGTAGCTTGTTTCCGGTCCAGGGAAGGCATGGCTTTGCAGTTCGGGCTGGACTGTTCCCATGAGGCACAGGGTCAGACTGATTTGCATATGGCCATGTCTGAACTGGGGTGGCAGAGTGGGCTAAAGAACAGTGATGGATTAAACCCAGATCAGTTGACCGGGGGTGAGTGCTTGTATTGTCAACGCTCCGTCCATCATTTTCTTTGGTTTTTCTTTGTTCGCCATAAGTTGGCAGGGTATGCTCAGACGTGAGTCCCTTGCTCACTTTGCCACTGGATTCAAGCAAGCCGGGCTGAAGACGGCTGAAATGCCAGAAACTGGTCCTCGGTAGCTTGTTTCCGGTCCAGGGAAAACATGGCTTGGCAGTTCGGGCTGGACTGTTCTCATGAGGCACAGGGTCAGACTGATTTGCATATGTCTGAACTGGGGTGGCAGAGTGGGCTAAAGAACGGTGATGTATAAAACCCAGATCAGTTGACTGGGGGTTAGTGCTTGTATTGTCAACGCTCCGTCCATCATTTCCTTTGGTTTTTCTTTGTTCGCGATAAGTTGGCTGGGTATGCTCAGACGTGAGTCCCTTGCTCACTTTGCCACTGGATTCAAGCAAGCCAAGCTGAAGACGGCTGAAATGCCAGAAACCGGTCCTCGATAGCTTGTTTCCGGTCCAGGGAAGGCATGGCTTGGCAGTTCGGGCTGGACTGTTCCCATGAGGCACAGGGTCAGACTGATTTGCATATGGCCATGTCTGAACTGGGGTGGCAGAGTGGGCTAAAGAACGGTGATGGATTAAACCCAGATCAGTTGACTGGGGGTGAGTACTTGTATTGTCAATGCTCCGTCCATCATTTCCCTTGGTTTTTCTTTGTTCGCCATAAGTTGGAAGGGTATGCTCAGACGTGAGTCCCTTGCTCACTTTGCCACTGGATTCAACCAAGCCGGGCTGAAGACGGCTGAAATGCCAGAAACCGGTCCTCGGTAGCTTGTTTCCGGTCCAGGGAAGGCATGGCTTGGCAGTTCGGGCTGGACTGTTCCCATGAGGCACAGGTTCAGACTGATTTGCATATGGCCATGCCTGAACTGCGGTGGCATAGTGGGCTAAAGAACGGTGATGGATTAAACCCAGATCAGTTGACTGGGGGTGAGTGCTTGTATTGTCAACGCTCCGTCCATCATTTCCTTTGGTTTTTCTTTGTTCGCCATAAGTTGGCAGTGTATGCTCAGACGTGAGTCCCTTGCTCACTTTGCCACTGGATTCAAGCAAGCCGGGCTGAAGACGGCTGAAATGCCAGAAACCGGTCCTCTGAAGCTTGTTTCCGGTCCAGGGAAGGCATGGCTTGGCAGTTCGGGCTGGACTGTTCCCATGAGGCACAGGGTCAGACTGATTTGCATATGGCCATGTCTGAACTGGAGTGGCAGAGTGGGCTAAAGAACAGTGATGGATTAAACCCAGATCAGTTGACTGGGGGTGAGTGCTTGTATTGTCAACGCTCCGTCCATCATTTCCTTTGGTTTTTTTTTGTTCGCGATAAGTTGGCTGGGTATGCTCAGACGTGAGTCCCTTGCTCACTTTGCCACTGGATTCAAGCAAGCCAAGCTGAAGACGGCTGAAATGCCAGAAACCGGTCCTCGGTAGCTTGTTTCCGGTCCAGGGAAGGCATGGCTTGGCAGTTCGAGCTGGACTGTTCCCATGAGGCACAGGGTCAGACTGATTTGCATATGGCCATGTCTGAACTGGGGTGGCAGAGTGGGCTAAAGAACGGTGATGGATTAAACCCAGATCAGTTGACTGGGGGTGAGTACTTGTATTGTCAACGCTCGGTCCATCATTTCCCTTGGTTTTTCTTTGTTCGCCATAAGTTGGAAGGGTATGATCAGACATGAGTGCCTTGCTCACTTTGCCACTGGATTCAAGCAAGCCGGGCTGAAGACGGCTGAAATGCCAGAAACCGGTCCTCGGTAGCTTGTTTCCGGTCCAGGGAAGGCATGGCTTGGCAGTTCGAGCTGGACTGTTCCCATGAGGCACAGGGTCAGACTGATTTGCATATGGCCATGTCTGAAGTGGGGTGGCAGAGTGGGCTAAAGAACGGTGATGGATTAAACCCAGATCAGTTGACTGGGGGTGAGTGCTTGTATTGTCAACGCTCCGTCCATCATTTCCTTTGGTTTTATTTTGTTCGCCATAAGTTGGCAGGGTATGCTCAGACGTGAGTCCCTAGCTCACTTTGCCACTGGATTCAAGCAAGCCGTGCTGAAGACGGCTGAAATGCCAGAAACCGGTCCTCTGAAGCTTGTTTCCGGTCCAGGGAAGGCATGGCTTGGCAGTTCGGGCTGGACTGTTCCCATGAGGCACAGGGTCAGACTGATTTGCATATGGCCATGTCTGAACTGGGGTGGCAGAGTGGGCTAAAGAACAGTGATGGATTAAACCCAGATCAGTTGACTGGGGGTGAGTGCTTGTATTGTCAACGCTCCGTCCATCATTTCCTTTGGTTTTTCTTTGTTCGCCATAAGTTGGCAGGGTATGCTCAGACGTGAGTCCCTTGCTCACTTTGCCACTGGATTCAAGCAAGCCGGGCTGAAGACGGCTGAAATGCCAGAAACTGGTCATCGGTAGCTTGTTTCCGGTCCAGGGAAGGCATGGCTTGGCAGTTCGGGCTGGACTATTCCCATGAGGCACAGGGTCAGACTGATTTGCATATGGCCATGTCTGAACTGGGGTGGCAGAGTGGGCTAAAGAACGGTGATGGATTAAACCCAGATCAGTTGACTGGGGGTGAGTGCTTGTATTGTCAACGCTCCGTCCATCATTTCTTTTGGTTTTTCTTTGTTCGCCATAAGTTGGCAGGGTATGCTCAGACGTGAGTCCCTTGCTCACTTTGCCACTGGATTCAAGCAAGCCGGGCTGAAGACGGCTGAAATGCCAGAAACCGGTCCTCTGAAGCTTGTTTCCGGTCCAGGGAAGGCATGGCTTGGCAGTTCGGGCTGGACTGTTCCCATGAGGCACAGGGTCAGACTGATTTGCATATGGCCATGTCTGAACTGGGGTGGCAGAGTGGGCTAAAGAACAGTGATGGATTAAACCCAGATCAGTTGACTGGGGGTGAGTGCTTGTATTGTCAACGCTCCGTCCATCATTTCCTTTGGTTTTTTTTTGTTCGCGATAAGTTGGCTGGGTATGCTCAGACGTGAGTCCCTTGCTCACTTTGCCACTGGATTCAAGCAAGCCAAGCTGAAGACGGCTGAAATGCCAGAAACCGGTCCTCGGTAGCTTGTTTCCGGTCCAGGGAAGGCATGGCTTGGCAGTTCGGGCTGGACTGTTCCCATGAGGCACAGGGTCAGACTGATTTGCATATGGCCATGTCTGAACTGGGGTGGCAGAGTGGGCTAAAGAACGGTGATGGATTAAACCCAGATCAGTTGACTGGGGGTGAGTACTTGTATTGTCAACGCTCCGTCCATCATTTCCCTTGGTTTTTCTTTGTTCGCCATAAGTTGGAAGGGTATGATCAGACATGAGTGCCTTGCTCACTTTGCCACTGGATTCAAGCAAGCCGGGCTGAAGACGGCTGAAATGCCAGAAACCGGTCCTCGGTAGCTTGTTTCCGGTCCAGGGAAGGCATGGCTTGGCAGTTCGAGCTGGACTGTTCCCATGAGGCACAGGGTCAGACTGATTTGCATATGGCCATGTCTGAACTGGGGTGGCAGAGTGGGCTAAAGAACGGTGATGGATTAAACCCAGATCAGTTGACTGGGGGTGAGTACTTGTATTGTCAATGCTCCGTCCATCATTTCCCTTGGTTTTTCTTTGTTCGCCATAAGTTGGAAGGGTATGCTCAGACGTGAGTCCCTTGCTCACTTTGCCACTGGATTCAACCAAGCCGGGCTGAAGACGACTGAAATGCCAGAAACCGGTCCTCGGTAGCTTGTTTCCGGTCCAGGGAAGGCATGGCTTGGCAGTTCGGGCTGGACTGTTCCCATGAGGCACAGGTTCAGACTGATTTGCATATGGCCATGCCTGAACTGCGGTGGCATAGTGGGCTAAAGAACGGTGATGGATTAAACCCAGATCAGTTGACTGGGGGTGAGTGCTTGTATTGTCAACGCTCCGTCCATCATTTCCTTTGGTTTTTCTTTGTTCGCCATAAGTTGGCAGTGTATGCTCAGACGTGAGTCCCTTGCTCACTTTGCCACTGGATTCAAGCAAGCCGGGCTGAAGACGGCTGAAATGCCAGAAACCGGTCCTCGGTAGCTTGTTTCCGGTCCAATGAAGGCATGGCTTGGCAGTTCGGGCTGGACTATTCCCATGAGGCACAGGGTCAGACTGATTTGCATATGGCCATGTCTGAACTGGGGTGGCAGAGTGGGCTAAAGAACGGTGATGGATTAAACCCAGATCAGTTGACTGGGGGTGAGTGCTTGTATTGTCAACGCTCCGTCCATCATTTCCTTTGGTTTTTCTTTGTTCGCGATAAGTTGGCTGGGTATGCTCAGACGTGAGTCCCTTGCTCACTTTGCCACTGGATTCAAGCAAGCCGGGCTGAAGACGGCTGAAATGCCAGAAACCGGTCCTCGGTAGCTTGTTTCCGGTCCAGGGAAGGCATGGCTTGGCAGTACGGGCTGGACTGTTCCCATGAGGCACAGGGTCAGACTGATTTGCATATGGCCATGTCTGAACTGGGGTGGCAGAGTGGGCTAAAGAACGGTGATGGATTAAACCCAGATCAGTTGACTGGGGGTGAGTACTTGTATTGTCAACGCTCCGTCCATCATTTCCCTTGGTTTTTCTTTGTTCGCCATAAGTTGGAAGGGTATGCTCAGACATGAGTGCCTTGCTCACTTTGCCACTGGATTCAAGCAAGCCGGGCTGAAGACGGCTGAAATGCCAGAAACCGGTCCTCGGTAGCTTGTTTCCGGTCCAGGGAAGGCATGGCTTGGCAGTTCGGGCTGGACTGTTCCCATCAGGCACAGGGTCAGACTGATTTGCATATGGCCATGTCTGAACTAGGGTGGCAGAGTGGGCTAAAGAACGGTGATGGATTAAACCCAGATCAGTTGACCGGGGGTGAGTGCTTGTATTGTCAACGCTCCGTCCATAATTTCCTTTGGTTTTTCTTTGTTCGCCATAAGTTGGCAGGGTATGCTAAGACGTGAGTCCCTTGCTCACTTTGCCACTGGATTCAAGCAAGCCGGGCTGAAGACGGCTGAAATGCCAGACACCGGTCCTCGGTAGCTTGTTTCCGGTCCAGGGAAGGCATGGCTTTGCAGTTCGGGCTGGACTGTTCCCATTAGGCACAGGGTCAGACTGATTTGCATATGGCCATGTCTGAACTGGGGTGGCAGAGTGGGCTAAAGAACAGTGATGGATTAAACCCAGATCAGTTGACCGGGGGTGAGTGCTTGTATTGTCAACGCTCCGTCCATCATTTTCTTTGGTTTTTCTTTGTTCGCCATAAGTTGGCAGGGTATGCTCAGACGTGAGTCCCTTGCTCACTTTGCCACTGGATTCAAGCAAGCCGGGCTGAAGACGGCTGAAATGCCAGAAACTGGTCCTCGGTAGCTTGTTTCCGGTCCAGGGAAAACATGGCTTGGCAGTTCGGGCTGGACTGTTCTCATGAGGCACAGGGTCAGACTGATTTGCATATGTCTGAACTGGGGTGGCAGAGTGGGCTAAAGAACGGTGATTTATAAAACCCAGATCAGTTGACTGGGGGTTAGTGCTTGTATTGTCAACGCTCCGTCCATCATTTCCTTTGGTTTTTCTTTGTTCGCGATAAGTTGGCTGGGTATGCTCAGACGTGAGTCCCTTGCTCACTTTGCCACTGGATTCAAGCAAGCCAAGCTGAAGACGGCTGAAATGCCAGAAACCGGTCCTCGATAGCTTGTTTCCGGTCCAGGGAAGGCATGGCTTGGCAGTTCGGGCTGGACTGTTCCCATGAGGCACAGGGTCAGACTGATTTGCATATGGCCATGTCTGAACTGGGGTGGCAGAGTGGGCTAAAGAACGGTGATGGATTAAACCCAGATCAGTTGACTGGGGGTGAGTACTTGTATTGTCAATGCTCCGTCCATCATTTCCCTTGGTTTTTCTTTGTTCGCCATAAGTTGGAAGGGTATGCTCAGACGTGAGTCCCTTGCTCACTTTGCCACTGGATTCAACCAAGCCGGGCTGAAGACGGCTGAAATGCCAGAAACCGGTCCTCGGTAGCTTGTTTCCGGTCCAGGGAAGGCATGGCTTGGCAGTTCGGGCTGGACTGTTCCCATGAGGCACAGGTTCAGACTGATTTGCATATGGCCATGCCTGAACTGCGGTGGCATAGTGGGCTAAAGAACGGTGATGGATTAAACCCAGATCAGTTGACTGGGGGTGAGTGCTTGTATTGTCAACGCTCCGTCCATCATTTCCTTTGGTTTTTCTTTGTTCGCCATAAGTTGGCAGTGTATGCTCAGACGTGAGTCCCTTGCTCACTTTGCCACTGGATTCAAGCAAGCCGGGCTGAAGACGGCTGAAATGCCAGAAACCGGTCCTCGGTAGCTTGTTTCCGGTCCAATGAAGGCATGGCTTGGCAGTTCGGGCTGGACTATTCCCATGAGGCACAGGGTCAGACTGATTTGCATATGGCCATGTCTGAACTGGGGTGGCAGAGTGGGCTAAAGAACGGTGATGGATTAAACCCAGATCAGTTGACTGGGGGTGAGTGCTTGTATTGTCAACGCTCCGTCCATCATTTCTTTTGGTTTTTCTTTGTTCGCCATAAGTTGGCAGGGTATGCTCAGACGTGAGTCCCTTGCTCACTTTGCCACTGGATTCAAGCAAGCCGGGCTGAAGACGGCTGAAATGCCAGAAACCGGTCCTCTGAAGCTTGTTTCCGGTCCAGGGAAGGCATGGCTTGGCAGTTCGGGCTGGACTGTTCCCATGAGGCACAGGGTCAGACTGATTTGCATATGGCCATGTCTGAACTGGAGTGGCAGAGTGGGCTAAAGAACAGTGATGGATTAAACCCAGATCAGTTGACTGGGGGTGAGTGCTTGTATTGTCAACGCTCCGTCCATCATTTCCTTTGGTTTTTTTTTGTTCGCGATAAGTTGGCTGGGTATGCTCAGACGTGAGTCCCTTGCTCACTTTGCCACTGGATTCAAGCAAGCCAAGCTGAAGACGGCTGAAATGCCAGAAACCGGTCCTCGGTAGCTTGTTTCCGGTCCAGGGAAGGCATGGCTTGGCAGTTCGAGCTGGACTGTTCCCATGAGGCACAGGGTCAGACTGATTTGCATATGGCCATGTCTGAACTGGGGTGGCAGAGTGGGCTAAAGAACGGTGATGGATTAAACCCAGATCAGTTGACTGGGGGTGAGTACTTGTATTGTCAACGCTCCGTCCATCATTTCCCTTGGTTTTTCTTTGTTCGCCATAAGTTGGAAGGGTATGATCAGACATGAGTGCCTTGCTCACTTTGCCACTGGATTCAAGCAAGCCGGGCTGAAGACGGCTGAAATGCCAGAAACCGGTCCTCGGTAGCTTGTTTCCGGTCCAGGGAAGGCATGGCTTGGCAGTTCGAGCTGGACTGTTCCCATGAGGCACAGGGTCAGACTGATTTGCATATGGCCATGTCTGAAGTGGGGTGGCAGAGTGGGCTAAAGAACGGTGATGGATTAAACCCAGATCAGTTGACTGGGGGTGAGTGCTTGTATTGTCAACGCTCCGTCCATCATTTCCTTTGGTTTTTCTTTGTTCGCCATAAGTTGGCAGGGTATGCTCAGACGTGAGTCCCTAGCTCACTTTGCCACTGGATTCAAGCAAGCCGTGCTGAAGACGGCTGAAATGCCAGAAACCGGTCCTCTGAAGCTTGTTTCCGGTCCAGGGAAGGCATGGCTTGGCAGTTCGGGCTGGACTGTTCCCATGAGGCACAGGGTCAGACTGATTTGCATATGGCCATGTCTGAACTGGGGTGGCAGAGTGGGCTAAAGAACAGTGATGGATTAAACCCAGATCAGTTGACTGGGGGTGAGTGCTTGTATTGTCAACGCTCCGTCCATCATTTCCTTTGGTTTTTCTTTGTTCGCCATAAGTTGGCAGGGTATGCTCAGACGTGAGTCCCTTGCTCACTTTGCCACTGGATTCAAGCAAGCCGGGCTGAAGACGGCTGAAATGCCAGAAACTGGTCCTCGGTAGCTTGTTTCCGGTCCAGGGAAGGCATGGCTTGGCAGTTCGGGCTGGACTATTCCCATGAGGCACAGGGTCAGACTGCTTTGCATATGGCCATGTCTGAACTGGGGTGGCAGAGTGGGCTAAAGAACGGTGATGGATTAAACCCAGATCAGTTGACTGGGGGTGAGTGCTTGTATTGTCAACGCTCCGTCCATCATTTCTTTTGGTTTTTCTTTGTTCGCCATAAGTTGGCAGGGTATGCTCAGACGTGAGTCCCTTGCTCACTTTGCCACTGGATTCAAGCAAGCCGGGCTGAAGACGGCTGAAATGCCAGAAACCGGTCCTCTGAAGCTTGTTTCCGGTCCAGGGAAGGCATGGCTTGGCAGTTCGGGCTGGACTGTTCCCATGAGGCACAGGGTCAGACTGATTTGCATATGGCCATGTCTGAACTGGGGTGGCAGAGTGGGCTAAAGAACAGTGATGGATTAAACCCAGATCAGTTGACTGGGGGTGAGTGCTTGTATTGTCAACGCTCCGTCCATCATTTCCTTTGGTTTTTTTTTGTTCGCGATAAGTAGGCTGGGTATGCTCAGACGTGAGTCCCTTGCTCACTTTGCCACTGGATTCAAGCAAGCCAAGCTGAAGACGGCTGAAATGCCAGAAACCGGTCCTCGGTAGCTTGTTTCCGGTCCAGGGAAGGCATGGCTTGGCAGTTCGGGCTGGACTGTTCCCATGAGGCACAGGGTCAGACTGATTTGCATATGGCCATGTCTGAACTGGGGTGGCAGAGTGGGCTAAAGAACGGTGATGGATTAAACCCAGATCAGTTGACTGGGGGTGAGTACTTGTATTGTCAACGCTCCGTCCATCATTTCCCTTGGTTTTTCTTTGTTCGCCATAAGTTGGAAGGGTATGATCAGACATGAGTGCCTTGCTCACTTTGCCACTGGATTCAAGCAAGCCGGGCTGAAGACGGCTGAAATGCCAGAAACCGGTCCTCGGTAGCTTGTTTCCGGTCCAGGGAAGGCATGGCTTGGCAGTTCGAGCTGGATTGTTCCCATGAGGCACAGGGTCAGACTGATTTGCATATGGCCATGTCTGAAGTGGGGTGGCAGAGTGGGCTAAAGAACGGTGATGGATTAAACCCAGATCAGTTGACTGGGGGTGAGTGCTTGTATTGTCAACGCTCCGTCCATCATTTCCTTTGGTTTTTCTTTGTTCGCCATAAGTTGGCAGGGTATGCTCAGACGTGAGTCCCTAGCTCACTTTGCCACTGGATTCAAGCAAGCCGGGCTGAAGACGGCTGAAATGCCAGAAACCGGTCCTCTGAAGCTTGTTTCCGGTCCAGGGAAGGCATGGCTTGGCAGTTCGGGCTGGACTGTTCCCATGAGGCACAGGGTCAGACTGATTTGCATATGGCCATGTCTGAACTGGGGTGGCAGAGTGGGCTAAAGAACAGTGATGGATTAAACCCAGATCAGTTGACTGGGGGTGAGTGCTTGTATTGTCAACGCTCCGTCCATCATTTCCTTTGGTTTTTCTTTGTTCGCCATAAGTTGGCAGGGTATGCTCAGACGTGAGTCCCTTGCTCACTTTTCCACTGGATTCAAGCAAGCCGGGCTGAAGATGGCTGAAATGCCAGAAACTGGTCCTCGGTAGCTTGTTTCCGGTCCAGGGAAGGCATGGCTTGGCAGTTCGGGCTGGACTGTTCTCATGAGGCACAGGGTCAGACTGATTTGCATATGTCTGAACTGGGGTGGCAGAGTGGGCTAAAGAACGGTGATGTATTAAACCCAGATCAGTTCACTGGGGGTGAGTGCTTGTATTGTCAACGCTCCGTCCATCATTTCCTTTGGTTTTTCTTTGTTCGCGATAAGTTGGCTGGGCATGCTCAGACGTGAGTCCCTTGCTCACTTTGCCACTGGATTCCAGCAAGCCAAGCTGAAGACGGCTGAAATGCCAGAAACCGGTCCTCGGTAGCTTGTTTCCGGTCCAGGGAAGGCATGGCTTGGCAGTTCGGGCTGGACTGTTCCCATGAGGCACAGGGTCAGACTGATTTGCATATGGCCATGTCTGAACTGGGGGGGCAGAGTGGGCTAAAGAACGGTGATCGATTAAACCCAGATCAGTTGACTGGGGGTGAGTACTTGTATTGTCAATGCTCCGTCCATCATTTCCCTTGGTTTTTCTTTGTTCGCCATAAGTTGGAAGGGTATGCTCAGACATGAGTGCCTTGCTCACTTTGCCACTGGATTCAAGCAAGCCGGGCTGAAGACGGCTGAAATGCCAAAAAACGGTCCTCGGTAGCTTGTTTCCGGTCCAGGGAAGGCATGGCTTGGCAGTTCGGGCTGGACTGTTCCCATGAGGCACAGGGTCAGACTGATTTGCATATGGCCATGTCTGAAGTGGGGTGGCAGAGTGGGCTAAAGAACAGTGATGGATTAAACCCAGATCAGTTGACTGGGGGTGAGTGTTTGTATTGTCAACGCTCCGTCCATCATTTCCTTTGGTTTTTCTTTGTTCGCCATAAGTTGGCAGGGTATGCTCAGATGTGAGACCCTTGCTCACTTTGCCACTGGATTCAAGCAAGCCGGGCTGAAGACGGCTGAAATGCCAGAAACCGGTCCTCGGTAGCTTGTTTCCGGTCCAGGGAAGGCATGGCTTGGCAGTTCGGGCTGAACTGTTCCCATGAGGCATTGGGTCAGACTGATTTGCATATGGCCATGTCTGAACTGGGGTGGCAGAGTGGGCTAAAGAACGGTGATGGATTAAACCCAGATCAGTTGACTGGGGGTGAGTGCTTGTATTGTCAACGCTCCGTCCATCATTTCCTTTGATTTTTCTTTGTTCGCCATAAGTTGGCAGGGTATGCTCAGACGTGAGTCCCTTGCTCACTTTGCCACTGGATTCAAGCAAGCCGGGCTGAAGACGGCTGAAATGCCAGAAACCGGTCCTCGGTAGCTTGTTTCCGGTCCAGGGAAGGCATGGCTTGGCAGTTCGGGCTGGACTGTTCCCATGAGGCACAGGGTCAGACTGATTTGCATATGGCCATGCCTGAACTGCGGTGGCATAGTGGGCTAAAGAACGGTTGACTCACCCCCAGTCAACTGATCTGGGATTAAACCCAGATCGGTTGACTGGGGGTGAGTGCTTGTATTGTCAACGCTCCGTCCATCATTTCCTTTGGTTTTTCTTTGTTTGCCATAAGTTGGCAGTGTATGCTCAGACGTGAGTCCCTTGCTCACTTAGCCACTGGATTCAAGCAAGCCGGGCCGAAGACGGCTGAAATGCCAGAAACCGGTCCTCGGTAGCTTGTTTCCGGTCCAGGGAAGGCATGGCTTGGCAGTTCGGGCTGGACTATTCCCATAAGGCACAGGGTCAGACTGATTTGCATATGGCCATGTCTGAACTGGGGTGGCAGAGTGGGCTAAAGAACGGCGATGGATTAAACCCAGATCTGTTGGCTGGGTGTGAGTGTTTGATTGGTTCAGATGCTCCGTCCATCACCACCCCCTTTTGTACCACTTTGCTCGCCATAAGTTGGCAGGGCATGCTCAGATGTGAGTCCCTTGCACACTTTGCCACTGGATTCAAGCAAGCCGGGCTGAAGACGGCTGTACTGCCAGAAACCGGTCCACAGAAGCTTGTTTCCGGTCCAGGGAAGGCATGGCTTGGCAGTTCGGTCTGGACTGTTCCCATGAGGCACAGGGTCAGACTGATTTGCATATGGCCATGTCTGAACTGGGGTGGCAGAGTGGGCTAAAGAACGGCGATGGATTAAACCCAGATCTGGTGGCTGGGTGTGAGTGTTTGATTGGTTCAGATGCTTCGTCCATCACCACCCCCTTTTGTACCACTTTGTTCGCCATAAGTTGGCAGGGTATGCTCAGACGTGAGTCCCTTGCTCACTTTGCCACTGGATTCAAGCAAGCCGGGCTGAAGACGGCTGAAATGCCAGAAACCGGTCCTCGGAAGCTTGTTTCTGGTCCAGGGAAGGCATGGCTTGGCAGTTCGGGCTGGACTGTTCCCATGAGGCACAGGGTCAGACTGATTTGCATATGGCCATATCTGAACTGGGGTGGCAGAGTGGGCTAAAGAACGGCGATGGATTAAACCCTGGTCTGGTAGCTGGGTGTGAGTGTTTGATTGGTTCAGATGCTCCGTCCATCACAACCCCCTTTTGAACCATTAAGTAATGGCCAAGATTTACACCCTGTTATGTCAGAGTGGAACTTGTGAGGCATAGATTATTCATAGCTGAAACTGGGAGCCCATTATATTGCAGCCTAGTTTGTGAATTGTCAAGCACAGGGGAAGAGACCAGAGGCAGCTTAGAGCAACTGGGCCCAACATCTTGGCTCCTGGCACAAAGGGCCATCAGTAAATAAACTGGCAATCTGATACTGAAAGTACACAAGTGGTATTGATACTATGGTTTAGACTAGAAATTCCAACCAAGTGATGTCTCCTTCAAATTTAGTACCTCCACCAACAATTGGAGAATTCTCCATTAACCCCTACCTCTAAATAATGTCTTTACACTGATAGACCAAGAGGAAGCCAAATTAATACATGTGAGGCACTATCCACTCTTCCTTTTTTACAGACCAGGAAACTCCTAGTACCCTTTCTCTAGCCTCCTCTTTCCACCCATCTCTTTGACTTTCACTCTTCCCTCTCTCTCCCATGTACCTGCTCTCTACTTTCTGCTTCCTGTCCTCTTCTTGTTCTCCGCCCTCCTTCCGAAACTCCCGCCTACTCTGTTACAATTTCATTATTCCTCATCCTTTCAGCTTTCGATCTTTTATTTATCCTCTATCTTCTCCTTTGTTTCTCCACCCTTCCCATAACTTATACTTCTTCTTTTGTCCAGCCTTCATCTATTTCTGCTTCATTAGCTCTTTTCCTCCCTCTCTCACACCTCTCCCTCTTACCTGTCATTCTTTTTTTGTTTCTCTCTACCCCTCTCTCTCACATCTATTTTTCCTCATTCTCACTTTCGCCCCTCTCTCCTGCCTCCTAACCCATGCTTTCTCCCCTGTTTCTGTTTACCAATTCCCCTCTTTCAGTCTTTACTCTCTCAAGTTGTCTCTTCTTACCTTCTCTTTCCTCATTTTTCTCCCTTTTCTCTCGCTATGTCATCCAGTTGTCTCTAATGTCTTCCTCCTAACTCTTCTTTGTGTCTATCTCCTCCACATCAACTCTTCTTTCTCCTTCACAGTCTCTCTCCTCAATCAACTCTCTCTCTCACCACCTCTTGTCTCTTTTTTACCTCTTTCTCCCTCCTCATCGCACCCTCTTTTTTCTCCATATCTTTTCCCCTTGCACCATTTCTCTCTCTCTCTTTCTCTCTCTCTCCTCTACTCTACCAAATCTTGAAAGGCTCTCCGTTATTTATTGTTTTCTTCCTAAGCTGCCCTTTACCCTGTGTGACATCTTGCTCTAGTTCTAACTTTCTAACCAACATCATATTGTATTTTGGTACTAGTAGTTTCACTTTTGAAGTTTCTTTTGAAATGGCCAACGTGCACAGTGATGTTGGCCAAAAAGTCATGGTGAGGTCTGGCTAAATTTCTAAAATACAACACAGCCATTGGCTTATATGGCAATAGGGTGTGTGTGAGAGATTGAAGTGTTGGCTGAGCTCCAGATCAGTTCAGATGATGTACTGCCCATTTGGATTTGATCATGAGACCAGCTGCAGATGTGGTGTTCAAGCTTCACAGACTGGGAGGTAGGGACAAGAGAGGGAAGGCTGAGTGGAGAAGAGGAATTCAACATCCCCTGGGAAGAGACTGAGCAATCTGGAGACTGTACATGACCTGGAGCACCAGCTTTTAAGTACCACTATCAGACGTGGAGGAAAGAACAGCGCCTGAGAGGGGGAGCAGAAACTAATGGCAGAGAGCTGTCTGAGCCAGAAGAAACCTGAGCTCACTGCTGGAGAGAGGCCGGAAGGGGCAGGACTGGAGACGGATGGCTTTGATTCCTGTGACCACATTTCACAGTATGGAAAAAATGGGACATAACAGGTCAAATTGCAAATTAGGGAGTTGGGTGGTGGTTTGATCAGGTTTAGTTCTGTAAGATTGCAGGCGTTAGAGAGATATGTGCTGATACGTGCAGGTAGATCAATGTGATTTTAGGCATTTGTAAACATAGGGCTTCTATGGTCATTAAACGTAGAAAAGGGAGCCTGGTTTGTTTGCTCAGTTGTAGGTAATGATTTCTTCTTAGGACCAGCTTATCGCTTACAGCTGCGAGCATAATGTGACAGGAGATCGTGACCTTTTCTTGCAAATTTTAGTAGTTTGTACTTTGCACTTTGTTTTTAAAGTTTTTAGGTTGCGGAATAGCAACACTTATCTTTTTAAAACGTACATATAGCTCAAAGAACCACAACATTTATATCTTCTCATGTGGCCCAAAATAGGAGCCAGTTTACCTCAGCACAGAGAGCAGTGACATGCTCAGTATAGAGTCTCGGTAATCCCAGTAGGCTGCACGTGAAGGCCTGACTCGTCTGCTCTCACCTGACTGGATTCAACTGCAGGACAGTCGGGCTTCGAAAAATCATAAAAACATTCCTAGACCGGCAAGTCTAGTGACCTAAATAATCTACTTGACCTAATTGTAATGCTTTTTACCCTTAAACTGGTATCAATTGATGTAATTCTTGGCAAATATTGTAATTCACTGAGCCGCCATTTTCTTCATAATCACACATGACAGCACCCTCAAATATGCAAGTTCAGCAACTCTGCTGTACAAAAAACTCTTTTGTTTGATTTAATAAACTAAACTTTTGCTCCATATATGATAGAAATCTAGCCACATATAAGATACACATGACCTCCGGCTTTTCTCTTAGTTCATTAACAGCATTGTCATCAGGGTGGGGGCAGACATGTTTTTCAAATCATGTTTAAATCCTATCCCTTTTAATAAATGCATTACTAAAGCATTAAGTGATAGCACACTGTCATTTGCAATTGGCAGATTTTACATTGAAATGGCCACAAAGTTTCGCAATGAAATGTGATTTTAGTGATACAACTGTATTGTGTACAAACAATAATGCTTGTAAAAACTGTTTCTATACATATTTCTCATTTGTACATTACCCAGTAAAGTGTTCTGATTTGTTTTGCTCCTAGTTAAATATTTGTTTGCATCCCACTTCTCAATTACCAAAAGTTTCAAATATTTATACTATTCATTTGAAGGTTTTTAAATATTATGTGTTAGAAAAAAATGACATAATTCAGCCTTTTGTTTCACAATGATTGTCAGGCAGCTCACTTGACAAAAACATCTAACTGCAGTTTGAAAAAGACAAAGAAATCCATTTTCCAAGCAACAATTGGTAAAAAGACAAACTGACATTTGATCTCTTTCCTTAAACAGGCAGTAAATGTGTCAAGATAAAAACAAAATTTAGAGGCATCTTTATTACTCATTCACTTTAGACTGAACAGACCACTTCTTTCTTACCAGATTATGTTCACTGGACAGAAGAGATCAGTAGGTGCTGAAAATAATTTGACTTGATAAAATCTGACTTCCCATTGTGAGTGGGCGAGTAAATTTTTCGAGGCCTGACAGAGAAGACACTGGGGGGACTGAGTGGTCCGTAGCTCTTTTTAGAGTCTGGTGACACTGGCCGGTTGTAGTGGAGAAGGAGGGCAGGATCCACTCATGTTGTGCTGAGAATGGGGGCAGTCACTTTACCTCTTCCTTTTTACAGACCAGGAAACTCCTAGTACCCTTCCTCTTGCCTACTCGTTCCACCCTTTGCTTCAACTTTCACTCTTCCCTCTTTTACTTTGTCACCTAGCTGCTATCTACTTTTTGCTACCTGTCCTCTTTTTGTTCTCTGTCCTCCTTCCATCACTCCCTCCTACTGTGTTATAAATGCATTTTTCTTGATCCTTTCAACTCTATCTTTTTCTTAATTTTCTATCTTCTCCCTTGTTTCTTCACTAATTTCTCCCTTGTTTCTTCACCCACCTCGTGTCTTTCACTTCTTCTTTGGTCCCACCTTCATCTTTTTCAATTTCATTAGCTCTTTTCCTCCCTCCTGTTCATTCTTCTCTCTCTCGTCTCTCCCTCTTTCTCACCTGTCATCCTTTTTTGTTTCTCTCAGCCCTCTCCCTCTTGTCCTCACTTATTTTCTCATTCTTACTTCCCCTCAGTGCTGAAATCATGAATTACAACGCTTCCAGGCGGGAAAAAGGAGCCAGGCTGCTCCCTGGCAAATTCTGATGATGGCGGAGTGAAGCTTTATTTCTAAGACTGCCCATTACCTCTAATTGGCTGAGCTGATCAGCCATATATCAGTGAACAGAGGAAGAGAGCAGGGTGTTGACTGTGGCAAGGCACTTTAGGACACAGTTTAACATCAGGACTAATCTGGTCAGCTCTGTGACCCCTTAACTTTCACGACAATCTCAGTAATTGCGGTACTGCAGGGACATTATGGAAAATGCATTACCCTAATGCAAGATGTGTGACACTTGGCATGGCTGGGCTATGCTATTGTGTCCTGCATGGATGAGCTTTGCTATTGTGTACTGAAGTCTTTTATTGACATATTGTTTTTCCTGGAAGTCAAAGGTAGGACATGAAAGGTAGCTTTGTGACTTGTTGGTAAATGGTTCTGCACCATGCTTTTTTAATGGTAAGCTGTTAAATGCATTTTTGGCAGGATACAAAAGAGTTTGTGAACAGACTTTATGTGCACAGCACAATGTATTTTTCAAAGAGAAAATGTAATCATTCATGTCAGTAAAAAAAGATAGCTAAGAAATATGCATTGTCTCATGACTAAATATAAAAAAAATTCTAAGGTAAGGTCTTGGCGGTAATTCATTTTGTAAAGATATTTATATGTTGAAATGTATGCTTTTATAAATGTGTGCGTAGCTACGCAATGTAGAAAGAAGGTGGTCAGTCGTATCTATGTTCATTTAATGTACAAAATGAATGTGTATCATAGTTCTGTTTGTAGAAAAATGATTCAGGGGTATCCTTGTAGTTCCACATTGTTGCTGTTGTGCAAACCACATATGGGTATGTGGGCATTCACAGGGAATATGTGTGAGATAAGCCTTGCACATACCATGTCACTTGTGATTGGGCAAAAGCTTGTGTCACGGTGTCAAATAGAGTCTGCGTGGGAGAGCTGCCAAAACAACAGTTGATGCATGGGAGAGCTGGCACTATTAGGGAGCATATTTGTGAAAGGGTACCCTACCAAGTTAATGATACAATATTTTTCTTGGTTAAAACGCAGTTTCAGTAAGAGAAACCACAAAGCGCAACTGTGGTTGAGGAGTGACTCAGGTCCCACGCCTGCACCTGCACATATCAGTCACAGGACCTGATTAGTGGCAGAATGGGCCATTAGAAATCCCACAGGCCCAGGCCAAAATGCAGAAATACACAGTGCCAGTCGGGGAATGTAAAAGGCGTCCAGGCTGAAGACTCCTGCGCTGTGGGGTTACTCGGCGGATAAAACACGTCTGTCATCCTGCAGACCATTCAAGACTTCAAGACCACACTGTATACTAAGATAGAGAATGTTGGAGTAGTCATGGCCCTGTTGTGCCAAGACCTTTGCTAAATAGTGGACCAGGTGACCGAGACAGAGGGTAGTATATCCAAACTTTAGATTACTTTGCTGGGCCTCTCCCCTGATGTAGCCCGCCTTTCGCACACTACTAAGAATCTACAGGACCAGGCAAAGTATGCTAAAAATAGGGCCCGGTGCAACAATCTCTGATACATTAGACTCCTGGAGGCAATAGAGGGCCCAGCCCCAGAAACATTCATGGAACAATGAATCCACTCATGGATGGATTTTCCTTGATAGGGCTTACCGGTCTGTGCCCAGGAGCCTCTACCGGGAGCCCTCCCTATGCCCAACGGTAGCAAGATTTTTTAACTATAGAGACACAGATCCTGTTCTGGGGGTCCTAAGGACGAATGGGCACCTGCTGTACCAACCCTCGCCGCGCACGCCGAGGGTCTGACAGTCGATACCCTATCACAGGTTCGGCACTTTGTACTTTACGTTTCCTACACTGATCTCAGGCACTTGGGCTGGGATTATATTCCGGGGAACCTCGACGTTTGAAATACGAATAGAGGCTGGTCCAATTTTCTAACTGGTTTTTATTCTCTCCACGTGAGACACAAGACTACTCCAGAATCTGCAGGCTGATATACGCTACCCTTAATATTGAGAACGCACGTCCGGCCTGTACAGATTACTATGCTGAACCGTATCGTACTTTGAATCTTTTTCTCTTCGGAGTCTCAAGTTTATTACTTATCGCCCTGACGAAGTTCCAAAAGGCAAAGAGTGGAACGAAACGCGTTGGCTGTGCCTATGATGTTTGAAAGAATTTCTAAATAAAGAAGAATTTACACAAAAAAACAATTCCTGATACTGACTTTTCTTAGAGTGCACCTTCTATTCTGTCTCGATATTCTCATTAATCATGCATCCTACGGCAGCGGATGTCAGAAGTGTTTGCACCACTGTTAACTAGGAACCAAATGAATCGTTGTGCATGACCTGGTTTGCTGCTCTGGTCCTTTTGTCTTACCCCTAACCCAACAATCCTGATGCTCCAGGAAATTCATTTACAGTAAATGAACTGCCTGTTTCTGCCCTGTATGAGAAATGATAGTGTTTCACATGGGCTGCTACTGGGTACCGGGCATCAAATGGAGTGGCCCTACTTCTGCTTGGTGGTCTGTAAGGTAACAAGGGATGCCTATGGAAGATATGTGGTCCTTGAGTACTCCATGAAGGGAGTCCTATATAGTCTGGTTAGTGTGCACGGTTCCCCTGCCATGCACAGCTCCATGCTGATG
The DNA here is from genome assembly GCF_964261635.1 of Lissotriton helveticus. Taxonomy (NCBI): domain Eukaryota; kingdom Metazoa; phylum Chordata; class Amphibia; order Caudata; family Salamandridae; genus Lissotriton; species Lissotriton helveticus. Next base: position 1,651,295,044 of record NC_136068.1, read on the forward strand.
ACTCTCAGGTAGCTATTAACACCTTAGCCGTGGAAGGAGTTTTTTATAACCCCGCGTTACATGACGAGCTCAGCTCGTCATGAGTGTACGAGAGGCGTACCTCATGACGAGCTGGGGTTGACGATAGTGGGGGAGATTTGAACTATATTATGGATGCCCAAGATTGGTATAAGCCCCTGGGCAGTCACCTGCTGAATGCTAGGGGTTTGGCAGATTGGTCGCACGGTCTGGAACTTATTGACACATGTCACATATGAAACCCTGATAGACAGAAATACACTCATGCATCGACAGCGCGTGGTTTGCTATCTCACATTGACTAGCTATTCCTTCCAACCTCGTACACACCACAGGATCTCTTTTTTCAAGGGACATCTGACTTCACCTCAGGGTTAACGCATTTCAGAGCTTCAACTACTGGAGAATGCCCGGTATGGCAGCTCCATTCCTGGTTTCTCACCAATAAGTAATTCTCCAACTACCTGACTGAATAGCTTAAGGCATTCCTCAACTTAAACAAGGGCACTGTGGACTTGGCTGGGATACTACGGGAGGTCTGCATGAGACCTTTGAGGGAGGGTGTTGCTTGCTCCTATGCCAGGGGCAAAGACCGTTAACTTCTCGCCCGAATCACCAAATTACAGATATCAATCAATCAATCAATCAGTGACACTTATAAAGCGCGCTACATACCCGTAGGGTCTCAAGGCGCTGGGGGGGGGGGGGGTGCCGCTACTGCTCGAACAGCCAGGTCTTCAGCTTCTTCCTGAAGGAGAGGTGGTCTTGGGTCAGGCGCAGGTCGGTCGGGAGGGAGTTCCAGGTCTTGGCGGCCAGGTAGGAGAAGGACCTTCCTCCCGTAGTCGCTCTTCGGATGCGGGGGACGGCGGCGAGGGCGTGGTTGGCTGATCGGAGGTGGCGTTTGGGAGCGTAGAAGTTGACTCGGCTGTTGAGGTAGCTCGGGCCTTGGTTGTGTAGGGCTTTGTGTGCGTGGGTGAGGAGGCGGAAGGTGATTCTTTTGTTGACGGGGAGCCAGTGAAGGTCTCTCAGATGTCCGGAGATGTGGCTGGTTCGTGGGATGTCGAGGATGAGTCTGGCTGAGGCGTTCTGGATCCGCTGGAGTCTCTTCTGGAGCTTGGCGGTGGTACCGGCGTAGAGGGCGTTGCCGTAGTCCAGTCGGCTGGTGACGAGGGCCTGGGTGACGGTCTTCCTGGTCTCGGTGGGGATCCACCAGAAGATCTTCCGTAGCATGCGTAGGATGTTGAAGCACGACGAGGAGACGGCGTTGACTTGCCTGGTCATGGAGAGGGAGGAGTCCAGGATGAAGCCCAGGTTGCGTGCATGGTCTGTCGGTTTGGGTGCGGTGCCCAGGGCGGGAGGCCACCAGGAGTCGTCCCAGGCGGAGGGTGAGGAGCCCAGGATGAGGACCTCCGTCTTGTCCGAGTTCAGTTTCAGGCGGCTGGTCGTCATCCACTCGGCTACCTCTTTAATCCCTTCGTGCAGGTTGGCTCTGGCGGCGGCGGGGTCGTTGGTCAGGGAGAGGATCAGCTGGGTGTCGTCGGCGTAGGAGATTATGCTGAGGTTGTGTTTGCGTACGATGGCCGCGAGGGGGCTCATGTAGACGTTGAAGAGGGTGGGGCTCAGAGATGATCCTTGGGGGACGCCGCAGATGACTTCGGAGGCCTCTGACTTGTACGGTGGTAGGCGGACTCTCTGCGTTCTTCCGTCGAGGAAGGAGATGATCCATTCCAGCGCCTTGTCCTGGATTCCGATGTTGCTGAGGCGCCGTACTAGGGTGCGGTGGCAGACCGTGTCGAATGCCGCGGAGAGGTCAAGGAGGATGAGGGCCGCTGTTTCTCCATTGTCCATCAGGGCTCGGATGTCATCGGTGGCGGCGATGAGGGCGGTCTCGGTGCTGTGATTGGCTCGGAAGCCGGACTGTGATGGGTCGAGGGATCCGTTCGTCTCGAGGAAGGCGGCCATCTGCTTGTTGACGGTCTTCTCGATGACTTTGGCTGGAAACGGGAGGAGCGAGATGGGGCGGTAATTCTTGAGGTCGGTGGGGTCCGCTGTTGGTTTCTTGAGTAGAGCGCTGAGTTCGGCGTGTTTCCAGCTCTCAGGGAAGATGGTGGTGTCGAAGGATGTGTATATAGATATAGATATCTCTATATTGTCACAATAACGTGGAGGATAGCCAGATGACCCTGATGCAGTGGCAACTGACCGTTAGCTGTGTTGTTGGATTGGCGTCACGCGGAGAGTATACGAATGGGGGGGACAAGTTGGGCAAGCTCCTGTACTATCTGATCACAAAGAACACAGATTCTATGGTGGTGCACAGAATAATAGATGCACCTGGGCTAATGGTGTACGACTCCCGTGGGATCACATCTATCTTTGCACACTACTATGAAAGAATCTACATAGTCCATGCCCGTCCTGATTGTGAGTCTGAAACTCTACTGGTCACCTATCTCCAGTTATCCACAGTGTACAGAGACGCAGGTGACGTTCTCACTGATGTAAATTCTGGGAAAACCCTGGTCCAGGTTTGCTACCTAGTAGAATACTACTGAAAACTCTGCCCTGAGGTCCTTCCCTCCCCCCCCCCCATATTGGCTTTATTCGGGGAGGCGATCGCCACAGGCCGCTTCCTGACAGAAATAAACTTAGCGGACCCCACAAGTCTTGTCCCCTAGATTTTCCAATAAACAGGACACCAGGTAGCCCCCGTGGTCCTTCCTCATCTTTGTTCTAGCTATAGAGCCCCTGGCGATCTGGGTATGCTGTGATGTGCAGGTGTGGGGATTTGACTGGGCATTGGCGATGGAAAACAGGGTAGCTTTATACACGGACGATGTTCTGCTGTTCCTTTCTCAACCAGCTGAAACTGGTCTCACCCGGTTCACATTCTACACACATTCGGACAAGCCTCGGTTTACCTGGGACAAATCCCTCCTGGTGCCCATAGGGTGTGATCAACAGGAAGAAGCCTGGCAGCCGGGGAATCCCCGTATGCCGTCTCAGCTTTTTATACTTGGGAGTGAAAATCTCCCGGGAGCCGAATCTCACCTGGAACCTTAACCTTCACCCCTGGTACAAAAGGACCGAGAGGACATATCTCGATGGGACTGACTGCCCCTTTACCTTATGGATAGAACACCCCTATTTAACATGATGATCCTTCCGAGGCTACTCTATGCACTCCATAATTACCACCATCATATTTCGCAGTCCTGGTTCAATTCGCTGGCGGTAATAGGGCAATAGTTTATATGAGCACATAGGCCTTCGAGAATGGCCTTTGGCAAATGCATTCGTACCGTTTATGACAGGGGCTCGCCATGGCAGATACTTGCCTGTATTACTGGGCAGCCCATATTCTAACCATAAACGACTGGTTGCATGGGGGCTGGAGGGACCTGACAGACCAGAGAGTATTGTGCCCACCTGATCTGAATAATATAACTGGCATCCCCTACAGGGTACCAATCCCACCATCCTTTCCGGGATTAACTAATGTGATGTTCTAAGTTGGAGGGTGGTGCTACGTTGGATAGGATGGGCCTGCAGACTTATGCTTGAGACTCTCCTGTGGGAGGGCAGCTGGCTGGAACACATGGCGAGCCTCAACTGCTTCCGAGGCTGGGATCGCATAGTGAAATCACGCCTGGGGGATGTATGAGGCCGGAACCACCTCAGGTTCTTTCAGGATCTAGACCTTGACTTCAAGATACACAACTCCCAATTCTGTAGGTACTTACAGCTTCACCTTGCCCTTTCCAAACATAAAGAGGGGTTAGAGGATGTTCCGGAATGTATCCACTTGATGGGAAAGTACTTATGTTTTCCCTGGGGAAAGTTATGGTCTCACAAATCTACAAAACCCTGGTAACATATTCCCCAGATGGTACCCCTGAGGTTGAGGTGGGAGGATTGGGTGGGGGACCTAGATGAGGTAAACTGGAGGGAAGCATCCGGCCTACCTTACACTCTCTCTGTGTAAGGCCTGGGTCTGCCCTCCCCCACCTGCAACAGATGCCAGTATCCCATGGGGGACTTCTACCACATGGTATGGTCTGTCCCCATTATTCAGGCATTTTCGACAACTATAATCTCTACCTCAGCCCGGGTGCTGGGACTCCATATCGAGGGGAATCCTTGGCGCGCACCAATTAGTATCTTGTATGATATGGAGAGTCCCCGACGGGATTAGACACTGATGGGGCTGGGTACATTGGTGGTTAAGAGGGATATTGCAAGGCAGTGGACCTCCTCCATTGCCCCCTCCATCGTGGTCTGGACGAATGGCATGCACTGGTGTGCCAAGATGGAAGAGACAATGTACACTGAAAGAGGTTTCCCAGTAAATACGAGAAGGTTTGGAACAAGTAGGGGAGCACACCAAAGCCTAGATGGATGAGGCTAGGCTGGACTCTTATTGTATTTCATATCCTATTGGTGGGGAAATGTGGCGGTACCATTTACATGTTGTCTATTCTGGTAGAGATATTGGTTGCAATATTCTAAATAATAATACAAAATAGATAGATGGTTTATTGTTTTAGCCAAGCAAGCCATAATAATTAAAATTCAATATGCAGCTCAATTGTTTTCAATAATTTGTCAGATCAAATACTACGGCACAGTTAATAGTCTTTTTAAAAAACTATGCAGTTCATTTAAGATCATATTAGTTCATATACTAAAAATGTAACTCCTATTTCTCACACAAATGAGAATTATTATGCAACTCTTTCCTTTAATACAATATAAAATACGTTTAAAAATAAGCAACCTATTTGCTAGCCAATCATTTTGTCAATACTCATTCTTTCTACAACACCAGTGGCGCAACTCACTGAACCATGCAACCAAACTGATAAATTCCTATGGTATAAATAGTATGTATAATTGCTTGCTTGCGAACTTGATCTATACAACTCCATTAGAAGGCTGTCCATCTTGCTTGTCAACATTCAAATTTAAATGTGCGACTGATCTTTGTGTCCTTGCTGCGAAGAAATAAGATGAAACAGCCAATGTAATAGCTCTGTCATCAGATCTCATACAGAGAGCCTCCGCTTCTTTGCAAGTTCTAATGTTAGATGTTAAGAAGATTGGTCGCAAATAATATCTACGGATGTGGTAAGTAAAGTGACACAGCAAAAGAAAATGTGTTGATGTTTCACATCCTCCAAGGGGACAAGGGCACTGCTCCATTTCATCACAAGGTATTTTCCGCCATCTTTGAGTCGCAGAAGCCACTGGTAGGTTACCTAGTCTAAATTTAAGATTGAGAGCTCTTTTTCATAATTATCATCCAGACAATTAATTAAACCCAATTTCTGATTGAAAGACAAGTAGCGCTTTGATGAGGCACCTAAGTGGCTCATAACTTTTCTTAGTTTGTAATGCCAATATGCCTTTGTTACCACATCAAGGCTATCCTTTGTGATCATTTCCATATGAAGCGAATATTTATTTAAGCCAATGCTGGTCAGAACGTCTGAAAAAATGAGCAAACCAAAGTAGCTTGTTAAAGTCTTGCTGCTTCATAATATTTTGCAATATAATTCTATATGATGTCAATTCAGGTTTAGACCATATGCAAAGCCAAATCTTAGGGTAGCCAGTGCAATATAGTAGTCAATTTTGGCTATACCTACATCCGTCCTCAGAGGCAACATTGGTGTACCAGGGCCCTGTTATTTCTGTGCTTTTCATATAACCCCTAACGTCAGTACCGTATATACAAGCAGCCCTTGCTTTCATTTTGTATGCTAGGATTGCTGCTTTCATTGAATGCTTGCCCAATGAATTTGCTAACCTCAATATCTTTCCAGCTTGCTGTGCCAGAATGATTGTACTTTTTGATTGCTGCTGGGACCACTTAATTGTTTCATCCAGTTGTATGCCAAGATAATTATAAGTGGATACTTGTTTCTGTGATTTATTATAAACCTGAAAAGTAGCTCTAAGTTTTTGATTGAAAATCATATATTTCATTTTATCGATGTTAATGGACAAATGGACAATTTCCTTGCTATACAGAAGGACTCAAAGCCTTTTAATGGGTTATGTATTGCTATCTCCGTTCTTGCCAACAGTACGGCATCATCCGCAAAAAGAAAAATTGGAAAGTGATCGTTGCCTGCTTTGGGTACATCCAATTAAGATTTGTCATAGCTGCAACAATGTAATTTATGTAGGATTAAAAAAGTGTCAGGGCTAAAACGCAGCCCTGTTTGAATCCTCGCTCGATTGGTATTTCGGTTGTATATTCCCCTCTTGAGCTGTTTCTGATTCTTCTGATGTTACCAGAATGCAGAGCGATTAAGAGCTTCTCGATGTCATCAGGGATGCTCATTCTTTTTAGGATTTGCCACAACTTCTGGCGATCAATGCTATCAAAGGCTGTTTGAAAGTCCACAAAAACCAAGTACAGTGGAGAGTTTTTAAGATGTATATATTTAAAACAAATAAAATTCAGCCCGAAGACCTGATCTACCGTACTTTGGCCGCTCCTGAACCTAGCTTGGTATGGCTTTATCAAATCTGAGCCTTGCAACCATTGATGTAAGTGAGATAAAAGTAATTTTCCAAATATTTTACCAACACCATCAAGTAGAGAAATTGGCTGATTATTAGTGACAAGATCTCTCGGATTCTTTTTGTGGATAGGCACGATTATTGATTTCCTCCACGAATGTGAAAATTCTCTGAGGGTCGATACGGTATTAAAGGTTTGGGTTAGAACTGAAGACCAAAGAGTTAACTGGTTGCGAAAGACATCAGATGTTATTTGTCTGTGCCAATTGCTTTTTTGAGGCTTTTGCGCCTTAATTGCTTGCTCAACTTCCTGTACAGTAAATTGTTGCTTTTGCCCTCTCGTCATGAAATTTGCTGCTGGTGTAAGAAATGTCATAGATGTCTGTCCGCTTTCTACTTTCCAGTTCTGATCTCCACCTTCCTTATTCCCACGGACACTATAGTTATCGGCTGTTGACAGTGCAGTACTGGAGTATCAGGCTCATTGTCCAAGGTTTCAGCGTCTTTTTTGAAAAATGTGCTGTAATGTTCTACTCATGGGGCCCATTACAATGGTGGTCAGAAAACCACCCCTACCGCCATGGCCATGGTAGCGGAAAATAACCGGCAGCCAACACCGCTGCAATAACGGCGGACTGATTAGGATCAACCGCCCTAAAAAAAACAACTGCGGCGGTAAGAGCAACCGAAAAACCGCCCGACGCGAGCGGAGACGTCGCAAACCAGTCCGCGGCGGTCTGATTCACGGCCAGGACAGTGCCCGGAAAATTAGGATATCCCCGATGTGACCGCGGTATGTTCCATTGCTTCGGTCTGCAGTGGTCGCAAACAGTGATGAATGGGAGATAAATGGCGAAAGGCCTTGAGCATAGCCACCGCTGCGGACACACTGTTAAAAAAATGGCGGCCGACATGAAAACACACAACAAGGCCACCAAGTGCACCCAGCAAACTAGTCCTGCCCCCCCAAAACACCTAACACAACCCAAAGACACAACCCCATGACAAAATCAACAAGCATTGGCATAGCCAATATGTCTCGCTTTTGGGACCTTGTAAGTAAAAAAAAACTGAAGTGTAAGACTTCACGTGTACATTCACTTCGTATTTAGGATACAGTAAATGTAAACGTGAAGTATTACACTTCATATGTCAACACACATTGAAAATTAATAGTACCAGTCTATCATGCCATATGTGGCGTCAAATAACCCGAATTGTCGTACTTGTAGGAGTGCGATGGTTAGGGGTTATGTTGGTACTATCATTGGCAGCTCTGGCAAGGGCAGTGGCTGGTGCCGGCTGCAGAGGTCTTCCTACAAGGGCCCTGGCACTTAATTTGTTGTACAAATTAAGCACTGGAAATCCTACGGACAGCAAATGTGTCTGTGTATCTTTAATAGTCAAATAAATGAGCAGTACTGTGGTTGCTAATTCATGTTTACACCCACCAAAAATTTATATGGATAAGTGCTAAAAAGATGAGGCAAACAAAATTCAGCAAAACATAGAAGCTAATGTAAAAAAATACTATAAAACTGGGAACCGTATTAATTTTCTACCCAAACCACTTTGCTGCTCCGATGAAAAATGGACTGTAAACAGAAAGAAAACAGTAACACTATAATGCACATGCTGAAAGAGGGATAACATGTACGTATGTCAAGCTTTAGCCAATAGACAAATCAATTGATGTATCTGTAACTGACATATTGGCTGGTTTCACACTTCAGGTGGGATTACCCTGCAGCCACTGGATTTATTAACAAGCACTTGCAAAGTCAATAGTTCTCGGTGTGAAACAGACAATAGATAAGGCTTGCTTAAATATGGATGAGTTCAAAATCGTCGCAATTTGTCTACTTGCGACGATCTCCAACTACTACAAATGATGTGCCCTACAGAGACGTGTCAGCAACGACCCTTGCACTTCAAACAAAACACCCACTAGCTGAAGGTTTAATGCACGCATTCACCGTACTGTAAATGCGGCAGGACACTCTTGTACTCCCTCGCTGCACTTTACACCCCCTACTGCACTCACCAATTGTGCTTTATTACATCACCGGAGCACAAGAGGTGCATGCACCGCTTCTGCATTCGAAAATCATGCCCCCATGCTGCACTTTAAATACTGCACCCTCCAACATTATTTGTTGCACTTTAAATAAACTCACTGTCCCTGTAGGTGAGGACCTCGCTCCCTTCTAACAGCACTTTACACGAATACACCCTTCAGCACTTTAAGTGCACCTATGTCAGCTGCGCGTTATTCAGAAACGTATTTAAACGTACACCCTGCAGCCCTTTCAAAGCACATTACTCATTTGATTTACACTTTAAATTCATGCACTCATTCAAATTACGCTTGGGCACAATTACTAGACTTTAAATCCATATACCTGTGTCAGTTTGTGTACAGATGTCACCTGCACTCATTCCAACCGTAAACACTATACTAGACACCGCCGCTGCACTTCGGATTCACACGTTATGAGGTACGCTTAACGTTTGAATCCGAAGTGCAGCAAATCCCTTTCCTTCCACTGCACTACAAAGTCATTTTATTCCGCTAAAGTGACCACAAACGGGCCAGTTCGCACCAAGACCTTGTTGCTCCCACCGCAAATCAGTGCAAAACTCAGTTAGCCCTACTCTTCACACAGCAGCATCAACCGCTCTTTCGACAGCCACTGCGACGCTCCAGCGACATCAACTGAGATGCCGACCCACTCATCGCGCTTCACCAACTGCATCCCAAAACACTCTCTCTTCTCCTTGCGGCCCTCTGCAACATGAACAGGACTTTTGGCATAAACTTGAGAAGGTAAAACTTCAGCCGGACTATCCAGGGACTGTCTGACCCACCCACCATCGCGGTGGGCGTGAACTGTTGAATTTGACCAGGTGCAGCTCAACCAGATATCCCGAGTTGAAGCTTTGTGCCTTCTTGCTCTATATTCACTTTATTATTTAAAAATTCATATCTCCGGTTCTATTGATTGGATTTTTGTAATTTTAGACTTCATCGATTTATACATTTTTACTCTATTTTTCTAACTTGGTGTAAGATCTTTTTTTTTTTTTGATAACCAATTTTATTGATTTTATGAGACCAACAAAACATAACAATACAAGCTATGTATACAGTTGTCAGTACACGGCAAAGACGAGAGCACAATACACCACATATAGAAGGACACAAACATGAAGAAGACATCCTTGCACTAAAAGGTTTTTAGTCTCAGAAAAGCACTGGCCGCTCAGCTGTAAGTTGATGCATTAGTAGTGTAACGGACTGTGAAGGGGTGGTGCAACTGGGTGAGTGGAAAAACCCTTGTTACCACTCTGAAGTTGGTCAGCAAGGCTGACAAACCAACTGAAAATAGTACAAATACCCTATGCACACACGTGATAGCCAATTCAGGCGTGTACGAGTTAATACACAAGAGAGAGAAACAAAGCAACAGAGTAATCAGGGATCTCCTGTACAGTAATTATCATGTATGTTTCTTTAATATTCTTTCGGAGAACAGCCAGCCGACACGTGTTTCATCGCACCGCACCCAAAAAGAAAATGCAACAGTCTTTCTGTCCCTCCTTTTTTGCGTAGTCCAGGTTGAAATAATTTGTGCTGTAGGCTTCACATAGGAGTTTAGAGTCATCCATCCACGGGACCTATTTGATAAGGAAGACTTATCCTCCAGCCATGAAAGATGTTTCACTGTCTTCCATACCAGTTTTTTAAAGGTGGTGGCTGTTTCCCAAAGGTGGTTTAGCCCCATGTTCTCTAAACTGCTGTTGAGATACTTTGCAGCAGGGGTTGCAGTGTGTAGTTGAATCTTTTTCCATTACTGTTTGTTTAGAGTTCCCTGTGGGGCTTTCCGCACTTTGTCCCAGGTGATGATGTAAGCCCCTTGCCTTGCCTTTCTGTAAACCATACTCGAGTCTGATTTGTGCAGCCAAGGTGTATTTAGGTAGCCCGAAGATAACCCTGTATGCACTTGTTACTGTGGCTGCAAGTATTTTGGCATCTCTTCCTTTCTGTGCCTCGCTGCCGTAGGTGATTGTTGGTAGCAGCTTTGCGAGGGCCACCTGTGCCAAGGGCAGGATCGAAGGGCCTTTTAGTTTTATGTTTAACAATTTTAAGGCGGTAGCTAGCGCTAGGCCTTTATGCCTAATGCTATGTTTCTGAGTCAGACAGCGGCCACCTTTATCTAGCTTCACTCCCAGGTATTTGTATTCCTTTGTGTCCTCAATTCTAGTCTCTTCCCAGAACCAAACAGGTGGCTGTCTCCTTTATTTTCCCAACCATCATGGTTCTAGTTTTGTCCAGATTTATCAGTAAATCGTTTGCTTTGGAGAAATCATGTGTAGCATTTAAAAGGTGGTGAAGCCCTACTTTTGTTTGAATGATCAGGACTATATCGTCCGCATATAGGAGACAGGGTAGCAGTATGTCTCCTATTTTTGGGGCATGTGAGTTGCAACTGATTAATTTCTGGACTAGGTCAGCTATAAACAGATTAAAAAGTGTGGGCGCCAGGACGCAACCTCGTTTCAGCCCTATTTCCGTTGGTATCCGCCTTGACAGGAAGGACCTATTGCCCAACTTTATCTGTACCCATGTGTCAGTGTGCAGATTTATCAGCAGATTTAGTAGGGACTGTGGCAGCCCCCATATTTGCAGTTTAAGCCAGAGTCTCTTGCGGTTGACATGGTCGAAGGCAGCCTTGTAATTGATGAAGCATAAGAAAATGGGTCTGCCTTGTCCATAAGCATTGCCATGCTGAGTATGTTTGTAGTTGTCCCAACTGATTTCGCGAATCCAGTCTAATATAATGGCATTGCAGATTGTTCTTTGGCCCATGCCTGGAGCTCCTCTAATAGTGTTCCAGCAAAGAATTTAGCCTCGTTATCTATTAGGGCCACTCATTTTGTAGTTTTTAGTTATCTCCAGATGCGTGTATTGGTGAGATGATTGAACCTCTCCAAGATGCAAAGTGTTCAGCTCCCTTATTTCTCCAAATAGAGGTCCCAGCGCTTCTGCCCAAAACTTTGGCTCTTGTTTGTAGAGAACTGGAGGAATACCATGTGGGCCGGCAGCGCCTTCTCTCCTTCCCTTTCCTATTTGCGCATCATGGAATTAGTATGGTATATGTGCAGATCCTCTGTGAGTTTGTCAACCTCCTGATTTCCAAGGTGCCATGACATTGTTTGCAGCCCAGGGCTTAGTGGTGGTTTGGGATTCCGGCGTTTTTTTGTTGTTCTTGACCGTTAACGCTTTGTTCCGAGGCTTGATGGAAATGGGACCTCAGATATTTTGCCCATGCATCCTCTGATGTGTTTGTAGAGGTTCCATTGTGATTGGGGTGGCTAAATTGATTCATGGTGCTCCAGAATCTGGCACTATTGTTGTGCTTCATATCGTTGTGTAATTTTGCCCAAAGGTAATTCTCTGTATCTCTGATTGCGTCCCTTTTCAGTTTTTTTTGTTGCATTTTTTGCCTCTTTAGTAATTGCAATTTTGTTTTGTCATTTGGCTGGTGACCCAGTTGTCTCAATAGGCGATAAATAGAATTTTTAATGATCCTGATTTCTTGCTTTATAGTTTGTAATATGGGCTTCGCGCCGCTGAATCTCTACTGGGTTGATGGCTTAATCTTGGTTGCATATGCTTCTATATTTGAAGTAAAGCTTTCCCATTTCTTGACTTCTCCTTGTCCGCTTCTCAGGTCAAAGTGTTGTTTTGCAATTTCCAGCATGTTGCTTTCTGCCGCTACCTTGAACTTGATTCTTTTAAGATTGATGGTGAGTTCTAATCCCTGAGGTGCACCGTGCATTCAAGTGTGGGTTCAGTCGTTCTGAGCTCTATTTCCTCGGGCCGGTGGTCGCTTTCACCTTTGTCACCCAGCTGGAATGATGTGACCTGGTGGTACAGGTCTAGGGAGACAAAGATTTAATCCAGTATTGCATTTGTTCTCGCTGAGCTGTGGGTTGTTACTGCAGGATTATCTTTGGCTGTTCTGCCGTTGGTTGCTCTTAGGTTAAGATGTTCGAGTTCCTTCAGTAGCAGCTGTCCTACTTTAGTTTGTTTGCATGGCTGTGTTATCCCTTGCATTGGTATGTTCCAAATTGAATTTTTGAGTAGCACTTCCTCGTCCGAGGAGAAGCACATTAGATTTAGGTTTAAGTCCCCAGTTAGTATGAGTTCAGTTGTAGGTCCTTCTCTTATGGATGTTTCCACAAAGTTGCACATTTCCTTAGCGGGTTTCGTTTTCTGTTTTAGTTAAATAAAGGCATTTATTATCATGATGTTAGAGTCCCTTGTGTTTGTTTTGGATGAGGAAGCAAATACTTTTACTGCTAATAATGCCGGCGTAGTTAAACCAAAGGCGCGGGCATTGTGTACAGTTGTGTCCGCAACATATGTGATCAAACCTCCTTGTAAGTGACCCTTTAATTGTACTTGTAAAGAACCGTAGAAATCCCTGTAGGTGAAGGGGATCAATTAGCCAAGTTTCTTGAAATTCTACTATATTGAACGCCCTAATGTAGTTGACAAAGTCGAGATCTGCCATCTTATTTGCAAGCCCGTTCACGTTCCGTGAGCATATCCAGACAAGCCCTTTTGTTGTCATCAGTGACGGGCAGCGGGGTTGTCAATCTTTTTTGTTGTTTATGGCTTGTAGCATTAAGGGAGCTGCTAGGCTCCTCCCATGCTAGCACCCTGTCCCTTTGGCAGTACCCCACTGCTCCTTTCAACACGGATGTTGTTAGTCCATTTGTAGTCTTCTGGTAGTCCCTTGTGTTTACTGGGATTAGAAGATCCGGATATCCTGGTTTGATGTAGGGAGCAATGGTTATCCCCAGGGCTTTAAAGTGTCACTTTCTAGAAGTATTTTGTGCGCAGTTATTGGAAAAGTCCTGTTGCTTTTGTTTTTTCTCCTGCAATGGATTCCCTGCATTTGATGGATTCTATTGACTCCTGGTCCGCCGAGTTTACCTCTTTCATTGATGGAATGTGGGATAACAGCCACAGTATGTTACCACGGTTCATGTTGTCATGAGGTCCTTTAGAGGAGTATTCTGGGATGAACCATAAGGTGCCTGTGTCCCTCCCACCTAGCCTTTGATGATCTAGTTTTCCATTGCTTCTGGGTGGGAGGTCAGCCTCCTTCCGTAGGCATCTTGTTTCCTTATGGCTCCCATCTGTATGTTCTTGTTGTACATTTTGTTCTGATCCTAGCCTTCATTCTGTGCTTCCTAGGTGGCTTGATCCCTGGCCAATTTGGTTGTGTTTTCGGGTTGTTTCAAGGAGCTGCTCCTGGTGCTGTTCTAACGTTGTTTGTGTATTGGACAAACCTTTCTGGAGGTATTGACTGATCCTTATGGTTTCTCCTTCCTTTGTGTTGTTGTTTTGGATTTTCTGATTTCCCAGTTTCCCTGGGTTTGTTTTTCTCCCCTCAGAGCTTTTTCACTAGTTTTTAATCTTCGCGTGTTTTCAGTTAGCCTTTGGTCCTGATGTAGCCCTGGTTTTTGGATTCTCGTCACTATTTTTGCTTCAGATTTAGGATGATTTCCGGTTGTGTTCCCTGTTAAGTCGGGCTGTGATGACGCTACATCTACTGTCTCCCATACTTGATCAGACCCACTTCCTTTTTGCATTCCACTTGGAGGACTTTGGCTCAAGCCTGTCAGAGCGTTCACAGCCAATGCTGCTCTGCTCTGCTCCTCACAGCTTGGCCATACGGTAGATGGCCAGGCAATAGAGGAGCTTCCCATTTTTATCTCCCCACCCGTACACTCGCGCCACAGAAGACCTCCACAGTAGCTTGGCAACCTCCAGGGAGGTCTGCCTGATCTCGTCCCTCAAAAATGCTCGTCTCCTGTTTTGGGCTTCGGTTCCCTCCCCTGGAGGCTGAGCCTCAAGCTAAACAGCCTGGGTCTCTAGGAGTGTGAGTCGGGAGTCCTGCACCGCACGCGTAAGTTGAATTGGCATTTGGCAAAGCCTCGAATGGTGGCTTTACCAGCCTCCCATAGGGTACCAAACGAGGACACCGATCCCTGGTTAGTGGTAAAGTGAAGGCGAAGCTCGGCCCCCACCTGCTCTCTGAAGTCTTTGTCCTGGAGAAACCTGGCGTTTAGCCACCAGATTGGGCGCGAAGAATCAAGAAGATTGCCTATCTGCAGCTGCACCGGGTAGTGGTTAGGTAAGATGGTGATAGCCTAGATCGAGCTGGAAAAAATGGATGCTTTCACCTTGGCCCAGCTCAATGAGTTTTGCAAGGAGAGGTGACTTCCAGGAAAGAGCACCAACAGAAATGTGGTGCTCCAAAAGGAGCAGAGGGCCTGGGTGGAAGCTCACTAGTCAGTGGTGGAAGCCACAAACGGGGATGGTGTGATGGGAGGGCAAGGAGAGGGCCTCCCTGAGATCCAGCCTCCAACTGAAAGGGACTTGGCCCCTGAAGTGGAGCTCTCTGCCAGGGCAGGGAACTGTGTGTCTCCCCGCAGCCTGATCCCAGAGTGGCTGGTGGAGAGGAGGGAGGAGGGAGGAGAGAGAACTCAGGCTTGAGAGGGCCAGGCTCAGGATGGAAGAACAAAAAACATGCCATGGAGGCAGCAAAAGAGAAAGATGAGACTGAGATTTTTGTCATGTTGGTCTTGTTTTATTTATTAAATGTTACTCCAGTTTTCTAAGCTGGTGTAGGATCTTTTTGTGTGGTGTTTTCATTGTTTTACTGCTAGAAGTGTTGCACAAATACTTTACATATTGCCTCCACGGTAAGCTTAACTGCTCGGGCCAAGCTACCAGAGGGTTGGGCACAGGTTAATTTGAGATTTGCTTGTGCCTTATGCTGACAAGGACTGTGGTTGCTGCTTGACCAGGTCTGACACCACAGTGAGCCAGTAACCCAAATTCTCACAGTGGGTACCCATACTACCATGTGATTCAGAGGGCAGTTTGCAAAATGACTTCTTTCTTGCACACTGGCTTTTGTTTGAAAGGCAAAAATGCAGAGAAATCCAATTGGTTATTATAAGTGTCTACTACTCTGTGCTACCACTCGTCTCCCTATAGAAATGGTACCCACTTTTCTCCAGTATTAGGGGTGTCTTTCATAGATTCACATGCTTGAATATTCCCCGTCGTCGAAGGGGGAGTCCCACGGTAAATAAAATAGCAATAATTTTGAAATATATATATATATATATGTATATATAAACATAATACAAGAAAAAGCAAAGAAATACAACTGAAATCCTCTAAAAACGATTCCTAAATAGGAATGCAAAGAGAAAAAACCATTTGTAACACATTAGTGTCATTACAGGCGCCAGCACACTCTAGAACCTTCTCCTCAGAAGCTCAAGCCCTCAGATTTTCTACCGCACGTCTTGTGAAGGGAGTCTCCCTCAGCTCTGCTCAGTTTTCTTCTCTATACCTCTACTTCCAGAAATTTCTTTAACATGTCAAGTAAGAAGTCTTTATTTAGACCCTGCTCTTCTTGTGGGAAGCTGCGCCTTTTTGAAAAGGATCCCCACCAGAAGTGTATTTATTGTTTATATCCGGATCATGAGGCTGCCAAATGCAAGTTCTGTAGAACTTTTTCTACTAAAACTCTGAAGGACAGGAAAGGCCGTCTTCTCCTTTGGCTGCAGCATCTTAAGGACAAGGACTCTGTGGTGTCTGACGCAGAAAGTTTACATTCTGGTTTCTCCTCAGCAGCCTCTAAGCGTGGTAGTGTTCAGGAGATTCCTTCTCCTTTCCTCAAAAAACCTAAATTGGCTTTGACTATGGCTCCTGTGATGTCTTCTGCTACTCCTACCACCTCTACGCCCACGAGACCTGGCTCTCAGGCGTCTTCGGCTGCCTCTAGAGGTGTTTTCACACCTCTCACAGTCCCGTCGTCGACGGGAGCGTCGTCGAGCGCTCCGACGACGAGAGCAGCCTTGCCTGCATTTTCGACGGCTACGCTGACTACCACATCAGCATTCTCATCGTCGACGACGGTGTCGTCGACAGCCTCGACGTCGACGAGGGTTTCGTCACCGTCTGCTCCTGTCCCGTCGACGATTCCCATCTCGTCGACGAAGAAGAGAGAGTCCTCGTCGACAAAGGACCCGAAAACATCGTTGCCGTCGACGACGCCGTCGACTAAAGCCTCGTCGACGAAGCCACCGTCGACCAAGATCTCGTCGACGAAGAAGATCTCGTCGACGAAGACAGGCCCGTCGACGAAGACAGGTCCGTCGACGAAGACAATCCCGACGATGAAGACCCCGTCTACGGAGTCGGTACCAGCATCGACGATCACCCCGTCGACGACGTCCCCGTCGACGACTTCATCTTCAGTGGATCGCCCGTCGACGGTGATACCGTCGACGACCTTTCCGTCGACGAAGGTTTCTACAAACTTACTATTTTCAAAATCAGCCTCGTCGACGCTAACGACGACGGATCCGTCGACGGCGGCACCAATTTCATTTGCATCATTGCCATTACTGCCAATGAAGATCGCAAAGTCTTCCCATCCTCGCACTACAGTACCCTGCCAACAGATTTCTGATCCAGAGCCTCAACCACCTTCTCCGATGTTCGCAACCACTTCGGTGCATGACACTGATTCGGAGCATGAAGAGAACACTTTTGGGGCAGCACGAAGTCCCTCTGATTTAATAATTAAATGTCAAGACACTGATTCTGATGATGGCAATGGCCAAGACTTTCAACCAGAGGAACAGTTCACTCAAGCTCCTGTGACTACCATTCCTTTGACCTTGATATCTAATCTCCAACATATGCTGGACGATTATAATCGCCGTTTTCCTGCAACACCGCAGACTACATCTGCGCTATCTCCCGCTCCTGTGGCACTACCTCCACCTGCAGTGCCGTCTATTGTACCGCCTGCGCCTTCTCAGGTTCATAGGTCTATCAGCATCCATACCACCATATATCCACAAGATGCGGATGAGGAGGGGGCGGATGCAGAGCGTGGGACGGTGAAGTCCCCGACAACACGGATGATGAGGCAGGTGACCAGGATATGGCCGAATGGGATGATTATCGGGCGCAGACGCCCTCTCCTCAGCCTGGTACCTCGAGTGAGTCTCCACCAGTGGATATTGCCAGTTTCCATCTTTTAATGGATAAAGCGGCTCAGCGTTTCAAACTCGCACGATCACAACGCGAGGAGGATTGTTTTCTTTATGATTTTAAAGACAAGCCATTTAAGCAGGTACACACAATCCCTATAATTGATTTTGTTTGGAAAGAGGGCATTAAACTGATGAAAGCTCCAAACTCCTTACCGGCTCAGATTCCGCGCCTTGAGAAGAAGTACAAGGCCCCTACAGGTTCTCCAGCTTGCCTGATTTCTCATCCCAAGCCGGACTCTGTCGTGACTCAGGCAGCACAACGTAGAGCTCGGAATCCGGCGTCTCAAGTCACAGCCCCTCCGGATAGAGAGGGTCGACGATTGGATGCAATTGGCCGCAAGTTCTCAACCATGGCCTCCACATCTGTCCGAGCAGCCAATGCCTTAGCTATTTTGGGTCGCTATGACCGGCAGATGTGGTCAGACATTGCAGATTACATGGCACTTATTCCTGATGCTTCCAAGGCTGACGCACAGCAGATTCTCCGCGATGGACAAAGAGCAGCGGAAGAAATCATCGACTGTGCAGTCGATATGGCTAACACCGGTTTCCGCCTCCTGGCAAGTGCGGCTGCACTCCGACGTCAAGGCTGGCTAAAATCCACCTCCTTCCGGCAGGAAGTCCAAGCCAGAATACTGGATATGCCATACGATGGAGAATCATTATTCGGATCCCATATCGATGATGCCCTTGAATCCATCAAGAAGGACACCGATACGGCGAAGTCCTTGGGCACACTACAGTTTCGTAAACAGTCCTTTCGAGGTGCGCGCGGACGCGGCACTTCTTCCAACTTTCGAGGTGGGCAGCAATACCGTTCATACAATCAGAGCGGCCAACGTTACACGCCCAATCAGCAGTCTCGGCAACAACCCTCCAAGACATACAGAGGAAAGCCGTCCTATCGTGGCGCAAATCAGAAACGCCAATGACTTTTGCCAGTCTCAAAGTGTTGGAGGACGAATCTCTCTGTTTTATTCCCAGTGGTCCTCAATCACCTCGGACCGCTGGGTTTTGGACATTGTCAAACGGGGTCATACCCTGGAGTTCACAGGATTCCTCCTTGCACCCCACCTTGTGGCCCACCTCCTCCACATCTCGAGGAGCTTTACCATCAGGTCCGTCTTCTTGTGTTGAAAGGGGCAGTCAAAGTGGTCCCAAAACATCTAAGAGGGAGGGGTTTTTACTCTCGATTTTTCCTCATACTCAAGAAGAACGGAGATTGGCGACCCATTCTGGATCTGAGGGCTCTCAACCAGTTCCTGAAGTCTCAATCATTCCGTATGCTGACGCTACTGGAAGTCCTGCGTCTTCTATCCAGCGAGGATTTTATGACCACCATAGATCTTCAAGACGCGTACTTTCACGTTCCAATAATCAAACAACATCGCCAGTATCTGCGTTTCAAAGTGGGAACAATGCATTTTCAGTTCAAAGTTCTGCCCTTCGGACTGCGTTCAGCTCCTCGTGTGTTCACGAAGGTACTGGCCCCAGTGGTGGCTCACCTGCGTCTACAAGGAGTTCAGATCTTTCCTTATTTAGACGATTGCCTTCTCAAGTCTCAGTGCCACCATCAGCTGGGTCGGGACACGCACCTTTGCCAACAGGTGTTTCAGTCTCTAGGATTGACCATCAATGTCGAAAAGTCTCAGTTGGCACCTCTGCAGACCAGATCCTTCCTGGGAGCGATCCTAAACACGCAGCTCGCAAAAGCATTTGTCTCTCACGAGCGACATCTGAAGATACTTCGTCTGGTCTCACTCATTCGACGAAAACAGTCAGTTTCTGTTCGGACGTTAAAGTCATTCTTGGGAATGGCTTCGTCTTGTATCGCACTGATCCCAAATTGCAGGTTGCGCACCCGTCCTATTCAGGAAGAACTGGACTTACAGTGGCGTCAGGTCTCCGGGTCCTTCAACGACCTAGTTGCCGTTACAGCCCGCATGAAGATGAGCCTGTGTTGGTGGGCGCAACCCGCGAACCTGAAAATGGGTGTGTCCTTCCTCAATCATGTTCCGGACCTGACGCTGACGACGGACGCCTCCCTGGACGGGTGGGGCGCTCATCTCCAGGGCCTCTCCATCAAGGGCAAGTGGTCGCCGACGCAGCGTACGTGGCATATCAACAGGCTAGAATTGATGGCGATCTTTCTAGCGCTCAAGTCCTTCCTCCCAGTTGTTCACGGGGAATCAGTGCTAATCCAAACGGACAACACCACCAGTATGCACTACGTCAACAAACAAGGCAGAACCAGATCTCCACTTCTTTCCCGCTTGGCCCAGTCAATCTGGGATTGGGCTCTCCGCCATCGCATCACCTTGACGGCTGTCCACCTTCCGGGTGTGTCAAACCTCCTGGCGGACTCTCTGAGCAGGTCCACTTCCTCAACACACGAATGGGAACTGCACCAACTGACTCTGGATCTTGTGTTCCACCAATGGGGTCACCCAGATCTGGATCTCTTTGCAACACCGGAGAATCGGAAATGCCCGTTTTCTGCAAGTTGGCATCCCCACCCAGGGTCCTGCGGAAATGCCCTTTTGATCAACTGGTGCGATCTATTCGCTTACGCTTTTCCACCGCTCCCATTAATACAGCGGGTCCTGTGGAAGATGCGGAGGCAGCCCTGCCACATTCTATTGATCGCACCGCGTTGCCCCAGACAGGCATGGTTTACAGAACTGCTGCTGATGTCCCAGTGCGAGCCCATTCCTCTACGTCCTCGTCCAGATCTACTAACTATGGACAAGGGCCTTGTGTGTCATCCAGATCCCTCAACGCTTCAATTGTGGGCATGGAACCTGAGCACCTTGAGTTCGTGGACTTGAACATATCCCAGGAGTGCAGAGACATTCTAGCTCAAGCCAGAGCTCCGTCTACCATTAAGACTTACAAACTTAAATGGAAGCGATTCTGTCATTGGTGCGTTTCAGCCAATATCCATCCCATCCATTCCACTCCTGAACAGCTCCTTCCTTTCTTTTTGAGCCTCGCCCAGTCAGGACTCTCTCATTCTACTCTGAGAGTTTTCTTAGCGCCAATATCTCGTTTCCGACATAATGGCTCTTCATCCCTCTGTTCATCACGAGTTATACGTCAATTTTTCAAAGGGCTCTTCCGCACGTTTCCACCTGTGCGTCGCCCTCCGCCAGCTTGGCACCTCAATGTGGTATTAGCTCAACTTATGAAGTCACCATTTGAGCCTATCCATAAGGCCGATATAAAATTCATCACCTGGAAGGTTGCACTTCTTCTGGCTTTGACCTCATCTCATCGCGTGAGCGATCTTCACGCTTTCACTGTCAAGCCGCCTTACCTACAGTTCAAACCTAACGGAGTGGCACTGCGTACCAACCCTTCTTTCTTACCTAAAGTACCTACGGATTTTCATTTGAATGAGCCTGTGTTCCTTAAGACTTTCTTTCCGGACCCAAAATCTCCGGCGGAGCAGCGCCTACATTCGTTGGACATCAAGGGATGTCTTAAATTTTACATTGCAAGAACTGCTCTTTTCCGCAAGTCCGACCAACTGTTCGTTGCATACGGACGACTGCGTAGAGGACATCCAGTTTCCAAGCCGACAATTGCCCGGTGGCTTTCCTCCGCAATTGCCTTCTGCCACCAACAAGCGGGCAGACCATTGCAGTCTTCAGTGAGAGCTCATTCTACGAGGGCGATGTCTTCATCCACCGCCTTGTTTGCTGGTGTGCCACTTCATCAGATTTGCCGTGCAGCGACATGGTCCAGCAGGCATACCTTCACCAAACATTACTGTTTGGAGACCATCAATGAAGCGGATACCGCAGTGGGGCAGGCAGTGCTTCGCCATCTTTTTCAGTAAGGTGAGCCTCTGTTCCCTCCTCCTTCTTGTTTTCCTGTGATTGCTATGATGTTATATGACTGTATTATTTTTATTATAGTACTGTCTTGATATATTCTTCATATGCTTAGCAATCTCAGTTCTAGGAGGTTACTGCTTTCTATTCTATTCAAGCATGTGAATCTATGAAAGACACCCCTAATACTGGAGAAGAACAATAGTTACTTACCTGTAAACAGGTGGTTCTCCAGTATTGGTGTCTTTCATAGATTCACATGCGACCCACCCTCCTCCCTTCAGAGGCTCTCTTCTCCTCATGCGCTCTTAGTTACTTTGTGCTACGAAAATCTGAGGGCTTGAGCTTCTGAGGAGAAGGTTCTAGAGGGTGCTGGCGCCTGATTGGCTGCAGTTTGGACTAACATAATGACACTAATGTGTTACAAATGGTTTTTTCTCTTTGCATTCCAATGTAGGAATCGTTTTTAGAGGATTTCAGTTGTATTTTCTTGCTTTTTCTTGTATTATGTTTATATATATATATATATATATATATAGCAATTATTGCTATTTTATTTACCGTGGGACTCCCACTTCGACGACGGGGAATATTCAAGCATGTGAATCTATGAAAGACACCAATACTGGAGAACCACCTGTTTACAGGTAAGTAACTATTGTTCGTATGGCTGAGCCAAGTGCATGTGACACAATGCACCACAAAACATAACCTAAAGAAATCATATTTTAATTAGCAGACTCCATGCCTTTTCTTATAATGTGGGCAGCTTTGGATTTTGTACTCTAGCTCAGCCATCACGCAGGAAAACGTACCATTTCTAGATATTTCCGAATACTAAACACCCTAGTGTTTATAATTATTTATGTATTATTTATTTATATCATTTATAGAGCGCGCTGCAACCCTACGGGCATCCTGGCGCTTTGGAGAAGGTGCAACTAAGAAGTGATCAGCACGGGGCAGGATGGAGGAGTGACATGTTGCTCCTAGGGTAGTTATACTTTAGGGAAGAGCCAGGTCTTGACCTTTTTGCGGAAAGGCAACAGTTCACTGGTTTTCCTAATCGCAATTGGAAGGCTATTCCAGAGGTTGGCTGCTGCTATGCTAAAGGCTCTGCCACCCTGGGTTGCTTTCCTGATTCTAGGTATTCTGATGAGGTGAGAGGATGAGGAGTGAAGGGCCCGTGCGGGCTCATACCATTGGAACTTGTTTTGTAGTGGTTTAGGACCCTGACCATGTACTGCTTTGAAAACAGTACATAGAGATTTAAAGAGGATCCTCTGAGGCACGGGCAGCCAGTGTAAGTCGGCCAGTGCTAAAGTAGTGGAGGATCGGCGGGCTCGTGAGAGTGCCAGTTTAGCTGCTGCCGCCTGGATACTCTGGAGTCTGGAAATCAGATATGCAGGGGATTCCAGTAGCAGAGCGTTGCAGTAATCCAGGCGGCTAAGAATGGTGCTCCTGACTACAGTTGCTCTAGTGTGCTGGAAGGAGAGGCAGCAGCTTTCGGAGGCCCCGCATTAGGGTGAAGCAGCTGCTCACCTGTTTGTTGATGTTGGTCTCCAGGTTTAAGTTCTCATTGAAGCTGACCCCCAAATTCCGCACCGTTTTTACTGGTGTCAGTGGTCCATCTGAGGCTAAAGGCCAGAAGTCAGCAGGCAGGCTTCTGGCAATTCTCCCCACTTTACATCGCATGATCTCTGTTTTTCCGCTATTGTAGCGAGTTTCTTTTTAGCCATGTTGCCATTTCCTGCATGCAGGTGTGGAAGGTCTCAAGTGATTCTGCATGGGCGCCATTAAGGGAGATCATCAGCTGCGTGTCATCCGCGTAGTTGATCACGCTAATATCATAGGCCTTGATGATGCTCATCAGGGGTTGCATGTAGGCATTAAAAAGGATGGGACTGATGGCGGACCCCTGTGGGATCCCATGTGGGACTTTGGCAAATTCAGACTGGTATGGAGGAAGTGCCACTGCCTGCCATCTATCTGCCAGGTACGAGCGCAGCCAATTGAGTGCCGTTCCTTCTACTCCAAAGGTTTCCAACCTCGTCAGTAGGATGTCATGGCTCACCGTGTTGAACGTGGCGGACAGGTCCAGGAGAATTAGAATTGCTGATTCACCCCTGTCCGCCCTCATTCGCAGGTTGTCCAGAACCATCAACAGAGCTGACTCGGTCCCATGGGCTGGTCTAAACCCAAATTGCTCCTCTTCTAGGATGTTATTTGTTTCCAAGAAAAGGGACAGGGACCTACTGACCAGCCGTTCCATGATCTTAATTGGATACGGCAGGAGCGAGATGGGTCGGTAATTCTTGTGGCAGCTGGGGTCAAGATTTGGTTTCTTTAGCAGGGGTGTAATGACCGCCTGCTTCCATTCCGTCGGTACAGTACCTGTGCAGAGGGATTGGCCACATAGCTGACGGAGTAAGGGAAAGAATTCAGCCCCGAGTTCCTTTACAACTTTGTGTGGTAGAGGATCCAGCGGGGATCCAGAGGAGATACTGAGGGCTATTTGAGCAAACTCTTTTTCTGGGGGATTTCAAATTTGTCCAGGATGGCCCTTGGTGGTAAGTGCCCATCCATTCCTTCTCTCTTCTTCCCGCTGTCCCCACTAGTGTTTATAAGGTGATGTCACTTGTGTGGTTCTAACAAGGTTTTCTTACCCAGAAGCCCTGCAAACCTCAAACGTTGCCTAAACACACATATTTTCCTCACTTTTCTGTGAGGAAATGTTCTGACAAGCATGGGGAGCCACACATTTAGCTACCACCCAGTGTTCCTTCAAATCTTCTGATAAAAATGGTACCTCACTTGTGTGGGTGAGCCAATGCCCACAACAGGATAGGGGCCAAAACGCAACACGGACAGATGACATTTTTGTACTCTTCTTTTGCAACTTGGCTATCAGTGTATTTCTGGCCTTAGCTCAACCATCACCCAGGGACACCTACCAAACCTGATCATTTCTCAAAAGTAGACACCTGAGGAACCCATGTAGGTGTGGCTTGTGTGGCTGTTACCAGGATTCTTTACCCTGAAGCCCCTGTAAACCTAAAACTTTGGCTGAAAAACTAAAACTGCCCTCATATTACTGTGAGGCAAACTTCAAAACTGAGCAGGATCCACAAATATCCTACCACCCAGCATTTCTCCACGTCTCCCGATAAAAATGGTTACTCACAAGGGCCCAAAACCTACCATGGACTCCTCAAATTGTTCCACTGAAAACCAACCCTTTTTTTGCAACTTAGGTAGCTGTGGGTTTTGAGACCTTGCTCAGCCAGCACCAAGGGAAACGTACAAAAGCTGTACATTTCTGAGCTCTAGACACACACAGGAGTCCAGGGTGGCAAGTTTTCACCAGGTTTTTTTTACCCAGAAGTCCTTAGAACCCTCTAACTTTGGCTAAAAACACATTTTCTCCATTTTGCTGTGAGATAAAGTTCTGGAACCTGTGGAGAGCCACAAAGTTCCTGACACCCAGCATTCCTACACGTCTCCTGATAAAAATGACACCACACTTATGGGGGTGGGCCTAGCGCCTGATACTGTTAAGGGCACAAAAGACAACATGGACACATCAACATTTTCCACTTAAAGTCTATTTTTGTTTAGCAATTTGGGTAGTTGTGGATTTTGGGTCCTAGGTCGGACACCACCCAGGGAAGCCTGCCAAACTTGCACACTTCTGAAAACTAGACGCCTGAGGGAGACCACGGTGGCTTGACTTGAGTTGCTGTCACCAGATGTTTTTAAGCAGAAGCCCTTGAAAACATCAAACTTTAGCTGGAAAAACATATTTCCCTCACATTCTGTGATGGACCGTTCTGAAATCTGTAGAGAGCCGAAAATTTCCTAACACCCAGCATTTTGGCAAATCTTCAGATAAAAATGTTACCTCATTTGTTTTGGTGAGTCTACTGCCCACTACAGGAAAGGGCAGGATAGTGTAGAGACAACAGCATTTCTTTTTAAAAAAAATACCTTATTTGGCAATGTGGGAAGCTGCAGTATTTGGGCCCCGGCACAGGGCCCAAAGGGTACCCAGACATTTTCTGAAAGTAGGCATCCAGGGGAGTCCAGTGTGGAGTGCATCACATATATCCCATGATAATTCGTTCCCTAAAATGCTGTGCAAACTTGATCTAAAATCATGCTTTTTCCTTATATTTCTGTGCGGGAAAGTTCTAGAATATGCAAGGAGCCATGAATTTCCTACCACCCAGTGTTTCCTGATAAAAATGGTACCACAGTTGTGTGAGTGGGCCTACTACCCACATCAGGAAGGGTCTGAAATGCACCATGGACATATCAAATATTTCCACAGAAAACAACCTGTTTTCTCAATGTGGATTGTTGTAAATTTTGGGGCTGTCACCAAAATCCGCATATTTTTGAAAACTAGACAACCAGGGAAGTCTAAGGTGGCATGACTTGTCTAGCACTCACCTACGGAAGCATAGCAAACCTGCACCCTTCTGAAAGTTTTCTTACCCAGAAGTCTTTGCAAATTTCGAACTTTGGTGAAAAATACATATTTACCTAACATATCTCCACTGTGATTTATCCCACTCGCCCCAATAAAATCTCTGTCCCACTTGTGTGTCTTGGCCTAGTGCCTCAGGTCAATACGAGACTTAGCCTGCTTATTCCCTCCAAAGCCATGGGGGTATACCAGAGGTGTAACAATCATGGGGAGCGTGTTCTCCCCATGACAGGTGCTATCAGGAATCTGACAGGAGAGTTTCACAGTCACATTAAGTTATCTTTGGGTTGGGGGTACCCATGAACTACAATAAAAGAGGACTCTTCCATCTAGGATGTTCTAGCAGGGTATCTTGTTGGGTCTTGGAAGGTAGTCATAGCGTGCGCGGGACCACTAGCATAATTTACCATACTTACCTGGGCCCATAAAACATTCACACTTTGACCTAGTAGTCACGCGTTTCTATTTACTTACAGTCTATCAGTACTTTGAGTCCTTTTAGGACTGATATCTGTAAACCACGACTTACCAATCCTTGCCACCTTTGCTATAAATCCTAGGGATTGAAAAGGTGTAAGAATAAATAGACAGTATTTAAACAATTTTATCTTTCCTGAAATGACTACAGATTCGGGAGAAGTTTTAACTCTTTATCTATGCAAGTTTAAGTGAGTCTTCATCCAAATTACAGAGACCATAAATTTAATAAGTAAAAATATGATTAATAAGATATAAAGTTTGCAAGAAATCACAGTTACACCTTTAAACATCTGTACCTGGGAAGGGTGAGAAAGTGAAATAGCACAAGGACATACCACATGGATTATATTCACCTAGAATGGTGCAAGGACCAATCCTGGTCACTGGCTGCGGCAAAGGACAAGGCTCCCAACTAATCAGGTGCCCACGGGACAAGACAGATGCAGTTCAGGACAAGTGACCTCCGCTAAGTGCAACACCAGCGTCACACCCCTCTCTTTCAACAAGCCAATTCAAAATACCCCGACTGGGTAATCGATCATTTCGCCACAAACTCCTCAAATTTTCTGACAGAGTGCTCCACCAGCACCTCTGCTCTCTATCTCATATAGTGTGATTTGGGTCAGTGACAGGTCAGCTATTCGGACAAGTCGGACAATTTCTCTAACTAAACCTACCTTAGTTATACTATTTCCAGGGCAATGTACTACCCCTAAATGTTGCAAATCTATGTGTTCCCCTTCAGTGATTGGTCAGAAAGACGAGGAGAGGTCATCACACCATACTAAGATGAGATCATTGTTCATTAGGCTGTATTGATCAAGTTCCCGCCCATAATTTATTTTCTCACGATTTTATTCCACCCAGCAATATTGGCATACAAATTATATACATTGTATTTGTTTTAGTCTTCTTGCTTCCTCTTTTGAGGTTAGTTGAGCAGTCATTCAATGACAATGACTGCATGACTTTCAGGGATTCTTTGTGCAGGCGCAACTTCTCAATATGGAGTTTTCGTCTCATTTAAGGCCCAAAAAACGAGCTAGTAACAAAGTCAAAGAAAGACACATTAAAATACAAAAATACATGAATGCACTGTATACCACTTATCTTTACTCTAACCCCATTAATTAATTTTAACTTTTGCATTAATAGATAAGCAGAACGAACAAGTTTAGTACAGGCAGCAGCAGGAGCATAAGAATGAGTAAGCATGATGCAGCCATCTTGGCACTAGTGCGCAGAAGCAAGAAGTTCCCACCAAAAGCAGAGGTACGTCACACCACGTAGATGTGGCGGACGCAAGCGCAGTAAAGTTCCCGCGTTTTCGGCAGCCATATTAAGACACTCGGGTTACTGTTAGTAAAAGCACATTGATAAGCTTCCCCAGCTTGCTAAATATGTTGTGTAATGCAAATATTAATGAACAAAACATGTTGATTAATATGATATATGTTATTTCGAGACGGTTGAATACAAGCAAGTTTCTGGACATGTGAAACCTTGCTCCATCAGTAGCTGTAGAATTAAGGGCTAATCAATGACTGGTTCTGAACTGCTTCTGGGACGAGGTTGCCTACAAGGGCAATGGCTCCAAAGACATCTCCCTGAATGGTGGCAATGGCCTAACATATCGCATTCAGCCTTGGGGCGCCAATGCTTGTGTTGGTGAGCTTCGGCCTTTCACCCAGTCACACGCTTCAGCAGGCTCCAGGAAGAAGTGCGACTTTTGGTCCACTATAAATTTAAGTATAGCGAGGAAGAGAAGAGAGTATTTAATTTCCATCTCCCGCAGTATCCTCTTAACTCCTAAGAAGGACTCTCTCTGGCACTGGAACTCCAGTGTATACGAAGTTGAGTAATCGGTGGTTGTCCATGAGTCAGTTGGATTGTCTTGCCATTTCAAAGATGGTTTGCAATACTTAGAGTGGAGAATTTTAGCCAAAATTGCCCTTGGGTGAGCCCCTGCATGTGTTGTTGGGCAGCCATTCAGTAGGGCTTTTCTAAAGAGAAGAAAGGGGTGAATTCTAGTAATAACACCAGCTTCTTGAGCATGACTTCAGATAGTTCACCATTCTGTTGTCCTTGCTGCCCACTGGTAAGCCTATGATGCTGATATTGCCGCTGCCCTCTGCGTCCTCCTCCTAGCCCTCAAGGAAATTACCCTCCCATTAAGTCCAGGAGTTGTTGTTGGAGCTATGCTATATGCTGTTGCCACTCAGGTAATGTTTTTTTCTGAGTGGCTGACCATTTCAGTAGGTTATTTGCAAATATCCCACAGCATATTTATGTTGATTGCCACTGCAGGTGCTTCCAGTCAGATTCTGGATGCTTTGTTCGCCTCTTGGAGGTTGTCCTGTGAAAACTGAGTTCTTTAGGGAAGTGCTGGCTAGGATGGCTGAATCAGAATGTGATGGGTTTAGTGATCCCATTCTGAGTCTTAGTGTGTTTCATGGTGAAGGCTGGTGAGATGTAGAACGGGGAGGCCGAATAAGAGCCCAAGCCCAACTACCGTAACCAGAAACCACTGATACCATCCCTTTGTCTCTAGAAGTCAGGGCCAGGAAAAAAGCTTATCAGAACCCAGATAGTGTATTCCCAGGATGTTGGGTCAGGCATGGTCACTCCAGCAGCAGGTTTTAGTTCAGTTCCGTGAAGGGATACACAGCTTTAAGCTGGATCCACTCTCTGCAATGATTAATCAGGGTTTCAGGTACTTTGCACTATGTATAGCGGTCTGATAGGGTAAGGAGAGTATTCCTTTGATCGAGGGGCCATTGCAGCCGGAGGCCGAGGGAAAGCGGCACTCCTGAACAATGCCCAGGCAGAGTGCGGCCCCTATTTCTGCACAGTCTTTACAGGATGGCTATGACTTATGTGCAGGAGGAGGTGCAGGATGTTCCGTCCCTGAAGCCCAAACGCACTGGGGTCTCCCAAGTCGAGGGCCTTCCCCAGAATCCTCTAATCCCTCATGGACTGAGATGCCCGCACCAACAGGTCCGCCTCCCTGTGTTCTGGGCGTGTCTGCCTGTCACTGGATGGAAAGGAGGAGGGATCCCGTGATCACCCAAAATTCCGCCTCTGCAGCAGGGGCCACACAGGGCTCGTTTAGGGACACTGTCATGTCGCCTGTCAGGCCTCCAGATCACCCACTGCACTTTGCTCACCTCCTCCTCACGGGTCCCCCTGGATATTCTGTCCTGGCAAGAGATGGGCTGAGGCAGTTTGACAGGCCTGTGACAGGCACCAGACCTTGCACCTCCAGGACGTTGCACATGCCTCACCGTAGTCTAATCACCAAAGTGGTGTTCATTTGGCCCAGGTCCAATGTTGGTGCATTCAATGGGATCCATCTGTCATCTCCCGCTGATAGAGCATGTAGATGCTTGTGGATGCTGCCGAAAATTGGCGATCGTAGAGAGGTAGGAGCCAAGAGAGCCCAACTCACAAGTCCGCCATTATTGCCTTCCATGCCACACCCCTCAATATTCCTGTAAAGTGTTAAGGGTATTTTAATGTGTAATTTTTAAAGGGACTACTTGCTCACTTTAGTGGCCTTTCTTCTGCCCCACCTTGGCATGAACTCGTATTCGATGTTTCAACTATTTTCTTTATTATATTATTTAGACAAGGAGTGCTCAGACAGGGGTGTGGAATTTATTAAAATATCTACTTGTCCATGGGGCAAGTTGCTTCATAAATCTACTTGTCCTGTAACAAAATCCACTTGTCCCTTTGGTGCCATGTGGTTCGATAACGGATTGTGGCAGCAATCTCATTGTATGGGAGTTCTTGTATAGCCTCTCTGATTGTGCCAGGGCTCATGCCGTGGTGGTTTTTGAATGCTAGAAATCCCTTTGTGTTGCAGCGTTTCTGCGGATCTACATGCTGGGAATGGGGGTAGTGGTGAGTGGTGGTTCCAGGGTTGGAATGCCCTTTGGGTAGGTGCAGATCTACTGACTTGCATGTTTTAGGGGTTTTCAATAACTCTTCTCTAATCTTTTCCCATGCTGAGAAGTGTTGGCGATTGATTTGCTCCTGACAGTGGCGGACATAGACCTTCTTCCAGAGTTGGGAGAAGAGTGGTTGATGGGAGGGTGATCTTGCAAACACTTGGGTTTTCGCATGAGCAAATCTACACATGCATAATTGCTCATGATAAACTGCAGTTCATGGATGTTTTCCGGAAGTGCATTTCTTACCCTACTCCTGTGGATTCTTGTGAATTCACGAAAGCCATATAGCTGCACTTAATGCAAGGACATATACCAGGGGTGCACTTTTGAGACTTTCTTTAGTAATAGGGCCCCTAGTTTGGTCTGGCGTTGACCACAACCTTTTGTGTTTGTTAAAATTCTCTCTCCCTTTCTCTGTATCGGCTGGCTTCGTTGTGGGTGGCGGCGTTGAGCTCTTTCACTTGGAGTATGTTGGCACACAGAGTGGTTTTGTTCAGTGGCAGTAACTGATGTGGCAGTGTGTGCTTTTTTCAGACCAATTTTTATTTTTTTTTGCTTTCACCAATGTTTGTTATGATGGCGAGTGCCCGGCAGCTCTCACATCAAGAAGGCTTTACAGAAACCATGCCAAAACAAGTCACGTATTGACAAAACTAGACGGCTCACCACTAATTTTAGACCTACTGGCTTTGCCAATGCTTGTTTATTTTTATGTTTCTCATGATCCTATTGAAGCTGGTTACACTGATTTTCTAGCATAGTACTAGCATGCATCAACACATTTTACTAAATGATGCTGCAAAGAAACGGTACCTGAAATTTCACAGTAGTTTAGCAAAATGTTTTTTTTCCTACTTTCATTTTTTTAGGAACATTTTATTTTGAAAGCAAAGAGTCATTAATCTTGCTCTCAAGCTTCTGCAATTATTTGCATCTAATCAGAGAGCGTTCTGGGAGCATTATGCATAGCCTCATATTGCTAAACTTTGAAACCGTGAGTACACATTTTTATACTGTAACTACTGTCAGTAGTGCAGTCAGAACTTACATTTACTTAGAGCGCTCACCCTAATAATAAAGGATTTCAATAAATGAACCATGAATACAAGTTTGAACAGCATTAACATAGGCACACAAATAATAACTTAACTTCAGGCAGTGCCCTTCCCTGTCCCTTAATGTGCTACTGCAAACTGACAGCCAAATGGTTTGTGCTGCAGGGGGTTGGGCCTACTTGTCCCAAGGACAAAAAACACATTAAAACTTGTTGCCCTTGACCCCAAACAATATGTCCTGGGTGTCGGGCTATAGGAATTCCACATCCCTGAGTGCTCAGAAGTGTTTTAAAAAGGTTCAGCCAAACCATAAACAAACCTAAATAAATTCCCCTTTTGCCATTTGAATCCAAATCACTGCCCAGTGGGTATTTCCAGTTTACATTTGTTTAACCGATGTCCTGATGTTAAGGAGTAGACCTGTGATATTTGTAAGGTTGTCTGGAGTGAAGTTCATCAATTTTGGATAGAGAGAAAAACATAAGTATTTGCTGCAGTTTTGTAAGAGTTATTTCAGATCTGGATCCCTTTGAATTTACATCTAGTAGTGCACCTATCCTGCACTGACTAAGGTTATCTGCATCCCTTTTCACCAATAAGACCATAACGCTGCCCTTCCATGATTCAAGAACAGATATTCGCCTGCAATCATATGTCCACACATACACTATCACGTCCACATCAAGACAAGCAATGCCATACAACCAATATTCTACTCTAACAGCCCATATCAGTGGATGTTAACACAGCCTAACATCATTTGCTCATCCAACCAAAATCCTATACCCACACAGTCATCAGCATACCACCAACACAACAATCAACATACCGCTGCGCAACCAGGATCATAGGATAATGCATCTTTCATCATAAACCAACATAGCCATCATCATATGTCCACATAAACAACATTCTATGCCAACACATCAAAAGTCATGTGACAAAACTTTATAAAACAATTCACCTACGTTTATACATCTGCACTAACCAATCAAACAGGAACACAATTAGCGCCATACATCAACACAAGCAACATCATACTTCTGTGCATGCGCAATTCCATCATATGCGCACACTTCCATCATCATACACCAACACACCCACCACCATATTCCACACAGTGAACATCATGTGCCAGATACAACCACCATCATATATACCCACATTCCACTGGGCATGGCGCAATATTATTACCTTTATTCATGAATTGACTGCCTTTGGCATGATGGGACCCTGTCGGCAAACCCTGTAATGCACACTAGTTGACTGCCCCAGGCAAGTTACGAGGAGGATCTTTCCATAGCGTGTCATTTCATAGATGTTAGATATAGCATATTATCAGACAGCACAAGTTTAAGTGAAGTTATGGTTAGCTTTGGATTTAACACCTTAACATATGTTTGACAAAACCACAGAAGTTCACTTGAACACAAATCTGTTATAGTCAAGTTATGGTTACAAATTAAAACTAAGAAACCACTGAAATTTGCAAATGATGGTTTGCCCAACAAGCCACACCCCACACAACAACCATGCACAACACACCTCACACTCTAGGGGGGCCGATTACAATGTTGGTTGGAAAGCTTTATGACCGACATGGTCGGTTTTTCATCTTACAGTCAGATTACGATGTTGGAGGTCGGAGCGTAAACCGGCTGGTCATCCTGCCGCGGTGTGCCGCACCGTAATCCCCTATGGATGGCGTTTCCGCTGTTGGGATTATGATGTAATTTCACACAGCCTTTCTGTGCCCATTTTTCTGACACAGAAAGGCTGTTGGAAAGTTACTTTGAGGGCCCCTAGCTGGGCCCCTTGCCTCCGTGGCCTATGGTTGGTGGCCAAGGGGTACCGATGGTGCCTGCCACAGGGTGCAGGGTTTTTCAAACACCCCCATTTTTTTTCTGACACAGAAAGGCTGTTGGAAAGTTACTTTGAGGGTCCCTAGCTGGGCCCCTTGCCTCCGTGGCCTATGGTTGGTGGCCAAGGGGTACCGATGGTGCCTGCCACAGGGTGCAGGGTTTTTCAAACACCCCCATTTCTATATGGGAGCCTGTATTATGGCCGGTTTACGACCGTAGCACAGGTTTCCATTGAGAAATGTGAGTATCCACTGTACGGTCGCTTCGTAATCATGTTTTCGGAACCGCCGACTGGAGGTCGGTGGGTCCCGAGACGGTGTCAGTCGAAGTCAACTCCGACCAACATCGTAATCAGCCCCTAAATGCAATGCTTATGACCTCCCAGCATTTACACCTGTTAGAAATGAGATATCTGGTTGGCATGGAGATGCGCCTAAGCCAGGCCAAAACCACCACTCTAGTCAGGGCAAGGGAGTAACACACCAAAGATAACCCTTGCTCACCCCCTTGGTAGCTTGTCAGAGCAGTCAGGCTTATCCCAGATGCAATGTGTGAAGCGTTTGTGCAACACACCATCACAGCCAAACATAATCAAATATATACACTGTGCCCCTTGGCACTTGGTATGACTTTACAGGGGTTATATATGCTACAGGATCAATCAGGCCACTGTCATAACATCGCCACTCACAGTTAGTGAAAACAACCAGTAACTACTATTAAAGGTACACTCAGCATAAACATATTAGGCATATATCCTAATCATCAGCATAACACATTCTT
Source organism: Lissotriton helveticus (assembly GCF_964261635.1). Lineage (NCBI taxonomy): Eukaryota > Metazoa > Chordata > Amphibia > Caudata > Salamandridae > Lissotriton > Lissotriton helveticus. Next base: position 1,651,329,217 of record NC_136068.1, read on the forward strand.
CACATTATCATTAGCATCTGAAAGAAACCGGTTAGTGTTAGATTCCTTACCTCAGTTTCCTTACCTTAGAATATCCCCAGGCGTCAGACTGGATCCGGAAAGTTTTCGTTAGCAGTATCCTTGAGCGTCGGTAGGCGTCGTCTGCGGCTTTGCGTCAGTGGTCAGTGTCGTGATCGCCGGGATGACGTCGTTGGAGTACTTAGACACCGTCCTCGTGCCCTGACGATCCGGGAAGAGAGGTTACCCAAGTCATTTTTTGACTAACTTTTTGGCCTATTTTTGGCTATTCTTTTCGAGTCGAGATCGACTCCTGGTGCCGGTAGGAATGCCCGGGTTCAAGCTGTGCGATGCCTGTCACCGCCTGATGTCTGTGACCGACCCCCCCGCCAGTGTCTCTACTGCCTCGGGCCGACCATGATGACAAGTGGTGCCCGGACTGCCGGGCCTTGACCTCGAAAGCTAGGCGGCAGCAGTCCCGTAAGCTCCTCGAGATCCGGCAGTCTGCTCCACGCTGCTCGAGGTCCCGGTCAAGGAGGAAGTTGAGGGACCTGTCGCAGAGCCACAGCCATCGACGCTCGTCGAGGCACCACCACTTGTCGGGCTCGTAGTCCTCCGGTAAATCGAGGAAAAAGAAGTCGAAGAGGCGTCATCGCTCTTCTGACTCCCCTCGCCGGTCGCAAGACGCGACTGAGGATTCCGGTGACACCACCCACGTGGCTCCGTCGGAGCCACGGACAATGCATCCGGCCCCATACCCTCCAGTCCCTAGACTGCATGTGACGCCGGAGGAGATACATGACTTCCTCGTGGCCATGAGGACTCACTTCCCTCCGTTGAGGCCTGCCGGCGTGCCTTTGGGCCCCGCAGACCTGAATTCGGGCCCAAGGGTGCCGGCGGCTTCGGCCCCCGGTACCGTCAGGGACTTCGGACCCGGCGCCGTCGTCGACTTTGGTCCCGACGCCGCGAGGCCCAGGGGGATCCAGGCCTGGATCCTGGTCAACGCCGGTCAACCTTATGACTCCTCCGCTGTAGCCGACCCCCCGCCATCTTCGGGTGCCGCCGCCCCCGGTTTCAGTCCGGGTCCAGCGTCGAAGCGGCGTCGGTGGGTGAGCAATTCACCTATCACCCGGATCAGTCATTTTTGCCTGTTTTTCAGGACACTGATGAAGGGGAGGACTGGGAGGGGTCTGAGGACCCTCTGGCACAACAGTGCCAGTTAAGTCAAGACTGGGCAGATGAGTTGGGGGAGGCCAGTGGTCTGGACATATCGCTCGACACTGGATTCATCTCTCCTCTCTCTGTGGCTACGGAGGAGGGTGCCACTTATGGTGTGGTGTTGCGCCGGGCAGCCAAGGCCTTGGCTCTTGAGCTTCCTGCTGCGGCGTGAGGACTAATCTCCTCACCGAGGTGCTTCTGCCGCCAGTAAGCTCTTCGGAGCCTATGCTGCCATTTAATGAAGCCCTCACAGACGTTCTGATGGGCACTTGGTCAAAGCCCTCCACAGTGCCGCCTGTGGATCGGAACGTGGCCCGACGCCACTACCCGGCTCCGGGCGCCCCCCACTTTCTGTCCAGTCACCCCACCACTGAGAGCATGGTAATCCAGGCCTCTACATCCCAGACTGCAATCCCGACTGCTAATCCAGATCGGGAATCCAAAAGGTTTGATGAGTTTGGGAAGAAGCTGTTCTCCTCAATGAGTTTGGTGCTGCGGTCTATCAACACCGCTTGCCTTTTGGGCTGTTACACCCACTCTTTGTGGGATACGGTTGCGGACGTGCTGCCCCAGTGTCCGGAGGAGGCCCAGGCACAGCTCGCCCAGGCACTTGCCAAGGGGCAGGATGCAGCACGGTACTCAATCAGATGTGGGCAGAGCGATTTCCACAACTGTAGCGATCCGTTGCTATCCCTGGCTGAGGTCTGCCAATTTTTCGGGGATGTCCAAGCCACGCTCATGGACTTGCCCTTTGATGGCCATCGCCTTTTTGGCGACAAAGCAGACTTGCTACTGCCAATCCTTGGGCCTGTCAAGCCTGCGCCAGCAGACTTCTGCTTTTTGCCCTTTTCGTGACCAAGGACGGGTCGCCCCTACGCATTCGTACAGGTTCTGAGCTGGGATGGGGCAGTGAGCTAAATAACGGTGATGGATCAAGCCCTGATCTTTGGACTGGGTAAGAGTGGTCTGCTTAATTCAGACACTCTGTTCATCACCACCCCCTTTTCTGAATCGTACAGCCACAGGCCGCAGAACCAGCCTTAACGCGGACGTGGTAACTGCTTTGGCAGTGCTGGGGGACAACAGCAAGGTCAGTCCACATCCACTCCCGCAGCATTTGCCTCAACGCCTTCCTAGTCCGAGCTTTCAGTCCCATTCAACGCCAGTGGGGGGCAGGGTCTGCCATCACCTCCTCCACTGGCGCTCCATCACGTCGGACAGGTGGGTGCTACAAATCGTCCGAAGGGGCTACTCCCTCCCCTTTGAGGCGACCCCTCCAGCCATGCCACTGCAGTACCACCGCATGTTGGGGGATCACTTGCAACTTCTGCACGAAGAAGTTATGGCCCTCTTGGCCAAGGGGGCCATCGAGCTCGTGCCAGGGCCAGAAGTAGGATGTGGTTGCTACTCCCACTACTTTCTGGTACCCAAGACGGGCAAAGGAGGCCTACGCCCTATCTTGGACCTCCGGAGCATCAACGGCTTCCTCTGGAAGGAGAAGTTCAAAATGCTGACTTTGGCTCAAGTCCTGGCTGCCCTAGACCCTGGAGACTGGATGGTAGCATTGGACTTGCAGGACGCATATTTCCTCATCCCCGTCCTGCCGGTCCACCGGTTCTACCTGCGGTTCACGGTAGGCCACGAGCTCTTTCAGTTTACCGTGCTCCCCTTCGGCCTCACCAGTGCCCCTCGGGTGTTCACAAAAGTGATGTGGGTGGTCGCAGCTCATCTGTACAGATCAGGGGTTTCAGACTTCCCCTATCGCGACGACTGGTTGTTGAAGGCGGGCTCGCCCCAGACAGTCGTCTCCCACCTCCAGACTACGGCCGACCTCCTGCACTCACTGGGGTTCTCCATCAACGTGCCAAAGTCACACCTGTGCCCCTCTCAGAAGCTCTTTTCATCACAGCGGTTCTGGACGCAGTTTTGGGTTTATCCTCCAGAGCAGCGGGTTCGGGATATTCAGGCTCTGATTCCGATCTTTCAACCTTAATCCCGAGTTGCGGTCAGGTTGACGCTGCGGCTCCTGGGGCTGATGGCCTCCTGCATCCTACTGGTGCATCACGCCAGGTGGCTCTGCAGTGGGACCTGAAGTTTCAGGGGGCTGGGTATGCTCAGACGTGAGTCCCAGGCTCTCCACACCACTGGAGTCAAGCTATCCAGGCTGAATGAAGGCTGATAGCCAGAAACCGGTCCTTGGATGCTTGATTCCGGTCTGGGAAAGACATGGCTTGGTAGTTCGGACTGGACTGTTCCCATGAGGCACAGGGTCAGAGCAGAGTTGCATATAGCCAGTGTCTAACGCAGGGTGGTGTGGAGTGCAAAAAAACGATGGAGTTAGGCCCAGATCCTTGCACTGGGGTGAATGTATGACATTGTTCTACATTCTGTCCATCAACTGTGTTTTTTGCAATTTTCACCTCGAGTGGGCTGGGTATGCTCAGACGTGAGTCCCAGGCTCTCCACACCACTGGAGTCAAGCTATCCAGGCTGAATGAAGGCTGATAGCCAGAAACCGGTCCTTGGATGCTTGATTCCGGTCTGGGAAAGACATGGCTTGGTAGTTCGGACTGGACTGTTCCCATGAGGCACAGGGTCAGAGCTGATTTGCATATAGCCAGTGTCTAACCCAGGTTGGTGTGGAGTGCAAAAAAACGATGGATTTAGGCCCAGATCCTTGTACTGGGGTGAATGTATGACATTGTTCTACATTCTGTCCATCAACTGTGTTTTTTGCAATTTTCACCCCGAGTGGGCTGGGTATGCTCAGACGTGAGTCCCAGGCTCTCCACACCACTGGAGTCAAGCTATCCAGGCTGAATGAAGGCTGATAGCCGGAAACCGGTCCTTGGATGCTTGATTCCGGTCTGGGAAAGACATGGCTTGGTAGTTCGGACTGGACTGTTCCCATGAGGCACAGGGTCAGAGTTGATTTGCATATAGCCAGTGTCTAACCCAGGGTGGTGTGGAGTGCAAAAAAACGATGGATTTAAGCCCAGATCCTTGTACTGGGGTGAATGTATGACATTGTTCTACATTCTGTCCATCAATTGTGTTTTTGCAAGTTTCAGTGGGCAAAGCATCAGGGCAACCTGTCCGACCAGTCCTGATCTCGGAGGGCACTGCGAGTCAGTTGCAGTGGTGGCTCTCTAACCGCGATTGGGTCAGTAGCAGATCCTTCTCCCTACCCCAAGCGGAGCACGTAGTAGTGACGGATGCGTCCCTCCTGGGATGGGGCGGGGGCACATTGGAGAGGTGGAGATCAGAGGCCTCTAGTCTCCGGCAGAGTCCCGGCTCCATATCAACAATCTGGAGCTGCGGGCGATCCGGCGTGCACTGAAGTCATTCCTTCCCTCTGTCCGGGGAAGTGTAGTGCAGGTGTTCACGAACAACACAACCTCCATGTGGTACTGCAACAAACAGGGCTAGGTGGGGTCGTGGACCCTTTGTCAGGAGGCTCTGCGCCTCTGGACATGGCTGGAACACCAGGACGTCATCCTGGTGGTTCAACACCTAGCAGGTTCCCTGAATGCCAGGGCTGACAAACTCAGCCGCCGGTGCATGATTGATCATGAATGGTGTCTGAACTCGGACGTGGCGCATGGTCTCTTTCAGCAAAGGGGAGAGCCTTGGTTAGATCTATTCACCACTGAAGAGAACACGCAATGTCATCAGTTCTGAGCGTTGGAATATCCAAGGCGGCACTCGCTCGGAGATGCTTTTTGTCGCGAGTGGAGCTGCGGTCTGTTGTACGCCTTTTTACCTATACCACTTCTGCCCAGAATGCTGAAGAAGATCAGGCGAGACCGGGCCCAAGTTATCCTTGTGGCTCAGGACTGGGCACGAAGATACTGGTATCCTGAGCTACTCAGCAAGCATGTCAGTCAATCCCCCGATTTGTCTGCCTCTTCAGGAGGACCTTCTGTCGCAGCAGCAGGGGACGGACCTCCACCCGAACCTGTCCAGTCTCCACCTACATATGTGGAGATTGATCGGCGGCAGTTGAGGCCATTTGACTTGCCTCCTGAAGTCTGTGATATAATTCTGGCAGCCAGGCTTCCCTCCACAAAGACGGTATACGCCTGCAGGTGGAATACATTTGTGGCATGGTGCACAACAAAGACTGTGGATCCACTATCTGCCCCTCTTTCAGAGGATCTCCTCTTCCTTCTTTCTCTTGCCCAGCAGGGCTCTGCGCTAGGCACTATCAAAGGTTATCTCTCGGTCATTTCAGCCTTCTTAAGGCTTCCTGATCAGCCTTCTCTTTTCAAGTCCCCTGTGGTAAACAGATTCTTGAAAGGCATCACACACATGCTCCCTCCTGTTCCCTGCGTGATGCTTCAATGGGACTTGAACCTTGTACTGCCTTATCTGATGTGCTCTCCCTTTGAGCCACTTAATAACTGTCCTCTTCGTCTTCTGACTCTTAAAACTGCATTCTTGGTTGCCATCCCCTCTGCTAGAAGAGTAAGTGAGCCCCAGGCTCTGTCTTGTAAGCCTCCTTCCTTCTCTGTCCATCCGGACAAGGTTGTTCTGAGGACTCGTCCTTCTTTCCTGCCCAAGGTGGTTACAGCCTTTCATATCGGGCAGTCCATCAACTTGCCTACCTTCTTTCCGCCTCCGCATCCCTCGAAAGAGGAAGAGAGGCTCCACCGTTTGGACCCAAAACGTTCGCTCTCGTTCTATCTAGACCGCACACGCCAGTTCCGGGTGGACGACCAGCTCTTTGTTGGTTACGTGGGCGCTAAGAAGCGAAGGGCGGTGCACAAGCGGATGATCTCTCGGTGTGTCGTTTTGTGCATCAAGGTTTGTTACTCCTTGGCGAAAAAGGACCCTCCTGTGGGGCTGCATGCTTATTCCACTCGGGCCACGGTGGCTACTACTGCCCTGGATCGGGGAGTCCCCTTGCAGGACATCTGTCAGGCAGCTACGTGGGCATTGCTGCACACGTTTGCTAGGCACTACTGCCTGGTGTGATCTTGGTTCGCAGACCCACCACCGGGGTTGGTATTGCTGGGGTATCTATTCTAAGGTAAGGAATCTAACACTAACCAAAGTACTCACTTTCCAAGCGGCACACATTAGGCAAAAGCATTACAGTATTGCAAATATACAACATATTATGCATACATTAGGGTCCAATCATTACTGTGCACCTATTGGGAACCTTAGTCCATCAATAGGCGTATTACCACTCAGGGTCATTGTCCCTCAGTAGGGACACTCTCAAGCGGGGGCCCTGTCCTGGGCTAACACCGCAATGCCCCTTTCCCACAAGCAAGGGGTCTGCCAATTGCGTGTCCCTTCACAAGGCTTTCTCTACTATGTGTTCCTCAAGCAGCTGCCCGCAATCTGGCGGTGCAGCTGCTAACGCAGAGTCTCACCCCCAAACTCAGGGCAACACCAAAGTAACTCAGGACGGTCTCAGTCGTCGAGGGAGGAGGGAGCCAACACCTGGCTCCCCCGCCAAAATGAATTATTCTCCCGGCCTCATGGGGACCGGAGCTCAATAATAAAAAGCTTAGCCCCACTCACCATTCCGTGGGGGCTGAGCGAGTTTGCAGCCGTCTCACCACCAATGATGGGCTCCTGTGCTCCTTTCCTCCGCCTCGCGGTCTGGGGCATGATCCTGCTTTGTTCTGCCCACAACCAGGCGTAGACCTCGCCAGACTTCCGGTGGCCTTCCCGAAGAAGGGGGACCCACCCCAAGGGCGTGAGCATTCACCAGGCAAATGAAACCTACGGGGCTCTCCACTTCCTCATGGGAGGCCCATCTATGGTCAGACATCCTCTCCCTAACTTCCGGGTCACGGCTGCTCAGTCGGGTCCGCCGCAGAAGCCCACTCCTCCGGGTCAGAAAACTGCTGGGGAAGTGCCTGCAATGCTCCAGATGTAGCGGCACTGTGGGGAGGGGCTACTTCCAGCACCCTCCTCCCTCTTAGTACTAGGGCTAGATCCCAGCGCCCACCACGCCGCATTTGGATCACGTTGCTGCCGGACTCACGGAAGCCAGCGTCCTAGGCAGAGATGCACAAGGTGTCCCCTTCTTCAAAGCACTGAGGACACCTGCACAGGAATAGCAGGCAGGCCAGCACGTTGGGATCCTAAGCAGAAGGCAGTCCCTTAAGTCCCCCCAGCAGGTAGCAGCTTGGTCCCAGATGGTGGTTTCTCCTGGTAGTACCAGCAGCCTGCTGGCCACAAGTCCCAAATAATCACACAGCACCTTTTCATGTGGTTAAAGCCCCAATACCTATACTAGTCAGTGTCTTTGTTCTTCACCCTGGCACAGGTGTAAGCCCAGTCCAAACTAGTTCTGTGGGGCACTTAAAAACATCTTTACAGTGCACAACAACCTCCTTTGTCAGTGTAGGCTCTGGCCCCAGACACACCACAGGGGGGGGGTCGAAGCCAGCATTGTGTAAGACAGGCACGGTCCTATTCAGGTCCAGGTTCTACTCATCCCCCTACTCTAAAAGCAGATCATCCGATTCAGCCTTGCTGGAACATGAATTAAAAGTTACGTTTTAGGTGTTGCTTGTGAGTTTTGTTGTATATGGTGGGAGGAATTTGTTTCTAATGTAGTATTAACTGCATTGGTAATATTACTTTTTTCCCTCTGCAACCCAACACTTTCCCTACTGTTGCACTGACTGGAGTGGGAATAGTACATTTTACCCCTCTGCAATCCAACACTTTTCCTACTGTTGCACTCATTAGAGTGTGAATAGAAAATGTTACCCCTCCGAGATCCAACATTTTCCCTATTGTAGCACTGATTTGAGTGGGAATAGTACCTTTTAATACCCTGCAATTCAACATTTTCCCTACCGTTGCACTTACTGGAGGGGGAATAGTAAATTTTCAACCGTCACAATCCAACACTTTCCTTACTATTGCCCTCATTGGAATGGGAATAATGTTATGTTATGTTATGTTAAAAGAATTTATTGAGCGCAACTAACACCATTAGGTTTCTTGGCGCTTTTACTGAGGGAGCGATGAAGGGAACGTGAGACAGAATCTAAATATAGGACTCAGTGAAAAGGAGGGTTTTAAGGAGTGATCTGAACCCGGAATATGAGGGTGACACCCTAAGAGAAAAGGGAAGGGAATTCCAAAAAGATGGAGCCAGAAATGAAAAGCTGAGGCCACCATGTTTCTTCCTCTTAAATCTAGGAACTGATAACAAGGCCATCTGAGATGACCGGAGATTGCGAGGAGGGACGTACGGGTGGAGGAGAGAAGAGATAAAGAGGGGGGCCTTGGCCTGCAAGAGATTTGGAAATAATGCAGCCGAGCTTGAACTTGCAGCGAGCAGATACCGGAAGCCAGTGGAGACTTTTTAGGAGAGGACGAACATGTTGATCTCTAGGTTGGTGGTAAATCAGGCGAGCAGCCTGATTTTGGATCAACTGGAGTCTCTTCAGTTGATAGTCAGGAATGCCTACGTACAGTGCGTTTGCGTAGTCAAGCCTCGAGATGACTTACGCAAGCAGAGCCAGAGTAAGGGCTTCAGTGGTAAGTAGGCGAGAGATTTTCCGGATTTTCCTGAGTTGAAAATGGCTGGCGGACACTACTGCGCTGATCTGGGGTGTCATAGAAAGATCGTTGCTAATGACAACACCCAGGCTTTTGGCACAATTAACTGGGGAGGGAGGACTCCCCAGACAAGCGGGCCAAAAGGACGACTGCCAAGGGTTGGAGGGTCCCCCGACAAGAATCAGTTCGGTCTTGTCGGGGTTGAGCTTCAGGTGGTTTGAGCTCACCCAATTACTAATGAAGCCGAGCGTGTTTTGGAAGGTAGTGATGGAATCATCAGAAGAGTCTATGGTGAAAACCAGTTGTATGTCGTCCGCGTAATTAAACGCGGCGACATTGAACCCACGGAGGGAGCGAAGAATAATATATTTTTCCCCTTACCAATCCAACACTTTCTTTATTGTTGCACTCATTGTAGTGGGAATTGTAAATTTTACACCTCTTTGAACACTTTACTGCTGATTATAATGGCAGGTAGTCTTCGGTCACACCCACCAAATTATGATCTGGCTGCCATGGAGGTGGCTGGAAACATGCCTCTTAGCATTTAGGTATGTGTTGTGGCCCAGAAAAGGGCTGCAGCACAAGTCCCAATGCCAAAAGGCATGTTTGTAAACATCCTTGCACCCTGTGACAGGCACAATGAGGCGCTTGCCACATGATTCAGGGATGTTTAGGGGAGCACCACAGGTACCCCCTAGGGTCCATAGCGGAGGGCCAGGGGGGACAGGAGCCGTACCAGGGGCCCCAAAAAAAGCCTTTCCATCAAACTTTTCACATCGGAAGAACCAACATGAAATGGCTGGTGGAAAGGTGGATCGTAATCCCCTCAGCAGTGCCTGAGCAGGCACCACCTCCATTGTGAGGAATGAGATCTGACTGACGGCCGCAGTGCCTGGCAGTGATTCCCCATTTTTGTCTTACTCAAATGGGGGGCAGCTCTTTATCTTTTAAGGCAGCTAAAGCCTAGAATTCCCTTCCATATGAATTGCGGAATCCTCAAGACCCCAGGCTGTTTAAGAAGCAGCTAAAAACCCTACTTTTCAATTAATCCACAGCTCCCCTCAGCTCTGTTGCATTCGCAGTTGGCTCCCGCGCCGGGACCATCTTGAGTATCCGTGGCGATATAAGTGTTAATAACTTAACAACATACCTTTCTGACTTGCTCCTTGAACGTGTTGGAAGCTGTGGGTCGGTTGCTGGGGCAACGCGGTCCGACTTACCTCGTCATAATGTGCCAGTCTGACCGTGGTTGTAGATGTCGATGAGACCGACACAGACAGCACGTGGATGTCGGTCCTATCAACATTGTAATTGGCCCCTTTGTCTATTTTTTATGAGTTGTTGTTGGGGGAACTCTTTGTTGTTTGCTGACCCTTTTTCCTGGACTGACCTGCCGCCTGCGAACTTTGTGTCTTTGCCGGGTGGCCGCCGGGGTCAAGCTCCCTGCCTCCTGCTGCCTCGCTGCTTTTCGCCATCATTGTGGCGCGGCCGCCGAGCGGAGAGCAGGCTGCGGACCACACCTCCCACCAGCCCATGCGCCCCGCGCTTCCTCAAATCGCGCCAGGGGGCGCATAAAATCAGCGTAAGCCCCTGCTGAGTGGGGAACTCTTTGTTGTTTGCTGACCCTTTTTCCTGGACTGACCTGCCGCCTGCGAACTTTGTGTCTTTGCCGGGTGGCCACCGGGGTCAAGCTCCCTGCCTCCCGCTGCCTCGCTGCTTTTCACCATCATTGTGGCGCGGCCGCCGATCGGAGAGCAGGCTGCGGACCACAACTCCCACCAGCCCATGCATCCCACGCTTCCTCAAACCGCGCCAGGAGGCGCATAAAATCAGCGTAAGCCCCTGCTGAGTGGGGAACTCTTTGTTGTTTGCTGACCCTTTTTCGTGGACTGACCTGCCGCCTGCGAACTTTGTGTCTTTGCCGGGTGCCCGCCGGGGTCAAGCTCCCTGCCTCCCGCTGCCTCGCTGCTTTTCACCATCATTGTGGCGCGGCCGCCGAGCGGAGAGCAGGCTGCGGACCACACCTCCCACCAGCCCATGCGCCCCGCGCTTCCTCAAACCGCGCCAGGAGGCGCATAAAATCAGCGTAAGCCCCTGCTGAGTTGGGAACTCTTTGTTGTTTGCTGACCCTTTTTACTGGACTGACCTGCCGCCTGCGAACTTTGTGTCTTTGCCGGGTGGCCGCCGGGGTCAAGCTCCCTGCCTCCCGCTGCCTCGCTGCTTTTCACCATCATTGTGGCGCGGCCGCTGAGCGGAGAGCAGGCTGCGGACCACATCTCCACCAGCCCATGCGCCCCGCGCTTCCTCAAACCGCGCCAGTACGAGCATAACATCAGCGTAAGCCCCACCTCGCGGGACGCGAGCGGGACGCCGGGCAAAGCCCGATCAAAGGGCGGGCCCTCTTAGGCCCTCAGAGGCCGAAGAAGGCCGGACAGGGCTCCCCCTTTTCCAGTGACGTTTTCTATATACGAAAAAGGATTCTAACTTCAACTGTGGAGTTAGTAAACTCACTTAAAGTACTCTATTTTGTTTCTTGTTATAAATGCATACTTGGTGAGCTGTTTGAGACTACCTCTATTGTTGTAGTTTGCCGGAACTAGGCCCCCATAGTCCCTACAGTGACCAGAGACTATTACTATGATGTCATCTCTTCCCAAAGATAAGTCTTTATTGGCTGGAGGTGTTAATCGAGGCACACTTGACAATTATGTCATCAGGGTCACCACAGAAATCGATAGGGAAATTGCACTTGAAGAGCGACGGGCCGGAAGACGACGCTCAGTAGAACTGATCAAGAACAAGCGTTCGTCTCTGGGCCTGTTACAGCTAGCTATCTCACCAGTGTCGAGCACATATTGTCAAAGGGAGGATTGTGAGTTATCTTTAAGTGAGAGTATCCCATTACTTTTGCGAGACAGATCCCCTTGTCTAGCTGAAACTAATGTCCCGACCCTAAATGTCTCAGCCTCCTTTTGTAATTCGATTCCGGAGGTTGAAGTTTTGCCAGATACTCCGTTGCCACAAGCAAAGTCTGTCCAAAAAACCAAGAAAACCCCCAAAACCCCTCATGCCCAAGGCCCACCCCCAAAAAAAAGGAGAAAGAGGGGGGAATGGTCCTCAGAAAAACAAGATTATCCATTCTAATTTTGGGAATTCAAAAAGCTCCTCACCTAATGCACCTTCAACACCTGCAGTACATACCCCTCCACATGTTCCAATGAAAGATTCATCCACTACTGACCTAGTGGGTAGTATCGAACAGCTAATTAGATCACTTATATCCCCACTAGTAGAGAGGCTAAAAAGAATAGCCCAACAACTGGATAACTTGGAACAAGCTATCGGGGAAATTAAAGGGGCAACTAAGGACCTAACAAAGCCCACACTAGAGCATGCAAGTTCTGTTTTAGCCCCTAATACCATCGCTCAAAAAGAGACAATAACCACTAACTTAGCTAAAACAAAACCGACGAAAGTAATCCCTCCTAAAACAACAGATCCAAATACAGAAAAAGAAAGACAAGGAGGCTCAAGTAGGTGGAAAATCTAATCCTTCGAGAAATGCCCTAAAACCAAATCCCTCAAAACTGAATGGTCTCGAAAATCCTGTGAGGTTAACTGCATCTAAGGGGCATACAGTAGAAGTGCCTCGGAAGCAGTTCCGTATGTGGTGGTTCTTACTGGAGTGCCACCCTTAGAGGAGGGTAGCAGAGAAGCTCATTACCATCTGAAAAATAAAATTATATTTTGGCTCAGACAGAATCGCCCATTACCACCAAATATAAATGGCAACATTTTACATGTCAGGCGTCTTCCCTGGTTAGGACAAAGATTAAAGGATATAAAAGGTGACATTGTAATAATACATTTTAGAGATGTCAGAGCAGTTAGACACATTGTAAACTGGTTTCCCCAAAATGGCAGCAATGCAATGACTACACAGGATTTGACTTATTTTTATCCTAGAGGATTAGTGGCCCCAATAACCAATGCTATGCCCCTGTTCCCATTCCAGAGCAATCACACTGGGCCTCCATTTCGAAATCAGGATGACTGCTTTAGGGCTCCATCTCAAAATCAGGAAGGCCGCTCTAGGTTCCTTTTTCAACAGCAGGTTGATCGTTCTATTCCTGTTTATAATCGATATGCTGTTCTATCAGGCATAGAGGGAGTAGACTGACTGCATTTTGGGGGCACAGCAAACACTGCTGTTGACAGCTTGCAAAAGGTTTTTTCCATGACCATAGAACCATCACCCAATGGTAACTCACATGTCCCGCACTTACAACAAATTAGTTTGCAGCACATAGTGATTGATTCCGTGGCCAAGACAGCGGGCCAGAATCAACCTTGTTCACCTTTTATTTCGGAACAGGATTTAAATTCTAAACCCGATACTGGGCTGCCGCCAGATAATGAGGGTCATAAAGGGGGTGAGAAAAAACCGTGTCTTACAGTTTTATTCTGGAATGTGGCAGGGCAACGTTCCAAAGTGACTAATGACGAATGGACGTTTTTTATTCCTAAATTCGACATTATAGCATTACAGGAGACCTGGTCATGTGATGTGATACATATGGAGGGTTTTAAAATGTACTTTTCACCTGCCCAACCATCCATCTCAGGCAGAGCAAAAGGAGGTTTAACAATCTATGTTGCAAACCTCCTTAATACAATGGAAGTAGTCCCCATAAAACTAGATCCTAATTTTCAGATTCCTAGGCTACGTCTTAACACCAAGGATAGCTTCCTTATAGTTAATTTCTATAATAATTTGCCCGACGCTGAAGCATTGAATGTGGGAGCCTTGATCCGCTCTATATTATTAACTCAAACAAGAAAGGTAATCAAGGAGGAGGTAATTATCTGGGGGGGGATTTCAACCTGGGACCATGCCTTTCTGGCAGAAATGACATCTGTGGCATACTAGATGAATTTGGAAATCCCATTACACATTTTAGGCATTCCACCCTAGGTAACCTTCTCAACGAAACTTTGTTCGAGCTAGACTTAGTCCTAGCAAACAACCTGAACAAGGCAGACTTGTCACTTGCCCCTACATTTCATGGGAGGGGGCATCAAACAGTTATAGACTACATTTTAGTCTCAAATGGAGAAAGGACAACAGATGCAGTGTTTACCACACACGCAATCGCACTAAGTGATCATTGTCCTATTAGTATTTCTATGTCATTGTCCCACAAGCCATTGAGCAGCTTTAGTTCCATCCTAGCACAAAATAACATGGCTCTAAATAGATTAAATGGATATGCGCTGAAATGGGAGAAAGTAGAACCCACAGAAATAACAAAGTTAGTGGTAGTAAGGGCCTTCTCTTCCTTCATAAAAGGTTTTGCTCCAGAGGCAACAGACTTAGAAATCATTGCTAATTTTGAGATAATTACTAAAGTGATTAATGAGGCTTTGTGGGTTGAATTAAAACATAAATCCAAACAGAAAAAGGGCTGGTTTAATCACGACTGTACGGTTGCCTACTCCAATTTAAAAACTGCTTTGAGAAAGTCGGTTAGAATCCCACAAGAGGTAACAAATTTAAGGAAGCTATATAATTCTGCATTGAAAACAAGGAAAAAAGAATTAAAAAAACAATTATGGGAACAACTGCATGAAAGTTGCTCCTATACAAATTCGGCTGCTTTTTGGCAAGTGGTCAAGTCTCCCTTTTTAACAGTCAGTCAGTCAAAATACTTTATTCGGTTTGTTGCAAAAACCATAAAAGTGTACTACAAAATTCATCGAAGTCAAGACATTGGTTAAATAATAAGACATTAATTGACAAACCTTATCACAGTAAAATCATATACGCATAAGAAGTACATTATAAATAAGATGATAAAAAAGATAAAAGCCGGCAAAAGCCAATTAAAAAGAGAATTAAACCAGATTCTGAATCCTAGGTCTATGAATACTACTATGTGCAATCAATCCAATTAATTTTCCTCTTCAGTCTTAAAGCAATGGATAAAAAATGTGCTACATTGAAGATCTCCCATGTGGTAGACAACAACTGCAAATAAAAAAGGGCAGGTTTAACTTGTCTGAAGCCCTTGTCCTTGATAAGGGGAATGATACATTTTTTACAGATAGGACACAAATGTTTACAAAAAAAGATAAAATGCATGGTGTCTTTAGTTGAGAAACCATCACAAGAACAAATCTCCAGCTCCGAGTCTTTAGTCCATCCAGAACGATCAGTAAGGAGAAGGTGGAATTTGTTCAGTCTAAATGTAGTCAATAAATATCGATGGTGCATATTGTTGACGACACTCAAGTAGGGTTCTATGCCACTGGTAGTGATTAACATTTGATGAGCCCTAACAGATGGTTTACATAGTTCTTTTTCTTCTCTATCCAGAGATGCCAACTGTTTAAATGTATATTTCACCCATTTGATGTCCCCTTTCAAGAGTTTATCCGGGGAATGATATAATTCCGACCCAATTTAGCTGCCAATTTTTGAATGTAATTCAGCCAGGGAATAGATTGACCATGATCCAAAGATAGACAGTCCCTCAAAATTACATGATTCAGCTCCAATTCAGGGTTCAGCCATATAGAGATCCACTTCAATAGCGGTGTTAAAGCAATACGATCCTCCAGGTAATCAACCCCACACTCCTGGTGAACGATGTAACCCGGGGCAGACTGAGGAACACATAGCAAGGATTTAAAAAATGTATCTCCAATCACCTGCAAGGCCTTAACATTTTTTAAACCCCACAAGTCTGCACCATACAACGCTATAGCAGTGCATTTACCATCATAGATTTTCAACACTGCCTCCATAGGCTTCACACCCAATTTACGAGCAAAGTCCCGTACTGCCAAAATGGACCTGGCGAAAGCATTTCGTTTAGCAACTAACTGGGGTAACCAAGTAGAATTATCATCAAAATCAAAAATTACCCCCAGATAGGAAAATCTTGTCACCCTGGATAAAACATTTTCTTCGCAAACCATTGTCTTAATTTTTGTCGGTTTACTCCCCACAATCATTACATGAGATTTAGGAAAATTTACACTTAGATTCAGACTCTTCATAAAACTAGAAAATGAATTTAAAAGACATTGCAACCCCACAGCTGTACGTGCAATTATTGCAGCGTCGTCGGCATACAATAATGCCGGAATGGGGAATTTACCGGCCCTTGGTAAGTCTTTACATGCCTCAGTTAGGACGACCCCTAGTTCATTAATGTATAAAGTAAAAAGTAAGGGGGCCAATATACAGCCCTGCCTTACACCATTAATGATCGCGATCTTGCCTGTGCTATTTCCCAGGCGGTCGTACCTAACTGTGGCTGTAAGGTCCCTGTGTAGGTCAGCAAGAAAATACACAATATTTTTGTCAACTCCTAACTTGAGCAGCAGTTCCCAGAGCTTGGACCTATTCACCCGATCAAAGGCCAAGGAAAGGTCCATGAATGCCAAATACAAGGTGCCCCGTTTAGCGAATACAAGGTGCCCCGTTTAGCGATAGTGTATTTCCCTATTAACAGATAAAGGTTGAGGCACTGATCTACTGTGCCTCGACCTTTCCTGAACCCATATTGTAAGCATGAAAGGGTTTCTGTGTCCTCCAACCAAGTTGTTAATTTACCAAGGACCACTCGCCCTAGTACTTTAACTGCGGCGTCGATAAGGGAAATGGGGCGGTAACAACTTGGATCCCCCCGGTTTCCTTTCTTAAAAATCGGTACTATGACAGATTTGGACCAAGTGTCCGGAATATCTGCCATAGAAACCCTATTAAAAACATTAACTAAAATTCTAGCCCTTGTCTTGACATCGGATTTGAAGAGGTCGGCAGGGACGCCATCGGGACCCGGAGCCTTATTACTAGTCATCTTCCCGATCGCCTCTGTTACCTCTAGCTCAGATACCTTTAAAGTATAGAGGTTTAGGGAAGGGGTCGCTGTACTCCCCTCCCCACTATTTCCCCCTTAATAGACTGACTTAAAATGAGAGCACCACGCCTGTTCCTGGATACCACAATCTAACTGGTCATTACAGGAGTCCTGAAAAAAAGGTTTATTAACGACGGCCCAGAATTTAGCACTATTTCTGAGTACGTCAACTGAGGTTAGATCTTCCCAGGCAGCTACCCTAATCTCCCGTCTTCTTGTGTCCAGGGCTCTTTTATAACTTTTCCTTAATAGGGCCACCATGGCCCTATTCACTGGTTTGCAATTTAAGGCAGCTTTTAGTTTTTGATTAGCTGCTGAACAGTTGTGATCAAACCAGCCTTGATCAGCCGGTACCTTAGCTTTCCCTGTTTGACTAAGACCTAAAGAAACCTGGGAACAGATAATTGAGTAAGCCGCTAAAACTTCCTCATTCTCTGCCTCCAGGTTCAGACAGGTTTCCAACTCAGAACCTACTGTGGAAAATAGATTAGAATGGAAGTCTCCCGGTATAACCCTGCTCCATCTGAGTCTACGGGCCTGATCTGTCGGGCGAATGTCTGATTTGTCCATTCTATTTAGCGCTGTCATAGACTTCATGGCCAGATCCGACAGACTCAGAGCTACTGGATTGTGGTCACTGAAGTGTGACCATGCAGGCGAATATTCAAGAATCCTATCCCCCAGTGTTAAACTAATAAAAATATAATCAATGAATGAATGACAACCATTCCCCTTAAATGTGGGTATCTCCTTATCCTGCAATATTGGGAGCATCAAACCATTGTCTGCCAGAATTATCTCGAGAAGACCGCCCTGATCAGAATGTTCAAAATGAACATCTCCCTGTTCGACAGGGCCGAATAGATCTAAGGACGGACACTCGTCTGGACATCCATGGATATTGAAATGCACCATAACTACGAGAAAATAATGGCTATCATTTGTCTCCTTATAAATTTCTAAAAACAAATTTAATATACCCAGGTGCTCGGTCGTGGTAACTCTATCATACGAGTTGTAAAAATTAACAATTAAAATCCTTCCCACCCCACTCAAACAAATTTGTACAGCCAGGATATTCCGTGAACCGGTATCTAACTGTGTATGTACCCCTTGAATAGTGGCTGCAATTAGAGTAACCAAGCCACCCTTCGCCCTCCCCATGTTAGATTTGACCGCAGGAATGTGGTAACACGAGTAACCATCCAGGCTCAGGATGTCACCCGTGTCCCACGTCTCCTGAAGGCCAATTATATCATACATACTAACGGACTCTCTCCATGTTGGATCATCTATCTTACTTTTAAGACCAGCTACATTCCAGGTCATTAGTTTTAGAGAGCGGTCTTGATGGCCTGGAGTTTCTGCCATTATGGATGTATTGAAATCCCTGGGACCTGTGGGTTCTACCGTTGTCGTGGCTTCAGGGACAATGGACGCGACAAGAGGAGCAAGATTGTTTTTTTGGCTACCTAGTCATTCATTGTCGTCCAGGTTCGAAAAAGTATCAAATCTATTTAAAACGGGGACCGCAAACTCATAGGGCAGTCTCCTTTTACCTAAATTACTATTTAATTGCCTGGTTTGAGGTGGTGGGTAAAAGAAACCTAGCGGGAGAAGATTTACATAATCTTCTTCGATTCTGGATGACCCCGCCTGTCTCAGTATGTCCTCGACCAACTTTGGGGATCTAATGCTTACAACCACACAGTCTCCCTCTAAGCTTTTTTTAGTATTGCCCACCCAAGGGACCCTTCTGACCATCAGAATGTTATCATCCAGGTATTCTCCCAGATCTGTTTTACTGGAGAGATAGAAGAGTGTTTCGTTTTTTATCGAAGACCAATGTTCATTTTGACCCTCCTTGATCTTCGGAACATTCGCCAGGATGATAGTATGTGGGCTTGCCTCGACTGGTAAATTTAAAGCTAACTCTCTCTTCTTGAGGGGCTGTGGGTGAGGGCCTGACCTCCCTTCTGGGACCTTGGGACCCTCTTTGACCTTCAAAGTGGCACCAGTCACTTTTGGGACCTGAATAGGAATGTTTAAAGGAGCCAAAGGCTCTATAGGTACTGCAGGACATACTGGGGGTGTGCCCGGGCCTTCACCACTGTCCTTGCCTAAGCCAGGAGCGCCATCAGGCCAAGAGACCCCCCAATCTTTTTATTTCAGCGGACATGCTGTCCAATTTAGCCACTAAAGGTTTTATAATGGCCCTTATCTTTAAATCAATAAGGCCCACTAGTTGGTTAAGCTGTTCGTCATCCAATTTGATGGTGCAAGGTCCTGCTAATGTGTCATCTGCCTTTTCTAAATTTTTAATAGGTGTAGTGGGTGTGACTGCTTTGTTTCTTGTTGAACGGGTACATATGCGTTATAACTGTGTTTTTCTGCATTGTCTAACCTTTCTAGGTGCAGGGGTTGGAGGATCCTGTACAATAGGGTCTGATAAAGCCTCTAAGTCCAACTCAACAGGTTCAGGCAATTCCAAAACAAGGGGGTCATTGTTATCACTAACGCTACGATCACCTTGGTCCAGGCCGACCGGGGAAGGGGAACACATGGTAAGTGGCAGAGATTCACTGGTTAACCCCAAGGACTGTCGTCTTTCAGTGTTAATCTTCTTGACCACTTTTACTAGGTAATTATCCAAAGTACCAAGAACAGGTGGAGCGCTTAAAGATGACATATTGCTACTTACAGTAAGACAAACCCCAATTGGTTCAATAGTATTGCACCTCCACTCACAATTAGGAGATATGTATTACGATGCAATTTAAAACCAATTATCACAAACGTGAGTAAAATGGAATCTCACTGTGTCTTCAATAAGTAGGGTCAGAGTAGAACCCAGCTTCCTCGGGCCAGGGTTCGTGGCCCAGCCCAGCCTCGTTCTGCCCTGGACTGCCACAGACTGACCCGCCCTTGTCCCGGGCTTGCCCGCACGCGTCCCGCGGTGCGGGAGGCTCCTCTCCCTTATCAGCGCCTCCGGGCGCGAGTGCCGGTGGGTGTGTCACCGCCGAGCCTCCTGGGGGCTGTAGTCTCCGGCCGCGTGATGGTGCGAGCGGCGTTCGGGGAGACAAACAGCAGGAAGACCAGCGTCGTGTCAGGTGAGCCCCAAATGCCCAGCGAGATACCAGCGTCCCCCCTTGACCGCAGGCTCCTCTCCCTTATCAGCGCCTACAGGCACGAGTGCCGGTGGGCGTGTCACCGCCGAGCCTCCTGGGGGCTGTAGTCTCCGGCCGCGTGATGGTGCGAGCGGCGTCCGGGGAGACAAACAGCAGGAAGACCAGCGTCGTGTTAGGTGAGCCCCCAAATGCCCAGCGAGATACCAGCGTCCCCCGGTTGACCGCTGGTTCCTCTCCCTTATCAGCGCCTCCGGGCGGGAGTGCCGGTGGGCGTGTCACCGCCGAGCCTCCCAGGGGCTGTAGTCTCCGGCCGTGTGATGGTGCGAGCGGCGTCCGGGGAGACAAACAGCAGGAAGACCAGCGTCGTGTCAGGTGAGCCCCCAAATGCCCAGCGAGATACCAGCGTCCCCCCTAGGTAACCTTCTCAACAAAACTTTGTTCGAGCTAGACTTAGTCCTAGCAAACAACCTGAACAAGGCAGACTTGTCACTTGCCCCTACATTTCATGGGAGGGGGCATCAAACAGTTAGAGACTACATTTTAGTCTCAAATGGAGAAAGGACAACAGATGCAGTGTTTACCACACACGCAATTGCACTAAGTGATCATTGTCCTATTAGTATTTCTATGTCATTGTCCCACAAGCCATTGAGTGGCTTTAGTTCCATCCTAGCACAAAATAACATGGCTCTAAATAGATTAAATGGATATGCGCTGAAATGGGAGAAAGTAGACCCCACAGAAATAACAAAGTTAGTGGTAGTAAGGGCCTTCTCTTCCTTCATAAAATGTCTTGCTCCTGACGCAACAGACTTAGAAATCATTGCTAATTTTGAGATAATTACTAAAGTGATTAATGAGGCTTTGTGGGTTGAATTAAAACATAAATCCAAACAGAAAAAGGGCTGGTTTAATCACGACTGTACGGTTGCCTACTCCAATTTAAAAACTGCTTTGAGAAAGTCGGTTTGAATCCCACAAGAGGTAACAAATTTAATGAAGCTATATAATTCTGCATTGAAAACAAGGAAAAAAGAACTAAAAAACCAATTATGGGAACGACTGCATGAAAGTTGCACCTATAAAAATTCGGCTGCTTTTTGGCAAGTGGTAAAGTCTCCCTTTTTAACAGATAATACCAATCACCCAAAGTTAGAGGAAGCAATAGAGGAGAAGGACTGGGTCCTTCATTTTTCTAAGATTTTTTTTCACAGTCCGGAGCCTCTTAACCCCCAGGACCTAAAATTCAAGGATTCCATCCTTCAGGATGACCCAGTCAGCCCCTATCCTATTGATTTACAATTCACAATGAACCAAATTGTACAGGCCCTGAAAGCTAGTAAAAATAGAAAGGCACCGGGTCTAGATGGTGTTCCCATTGACTTGTTCAAAGCCCAAATGGTCCTCTGGACCCCCCTTTTAACTAGAGTTCTAAACGCAACTTGTAATGTTGGTTTAATGGAATCTTGGTCGAGGTCCGTACTAGTTCCCATTTTTAAAAAAAGGAGATCGGGGTCGGTTACCTGCTATCGCCCAATCTCTCTCTTAGACTCCCTTGGCAAGGTGGCTGGTCGAGTCATTTTGGAACTATTGCAAGATTGGGCAGATGACGGCAGAATCATCTCAGACCTTCAGTACGGGTTTCGCCAGGGCTTGGGGACCATTGTACAGGCCTTAAATCTCTCACTCCTTATTGACAAGTATGTTTCCGTCTAAGGAGGAGACCTGTACATGGTCTATGTGGATTTATCGTCTGCATTCGACTGTGTCTCTCACTCCAAACTTTGGTCATTACTGATGGACATGGGGGCACCATCGAATGAAGTAAAGTTCCTGAGAGAACTTTACTCAAATGCCACAGCAAAAGTGCGCTATGGGGTAGGCGGGGAGCTGACGGCAGAGTTCTCAGTAGAAAGAGGGGTGAGGCAAGGGTGTGTCCTGCCACCCTTTCTCTTCACATTATATACGAATGGGTTGGAAAGAGAGATGCTGAAGGGGTGCCAGGATCTCCCAATGGTAAACAATCGCCCAATTCCCGCACTCCTTTATGCTGATGACACTGTCATATTAGCTCGTACACCCCTTGAACTTCAAAAGAATCTGGATAGATACTCCACATTTATGGCAGGTCTGGACCTGAAAATAAACATCAGTAAAACCTTTTTTATGAGGGCAAGTTCAGGTCATAAAAACAAAATGAGGGGTATCTACCTTAATAAGGAAAAAATTGTGACTACACTTAAATACTCCTATTTGGGCATAACAATAGATCATAAACTTTCCTGGAAACCAGCTGTGGAAACATGCAAACTCCTCTTTTTAAGAACTACAGCAGCTTTGGCTAACTTTGCCAGGAAGTTGGGAAAGAGGGCTCCCCCTGAAATCATTATGATCTACAAAGCTAAATGCCTATCTGTGGCCTTGTATGGGGCTGGTCTCTGGGGTTTTGTGGCTACGGAAAGTATTCAGAGGGTAGAACATTCTTTTTTGAGGTTCCTTCTCGCAGTACCTGGTAGTACGGGTACCTTTGCTTGTCACACTGAGTTGGGTCTCGCATATGTGATGGACTTAGCTAAAATCAAACCTTTGTTATTATGGCGAAGGATTTGGACCTTGGACAAAGCAACCTTCACTCAATCCATTCTTTTAGATTGCCTAACCATGGACAACGCTAATAACTCTAGATGGTTGCGGTATATTGCAAGGTTTTTCCATGATATGGGATGGGACCAATATTATCATAACCCCTCCTCAATTCGTGAGGTATCAAGGAAGGTTTTAAAAAAGAAATGTCTCGCACAGCTTGAGGATTTAAGATTAATGAGAGAGGTCACTAAACCTTCCGTCACTCACACCCTGCTGGTACAGTCAGTATCCACCATGCAGCCGTACCTTACCTATAACACCACGAGTTATGAGCGCTGCCTCCTGGTAAGGTTTAGGATGAACTTTTTTCATAGAATGGTTGCATTTCCTACTAGAAATAATTGGGCCAAAGAGCTTACGCCTTGTCCTTGTGATGATACCTCTTCCCAGTCTACCCTGCATACTATTCTTTTTTGCAAATTTTATTGTGAACTTAGGAAAAAATGGCTTGTTCCTTTTTTAAGACACAATGGTTTTAGACAATGTCGTCCGGCTTTGCTTTTTTTACAGCTGTTACAGGGAGAGCAGTTAGTATTTTTATTGGTTAGTTTTCTTAAATGTCTTGTTCGACACCGCATGAATTTAGACTGTACATTGCACAGTAGTCAGTCTTAAATTTGATACTACAATAAGCAACGCCATATTTTTAACCGTATTGATTCTGCTGGTTGTTAATCGTCTCATGTTTTAACCTGTAAAGATTGTTTTACTATCATATTGTACTTTTGTATGATTATTTAAATTGTGTATATATGTATGTTTATATTTGTATGCTTTTATGATTTCCAACCAAAATCGAAATAAAGCAAGAATTGAATTGAATTGAATTGAATTGAGTTGTTGTGGGACTAGTACATGTATTATTATTATTTTTTTGTTTAGCTTATATTGTTTAAATATATATTAATATGTTTTTTTGTTATTTAAAATTATGATATTGATAGTGATGTTTTAAATATTTTATTTATTTTTAGTAAATTCAAATTTTTATTTTGCTTGATTTTTTTATTTGTAAATAAAATTATTTGTTTATTAAATACTTTGTTATTAGATATATGTATACATATTTATGTTTTATATTTTTACATTTAAGACAGTTTTCAAAAATAATATAAATTGAAAACATCAATTTAATAATGTTTTTAAATTAGATGCATAAAATTATACATCTTAATATATATGTTTTATACGTTTTGCAAATAATCATACTTTTGTATTATATTAAATATATTTGATTTTTATCATAATAGTTTTACATTTTCATTTCATTATTTGTTTATTATTTAAATTTATATATATTTAACAATCGATATTTGGGAAAATTATATTAGTGCAATAGATATTTTTAGGTCTCGCCTATTCCATTCCGCAGGAATGAATATGCGAGTCTAATGCCGCTAAGCCACCGCTAAACCAAGACTTAAACCCAAGGCTCTCAAAAGGCTCCCAAAAAGCGGATTTCCAGAAGTGCACGTCCTCGTGCACGAGCTTGCCCGAGCCTTCTAGCAGTTCTCCTCCCCTAATTATTCACTTCACTTTTCACGGCCGCAGGCCGTGACTCGCATTTCCACTCCCCCCTGCATCAGCCTCCCACAGGCTTCCCTCCCACAGGCTTCCCTCCACATGACTTCAAAGGATCCCCCAGCGTGCGCTCGGCCGGCCTCTGGCATTTCTCCTCCCCTAATTATTCACTTCACTTTTCACGGCTGCCAGGCCGTGACTCACTCGCATTTCTCCTCCCACCAGCCCATCGCAGCCTGCCCAGCCTGTGCCGTCTCTCCCTACCCCTTAACCCTTCACCCTGCCCCCACCACCTGCTTGTTTTATATTGTAATCATTTTGCGACTTCCAACTCGAATCATTAATACCAGATACAACTCAGAGAGCTCTTCGGTGCACGTCTGGGGTACGCGCTTGCCATTTGCTTCCTAACCAGCCTGCCTCGCATAATTGCATCAGACCCGACACTTCAAAGGAATGCGCCCCTCGCAATGCCGAGAGCCACTTTCACGGCCGCCAGGCCGTGCATTTCTCCCCCCCTCCCGCCTCCCCACAGCGATGCCAAGAGCTTGTTTGTGATTCGTGACCCTTGTTTTCTAATAGCAACCTTTATTCTCACATAGTAATACAGGAAGTATCCCTTGCTTCTAGTCTCCCTCCTTCACCCACTTTATTAAGTTATTTTCCCCTATTTAGGACAAAATATCCATACATTTGCTTTAATACCAGATACAACTCGGAGAGGTCTTCAGTGCACGTCTGGGGTACGCGCTTGCCATTTGCTTCCTAACCAGCCTGCCTCGCATAATTGCATCAGACCCGACACTTCAAAGGAATGTGCCCCTCGCAATTTCCGAGAGCCACTTTCACGGCCGCTAGGCCGTGCATTTCTCTCCCCCCTCCTCCCCACAGCAATGCCAAGAGCTTGTCTTTCTCTTCCGTTTTCTCTTCTCACCATACCTCATCAAGCATTCTTCCTATTAGTCTCTTTCACGTATTGCCTCTTCTCTTTAATTCCTTTATTTAGTGTATCTACGTTCCATTTGATTCCCCTCTTCTCTGTTCCTTTTCCTCTCTGTTTTATTTCCATGACCTTTTCTCTAGTCGCCCCTCGTTTTGCATCATTTCCTTTCATTTTTTTTTCTCTTTCCATCCACACTTCCCTAAACCTAACTCCCAGTCTCATTTCATTCCGGTAGGCGTTATCATATCTTCTCTCCTTTCATCTTTCTTCTGTCCACCCTCTTTTTATTCTTTCTTCTCCCCCAGCCCCCTTCTACACAACTCTTGTCTCGCGAACTCCTTCTACAACCTCAAGTGACTTCCTTGTGCACACAAGTGATCTGGTCTTTCCTGTGCTAGAGGGGTTTTCGTGTAGAAATCGACTGAAAGCCCAGTGTTGTTCACAATCACGTGTTGGACTCCAGTGCCTGAGGGCGTTTCATATGTAGACGCTATAGAAATCTATGAAGACGGTGTGCCAAGCTTTTGACAGCCCCATGTCACCGGGGTACCTCCAGCCATGTCTGCTATATTTTTCACCAACGCGAAGCGTGCTGGGACTTGTAGGTTTCTATTCAGAATGAGCGAAGCTAAGCACTAGAAGTGAGTGCACCATCAATAGCAGAGGGGCGGTTGGCCACACAGGAACATGGGCACAAGAGGCCACTATAAGCCCCTCCTATAGAGATAGGAGAAGCAGAGGAGCATAAGCACACAACCGCTAGGGTTATCCATTTCTCCAGTCCTAGTTTTTAGCGACCAATACTTTTCATTCTGGGACTTGTAGTTTCGTTTTTAACACTACTTATAGGCCGAAAAATCTATCATGCCAAGCATAGTTGGTTTAA
This sequence comes from Lissotriton helveticus, assembly GCF_964261635.1. Classification (NCBI taxonomy): domain Eukaryota; kingdom Metazoa; phylum Chordata; class Amphibia; order Caudata; family Salamandridae; genus Lissotriton; species Lissotriton helveticus. The sequence goes on from NC_136068.1 coordinate 1,651,355,026, forward strand.
AGCCCAAGACCGACTGAAGATTTCACACATCAGCTATATTTATCCTTCCAGTCTCAATAATCTGTGTAACCAGTTTGTATTTTCACATTTTCTGGGACTCAAATCGAAGATCCAGCTTCTTTTTAAGTCTAGTTTTTTCTTATAAGTAAATGAAACACGAAGTGGGCTTTAGGGTGCAGGCATTCCGAGAGCGCCACTTCCACGCCGTTCCCTTAAAATGGGCCAATTAACAAGTGTTACAAGTAAACAGACCAGCGGAGCCAGGAGAGCAATAACTAAACATTACTCCTCCTTTAATCCTGCATCCTTTCGGCAGGGCGCGCGACACGCTCTCTCTCTGTTGCCACACACATGACACTTAGTAGGCAGACCATACCCTCCTCCCTATGCTCGCTCGAGTTGCAGGCAGCCCACCCCCTCCCTGTCCATATGGTCGCTCGACTTTACTTTTAGCTTCGCCGCCCGTTCTCACTGGCTCCTATCTGACCACGTATTCCGCCTTTTACATTTACTTCCATGCCCCATAATTTACGGACAAATAGTCTTTCTTATGTTTTGCTATGCTAGCATTTTGCAGGTGCTTTACATTTGTTTACTTACAATACGATTTTTTTTAAGTTTTAATTTACGCAACAAGAATAGTTTCTACTTGTTTATGTAAACATGCTCACATTCACAGTCACCTTTTACAAATCACTTTCTCAACAAACATCACTCTGGGGCAACACTCATGGCCAACACCATATTACTTAGGCACACCCTAACCTCACTCATAGACACTGGCACACTACTTAGGGACACCCCCAAGCATCAATAAGGGACACCACCACATCACTCAGAGACACCAACACATCACTCAGGGACACCTACACATCACTCATGGACAACCACACACATCACTCATATATATATCCCCACACAGCCCTCAGGTATATCCCCACACAGCACTCAGGGACATCCCCACACCGCACTCGGTGACATCCACACACAGCACTCTGGGACATCCACACACAGCATTTAGGGACACCACCACACATCACTCAGGGATACCACCACATCACTCAGAGACACCGCCACATCACTCAAAGACACCACCACATCACTCAGGGACACCAACACATCACATCACTCATGGACAACCACACACATCACTCAGGGATATCCCCACACAGCACTCAGGGACATCCACACACAGCACTCAGGGACACCAACACATATCACTCAGGGACACCACCACATCACTCAGGGACACCACCACATCACTCAGGGACACCACCACACATCACTCAAACACACCACCACATCACTCAGGGATACCACCACATCACTCTGGGACACCACCACATTACTCTGGGACACCACCACATCACTCTGGAACACCACCACATCACTCAGAGACAACAACACATCACTCATGGGCAACCACACACATCACTCAAGGATATCCCCGCACAGCACTCAGGGACATCCACACACAGCACTCCGGGACATCCACACACAGCACTCAGGGACACTACCACATCACTCAGGGACACAACCACGTCACTCAGGGACACAACCACATCACTCAGGGACGCCACTACACAACTAAGGGACACCACAACACCACTCAGGGACACCACCGCACCACTCAGGGACACCACTACACCAATCAGGGACAACACCGCATCACTCTGGGGCACCACCACATCACTCATGGGCGCTTTTACAAAAAAAAACATCTGTTTTATCAATTTGACAAAGAGATGCTTTTTTGGTCAAAACGCCACATGCTGCTGTTTCCCTTTAATATTGGCCATGCCCATTTCTTTAGACGCGGCTTGTCTAAAAAAAAGTGCTCGCCCTCCATAAATGTGAAAGCGCCACATGGGCACTAGTAAACAAAAACATATTTGCAAAGCAATAGGTCTCGCATTTGCGTGTGTTTAAGCTATTGTAGTGCCAATAGCTCTATTGGCTCTATTGGCACTACAATAGCTTAAACTCTCAGAAATGCGAGACATATTGCATTGAAAATGCTTGTTTTCCAATATTTTTCTACTTATAATTATAAGGATAGGGAGTCGATATGTTTAACATATATATTTTTGACTCTATATTTGTATAACTCGATATTTCGTACTCGATAGTTTGTCAGTGAACCTTGGAGGCCTTTAGATCACCCTTTTGGGGGCGCCCCTCCCCCAGATGCTTCCTTGGACACTGTGGTGCTGACCCAGATGTCCACCTCTTCAGCAAGCCTCCTGGGGTGAGTTAACTAGCTAAGAAATCAGGTGTTGGTGCAGCTCTGAACAACAAATATCAAGCATGTGCTCATTTAAAATTAAGTTTATAGCCCCGAATAATCCTCAACCTTGCTGCCCCTCAACCAGCCCTTCAGTGCCTTGCTGGCATAATCCAGGAAATCCACCCATGTTTGTGATGAGATCTTGTGGCTGCCCCTGAATCTGAGCACATACCTTTCAGGGATCAGTCCAAACTTACGGACTAGGATGGTCTTCATAGCAGTTTAGCATGTCTGGCCCTCTCCCTCTAGTGTAAGGAGTGTGGCCTTTCCCATTGTGGGCATATACCACCTCTATATAGTACCACCCCAGACCTCTTCCGGGACCTTGTGCACTCTTTGGGCCACTTCATAGGCTGCGAGCAGTTTGTCTATGTCATCCTCCACCACACAACTGGCCACCCAATACTTGGGAATCCTGACTTAGGACTCACCAGTGGACACTGTCGGTATGCGGCCACCATTGGTGTCACTGGACCCCACTTGCAGGGCTCTTATGTACAGAGGCCTCATGCTGAGCTCATGGGCGATTTTTCTTTCCACCATGGTTAGCCTTTTCTTTTTTAGAGCCTGATTTCTCCATTTTAGCAAGGCCTGCGACTTCTCTAGCTTGGCAAGGGCCAGCTCCTTCTCCAATTTAAATTTTGCAAGCTCTAGGCTACAGCTTTTTCTCCTCCCTCCTGTCTTCCAGTTCCTCTGGGGACATGTTCCTTGAAGATTCCCAGGACTGGAAGTCAGCTGCAGACTCACAGCCCTGGGACGATGTTACCCCCACACCAGTAGGCTACATGACAAAACCTCCAGAAAGGCCCTTCTCCAATTCCTCCTCAGACTCTTTCCTCTCCTCCTCAACAATGCTCTTGAAGAAAACCTGTGCTCACCCTCTGGTAGCATGGCACAGAGCAGTCAGGCTTATCTACAGAGGGAATGTGTAAAGTAGCTATGCATCACACACACAAAGTAATACAGTGAAAACACTATACAAATACACAAGGATAGAAAAATAGATAATATTTTTGTGAGGACAACAAGACCAAAATGACAAAAATCTAATAAATAGAACTGGTGTTATCTATTTTTAAAAATAAAATCAAAATCTAGTGCTTAGAGTTAAATAGTGCTTAGTGGTTACTTCAGGCCATGCTGGACCACTGTAACTCTAAAGTGCAGGCCGGCCGCGATGGAGAGCTACAAGACAGGAGTCACTCAGGACCCGCTGAAAAATGTCCTTGGGTGGAGCAAGCGTAGATCTTTAAGACTCAATGCATTGCTTCCGATCTGCACAGGTGAAGGGGGCTTTGTCAGTGAAAACCCCTTTATGATGTAGCCACTGTGTTGACGTTGAGCTGTGCTGTCCATCGCCATTAAGCCATTCAATCCGTCGGAACAATGTCAGCGATCAGCTCCTGTGTTGGTGATGTAGGGCAATGCTTTGGTTCTGATCTGCCCAAAGTTGTCAGCGCATTGATTTTGATGGTTCTGGATAGCAGAAAACACATTTCATGGGCAGATTACTGGATTGGCACTACTTGGAAGAGCAGGACTCAAAGATGGCAGAATCCTGTTGCTGTGTTAGAGCTGAAGGAAGTCTTTGATAGCCCTGAGCCTTCAGAACAGGGGACAAGCTAGCAAGCCCTTGGAGCCACATTGGGTTCAAGTGTGTTGTGTCCAGTCCTTATCCTGAGCAGGGTACAGATCAGAAGACAACAGGGCAGCAAATCAAAGCAGAAAAGCAGTTTTTTCATGGCAGAGTCAAGCAGAGTGGTAATCTGTAGCACAGTAGTCTTTACACCTGGCAAAGTTATTTACAGGTCAAGTATCTTGCTAGGGTCAGAGCCCCAGTACTAATCCCCAGTTTTACTTTTGAAGTGGGGGTGAATTCAAATCAGGCCCTTGAAGTGCACAGATCCCCCTTTCTTTCCAGCCCTGGCTCCAGACTAGCAGTAGGGGGTAACCAGCCCTTTGTTTTGGAAAAGGACACTGCCTGTTCAGGTATGTCAGCACCCCTTTCTCTTTCTGCCCAGGAAGAGCTATCAGAATGTAGATGAATGCAAATGAGTTCTCTGTCACACCCACCCTTCCTTTGTTTATGGCTGTCTAGAGGGAATGCACAAAGAACAGCTATCTCCCACCCCAGACGTGTATTGCAGACAAGCTGCAAGGTACAAAGAACAGTAAGAGTATAGAAATGTCCACTTTCCAAAGTGGCATTTCTAAAAAGGTAATGTTAAATTCAACTTTACCATAAAATGTATCATTACCATTCCGAAGACATGAAACATGAGCTAGCTACTCCTTACTACTCAGGAATTACACCTAAAAAGTGTATAAAGAAATTCCTAAAGCTAGCCTATGAGAGAAGTAGGCCTCACACTAGTGAAAAATGAATTTCTCGCTCTATGGGCTAACTACATTAGGGGTGACTTATGTGTAATAAAAGGAGAGTTTAAGGCTTGACAAGTAGTTTTAAATGCAAAGTCGGAGTGGCATTAAACTGCATACATAGGCCTTGCAGTGGAAGGCTATTTGTTTGGGTGGCACTACTAATGCTGCCGACCCACTTGTAGCATTTAGATTACAGGCTATGGGTATATGGTATAACACTTTACAAGGGACTTATAAGTAAACTAAATATGCCAATCATTGTAAACACCAATGTCACCATGTTTAGGAGAGACTCACATGTACTTTAGCACTGGTTAGCATTGGTAAAGTTATCAGAGTCATAAAGCCAACAAAACGATACAGCAAAAACAAGAGGTAAGCAGGCAAATTGTGGGTGGAAAGCAAACCCTAAGGAGGACAGGTCTATGACAGCATTTGTAATTGCAGCTGTCACATTTTAGGTGAGCCTATAGATATTGTATTTGGTGTGCAAGTTATGGCTGGCTGCACAAAAGTCCTCATCTACAAAACTAGGTGCAAATGACTTTGCAAATTCAAAGTCTCATTTTCAATGTACAAAGGAGTCACAGCTGGTAAAGGAACAACATTATAAAGCTAGTGAATGTTTGCTCTGCAACTCCCTTTGTGAAAAGTAGAAGTCAATTGCGACTGTAAAACCAATCTGTGAATCGCTGTTGACAGATACAAAAAATGCAAAACTAGTGAACATCACTATTAATAGAAAAGTTTGCACCACACACCACACAAACCTAAATGGAAAAAAAATGCAGACTATAAAGATCCTTTTGCCCAATGCGGATTGGTTACAGCACAATTTTTTCAATTTCATCGTGGCCAGACTCCTTGTAACAGTGAGTACTTCCCATATTCAGTTTGCCAACTCTGTGTATGAATGCTTCCATGGAGGCTGGAGTATCAGCAAGCGCCTGGGAAAAGGAGTGGTGGAAAGAGGCCGGAAAAGCACATTTGGGACTAAGAGTGAGAGGGGATGGTGAGGGGCAACCAAACAGCACCCCGGGGAAGGAAACAGACCCACAGAAGGAAGATAAAATTGTTGATTGTGGAAGCTGAACCGCGGTAATCATCTGAACCCCAATATTTTAATACCCTGATTTTTACCTAATAAGTTTGACTTACTTCCCTTGTTTGACCTAATAAGTTTGACTCCAAAATCTCCAGTAGATCTGGTGATTCAAGACTGCACACCTCACTGGTAGATACACAAATTAGCTAACGAAAACTGAAAACAATATCAACTAAGTTCTAAATCAGAATAGAGAATTCTTTTTTAATGTATTTCAGAATTAGTGATAACAAACAAAGTGGTAAGCAGCAAGCTACTCAACTTTCTTTGGCTACACCTACAAAAGTTAGTACTACTGCAGTAGTTGCTAAAAATAAAGACAAAGGAAAAGAGAAAAATGAGGTAGCAGGAACTTCTGCCAATATTGTCGATAAATCTATTGATAATACCATTAATTCAGACATTAACAACTTGGCTTTAACCAATTTAATTGAAACATGCAATTTAGCTAAAGACAGCAAAGAGGTGCCAGATGTGGTGGATAGGAGCGCTGTATATAAGGCGGGCAAGGTAAATAAGGTGAATAAGGCGGAGCTCAATGAGAATATCATGGTGGAAGCTCATACCATAGACGCTACTATTAAACCTGCCCAACAACCTCCTCAGGTTCTACCGGTTTTAGATGACTGTAGCTGATGAGAGAAAATATAATCATTGCGATGGCATGGATGGAATTGATGTTACAGACAAGGAGATACTCCTAGGGGTTAACTCTGACGATGCGGAATATGAAGAGCTAGTGGAAGGAGGAGATACCGAAGGAGGAGAAGATATAGGCGAGGACATAGAATACAACTCTGCACAAATAAAGGCTAGTAGACCCTCTGCCCTCAAAAAAAGGGGAAGGCGAAAAATAAAGTCAAGAAAGGGGGGAAAAATATGAACCCTGCAGCTTTATTAAATACATTAATACCAACTATCAGCGGAGGGAAATTGCTTACAGACCAGAGTCCGCTGAGTAAGTGGTTTCAAGCCCAAAAAAGAGGGGCTAAAAATCTGTCGCTGAGCTTATCAGGAAGCAACTCAACTGCAGGGGAGAGTCTTAAAAACAACTTAAAAAACTTGCAACTTACTCCACTCGAAAGTGTGGCTTCATCAAGCACAGACTCGGATCCGTTGCCGCAGCCTGCCACAACTGACCTCTCTGCTCCTGTGAAGACACCATCTATTGGCAATGTTATCGACGGCACTAATGGGGGTATTATACCGAATCAGAAAGATAAACTTCTTGCATATACTTCCCCCCACAGCGGGCCAACAGTAACACCTAATATCTCCATCTCCCTTCCACCGGCCTCTGCCAATGCCTCATCTTTGGATTTCATTTTAAAAACATTATTGGATCATCGCCAAGAGGTACAAGTACATTTCTAACAACTACGGGAAGATAATAGTAAAATCCACAGTTGCCTCCAGGAGGTTACTAACAAATTGAGCGGCGTAACAAAAGAAATCGAGGAACTACAGCAAAGAGTTGTCGAGGTAGAGGAAACCCTGGCCACTACTTCGGCTTCATCAGATCGACATAATGAAGCAATAGGGGCTATGCAGAACAAAGTTGAGGATCTGGAAAACCGGCAGAGACGCCAGAACCTGAGAATCTTTGGGATACCTGAAGGATCCGAGGGAGCAGATGCTAGGGCTTACATGGTAAAAATACTACAGAGGGTATTCCCGGATCTGTCTGACTGGGACTGGGATTCTCAGCTTCAGCGGGTACACAGACTTCCCATCATACCCAGAATCCAGGAGAGTAAATATCCACGGCCCTTTTTAATCTACTTCGGCAACTTCTTGCTACGACAAGCAGTGTCAATGAAAGCCAGACCAGGCACCCCTGTGACAATTGATAATGTAACTTTCTTTGTAAAATCCGATCTCAGCAAGGTTACTATGGACAAAAGATGGGGGCTTCGTAAACTGATTGACCCCTTCAAGTCTCATGGAGCAATGGCGTATTTACAGGAACTTGCTCGCCTCAAAGTTATTAAGTCCAGACATAGTTACTTTTTTCAAGACGTTAAAGAGGCGGAGCATTTTCTTTCAAAAATGGAATCAAAAACTTAATTAAGAAAATAATTGGATAGAAGGAGATGGGAAAAAAATAAGATACATTGGATTAACTCACTATGGTTGTTACGCTTATCTATAACTGACTAGGGCAATTTTTATTTTTATTCTCGTTTCTTAATTTTTTTGGGTCATTGGCCTTTCTGTATGAGAATAACACAGAGGGATGGGGTTCCTGGGGAATTCTCTCTGGCTGGCTGCCCCTCAAGCGGCTGCAGAAGATAGAAGGAGGCTTCCGGGTAGGTACAGGGGGGAGGGATTTAGTGGGGTTGGGTGTAGCTTGGGGGGAGAGTGGAAGAGAGGGGAGGAGGTGATGAGAGGAGGTGGGATAAAAGGGAGAAAAACTTTATTGCAAGAAAGAAAGATTGACAATTATAGAGTGAGATTGCTCTCATTTTTTGCTTTTGAGCAGTCTGGAATGCAGAGGAGAGTGAAATGCCTAGTTATAAGATATGTATTTCTTTAGATGTTTGATATGGAATGTCGCTGGTCTCAACAGCAAATATTAGAGGAGACTTGTACAAGAGGAAATTAATCTTTATATACCGCATATGATATTTATTTTGGAAACTCACATTGGGTTTCAAGATCGCAAACTATTATCTCAAATGGGATATGATCTTGTAGTGTGTTCAACGTTAGGGGCATCAATTCGGGGGGTAGCTATCCTGAAACAAAAGCATTTGAGGATGGAAATTATTAAAACTTTAGCTGACGTAAAGGGGAGGTGGGCAATTGCACAGGTGCAATTTGGTCATAAGTGCTATGTGTTCTGTCTGGTTTATGGGCCTAATATCGATGAGCCTAAGCTGTACGAACAATTGAATATGAAGTTACTTGAGTGGGAGGGTGAATTGCTGATAATGGGGGATTTTAACTGTGTCATGAATTACAAGATAGACTCTACAAACAAAGGAACTACAACTAGGATGTGTAAAGTTAGAGCAGCAATTATGGAACTAGGTAGGTTACACAATACGAAGGATGTTTGGCGCACTAAATACCCTCTCTTATCAGGATTTACGTACTATTCGGCTCCCCATAAAGTCTGCTCTCGAATTGATATGGTATGGGCAACGGAAAATGTTTTAGAGAATTGTAAAATAGAACTCTGCCCTAGAGTCTCGTCTGACCATAATCCCATATTGTTAGAATTTAAAATTCTAGATAAAGACAGTTCACATTTCCTAAATATTTATGTACGGATGCTTTATTTATCTCGGGTATTAAAGAGCATATAAGAGAATTTATAGCAATTAATATTAATTCTACAACAGTTAACTTTGTATGGGATGCCTGTAAGTGCAGCATAAGAGGCTTTGCTCAGCAATATATTCTAAAGAAGAATGCCGAAAGCCGGAGGGCAGATAGCGCAACTACATCTAGTATTTTAACAATTGAACAACATCTGGTAGAAGCCCTAGTACAGGGTAAATCAAATGTTGAAGAGCTAAGAATGGAACTAGTTTCATTACGGTCGGCATTAAAAATGACCCTTAGAGAGAAGTATAGTTCAAAAATACATAATTATAACCTGGCACAATATGAAGGGGGTGATCGAATTGGCAAAGTTTTGGCATACAAGGCAGCAGATAAGAAAGCCAAAACAATTATTAAATCAATAAAAGGGATAGATGGTGCAAAGTATAGTAGACCGGATCACATTCTAGACCAATTTGCTAAATATTACTGTAATCTGTATACCCCAGAGAACATACCTGTACAAGAGAATATTATGCACTATTTGGAGAAATATCTACCCAGGCGACCAAGCAATGAAGCTATTAAACATCTTAGCTCTAAAATTATAACTACTGAAATAGAAATAGCTATAGCAGCACTACCCTCAGGCAAAGCTGCTGGAGACGACTGTCTACCGATAGAGCTCTATAAGATATGTGATAAGGAACTTCTTCCGCTCTTTCAGCTTGTAATAGGCTCTATGGGAGAAACAGGAAGTGCTCCTCCTTCCTGGAAAACGGCAAAAATAGTGTTTTTTTAAAAAAAAAAGGCAAATCTCCATAAGATTGTGGGTCATACAGGCCCATTTCATTAATTAATACAGATGCAAACGTTTTTGCTAAAATTTTGGCCAACCGAATGTCACCTCTTATGCCGGAATTAGTGAATGTCCACCAACATGGGTTTGTGGTGGGGAGAGACACCACTACCCATGTCAATACGGCCATCACTGCATTCGATGTGGCCTTGACTGCTCTCACCCCGCTCGGAATGGTTATGCTGGATGCGGAAAAAGCGTTCGACCGAGTGGGATGGGAGTATTTGTGGGCGACATTGAGAGCATTTGGTATACAGGGTCAATACCTTGGATGGGTCCGATCTTTATATGACTACCCTACGGCAATAACAAGTTATTTAGGAGCCAATTCGGCAAATTTTCCAATAAAGAGGAGAACCAGGCAGGGGTGCCCGCTATCTCCCCTGCTTTTCGCATTATCTTTGCAGCCTTTTTTAAATGCACTAATGGCCCAAAACCGTATTATTCCAATGCAACATGGAGGAAAGAGCTTAAAAATAACTGCCTTTGCAGATGACATAGCTATATCTACCACCGACTTAGCTATGGCTATCCCTACAATATTTGATGAAGCAATCAAATTTGGAGAGATAGCAGGATACAAATTAAATGTGAGTAAAACTCAAGTTATTGCTAATTACAAACCTGCACAATCGATACCAGGACTTTTCCCCAAAGCTGTTTATCTAGGAATCAGGCTCGCGCCCGAGGTAGAGAAAATAATATCACTGAACTATGACCCATTACTTAAGGAGATAATTACATCTTTTAAAAATTGGCACAAGATACCACTTAGTTTGGTAGGACGAATCAACCTAATAAAAATGAAGATCGTACCAAAATTTTTGTACTTATATAGATCTATCCCATTACAACTTAACAATTCTTTTTTTTTTAAATTGGAGGGCATATGTAGTAGTTTCATTTGGGGCTATAAAAAGGCCTGCAGATCCATTGCAATTTTGAAATTACCAATAGAAAAAGGAGGGTTAAACTTCCCGGATTTCAAATTGTACTTCTTTGCAACCTTTTTCCGGCGTTTACGTAGTCTTTTGATAAATGAAAACTCCCTATTTTTTCATCAATTTATGTTGGGATCAGATAGCAACCAATTTTTGTTTCGTGTGCATGATCCAAATTATTTTAAAAGAGTCAAATTTAAGACCGCTAGACACAATAATAGAATTTGGGATCAAATCATGATCTTAGATTAGATATCCTTTTTCAACGCTGAACTCCAAATATGGAATAATCCAGGAATACTCTGTATATTTTCTGATGGAGCGGGGGCTTTGTGGATAGGGCATGGTATAATTACTCTAGGAGATCTATATGGACCGGATGGATTCCTAAACTTTACCGCATTAAAATTGATGTACAAAATTAATGATGGTATGTATTACAATTACATACAGATAAAGGACTATTTTGTTAATAAAATGAAAATTGATAGAGTCGAATATTCAGACACTTTAAAATGTCTCTACTCAGATCGAACTAAATCGCTCATAAGTGAGACTTATGGGCATTTAAATTGTGGTAGGATAGGAGACTGTGAGAAAATGACGGATAAATGGTCCAATAGATTAGGAATTAACATTAATTCGAATCAGATTGCAGGATCACTTCGGCAAATAAACCAAGTAGTTCAATCTTCTAACTTAAGGCTGCAATTTTACAGAACTGTGAGTCAAATATATTATACACCACAAAAAATTGCTCGATGGGCACTTGGAAATGCCGCTAGTGAGCGAACTAAATGTCCTAAATGCAATTTGGAAGCGGCTGGCATTGAACACACGCTCTACCAATGCCCGGAGCTTGGTATGTTTTGAAAGGGTATAATAACGGTCCTAAATAATAAACAAATAATATTCCCACCACTCTCGGCGCACTTAATACTGCTCGATATCCAGGATATTACTAGCAGCCAGAAGGATTTGATAACAATAGTCTTTGCATGTGCTAGGCTAGCTATAGCAAGGACTTGGATATCTAAGGAACCTCCTTGTGTAATGGAGTGGTGGAGTCTCATTAATGAAATCTATACAATGGAAATAGCATTGGCAAAACTAAGGGGTCCTAAGGCATTGAAAGGGAGAGCAAAAGTTTGGGGCTCATTTATTTGATATGTTTATATTTCTGTATCTTTTTAAAGAGATCAATCGACCTTGTACTTGCTTTGGGCTGATGATTTATAGATTTAAACACTTTACTGCAAATACTTATGTTTAGATGTTCTTTCTCTTTTTTTCCTCTCACATATGTATGTAAAGAATTGTCTCTTTTCTTGCAATAAACAAAAAGACTAAGAAAAAAAAAGAATTAGTGATAAATGTGGTACATAAGGTATGTATCACTATGAGGGCCCAATCAAAGGAATGCAGTACCAAGTGTAGCAAAAATCCCTAATTAGGCAAATCTAGGTAATACCTAAAAGTCAAACTCATAAAGAGTGCTCACAGCAACCCAATAGATAATCAAGGAACAAATGGACAGAGTCTCAGGAGAAAAAATACCCACAGCATGAGCCCACATAAATAAAGGTAAAAGCCCTAGATCCCAAGACCCAGAGGGTTTTATACAAAAATCACAAAAATTATCACTAGAATCTGCAAATTCAGCATGCTATGATCAGAGTTAAAGTAAAATTAGCAAATCTGAAACAGCAAGGTAATGTTCCAGATCTCTAGTACTAACCCATTTCTTAAGGCAAGAGAAATCTTACACCTGCTCCCTATGCAACTGCATTCAGGAGATGCACAACACAAACATTGAGCAATTCATAAACAGTGGCTCATAGATTTAGCTCACCTAAGACAGAACTTCAAGTGGAAGTCTTCGAAAATGACACTTTGGGTACATGATGGGAGCTTCATTCACAATACACGCTTTCTAACACAGTTTTACATCTTATTTTTTTAAAAACTGTATTTTTCAATTTTTCACAATACGAAATATCACATGTAGGCATGTGCACAAAGCAAGGACTTTAAATATAGCTGTACATTGATAGTTCAAATTGAAATGGCATACAATCATGTGTTTTTGGGCATAGTTAGTACAATAAAAGCATGAGACAGTATTCATATCTCCCGGACATTTGCATATTACTGAGTATGTCATACATAACAATTGCGAGAAAGACCCTGTAGAGTCGTGGAACGCCTATGGAATGGAGCGTCATTGGCAGGGCACAATTGTGGGTCTGAAAGCAATGGAGTGGATAGTAATATTGGCGATAGTAGACGGGAATAGGAGCTTTGGACAAAAGGACCATGGCGTGATCGAACAGTAAAATGTATGTCTGGTGTGTGGCATGATTTAGGAGATAGTGGGCAAGACATGATCATCTGGGTTCGTTACAGGCAGACCACTTCTGCACAAAATTGTTAGTATGCCCAGGATTAATATATGTCGCCTGTAACATGGCTATGTGTTTTTGATGTCTGTCTAGGTAGGCTATTATCTGACGCTTTTTTCGTGGATATCACAGTCCCCGAACATTCCATGTAATGATGTTCAATTTCCCAGAGGAGGCCGCGTCAGCCATGAGACCTTAGATTACGTGATATGCAGTTTACTAGTAGCCTGTTAAGTGTGATTGTAATGATGGAGCTGTTGTCCGGTTTGTCCTGCTCTGTTGCGAACATGTCATGACTAAAAGAAGAAAAAAACCTTAACCACCCCCTCCCACTGAGGCAGCAATAGTCAAACAATACTACAGAATTTGCTACATGGGTGGTGCAGCGGAACAAAGTGGGGTATTGCCCTTTGGGGGAACCCCTAGGTGCCAACACAAGTACCTCTCACCATCAGGGATCATAGTGGGTGGTATGAAAGGTGATCCCAGAGAGGGCAGAGGGCGCCCGACGCATCATTAGAGTGAAGTCCCATAATGGCACCCGGTGATGTCTTATAAATCAAATCAGAACCCCAGAGATTGCAAGTAACAAGAGCAATTCTTGAGCCTTTTGTCTCAAGTTGTCTCTCTTCTGTGGTATCAGAGGAAAAGTCGGGCATCGTTCAGTGTGAGTCAGGGTTCCTAGACTGAGAGGCGGAAAGATCACAGGCACAAATATGGTGACAATCACATAGAGATGCTGCAACATGCACCTCCAGACAACAAATGGCATCAGATTTCACGCGAAACATACGTGGTGAATCAGGGTTGCGTTTGCTACGTTTTAGCTGTTTCAGATATGTGTTCACTTGCTGTGGCATAGTAAAGAAACGCTGCTTGCCCTGATAAGTAATTCTAAGGTGTGCTGGATATAGCAATGCATAGTGTATTTGGGCCTGTCTTAACTTGTTTTTTGCGGCTGTAAATTTCCGTCTCTTCCTGAACCGCTGCCATAAAATCCGGATATATGGAAAAAGTGACTCCATCGGGGGTCAGATCCCTGTAGTTTAGGAGTCTTGCTACGATGGGCCGAGGTGTGCTCCCCGGTGGCGGGCGGGTCCCCAGAGTGCGTTGTGCACACTCGATAATGAACTGGGATGAGAAAGATTCTGCGCCTATGGATGTCAACAGTAATTTTTCAATGTACTCCTCCATTTTACCGGTGTTGGTAGTTTCCGGAACGCCCAAGACGCGGATGTTGTTGCGCCTGCTTCTCGCTTCCAAATCCTCGTTTTTTTTGCAACTATGAGTTTTAACAGTTTTTCCATTTGCGCGACTTGCGTTGCGACCTGCGCGGTGGTGTCCTCGGTATCCGAAATGCGTTGCTCCGCTTCTTTTATGCGGTCCTCGTGGCCCTCAAGTTTATGAACAATGTCATCCATGCATGTTGACATACTGTCCACTTTATTGGCTATGGTGGAGAATCCCTGCCGAACCTCTTGAACAATGGTTTTCATGTCTTCAGACTGTGTGGTGGACATATCCTGGGCAAGTCCCCCCCCGCTGTATCTTGCTCATCTTGCTGCGTGCCGGTGGTTTTCTTGGCCTCAAAGTTGAGCCGCGGTTGTCTGGTGTTGGGTTTCCCCATTGTGTGCCTTGATTGCTATCGTTTGGCTCAATGCTTGTTGAAGCATCGATATCGTCCGTTGTGCTGTCTGAAGGAGTTTGAGGGAGGAAGAAGAACGGGCGATAATGGCGCCACAAGGCTGTTGTCCTCTTTCCGGAAATTGCCTGCAACTGCGGACCTGGTGCGGCTCTACCGTAAGTGTGGGTATAGCGCTATATGAAGGGACCGCCGCTTTAAACTTCCTCCAACGCTCATGAGTCAACTTGCATGCATTGAGTGTGTGCGCACTTGTATGTAATTGAGGGTTATCACCAAGTTCATCCGCAGATCAGAGGGGACTGGTGAGATCAACTGCACGTGGTGTTAGGTACTCTAGGCGCCGGGAATACTACAGGGGGGAGCACATATGAGGGAGCTCACTCACTTGTTAGAGCTGAGTTTTAGGAGCAAATGTCCAGAAATCACTGTGAGCGGGAGCGTGCTGGCGGCCGTTGCCCGCTGCCGCGCGCGTAACAATGGAGCTGGGGAAGGCCCGTGAGCGTCTCCAGCGCATCGCGCCACTCACCGCCTGCGGGTCCCGTCAGGAAAGCGTATTGAATTGAGCCTCACAGCAGCGTTGTCCCACGATTCCCAGAAGCCGCGCAGGTCCCGCTTTGTATTCCTGCCGCCAGACGCAGGCTTGTTTCCTCAGTCTCAGGGCGTCTTGTTCCTGCTCCGCAGCAGATGGCCCAGTCGTCTCGTGGCAAGCCGCGGCCTCAAGTGCCTGCGCCTGCCGACCTGCCACACCACGCTGTTAGTCTGCCAGTGATGCGTAGGCTGCCGGATCTCACAGCATCGGTCAGGCAGGGTCTAGCGAGACAGGACTCTCTCCGGATCATCAGCTGATTGTAGGCTCAGGATGGCTGTGTTCTTCACCGGTAGAAATGCCTGTAGGTCAGATAAATTATGGATCTTGGCACTGGGCTGCAGGAGCCTCACGGTGGTGAGGCCATCGTGCGTCTGCTCCACCTAGTTCCTCCCACAGTTTTACATCTTTGAATCTTTGATGTCATTCACTTGATTCTTCATGGAAACAATGAGAGAAATGGTTTACATCGGGACACTGATTGGGAAGGGGAGCGAGTAGGAGAAAGATGAGCAGAGCACCAGAAACTGCATTCATTTAAAATACATGGTGTTACACACACAAATGTGGTATTATTACTTTTAATTACTCTTTCAAATGACATAAATTCCTTTCAAGTGGAAAATCGGTAAATCGTCCGTTACGACCCTACGCATCATCAAAACCATTAATTTTCAAAATGTATTTTCCCACAGTGTTTGCACATTCTTTTAAAAGCTACTATGTGATCATGGACATTCATCAATCAAAGCCATGTAAGGAACTTCTCTGGAGCAGAGAAAACTCAAAGGAGAAGAGACAACAGCACGGTGTAGAGGCCGACACAGCAAAAAGGGCTTACAATTCTGTAGTAAAAACTAGTACAGCAAACGTAGTAATGTCCAAGAGCTTTATTCACAAACTCCACAAATCCCACAGAGAGTGAGGCATCAGGACATAATCTATGTATGGCAAAACTCAAACTGTCAAGATAAACTGTCAACATCAACTGTCAAAGACACGCAGAGTAACAGCGAGCTAGCGAGCTATGACAATGACAGGGAGTCCACACGCTCCAGCTTACTACAAATTAATTCTGCTGCAGAGTCATTCGCAGCTCCCATGTTGCTGAAATACGACAGACAGAAGGTGACTACTAGTTAGAACTAGCATTGATTCTGGATAATTGGCAAGTGTTGATGGATGGGGAGCTGGCCGCGTGTAGCGTGTGGAATCCTAACGCCGTCTATCGCCAGATTCTATCGCCAGGTTAGCGCACTATCAGCAAAGCGCATCGCTGAGGCGATAGAAATCCAGGCAATAGTGGCGAGAAGCGGCAACATCGCAGGATAACCTGCGATAAAAGACAGAGTTAGATAAAAACTTTGCTGATAGAGAGATGTGGATCAGCATAATAATCCACCTCCCATGATGAACATGGCCAAGTCAGAAAATTAGCAGGTGTAAGAAACCTGCAATATAGCCGGTTAGCGCTAGTTTTAAATTGCTAGGCCGGTTAGCGATTCCCTTGCTGATAGGGAGAACCTCTGTTAGCGATTAATTTAGCTGTATTTAGCTGTATTGCACACAGGAACGCCTACCTCGCATCTCATTAGCAATGCCAGGCGAGGCGAAAAGATAATGGACGCAACCTGGATGATGGACTGTCCGAAGATGAAGAAATCATGCACGTGCCTGTCTGCGCATGTACACAAGCCTGATTATGACACAGTGATGATGCTGCGCAGAATGTGGCCGGCCACGTGTCTGTATGCCCATTTCAGGGACAGGTCTAACACAGATGTAGAGCACCTGCCTGGCTGAACTCAACATGCATTTGAGGGAGCAGTTTTGGCTCATGCTGGGCTAATAGTGACACACACAACAGTTGGCATGTGTGATCCCTATCCCCGTGCCGGCATGCCCCCCCATGTACTTCTTCGGCCGACCACGTACACCGGGGGCATGCCACATAGCTACATTGTCGATAGTGGGACGGGTGGCACAGACACTACAACAGAGACACACGCATCAGCCACATCCTTGGCAAGGCCCACACTGAACCACATCCAGATCGACGTGTGGAGGAGCCACACCCCTACGCAGTACTGTTGTACACCTGTTCACCCCGCTTAGGTTCACATGAAGATACAACACAGTTACATGTCCCAGGGCTACACCACTGCCTGCGGTGACATGGTTGCACATGCTGTACTTAGCACAATGTGATTTGCAATGGTCCTGGTCCCACATGCATACATAATGACCACACGGACACACAGAGTGGGTTTGAGGGACTGGCCCCTTTTATTGCCAGGGTCACATCTCCAGTGACGCCTGTGCTGGATGGGTGTTGAGTAGTGTAAGCCACCACTTAGTGGTTGGGTGGTGCTGGCAAAAACCACAACAGTGGGCAGACAATCATCAGTACAAGGTATGGATATCATGGGTCCCTGACGTGAGCAGCACAGAGTCTGTGGCCCCGAATGTACAGCGATCGGCACAGGCACACCGCTACGGGACGGTGACTTGCGGTGCACTGAGGTAGGGCCATGCAAGCTGAGCGTGCACTTGTCGATGTCCAAGGGCAATGTTGCGGAGGACAGTGGAAGGTGTCCCACCAGGGCATGATGCAGAGGGCAGAAGCACGCAGGAACAGGCAAATGGTGGAGTTGAATACGAACAGATTCCACTTTTACACCTTGTCAGTATCAGCTACATGTAGAGGTAGACAACCACAAGCCCCTGAGCCCAGACGCCACCGTCGCACAAACTGAGATCGAGCATGCATTTCAGGGCACACACGCAGGGACACCAGAGCTGGAAAGGGATGCAGTCTGTACAACAACATTGACTGTGCCATGTAGAGGGCAAGACATAGTTGAAAATGTGTGACCTACTCTACCGCAGGAGCCAGCGATCATCAGGGGCCCACAGCCATGTGTGGTAGGCACCAGTGCAGTTGCTGGTAGTTTCCCATCACCTCCATAAAGTTGAACCTTTTCTCCTCAGGACTGAAGTGCATATTCCTCTTATTCGTCTCATTGCAAACTGTGACATGTATACTGCCATGAAGATATCAAGACTCAGTTCCAAAAATGCGACCTAGTTGGCCGCAGTGTCGGACGGAGGCAGCGGTCAGCGTGGGTTAACCGCTGTCCAGCCATCTCCTCCTGGATCTCAAACACACAACGCTGGAAGGGCATTTTTATTAGATTTGTGGGTGACATAGGTAGTGGCACCAGAGCTGAGAGGGTGTTTATCCAGCGACGATGCCGTGTCCTGCCTGTGACGGACTGCATTGGATTGGTGTGAGGCCTGCAGGACCGCATTGTATGCCGAAGGCCACAGTCAGCAAGTGCCCACAGACACGTTTGGTGCGAGTCCTATGCACAACCTTGGTGGCACCACATTGAAGGGAGTATAGTGACATAACCTCAGCCGTAAATAATGTACTCTGTCATGGTGTAATCAAGACTCAGTTCCAAATGTGTGTCCTACTTGTCCGCTGTGTATGCCGGTGGAGTAGGTCAACGAGAATGTAGTTCAGCGGGTATGTGTTGCGGAGGCCGTGATGGTCTCAGGAGGCTGCCAAGTTCGTGGGCCTTGGGCCTGGAGCTTGCACCAGCACGTAGTGGGCCCCCTTCAACACACGCCGGTGTCGGCAGTTTGGCATTGAGGCCTGGCTGCGCATGGGTGGGCAAGACGGGTTCAGGGACCAGCAGCCTGGGGTGCAGCAAGCGCACAGGATCACAGGCATCCCCGCTAACGGGGACAGCGTCTGCCTCTTGACGGGGTAAGAGGTGCCGCCCTTGCAGAGACGTTGGGCCTTCCGGAAGAGGACCACACCTAGCGTTACGTGCCTTTAATCCACACCCCTATGCTGGCCTGGCATACACCAGGCCAGCACACTCCGCTCACGCTTATGGGGTTTACGTGACAAGCTACATTTCCTTGATCTCCCCACTGGCTGGGGTGACTTGGTTGCGTCCATTGTCCACTACACTCCAAACACCAGCGGTGTGTATCGACATGGATATGTGTGTGGTCTGCATATTGCAGTCTGGCCAGCACATCCACACAACACTTGGCTTTGTGTACATGCTCATTCATAGGTCACTTGCCTCCTTTGTACATGCCTGGTTCCCACCTCTCCCCACAATCTGTTACTGTGTGGCTGAGGTGCCATGCCATTGATGGCTTGTGTACATGGCTGGCCCAGGTTCCCACAGTAAGTTGTGCTGTCATGTCTGGTGTGTGGGCATATTGTTTGGCATGTTGTATGTGAGTTTGTAACATGTGCATGTCCAGACTTGTGAGTTGCATGAATGTGCAGTTGAGGTGTGTGGAGTGTTCCTTTGGTACTTACCAGCGAGCAGAGCATTTCCGTAGGTGCCATCCTGGAAGCGCCGGTTGATGATGGACTGTCCGAAGATGAAGGAATCATGCACACTGCCTGGGTAGTTGGGGATGACATTGGTGAAGAGTCCCCGGTGGTCCACTATTGCCTGCACATTGATGGAATGTGTGTGCTTTCTGTTGCGGTAATTCTGTGCAGTGTCTGGAGGGGGGCACAAGTAGGACATGTGTGCAGTCCTTTTCCCCCAAAACATGTGGGAATCCGTAGAAGCCTTGCTTGGTCTCCAGCAGTGCTGGGGAAGTGTAGGTACTGGGGTACCAAGCGGATGATGGCATCCAGGACAGGCTTGAGGAATTTTGATAGGGCTGGCTGTGAGACTCCTCCGACTCTGTCGGTTGTTGGTTGGAAGGTACCAGAGGACAACAGGTGCAGCACAGCCAGCAGCTTTGTCTGAGTTGGGATGTTGGTTGTCCGCTGTGTTGGTACTGTCAGCCTGTGAGCTTTGATGTACAGAATGCGGAGGATAGTTGTTTTTTTTAGCCTGTAGTCGGCAATGACATTCTTTGTTGTTAAGTCTGTGAGGCTGGTGCGTTTTCTGAAGGTCCGCGGTCTGTGTCTGCGCTGCCTCCGAGGTGGTCCGGGGTTGGTGGTGCGGGGAGGGTCCGGGGTGATGGCGGGCCTAGGGGTGGTGGTGGTGTGTGGTGGGCTTGTTGGGGCACAGAGCTGCATGATCAGTAGCTACATGACATCTGTTTTTCTTCAATCAATCAATCAATCATAACATTTGTAAAGCACATTACCCACCCGTGAGGTTCTCAAGGCGCTGATGGGAGGGGTGCTGCTACTGCTCGAATAGCCAGGTCTTGAGTAGCCTCCTGAAGGTGAGTAGGTCCCTGGGTCTGCAGTAGAAAGATGGGAAGGGTGTTCCAGGTTTTGGCGGCGAGAACGATCTGCCACCGTTGTTTGCTCTCCGGATGCGGGGGACGGAGGCGAGGGCGAGGTCGGCGTAGCGGAGCTGGCGTTTTGGGGTGTTGAAGGTGAGTTGTCTGTTGAGGTTTATCGGTCCGGTGTTGTGAGGTGCTTTGTGTGCGTGGGTGAGGAGCTTGAAGGTGATCATCTTGTTGACGGGAAGCCAGTGCAGGTCTTTTAGGTGGGGTGTGATGTGGCTGCGGCAAGGGATGTCGAGGATCAAGCGTGCGCTGGCATTTTGTATGCGTTGTAGTCCTTTTAGGAGTTTGGCCAAGGCTCCTGCGTAGAGGGCGTTACCATAGTCTAGCCTGCTGCTGATGAGGGCCTGGGTGACCGTTCTTCTTGTTTCAATGGGGATCCACCTGAAGATCTTGCAGGTCATGCAGAGGGTGTTGAGGCAGGAGGACGAGACGGCGTCGATTTGCTTGGTCAGGTGTGGCTCTGGGCTGGGCTCCCTTTTATGATGCAGGTTGTCGTCGGACATTGCACCAGGTCCGAGCAGGTGTTAATTTTCTGCTGCTTACGCGCCTTATTACCTGTTTTGTGGTCGTATCGCTGATCTGGCTGGTCGTTGAGAATGTTGCGAAGTGGTGTTGTTGCAACTTTTTAGACGGGAACGCCTCATTAGCGATAGTGGTGGGGGTCATCTGTGGCAATGTGTTTTGCGGCTGCAAAAGCAGGTAACAGGTGCTATGGGCTGTTAGCACCAGCTTGTGAATGGGGTGATCAATTTCTCGCGACTTTGGTTGCGATAAAATGCCGTTAACTCTGCCATAGCTCCTTGAGAGTATGCCCCCAGGTGTTAGAACCTCTGCCATTTAACACACTTAACCATCCTGTTAGCTTAGGTGGTGTGAACATGGCTAGAGTATTATACACAGTAGTTGACAAATGTGTGTCCTTCAGAAAACTATTTAAAATGTGCATGTGAAAAAGCATATAGGGTTTTAATTATGTAGTACCCATTGCCTTTGATATATTTTATTTCATATGCCAATATCTCTCAATCATCTTGAATGATCTCCACATGATCTATGAAAATCGTAGGTCCTAGAGTTTACGGCTGGTGAGAGTTTCTGGGGTCAACATCTTCCTGCTATGTTTTAAGGTATGAAACACAGCTATATGTTAATTACCTCAGTAGCCATCTTAAAGCATCTGCATAGGCTAGCCATACATATTAAATGTTTTTAAATTCCCTAAAACAGCATTTTTTATTAATCATAAAGTAGCGATTTGCTGAACCTTATAGAGAGGTTCTTAGTACATCATGCTATATGTTTTCCTCCCATCTATTCTGATGTGGATAACCTGAAACTAAAAGATCATACCCCTCTCAATCTTCAGAGACTTCATTTTGGTTTTTCTCAAAAAGATTTTATTTCCTTTTCAGATTAAACATATACTTTCATAGACACCTTTTTTTTGTCTGGTAATAAGTATTTGACATTTACATACACAAATTAATATTTGTCACATCAGCATGTCATATATTCCGTTCCAAGGATGAATCCCCCAACTACTCCCCTCTCCCGCTCTCCAACTGCAGGTCACTATTAGTGTTCTATTGTGTGCAGGGAGCCACTTTTCTATTAGGGTGGGGGTTCCCTCACGCTGTTAGCCTTCCTTATTAACCCCCAGCTGATCGCGTAACTTGTGTTATTTTACCCAGCTGGTTGCATATGCTCTGCGGCCCTATCCTGGTCTGGTCTTAGTGTGCTCCCCTGGCGGGATTGTACCTCAGGTGACGATTCTCCTGAGTCCGTTTCTGGTGTTCTCATACTCCCTGCCAGAGCTTCCCAGGCTCTGGCCCTTTTTGATTTTGCCAACCCCCTTGCATGCCTTTCTAAGCAGGATCTTACTCTCACAACTCGCCCATTTCTCCAGTTAATGTTTCCATCTTGCTAATTAGGTCCCTCTCCATCCCCCACCCATGGTGCTTTCCATCAGCTTGTGATTTCACGCTTGGCAAGTATGTAGGCCAAATCCTGGAAACTGTCAGTGACCCTCGATTTAGATGTGTTGGGGAACAGGCTAAGGAGGCGGTGCAGCGGTGTGAAAGGAACCCAAAGTTCTGTTATTTTTGCTACTTCAGCCTTCACCTCCTGCCAGTATGTAAGTAATTTTGGGCAACCTCAGAACATATGCAGCATGTGCACCCGATTACCCCACCTCTCGGGCACTCCACACCTCCTCTGCGAAAATAAAGGTTGATGCGTTCTGGGGTGAGATATGCCCGATGTAGGACATAGAAATTAATCAGTCTTAAGCGGGCGTCCTGGAAATCTTAGGGGTTCTGGCTAGTATGTTCTCCCAGTCTTCATTTTCCAATAGGGATGCCTAGGTCTACAGCCCAGTGATCCCTCAGTATTGTCAAGGGTTGAAGGGAGTCCTTACCAATCGCGCTCTAAAGGCAGGTGACTAACGTTATAGTGCCCCCGCCATTCCTCTATATCCATGGCCAAGTGGTGGTTAGGATCCACAGTGCCCCTTCTCCAGTGTATTCTAATAGCTGCCATTACCGCTCTGTAGAGCAAGAACCGGCATTGGGGGATGTCCAAGTCCATTTGAAATGTCTCGAACAGCAGGAGCTCCACGTCTTTATACTGGTCTCCCAATCTCATTGCCCATACCTGTATCCAATCCTCTGGGCACCTGCATTGTTCCCCATGTGGCAGCACCTGGAGTATCATCATTGGGAGGTCCAGTGAATGAGGCCGTCAAGTTTGTGTCTTCTGGAGGCACCATCCCCAACACTGCTATATCACTTTTAGTTCCTTTGTACACTCCTGTGGGGCTCCCCCAACCATCGGAAGGGTTTGTAGGAGCTCTTCACGCTCAGGGGTGAAAGGCCCTATTTCCCTTCCTTGGGGCAGTCTCCCCGCTATCTATTGCATGAACCTCTGCAACTGCCCCGCTAGATAGTATGATTCAAAGTCAGGGACAGCTAATCTCCCCTCTTCAGTCGGTCGTTTCAGTGTTGACAAGGCCACCCTCCACTGGCTAGTCCCCCATATGAACGATGTCATGTATGAGTCCAGTTCTGTGAACCCCAATATTGTATCTATACAGGCAGAGTGGTGAAAAAATACAGTAATCTTGGGAGAGCCACCATCTTTAGTAATGCTACCTTGCCAGCAACCAGGGCCGGCCTAAGGCATGTGCAAGCTGTGCACCTGCACAGGGCCGCCAAACCCCAGGGGCCGCCACGCCAATATATATCCTTAGATACATATTTGCGTGGCGGCCCCTGGCAGGGATTTGGCGGCCTCGGGCCCCCTACCTACACTCCCTGCTCAGGGCCTCCGTGAGCCTAGAGCCGGCCCTGCAGCAACAGATACAGGGTGATTCCCCCAGAAGGTCATGCTGTCTTTTAAAGAACTCACCATCCCTCCTATGTTCCCCTCTTGAATATCTAATTGGGAATGTTACATTGTAACCCCCATGTATTTTAAGCAGTGAGGTTCCCACACTAGGTCCCCCAAACCATCAGGTGGGGCTCTATTTTCCGTCAATGGGAAGAGACAGGACTTCTGCCATTTTGCTCTGAGTCCTGACAACGCCCCAAACTCCGCCATCCTGTCCCTGTCCCCTCGCTGTTCCCCTTCAAGGCCATTCAGAAACAAGAGGACATCATCCACATACAGTGCGATGTGATGGGTATACCCTCCCAGCTGCAGGTATAAGTATCTACTGCCTGTTCGGGCTAGGCACGCCAGGGGTTCTATAGCCAGCTTGAACAGCAGAGGGAGAGTGGGCACCCCTGTCGTATTCCCCTCTCCACCCGATACTGCTCCAATATTGTGCTACCCATGAGCACCCTGGCCAGATGTACCGCATGCAGGAGCTGCACCCATCGTATAAAGCCCTGACCAACCCACATTCGCTCCAACATGCCATACAGAAACCCCCATTCAAGGCTATCAAAAACCTTCTGTATGTCGATAGCAATGATCGCTCCTTCTCCCCCATTCCGCCCGCCCCCTCTAGTGTTGATAATGCTTGTCTAATGTTAAGGACCATATTTCTACCTGGGATAAACCCTGCCTGGTCCAGGTGTCCAAGAGTAATCATAAAGAGGAGGAGTCTCGTCACTAGCAGCTTCCTCAATATTTTGAAGTCCAAATTAAGCATAGATAACGACTGTTGGACTTGGCCCTTTTTGGCAGGTTCACCCCTGAAGTTTTTGCCCTAAGCTTTGACATGATGGTAGTGGTTTTAGGCCTCTGGGCACTTTTGCGTGCGCTCTCTGTGTAAGTGTGGTGAGATGGGCCTGCCCTCCCATAGGAATGCATGGGGGATAAGTGTGTCCATGGTAATTCCTGGTATGAAAGGAGTTCAGGGTCGAGTTTAGTATGTATGAACTCGTGAGGATAAATGCTGTGCTATGGTGTGTGCATATTTCTGGTGACTGGTGGAGTGGTTTCTGCCTGGCTTTGGCGCAACAATGACGTATACGCCATGCGGTCTCGGGGCGATTTGCCCGGTTCACGCAGTTGGACTACTAGCGCCTCACGTGTATCCTTGGAGAGGACTCCTTCCTCTCTGGCTGATGCATACAGCCTCACCAGTCTTGGAGCTTGTTCCTCCACATAGGAGGCATAGAACTCAGTAGGGAGCCTGTCTGCTCCTGGGGATTTGCCCTTGACAAGTCCTTTAATGGCCGCCCTATTTCATGCTCAGTAATATCTGCCCTTAGTAAAGTCCGAATTCTCTTCTGTCAGGGTGGGGAGGGAAATCAGAGCCAGGAAGTCCATCACCTCCCCTCACCTCCCTCCCGAGTCCATCAACTCTTGTATAAACTTCTGTAAAATTCCAAAAACCTGCAGTTTATCTCTGCCTGTCTATATAGGGGGTGTCCTGTCTGATCTGCTATTTCCACTATAGTATTACCTCTGCGGGACGGATTAGCCAGCCATGCCAAGAGGCTACCTGTCCTATCTCTTTCTTCATGGGTGCGTTCTTTGTATTTTTTATAATTGAAACATCTCATTCGTTCCTCCAGGACGGCTGCCTTCTCCCTCGCATCCAAAAGCACCTGTTGGATCTGTGGGCGCCCTAGCCTCTGTTTCTCTATTTCACATAGTTCATGCTCTGCACTTTCCACTTCAGGTACTAACGTGCAGCACACCCAAATGGACGTCGCCATGCACTTGCCCCGATTTACTGCCTTAATGACATCCCATTCTATCAGATTCTGAATTCTGTTGTGTCTGCGTTTTCCGAAAAGTAGTGTGTTATGTGACCTCTAGTGTCCTCAAGGAAGACCTGGTCCTCCAGTGCCTCTGGTTTTATTTGCCAGGTAGGGATGGGCTGGTGCCTGGACTCCCATTTTATTTGTATCAGAAATGGATTGTGTTCAGAAATCGTACAGGTCAAGTATTACACTCCCTCTACTGGGGCATGTGTGTCAGGAGAACAAAGGAAGGTATCCAACCGAACAAGCAGTTATTGTACATGTGAGAAGTGAGAATATTCCCCACCCAGTGGGTGCTTACTTCTCCATGTGTCCACCAACTCCCACCTGATCTGGCACTCTGTGATCACTCTCGATCACTCTGTGCAACACTTCCTTCCGCTGAGTCTGACTATACCACTCCCAAAATGTCTTTCTTCCTCAGAGTCAATGTCTGGGTTATGGGTAGCATAACCCTCCTCTGCTTGGTCTGGTGAGCAACCAGCTTTGCCAGTAACCCTCACAGCTTGACTTGTCCCCTCTCGTAGCCCTGCCGCCACAGCTGGATTTTCATTTGTGAGAGGAGCTGTTTTTTCCAAGGGTGCTGATATTCTGTGGGTGTAAGAAGCATGTATCCAATTCTGCAATCCTCTGCACTTCACTGTTATGTTCTTTACCAGTGTCACCTGATAAGGGCCTCACCACCGAGCATCCAGGAAGCTCTTTCTCACGTGCTTGCGGACAAGCACCCAATCACCTGGGCACAGGTCGTGGCACTTGAAGCTGGAACAGCGGCAGCCTGCACCTGCTGAGACACAGAACGGACCACATCAGCTAGTCCTTTGCAGTAATCAAGGATTAAGTCATCAGTGATGTTTATCAAAGCTGTGGCTGGTACCGCTGGCAATCGCATCGCCCTCCCCCACAAGAATTTCATGCGGGGAAAGACTGGTCCTTCTAATTGGGACACTGCGAACACTCATCAACACCAAAGGCAATGCATCAAGCCACTTCAGGGATGTAGACGAAGACACTTTTGCCATCCGTCCTTCCAAAGGTCCATTAATCTGCTCCACTATCCAGAAGCCTCTGATTGATAGCTACAATGGAGTCTCTGATCAACATTTAAAGCAGTGCAAAGGAAATTCATGATATCACTGTGGAAGTGTGTTCCTCTGTCCGACTCCAACGAAGTTGGAAAAACAGTTCTTGGGATCAACTCCCTCAATAGCAGCTTTGTTACTGTGAGGGTGTCGCATCTTCGTGTTGGGTAAGCTTTCACCCACCGTGAAAAAACACACACCACCGCCAAAATGTTTTTCAGCCCATTGCACTTAGCCATCTCGATAACAACTAACTGCATTCTATTGTAAGGTCCCCGCAACCTCCCTATGTGATTCAACGTAATCACCGTCTTTTTTCCAGCATTCATTTGTTGACAGGTAAGACATCTCGGACGCACTGCTTCAGCGACCGCACAAAATCGTGGATTGTACCACGTTTGTCTGAACACTCGCACCATCGCATCCCTTCCAAGGTGCACAGCACCATGAATCTGCCTTGCCATCGGGCTCAACAGGTCATCTGGTAACACTGCTCGACTATCATTTGAGACCCAAATGTCAATATCCCCTTTCTTACATTCTGATTTGATCCATAGCTCTTTTTCTTGCTCTGATACCTCTTCGTGCAAGCGCTTGAGTCCATCCCAAGTGTCTGCCATGGCTAACATCATTTTGAACTTGGTTCTCTCTTTGCTCTTTCCTGTGTAATCTCCAGTAAATATACACCCTTTTTCAGTGCAAAAACGTGCAACTTCATCTGCATACTTGTTACCAAGAGACACAAAGTCAGTTCCCCTCCCATGTGCTGCACACTTTACTGCAGCAATTTCCTTGCGACATTGCAACGCTTCCAACAATTGTCTCACATATTCCCGGTTCCTGATAGGAGAACCAGATGATGTCATGTAACCCCTCTGAGACCATAGCTGTCTGAAATCATGGTCTTCACAATCTTCATCATCTGCATTTGGCAAAGGCATCAGTGTAGCAGGATTTAAAACAGAACACCGTCTCAGAGACACAGTCTCTGCTGCAAGTATAACTTGTTTGTAGCGCATGAGTCTATTGTTTGTCAGATGCTGTGTTTTAGTCCTCGTCATCAACAGTTCAACAGAATGCGGAACATAGACTATTAAAGGGCGACCCATAACAATGCTTTCACACCTCTCAATGCTGACACCTGCTGCAGCAACAGATTTGAGATATCTGGGCAACGCTGAAGCTACTGGATCTAGGGTAGCTGAGAAATAGGCAACTGGTCTACGGACACCTCCATGACCCTGAGTCAGAACTTGCAATGCGCAACCTTCTCGCTCACAACAGAACAATGAAAGGACTTGTTGTAGTCAGGCATTCCCTTAGCCGTAGCACGGCACATGCCCTCTCTCAACTCCAGGAATGAATCCAGACAGTCATTGTCCCATGGTACCGGATCACTCACATCTTTATGTGTCAGGCTCTGCAAAGGCTTTGCCTTCAGGGAGAAATTGGTAATCCATTGGCGACAGTAGCCAACCATCCTCATGAACATTCTGACTTCCCTCTGAGTGGTAGGCACAGATATTTTCATGATCGCCTCAATACGATCTGGTGACACCTTTCTCCTGCCTTTCTCTATCCGATGAACCAAGTACTGTACCTCACTCAAACAATACTGCAACTTCTTTAGGGGCACCTTGTGTCCATTCTCTGCCAAATGATTCAGTAAGGCAATTGTGTCGATCCTGCAAGCATCCTCCGTCTCTGACACGATAAGGAGATTATCGATGTATTGCACGGGAACAGAGTTCTGTGGCAAAACAAGACTCTCAAGATTCTTTTTCAAGATCTGGTTAAAGATCAATAGACTCTCTATATACTCTTGAGGGATGCAACACCACGTTAACACACAGTCTTCCAGCCTGAAGGTAAACAAAAATCTGCTTTCCTCATGAAGAGGTATCGAAAAGAATGCTTGACACAGATCAATCACCGTAAACCATTCTGCTTTGCACGGCATCTGAAACAGTATCACTGATGGATTTAGTACCACTGGACAACATGGGCCACAATCGTGTTGACCTTTTGCAGGTCTTGCACGATTCTGAATTTCCCGCTTGGTTTCTGTAATCCCATAATGCGTGAGTTGCATGGACTGCCCATTATCTCCTTCAGGATTTCATGCTTAATCATGGAATCGATTACAGGTTTGATCCCGGCGATCGTCTCTGGTGACAGATTATACTGGGGTGTTCTCGGGAACTAATCATTCTGCTTAATCTGGATCTTAACCGGTTCAACACCCTTGATCAATCCGATCTCTTCTGCCGTAAAATCCCACACATCCAATGAAACAGAGTCACTTAAATCAGGTGGGAGCTCCTCAACCGTCAACACAGGGTACATCTCCATGCACAAATGCTGAAATGCAACCTTAAAGGTGGCATCATCGTTGTTGGTCTGCAATTCCACTCCCTTTGGGGTGCAATAGATGGTAGAATTGTGGGAAAAAAAAGGGTGGCACTACCAACCAGAATATAAGATCCTTAAGTATTGCCCGGCGGTGTCGCCTCTTGAACCCACAAAGAAGTTAAACTATTGAAGAGGCAGGCGCTGGAGACTGGAAGGCAGGAAACAAGGTTTTTATTCTCTCCGGAGGAGAACACAACAAAACGGGCAGAAGGTATCGTTCTGAGGTGCTCCAACTGCATCCCTGAGGCCTGGCCTCTTATACACAAGTTTATCTCTTTATTGCATGTAACACATTCTCGTCGATACTTTGATGTACGGAAAGACATCCTCAGAATCCCCCCTTCCCAGCCCGTTCCCACGCAAGGTTACAGTGGAAGTCCCCGCCCCGTTCACAACAGGTGATGATCATCGCGCAGCTGGATATTCTGCCGATTCACGGAGTGTGTGGGGTTCGATTGGATCTCGTAGGGCGGGGGGCTTTGATCAACCCGGGGATCCCTTGCTGGGGGGAAACTTTCTATTGTACGGGGAGGGGCAAGGAACAGTATCGGCAGAGCTGGGTGTCGGCCTGGGAACGAGGAAGACGAACGGGCACACGGGGAAAAAGGGGGTTTGCATCAAAGGGCCGGGGATCATAAATGGGAAGAAGGGAGGTGTCGCGCTGGGAACAGGACGAGGGCCTGGGGCAGAGCAGCGCTGAAGAGGGGTTTTATGATTCGCGGCAGGTGCCGGCAGGGGGGTTGTCAGTATGCGGGGGATGCCGGCGAAGCTAGGAGGGGGAGAGAGGCGCGCTGGCTCTCGGCGGGAGCAGGGAAGCCATGGTGTTCAAAATGGCGGCTGTTTTACGCGCACAAAAAGGTTAAGGAGAGCAAGAGGGCGCCGATAATGTTGACGGTCTCAGTCCAGCTTTCAACAGAATTCAGCTTACACTAGAGATCTCGTCCTAGCAGGCAGACTGGACTTGAGTCACACACCACGAATGGGTGTCGATCTCGGAAGGTCCCTATTTTCACAGGAATTGACTCAGTCAATGGGTTAGTCATTTGCTTATTTGCCACTCCTACAACTTAAATTGATTGTTCCGAGAGGGGTAGGTTCGGAACTACTGCAGATCTCACAGTAGAACGGGTAGCACCAGTATGAACCAAAAAGGTGTTGGGATGACCGTCAATATCCACCTCTACGAACTGTCCCCTCTGGTCTACCTCTAAGGCTGCCCCAAGAGTGCAGTCTTCCTCCCCCTCAGGCACCGTCGTTTCAACGGGTCTGAGCTGTATTCATCATATTTCTCAGAAAGGGGCATCTGCTAGTACGCTCGATTTCTCTGTGGAATTCTTGGAGGTTGCAGAACTTGCACTGTATTGAAAACCCCAGATACTTGCACTGTCTCTTCCTCTTGTTGCACCTAGTTAGCTGGGTTCAATCTACACTCACACTTCCAATGTCCGATTTTGTGACAAAGGTGACACGAAGTAGTCTTTTTAGGTGTGGACACATCCATCCCTTTTCCTTGAACCTGGCCATTCTAGGCCCTTCCTAGATTGTTCCCCTGTCTTCTCCCTAGCGTCCCTCCACCTAGCTGGATCTGGAGTTCCCTGTCAGTGGTCAGCATTTGTACTAGCATCAGCTTATCCTTAAGCTTCCTGTGTTTCAAGTCCACCTCATCGCTGCAGTACCTGGCATACCGCAGTATTTCGTCCACTGACTTGTTCTGCCAGCAGATCAGGTGCTGCTGAATCATGAAACTAATTTCTGGTCTCAGACCCAAGACAAACTTGGAAACAAACTGTCCCAAGTCTTTAGGGTCTAATGTGTTTAGCCCACTCTACTGCTTAAAGGCTTGTAGGAGCCTCTCGTAGTATTCATGTACAGATTCCTTTGGTTCCTGAACTCTTCGATCTATCTTAACCCAATCAATTTCTTGCGGCGAGATTATGGATTTCAGCCATGTAATTACCTGTTCAAACTTTTTCATGACAATACGTGAAGGACCATTTATAACAGGATCCCTGGCTGGTTCAGAGGTTGCCCACAAATCACTTGCTATTAAAATGTCAAACAACGTATTCAGGTCAACCCACAACACTTTTTAGATTTTAACAAAACGGTCAACCTGTTTGTACCATTCGACAGATTTCTCCCTCAGCCGAGGAAATTCATTCGTAAATGCTGCCAAGTCACCTCTACTCCAAGGCACATGCACATACCCTCCATCCTGTACTTCTCGCAAAGGGTAATTCTCCACTCCTACTATTTCCCCATCCCAGGGCGGTGTTTCTCCTACGCTCTTTTTGGTACTCTTCTTTTTTTCTTTCATCCCACTTATCAAGCTTGCTCCATGAGCGTATCCCTATAATCAATTCTCGAATGTGAGCTTTCAGCGCTATGACTCTCTTCCCTTCCAATTCCTGGTCACTGTACTGCAGTCTGTGACTTCCCTATAACATCTTTGTTTTAGACAGATCCACGTCATACATTTTTGCCAGTTCTGTCAGTTTTTCATGCACTGACCTTGCCTTGCGAGTTACATCCTTTGCTACAGACAGTAACTTGTCTGGTTCTTAAAGTTCCACTCTTTCCAAAGGCAAGTTCCCACTAATTATCTCATCTACCTCAGCTTTTAACCTCACCACGTCCAACATCTTTGCACTTATAGCAACCTTCAGGGTCCCTCGACTAGATGCGCCACTTGATTCTTCATTCTTACTGCTCTGATCTCCACATCGGTTCCCTTCTGCTCGGTCGGTTTCCTGAATTTCTGTGATCCCAATCTCCTGTTATCCTGTCATTCTGATCTCTCACTGGTGGTTCCCACATCCTTAGGTCAGATTTTGAATCGGCCAAAGACCCTGGGCTCGCTGTCTTTACATCCACCTGTCCTCTTGAGGACTCTGTAGTGGCTGGCAATGGCGTACTCGATTTTATGGGTCTCGGAAGGTGAGCTATTCCACTCACTGTGCCATTCCCTCCAGAACCAGTCCCCTCACCTACTGCTGACTGTGACAAACTTCCATTTCTCGCTTGATCTGCGTCGTATACTGCCAATATGGGGCCAATGGTAACTGGTACTGTGAGAGTTTCCGGTAACCTTGTAACACCTGTAACTCCATTCTCTCCCGTACCTGCTGGAGTCTGCATTCCCATCCCTGAGTCTGCGACTCTCCATTTCCCTGTTGGTCCAGCCTTTCCCTCTGCTGAATCTGGATTGTATGGATGTGCTCTCTCTGACAACAGTCTTTCTATCAGGCTGTCATCTGTGTCACTATCGTCTTCCTCACCACACTTCTTCTGGATATCTCCTACTTTTACCATCAACTGAAACAGCCTATCCCCTTCAATAGTTTCCACTCTCCATCTCTTTTCCAATGCATCCCATCGCCCATCTTGAAATACCCTGATCAACTTTTTTACCCTTTCCTGACTTCGATCTCTCTTCCTGGCATGTGCTGCTCTAATCCATGGATGTAGCGCCTCGAACTGTGTTGGTCTGAGTAGAGGTCGTAAGGAAGACATCACTGTTTTCAATTGATACAACAGTTCCAACTTTTAAGTACCATAATGCGGTAGTCAATTCTCCCGTTCCTTCAGTCAAGTTATGCCAATTTTTGAGCCACATTATAGTATGTAATCCCACATTCGTAAACATGTAATGGGCTGGGGTATACTTGGGAGGAGCTTCCTCTCTGCCTCGAGTAACCACCCTTCTATCTCCTCTGCACATATCTCGTAAAACTTTAAAACATTTTATGACAATAAGGTAGAGGCAGACACTTACGATTGTATGCTGGCCAGGAATGCGCCACGCTGCTAATTCAGTCAAGCTGCAACCTGCTGTAAGCTCTGCTGCTAGCGCACTTGTTTAGCGCGATAGCGCACTTTGTTATCTTTTTTTTTTTAAATCGTCAATTTGTTTTTAAATACCTTGGAGCTTGTGTAACTGTACTGTGACTCCCCGGTCCACCACAGCTTTTACAGCTGCTTGTTGTGGAGGGAGGATCACTTCCCAACTTCCGGGTGGCCGCGGAGGAACGGCCATCTTTGGAAGCGGCGCTCTAGTCTTCCCCCGAAATTAAGGGGCAGACTATACTTAAGGCAAGCATGGCGCCGACGCGCAGATGAAATAAGGTAGAGGCAGACACTTACGATTGTATGCTGGCCAAGGAAGAGCCACGCTGCTAATTTTGTCAAGCTGCCACCTGCTATAAGCTCTGCTGCTAGCGCACTTGTTTAGCGCGATCGCGCACTTTGTTATCTATTTTTTTTTTAATGGTCAATTTGTTTTTAAATACTTTGGGGCTTTTGTAACTGTACTGTGACTCCCCTGTCCACCACAGCTTTTACAGCTGCTTGTTGTGGAGGGAGGATCACTTCCCAACTTCCGGGTGGCCACGGAGGAACGACCATCTTTGGAAGCGGCGCTCTAGTCTTTCCCCGAATTAAGGGGCAGACTATACTTAGGCAAGCATGGCGCCGACGCACAGATGAAATAAGGTAGAGACAGACACTTACGATTGTATGCTGGCTAGGGAAGCGCCACGCTGCTAATTTTGTCAAGCTGCCACCTGCTATAAACTCTGCTGCTAGCGCACTCATTTAGCGCGATCACACACTTTGTTATCAATTTTTTTTTAAATCATCAATTTGTTTTTAAATACCTTGGGGCTTTTGTAACTGTACTGTGACTTCCCGGACCACCACAGCTTTTACAGCTGATTGTTGTGGAGGGAGGATCACTTCCCGACTTCCTGGTGGCCACGGAGGAACAGCCATCTTTGGAAGCAGCGTTCTAGTCTTTCCCCGAATTAAGGGGCAGACTATACTTAGGCAAGCATGGCGCCGACGCACAGATGAAATAAGGTAGAGGCAGACACTTACGATTGTATGCTGGCTAGGGAAGCGCCACGCTGCTAATTTTGTCAAGCTGCCACCTGCTATAAACTCTGCTGCTAGCGCACTCATTTAGCGCGATCACACACTTTGTTATCTATTTTTTTTAAATCATCAATTTGTTTTTAAATACCTTGGGGCTTTTGTAACTGTACTGTGACTTCCCGGACCACCACAGCTTTTACAGCTGATTGTTGTGGAGGGAGGATCACTTCCCGACTTCCTGGTGGCCACGGAGGAACAGCCATCTTTGGAAGCAGCGTTCTAGTCTTTCCCCGAATTAAGGGGCAGACTATACTTAGGCAAGCATGGCGCCGACGCACAGATGAAATAAGGTAGAGGCAGACACTTACGATTGTATGCTGGCTAGGGAAGCGCCACGCTGCTAATTTTGTCAAGCTGCCACCTGCTATAAACTCTGCTGCTAGCGCACTCATTTAGCGCGATCACACACTTTGTTATCTATTTTTTTTTAAATCATCAATTTGTTTTTAAATACCTTGGGGCTTTTGTAACTGTACTGTGACTTCCCGGACCACCACAGCTTTTACAGCTGATTGTTGTGGAGGGAGGATCACTTCCCGACTTCCTGGTGGCCACGGAGGAACAGCCATCTTTGGAAGCAGCGTTCTAGTCTTTCCCCGCAATTAAGGGGCAGACTATACTTAAGGCAAGCATGGCGCCGACGCGCAGCGTTGCGCGCAGTGGGAGCCAAAGGCAAGCCCGTCTGCGCCAGTCCGCGCCCATCAGGGACCAGGGGCCAGAAACCCTGCCCTAACGACCACACTCCCAGGGAAACCACTTACTTACACCAGCTCGGAACCTTTGAGACTAAAGGTAACAGTCCACCCGCAATGTTAGCACTCTATGAGTGTAGAACAACCAATGTACTGTCTGGTCTGTGGGTTCAAGGGAATTACCAGAGATCAGAATAGGCAGGGAAAAGAAGCTGAGAATACTCAATGGAAAACAGCGAACATGGGATTAATTAATAATAGATCTTTACCTAAACACGTGCTGGAAATGAAATTTTTAATCGAGGAAGAGCAACTGGAGGTTCTATTTCTCACTGAAAGTTGGCTCAGGGAAAGCTCAGCCCCAGAAATCGTAGAGGCCCTACCCCTTGGCTATAAAATCTCCCGCCTTGACAGAGTTGGAGCTATGGGGGGAGGATTAGCGATCATCTACAATGCCCAGTTAGGATGTACGCTATCCCCCCTTAATATCGACAAATCTGAGGCCTGTAGCTTTAGAATCTCCTTCTCCGCCACATGCTCTTTCACAGTAGGACTGATATATAGACCCCGGGCCCATATACCTGGTTTTTAGACTCAGCCCCGGACCATCTGGCTAGTATGCTTATAGAGAAAAACGCCATTACAGTGTTAGGTTATTTTAACATCCACCTGGATGATCTCAATGACCCTTCCGCTAAGAGGTGTCTAGTTGACATGGAAGCCTTACAGCTACCACAGCTGGTGCCCTCCGCCACACATGAGAAAGGTCATCTCTTAGACCCCATTTTTTCAAATGATCGGAGACTGAAGGTACTAGACCCAATATGGATGCCATGGACTGATCATGGACCAGATACCCACAGTAGAACAAAACAAAGTTCTCATAGTAATGTGGCGAAAATGGCCTAAGATAGTGCCTGAGGTCTGGATCCATGATCTGGAATCCTCCACGCCACCAGACACAAAAGATCTGAATGAAGCCCATGATAACTGGGTAACATGGATAAACAGCTCCATTAATAGGAACTTCAGGAAGCCAGGCCCCTTATCTCACAAAAATACCAATAGATCCTCCTGGTTCTCTCCCACGCTAGTTGAGAAGAAAAAGAAATGAAAAAGACTGGAATGAGAGTGGAGGATGTCTTATGATCCTGAACAAAAAAAACGTACAG
Organism: Lissotriton helveticus; assembly: GCF_964261635.1. Lineage (NCBI taxonomy): Eukaryota > Metazoa > Chordata > Amphibia > Caudata > Salamandridae > Lissotriton > Lissotriton helveticus. The sequence goes on from NC_136068.1 coordinate 1,651,391,298, forward strand.
AACAGCTATACATCTCTATCAAAAAAGTGTCAGAAAGCGCAGGCTGCTTGCTATGAAGAAAAAAATCGCCAAATCCTCCAACTCCTCTAGGGAACTTTTTAAAATTGTAAAATAACTTACTACCACAGACCAAGGGCCAAATAGCCCCCAACACTCCAAAGATAGGTGCAACGGGCTGGCAACCTTCTTTGAAAGTAAAGTTGAAAATATTCATAACTCTCTCCAACCCAAACCCACGAGGAATTTAGGAATTACACCCATCCCACAAAACGAGTCACAGATCGAACACATGGAGTCAGCACCTTTGGTTGTACCTGTTCTCATGACCATCCCCCCGACAAACCCAGACTATATATTCGCCTAACTAAGGAAAATCAAGTCAGGATCCTCATTGGACCCAGCCCCACCGCACATTCTTGGTCAAGGAGCGAAACCTGTTTTCACTCAGCTAGGCAATCTCATCAATCTTTCGCTTGAAAAGGGCAGCGTACCCAAGTAATGGAAAAACGCCATCATTAAACCTTTGTTGAAGAAGACACACCTGGACCCCGCCGAGTTATCAAACTATCGCCCAATATCACTTCTGCCTATAGTTGGTAGCATGGCAGAAAAACACCACTATCTCCACCTTTCTCGAAAACAAAAATGTCATTCATCAGACACAGAAGGGGTTTAGACCCAAGCACAGCACCGAGTCAGCACTGTTAGTGGTCACCAAAAAACTCAAAGCCACCCACGACCAAGGAAAAACGGCAGCAGTGGTGCTCTTAGACCTGAGTGCTGCATTCGATACGGCAGACCACTCAGTGCTAATCCAGAGGTTGGAAAGTGCTGGAATTGGCGTAACAGCGAAGGTATGGGTTGCCTCATTTCTGAGTGACAGGACCTTCCAATGCATGGAGGCCGGTTTCAAGTCAGACCCCCTTCCAGCACCTTGGGGAGTGCCTCAGGGCTCTTCCCTGAGCCCAACCCTTTTTAACATTTACCTCAGTCCCCTAGCTCATATCATCCAGGAATTCAGTATCTCCATTGTGTCATACGCGGATGACACGCAACTAGTTTTCTCAATTTCAGACACCCTCAACTCAGATCATCGGCAGCTTGTTCCCTGCCTTGAGAAAATTGGATCCTGGATGGCGGACTGCAGACTCAAGTTGAATGGCGATAAGACGGAACTGATGATCCTGGGAAATAATTTCAATCCTCGCTCAGAGATCCTGTGGCCAACTAGTTGGGGACTTCCCCCGCCTCCCAAGCCAGCCATAATAAACCTTGGCATGTGGCTGGACTAAAATCTTACAATGGAGATACAGACCAAAAAACTATCTGGTACCTGCTTTGGTATACTTTGCCTGGTCAGTAAAATCATACCCCTACTCCCAGAAGATGCGAGGAGAACAGTAGTCCAGGCCCTGGTGATTTCGAGGCTGGACTACGTAAACTCCCTCTTTCTTGGTTCTCCCAAATCCGTAACAAACTGTTCAGAACGCAGCAGCACGATTATTACTGAACATACCTAGACGCCAGTCAGTTAAAACAAGATTGAAGGAACTGCATTGGCTCCCGGTTCAAGCCAGAATCAAATTCAAGTGCATTATTCTGGCTCATCGTGCCATGCACGGAAGGGGTCCGGCACTCATCCAAAACCTGGTTGCCCACTATACACCCCACCGACAGCTTAGGTCGAGCTCAAAATTTCTCATGAAAGATACCACAATAAAAAGAGCCAGATGGGGTGGAATGTCTTTCACCCATCTGATACCTACGCTCTGGAACAGTTTAGATCCAGACCTTCGACTCACTCAAAACGAAGTACTGTTCAGGAAGAAACTTAAGACATGGCTCTTTCCACAAGACTAAGTGCTCACTCCCTCTACCTTGAGTCATGCAGTGCTGAGATGCCTAAGGCTAGTCACGCGCTTTACAAATCCCATAAACATAAACATGATGAAATCAACTCACTTTTTCACACAGCGTTTCGTCTTACTTCCTGATGTCAATCCACCAATCCCAGTGCTGCGTCACACCAACCGACCTATCGCAGCGTGGCACTCTCTGACATCACTCTTCCTCTACATGCAGTAGTTCCCCTCCTTTACACCTCGTCTACCGCACACTCACGCGTCTCTTTCATACAATGAATAACTGTTTCTAACAGTCACTTCTCCGACTGTCCTTCCAGGAAACGACAGGACAATCTCATGTAATTGTCGACCTCAACTCTGGCAAAGGTCTGTCCACAAAACGACCGGACAACTGCCTCAGGCTATCTGCCCATGAACGGCCGGACAGTCATATACTTAATCGATAGGATCCAATAACTCAATTTTCCACATTTAGCAGCCCAAGACCTGCGTTGGTTACTCAAGCACTCACACACACATTTTCCTGTCACCGGTGGGTCAATTAACAACATCTCATGACTCCCACAATCACTGGTCAGACAATTTCAACTCTGGGTGTCTTCAACACCACAATCTCTTATCCCGGGATATCAAAAATCAATTCTCGTGGACTGCACGCGTACTGCCCGAAACCGCAATCACCCAACTCTCATTCTAACTCCGCAAGGCATCACACAACCAAAACCACACTGCAATCTAGCAGTCACACAACCTTGTTCATACTCACTTTCCCACGAACTACTGCTTCCGCTGCACCGTCACTCTCCGTCGATTTCCATCAAACGCCGTCGTCCTCCACTCACAATCTGCCGGACAATCATCACTTGGGCTCTATAGCTCAATGACTACCCTTCTCTACGGCTCCCCTTACTACAGTGGTAACCATCCTCTCTGCTGCCAACTGATTGCGCCAGATTCTTATCTTCAAATCTCTCTAAGAATCCTCGGTTGACTGGATCTTTATTACTTGCTGAAAAGTGTAAAAGGGAGAACCCAATCCATTCACAATTAAACAAAATAAATGAACTAATTTAGACTCAGAAAGAATTACTGACTCTAACTTCAAATTCAGGGGTTAATTACAAAGCCAAAAATAATTGAACATACAAGCACCTCATGACGAGGTTGAAGAAATACATGGGCACTATTACAAAGTTAATTCTATGCACCAGTCTGATCCGGTGGAGCCAAAACAGAATGAGCAACTCTTAAAATACTAAACAGGCAACAACTGATCCAACATCTAAATCACTCTTTATTAGTGGTTGCAAAGGAAATCAGTCTTTATTAGGGGCTGCAAAGGAAATTCATTAAATATGTCCCTACACTATCACTAAAGTGGCATCCCTACTTAGCATCTCCCAGACAAGATTAAAAAAAAGGTGTCAGCTCGTGAGGACTTTCTAAGAAGTACACTCGCGTTGTAAGGGTCAGTATTCAAAGCTAAGTCTTCCTTCCAAGAATCGATCCCTTCTTCTACCCTCCTACTCTATTCAATATTTACGTGGCCCCCTTGGCCTCGATGATCAGGCAGTATGTTTTTTCCGTGGTCTCCTATGCTGATGACACCCAGGTGGTCGTGTCAATAACAAACAACGAGGATGAGACAGCGAATCCCTTTAACAACTGTATGTCTCAGGTGAACACCTGGATGCAGACCAATTGTTTAAAATCAAATGGTGACGAAACGGAAATCCTGTTACTAGGCTCCAACTCTCCCGTCTGGTCGTTGAGATGGTGGCTGGCTAACCTGGATGTATTCCGACACCAGTTCCCAAGGCTAAACATCTGGGCGTGATCTTCGATAATAGACTGACATTTGACAGCCAAATCAATAATCTCTCGGCCACTTTCTGGGGTATTTTAAAGAAGGAAGATTCACTCTTTCATTACCCCAGATGCTTTAAAGATACTTGTAACTACTCTAGCACTGTCCAGACTGGGTTATTGCAACGTTCTTTATGTGGAAATTCAGACTCAATATTTACAAAAACTGCAATGACTGCAGAATTCTGCAGCCAGATTGATACTTGATTTTCCTAAATACGAATCAGTCTCACATCAACTAAGAGCCCTCCACGGCTTCCAGTGGGAAAAATAATTATATACAAATCACAATGCATTGCATTCAAAGCGCTCCAGAGCACAGGACCTCTATATCTGAGATCGCACTTGAAATAGTAGTTGCCATCCAGAAACCTAAGATCGTCTCATTTAAACTGCTACAAATACCCAGGTACAGACAGGTTTGTTGGGGAGGTAGAAGTTTCCTGTTGGGAACTGCGAAAACCTGAAACCTCCTACCATTATCGATAAAAAACAGTACGTCACTTATCTCCTTCAAAAGATTACTAAAAACATGGCTATTCTCTAACTGACCGGTTAGAACCCTATAGGATAGGACTTTACCCGTCTATACATATGTCCGGCCAAATCTAGCGCCAAGACGTCTTTGGGCATCCGTTGCGCTATATACATCGATAAATCAAATCCTCACAGCCCTATGCTCACTCATCCCTTGGGGTACTGTCCCTAATACGAATTGAACACTTAACAGAACACGCCCCTGAAACACCTCCTTTGTCTAGGCACCTCTCGTAGGTAAATTTGCACTTTGTGTCCTTGGGTCTCAGGCTTCTTCCAATTATTGGCATTCCAGGCTACTTTGTTGCAGGTTTCCTCAATAATTAACTCCTAAAACAAAAGGCGTCAGTCTAACTAACGAGAATGGTGTCCTTGCACCTGCAACAGAAGCATGAGAACGGAACAACCTTGCACCCACATGAATTTCGCTGACTGCCTTCAAATGAGAGCTTTACCAACCAGGGAAAGCACATTTCGGCTTACACAATTCAGCTAACATAAGAAATTACGAAAAGGCCTTTCATAGCAAAACATGAACATTCATTTAGGCCTTTACATTGAGAAATTACACGGATTAATAAATGTTGCACCTATAAGCACTATTTTTCATTACATTCATAGCATAATCATCTCTGCATGTGCAGACTTTAAAATTGTGCACGTTTAAATCTAATGCAGTACATTACACATGATCTACTTGATTAAGCATTTGCAATAAACATCGAGGATTACATGATTGCATTTAAATGTCATTTTACTTTCTCGAATGACACAAACTAATTTTCTATTACTACTTTTACATTTCGTTATCACCCCACATTTCTAATGATCATCAATTAGATAACACAAGAATATATGCTGGTGCGAACTATTCATGATTATAATGCATCCCTCTAATTTTCAGAACAAATGTCTTCCATGTACTCGATTTTATGGGTCTCGGAAGGTGAGCTATTCCACTCACTGTGCCATTCCCTCCAGAACCAGTCCCCTCACCTACTGCTGACTGTGACAAACTTCCATTTCTCGCTTGATCTGCGTCGTATACTGACACTATGGGGCCAATGGTAACTGGTACTGTGAGAGTTTCCGGTAACCTTGTAACACCTGTAACTCCATTCGCTTCCGTACCTGCTGGAGTCTGCATTCCCATCCCTGAGTCTGCGACTCTCCATTTCCCTCTGTTGGTCCAGCCTTTCCCTCTGCTGAATCTGGATTGTATGGATGTGGTCTCTCTGACAACAGTCTTTCTATCAGGCTGTCATCGTTGTCACTATCTTCTTCCTCACCACACTTCTTCTGGATATCTCCTACTTTTACCATCAACGGAAACAGCCTATCTCCTTCAATAGTTTCCACTCTCCATCTCTTTTCCAATGCATCCCATCGCCCATCTTGAAACACCCTGATCAACTTTTTTACCCTTTCCTGACTTCGATCTCTCTTCCTGGCATGTGCTGCTCTAATCCATGGATGTAGCGCCTCAAACTGTGTTGGTCTGGGTAGAGGTTGTAAGGAAGACATCACTGTTTTCAATTGATACAACAGTTTCAACTTTTAAGTACCATAATGCGGTAATCAATTCTCCCGTTCCTTCAGTCAAGTTATGCCAATTTTTGAGCCAAATTATAGTATGTAATCCCACATTCGTAAACATGTAATGGGCTGGGGTACCCTTGGGAGGAGCTTCCTCTCTGCCGCGAGTAACCACCCTTCTATCTCCTCTGCACATATCTCGTAAAACTTTAAAACATTTCATGAAAGGGGGCGGAGCTTGCCGGCGTCCATGGTAGACGTGTGAGCGCTGAGCTCCTCGCCTAAGCCCCGTAAAATATCCTCTAAAATATCCTTAAGGCGCAATTGAAGTGCTGATAGCAGGTGTGAACACCCCTGCAACACCCCGGAGCTAGCAGCTGTGATTTTCGTCCTGGAAAAAAGGACTGGCGGGTGTCCTCGGAGCACAGGAACTACAGCGGCGGACCAGGCCGGCATCCCCGGACTGGCCTACAGCACTGCCCGGGCTGCGTCGCTCTGCGTGCGGCAGAGGGGCCCGAAGACGGGCCGGTCACGCGGGGCTGACACGACCATCGAGACGAGCCCCCGATCCGATATGCCCACCCCCCGAAGTAAGTGCGGACACTGCTGCAACACGGGGGTGGCTGAACGGTCCTACACGCCTGGACATCTCCTGCAGGGGCCTCGAGCCTATACTAGAGCACCGGGGGGGCCGGAGGTGGTCGGGGGCCCTGGCCGATACTTCCCAGCTGCACGACCGAGCGGTACCCAGCCCCAGTACCAGCGGAATTGGGGCTCTGAATTGGCACAAATCCATCCACCCCTCGGAGGGCTGACCCGCGCAAAGGAGGACGCTGGCAGAGAGTCTGTAGCCCACTGTGCTAGGATAAGGCGTGCTTGGGAGCCAGCGTGCATAATCCGACGGTGGATGGTAAACAGACAGTACAAACAAAATTAAACTAAAGAAGGTGTGGAGGGTGCCACCACGATCTGCTGACATAATGCCCACGCTGGGGAGAGAAGTGGAGGGAACTCTATTGAGGGCTCGCTGTGCGTAGGAGCCGCCATTTTGTCCACAATTTTGCTGTGTGGTGGGCCTACTGCTGCAGCTACAACCGCTTTGGGCCAGTATTCAGCGGAAACACCGTGTCACGAGGATCCCGGTGGGGGGGTGTCTCCAGCCGCACGGGAGTCTGAAGTGTGGGTACACGTAAGCGCTGAGCCCCCGGCCCGAGCAGTCTACAAATTAAGTACAGGGTCTCCTGGGAGCTGTCCTGAACCACAGGACAAGGAGGGGAGATCGCACGAGAGAGTACCATGGGTCACAATTGGGAACTCGAGCATAACGACTGCACACTAAGAGTCATCGGCTCAACCGCGCCTTGGCCTTGATCCAGCAAGCTGTGAGACGTTGATGACCAGCAGGAACATCATGGTGAAAGGGGACAGAACGCAACCCAAGCTGACATTTGAACACCGTAGGGCTAAGGGGCCCGACGCACCAGCACCAGAGGCATCCCCTCGCCGTGCTACCCCGGAAAGCTCCATGTGCGCAGACATTCGTGAAATGCTAGTGACGATGGAGAAAGGGCTATAGGACAGCATGGCAACCATAGGTACGAAGCTGGATGCCCTGACGTACCGAATGGATCGCATGTCGGAGCGTGTCGATAAGCATGCGGAGCGATTGGACATGGCGGAGAGTCGTCTTACAGAAGCGGAAGAAGCTCAGACAGACTGGGATAAAGACAGCAAGCAGTTTGGCAGACTTCTCCAGGTCATCCAGGACAAGTCGGAGGACTTGGAAGCTCGCTCGAGGCGCTCGAACATACGCATCATTGGGGTCGCAGAGACAACGCAGACTGGCAGGATGGAGCTCTTCGTGGAGAAACTTCTGATAGCACTCCTGGGGGACGACGTCTTCTCCCCTATGTTCATCGTGGAGAGAGCCCATCGCTCCCTTGGCCCGCGACCACAGCCGGGTACTCTTGCTCGGCCAATAATTGCGAAACTATCGAGACAGGGATGCGGCGTTGCGGGTAGCCAGAGAAAAAGGAAAGCTGCAATTTGAGGGGATGGACATCTCACTTTACCCAGACTTCACGGCAAAGGTGCAGGAGGAGAGGAAACACTTCGCACCATACAAGAAGCAATTACGTGACCTCGGCTTGGACTACGCGATGTTGTACCCGGCGAGACCCCGGATAAACAGACAGGGGCACTCGCATTTCTTTACCGACCCGAAGGAGCTGCAGAAGTCGCTGAAGGAATGGTCAAAGGAGCGCAGGAACAGCCCGAGGAGCCGGTCCGAGGAGCTCAATGACTCCTCACACCTGGAGGATCAGGACTAAGTTATCTCCACAGGCTCTGCGCCGCAGAATGTTTCAACTGCCTGGGCATGCTTAAGAGGGTGGGTGGTTCCGATGCCAGGGCACTGCACAGTAAAGAACTGTTACTGCGGACACCTGCGACCAGTAATGCCGTGTAAGAACTTTGAGAAGATACGGTTGGGTGAGACGTTTCCTTTTTCTTATATCTCAAACAGTGACTGAATGCTTGGCCTTTTGGAGGGGGCCGTACAGATGGGGTCATGGGCCCCTAGGTCTTAGACAATATACAAACGTTTAATGTGCAAGGATGAAGAGGGGAAGCTCCCCCCCTTAGGGGGTCTGTTTGCCCGAACCCGATCTGTGGTGCCCTGACGCACAGTGTGGATGGGCATGCCTTTGGCAGAGATATATATGGGCAATGTGGACAGTCGTGCGCTGGAATGTACTGGATGTATGCATAAGTAAGGGGGAAGACACCTGTGCTAAAATTCAGAAAAGGACTACTGCTTGCGCCGTATATGATGCAGGGAGCGAGGTACAGGGGAGAATCAGCATTGCAGATACGGACTTGAGTTTCTCTGCTTCTTCCTGGCAACTTCTGCCCCGGCGCCTTTAGGCTTACTAGGCCCTGACTGAGGTCAGTTTGGGGATTGTTGATTGAGTTTGTTGCTCAGACGGGATGGCGGGGAATTGGGCACTGTCGGGCCAAGTTGGGGGGGGGTCTGCTGTGGGAGGTCGGAGATTGGGTGGGGGGGGGTTCATGTGTTTGCTGGCCACTGCTTTACTCGCAACTACTGCCTAAGAGAAATCCCTCTTAGCCCTATGTATCCTGCCACCTGTGTTGATTCTGCACTATGGCAAAGTGCCACATGACGCTCCTATATGTAACACAATGTTGACAACCTGCGTATATGGCTGAAGCGCAGGGTGGTAGTGCAGGGGGGGGTTGAGACTTTTAGGGCCCTGACGTGGAATGTTAGGGGTCTTAATGACTACCGTAAGCTTAGAAAAGTGGTTAATTATCTACAGAGACATCACATAGATTTGGCACTCATTCAGGAAACCCATCTTTCACCCACGAGTAAAATGCTCTCTGCTAGTGGACTGGCGGGCAACATCACGCAGGCAGGATTTACTACACACTCCAGGGGAGTACTTACGTGGGTAAACTCTAGATCCAGGCTGCAGCTCTCGCTGCTGAGTGCGGACCCAGAGGGGCGGTACGTTATCTCAAAGTGCATTGGGATGGCCACGAGTTCATTGTTGTAAATGTGTACGGTCCGAATTACGACTCCCCTAATTTCTATGCTGCACTGGCTGGATTGTGTGTCCCCCTTGATAGCTCCAGTATGCTGTGGGGGGGGAACTTTAACCTGGTGTTCAATCCGGACTTGGACAGATCAACAGGGCCTCCCTGTCGCCTGGCGGCGGCAGCCTCACACCTGCAAGCGGAAATGATAACTTTAGATATGGTAGACGTGTGGAGGGACAAGCACCTGGGCAGCGGGGGTTTCACACACTACTCGGCCTTCCATGACATACATACGAGGATAGATTACTGGTTGGCAACACGAGCACTATTGAGACATGTAAGGGCCTGCACGGTTCTGCCGCGCACACTTTCGGATCATTCCCCAATACTGATGGTGCTGGACACCCCGGTGCATCGAATTCCTCCCTTCACATGGCGCTTCCCCCATACTCGTTATTAGACGAAGCATTCAGAGGGGAGATGGCGGAAGAGATCGACAGGTTTTTCCTTACCAACATTGGGACAGTAGACAGTTTTCAAACAGTGTGGGAGGCATTTAAGGTATACATCAGGGGACTAGCGATGGCCAAACATTCCAGTGTGTTAAAATCCATAAGACAGCGGCTGAAACTGCTAGATCAACGAATCTCGGAGCTAGAGAGGAAACATCAGGATCACTCAAGTACGGGGGACCTAGAGGAGTTGCGAGGACTACTCAGAGAATTTAATGAGGAGGCAGACAGAGAAATTTGTCACATGGGCAAATATGCCACAGCGCGAGTTTACGGTGAGGGGGATCGTCCTAGCTCCCTTCTTGCTAAGATACTGAAAGGTAGTAGGCGTGTCAGCCCCCTTACAGAACTGGAGTCTGATGCAGGTGAGCTCCTAACTGAGGAAGATGACATTATGGTAGAATTAAAAAACTTTTACTCGGGCCTGTACTCTTCTAAGCTGACAAACGTTGAAGAGCGAATAGATAGCTACCTGAGCTACATAAAAATGCCTTTTCTGGAGAATTGGCAAAGGGAATTTCTGATGGTGCCCATACAGAAGGAGGAGATAGCGGAGGCGCTAGAGAGTATGAGATCAGGCAGTGCTCCTGGAGTGGTCGGCCTGACCGTGGGTTTTTATAAAGCATATAAAGACAAGCTTCTACCACACCTTTCTACCCTATTCGACGACATCTGCGAGGAGGGATCTATGCCACTCTCCATGCGGGAAGCGATAATAGTCACTATACTTAAACCTGGTAAGCCCCCCAATAAATGCGGGTCATATAGACCTCTGTCGCTGTTAAATGTAGATGCTAAAATATACGCAAAGGTGCTAGCCACGCGTTTGGCTTTGGTGGCCCCTGAATTGGTAGCCCCAGAGCAGGCGGGATTCATTCCTGAGCGTACCCTTACCTATACCATCCGCACGGTATTAGGAACAATACAACACACGCGACAGGATACCCATGCAATAGCGGTCTTCCTAGACATGGAGAAAGCGTTTAATTCGGTAGAATGGCCATTCATGCTGAGGGTTCTGAGAAAGCTGGGAGTGGGAGAACCTTACTTGCAAATGCTGGGAGCATTGTATCACAGGCCCACGGCTCGGATAAGAATGGGAGATAGAGTGCCGGACTCCTTCACTATTAGCAGAGGCACCAGGCAGGGCTGTCCACTCTCGCCCCTCCTATATGCGCTGATAGCGGAACCATTGGCTTGCGCATTCAGAGAATATCACAGGCACGCAGCCATTAGCTACCCGACGTATAGGATCGGGATATCCACTTATGCAGACAACACACTGCTGTATGTCAGAGACCCGATCAACAACCTTGCTTCGGTCCTTAAGGAAGTGGTGCACTTTGGTGCACTGTCTGGGCTCAGGGTGAACTGGTCAAAATCAGTTGCGTTCCCTCTGACACCGGTCACGGAGTGCTTTGAAATGGACTTCCCACTACAATGGTCTACTGAGCCGATAAGATATCTAGGCATCATGATCCACACGGATTCAGAAATCCTCGCCAGGGAAAACTACGGTGTAGCTTACAGCAAACTGGCTGATGACGTAGAGACTTGGTGCAAACTCCCACTATCTCTTATGGGGCGAATTGCCATAATTAAAATGGTAGTGCTCCCACGCTTTCTGTTCCTTTTTAACAATCTACCTATCGTAATGCCTAAATCGTTTTTTAACACACTTACGAAAATGCTCATCCGGCTTGCGTGGGGTGGCAAGCAACCCAGGGTGAAATGGGAGGTATTGATGCTGCCTTATGAGCAGGGAGGCCTGGGAGCGCCAAACTTGGAGAGGTATTACCGAATTGCGCAAGCCGCCCACTTACACACCTGGATACACGGGAAACCGGATATCCCACATGTGATTATGGAGAGGTTGTTTGCGGACCCCACTCCTCTCCCCGCTACGGTGTGCAACCCCATGGACCGCAGAGTGGGGATCCTTGACTCCATTATGGTCACCAACCACGCCTGGCACTTTCTGCTGCGGTCACAGGACTGCGTACTGTTATACTCCCCACATATGCCAATAGAATGGGCGCGCTGGCTTCCCACACTGGTGGAGCCTGGTGTCACAAGAGGTCTACATAAATTGGGCATAAACAGCATGGGCGATTTGTTTGAGGCGGGGAGCGTGAAGACTTGGGAGCAAGTCATGAGAGGGAGGGAGCAACCCACGCTACTGGAACGATTTCAGTTCCATAGAGTACGCAGCGCATTTTTGGAACTGTTGGGACCAGATCTGGCAGAGCCCCCAGAGATCCCGGAGCTCACTTACGTGATAAAAACCACCTCACAGCGTAAGCTTATTACTAATCTATACAAAATAGGCAATCAGCATAGCGAACAACGCTACACCAGAGCGCGGCTGGCGTGGCAAAACGATCTGGGTACACAAATAGACGATGGCATGTGGGCCTTCTGCTGTGCGAGTACCAGGAGAATCTCCCTAAACGGACGACACCGCCTGGTACATTTCAAATATCTGCAGCGAGTATATTATACTCCTGAACGACTCCACAGATATGGTCTACGACAGACCCCAGAGTGCGAGAGATGTCACGCCCTAGTTGCAGGCTTTATGCATATGGCCTGGGAATGCCCGGGAATACAAAAGTTCTCGCATGCGGTTTTCAGTGAACTGAACGCAGTGGTCGAGATGGACCTAACTGCCGATCCGGCCCTAGCCCTGCTGGGCTACTCGAAGACAGTCCCAGTGGCGATACGAAGACTAGTGGACATGGGGCTTCTCATCGCAAGAAAAGTGGTGGTGTCGTGCTGGATGAGAGGTCCCTTGCCGACCCTGAAAAGATGGTCCCGTGATATGCTCTTTTGCAACACGCAATCAGAAGCGTATGGGGAGTTACTCCCACCCAGGAGCCGTCCCAGGAATTTCTGGGGATTATACCAGACCTACTTAGTTGCAAAGGAAGCAGAGTCAGAGGCGCAAGTGCTCTCGCAGGAAGGACAAGCGATGCCAGGGGATGTCATACAGCAATAGACAGTAGAGGGCGGGAGGTGGCAACACACTTCCCCTGACTATACTTAAGGTAAGCATGGCGCTGACGCGCAGATGAAATAAGGTAGAGGCAGACACTTACGATTGTATGCTGGCCAGGGAAGCGCCACGCTGCTAATTTTGTCAAGCTGCCACCTGCTATAAACTCTGCTGCTAGCGCACTCGTTTAGCGCGATCACACACTTTGTTATCTATTTTTTTTTTTAAATCATCAATTTGTTTTTAAATACCTTGGGTCTTTTGTAACTGTACTCTGACTCCCCGGACCACCACAGCTTTTACAGCTGCTTGTTGTGGAGGGAGGATCACTTCCCGACTTCCGGGTGGCAACGGAGGAACAGCCATCTTTGGAAGCAGCGTTCTAGTCTTTCCCCGCAATTAAGGGGCAGACTATACTTAAGGCAAGCATGGCGCCGACGCACAGCGTTGCGCGCAGCGGGCGCCAAAGGCAAGCCCGTCTGCGCCGGTCCGCGCCCGTCCGCGTCCCTGCCCTAACGACCACACTCCCAGGGAAACCACTTACTAACACCAGCTCTGAACTTTTAAGACTAAAGGTAACAGTCCACCGGCAATGTTAGCACTCTATGAGTGTAGAACAACCAATGTACTGTCTGGTCTGTGGGTTCAAGGGAATTACCAGAGATCACAATAGGCAGGGAAAAGAAGCTGAGAATACCCAATGGAAAACAGCGAAAATGGGATTAATTAATAATAGATCTCTACCTAAACACGTGCTGGAAATGAAACTTTTAATCGAGGAAGAGCAACTGGAGGTTCTATTTCTCACTGAAAGTTGGCTCAGGGAAAGCTCAGCCCCAGAAATCGTGGAGGCCCTACCCCTTGGCTATAAAATCTCCCGCCTTGACAGAGTTGGAGCTATGGGGGGAGGATTAGCGATCATCTACAATGCCCAGTTAGGATGTACGCTATCCCCCTTAATATCGACAAATCTGAGGCCTGTAGCTTTAGAATCTCCTCCGCCACATGCTCTTTCACAGTAGGACTGATTTATAGACCCCGGGCCCATGTACCCGGTTTTTAGACTCAGCCCCGGACCAGCTGGCTAGTATGCTTATAGAGAAAAACTCCATTACAGTGTTAGGTCATTTTAACATCCACCTGGATGATCTCAATGACCCTTCCGCTAAGAGGTGTCTAGTTGACATGGAAGCCTTACAGCTACCACAGCTGGTGCCCTCCGCCACACATGAGAAAGGTAATCTCTTAGACCCCATTTTTTCAAATGATCGGAGACTGAAGGTACTAGACCCAATATGGATGCCATGGACTGATAATGGACCAGATACCCACAGTAGAACAAAACAAAGTTCTCATAGTAATGTGGCGAAAATGGCCTAAGATAGTGTCTGAGGTCTGGATCCATGATCCGGAATCCTCCACGCCACCAGACACTAAAGATCTGAATCAAGCCCATGATAACTGGCTAACATGGATAAACAGCTCCATTAATAGGAACTTCAGAAAGCTAGGCCCCTTATCTCACAAAAATACCAATAGATCCTCCTGGTTCTCTCCCACGCTAGTTGAGCAGAAAAAGAAATGCAAAAGACTGGAATGAGAGTGGAGGATGTCTTATGATCCTGAACATAAAAAACCGTACAGAACAGCTATACATCTCTATCAAAAAAGTGTCAGGAAAGCGCAGGCTGCTTTCTATGAAGAAAAAAATCGCCAAATCCTCCAACTCCTCTAGGGAACTTTTTAAAATTGTAAAATCACTTACTACCACATACCAAGGGCCAAATAGCCCCCAACACTCCAAAGATAGGTGCAACGGGCTGGCCACCTTCTTTAAAAGTAAAGTTGAAAATATTCATAACTCTCTCCAACCCAAACCCACGAGGAATTTAGGAATTACCCCCAGCCCACAAAACGAGTCACAGATCGAACACATGGAGTCAGCACCTTTGGTCGTACCTGTTCTCATGACCATCCCCCCGACAAACCCAGACTATATATCCGCCTAACTAAGGAAAATCAAGTCAGGATCCCCATTGGACCCAGCCCCACCGCAGATTCTTGCCCAAGGAGGGAAACCTGTTTTCACTCAGCTAGGCAATCTCATGAATCTTTCGCTTGAAAAGGGCAGCGTACCCAAGGAATGGAAACACGCCATCATTAAACCTTTGTTGAAGAAGACACACCTGGACCCCGCCGAGTTATCAAACTATCGCCCAGTATCACTTCTGCCTATAGTTGGTAGCATGGTAGAAAAACATGTGAACACCACAATCTCCACCTTTCTCGAAAACAAAAATGTCATTCATCAGACACAGATGGGGTTTAGACCCAAGCACAGCACCGAGTCAGCACTGTTAGTGGTCACCAAAAATCTCAAAGCCACCCTCGACCAAGGAAAAACGGCAGCAGTGGTGCTCTTAGACCTGAGTGCTGCATTCGATACGGTAGACCACTCAGTGCTAATCCAGAGGTTGGAAAGTGCTGGAATTGGCGGAACAGCGAAGGTATGGGTTGCCTCATTTCTGAGTGACAGGACCTTCCAATGCATGGAGGCCGGTTTCAAGTCAGACCCCCTTCCAGCACCTTGGGGAGTGCCTCAGGGCTCTTCCCTGAGCCCAACCCTTTTTAACATTTACCTCCGTCCCCTAGCTCATATCATCCAGGAATTCAGTATCTCCATCGTGTCATACGCGGATGACACTCAACTAGTTTTCTCAATTTCAGACACCCTCAACTCAGATCATCGGCAGCTTGTTCCCTGCCTTGAGAAAATTGGATCCTGGATGGCGGACTGCAGACTCAAGTTGAATGGCGATAAGACGGAACTGATGATCCTGGGAAATAATTTCAATCCTCGCTCAGAGATCCTGTGGCCAACTAGTTGGGGACCTCCCCCGCCTCCCAAGCCAGCCATAAAAAACCTTGGCATGTGGCTGGACTAAAATCTTACAATGGAGATACAGACCAAAAAACTATCTGGTACCTGCTTTGGTATACTTTGCCTGGTCAGTAAAATCATACCCCTACTCCCGGAAGATGCGAGGAGAACAGTAGTCCAGGCCCTGGTGATTTCGAGGCTGGACTACGTAAACTCCCTCTTTCTTGGTTCTCCCAAATCCGTAACAAACCGTCTACAAACTGTTCAGAACGCAGCAGCACGACTATTACTGAACATACCTAGACGCCAGTCAGTTAAAACAAGATTGAAGGAACTGCATTGGCTCCCGGTTCAAGCCAGAATCAAATTCAAGTGCATTAACCTGGCTCATCGTGCCATGCACGGAAGAGGTCCGGCACTCATCCAAAATCTGGTTGCCCACTATACACCCCACCGACAGCTTAGGTCGAGCTCAAAATTTCTCATGAAAGATACCACAATAAAACAAGCATTGGCATGGCCAATAGGTCTCGGCTTTGGGACCTTATAAGTATTTAGTTATGCAGCACAATATCGTTGGTACAACAGCATCAACTGTTGCATGACTAAACACCTAAATGCAATGCAATAGGTCTCGCATTAGGAAAGTTTGAGCTATTGGTATAGTAAATGACACATTTTATTTTTATGTGTTGGTTTTGAAAATAGCGAAATTAGTAGCATTGTTATTTACAATGCCAATAGTTATAACTTTCACAAATGTGACACCTATAGCATTTGTAATGCAATATGTGTTGTATTTACGTGACTTACATGTATTGATATTACAAATAACAATGGCGTTTAATTTTTTTAATATTGTATACTTAAATAAAAGTTATTGTAATTGATAATGGCAATAGCTTAAACTTTTGTAAATAACTTTTGTGAAGATTATTTTCAGTGTATTTTATTGTGACGAAAATTCAAGAACAGAAGTGAAATCTTGACATCTTTTTGTGACATTTGTCATAAAGCTTGAAACATTGAGAGAACATATTTAACCCAGCTGTTGTTGAATGGTTGCACAGATTGATGCTGTGGTGGAGCCGAATGATGTTGTGGTGGCGACGAGTGATGCAGTGGGGTTCAGTGATTCTGTGGAAGAGCATAGTGATGTTGTGGTGCCCCTGAGTGATGCTGTGGTGGTGCTGGTTGATGCTGTATGCTATGTTTTGTTTTGCTATCCTATGTTTTGCTATGCTATGTTTTGCTATCCTATGCTTTGATTTGTTATGCTATGCTGTGTTTTGTTATGCTATGTTTTGTTATGCTATGTTTTGCTATGCTATGTTTTGCTATGCTATGTTTTGCTATGCTGTTTTCCTCTGCTATGCTTTGTTATGCTATGCTTTGTTATGCTATGCTATGTTTTGTTATGCTATGTTTTGTTGTGTTTGATATGCTACGCTATGTTTTGCTATGCTATATGTTGTGTTTTGTTAAGCTATGCTACGTTTTGTTGTGTTTTCCTGTTTTGTTATGCTATGTGTTGTGTTTTGTTATGCTATGTTTTTTATGTTATGTTTTGTTATCCTATGTTTTGTTTTGTTTTGCTATGCTTTGCTATCGTATGCTTTGATTTATTATGCTATGCTATGTTTTGCTATGCTATGTTTTGCTATGTTTTGTTATGCTATGTTTTGTTATGCTATGCTATGTTTTGTTGTGTTTTATTATGCTATGCTTTGTTTTGCTATGCTATGATTGGTTGTGTTTGATATGCTATGTTTTGGTATGCTATGATATGTTGTGTTTTGTTAAGCTATGCTATGCTTTGTTGTGTTTTGCTATGTTTAGTTATGCTTGTGTTGTTGTGTTTTGTTATGTTTTGTTATGCTATGTTTTGTAATGTTATGTTTTGTTGTGTTTTATTATGCTATGTTTGTGATGCTGTGCTATGTTTTGTTGTGTTTTGTTAAGCTATGCTTTGTTATGCTATGTTTTGTTTTGCTATGTTTTGTTATGCTATGTTTTGTTGTGCTATGCTATGTCTTGTTGTGTTATGCTATGTTTTTTGTGTGTCATTATGCTATACTATGTTTTGTTATGCTATGCTATGTTTTGTTATGCTATGCTATGTTTTGCTACCCTGGAGTGTGGTTGTGTGTGTGTGCGTGTGGTTGTGTGTGTGTGTGGTTGTGTGTGTGTGTGGTTGTGTGTGTGTGTGGTTGTTGTTGTGTGTGTGTGTGTGTGGTTGTGTGTGTGGGGTTGTGTATGTGGGGTTGTGTGTGTATGGGGTTGTGTGTGTGGGTGTGTGTGTGTGGGTATGTGTGCGTGGGTATGTGTGTGTGGGTATGTGTGTGTGGTTGTGTGTGTGTGTGGCAAAACCATGCACAAATTGCTTAAACAAAGGTAAGCCACTCACCTCTGTCTCCTACCTGTAATCCATTCCACGGGGCAACATGTCTTTATTTAAAACCACCTTTTAGCTAAGTAAAATACTTTAATATTGAGAGCCACTGGACATTGCACTATTAATTATCGACCAGGTATTGCTTTATATACATTCAAAGGAGTTGAAAAGTGTGAGGAGCCACGGCACATTATTGGCTGCACCCCACAGCTGCCGGAAGGAAGGAAGTAGGGCTTTGGAAATAAACCGATGTGACGAGTTTCACCTCGGCAGCTGTCTGTGGACAATTAAAGCAGACCCCGCGGCTTTCACAGAGCGGAAGACTGACCGGTCTGCAGAAAGAGGTTTTACAAAAACTTGCCTTTGATCCTGCAGTTTTATCACAGAGGAAGCTGCCGTGGGGACACAACAGGCGGTGACTTTAGAAGTTAAGCTGCTCCCCCCCCGTTGGGAGCCAGGAGTCTAGCGCATGGGCACTGAATGGCAGCAGAGTGGGGCTGCCACATCTGGAGGCCTGCACGAAGCCCCCACAACATTGCTGTCCATGTTAAATACACTCATGGCGGACCGCGACGCAGTTGCTTTTGTCCACTTGGGAGGTGGAGGTGACCCCTTTGTCTATGCTGTGCCCCCTCTCTGTCCCAGTAACACTTGTGAGTGAGCCAACGGGAAGAAGAGGGGCAGCCAGCATGTAAAAATAGCCCTGAAAATGTAATAGAATTATGTGTCTGCCTCTCTGTGGCTCTGAAAGCCACTGCAAAGACGGCTTCTATTCAGAGAAGGGGCAATTGACCTCGGGAGTTGACAAATTTGTAGGGGAGTGGGAAGTTGAGTGTACTCAACTGCAATAAAAAACAATTCATTTTCCCGAACCCTGCTACAATGTTTTAAGTATTATAAAAAGGAGGACTGTGGTTTCAACAAAAGACGCATGTTTTCTGAACCTCACTAAGATTAAAAACAAGTATTAAGCAAAGAACTGTGAAAGCTGAACACAGTTCTGTTATCTTTCACAGGCATTAAATAAAACCAAGCGCACACGCAAACAACTGTAAAAGATGAAGACAATTCGGGCGTGCTTGTCTGATGTTGGCTGAGCTGTCAGAAAGCCTGTCATTAGCACATGCCTTTGCGACATAAAGGAGGTAAATAAAGCCATATGACTGAGGCTCTTTATTTCTGTCAGCCTACTTTTTTGTGCCACTGTGCATATTTCATGATCACAAATCCTGCCCGTACCTGTCAGCGGGGGGCTGGGACATATGGATGCACGTAATGCATTCATGAAATATTTCCCAAACCAACTTTCAGGTCGAGTTTGCGCTATAGAAAAATTAGTAAGAGCGATTTCCATATACATTAAGAAGATGTAACGGGTAATTTCCTGCCAAAACATTTATTTGTGGTATTCATTCAAAAAATGTAGTCTGCATTTTTGGGAACGTTATGGCACCGGTACAAACAAAGCCACAGAATAACTGTGTGATCGCTGGCAGTTGTGCTAAGTTAGGCCACACACAAAGTGAAGGAAACAAATGATCACAAATCCTGCTCTTGCCAGTCAGCGGGCGGCTGGGACATGTGGCTGCAAGCGAGGGAAAGCCACCCACAGTTGATTCTGTGAATTGTTTCGGCCTTTCATCCACGTAAATGTAGGTGGCGCCAGTTAGATTGAAGGAATGCCTCTGCAGGATATCGCGACCTGTGTTTAGGCTAAGCTGTGCTGTTTGAGGGGGTGGGGAGGGGTGTTAGCAATAAGAGTAATGCAAAATCGCTAAAGGAGGAGGCAGCTGAACACATTTTTTGTTTTATTTCACCGTTATTAAAGTAAACCAAGAGCGCACGCAAAGAACTGTGAAAGTTGAAGACAATTCGGGCGCCCTTAAAGAAAACAAACACGCACACAAAAAAATGGGTCTGGCAGTGAAAATTCCAATGATGGCAACAACTCTGTATTCAACACACCCACACACAGGGCCACGCCAGAAAGGGCATGCATAAGCCAGACCGCATTCCTAATTAGTACAAAATGGGCCATGTTCACAATTTTCAGTGCCTCGCTACTATCTCAAAATTACCCAAGGCCTGTCCACACTAGACTTAACAGACAAAAGCTCAATTGCAAAAATACTTTAATTAAGGCGCCCCCGCAGCGATATCACTTCTTCTGGCGATATATAACAAGTTGTGAATGAAAGAACATCGCCGACAGAAGCTTTTAGGTGCGGGGGAGTGGATCCCTTTGAAGCACGGCCTCGCGGCCGTGCTAGAAGTGTGTGTTAATTAGGGGGAGGAGAAGTGAGGCCGAGTGCGCTCGGGAAGCAACAGATGGCTTTAATTTAAAACTCTCGGAGGCAGGCTGCTCGGATAAAAGCGCGGTCACGAGAACTCATGCACTCGTGGAAAACCGCTTTGGTTTAACTCTTAGTTTCACCACAATAGACTCGTCCTATTCATTCCTTGCGGAATGGAATAGGCCGAGACCTAAAGAGCCAGATGGGGTGGAATGTCTTTCACCCATCTGATACCTACGCTCTGGAACAGTTTAGATCCAGACTTTCGACTCACTCAAAACAAAGTACTGTTCAGGAAGAAACTTAAGACATGGCTCTTTCCACAAGACTAAGCGCTCACCCCCTCTACCTTGAGTCATGCAGTGCTGAGATGCCTAAGGCTTGTCACGCGCTTTACAAATCCCATAAACATAAACATGATGAAATCAACTCACTTTTTCACACTGCGTTTCGTCTTACTTCCTGATGTCAATCCACCAATCCCAGTGCTGCGTCACACCAACCGACCTATAGCAGAGCGGCACTCTCTGACATCACTCTTCCTCTACATGCAGTAGTTCCCCTCCTTTACACCTCGTCTACCGCACACTCACGCGTCTCTTTCATACAATGAAATAACTGTTTGTAACAGTTACTTCTCCGACTGTCCTTCCAGGAAACGACCGGACAATCTCATGTAATTGTCAACCTCAACTCTGGCAAAGGTCTGTCCACAAAACGACCAGACAACTGCCTCAGACTATCTGCCCATGAACGGCCGGACAGTCATATACTTAATCAATAGGATCCAATAACTCAATTTTCCACATTTAGCAGCCCAAGACCTGCGTTGGTTACTCATGCACTCACACACACATTTCCCTGTCACCAGTGGGTCAGTTAACAACATCTCATGACTCCCACAATCACTGGTCAGACAATTTCAACTCTGGGTGTCTTCAACACCACAATCTCTTATCCCGGGATATCAAAAATCAATTCTCGTGGACTGCACGCGTACTGCCCGAAAGCGCAATCACCCAACTCTCATTCTAACTCCGCAAGACATCACACAACCAAAACCACACTGCAATCTAGCAGACACACAACCTTGTTCATACTCACTTACCCACGAACTACTGCTTCCGCTGCACCGTCACTCTCCGTCGATTTCCATCAAACGCCGTTGTCCTCCACTCACAATCTGCCGGACAATCATCACTTGGGCTCTATAGCTCAATGACTACCCTTCTCTACGGCTCTCCTTACTACAGAGGTAACCATCCTCTCTGCTGCCAACTGATTGCGCCAGATTCTTATCTACAAATCTCTCTAAGAATCCTCGGTTGACTGGATCTTTATTACTTGCTGAAAAGTGTAAAAGGGAGAACCCAATCCATTCACAATTAAACAAAATAAACGAACTAATTTAGACTCAGAAAGAATTACTCACTCTGACTTCAAATTCAGGGGTTAATTACAAAGCCAAAAATAATTGAACATACAAGCACCTCATGACGAGGTTGAAGCAATACATGGGCACTATTACAAAGTTCATTCTATGCACCAGTCTGATCCGGTGGAGCCAAAAGAGAATGAGCAACTCCAAAAATACTAAACAGGCAACAACTGATCCAACATCTAAATCAGTCTTTATTAGTGGCTGCAAAGGAAATCAGTCTTTATTAGTGGCTGCAAAGGAAATCCATTAAATATGTCGCTACACTATCACTAAAGTGGCATCCCTACTTAGCATCTCCCAGACAAGATCAAAAAAAAGGTGTCAGCTCGTGAGGACTTTCTAAGAAGTACACTCACGTTGTAAGGGTCAGTAGTCAAAGCTAAGTCTTCCTTCCAAGAATCGATCCCTTCTTCTACCCTCCTACACTATTCAATATTTACGTGGCCCCCTTGGCCTCGATGATCAGGCAGTATGTTTTTTCCGTGGTCTCCTATGCTGATGACACCCAGGTGGTCGTGTCAATAACAAACAACGAGGATGAGACAGCGGATCCCTTTAACAACTGTATGTCTCAGGTGAACACCTGGATGCAGACCAATTGTTTAAAATCAATTGGTGACGAAACGGAAATCCTGTTACTAGGCTTCAACCCTCCCGTCTGGTCGTTGAGATGGTGGCTGGCTAACCTGGATGTAGTCCGACACCAGTTCCCAAGGCTAAACATCTGGGCGTGATCTTCGATAATAGACTGACATTTGACAGCCAAATCAATAATCTCTCGGCCACTTTCTGGGGTATTTTAAAGAAGGAAGATTCACTCTTTCATTACCCCAGATGCTTTAAAGATACTTGTACCTACTCTAGCACTGTCCAGACTGGATTATTGCAACGTTCTTTATGTGGAGATTCAGACTCAATATTTACAAAAACTGCAATGACTGCAGAATTCTGCAGCCAGATTGATAATTGATTTTCCTAAATACGAATCAGTCTCACATCAACTAAGAGCCCTCCACAGCTTCCAGTGGGAAAAATAATTATATACAAATCACAATGCATTGCATTCAAAGCGCTCCAGAGCACAGGACCTCTATATCTGAGATCGCACTTGAAATAGTAGTTGCCATCCAGAAACCTAAGATCGTCTCATTTAAACTGCTACAAATACCCAGGTACAGACAGGTTTGTTGGGGAGGTAGAAGTTTCCTGTTGGGAACTGCGAAAACCTGGAACCTCCTACCATTATCGATAAAAAACAGTACGTCACTTGGTATTGGTATTGTATTGTGGTATACTTATATAGCGCAACCTGTCACCACCAAGGGCATCCTGGCACTTTTGACCCATGATCCAAGCAGAAGCAATAGCTCAACCCGCCCTAGGGAAAAGGTAAGTTTTCAAATCCTTTCTAAAGGCTGAAAGATCCTCAAGACCTCTCAGGGATAGAGGCAGGGAGTTCCAAAGTTTGGCCGCCGCTACTCTGAACGAACAACCACCCATCCTCACTCTCTGGAAGCGCGGGACAACAAGTAGCCTGGACGACGAGGAACGCAGAGCTCGAGATGGGAGATACCAGGCAAACATTCGCCGCAGAGGAATTGGGCCCAGGCCATGGATAGCCCTGAACACAATACACGCTGCTTTATAGCGTACGCGTAAATGGACCGGCAGCCAATGGAGTTCCTGCAGCGCTGCCGTGGAAGAGCTGTGGTAGGGGCGGGAAAGGGCGAGTTTGGCAGCCATATTTTGCACCCTTTGAAGCTTGCCCATAAGTGTTAACGGGGCCTCCAGAAGCAGTGCGTTGCAGTAGTCGAGTCGACTTAAGATGGTACTTCGCACTACTTCTGGTCTGGCTTGCTCAGGGAGAAGGGGTAAAACCTTGCGCAGCATGCGGATCAGCATCATACACGTTGAGGTGGTCTTATTCACGTGCAGATCCAGCTGCAGGTTGGGCCCAAAAATGACGCCCAAATTGCGCGCCGATTGTGCGGCTGACACCGTCTCTAAAAAGGACGGGGGCCAAAAATCATCAGGGAGATCTCGGGGAACTCGGTCAGTGGAGCAGTGCAAGACCTCTGTCTTGGTTCCGTTGAACTGTAACGAATTCAAACGGAGCCTTCAAAATAGGAGCCATTCCGCTGTAGCCTGCATGCACCGGTGAAAAGACTCCAATGGGACTGCATCCTGTCCCTCCAGGGAAAAGACCAGCTGGGTATCATCCGCATAATTAAATGCGGAGATACCAAATGATTTAATGAGCTGGACTAGAGGGCGGAGGTAGATATTAAAGAGTATGGGGCTGATGGCTGAGCCCTGAGGTACTCCTTGTCCCACTCTCCGCTCGTCTGAGCTGAAGGGAGGTAGCGAAACCCGTTGCTGACGGCTGTCCAAGTAGGAGACTAACCAGTCCCTGGCCTTGTCTTTAACCCCGCATTCTTCCAACCTCGAAATCAAGGTAGGATGACTTACCGTGTCGAACGCGGCCGACATATCGAGCAACACCAGAAATGCTGCCCGACCACTGTCGACACGCGCCCGCAGATTGTCTAATACGGTCACCAACGCGGATTCCGTCCCGTGAGCAGGGCGAAAACCGAATTGCGTTTCATCCAACCAGGTGTTCCCTTCTAAGAAGCCGGACAGAGTGCGGGTAACCAACTTTTCCATGATTTTAACCGGAAAAGGAAGCAGGGAAATTGGCCGGTAGTTAGAGAGGCACCCAGGGTCGAGCGTAGGTTTTTTTAAGAGCGGAGAAACCACTGCCTTCTTCCAACAGCCTGGTACAATCCCTGTTTCAAACGACTGGCAACAGATGGCATGCAAGGGCTGGAAGAGATCCTCTTGGAACACCTTCCATAGTTTTGGAGGAAGAGGATCCAGAGGCGATCCAGATGAGATCGTGAGGGCTAAACTGCCAAACTCCTCCAGAGAAGGGAGGGGAAAACTACTCAGCTGGGGTCGACTGGCCACAATCGCCGGAGCTCCCAAGCTGATAGCCGGATCCAGAGAGGGAGGAGAGAGGCTACTCAGCTGGGGTCGACTGGCCACAGACGCCGGAGCTCCCAGGCTGGTAGCCGGATCCAGAGAGGGAGGAGGAAAGCTACTCCGCTGGGGTCGACTGGCCACAGTCGCCGGAGCTCCCAAGCTGATAGCCAGCTCCAGAGAGGGAGGAGAGAGGCTACTCAGCTGGGGTCGACTGGCCACAATTGCCGGAGCTCCCAGGCTGATAGCCGGATCCAGAGAGGGAGGAGGAAAGCTACTCAGCTGGGGTCGACTGGCCACAATCGCCGGAGCTCCCAAGCTGATAGCCGGATCCAGAGAGGGAGGAGAGAGGCTACTCAGCTGGGGTCGACTGGCCACAGACGCCGGAGCTCCCAGGCTGATAGCCGGATCCAGAGAGGAAGGAGGAAAGCTACTCAGCTGGGGTCGACTGGACACAGTCGCCGGAGCTCCCAAGCTGATAGCCAGCTCCAGAAAGGGAAGAGAGAGGCTATTCAGCTGGGGTCGACTGGCCACAATCGCCGGAGCTCCCAAGCTGATAGCCGGATCCAGAGAGGGAAGAGAGAGGCTATTCAGCTGGGGTCGACTGGCCACAATCGCCGGAGCTCCCAAGCTGATAGCCGGATCCAGAGAGGGAAGAGGAAAGCTACTCAGCTGGGGTCGACTGGCCACAGTCGCCGGAGCTCCCAAGCTGATAGCCAACTCCAGAGAGGAAGGAGAGGAGCTACTCAGCTGGGGTCGACTGGCCCCAATCGCCGGAGCTCCCAAGCAGAGAGCCGCATCCAAAGAGGGAGAGGGAAAGCTACTCAGCTGGGGTCGACTGGCCTCGCTGGCCGGAGAACCCAGATTGAGGGCCAACTCCAAAGCTGGGGGGGGAGAGCCACTCAGCTGGGGTCGACTGGCCTCCATCGCCGGAGCTCCCAAGCTGAGGGCCGAATCCAAAAGAGGGGAAGGAGAGCTACTCCGCTGGGGTCGACTGGCTTCCAACGCCGATGCTCCCAAGCTGGAGGGCTGATCCGCTGGATGGGGTCGACTGGAGGGCGTGGCCGGAGCTTCCACACAGAGGTGAGCGACCCTCTGCGGGGGTCGACTGGCCATCTCCTCCGGAGCTTCCGCCTCAGTGGTGGGATTAACTGGATCCTGCAGACCCGCTAAGATTTTACAGATTTTCTCCTCAAAGGCATCCGCAAGTGAGTCACAGAGAGTTTGCGATGCCGGGACTGCACTAGCCACACACATAGGGTGGGCAAGGTCTCTAACGATTTTAAAGAGGGCCTGGGCCTTATTTGGGGCCTGATTCAAGGTAGACTCAAGAAAGGTCGCCTTAGCCATCTTGATTTGAGCCTTATATTTTTGCATAGCAGACCTAAACACCATCTTCTCAGAGTCTAGATACTGTTTCCTCCAGACCCTTTCTGCGCGTTTGCAGTCAAGTTTAAGCTGGCGTAGTTCGCTCATGTACCATGGACTGGCTCGGTTCACCCTTCCTCGTGACTTCCGAAGGGGTGCCAGCTGATCCAGCGAGCTCGATATGGACTGGCAGAAGAGGGTATAGCTCTCTTCAGCTGTGTTGTCAAGCTTAAAATCCTTACCTAAGATGTTCGGTAATGGGGAGGTTTTAAGGATTCGGGACCAAGGTCTCTCTAGCTTAGCTAGGGGTAGTCCGGCCTTACGCGAAGTGAGGTCCTCAGAGCAGAGGGAGAACATGATCAACGAGTGGTCTGTCCAATACTGGCACTTGATGTCGACTAATGCAAACACTAAGTCCAGGATGTGGCCTTTTTGATGCGTGGAGGCGTTCACCAGCTGTTCTAAATTGATATCTGTACAGGCTTGACTAAGGGAGAAAAATGCCTTGTCCAGCGAGCTGCCTGCCCATAGATTAAAATTTTCAAGAACCAGTAGCTTGGAGTGGGAGCTAGAGAGTTCATAAATCAGGTCAATGAGAAGAGATATGGAGGGTGCCGGTCCCGGGGGGCGATAGCATAAAACACCCGAGCAGCATATCACCTCCTGCTGTTTGACTGAAAAACCCATCAGTTCAAATCCCGGTACTTCACGGATCTTTAGCTGGGAGAGGGTCAGCGAGTCTCTATAGATGTACCCGATTCCCCCTCCTCGATTGAGTGGGCGCGGAGTGTGGTTGATTTTGTAGCCTGAAGGGCAGGCTAATCCCAGCTCGACCTCACAATCCGCCCGCGTCCACGTTTCTGTGAGAAAGAGGACATCGAGATTTTCAGAATCGATGAGGAATGCTATTTCCGTGTAATGCTTGCAGAGGGATCTGACATTAAGCAGACCACAGGAAATTGGCCTAGAGATTAAAGGCCTAACCGGGTCCTGACATGATCTGAGTCTGAGTAGCTCAGCCCGAGTATAAACTATGCGAAGTGGGCCAGAGGGGCCAGAGGTAGCGGCCCTAAGCGCATCCGTTGCGCGAACGGGCGCAAACGGGCTTACCTCTGGCGCACCTCCGGCGCCCCTACGGCGCCCCCGCTGCGCACCGTCGCTGCGCACGTGTCTAGCGGCCATCTTATATGGCCGACGGGTGTCGCGTGGGTCCTGGCAGGGCGAGTGTCTCTCCCTCACCCAAGATGGCGCTCAGAGTGGAAGGACCTTCTCCCCACTCCAAAATGGCGCTCGAAACCGGCGCGATGATACTATAGTGCCCCCGAGTCCCTTCTGTCCCACAAAATGTGGGTGTGCAGCAGTTACAGTGCAGGTAAGAGCTCCCTTATTTCCCCCTAAGCGGTACTAACAATATAAAGTTAAAAGCGCGAAGCGCTCGGCGCAAACTAGATAAAACGGAGTAAAGCAATATTTTAAAAATTACAAGGCAGGAGGAGCGTTATGCACGCAGCGCTAAAGCAAGGGTTAGAATCAGACTGGGACGAGGTGGGAGGTCCTACTATTATTACCTCCTCCACCAATGCGTGGGTCCTGGCAGGGCGAGTGTCTCTCCCTCACCCAAGATGGCGCTCAGAGTGGAAGGACCTTCTCCCCACTCCAAAATGGCGCTCGAAACCGGCGCGATGATACTATCCGCCATTCCGCCATCCGCCAACGGAGCCTTCAAAAGATTACTAAAAACATGGCTATTCTCTAACTGACCGTTTAGAACCCTATACGATAGGACTTTACCCGTCTATACATATGTCCGGCCAAATCTAGCGCCAAGACGTCTTTGGGCATCCGTTGCGCTATATAAATCGATAAATCAAATCAAATCCTCACAGCTCTATGCTCACTCATCCCTTGGGGTACTGTCCCTAATACGAATTGAACACTTAACAGAACACGCCCCTGAAACACCTCCTTTGTCCAGGCACCTCTCGTAGGTAAATTTCCACTTTGTGTCCTTGGGTCTCAGGCTTCTTCCAATTATCGGCATTCCAGGCTACTTTGTTGCAGGTCTCCTCCATACTTAACTCCTAAAACAAAAGGCGTCAGTCTAACTAACGAGAATGGTGTCCTTGCACCTGCAACAGAAGCATGAGAACGGAACAACCTTGCACCCACATGAATTTCGCTGACTGCCTTCAAATGAGAGCTTTACCAAGGAAAGCACATTTCGGCTTACACAATTCAGCTAACATAACAAATTACGAAAAGGCCTTTCATAGCAAAACATGAACATTCATTTAGGCCTTTACATTGAGAAATTACCCGCATTAATAAATGTTGCACCTATAAGCACTATATTTCATTACATTCAAAGCATAATCATCTCTGCATGTGCAGACTTTAAAATTGTGCACGTTTAAATCTAATGCAGTACATTACACATGATCTACTTGATTAAGCATTTGCAATAAACATCGAGGATTACATGATTGCATTTAAATGTCATTTTACTTTCTCGAATGACACAAACTAATTTTCTATTACTACTTTTACATTTCGTTATTACCCCACATTTCTAATGATCATCATTTAGATAACACAAGAATATATGCTGGTGCGAACTATTTATGATTATAATGCATCCCTACAATTTTCAGAACAAATGTCTACCATGTCACTACTATAAAATTCTTTCCTTTTCTTGAGTCACACTTTTACACTTCTTATCACTACTATTCCCTTCCGCACGTTTCCTTCTTGGGGCAATTGTTCACTTTTTAATGAATTTCCATTGTGAATTATAAGCAATTATCCTAGATGCAATGAATTAAAATTGCTTGCTAGTCTTTGGTCTGTTGCATTCTTTAATTTTTCTTTTTGTTTATTAAGTATTGAATACTATGAGCTGACTTGATATAGCACGCTCCAAAATCTTTTTGTCTAACTATTTACTATGTACTGATTACGTCTGCTAATTATTTAAGGTCTAGGACCATTGTTTATTCATATCTGATGAGGCAAGTAGCAGGAAAATTATCACTGTCAGGAGCGCACCTCTACCATTAACTGACCCACGGCAGACGCGCTCTGTGTCTTCTTGTTGATATGCGCCCTCCCGCCTCACTGGGTTAATGGACTGGGTGTTCAATCACCGCCACTGCAGTGGGTCTCAGATGCCTCCCTGCAGTTCCGCTCCAGGAGATCACAGCGGCACCTTGATAATGTGCTGCTGCCGCACGGTGCAGTCGAGTCAATTGGAGTTTTCCCCGATGTCTCCCTGGGGAGAAGGGGGGGGGGGGGGACGCACCAGTGCCCTGACGTGCAAAAACGGGCTCCACAAAGCTGCTACTGACCCGGGTATGCAGCAGACATCAGCCCCGATCCGGGCATGTTGTGGTAAACTAGCGGTGGGGCCGGCAGCAGGAAAGCTCTCAGGCAGGAGCGCGCCGCCGCCATTAACCAACTCCCGGCGGGCGCACTCCGTATCGTCTCTGCTAATTTGTGCCCTCTTGCCTCACTGGATTTTATGACTCGGGTGGTAGTCACCGCCGCGGTCTTGGATGGCTCCCCACTCCTCCGTCACAGAATATCACCTTAAGGGCACTGTGCCACCGCGTTATGTAGTTGGGCTGGCCGGAGCTCTCTTCCGGCACCCCCTGCCACTGTGGGCCCCGGCTGGCTTCTGGTCCTTCAGCAGGCCTCAACTCTCCGGGGATGATATTTCCCCCATCTGACCTGCTCGGTGAGCCGGAGTAAGCGGGTTGAGATACGCCACTACTCCGACATCAGGGGCTGTCGTCGGGTGACACGGATGCAGGGCCGGCGCTAGGCATGGGCAGCGTGGGCGGCTGCACAGGGCCTCGCACTCAGCCCACCAGCATGGGGCCACGCACCAGTGATGTGTCCTGTTGTTTCCCTGGCGATCTATTACAAAGAAAGGTGTCGCCTGCAATTAAGGTCCCTGGGCCTCTCATGGATGGTGTCCGGAGGCATAGGGGAGGGAGACGGAGATGCTCCCTCAATTGCAAGGAGACCATTCACAGACACTGTTGGGGGCCCATTGTCCAGCATTTTGGCACCCCCACAGTTTTAACTTTTAGACCACAATCAATTTTTACACCTATCGGACTGAAGGTGTGAGAAATGCTTGTGGAGTAAAAGTTAAAACTGTGGGGGCGCCAAAATGCTGGACAATGGGCCTCCCGCAATGTCTGTGAATGGTCTCCTTGCAGGGGGCCTCTTATCTAAATTAGAGGGGGCCTCACAGGTTCCCTTTTAGCCCAGGGCCTCGCAGATCCTAGAACCGGCCCTGCACGGATGTGCCTTCAGGATAGACGCAGGACAGGGACGACCGGTGGAGCTAATACACTACGCGGCCATTTTCGATCCACTCTTGGCCACGCCCCATATTGCTATTTTTTTACTTAATGAGTAACTATCATTTTCTGTAACATTGTGGAACCATATGTAAAGCGCTCTGATACCTTCGGGTCTAGCCAGCGCTATGTAAAACTCTTTAAATAAAATAAAATAAAAATACCATGAATCGTTTCTTGATGAGAGATTGGTAAATCTTTGAGACCAATAGATGTTTCAGTGATCAGTCTTTGTATCTCAGGGGCAGTGTAACTGTAACCTGTGGATAAGCTGCACTCATTGATGCAACAAGGAGTATTGAGCATCACAGTGGTGTATTGAGTAGTATATCCGGAATTGGTGAGTAGCACAACTTCAGTGAGTATTAAGAGAGACAGGACAGTCTTTGAGTTTAATCGTGAAGTTGCTACAGCGCAGTCTAAAGAGTATAGTGCTTGACACCACAAGAGTACATTCAGGATTAAACCAAGAGTGACCGAAGGTGCTACTTTAGGGAATATTGAAGAAGTACCTCAGTAATGGGTCTTGAGGGCAATCCAGGAGTAGTTTTGGGGCACACCAAGGAGATATTAAGTGAGGGAGTTGTTGGAGAAGTGAAAGGCTAAAAGAGCGTAAAACAGTAAGTCCGACACCGCTTCCATGCCATGACAGGCTCAGATACAGAAGTGGCCCTTAAACGCTGCACCCTTTATATTTACACTGGGGTGAATGCCCCTGAGAAAGAGATTATTTTCTGTAGTCATGCGACCGTGTAAATGACCAATCTGCTCAAGTCGGTCCCAGAGAGCTTGTCTCTAAGCGCGACACCACAAGGTGAAGGACAGGTTCTTGAAAGTAAAAGAGAACGGCAAAACATAAATGCAATGCAAACACACCTACAATATGCAGAATATCAGACCATAATCCTGGGCCTAAAGATTTGCTTCTCTCTGCACTTTTAGAGGGTTAATAAAACGTGTGCAATGTAGGTTTTCCTATAGATGTGTGGGCAACTTCATGCACATTTGTAGTGGGTTTTTGAAGTGATGACAAGTTGCCAGCGCATCCCTCCCCACTTCCTTATTGTCTCCAAAAAAGCCATGCAAATGTTGAAAATCCCCGGGCGCACGTGCTAAAAAAGTGCATTTAGAATATTCTGCACTAACTAAAGGTAATTTTTACTAACAAGGGAACAATAGAGAAAGAATGTAAGGAATGACAAAAAGTAATGGTAACCAGATATTTGGAAGGGCCCGTACAGCATGGGTTGCAGGATTATCTTGTGATGGTAACAGATGTACAGAAAAGATTTGACCTAACAAGACTACTACTAGGTATATTACGACTTGCCTTTCAGCCAAGCATTTCAAGGCAGGGACAACCCCATGAAAGGCTTGTCGGAAAGGCATGTAAAGGGTCCCCCCAGCAGGGCCCCCAGACAAACCTACCCATGGGGGTGCATGCGGGGGCACACAATGTGGGTCCACTCAAAATTGCACGGTCGTGCGTACAATTTGTGGCATGCGCAACGTGGTTAAGAACTGCTGCAGTAAAGAAAACTGTCTCATTTTGGCAACAACAGACAGGCCATCACATAGAAAATGTACATGTTCTTGCACAAAGTAGTTTCCCTCACCACCTACATTGACCTTGTACTATTCACTTATTCCAATATGTGTTTGTCCAAATATTAGCCACTCGAGGTCTCCTTGTCACAAAACCGTGACCAGCCTCCACGTTGTAGCAAGGGGCCAATTATAAGCTAGGCAGCAGCCTTTTGTCATCTGTTAGTCAGGTAGTTCTTTAGCACCAAGGCCCGAAAAAGCACTGTTTGACCTCCATTACAAGGTGAAATACACATGCATTCATATGAAAGTTGTTGGGATATTAATCAGGTGGGGGCTATTAGACGGGATGTTTTCCCCTTTTTGTTTTTTTCCTGGTCCACGTGCTTTAACAACCGTACTGTGAATATATAGCCTTTTACCTCCTGGCAAATATGTTGGGGACTGTTAATATGATTATGGCGCGACAATCTGCAATTACTTACTGGTGAACTAACACATATGTACATTTTCTTTTTGTATTGAAGAAAAGGAAAATAAAGTTAAAAAAAAAAAGTTGTTGGGACATCATCCATATGTCTGTTCCCTTTAACTATTTCTCAAATATGTTAGATATGAAATCTTGTTTTATCCCTTCTATTTAATATGATTTTATAATTATTATATGACATTTTTTCAAAAGCGACCCTTGACCTTGCTGGTAGGTCGCTCCCCCACCACACAGCTCCGCCTGTGTGTCCTGACCCTGCCCCAGCTACTGCTGCTGTAGAAGTTGAGGCCCTCCTCCACCCGCAGGCTACCACCTGCGCCTCATCCCTGGTGGCCAGTGGTAGACCTTAGGTTTCTATCACTGTCGCTGTCTGTCTGTTTTCCCTGTACTGCCCATACTGTCTTCTGGTGTCTGTGACCGCTGTTGCCTGTCTCCCACCTGTGCCTGCATCCTTATCTGTGCCCATTCTCTTGCCTTCTGCTCCCTTGATTGCACTAATTTTTTTGCCTTCTGCTCCCCCGATTGCACTCGTTTGTCTTGCCTCTGGTCCCCTGATTGTACCCGTTTTTCTTGCCTTCTGCTCCCTGATTGCACTCGTTTTCTTGCGTTCTGCTCCCCTGATTGTACTCGTTTTTCTTGCCTCTACTCCCCTTCCCTCCTCTGTGCCACTCGTTTCCTCCCATTTTTTGTCACCTTTCTGCCCTTTCTTGGGACCTTTGTGCCTCTGTGCCACTCGTTTCTCCCCGTTTTTTGTCACCTTTCTGCCCTTTCTTGGGACTTTTTTGCCTCTGTGCCACTCATGTCCCCCCGTTTTTTGTGGCCTTTTCCGGACCTTCTTGTGACCTTTCTGCCTCTGTGCCACTCGTTTCCCCCCGTATCTTGTGACCTTTTCTGCCCTTTCTTGTGACCTTTCTGGCTCTGTGCCACTCGTTTCCCCCCGTTTTTTGTGGCCTTTCTGCGCTTTTTTGTTACCTTTGACCCTGCTTGCAGGCAGGTCGCCCCCACGCCGCTGCTCGTCACCTGACTGCCTGGTTCCTGCCTTCTTGCTGCCTCCTTGTTTCCTGGGTTTATCCCTCCCCTCTGCCCTGTGCACCTGTTCCCCCCGCGCCCCCCCCGCTGCTCCCAATCTGACCCTTTCCCGCCGCTGCATCCCTGTGGCCCCGCCCCCCCTGCACACCCATTCGCCTCCACCTCTCCCGCCTCCCAGCTGCTCCTCCCTGCCAAGCTGCCTTATATGCAGGCTGAGAAGCAGCAGCGCAGGTGACGCACACAGCGGGCCCACCGCGCCCATCCGCACCTGGACCGCGCCCAGTGCCAGAACCCCTGGACCCCACGAACGCCACGACACCAGAATCCACTACGACGCCAGCACCCTCCACGCACTCAACGCCGGGTGAAACCACGCCTGCTTTCAGGCCGCCCCGAAACGGACCCTTCTCTTGCCACACCTGCAGCTTCACCTGCGACAGAACCACCAAACCTCCAAGGACTGGACCCAACCACCTCCGCTGGATACTCCTCAACACCCGCTCCGCACGCAAACACGCCGTCAAGCTCTGGGATCTGCTCGACACCCCTGCCCCAGACGTGGCCTTCCTGACCGAGGCCTGGTGGAACGACTCCTTGGCGCCCGACATCGCCATAGCCATCCCGGACGTCTACAAGATCACCAACAGGGATCGCGCCAACGGAATCGGAGGAGGAATAGCCATCATCCACAAGTCAACCCTCAAGGTCGCCACCCACGCAGACGACACCCTCAACACCGCCGAACACCTGCACTTCCGGATCCACACCGACCCCAACACCACCCTCAGAGGAACACTCATCTATAGACCCCCGTGACCCCGGGCTCAGTTCAGCGACTCCATCGCCGACCGCGCCAGCACCCACGCACTCGCCTCCACAGACTACATCTTCCTCGGGGACCTGAACTTCCACCTTGAGAACAACAACAACGCCAACTCCGCCACCCTGATCGACAACCTTGCCAACCTGGGACTCAGACAACTTGTCACGCACCCACCCACGCTGCCGGCCACACGCTGGATCCCGTCTTCTCCACAGGCTCCCACGTCGCCTTCGACCACACCACCAAACTCCACTGGACCGACCACAGCTGCATCCATTCCACCTTCAAGAAAACAACCACGCACCACCGCACCCAACAGCTGCCTCGCCGCTGCTGGAGCAAAGTCACGAAGACCAGCTGATCACCTCCCTCGCCAAGAACCCACCCACCGACCCCACCAACCCAGACGCCGCAGCCCGAAACCTCAGACAGTGGATCGACGACTGCACCAACACCCTCCCCCCGCTCAAGAAACCCTCCAACAGCCACACCAACAAGAGAGCCACCTGGTTCACCGACGAGCTCCAGACCTCTAAACGCGCATGCCGGAAACTGGAGAAGACATGGCTCCACGAACACACACCGGACAACCACGCAGCCCACAAGGACGCCACCCGCAAACACCACCACCTCATCAGATTAGCCAAGAGATCCTCCTACAAAGACCGCTTGGATAACAATGCACACAACAGCAAAGAGCTCTTCAGCATTGTAAAGGAACTCTCCAACCCTAGAGCCAACGACATCCCGCCCTCACAAGAACTGTGCGACTCACTAGCCATCTTCTTCCAACGCAAGATCGCTGACATCCATGACAGCTTCAACACCACCACCGCCACGACTATGCCAGACTCCACCTCCCCTGTGAACACCACCAGCGCCAACCGCCTGACCTCATGGTCCAACGTCAACGACGACGAGACACGCAAGATCATGAACTCCATCCACTCAGGATCTCCGTCTGACCCGTGCTCACACCATGTATTCAACAAAGCAGACGCAGCCATCACTCCCCATCTACGGAAGATCATCAACATCTCCTTCGAAACAGCGACATTCCCGGAAAGCTGGAAGCACACCAAAATCAACACACTCCTCAAGAAGCCCAAAGTGGAACCCAAGGACCTCAAGAACATCTGGCCCATCTCCCTGCTCCTGTTTCCGGCAAAGGTCATCGAGAAAATTGTCAACATGCAACTGGCCCGCCACCTCGAAGACAACAACATCTTGGACCCGTCCCAGTCCAAATTCAGACTAAACCACAGCACCAAGACAGCCCTCATCGCTGCCACAGGCGACATCAGGAGCCAACTAGACAACGGTGAAAGATCAGCCCTCATTCTCCTGGACCTGTCAGCCGCCTTCGACACGGTCTGCCATTGCACTCTAAAGACACGCCTCCTAGAAGCCGGAATCCAAGAGAAGGCTCTTGACTGGACCACCTCCTTCCTCTCCGGCAGAATCCAGAGCGTCCGCTTCCCACCCTTCCGATCTGAAGCCACAGACATCATCTGCGGCATCCCCCAGGGCTCATCCCTCAGCCCAACGCTGTTCAACGTCTACATGGCCCCCCTCCCACAAGTGGCCCGCCATCACGACCTCAACATCATCTCCTACGCTGATGACACCCAGCTCATCCTCTCCCTCACCAAGGACCCACACACCGCCAAAACCAACCTCCACGAGGGAATGAAGGCCATCGCCGATTGGATGAGGAGCAGCCGTCTGAAGCTGAACTCGGACAAGACGAAGGTCCTCATCCTCGGACTCACCCCCTCAGCCTGGGACGACTACTGGTGGCCGACCACACTGGGAACAGCACCAACACCCACCGACGATGCACGCAATCTAGGATTCATCCTCCCTCTCCATGTCTAAGCAGGTCAACGTCGTCTCCTCCTCCTGCTACAACACTCTCCGCATGCTCCGCAGGATTTACAAGTGGATCCCAACCGAAACAAGAAGAATGGTGACACAAGCCCTCGTCAGCAGCAGACTGGACTACGGCAACGCACTCTATGCAGGAATCCCAGCCAAACATCTACGACGACTACAACGCATCCAAGACGCCTCCGCCCGACTGATCGTCAACGTCCCCCGACGCAGCCACATCACCCCCCACCTGAGAGACCTACACTGGCTCCCCATCGACAACAGGATCACCTTAAAGCTCCTCACCCACGCACACAAAGCACTCCACAACGCTGGACCAGCCTACCTGAACAGCAGACTCAGCTTCCACCCACCCGCCAGCTCCGCTCCGCCAGCCTCGCCCTCGCCGCTGTCCCCCGCATCCAATGAACAACGTCCGGCGGCAGATCCTTCTCCTACCTCGCCGCCAAGACCTGGAACACCCTCCCTACCCACATACGGCAGACCCAAGACCTACTCGCCTTCAGAAGACTCCTCAAGACCTGGCTCTTCGAGCAGTAGCAGCACCCCCCTCCCCTCAGCGCCTTGGGACCCTCACGGGTAAGTAGCGCGCTTAACAAGTACTCTGATTGATTGATTGATATCTCCTACATTTAGCTTGTAGGTGTAGAGAGCTGCTGACATCACTGAGAACAGGTAGCACTGGCAGGAAAGTAAGACATGTTACTGTCAAAGTCACTGTGCTGATTATGAGCACCAGCAGCTGGAACTCTCACTCTCATTCACAACACACAGAACAACAGCCATAATGTGCTGCTTCATCTTCTAGCAGAATCAATATGCAGCTGTGGTAAAGAACTCCCTGCAAGTTGCCTTCACAGCTGCGCAAAACATCCCAGAGGACGAGGAAGGAATTGGGCCTAGAAGCTACCATATCCCTGCTGTTCATCAGTTTCCCTCGTTGGGCTGTCTTTGTGATTGCTAGTCCCCAGGAACACGGTCCAAGGCTTACCTGCACTCCTGTCACAATAAAAAGTGTATGCCTAAACCTACATGCTATGTCTCATCTCTTGTTCAGCGATCCGACCACATGAAACTATGGGCCACAAACGAGGGATGTTTAAATTGCATTCCAGCTGTTTTAAGGCTGGAAATGCAATATGCAATTTCACCTAAGAACTAACAGATCTCATTTGCAGGGAGTTGCTAAACAACCTGAGGAATGTTATTCTGCTGGATACTTCCACCTGCAGATTCCTCACCTGTAGAATTATGAGCAGACTGGATGTATGACGGTACGACGCGTACCGTCACAACGCATCCCTTTACACCACGTCCCTTACAACGCAAGTCGTTACCACGACTTGCATTGGGGGCGCGGATTTCGAATAGTATAATTTACTATTCTAACACCAGTCCCCGTGGACACTAGGGAAGGTGTTGGGATAGTAAATTTACTATTTTTAATCCTTTAGCGCCCTCCAGCGCAAGTCGTGGTAACGACTTGCGTTGTAAGGGACGCGTTGTAAAGGCCACGCGGAGTAAAATCCGTGTGGTAAAGGATGTTTCCCGAGCAGACTATATCTGGAACTTCTAAGCACTCACTTCGCCAGCACCAGGGGCTGGCTTCGTCCTGCCAATGGTAGTGGCATCATATGATGTTGCCAAAGCAATAAATTGCCCACCCAGGAGCAGCAGGATGTATGACGGTACAACGCATGCTTTTACCACGTGTACCGTTACCACGCAGGTTTTACAACGCAAGTCGTTACAACGACTTGCGTTGGGGGCGCTGGATAGTGGAATAGTTTAATTTACTATTCCAACTCCAGTCCCCGTGGATAGTAGGGAAGGTGTTGGATAGTAAATTAAACTATTCCCTATCCTACAGCGCCCTCCAGCGCAAGTCGTTATAACGACCTTTGTTAGAAAACCTGCGTGGTAACGGTACCGCGTTGTAAAAGTTTAGTTGTAAAGGATGTTCCCCGGTGCAGCAACGTCATATATTCATATATCTTTTTCCATGCCTTCAAATCAGACCTGGAGCACACACTCTTCAGAGAGTCATGAATTTTTCACTCAAAAAAAGCTTAAAACTGCAGTTCAATGTCTCCACCCAATCGCTTGGGCTTTAAACCCCACAGGGACTTCTAGGGTTATATTCCATTCATTCCTGGCCTGCATTTCATCTGTCTATGGTGCCTAGATTCTGATTCTCAGGCCTGCAACCCCTGTCTCTGAATGAATGTGAAAGAGTGGGAGGACAAGCTTTTTATGGCCAGGGCCCACAATGTCAGAAGGAATCATGGTCAATCAAGTTGAGATTGCCCTATTCCCACTCTTTGGAAATCAAGAAGAAAACACACTATTTAAAAGAGTAAGTCTCCTTTGTGAACTCAGTCTCTCACAGGATCATCATCTTCTGAGCCAGAGTTGGTCGAAATAGGGTCCACTGACCCTGCTAGTGTGGACTTCAAGCCTGTATGTCTGCCAGATTTTGACTTCAGAGACAAGTGGTAGCTCCTTTACAGAAGGGAGCAATGGAGCTAGTCCTGGAACAGGATTAAAAACCAAGGTTGCAACTCCCATTATTTCCTTGTGCTGGAGAAGGATTGGGGTCTACACCTATCCTGTGCCTCAGGGAGTTGAACCTCTTCCTCAAGAAGTATAAGTGTCAAATGCTGATCCTTTCAAAGTTGCTACTTCCATTATTTCCTTGTCCCGAAGAAGGGTTCATCTTGTGCCTCACGAACTTGAACTTTTTACTAGACACTACCAGTTTGCAGTACTCCACTTTGGATTAACATTGGCACCTCAGGTCTTTACTTTTATCACAACTGACTAATAAAAGCCGGATCACAAGAGGTGGTCTTGCGCCATCTGCAGTCGACAGCATCCTGCTGTTTGAGCTTGGCTTTTTGATCAATGAGCGCAAATGTTGCCTTTGAGCTTCCCAATTACTTAAGTTCATGGGGTCAGTCCTGGACACCAACCTTCTCCATGCCTTTCCTCCACCTCAGAGGGTTGCAGATATACAAGAGATGGTTCTGTCCGTCCAACAAGGTCTGCGAGTTCTAGTCCTGAAAGTCCTACTGTTTCTAGGCCTGCTTGTTTCCCACGTTTCCTAGTCAAGCCTGCACATTGCCATGAAAGCCCTGCAGTGGTGGCTCTTCAAGCAGTGGCTACAGAACGGAGGGGGCCTATGAGACTGTATCATGATTTCGCCCAGTGCTGCGGCCCAAGCGACATGGTTAATCTCAGTCCCCTTATATACCTCTGTAAAAAAACTGTTGTCTAGAGGTTTTTATTTTTGCTTTGTGTTTTTGGATCATTAGAGAAGTAATTTAGCTTGGGTAGACATTGCTGATCCAGGCCGAATTTTTCTGGACAACATTTTTGAAAATGACAGATGTGTTGCAGTGATGATGTAATATTGCAGGAACCATGAGACCTAGATACTTCATTTTGGTGCCTGAACATAGGTTTTTGGGGCCAAGTAGTCTTATAGAGACAGGAAATAACTCCACAGAGCAACCCTGTCGCCATTTTCCAAAATGGTGCCTACAATAGAGTTAGAAGAGACATATATAGAAAGGAAACAAATAATAATGGTTTTTAGTGCTTTTATGTATACACCAAACTATGTTTAATATCTGAATATTACAAAAAAATAATGTTTTTAACTCCTGGTTCAGGCACATTTTCATAGTTTATTTATTTGTTTTTTGTACAGAATATGAAGCGGGATTAAATGTCTTACCGTGCCTATTCCATAACGCGGACACCCCTTGACTTATTAACATTGCAGCAAATCTAAGTCGCACAATAATAACATCTGTGTCATTTGACAATACAATGACTCAAATAGAAACCACAAACTCACAAAGGAGTTTCCCTCATATAGAGAAAAGGGACAGGGTATTAATCAAGGAAACAAAAAGGAAACCCTTCTCACTGGATTCAAAGTCAGTAAATTTTGCAAACCGGCAAGTGTTATACAGCAATAGAAATAATATAAAAATGGCGTTTCTGGGCAGAAAGGCAATACATCAGTAGTTTAAGGTAATACAAATTTCAATGATACGTGATCTAAGTAATCATAAGCACAAACCCATATGAATGTTCCTTTTCATTATTTCAAAATATTTTTATGTTCCATAAAAAATATAGAGATCATTAAAATACATAAAACAAAATGGAAGATCAAAAACAATCAGATTCTTATACACATAATGGAAGCCTCTAAAAGAGCATCTCATAAGCACAATTCCGTTAAGTCAATGTGAGCCAATAAACAAATATTGACAGATGTTGTTTTTCTTCTTTTCTATACATTTTTGTAGCAAAAGAGATACAAATATGTTAAAAACACTATTACAAATTAAAACGTGATTTATAGACCAAAACAATTGACATGATTTATAAAGCAATAAAAGATTGTCAACGCAGCGTTTCGGTGAAAATTTGTTTGTCACCTTCTTCAGGACAGGTAAGTAATCATATACATGCAACACTTATACTAAATGTAGGTATAACGCTCCACGAGAAAATATTCAGTTTTGTTTTCAATTATGGAACATATAAAACTTCTTCAAGGAATGTACACTCATGCTCTCGAATCTTCTAATGAAGTGTTTATACATTCATCGCTGTACCCGGACCCAGAGCTATAGCGGCTTATGTTACTCTGTGTCCTAGGCAGAAGACAATGGATTGCTTCTGTTGTAAGGAAGAACTGTACTGGTAGCAGTTTTCAGAAACCCAAAAGTCCTGAATGCTTGTAATTTCAGTTAACCATGGGGCAAGTAAAACGTTCTCACAAGCG
The DNA here is from genome assembly GCF_964261635.1 of Lissotriton helveticus. Lineage (NCBI taxonomy): Eukaryota > Metazoa > Chordata > Amphibia > Caudata > Salamandridae > Lissotriton > Lissotriton helveticus. Next base: position 1,651,432,485 of record NC_136068.1, read on the forward strand.
GTTCCGAAGCATTGTAAGCAATAAATGTATATGCGTTATTGATCAGCAACTGCAAAGTCCCTCTCCCCTGTTACAGTCTTAATTGGTGCATGTACAAGGGGGGGCATGACTCAATTGCCCATCCGTATTTCAACACTGCCACATTGGTGTCTCATCCAGTAACCTGCCTTTCAGCCCAGAAACACCATTTTTATATTATTTCCATTGTTGTGTAACACTTGCCGGTTTGCAAAATTTACTGACTTTAAATCCAGTGAGAAGGGTCTACTTTTTGTTTCCATGGCTCAATTGGAACCATTTTGAACAGCCCACTCAAAATGTGGCACTACATGAAGGTCTATATGTAGAAACAAAATGGTCCCTGACACAATTTAAACTCTCATTTAATGTAAATCTCGTTACTTAAAGTAAACAGATTATAAATCTGAAAGAGGAGATGTATTATTTGCAAAAAACAATGCTAAGACAGCAAACCCAACACAAATAATACAAAAAGCCACTTAATACTCAGTCTCTTCTCAGTACAATAGCAAATTTATTTGCATATTGATAAAATAGAGAGAAAGGGAGAACTGCAACCTGCAGTAAGAGAAGGGGGTGCACAAGTGAATTGAAAGGAAAAAATAGATTGAAAGACACAGTTAAGATATTTATGTACAACTAAAAATTCAATCTTTCAGTTGGACAACCAAAAAACGGGCCTACCCATACATTAATATCTGTACAGTTTGATCTTACAAGGAGGGGACAGGGACAGTGACAATTAGATGGTATAGGCCTCAAAATGAAGGGAGCGTTGTAGTCGACGTTTCGACCCTGGCGCAAAAAGGGGGAAATTCACAACCTCTGCTGCGGGTCTTCTTCAGGACTGGGTTCAGGAGGGGGTGGGGGGGGGGGGGTAGGGGAACCTAAGGTAACGTGTAAGGCTCACGTCAATGCGACTGGATGGGCCACCTACTGATGACTTGTAGGTGGAATTCAAAATTGAATAGATGATGGGGAGCACAATTAATTAGAGATTCCAAAAATCCCCAAAAGTAGGTTGTGACTGGAGATGGTATTACTGGTTAAAACCCAACCTTCTTCAGTGGTATGTTATTCTGGGAGATCAGAGCATGTGAATTCCAGCCTACTGAGGAACTGGCTTGTCTTCATTCTTCAGTCTGCACCGAATAAGCAATATTATAAATTCTGTCAAATCAGCTTTATGGACGGCAGCATCAGGTAGATGATCCATGTCCTCAGCCACTTCGAAATTTCCTGGTAGACTGGGACATGTATATGACTTGTAGTAATTTTGCACATTAGCAGGGCATTTGGGTTATAAGTTTGCAACATTGTTTGTTTATGCCCACAGCTGGCACAACTTGATTTCCAGCAGCTACTTCATTGGTACAGTCTTGAAAAAGCACATAGCAGTATCATGAGTGCTGGATGTCCCACACAAAGAAGAGCTATCTTCAAAATTATCAAGAGCAGCAATTGTAAATCCTTTCCTGGTAAGGTAACTTGGAAGTGGTGTGCTGTCATTATAACTTGTTGATACACCAATCCTAGTCATTGAAGTGATTAGCTCTCAACTTCTGCACTTGTCATAGATTGTGTGGGCAGTCATCATGTGTAGCGGGATTTTGTTTTTACCATGATGTAATACATAAAAGATAATTTGGACCAGACAGTACATTTGCATTGCATAAGCCTGTTGGTTCATGGAATTGTCTTCTATTTCTTCACTTATATCTACAAAGCCTTCATCAATGTTGTCGGCTGCTGTTCCGAACTCAAGACTTTCATGTGTTAGAGTTTTGATTTGCTGATATTAAACAATGATCTAAAAAGTTTTAAGAAAACTTCAGGCATCCTTGTTTAATCCCATGATTTGCGGAGCTTTAGGGCCTCACAATATTTGACAATAAGTCCAAAATCTAAATCTTTCAGGACATTTCTTACAATGATTCCTGCTGATTTTACTGCATCCTATGATCTTATTTTTGCAGCAAGAACTTCAGGATTCAAATCAGCTGAGAACATAAAAAGTGGGTCAATCTTTTTGTTACACTGAGAAAAATGAATTCATTGTACATTCTCACCCAAAAAATCTTAATTTCATTAGTATGGATTAATACTGTTTCATCAATGTTGACCATTATTTCTCTGATATCACTGAGTGTGAACCCATAGCCAGCACTCAGAGTTGCTTTAAAACTTAATTTGCTTTTTCTAAGAGTGCACACTTAACTGAAGATTGGCAGTTATGTTGCTGCTGGGAGCTCATTGTACATTCCTATTTTTTAATGTATGCATGCATGAAGTTCAGGTGGGCATACAAATCTGCTGCAAATACATTCGTCAAGCTGTTTAGATAAGCTACTTGGCTGAAGACTTAGAACCTAAATGCAGATAAAAACATGTTTGACCTTTGAGACTCACATACTCTGTACTTTCTTCTTTCATCAGTCCATTTGGCTCTTGTTCTGGCTAAACCATAGATAACACATTGAAGACCCTCTGCTTTCTGATCAATTGCTGGAGATGGACAAGGGGTAGCCATCGATCTTCTAAGTGGATGGGCATTGAGTTTGGTTGTCATCGCTTTCTCAGACGACTCCGGGCCCGATATACAACCATTGTTTGTGGTCTCATATGGGAATTTGGCCCACTTGCGACCGCAAAAAAGCGTTTTGGTATGTACAAACACTATTTTGCGGATAGTAACTCGCAAAATGGTGTTCGTGAGTTGCCATTTGAAAGGGAAGTGCCAAGGTCACATTTGCGTTGCAAAACACTTGCAGTTTACCACCTACTTCAAGAAGGTGGTACGCCACCAACAAATGGGAATGGGTGCCCAGGGGACCCCTTCCCCTTTGTAAATGGATGCAAAAATATTTTTTAAGAGCAGGCAGTGGTCCCACGAACCACTGTCCACTCTTAAGAAATTAATCAGAAACCTTTCGGAAACGTTTCATTTCTCTTTTTTAAATTCAGCCCATTTTCCTCTGAGGAAAATGGCCTGCATTTTTTTTTTAAGAACCTTCTTTATTGAAAAAGCAGTCACAGACATGGTGGTCTGCTGACACCAGTAGGCCACCATCCCTGCAAGTTTTGGCCATTTCCAATTGGTTGCAAATTTCAACCAACGTCATTAATATTGATGAGGCAGGTCATTTGCCACCCCATTAGGAAGCGCAAATAGTGTCTGAGACACGGTTGCACATTCCACTTTGCGAGTCACAAATTGCGAGTCACAAAACGTCGCAATTTGCGATTCGCAAAATGGAATGGTCTTACATCTGGCCCTTTGATTTGTGTTGTGATTCACTATTTTCTGCTATTTATGGATGAATTCTTTCCAGGCTTTTTCCATTGTCTACGACTTGTAGCACTTGTTACAATCATAACATATTTGATCCTCTTCATCCATCAGTTTCAATCTTTTGTGATCTTTGTGTGGCATTTTGAACTCTCTTCTCGTCAGCCTCAGTGGTTAGCTTTTCTTTTGGGTTAGTTTGGCATATGACACATTTTTCTTTATTGAAGGAGTCCTCAGATTTTGTAGTTAGCAACACTCTGTCAGGAGGTAAAGATCCTCTGCTACCACCTGCTTCTCTCATGTTCATGAATTTGATTCAACGGAAAACCTGAAACAGAAAAAATGTTAAAATAAATTAACAAAAACACATCATTTTAGAACCGCAATTATGAAAAATGGCAGAAGGGTTGCTCTGAGGAGTTATTTTCTGTCTGTATAAGACTACTTGACCCCTAAATCTTAAGGTTTTACACCAAAATGAAGTATATAGGTCTCATGGTTCCTGAAATACTACATAATCACTGCAATGAATCCGCCAGATTAGCAATGTCTACCCAAGCTAAATTTCTTCTCTAATGATATAAAAACACAAATCAAAAATTTAAATCTCTGGACACCAATTTTTTTTATGGAGGTATATCAAGGGGACAGGTAGGTAGGGGATCAAGGCGAACCTAATCTGCGAGATGGCCTTCACTTACCCACCAACTGTGACTATGGTGTGGTGGATGCCTCCACCTATGGGTTGGGAGCTTGCCTGGACGAGTTGGAGATGAGAGGACTCTTCCAAGGTTGGTATGCCCTCATCTTGATGGACAACATGACAGCAATGTGTTACTTCAACAAGCAATGGGGAGTAAGGTCTTATTTCCTTTACTTGGAAGCATTGAAACTGTGGCCTTATGCAAACTACCAAAGGATCTGGTTAATTGCCATTCACCCAACAAGATCTCTGAATATCTGAGTGTTAGAATTGGGGGTCTCCAGTTGGCAAGGTAGGTACCTTTGTCCAAATAGTGACCCTTGCTTCTAGTCTGGGTACTTCTAAAATAACCCCTGCTCACCCCCTTGGTTGCTTGGCACGAGCAAACAGGCTTATCTCGGAGGCAGTGTGTAAAGCAGTTGTGAACACACACAGTAATACAGTGAAAACACTACAAATGGACACCCCCCCAGTTTAGAAAAATAAGTGATCTTTACTAGACTTAACACAAGACCAAACATCAAAAATGCACAATACTGTAATCAAAATTAGACTTTAAAATGGTAGAAAATAGCTTAGTTCAATGTAGATGGTAAATGTGACACATTACTCCCAAAGTACCTGGGATGCGTCAAACAATACAAACAAAAGGGTCACAGGAAAGTTGATGCGCCGTTCCTTACACTCAGAGGAGTGGATGCATGGGTTCCTTACTGCTTCGCATGGAGTTGAGGCTTGCTTCATTACTGTGTGGGGAGTTGATGCGTTGTTTCTCACTGCTGCCCGGTGACGATGCGACAAGATGGCGCCTCTTATGCGATGCGACAACGTTGGATGTGATACGTGCACGCCCGAACGCTGTGCGCTGAACTCTGTAACTTCTGAGCTGCGACAGGCCCTGCGACACGCTTCTCTGGTGATGCGACGGCAACCTCTGCGGCGGCGGCACTCTTCTCCGGTGATGCGACACGCTTCATCGGTGATGCGATGGCGAACAGCTGTGAGGCGGCACGTTTCTTTGGCGATGCGACGGCAACTGCTGCGGCGGCAACACGCTTCTCGTCGTTGCGTCGCGCTTCTAGCTCCCAGCGGCACGCATTCTTCTCAGAGGGCCCAAACAACAGTAGGCACCTCTCTGCACGTAAAATTCCCAGCAAGGTAATTCAGGGGAGCTGGTGGTGAAGTCTTGTATCCATGAGACTTCAGGCAGGAAGCAAGCACACTTCAAGCCCTTGGAAATGCTTCCTCAAGATTATGAAAAGTTCACAAAAGTATTTTTCCTCCCTTCCTTGGCAATAAAGTAATCACTGCAGGCCAACCCCAGAAATAGCAACACAGTCTCCTCCTCCAGCTTCCTTGGTTCTTCTCCTTGGCAAAGGTTTGTCTTGATTCCCAGAAGTGATCTAAAGTTCTGGGGTCTGGGGCCCAATATTTATACCAGCAAATCCTTTGTCCTCTTAAGGCAGAGGGTGACTGTGCCCAGCCAAAGCCAGTTCTGTGCAGCTTCCTGGCAGGAGGTGGAGACAGCATTTTTGAAAGCAGACCTGGCCCAGGTACCTGAAAGGAAATCTCCTCCCCCTACTCTCTAGTCTTTGAGTGCTCAGGTCAGTGAAAGGAAATCTCCGCCTCCCACTCTCTATTCAATGCAGGTCCAATTCAGCCCAACCCTGGCCCATCAGACTGCTGGAGCCAAGGCTCTCCCCAGCCCCCTATCACTCAAAAACCAGAAATGGAATACACAAACCTAGCAGAAGCATACTGGCTGTTTAGGTAAGAAAATACCTACTTTCTAAAAATGGTATTTTCAATAACAGAATGTAAAAACTACCTTCACTAAAAGATGTAGTTTGCACATTTTGAGTCCAGGCATACTAACTTGAGTTTCTCCCTAGTTCCATGAGTCAGTTAGGATTATAAGAAGCCCATTCTGGCCTACGGGAGCAGGTAGCCTTGCAATAGTGAAAAACGAAATTGTCTGTAATTCACTATCAGGACAAGCCACACTCATCAGGGCATGTCCAACCTTTTACATACAATGCTCCCCGCCCACGGGGGTACCTTGGGCCTACCTTAGGGGTGACTAACATATAGAATAGGGAAGGTGTAGGGACTGGCAAGTGTGTCGACATGGCAGTCCCAGACTGCACACAGGCTCTGCAATGGCAGGCCTGAGCCATAGTTTACAAGCTGCTTCTGTGAGTGGCACAACCAGTGCTGCAAGCCCCCCAGAGGTATTTGATTTACAGGCCCTGGGCACACCTGGCACACTGTACTAGGGTCTGACAAGTAAATCAAATAAGCCAATCATGGAGTCACTAATCCATCACAACAATTTACAATAGGGAGCACTTGCAGGTTGGCACTGAATGGCAAAGGCAAAGTGCCCAAAGCCTCTAGATCAACAAAAACATAGCAAAACACAGGAGGCAACAGGAACAAATGAAAGGGAGACCCAATGGTGCCAGGTCTGACACTGAGCTATCCGCCTGAGCAGGCGTCATCAAGAAGAATCCCACACTCCTGCGAGCCGTAAATTGTAAACTGTATGATGTCAACCTTATGCACAATAAAGGTCTTCTTAAAAACCAAAAAAAAAAAATCAAGAAGAATCCCACACCAAATGAGAAACATCAAGTAAGTTTTAATAAATATAACAAGATCAAAATGAAAAAAAATAAAAACAGTAGAACTGCAGATTTGAAATTTTAAAGATTTTAGTGAATTTAGAGCAGAGAAGAGCAAAGTGCCAACTCGGGATATCAGGTTGTGCCGGACCAGAAAAAAAGTCAAAAGTTCAGGCCGAACGTGATGGAGCGCAGGCTGACTGCAAGGACCTAGTTATGCCCGCTGGACAAAGAGTACTTTAAATCCTGGTTACAGCTGTTTTGTGCATCCAATGCAATGTGAGGTACGGCTCAGAGATGCAATGCACAGCATTGTTTCTGAGCAGCTGTGGGGCTGCGATGTAAGGTCATATGTCATTGCTGAGGAAGCCATTGACGAGGAGTGCTTGTGATATGAGGTCCTGCGGGTTAGTTTCAAAGAAGCTGCTGGAGTTGTGATGAGAAGTCCTATGTCGTCATTGAGGGAGCCGTTGAGGAGGGGTTTGCAGGGCAAAGGCCTACATTGGAGATGCATCGTGCATCAGCTGTTCCGATGAGGCTGCGACATTGAGACATCGTTTTTGCACTGAAAGAGTCATTGCAGTAGAGGCTATGCATTGTTCTGCTCGCCTTTGCAATGTGCAGAAAAGGAGATGTGTCTGGTCTGCTGGATCCAGAGATGGGCTGGCAGAGCACCTTCTGTAACACTTCCAAGGGTTCAGGATTATAGTGTCACCACTTGGCAGACTAGGACTCACAGTTGTAGCCTCCAGGTGCTGGTTACAAGAGAATAGTCCTTGGAGTCACTTGATTGCCCTGGGTACAAGTTGCATGTCCAGTCCTCCTCACCTAGGCAAGAGGGCAGCAGTGCAGCAGATCAGCACAGCAGGGCAGTTTTCTCTATAGGCAGCATTACATCAGTACAGCAGTACTTTTAGCAGCACAACAGTCCTTCCTTTCAAGGTATCTACAGCTCCAGAAGTGTGCTGAAGAGTTGGTGCTTGAGGTCCAATACTCATAAATGGTTCCTTCTTCAAAGTTGAGGAAACATCTAGAGGATTCCCTTTGAAGTGCTCAGGTTTCCTGCCTCCTCTACTGTGACTCCACACTAACTACATGGGGTATGCAGTCCTTTGAGTGAAGGCAGGATACAGCATAGTCAGGTGTAAGTAGGACTGTGCCTGCTCCACCCCCATCCTGCCAGTGACGGCCCAATCCAGGCTCTCTGTTGTGTGTGGCTGTTTGGGAGGAATGCCAACTAAATAAGTCATGTGGCCCAGACACAGGCTGCAGGCACCAAATGGCAAAGGCAAGAAACTGCAAACTTTCTAAAAGCTTCAGTTTGGAAGTTATCTGTATTAAATGTAATAAGGTAACTCCAACGTTATTCTATGAGAGAGGTAGACCTAGCAATAGTGAAAACTAAATTAAGAGTTTTCACCCAAACGTATAAGTACTCCTTTTTTAATACACTGCACCGTGCCCTTTGATGTCTTCAGGGCCTACCCTAGGGGTGACCTTTATGTATTAAAAGGAAAGGGTTTGGCTTGGCAAAATACTTTGTTTTGCTAGGTTGAAATGGCAGTTTAAATTGCACACACAGGCTGCAATGGCAGGCGTGAGACATGTTCAAAGGGCTAAATAGGTGTGTGGCACAAGCAATGCTGCATACCCACTAGTAGTATTTAATTTACAGGCCCTGGGTACATGTAGTACCACTTTACCAGGGACTTATAAGTAAATTAAATATGCCACTTGGAAATAAACCAATGTAACCATATTTTAAGTAGTGAGCACACACACTGCAGCACTGGTTTCTAGTGGTAAAGTGCACAGAATCCAAAGGCCAACATAAATGAGATCAGAAAAATATGGAAGAGTAAGGCAAATGTTTTAGGAAAGACCACCCTGAGGCTGGCAGGTGTAGCAACCTATTTCCATAACCTTCGTTCTTCGGGTTCTGAGGTAAAATTGCTAAGACCGGGCCCAGTCATTCCCATTGGCCCAGATTGCCCATGTAGGGGGGAACATCCTTCACAACGCGGATTTTACTCCGCAATGCTTTCACAACGCGTCCGTTACAACGCAAGTCGTAACCACGACTTGCGCTGGAGGGCGCTAGAGGATTAAGAATAGTATATTTACTATTCCAACACCTTCCCTAGTGTCCACGGGGACTGGTGTTAGAATAATAAAGTATACTATTCTCAATCCGCGTGTTGGACTTGGCCCTTAGGGCAGGTTCACCCCTAGACTTTTTGCTTTAAATGGTGACCTGGCAATGTTGATTTTTGGGATTCTGCGCACTTTCACTGTGTCCCAGTGGAAAGTGCGTGCGCACTCTGAGTGCATGTGCTGAGCTAGGCCTGCCCGCCCATAGGAATGCATGGGGAATGTATGTGTCCCTGGTAGTTCCTGATGCGTGGGGTGTACAGGCTTGAGTCTGGTATGTGTGAACTCGTGAGAATGAATGCTGCGCTACGGTATGTGCGGCTTGTATGTGTCTAGTGGGGAAGTATCATTTCTAGACATGGCTGTACGTGTGCTGTGAGGGTGGTGGCGTGTGATTGGCTGGAGCTGGCTGGCATGCCAGGCTCCAGGAAGTCTGGGTGGATCAGCCCGGTGGTGAGTGGGAGATTAGCATGAGTGATGTGTGGGAGGAGTGTACCTGTGTCCTGGATTGGCTGGGTTTTCCCCACACAATGCTGGCTCCGCCCCCCTGTGGTGTGTCTAATGACCCAAGCCCTGCCAGTGAATAGAGAGGGTGGCTGAGGTAAACAGAGTACTCAAGAACCAGCTGCGACTGGTTCCGCCCCCACTCTGCACCTTCAGACAAAGGGAAATGCTGTATAAAAATGGGGCTGTGTCCCCACAGTTTTTGTTCTGCTTTTGGATCCTGCCAGAGGGGGCTGTTGCTGCTGCTGGGGCCAGGAGGACCGCCACTTGGGGTGTCTCCCTGCCTGGAGACCCAGTGTGCTGGCTCTGGCCCAGCCTTGCCCCCCTGCCTGCCTCCAGCCCCTGCTGGAGCCTTGTCCTGTCCTCCAGTGCTGGGGAGCACTGAGGACTCCTTACCTGCAGCCTGAGAGCGCTGCTCTCTGCCCTTCAGCGCTGGGAGCGCTGAAATCGCTTGATTTTGCCCCTAGCGCTGTGAGCGCTGTATTTTGTCCTGGAGGCGCTTGGGAGCACCTGCCCTTCGTTGCTAGCGCTGCTAGCGCTGGGTGTGCACAGCCGGTGCCCACCCGGCATCTGATCGCCCCGTGTGGTGATTTGGCGGCGCGGGTGCCACCCCGCTCATTGCCGCTTTATTTTGCCCGTTTTGTTTTGATTCACGAGGGAGCCCACTCTTCGGATCATAGGAGCCCGCCTGCCTGCCTAAGAAGCGAGCCGCCGCGCTGCCCGCGGCGACCCGGAAGTGGTTGGAAGTCCGTCCAATCCTAGCGCGGCCCAGGAGAGGCCGACCGGAAGTCCCGCCTCCATTCCTGAGCCGGGAAGAGAGAAGCTGCCGGCCGGATCCCCGAGGCTCCCCGAGTGGAGAGGAGAGCCCCGGGACCAGAGGGAGAGACCCGCCTTCGCTGGAACCCAGCGCGAAGCCGGTGAGTGTGGCAGTGCTGGAGGGAGGGGCGCCGGGACACATTGTCGGTGTCCGCCCCCCCCCCCCTCTTTCTCGTAGCGCGAGATAGCGCTACAGTGCGGAGTGAAGCCACGAGGGCTTCAAGAGAGCATCTCTTTGTTTTGAGCCTGAGGGCTCAGGGGGCACCTTAGTGTTGGAGCAACGAGAGGCTCCAAAGCGCCGCAGTGGTTTGGCGAGCCAGAGAGGCTCAGAGCGCCCTAAGTGTTCCTGGGTCCCCAGAGAAGGACCCCACAGCCCAGCGAGGCTGCACCTTTGTTGCTGGAGCCCTGAGAGGCTCAGCAGTACCCTTATTTGTTTAAGAGCCCAGAGAGGCTCTGAGGGTGCCATTCCCTCGTGGTGGAGCCCAGAGAGGCTCCAGCCCTTCTGCATTGCGAGCCCCAGAGAGGCTCGAGTGCCCATTCTGTGGAAGAGCCTGAGAGAGGCTCAGGAGGGCCAGTTCGTGTCCAGGAGCCCAGAGAGGCTCCGCAGTGCCACCGTGGTGGTTCTTGAGCCCAGAGAGGCTCCAACGTTGCCCTAACTTTCCCTGCACCAGTTGCCCAGCACTTTGTGGGCAACTGCTACGTTTAGGCCCCCCCTAATTTCTAATTTCTAATTTAAAATATTTCTAGAGCGCAGCGTACACCTTGCGGTTTCTTGGCGCTGGGGGGATTAGCTACTGCGGGAAAGAGACAAAAGGAAGGATGAGAGAAGATATTAAAAGAATTTAAGAAGAAAAGGCCTGGCTGAAGAGGAATGTCTTCAGATCTCTACGAAAGGGAAGGTACTGAGTAGCAGAACGGAGGTGATCGGGGAGTGAATTCCAAAAGGTTGGGGCCAGAAAGGAAAAGCTGGCCCCGCCCCACTTTTTGCGTGTGAAGCGAGGGGTCTGAAGAAGGGACATGGAGGAAGACCGAAGTTCTCTTGTAGGTACATAGGGATGGATTAGTGAAGTGATAAAAGCGGGAGCAGTGCCCTGGCGGGCCTGAAAGGCCATGCAGCCGATCTTAAAAAGGGAACGTTCTTTTACAGGGAGCCAGTGAAGCTCCCTGAGAAGGGGGGTGGAATGGTGATAACGAGGAAGGCCGTGCACCAGTCGCGCTGCCTGGTTTTGGATAATCTGGAGTCTACGCAAGCTGTATGCGGGGATACCATGATAGAGAACGTTTGCGTAGTCCAGTCGCGATATCACAAGTGCGGCCAAGATGATCTTGAGTGCCTGGGGGGAAAAGAAGCGGGAAATAGAGCGGATGGTGCGGAGAGTGAGGAAGCAAGAGGATACCACGGAACTAATGTGTGAATGAAGGGTGAGCTGATTATTTATTTTTACACCAAGAGTTTTGACTGTGTTGGAAGGGGTAGGTGAGGGGCCAAGAGAAGGGGGCCAGAAGAAAGAGTTCCAGGGGCTGGATGAACCACCCGTGAGAACCAGCTCGGTTTTGTCTGGGTTCAACTTAAGGTGGTTGTGGTTCATCCAGTCCCTGATGAAAGTCATAGTTGACTGGAAATTCGAGACAGAGAGAGGAGAGAGGGATAAATCAAAGATGAGCTGGAGGTCATCCGCGTAATTATAAACGGTGACCTCCAGCTGCTGGAGTGCGAAAATGAGAGGAAAGATGTAGAGATTGAAAAGCAGGGGGGAAAGAGAGGAACCCTGGGGGACACCGCACGTGACGGGGAGGGGAGTGGCCGTGAAGTTGCCTAACCGAACCGCCTGAGTGCGGTCCCTCAGAAAGGAGGAGAGCCAAACAAGGGCTGATCCCCCGATACCGGCCGCCTTGACACGGGTGAGTAAGATGGTATGGTCCACCGTGTCAAAGGCGGCGGAAAGATCAAGGAGGACCAGAGCCTGATGCTTGTTCTCATCCATACCCTGACATTGGACACAGGGCGTCCTAGCCCCAGAGAGGCCAGTTGGCCTAGGGACAGTCACAGGTGGTGACTTACGTGAGTTTGGCGCAATTGTTATTGTTTTTGCACCTCTGAATGTATTGTTGATGCGTCATGTGCCTTTACACCTCTGAATGAATGTTATGCATTGCATCATGTGTTTTCCTCTTACACCCCTACAGGTATTGTGATACATAGGTGGTTGTTTTCTCCCTAGTACAGGTGGTGCTAGTGAGGTCCTGGTTACAAGTAATTACTGGTTGTGTGCTATTTTGTGCTATATTCTATGTACTAAGTGCTATTTCTGAAAGTGCTACTTCTGATTCCTGACAGTGGTCCAGGTGGCCCTGTCTTGTAAATAATCCCTTGTAAATTCTGCCCGTGCCTCTGGCACATTGTAAAGTGTGTGTTTTATCTAATGTGTTTTGGTGTAATACAAAGGCTATTTTTATATAACCTTGTGTGGAGTTTCCTTTGTGGTGGGCCTTTGGTTGTTGTTGCTGGGGTGCGTGCGCAAATACTTAACTTACATCGCCTCCAAGTTTAGCCTTGCTGCTCGCGCCACGTTACCTAGAGGGTGAGTAGGGGTTATCTTGGCGTGTAACTCCCTTGCCCTGACTTGGGGGTGGTGGTCTCTGACTGACTTTGGCGAAAGCCCTGGCCAGCCGGGGATCCCATTTCCAACATTGGCGGCAAGCGGTGAGGATAAGGATTTGTGTTTGCCTTGTACCTTAGTAGTAACTGGCCATACCACAAAACTCTGCATTTTAGATGACCACATTTTAGGGGATTGTTTTTGAAATTCCATTGTTTCTTCTCCTGAAGAGTGTCATTTGATTGTGTTCAGTACATTTGTCCCCCGCCCTGCTTCCAGAGTTTGGTACCTGTGTCGCTTTTGGTCAGGTTGAGAAGTCAGGGGTGGTAGAAACTGCCTTACCGATCCGAGGGGAGGGTGTGTGTGGATGAATGGTGTGTTTTCCTGGACGCATGAGTGAGTTCTCTTTGATAAGGAGATTGTTGAAGTTTTGGAATTGTGTACTCTTACTTCAGATTGTTAAGTCCCCTGTGTTGCACGTGTCTGTGATCATCTTGCCAAGATGGAGTCTGCTTTTAATGTCTGGGGTCTGTTTTTGCATGAACTGAGAGAGTTTTGCGAAGAGAGAGACATTGCAGTGAATGAGTCGGCCACACAGTCCCAACTTAGGGGTAACCTAATCCAATGGCGGAAGGAGGACTGGGAGCGTGAGCACAGTGAGGAGAGGGCCCGGGTCTCACACCATGAGGGTGGTGGGTCAGAGGGGAGCCCTGAAGAGTCTGAGGAGGAGGAAGAAGATGATAGCACAGGGACGCCAGCAGATAGTGAGGACCCCATAGATAGGGAGTCCCTTGCTGGGTCCAGCGTAGGAGGCAGCGCCTCATCCCTTTTCCTGTCCCCAGAGGAGCTGGAAGATAGGAGGAGAGAAAGGGAGCACCAGCTGGCTTTAGAGAGGCTCAGGTTGGAGCATGCCCAGGCTATGGCACAGCTGGGCGTTAGAAAGCAACAGCTGGATATTAAGAAGCAACAGCTAGAGACCGAGAGGGTCTTAGCGCAGGAAAGGATAGAGGAGGCTGAGAGGGCCGCCACCAGAGGCAAAGTAGCTCTGGAGGGTAGACTATCCCCTGCGCGCAGTGTTGAGTTTCTGGATCCCCCAGGGAGGGTTGAGTCCAGTGGTGGCAGCTATTTAGATTTCAGTGTAGGAAATCCCAGTCCCAGTTCCCCCAGTCTAGAACCTGTTTCCCAAGAGGAGGAGAACAGGTTGAAGTTCAGGAACCATAGGAAACCGCCTCACCAGAAGTGGGGGTATTTTGTGGATGACTGTTCTGATGCAATGGAGGATTGGCTGGTGGCTAACCCGGACGATGAGAGGGACGGAGTAGTGAATATGTTCCTCAAAGAGCAGTTGCTCAGTGTTGTGTGTCCAGAGTTGCGCCAGCACCTGCTGAAGTTGAAATGTTTTTGTCCTTGGGACCTTGCAGAGGAAGCAGACCGCTGGGAAGGTACCAGGGGTTCTGTAGAGTCATTAGGGAGTGACTCCAAAAGTAGTGGGTCAGGGATCTTCCAGCCCAGCGTGGTGGAAGAGGCTCAGTGTAGCCCAGCTAGGTCCCTGGTTAGTGAGAAGGGTGTAGGGGCTGACTGCCTGGCTCAGTGGAGCAGGAGTCAGTGGGTGGCTGAGAGCCCCCAGAGGCCCGAAGCCCTGTCTCAGAACCTGGGTGGTTTCTTGAGGGAACACCAGGTTGGGGACCTAGGCTGTCCTGTTAACCCAGTTGAGGAGGATCTCCCAATGAGTAGAGGACCTGGAGCGTCTGTAACCAGAGCTCCTGTGGTTCCAGAGGCTGGCAGTACCGCTCCGGTAGGGAGGGTACAGGAGTCCAGAGTGAGGAGTGATTGGGGGAGTTCCCCAGTGGAAGGACCAGTGGGTCAGGGACTACCCAGTTGGGCTAGGTTCCCGTGTAGTGACCCGGGTGGCGCCACTTCTGGTCTGGGGGATCGTCACGCACTGTCAGGTGGACAGAGGGCGGGAGATCTGCGCCAGACAGACAATCACACAACAGATGTGGCATTTGTTAGCCTCAGGGGGATTGTGTGTGAGTCCCCAGAAGTCCTGGAGTACCAGGCAATTGTTCCACCAAAGGTTTTAGACCGGAGGTTGGGAGGCCAGGTTCAGGGTCAGCCTGACCTGAAGGGTAGGACGACTGTAACCAGTGTCCTGACCGGTTCTTCTTCCAGAGGAACTTCTCCAGGTGGGAGAGGGCAGTCCTCTGGAAGGGGGTGCAGAGGGTGGGAGAGCCCACCTCTGACCCCGGTGCAACCTGAGTGGATAAGCCCTGGGTTGGAATGGCGTTCTAGGTGTACCCCTCGTCGGAGGAGGAGGAACCCTAGGAGAAGAGGTAAGGGGAGGAGAGCCTTCCCTGAGACTCCTGGTCCGCCTGAGGTTGTAGACCCTAGGCTGTAGAACCAGTGGCAGTCTAGTCCTGTCTTGCAGACAGGAAGAGTGGAAAATGGCTCCTATGTGCCAGGGGTTACTACCCCCCGCTCTGCGAATTGGCATGGACCAGTGGCACCTGGTTCGGCCCAGGGCCTGGTCCTGGCCGCGGACAGCTTGGGAGTACCAGTGGGGTAGCCCAGTTGGTCCAGACAGTGGTTTGAGATGGAATCCCATGGGTTCACCGTGGCGTAGAACAGGAGGGTGTCCCTGCAGTTGCGGGCCCGCGTCCGTGTTCTATCGCCCCAAGCAGGGAAGTCCATCACGGTGGTGATTGTTCTCCCCTGCGTTTTGGCTGGAAGGGGGTTGTGTTGGACTTGGCCCTTAGGGCAGGTTCACCCCTAGACTTTTTGCTTTAAATGGTGACCTGGCAATGTTGATTTTTGGGATTCTGCGCACTTTCACTGTGTCCCAGTGGAAAGTGCGTGCGCACTCTGAGTGCATGTGCTGAGCTAGGCCTGCCCGCCCATAGGAATGCATGGGGAATGTATGTGTCCCTGGTAGTTCCTGATGCGTGGGGTGTACAGGCTTGAGTCTGGTATGTGTGAACTCGTGAGAATGAATGCTGCGCAACGGTATGTGCGGCTTGTATGTGTCTAGTGGGGAAGTATCATTTCTAGACATGGCTGTACGTGTGCTGTGAGGGTGCTGGCGTGTGATTGGCTGGAGCTGGCTGGCATGCCAGGCTCCAGGAAGTCTGGGTGGATCTGCCCGGTGGTGAGTGGGAGATTAGCATGAGTGATGTGTGGGAGGAGTGTACCTGTGTCCTGGATGGGCTGGGTTTTCCCCACACAATGCTGGCTCCGCCCCCCTGTGGTGTGTCTAATGACCCAAGCCCTGCCAGTGAATAGAGAGGGTGGCTGAGGTAAACAGAGTACTCAAGAACCAGCTGCGACTGGTTCCGCCCCCACTCTGCACCTTCAGACAAAGGGAAATGCTGTATAAAAATGGGGCTGTGTCCCCACAGTTTTTGTTCTGCTTTTGGATCCTGCCAGAGGGGGCTGTTGCTGCTGCTGGGGCAAGGAGGACCGCCACTTGGGGTGTCTCCCTGCCTGGAGACCCAGTGTGCTGGCTCTGGCCCAGCCTTGCCCCCCTGCCTGCCTCCAGCCCCTGCTGGAGCCTTGTCCTGTCCTCCAGTGCTGGGGAGCACTGAGGACTCCTTACCTGCAGCCTGAGAGCGCTGCTCTCTGCCCTTCAGCGCTGGGAGCACTGAAATCGCTTGATTTTGCCCCTAGCGCTGTGAGCGCTGTATTTTGTCCTGGAGGCGCTTGGGAGCGCCTGCCCTTCGTTGCTAGCGCTGCTAGCGCTGGGTGTGCACAGCCGGTGCCCACCCGGCATCTGATCGCCCCGTGTGGTGATTTGGCGGCGCGGGTGCCACCCCGCTCATTGCCGCTTTATTTTGCCCGCTTTGTTTTGATTCACGAGGGAGCCCACTCCTCGGATCATAGGAGCCCGCCTGCCTGCCTAAGAAGCGAGCCGCCGCGCTGCCCGCGGCGACCCGGAAGTGGTTGGAAGTCCGTCCAATCCTAGCGCGGCCCAGGAGAGGCCGACCGGAAGTCCCGCCTCCATTCCTGAGCCGGGAAGAGAGAAGCTGCCGGCCGGATCCCCGAGGCTCCCCGAGTGGAGAGGAGAGCCCCGGGACCAGAGGGAGAGACCCGCCTTCGCTGGAACCCAGCGCGAAGCCGGTGAGTGTGGCAGTGCTGGAGGGAGGGGCGCCGGGACACATTGTCGGTGTCCGCCCCCCCCCCCTCTTTCTCGTAGCGCGAGATAGCGCTACAGTGCGGAGTGAAGCCACGAGGGCTTCAAGAGAGCATCTCTTTGTTTTGAGCCTGAGGGCTCAGGGGGCACCTTAGTGTTGGAGCAACGAGAGGCTCCAAAGCGCCGCAGTGGTTTGGCGAGCCAGAGAGACTCAGAGCGCCCTAAGTGTTCCTGGGTCCCCAGAGAAGGACCCCACAGCCCAGCGAGGCTGCACCTTTGTTGCTGGAGCCCTGAGAGGCTCAGCAGTACCCTTATTTGTTTAAGAGCCCAGAGAGGCTCTGAGGGTGCCATTCCCTCGTGGTGGAGCCCAGAGAGGCTCCAGCCCTTCTGCATTGCGAGCCCCAGAGAGGCTCGAGTGCCCATTCTGTGGAAGAGCCTGAGAGAGGCTCAGGAGGGCCAGTTCGTGTCCAGGAGCCCAGAGAGGCTCCGCAGTGCCACCGTGGTGGTTCTTGAGCCCAGAGAGGCTCCAACGTTGCCCTAACTTTCCCTGCACCAGTTGCCCAGCACTTTGTGGGCAACTGCTACGTTTAGGCCCCCCTGACATTGGACACAGGGCGTCCTAGCCCCAAAGAGGCCAGTTGGCCTAGGGACAGTCACAGGTGGTGACTTACGTGAGTTTGGCGCAATTGTTATTGTTTTTGCACCTCTGAATGTATTGTTGATGCGTCATGTGCCTTTACACCTCTGAATGAATGTTATGCATTGCATCATGTGTTTTCCTCTTACACCCCTACAGATATTGTGATACATAGGTGGTTGTTTTCTCCCTAGTACAGGTGGTGCTAGTGAGGTCACGGTTACAAGTAATTACTGGTTGTGTGCTATTTTGTGCTATATTCTATGTACTAAGTGCTATTTCTGAAAGTGCTACTTCTGATTCCTGACAGTGGTCCAGGTGGCCCTGTCTTGTAAATAATCCCTTGTAAATTCTGCCCGTGCCTCTGGCACATTGTAAAGTGTGTGTTTTATCTAATGTTTTGGTGTAATACAAACGCTATTTTTATATAACCTTGTGTGGAGTTTCCTTTGTGGTGGGCCTTTGGTTGTTGTTGCTGGGGTGCGTGCGCAAATACTTAACTTACATCGCCTCCAAGTTTAGCCTTGCTGCTCGCGCCACGTTACCTAGAGGGTGAGTAGGGGTTATCTTGGCGTGTAACTCCCTTGCCCTGACTTGGGGGTGGTGGTCTCTGACTGACTTTGGCGAAAGCCCTGGCCAGCCGGGGATCCCATTTCCAACACCGCGCCCCCAACGTAAGTCGTGGTAACGACTTGCGTTGTAAGGGATGCGCTGTGAAAGCACGCGTTGTAATGGAACGCGTTGTGATGTCGTACATCCCCATGTAGGATTTGGTATGCAGCTCTTTGGTGCCTTTCCCTGTGTCCCTCGCTGAAGACGCCAATTAGACTGGACCTCCGCTCCCTATCAGAGGGGATAGTGCTGCACCCTAGTCTCTGAAGCTTCCAACGACAAGCAGGGTAACCTGAGCCTTTTCAGCTGCCACTGGAGGCGGTGGATGTCATCATTTCAGTGTGTTGGGCCGCCACAAAGTTAGTATACTTTGGCAGATAGGGAAAATTCTTTGTGTGGGTCGCTGACAATTCTGTGGACCTTTTGCAGACCAAATTGTCTCAGGTTCTTCAACTTACACTATCCCTTGCAAGCTGTGTTATGCTGTTCTCCCAGTCAAAGTAATTTATAGCAGTGTTATCTGCATTCCTCTGTCTGCCAGACCAGGTATCCTTTTTAGGTCGAGCCTGAGCTTGCATGCATGCGCTGCTCTGACGATCTGCTGTAGTAGAGTATGGAAGAGGAGCTCCGCCTACTCTCCGCCCATGTTTTTCATTGGCTTGTGTCTTTGTCCTTTGTAAATGCTGGCATCTGATTTGTAAAGTCCTTCATTAGTCCTTCCTTAGTACAGCCATGTCTTCATTTGTAACCTCCCATGGCTGCTGACACCTTTACTTCGGTTGTTACACAGTAGGTGTTATTTTATCTTGTAAGCACTATTTTATATATTGGGTTTCTCCTTCTTTAGGCACAACAACGTGCTATGCTTACATTCAGCGTGCCATGCGCGCTTTAACTTTCAAAGCAGCGGGGACAATGCGGATGTTTGTTTGCAATGCCATAGTTGTGAATGGAGTTTACAGTGTGGTGGGAAACTCATGTCTGAGCCCACAAAATGTACACCGCTTCCGCTAAACCAATATCAACCAGAGCACAGTGAACTTGGTTGAATGAGAAGAAGGAAACTGGTAAGGGGTGGGCATTATTAAACATATCATCATTATAGCAGAGGATGGTGTGTTGGCTCCGTGGAGCACTTCTTATTGCCATTTCATGGAGACTCCATCATGCCATTCCGCAATGTGAATCCTACTGACACTGGATTTTCTTGCCTTCTAAGCGTTTCCACTTGTCTGTCCCACCCACAACCCGATATTGAACGTAAGAAATCTACACAGATCGTAAGCAGCTTATACCCGAACAAAACACACTCAAAGCTTTCGCTTACTACATAGATCAGGTGATGTTCATGGTTAATAAAAACACTGAAATAGGGACTCAACGCGGAAATTAAATAGCAGCACTGTTTTTCTGCATGTTTACTTCCTTTCCCCCTCCCCATACCACAGCGCTGCTTCCACTTCACATTCTCACATCCCTTACCCCAACACCACTTTCCACCCCGGAACGTGCTTACTAAATACCCTGCATTATATGAAGACATTCCTAATTAAATTGACAAAACAGTATTGCCATTGAGCAGAATATATTTATGCAATACCAGCTCTTAGAAGTTTAGGTGATAACATAGCTAAGTGGTTAATGCACAAGTTACAGACATCTATCAAGCCTGCCAAGTATGTGTGCGAAAGCTAACCATGTGCAAAACTGCCTTTCATCTTTACAAAGTCAGCGGGCAGTTTTAAATTCTGGTAATGGTAACATTTGTTATGCATACAGTTGTCAGTAAGTGGCTGGTAAAGGCTAGGTTTTAATTTCGATTATGCACCAACAAAATAGGTTGTACTATTAAGGTGCAACCATGTATTGCAATCCAGTGTAACGAGTTTAAACAAAAAGAATTCCTGGAGTCATTGGGATGAAAGGCATGAAATAGGCAGGTTTAGTCTAAGAAAGCAAGGTTGCTCCAACGTCGTACAGACCAATGGTTAGCTGGAATTTCAACAGCACAGCAGGTTGAGCACACACTCTAACTGGCCTCAAGAGACTAGGAATTCCATCAGTGGTGGCTGGTGACATTTAAAAGTGGTCGGGCGTAAAATTAGTGTTGTGGTGGACTTCTGTGTAGTTAACAAAACGCATGCCAGCTTTATTACAAACTATGTTGTGGCATGAAAGATGCTGGCACGGCCACGCTCGGGACAATTTTACATAAACTGAACCTGAGGTGGGAGGGCCAACACCAGCCTTAATGAGGAACAAATCTACCAAAAGTCATTGCACAAAAAGCTGGCATAAATAAACATTTGTAATGCCACGTGTTAGCCACCCCAAATACAAACTGTGTTTTTCACGACACATCACATATGTCTGCTCTGCAGGGCCCATGAATGTGACACTGACCACCAAACTCAAACCTTTACAAATACTTCCTATGTAATGAAAGTCAGACGTGAGGGGACACCCTACTTTAGAACACACACACAAAGGAATTATTTGTAAAGGTTTGAAATCCGAAATTAGGGGCTCATTAGGATGGCGGACGGACTTGCGTCCGTCCGCCACCCTTGAGGAAGAGGGAACGTCCGCAGGGGCTGCGGCGTTCCCTCCGTGCTGATTAGGATGTGACCGCCAGGGTGGCGGTCACATCCTCTATTTTTAACATTGCGGCGGGTGGAGCTTCAAGCTGCACCCGCCGCAATGTTAAAAATGCATGTGTTGCATTTACATGCACAAAGCGGCAGGCACCGCACGGTGCCTGCTGCTTTGTGTACGCAAATGCAGGGGGGTACCATAGGTACCCCCCATGTGCACCCCCCACCCCCATTCACCCAGGGGGCCCGCAACGGGCCCCCAAAGTGAATGTCCGTATGCTTTTCCATGGCGGAAAACCCGCCGTGGAAAAGCATATTTACACCAACATCATGATATGGCGGACGGTGTCTCATAGACACCGCCTGCCATGTTATAGCTTTTCCGCCGCGGTCGGAAGCCGACGCGGCGGAAAAGCGGCGGACGGAATTCCAGACCCACCAGCCATCCTAATTTGGCGGTGGGTCTTTGGAGTCTCCGCCGCGGTTTTTCCGCATCCTCCAGGCCGGCGGACACTTCCGCCGGCCCGGAGGATGCGGAAAAACCGCCATCCTAATGAGCCCTTAAGTTCGGAGATTAAAGGGTAAATAGCAAGACGTTATCACTAGACAAACACAGGAAAAGAGAGTCAGAAAGTGTGGAGAGCTTGGAGGGTGTTAGAAGGAAAAAGATGTAAGAGAGGAAGAGAAGGAAGCAGAATTAACAAAATACATAGCGAAAAGAGAGAGAGCGAGAAGAGTGTGAGAAAAAAGAGAATATAGAAAGGCAGAGATTCCAAAAGCCTCACTGTGCTCAGGCAAGGCGGGATATGTATCTGTGGAAGCGAAAGCCAATATTTAATAAGAATCAAATGCTCTGCTATTTGACAAAGCAGTGAAAACGTGCGTGTGATTGCTGTTATCAATAAATAATGCAGCATGGTGGCATCCTAAGGCAAGGTGTGAGTTACTGTTGCATTGGCGTCGGTCTGGTTGTTAACTTTTTTAACTCATAAACTCAGGCAGTGCTGCACGGGCGACAGAATCAGAAAAACCTCCATGAGTGAAGTATCACTATGTCAGCCGCGGCAATGGCAGACAAGGAATTGTGACTCGTTAATAATTTGTTGGCGAAGGTGTACACCACATTAGAGCAAAAAGATAGGAAACGGGCACTCTTTGTCCATATTTATTTATTTGTGAACTAGAGATGGTGACGTCTTTCCTATCTTATCAGTGACAGTGACTTTTGGTTGCCTGATGTGAAACACTTCTGAAGAAAGTCTGCCCTTCTGCTTTTAGTACTCTGCACATAAAAAGACGTTTTGTGTGCAAGATATTCACCAGCTGGTACCGTACGATCATTGTCAGAGAATCGAGTGAGTTTAGTTGCCGTCTTCAATCCCCGGGCCGTGATATCTCTGGGATGGGGAAGGGAGGTGCAAGCGGGAGAAAGGAGAGTCGCGGCTCACAATACTCAGGGGTGGGAGGAGGTGCAAGGGGACCGGGGTTGTAAATTAAAATAAAAAAACTTACCTGACCTGGTCCGCGCTAACTCTGCTCCATGGGTCCCGACTCCCGTTGGCACCTACAGGTCCTGGAGCAGCTGCGTCACTGCTGGCAACCCCTGAGTCTCAACCAATTCTGGCGCGAGCAGGGCAGTGTTACGCTTCGCCCGCCTGCCCATTAGGAGAGCGAGGTTTGAGCCTTTGCTCAACCCTCGCTCTCCTAATGGGCATGCGCCAGCAGACACTAGTGCGCATGAGTGGGCATGGTGCAAAAATTCGCCCTCCGTCCCCACTCATGCGCATTTGTGCTGCTGCATGCCCCTGGTGACGTCTGACTGACACCTCCCTGTCGGGCCCTGTTCCTTAGTTGCGCAGCGCCATCTTCGCTGCGCGTAAGAAGCGGACCCGGGACACCATATTCGCTTTCCGCGTGGTCCGGACTAACCCCGTGACCACGCCTCCTTTATTTATAGTAGCGGCCGGGTGACATGTTACGCCCCGCCAGCGCACGGCTACGTGCGCAACAACTAGACTGCATGGGTGCCGTCTAAAGACATTACATTCCTTTCAACCTTTAATAAAACAGAACATAACCGTTTCCAAAGATAAAAGTCAATATGCATGTTTAGGCCAGGAAAACAAAACATGAAGTGGCCGGCAGGCCGGTTACCCATCCGGTGATCAGGTGCCTCGATCTCACCCCACTGCAAAGTCTGCCAACTGTGAAGATGGGGCCGGATTTCTCCTCAGTCCATAGCCCGCGGCTTCTCCACGAAACAAAACTCACCGGGGAACTTCGTGTCGGGTTGGGGTTGGCGACAACTCTCCCCGTGACAGGCAGGGGCTGGCAGCGTTGGACCGTCCTGAGATCGAGGAGTCCATAGCAGACCGGTCTGCTGCGTCTTCATGTTCGCTTTCTGAGGGGCTGTTGTTGTTGCCCCCTGCTGGGCTTGGTGGTGATCCGTTTGGTTCTGGGCTGGATTGGTCTCCAGATGGAGTGGACGCCCGCTTGAAGAAAGAGACGTTGCGGGTGACGGTTTCTCCATCGCGTTGGGCTGTTATCATGGTGCCAGATCGGCGAGTGACTGTCCAGGGTCTGGGTTCGAACGGGAGTCGGAACTTACTCCCTGGATAACGGTCTCTCACATAGACGTGATCTCTTTCGTCAATAGATGATTCCTTTGCTCGGCGTCTGAAACTGGCGTAGTCATTGGAGCGCTTTCGATTGAGCAGGGTTAGCTGGGAGCTTGCTTTGGCCGGGGTCCAGGTGGGATGATGGGGTATTGTGTCTCGGACTATCCTTCCCATTGCAGAATGCCCCTGGGCCGCAGTGGTCGTGCGATGGGGTGTGAGCCGGTACTCCCTCAGGAATGTGTAGATGGCCCTCTCCAGTGGTGCCTCTTCAGCATGGGCGATCCGGATAACCTTGTTAAGAGTCCGCATAAACCGCTCCACCTCTCCGTTCGCTTGAGGCCATCTGGGGGTCACTTTCTGGTGCTGGATTCCCCACTCTTGAAGATAGTCCGCAAACTCTTGCCCCTGGAAGGGTGGCCCGTTGTCGGTCTTGACCTGCTCGAAGATACCGTGAGTGGCGATGACTTTTTCGAACTTTGCTATCACTTCCTTGGCGGTCAGTGATGTTATAACTTCTACCTCTGGATACTTGGTGAAGTCATCAATGATGACGAGCATGTAACGGCCATCCGGAAGGTGTCCGAAGTCTGCGCTCACTCGCTCCCATGGTTTCCTCGGGTTGTCTTCGGTGATGACTGGGGGCGGGGACTCAGGTGGTCCCACTGCCTGGCACCATCGGCATTCCTTGACTGTCTGCTCTACTCTGGTGTCCATGTCCGGGAACCATACCTTTGCTCGAAGTCTGCTTTTCGTCTTCACCATTCCTTGGTGACCCCTATGAGCTAATTCAATTGCTTGCTGGGTTAGACTCGTCGGCATCACAATTCTCGGTCCTCTGAGGAGGCACCCTTGGTTATCCACTGACAGTTCATCTCTTACTTTGAGGATGGTTTCCAGTGCACGCTTAGCTTCCGGTGTCCTCTTGCTTAGTGATGCTTGAAGGGTCTTCCAGTCGTTAGACCGCACGGCATTCACTATGAGTTGCAGGACTTCGTCGGTGCGAGTTGCCTCCACGATCATGTCGATGCCCATGGGCAGGGGTCGGGACCTTTCCAGGATTATTTTCACATATTCCTCGGTTTCTTCGGCATCTTCTCTTTCCCGGTCCGTCGCCGCTCTGGGGTGCCTGGAGAGGTAGTCTGCCGGGTTCGTCGCCCCCGTTTTGAATTCCAGTTGGTAGTCGTATTCTTGAAGTTGGAGGACCCATTTCTCTATTCTGGGCGGAGGTTTGGACACTGACCCTCTGAAGAGTGGGATCAGGGGTTTGTGATCCGTAGATACAGTGAATGGATGCCCATATACGTAGACGTGGAAATGTCTGCAGGCCCAATGAATTGCTATTGCCTCCCTCTCGATTTGAGAGTATCGTTGTTCGGTTTCGGTCAGGGACCGGCTGGCATAGGTGATGGGGGCCCAGTCATCACCCCCTTGGTTCTGCGTTAACACCGCCCCCAGTCCGTACGGGCTGGCGTCAACGGCTATGTTGGTGGCTTTGGCAGGATCAAAGTACGATAGAGTCTTGTCGGCCGACAGCGCAGCTTTGGTGGCTTGAAATGCTAGCTCTTGTTCTTCTCCCCACTGCCATGGAGTGGTGGATTTGGTGAGTTGACGTAGACGTCTGGTGATGTTGGACAGGTCAGGGATGAACCGGCCACAGAAATTTACCATTCCTAGGACTTCTGAAATGTTGGTCGGCGCGGGAGCTGCTTGCACGTCTCTCACCTTGTCCGGGGCTGGGGCTACTCCTTTGTCGGAGAACGTATATCCGAAGAAACTGATTTTATTTTGCAGAAACTGGCACTTTTCACGGTGCAGTGTGAGGCCTGACTCCTGAGCCTCTGGTGATGTTCTTCCACAGTGGTGGCGTATATTAGCAGATCGTCGCTGACATTTAGGACCCCTGTGAGTCCGCTCAGGACCTCCCGGATCGTGTTTTGGAAGACTTCGGCAGCACTTGATATCCCGAAGTTGAGTCGACGATAGCGCCGGAGGCCCACATGGGTGGAGAAAGTGGTGATGTACCTGGAGTCCGGGTATAGAGGTAGCTGATGGTATCCTGATCTCAAATCCATTTTGGAGAACCACTTGGCCCCATTCAACTCACCCAGGATATCGTCTATTGTAGGGGTTAGGTGCCTTTCCCTTTTCACAGCTGCGTTGGGTAGGCGCATGTCGACGCAGATGCGGACCTGCCCGGGCTGCTTGGGCTTCCGCGCCACCACGATTGGCGATACCCACGGGGTGGGCCCTCTGACCTTCTCGATTATGCCTTGCTTCTCGAGAGTCTCAAGTTCTTGCTCCACCTTTTTCCTCAAGTGGAATGCAATCCGGCGATGTCTGAGAGCTACCGGCTGGATAGACTGGTCTATGTGGAGAGACACTTCTTTTCCCTTGAGACATCCGATACCCTGGAATGTGCTGTCGAATTCTTCTAGAATCGTGTCCAATTCTTCTTCCAGCACCGCCATCGCGAAGGAGATCAGGCGGAGGTCTTCGGCCGCTGAGTAGCATCCCACTGCCTTCCTTGGTGACGTAGATGGTTGAAGGAGTTGATAGGTCTTGGTGTTGTATATCTGTTTGGAAGCACCCGATTAACGGGATCGGCGTTTTCTGTCCATAAGCAAATACTCTGATTTTGGCCGCCTTCAGCACGGGCTTTTCTCGCAGCTGGTTGTAGACATTTGCCGCCATGAGTTCAATTGATGCGCCGGTGTCGATTGTTGCCCTCACCTCTTGGTGTAGTATTCTTACTCTGCACTTTGGGAGTCGCCGTTTCTTCCTCTGTGGTTGGTCTATGGCAAACACATAGTGCACCGGGTAGTTGTTGGAGTCGTCGTCCATATCTTCGCTGTCTTGGTCTTCTCTCACAGCGTGGGCTGCTTCGGGCTTCTGCTTGGATGATCTGCACACCGATGCGAAGTGGTTCATCGCCCACACGATCCACACTTTCTCCCACACGCTGGACAGTCTCGAGCCCGGTGTGGTGCGCCACCACAGTATCCGCATTCATTTTGATGTTCTGGCGGCCTACCTCTCCCAACTGGGCGTTGCTTCGGTCAGACACCGTTGACTTGCTCGGCCACATTGGTGTGTTCTGTCTTGACAGGCCGGTGGAGGGCTGCTTCCATGTGCGATGCCCTTGCTCGCGACAGCTCTTTGGAACGGGCAAGCTTTAAGATGTCGGCTAACGGTGTCCCGTCTTTTTGGAGGATTTTCACCCTCAGGTCGTAGGAGTATCAGTTTTGAATGATTTGGCCACGAATTTCCTCTTCTTCGTCTCGGAAACCACATGTGCTCGCCAGTTCTTTAAGTCTCGCATGGAAAGCGTCAAGGGATTCATCAGCTTCCTGTCGCGCCTGCTTGAAGATGAAACGTTCGTAGTCATTACTGGCCATGGGTTCGAAGTACGCATTGAGCGCGTTGAGGAGCGTGACATACGTGTGAGGGGTTGCTTCCACCAGGGTCTTGTAGATCCTATAGATATCCTTCCCACCCAGGTGGAGAAGGAGGGCTCTACGACTTTCTCTCGCCGTGCCGGCTCCTTCAAAGTAAAACTGCAGTCGCTCCGTTCAGTCTTTCCACCGCGGTGCCAGGGACGCAGGAGCTCCGTCGACCACAAACGGTTCGATGGGCGGAATGGACGCCATGGTTGTGCGCAGGGTTCAATCAATCAATGACACTTATAAAGCGCGCTACATACCCGTAGGGTCTCAAGGCGCTGGGGGGGGGGGGTGCCGCTACTGCTCGAACAGCCAGGTCTTCAGCTTCTTCCTGAAGGAGAGGTGGTCTTGGGTCAGGCGCAGGTCGGTCGGGAGGGAGTTCCAGGTCTTGGCGGCCAGGTAGGAGAAGGACCTTCCTCCTGTAGTCGCTCTTCGGATGCGGGGGACGGCGGCGAGGGCGTGGTTGGCTGATCGGAGGTGGCGTTTGGGAGCGTAGAAGTTGACTCGGCTGTTGAGGTAGCTCGGGCCTTGGTCGTGTAGGGCTTTGTGTGCGTGGGTGAGGAGGCGGAAGGTGATTCTTTTGTTGACGGGGAGCCAGTGAAGGTCTCTCAGATGTCCGGAGATGTGGCTGGTTCGCGGGATGTCGAGGATGAGTCTGGCTGAGGTGTTCTGGATCCGCTGGAGTCTCTTCTGGAGCTTGGCGGTGGTACCGGCGTAGAGGGCGTTGCCGTAGTCCAGTCGGCTGGTGACGAGGGCCTGGGTGACGGTCTTCCTGGTCTCGGTGGGGATCCACCAGAAGATCTTCCGTAGCATGCGTAGGATGTTGAAGCACGCCGAGGAGACGTTGTTGACTTGCCTGGTCATGGAGAGGGAGGGGTCCAGGATGAAGCCCAGGTTGCGTGCATGGTCTGTCGGTTTGGGTGCGGTGCCCAGGGCGGGAGGCCACCAGGAGTCGTCCCAGGCGGAGGGTGAGGAGCCCAGGATGAGGACCTCCGTCTTGTCCGAGTTCAGTTTCAGGCGGCTGGTCGTCATCCACTCGGCTACCTCTTTCATCCCTTCGTGTAGGTTGGCTCTGGCGGCGGCGGGGTCGTTGGTCAGGGAGAGGATCAGCTGGGTGTCGTCGGCGTAGGAGATTATGCTGAGGTTGTGTTTGCGTACGATGGCCGCGAGGGGGCTCATGTAGACGTTGAAGAGGGTGGGGCTCAGAGATGATCCTTGGGGGACGCCGCAGATGACTTTGGAGGCCTCTGACTTGTACGGTGGTAGGCGGACTCTCTGTGTTCTTCCGTCGAGGAAGGAGATGATCCATTCCAGCGCCTTGTCCTGGATTCCGATGTTGCTGAGGCGCCGTACTAGGGTGCGGTGGCAGACCGTGTCGAATGCCGCGGAGAGGTCTAGGAGGATGAGGGCCGCTGTTTCTCCATTGTCCATCAGGGCTCGGATGTCATCGGTGGCGGCGATGAGGGCGGTCTCGGTGCTGTGGTTGGCTCGGAAGCCGGACTGTGAGGGGTCGAGGGATCCGTTCATCTCGAGGAAGGCGGCCATCTGCTTGTTGACGGTCTTCTCGATGACTTTGGCTGGAAACGGGAGGAGCGAGATGGGGCGGTAATTCTTGAGGTCGGTGGGGTCCGCTGTTGGTTTCTTGAGTAGAGCGCTGAGTTCGGCGTGTTTCCAGCTCTCAGGGAAGATGGTGGTGTCGAAGGATGTGTTGATGATGTCTCGCAGGTGGGGTGCGATGACAGCGTCGGCCTTGTTGAAGACGTGGTGAGGGCAGGGGTCGGTTGGTGCTCCGGAGTGGATGGAGTTCATCGTGCGGATGGTGTCTTCGGTGCTGATCGGGGTCCAGGCGTGGAGGGTGGTGGTGGGGGGTGGTTGCTCGGTCACGGTGTGCGTTGGTTGGTTGTTGAAGCTGTTGTGTATGTCCGCGATCTTGTTGTGGAAGTATGAAGCGAGGGAGTTGCAGAGGTCTTGCGATGGGGTGATGTCGTTGTTTCCTGCGCTGGGGTTGGAGAGCTCTTTCACGATGTTGAAGAGTTCCTTGCAGTTGTGTGCGTTGTTGTCCAGCCGGTCCTTGAATGCTGTTTTCTTGGCGGCGCGGATCAGCTGGTGGTGTTTCCGGGTGGCAAGTTTGAAGGAGGTCCTGTTGTCCGGTGTCCGGCAGGGTTCAAACCTTTCCACAGGGAGCGGGCAAGGTGGTCGCCGTAGGGCCTGGACACCCCTCTGAGCGATTCCCTCGTGTGGCCGCACCGAGATGCAGGTTATGGCCTGGCTTGCGGGGGTTGGATGGTCAGCTTGTGGGATGGGCTCCCAGTGCCATGGAGGAGGTGTTGAGGTTGCGTGGGCCGATCGCGGGCTGGACCTGTGGCCACAGGCTGCAGTGCCTTTCGCAGCGCTTCTACTGCCGCTCACCTCGGTGCAGTCACCGCTGCAGCGCTCTCCTGTGAGGCCTGTTGGCACGGCCGCTATTTTCACATTCATTTTTGTTATGTGTTACCATAGCCATGAATAGCTGTTACATCATAATGTGACTGGCAATGGTGTCTCAGGGTATTCTGGAGATATAGTCCACATTTCATCATTGACTCAATACTTTCCACCCACTGCAAAACTACTTGCAGAAATATGTCTTATGTGAATTGTGATGCCATGAGTGGCTTGCGTCCATGAGTGAGAAATTGGGTTATTGGTTGAGGGGGGTTGAAAACCCTACTCAAGCAAATAGGCACAATCCATGTCAAGATGATGCACAAGTCAATAACTTATCTTGTGCTTAACTCTCTGGTACCTTTGCGCAAAAGCAGTCAAGCCACTTAAAGACAATGTGTAAAGTATTTATGCAGCACACAAACAGCAATCAAGTAAAAACAAAAGATAGAAAAAACATACAATTGTTTTATAAATAATCAACATTTACATGTTTTGACACCAAAAAAATGTTAGGCTCTTCAATTCCTTGCAGCACAGCATCCAAGATAATGTGCTACATGGCTAAACACTTGGAAGGTCCAAACGGGGATACCTATTGGCTATGCCAATGTTTGATATCTCTGTTGACCATGTTGAACTGAGAGAAACTTTTAGAATTTTCCTCCACTGAAGAGTCTGGAATTTCCCACCCTCCTGCCCTTGTCCCAGTCTGTCTGGGGGCACAATAGGCTTGTGTGGAGTCCTTTGTTTATGACCTGGGCCAGTGCCTTTCGAAGGCCAAGTATTGCAGATGACAGCTCCGCCCTCTCATCAAGACCCTATAATGTGATGCAGTCTGAGAGGAATACACAAACACCAACTGCCAACTACACCTAGTCATGTGACCCAGGAACAGGTTGCGGGCACCAAATGGTTAGGACAAGAAGATCCAAACGTTCTACAAGTGATGTACTCAGAATTGTGACTTAAAATCCGACTTTACTGTTAAAAAGAGTTTCAAATTACAATTCATGAGACACAAACATGATATTCTTACCTGCCTCCACACAAAAGGTATCACTTATTAAATGTAATAAAGTGACCCGATGTTATCCTATGGGAAAGGTAGGCCTCACAGTAGTGAAAAACAAATTTAGGAGTTTTTCACTACCTGGACATGTAAAATTTAAAACCATACATGTCTACTCATGGGTGACATATGCATTAAAAAGGAAGTTTTAGGCAAGACAAAAAGGTTTATTTTTGCCAGGTCGAAATATCAGTCAGAGCTGCACACCTAGTCTTCAATTGCAGATTTGGGACGTGTTTTCAAAGGCTACTTAACTGGGAGGCATAATCAGTGCTGCAGGCCTACTAGTAGCATTTAATTTACATTCCTGGGGTACCTGTAGTACAACATTACTGTGGACTTACAAGTAAAATGAACATGTCAATTGTGTGTAAGCCAATTTTAGCATGTCCAAAGGAGAGAGAACAAGCACTTTAGCACTGGTTAGCAGTGACTAAGTGCTTTGAGTCCCAGAGCAAACAAAAGCATGCTCTGAAAACAGGAGGGTTAAGGTGCAAAGTTTGGGGATGAGCCAGCAGAGAGGGACAAGTCCAACAACATGCATATGTTGTCCTCTGTGTACCGGGCAGTCTGGGAATTGGAGTGCTGTATGTAGACTTCTGTGTATGCCCTGTTACAAGGTAATGATCTTGCATATTGCTTCAAATGAGTACAGCAACACCTATTCTGTGCAATCAAGTCATCTGAAGCATGACTTTAGGATACTAAGTGTGTGCCCTGTGTTACCTTAGATCAGTGTGTATGCACTGGTATACTGCTTTTGAAGCACAGTGCTTCGTCACATGATGGAAGAGTTCAGCATTAATGAATGAACACATGCATTAAAGTTGCTCACTGTTCACATTTTGTGCATGTTTTGATAACCTCCACAATGGCTCAAATTAGGAAGAGCATTGTCGCCTCGGTGCCCACTCTGATCAGCGATCACACTCGGCAACTCTGGGCATTAGCTTGCCTCATCTTCACTAACGGCCCCACCAGACCGCCGGGGATGCCTGGTCTCACCCTGGAGATACCCATTAAGGGACCATCTCTCAGGGAAGCCAGGAAGGGTTTCGCAGCGGTCGAAGCGCCTTGGGACCCTACGGGTAAGTAGTGCGCTATATAAATGCCTATACATACATACATACATACATTGTGAGATTTACCTATCATTGTGAAAAGGCAGTCCACTTGTGTTTGTATTTCTCACCTAGCTGCCACAAATTATTGGCAACAAGTGACGTTCAATCAATCACAGACAGAACAGGAATCTCTCATTTGTTGTATGAGGAAAGGCAGCTTAAACCTGTGTGAAGCTGCCCCTGGTATCACATATTAACGGAGAATCAGTCGTATCACTCATCAAAATACTGTTCACTGTTTCCTGGCTGTTGAATGACCAAATATGTGTAGACCATGATTCCTATCACAAAGGAGACATTGACATAGAAACCGCAGTGCCACACTGTAAGCGGGATGAATCAGGGAGGTCCACAACAAGAGTGGGTTTTTTTGTTTTGTTTTTTTTAAATATATTTTTTATTGCTGTCCATTTGGCTAGCACTGTTTTTGTTGCACTGATGAGGAGGAAGTCTAGAAGGTTTCTGTCATGCTGTGAGGAAACGTCTGTGTTGAGGTGTGCTGTGATTATAGTGCCGAGTTCCTGTTTTAGGGTGCAGCCTAGGACCTTGTTAATATAGCCAAGCACTTTCTTTCAGAATTTGCTGACCTTGCTGCAGTAGAAGATAAGGTGGGCTAGGTCCCCTCTTTCTTTATCACAGTACCAGCATCGGTCGTTCTCTCTTAGACCTTGCTCCACTAATTTAACTGGTGTCCAGTATGCTTGATGTAGCAGCCAGAATTTTGTCTGTGCTAGTACCGGTGATATTATGTTGCGTGTGGGGGCCTTCAAGATGGTTTGTATTTCTTGTTCTGTAAGTTTCGAGCCTATCTGTGTTTCCCAGTATTCTGTGTTTTTGGCGTTGAGTTTTGTGGATGCAGGGCGGAGGAGTTTGTACAACTGTGATATTTGGTGGCCTGTCTTGTTTATGTTTCCCATGTATTGGAACATTGAGGGAGTTAGCCTATTTAGATTTGCTTTTGTGATGGTGGATTTGATAGCCAAGAAATTGTACAGTTTGACGAGGCCGGGTCACCCCTTCTACCTCCCACGCCTGCCGCTGTCTCCTGCCTGCTTGGATCGCGACCCAGCCGCCGCTGGGCCACCCGGATCACCCCTCCTGCCTCCCACGCCTGCCGCTGTCCTGCTGCCTGGGTGAGCGACCCAGCTGCCGCTGGGCCGCCCGAATCACCGCTCCTGCTGCCACGCTCGCCCCCTGGTAGAGCCCACCGTCCAGTGTTCCCGCCGCTGCCCCCCTGCGGCCCCGCCCACCACCAGCCCATTCGCCGCCCCGCTCCCGCCACCCAGCTGACCCGCCCTCCCAGGCTCCTTACTTATGACGCCCCCAGAGCGACCGCGCAGCGGACGCGCGCAGCGGACGCGCGCAGCGGGAGCGCGCAGCGGGAGCACCGATTGAGCGCCGAAGGTGCGCCAAAGGTAAGCCCGTCTGCGCCCGTCCGCGCCTGGACCGCGCCCAGCGCCAGGACCCCTGGGCCCCGCAGACCCCAGCCCACCCGCCGGACTTACGACACCGCCACCCTCAGCGCACTCAACACCGGCCGAATCCCGGGATGCTACCGAGCCACCCCGAGACGCACCCACGGACCCTTCAGCTGCCACTCCTGCAAGTTCACCTGCATCCGGACCTGCACTACACAGCACCCACCAAGCCGAGCACCAGCAGCAACCACCTGAAGTGTATCCTGCTCAACACCCGCTCCGTCCACAGACACGCCGTCGAACTCTGGAACCTCCTCGACACCACATCTCCAGACGTTGCCTTCCTCACGAAAACATGGATGAACGCCTCCTCAGCGCCCGACATCACCATCGCCATCCCGGAGGACTACAGGATCACCCGGAGAGACCGCACCAACCAGACGGGAGGAGGCATCGCCATCATCCACAGGAACACCATTCGCATCACGACCAACACCGACGACACCCTGACAACCGCCGAACACCTGCACTTCCAGATCCACACCAACCCCAAGACCACCCTCAGAGGCACCCTCATCTACAGACCCCCGGGACCCCGCACACAATTCAGCGAAGACATCGCAGACTTCATCAGCCCGTACGCCCTCCCCTCCGCTGACTACATCCTCCTCGGGGACCTCAACTTCCACCTGGAGAACAACAACGACCGCAACACCACCACCCTGCTGGACAACCTCGGTCTCAAGCAGCTGGTGACCACCCCCACCCACTACGCCGGACACACACTCGACCTCGTCTTCTCATCCAGCAAGGACATCATCTTCAGCCACGCCACCAGACTCCACTGGACGGACCACAGCTGCATCCACTTCAGCTTCAGAAAAACCACGATCCACCACCACCAGCAACAGGTTGCACGAAGAAGCTGGAACAAGATCACAGCCGACCAACTCGCCGCATCCCTGAGCCAGCACCCTCCCGCCAGCTCAGCGAACCCCAGCCAGGCCGCCGACAACCTCACGAAGTGGATCAGCAACTGCGCAGACGACGCACACAACCAACGCTCCCCACGAACGCACCAACGCCCCCCACCACCACCCTCAGCGCCTGGACCCCGATCAGCACCGAAGACACCATCCGCACGATGAACTCCATCCACTCTGGATCTCCTACCGACCCCTGCCCTCACCACGTCTTCAACAAGGCCGACGCAGTCATCGCACCCCATCTGCGGGACATCATCAACAACTCCTTCGACACCGCCACCTTCCCAGAGAGCTGGAAGCACGCCGAACTCAGCGCTCTACTAAAGAAACCAACAGCGGACCCCTCCGAACTAAAAAACTACCGCCCCATCTCGCTCCTCCCGTTCCCAGCCAAAGTCATCGAGAAGACCGTCAACAAGCAACTGGCCGCCATCCTCGAGACGAATGGTTCCCTCGACCTCTCACAGTCGGGCTTCAGGGCCAACCACAGCACCGAGACCGCCCTCATCGCTGCCACCGATGACATCCGAGCCCTGCTCGACAACGGGGAAACGGCGGCCCTCATCCTCCTGGACCTCTCCGCGGCTTTCGACGCGGTCTGCCACCGCACCCTAGTGCAGCGCCTCAGCAATGTCGGAATCCAAGAGAAGGCACTGGAGTGGATCACCTCCTTCCTCGCTGGAAGGACACAGAGAGTCCTCCTACCCCCGTTCAGGTCAGAGGCCACCGGAGTCATCTGCGGCGTTCCTCAGGGCTCCTCGCTCAGCCCCACCCTCTTCAATGTCTACATGAGCCCCCTTGCGGCCATTGCACGCCAACACAACCTCAACATCATCTCCTACGCCGATGACACACAGCTGATCCTCTCCCTACCAACGACCCCGCCACCACCAGAACCAACCTCCACGAAGGGATGAAAGACGTAGCCGAGTGGATGATGACCAGCCGCCTGAAACTGAACTCAGACAAGACGGAAGTTCTCATCCTGGGCTCCTCACCCTCCGCCTGGGATGACTCCTGGTGGCCCTCCGCCCTGGGCACCGCACCCAAACCAACAGACCACGCACGCAACCTGGGCTTCATCCTGGACTCCTCACTCTCCATGACCAGACAAGTCAACGCCGTCTCCTCGTCCTGCTTCAATATCCTGTGCATGCTACGTAAGATCTTCCGGTGGATCCCCACCGAGACCAGGAAGACGGTCACCCAGGCCCTCGTCACCAGCCGACTGGACTACGGCAACGCCCTCTACTCCAGAACCACCGCCAAGCTCCAGAAGAGACTTCAGCGAATCCAGAACGCCTCAGCCAGACTCATCCTCGACATCCCCTGACACAGCCACATCTCCGGACACCTGAGAGATCTGCACTGGCTCCCGGTTAACAAAAGAATCACCTTCCGTCTCTTCACCCACGCACACAAAGCCTTACACGACCAATGCCCGAGATACCTCAACAGCCGCATCAACTTCTACACTCCCACACGCCAGCTCCGTTCAACCAGCCACGCCCTCGCCGCCGTCCCCCGCATCGGAAGAGCCACAACAGGAGGAAGGTCCTTCTCCTACCTGGCCGCCAAGACCTGGAACTCCCTCCCGACCCACCTCCGCCTGACCCGGGACCACCTTGCCTTCAGGAAGCAGCTCAAGACCTGGCTGTTCGAGCAGTAGCAGACCCCCCTTCCCCAAGCGCCTTGAGACCCTCCGGGTGAGTAGCGCGCTATACAAATGCCATGATTGATTGATTGATTGATTGATTGAGGGAGGGCAAGCTTCTCCTTCATGTTATTGAACGTAAGTGGCATGCCCTTCTCCTCCAGCTGAGCTGGGTGTTATTTTGTATATCATTTCAACTTGGTTCGATCAGGATTGTCCGTCACAAATAAAGTCTTTATTCGCCGCTTCTCGGGCTTTTTCAGTATCCACGCGTCCTGGTACGGTTGTAAGATTGCCTTCTTGTCTCAGGTTTTTCCTCAAACATCAAAATAATAAAAGACAAAAAAAAATGATGTGAGAATGTATCTTCGTTTTCACACCGTCACCATAGGGGGGGAAAGGCGTGAGAAGACACCCGGTGCTCTTTCACTGGGGGGGATGGTGTAAATGTGAAGGGAGGGGGGAATTAACGGGTTGGTGGCAGAGCTATGGGTTTAACCTGGTTTCACCCCGCCGACCTTCGCCCGCCTCCCAGCCCCCCCTCGCAATCCGTGCACGCACCTGGGAGAGCCACACTCCTCCTGGAGTGTGGTTGAATGTTACACCGATATGTCGGTCTCCTGCTGCTTCCGCTGTTCCAATGGTCCTTCGCTTGGCAGTCAGAACTGGAATCGGGGCGCCTTCTTCTCTTCCCAGCTTCTCTTCCTGGACTCTGTATACCGTAACCTCCTTCAGTCCGGCGTCTCTTCCTGGGTTCGTCACTAGGCGTCTTCCTCCTTTCAGCGTTTCTTCCAGTCCGTCTTCTCTTCCGGAGGCTCGTCCTCAATTGGGTTAGGGCTAATGACGACAGGCCAGGGGGCGTGGTTCGTTGAAACTTGCTCCCGATTAAAGGAGCCGCTCCTATCTCTGGTCAAATCTCGAAGGAAGCAATCCCGGGAATCCTCCGTCTGCGAAGTAAGGAGAGGATTGTGGTTTCCATAAACATCCAACAAAGAGTTACCGTGCACACCTTAATTCGCCTTTTCCTTCTTAGCATGTACCAATTTAAACATTGCTGAGCGTGCAGCCCGAGTCCGTGATCCGCCCTGGTTCACGGTTTCTATGAACAACTTGAAAAAGTGGAACAGTCTTCGCGTTCCTTCCACGGGCGCACAGCGCGTTGTTTATTTAATTCTTGATGATCAGATTTCAAAAAATTACTCCATGTATTCCAGAATGTTGTGTTTTGCAAGATTTCA
The DNA here is from genome assembly GCF_964261635.1 of Lissotriton helveticus. Classification (NCBI taxonomy): domain Eukaryota; kingdom Metazoa; phylum Chordata; class Amphibia; order Caudata; family Salamandridae; genus Lissotriton; species Lissotriton helveticus. The sequence goes on from NC_136068.1 coordinate 1,651,469,136, forward strand.
TTTATTAGCAGATGGTAAGTCATACGTGAAACGAAGTGTTTTGAATTGCTTCTCATACCCGGAAATGCTAATCCAAGCCTTTTTCTGGGCACGCCACAAAATACAGAAACACATCTTCAGAAGTGAATAACAATACCCAATGCATTTCGAGCTCAACTGAGCTCTTCTTCAGGGGTTTCACTAAAAGTAAAAAACATATGTCAATGAATTACAATTCCCAACCCATTCTAGTAAATACTATGCGCTTATTATGAATAACATTGCATTCAAACTCTCTGCGTGAATTACATTCAGCTCTTAAACAGCGTTTTCCCTCTGAAATAGTAACACTAATTTACTTGAACAATGTCGTCAGGGTTCCTTCATCTAAATCATTGTGCATCGCCTTCTCTAATCTACTTTACGCGAAGTTAAAACACGCAAATATAACCCCATACCACGCTTCTCAAACCCAGTTCCCGAACTCCGTTAAACACACTGTTATTCACATACCTTCATGTTCCTACAAGGTTAATCTCCTCCTTTTTAGGTTTTGCACCTGCGAACCGATCGCGAAGCGATCGTCGCAGCGAAACCTATTGCAATTGTTTCTGCTTTCAAGGAGTCAAGGGAGACAGGAGACAAGTGATGTGCACGTGCGCGTAAACGGATCAGGTCACGCGCGCTTCCTGTCTCCCATGGCTCCTTGGAAGCAGAAACGCACGCGCACACACATACAGACCCCCCCCCCCGCCGCCGCGCATACACACACATACAGAACCCCCCACCCGCCGCGCATACACACACACACGCACACACACACACAAATAGAGAACCCCTCCCCCCGCTGCCGCCGCGCATACACACACGCATGCACACACATACATACAGAACACCCCGGCGCTTACACACACACATCCCTTACCTCGTCTTGGCATGTCTTCTCATCGCAGCTTGCGCAAGGACAGCCACAGTCACAGCTCTAAAGAGGCAGGAACCATCCTTTGCAACTTCCTTCCGGTAGAGCCCATAGGAAGCCAGGTACTGGTCCATCAGTGCCTCCCCTGTCAGCTGCTCCTTTCCCCCTCCAGTGATCTCCTGGCTAGACCCGCCGGTCACCTCCATCTGCGCCCTGGGTTTCACAGACTGCCGCTGGCATGGACGGACGGAGGCGCACGCACTATTAGACCTGCATACAGCCTCCCATGGTTCACCGTTCTCCCCGCCTCGCACCGTCTGCACACTGTGATTAGTTGCATGAGTGCCCCAGTGGTAACGAGGCCGCCCAGTCCTGAGCCACTCCTTGCCTCATATCCTGAAGTACCATCAGGAACCGGGATTTATGAACCCACAGAAGCGCAGACACTGCCCGCAGCTGCCTAGAACGAGGTGAGGCCGGAGGTTGGGAGGAGAAACGCGCTGATCAGGGAAACACAAACAGGAACGTTCATTTTCACTTTCACAGACACAGGCAGGCGGCACCATGGGAACTGTAGTCCAGGGGAAAAGGAAGTTCTGCGCTTACGCACATAGAGCTAGGACTTACCTGAGGCCTAAGACCTCTCGTGTTGTAACCGGCGTGCGGGAGCCGATTCACCTAGAAATGTGACAAACTCAAGACAAGCTGGCTAGGTGACGTTACATAATATTATCTGGTACCATTATATGCATTCAAAAGTTGAAACAATAAGTGTTATTTCAATGTACGTCTTCCTTACTGGAGGATTTTGTGTCGCTTGTTGAAGACTGATCACAGTAACGCTTTTGGCTAATATAAATTTATAGTTTTGTAGACGTTAATAGATTCTTGCGTCTGAAGATCGAAACTCCTTTAGCTCGTAACTTTGAGACGCCAATTCTCCAATATGTTTTAGCAAGAGTGGCAAAATGTGCAAGATGTCCGGCCGATTTGTAATGGACAAACAGCGGTCTAGTTGCAGAATAGAGATAGTCTAAAAACTTCTTAAAATATGGACTTGACTATCAAACATTCATCTCCTTTTGATGCAATGTTTCTATTGTGAAGAGTACCTTAAACTGTGATAAGTTAGGCATAGGCATGTTACTTTAAATATAAACAAAAGTAAATAATGATAACTGACGGGGTAAATATCTCCTTCTTTTCGTTTATTTATGCCAAGTACACTGTCTTATAAGACCACAGTTTACTTTACAGGTATTTAGGTTTTTGTTTGAACCGAAATAAATTGCATGAATATCAAAAGGTTAAAAACAAAAGTACTTAATTCATTCCACTAAGTTCCCTACCCTCTTTGACTTCAAGTAAACAGGTATTGGTATCATGCAAACATGACCACTACGTTTAACTGTTCTCGACAGTGATACGTTTGCCCCTTTTCTGTTTCGATACCCTTTTCCGGAGATTGCAGGTAGAGGTGGGATAGGCTGATAGTGTGTGAGAAATTGTTATTGTATGTACTACCTATGAATCACTTTAAAAAAAAATAATCTTAAACGTTTTTTATGCTTTATTTACTTGAAAAACGGTTGAAAACTACACATGACAATGGATGCAGAGATAATTTCAGGTAATGGAGTAGTTGCTAATTTCCTTATCTCTGACATTTCTATGTGTTTGGTAAGTTTAGGTGCAACATTCTAGTATCTCCTGTTTGACACTTTTAGTGACATTTCAGTGAGCAGAAAAAAACAGATACTTCCATGTAAAGATATTAGAAATATTAAATGATAAATGGAAATGTGCCTCAAAGGACCCTAATACAATCTAGACCAGCCTAAAGGTGCCAGTTACACAAAACTCAGACTGCTGGGAGTTATATTTATTTATTTATTTTATTTTATAGCACTTATAAGGCGCGCAGCTACCCACAAAGGGTTTCCCGGCGCCAAGATAGCAGAGCCCAAAACACAACAGGAGAGGAGACAATCAGCAGCCAACTATTTGTCAAACAGCCAAGTTTTAACACTTTTTCTAAATCTCAGATGATTTTCTTCTTTACGTATGTGGGGGGGGAGTGTGTTCCAGAGGGTGGGCCCCTGGGTAGGAAAAGGATCTCCCACCCATTCTGGCCAGTTTGTACCTGGGAACAGCAAAATTCGCTGCTGTACAAGAGCGGAGGTTGCGGTTGGGGAAATAGGTCTTGGCAAGGTCTTGTAAGTACCTGGGGGCAGTGCCAGCTTTGATTTTGAACAGATAGTTCAGGGCTTTGAATCGGATCCGATTTTCCACCCTTAGCCAGTGCAGCTCCCTAAGATGTTTTGTGATCCTAGCAGATCTAGGGGTTCTGCATAGCAGTCTAGCAGCAGAGTTTTGCACAAGCTGCAGGCGTCTTATCACTGCTTTGTTGGAGCCCAGGTAGAGGATGTTCCCATAGTCAAGCCGAGATGTAACTAAGGCATTGACTACGGTCTTCTGGGTAATAGGTGGTAACATCCAGACAATTTTGCGTAGCCATCTAAGAATGGCGAAGCACATGCCTGCCACTTTGTTGGCTTGCTGCGTCATAGATAGTCCATCATCTATGATAACCCCAAGGTTTCTAACCTGGGTGGCTGGTGGCGGGAGCCTACCCAACAACGTCGGCCAATGGGGATCACTCCAGAGGTCCTTGCTTTTCCCTAAGAGGAGGATCTCCGTTTTCTCCCCATTAAGTTTTAATTGGTTATCCGACATCCAGTTAAAAACTTCGTGAAGGCCTGTTTTGAGAGCAGATGGGGCAGACGGATCAGATTTGGAAAGTGAGAAAAGGATTTGCGAGTCGTCTGCATAGGTCATTAAAGCAAGACCATAACTCTCTGCAAGGTCAGCAAGTGGACGGAGGTACAAGTTGAAAAATAGAGGACTCAAAATTGAGCCCTGTGGCACACCGTGGGGGGAGTAGAGCACATCAGAACATGCCAAGGAAGAGGAGATCTGAAAGGTACGAAGGGATAGGTAACACCTGATCCAATTCAGTGCCGTGCCACCAACACCATTCTCCTCCAGCCTGACAAGCAGTCTGGAGTGAGAAATGGTGTCAAACGCCGCACTAAGGTCCAACAGAACCAATGCGATCGTTTGGCCATCGTCCATTAGCTCCCTGATCTTTTCTGTGACCCCAAGAAGGGCAGTTTCTGTGGAATATCCAGTCCTAAAACCGGACTGGGAAGAATGAAGCAGATCATTATTTTCCACGTAGATTGAGAGGGCACTATGGATGTGCTTCTCCAAAATTTTTGAGAAAGCAGGAAGTAACGATATTGGACGATAATTGGCCAGTATCGTAGGGTCGGCCGCCGGCTTTTTAAGCAGTGGACTAACCATAGCGTGTTTCCATAGCGCTGGAACTGTGGCCTGTTCTATGGAGGAGTTAAGTGTCTCAGCTATGATGGTCAAAGCAGAGTCCTCCAACTGGCAAATGATGCTAATAGGAATAGGGTCTCGTGGAGAACCCGACTTAATGGATTTTGACAATTCCTTCAATTTATCCAGAGTAATGGGAGGCCAAGTTTCAAGGCGGTAATCTCCTCTGGGGGCTTGGGGGGTGTCGTCCTGCTTATATGTATCAGTACAATTTTGGTTGATATTGGAGATGATAGTCTCAATCTTTCCAACGAAAAAAGACGCCAGATCCTGGCACTGCTGAGTGTTAAGGGGGTTCACCTCAGCTCTCGATTTCTCCCCAGCCAGATCTTTTACGGTATTAAAAAGAGTCTGGGATTTATTTACAGCCGTGTTGATGGAAGTTGTAACATAACACGCTTTGGCTTTCATGCAGGCCGAGTGGTAAATGTTTCTGCATTTGCAAACCTTCATCTGTTTTACAAGACTACTGGAAAAAAACACCAAGTTGGAGTCTGATTCTGGTTCTCCATCTTGGATTGTTCTTTAGTTGAGGCAACTTTCTTCTCCACCTTGGAGGCGACTTTCCTTCTTCAAAGACGCTCCCTTTAACAGAAAACAGGAGAGTGCATGCGCGCGTAAACGGATCAGGTCACGCGCGCTTCCTGTCTCCCATGGGTCCTTGGAAGCAGAAACGCACGCACACACACATACAGACCCCCCCGCCGCCGACGCGCATACACACACATAGAGAACCCCCCCAACACCCTCCCCCGCCACGCATACACACACGCACGCACACACACATAGAGAACTCCCCCCGCCGCCGCGCATACACACGCACACATAGAGAACCCCCCCGCAGCCGCGCATACACACACGCATGCACACACACACACACACACACACATACATACAGAACACCCCGGCGCTTACACACACACATCCCTTACCTAGTCTCGGCGTGTCTTCTCATCGCAGCTTGCGCAGGGACAGCCAACGTGCACACGCACGGCGACGACGTCTCCTGCGCTACAACCATGGTTTCGGTTTCGCGCCCTAACCTTGCCATTGGCTGTACTACCGCCAACCGGCACTTGTTTTATTTTTTTTGCATTTCTGTTGCATCGTCTCCCTGGCATTTTGATTGAACTCTGGGACATCGTCGCTCCTCGAGCCTTTAGTGAGCGCGGCACGGTAAGGCACAAATAACCCCGCCGTGAGCTCGGGGGGTCTCCGTCTCTTTGGATTGTTCGCACAGGGTGTTGGTGAATGGGGAGAGTGCGGCGTGCAGGCTGAGGGATGGCGTATGTTGGCCGGGGCAGCTGCAGCGGGATGGGACAGGGGAGGTAAACAACTTTTTCAAGGTTTGCTGGGGGGATGTCATTAATGACTGCGGCATTCAGGCTAGTGGTCGCCCGTTCATGCACTTTGAAAGTATGCAGGGTGCCATGGGGGACTCTGTGTTTGGGAGGGGGGCGGGGCAGTGGTTCGCGACCCCTCCCCAAAAGAGAAAACCATGCCGAGCAGCATAACGCTGGAGAGGGGCGTGCCTTTGCAAGATGACAGAGAACGCACTTCGATTTATCCTAGCTTTTTGAGAACATCCTTGGACACTTTGGGACTCTAGTGGTCGGAAAGGTAGTGGATGAAGAGTTCGCCGCGCTATTGAAAAAGTAATGACGTATTATATAATAGTCGCCACCTTGTTTCCTCCTTCCCGTAAAAAATAGCATTCCTGCCTACATGCGCCATGCTTTGGTTTTAAAAGTGGACTTTTTAGCAAGTGTTGCTGAAGGGTTAATGCCGGTATACCTCCGCATCTCGCCCCAAACGTTACTTTTGTTAAAGTAAAGCACTACACCGGGGAACCACCCCTCTCGATAGAATTATGTTACGTGAATCAGGCATAACGTATACGTTCGCGTTAAGGGTGCACTGCTACAGCTGCGCCGGTAATATGGTTGGTGATCCAGGGGGCGCGGTACGGGTGCTGCGAAGGATGGACAGTGGAAATGTACAACACCAGCAGGCACTGGCTGCACGCTTCGATGGGGACTGTAATGGGAGTGGCTGTTTACCTTCTCAAAACTCTCACGGCTTCCCAGAGGACTCCTTTAGGGGCGTCTTACTAGTACTCCATCACTCCTTGTCTTTTCCCGCCCTCTCTCCCTTTCCATGGCGTGACAGGCATTCTAACACGGAAGCTGCAAGCTATCTGCGTTGTTCACCTCCTTACACAAGACACCCATCTCCTTAGCGCTCACACATCAACAAACCAAACCGCCCCTCCTCTAACCACAGCGCTTCACATATTCCTAAAAATGCCTGCCCCCAAGCCACAGCATAGCCCGCCCCCACTGCTATTCCACCCACACTACGAGCTCCACCCTCCGCAAATGCATCGCAAGCCATTCACCACCCCCCGAATATAACTGGCACCGATAGCCCTCTCTCACACATTATGCCAGCCTCCTTCTGCATAGTGCGCATACTTCAACAACGCATCTCCCTCAAGCCACAGCCTCTCTTCGCACCTACCGAGCCCTCCCACTTTCATTCCAAGCCACTGTCTTTTCCACCCTCTTTACCCTCTAACCGTGCCTCCTATAGTGCGAGACCCGCGGTACTACTCGCCCACCTCGCATGCACTCGTCGGCCTAACAGCAGTGAGCCCGTGCCTGAGGTGCATCATCAGAGCTGTGTGAATAATAACTGCGTCAGCCCCGTGCGTGAGGTGCATAGTCAGAGCTGTGTGAATAATAACTGTCAGCCCCGTGCCTAAGGTGCATCGTCAGAGCTGTGTGAATAATAACAGCTGTGAGCCCCGTGCTGAGGTGCATCATCAGAGCTGTGTGAATAATAACTGCGTCAGCCCAGTGCCTGAGGTGCATCATAAGAGCTGTGTGAATAATAACAGCTGTGAGCCCCGTGCCTGAGGTGCATCATCAGAGCTGTGTGAATAATAACTGCCGGCGGCCCCGTGCTGAGGTGCATCATCAGAGCTGTGTGAATAATAACTGCGTCAGCCCAGTGCTGAGGTGCATCATCAGAGCTGTGTGAATAATAACTGCGTCAGCCCCGTGCGTGAGTTGCATCATCAGAGCTGTGTGAATAATAACAGCTGTGAGCAACAGCATACTCTTGCACACACTCTCACTGCTCACCAATTCAAAGTTTGCTAAAAAATGTATGCAACGCATTGTCATACACAATGCCAATAACTCAAACTTTAATGCTGTGAAACCTATTGCATTGTAAATGCTTGTTTATATTGCCGAACAAACTTCTTGATCTTACTCGGCTTCTTAAACATGTGGTGCTGCCCCTCCTTTTCTTTCAACCCAATCAGAAACCACGCACAGGTTTGATTCCCCAACCTTCTGACTACCCATCCCACAATGCAATCTATTCTGCTTTACTCGACCACAAAGGCCGAACATCAATCGTCACTCCACGACTGTTGCAACTGTTCACACCCCTGAACATATTCAAATATTACCCCGCACTCCCTTTTGATATTATTTCACATGCTGTTCATAAAAATCAATTATGCATACGGACTGATGTCTGATAATCGTCATACATTGCCCTTTTCATTTGATGTTGAAAAACACATAAAATACAAGTTGTGAATTGACGTCCAAAGTTCTTTCTGAATGCTGAGATGAATCGTCTCACGTATGTATTAATGTTCATTCTGATTGGGTTGCAAGAAAAGGAGGGGCAACAGCACTTGTTTAAGAAGCCAAGTAAGATCAGGAAGTTTGTTTGGCAATTCATTGACATATGTTTTTTACTTTTAGTGAAACCCCTGAAGAAGAGCTCAGTTGAGCTCGAAATGCATTGGGTATTGTTATTCACTTCTGAAGATGTGTTTCCGTGTTTTGTGGCGTGCCCAGAAAAAGGCTTGGATTAGCATATCCGGGCATGAGAAGCAATTCAAAACACTTCGTTTCACGTATGACTTACCATCTGCTAATAAATGAAATCTTGAAAAACACAACATTCTGGAGTACATGGTGTAAGTTTTTGACATCTGATCATGAAAAATTAAATAAACAACGCGCTGTGCGCCCGTGGAAGGAACGCGAAGACTGTTCCACTATTTCAAGTTTTCCCATAAACATGCCACCCATTATAGTCATCGGAAAGGGGGGCTTTGTGACAAACACACCTTGCCTGTAATGCAATGATTGGAATGGTGATGTACTGTTGCAGTTGTTGGAGGATGCAGGTAAGTATGTAGCACAAGCACTGAGGTTTGCTTGATGCCAGCTGTGGTCCCAATCACCCCATACAATGACATCGTTGGCAGGAACTTGAGAGGAGCCAGTAACTTGACCTTAGTTGGAATGGAGTAAAAACTGGTTAATGGTGAAGTGAACTTCTGATTCCATTCTTTAACCTGTTCAGGATCACATTTTGGGAAAAGCCCTATGTTTGTACCATGGCTTCCTGAGAAGACTAAATAGAGTGGTATTTTATCAGTATAGCCTCTCTCCTTCTCAATTAATTGTTCTTCATTATGAGAGGCAGTGCAAAAAAGACTGAGGCTGACATTGAGAGTTCATGTGGGGCGGTTTGTTCATCTATTTGTGGATCATAAAACCATTGATTTGTTTCTAGTCCTATTCAATCATAGGATTTTATTTTGTATTATTTTTCCAACCCTCTCGTGCGTATGGGTGTTGTTATAGTACCAACTGCGAGTCCCCCTGGGCATTTATTTCACTGTATCTACCTTAACCCTGCTAGTGTTAAGACCTGCCTCTATTGGTTTGTGTGTGGTTTGTTGCTGTTCCTTTGTGTGCCCTATTGTAGTGTGACATCTTAAGGACTCGGCTTTGAGCTTGGTGGGCTACTGTATTACTTGAGCGGTTGTTTGTGAAACTTTTGTGAAATGGGCTTGACTTCATATTTGTCGGTGTTTTGTTTCTTTGCATGACCCACCCTGTACTTCCTCTCGTTTTTCCTCTAACCCATCCAATTTGAAGTACATATTCCCCTTTTTTATTCTTTCTCCTGTCCACACCCACATTTGCACTCGAGTAGGACTTTTTCACATCTGTATCAGATTATTCTACATGTGGTCCATCCATAGATGTGGGTCTACACTTTCCATATTATTCCACATTTACAGGAATGGCGTTGTGAATTGAGTGAATGATGAGCAGAAGTCCCAATGGTTATAGAATTGACTGAACAAAATTGTAAAAGACACATCAAACAGTCACTTTCGGGGATAATATATTTGGTATTCATATTTGTAGAATTTCTAAAGCGCATTAGACCAAAAGGCATCAAAGCGCTAAACAAGAGGAAAGACAGACTGTGCCGTGGACCCTCACAAAACAGACAGCCTCAAAAGAGTCAGTTTGTTTGCGTAATAACATGAGCGTACTGTGGCTCCTGATGTATTCAGGAAGAGTGTTACACAGCCTAGCAGCTTCCACTGTAAAGGCTCATTCCCCTCGCCTGACTTTCTTGCATTGTGGAACCACGACCATCTAGCATCCCGGAGATCTCGAAGAACTCCTAGCAAGATCCCACTTTAGGGTTATTGTAAGATAGCTTGAACGTATAGAATAAAGGGCTTTGTGCGTTAAACATAATACTTAAAAAGACACCGTTTCTTCAATGGCAGCCAATGAGGAGATCTCAAGCCTCCCCTGATTGACGAATGTTTAGGTACTTCCCAGACCAAGCGTGCAGCTGCATTCTGATGACTTGGAGCTTGTTTAAGGAAAGTTGGTTAATGTTTAACTCCAGTAGTTTAAGCGCAAGATGATAAGTGCAATGACCACTGATGTCCATTCGGAAGCAAAGGTAGAATCTTGGTCAAGATCCTGACCATCCAAAAACATGAACTCACCATTCTATGAACCTGGGAGTCAAAGGTCAAGGTATTATCACACAGCACACCCAGGTTTTTCGCAAATGCCACTGGGATAGGTAGGGTATCACAGGTAACTTGACACCAGTGATCATTCCAGGTAGAGTTGTCCGCTCCAAACACCACCATCTCAGTTTTCTTCCCATTCATTTTTAGCTAATTGTCCTTCATCCATCTGCTAGTGTCCTGCATACACACCCTAAACCTGCCAATTACCTCTTCCCAGGTATCAGAGATGGAAACAATGATCTGGTTGTCGTCCACATAGAACACTTGGCAACCAAAAGATCATATCAGTTTTGCCAGCGGGGCAACTTAAAGGTTAAATAGGATAGAGCTTAAGGATGACCCTTGTGGGACTCCACATGAAAGCTGAAAGGGGGCTGCTGTGTAGTCGCCACAACTAACTGTGATTGATCTATTACACAAAAACAACTCCAATAACTTGAGGGTCACATCCTTCAGCCCTGCCTGCTTCAACCTTTGCACCAACACAGATGGAGATATGGTATCAAGGGCTGCCTACAGGTGTAGCAAAACCCTTATAGCAGCACAGCCCTGATCTACTTACTTACGGATAGGGTCCATTGTAGCAATGAGCACCGATTCGGTGCTATGATTTCTGCAAAGTGTCCAGGAGTTCATGCTCAATGAAGTATTTGACAACTTCCTGGTTTATTATGCTTCACTAGGATCTTTGCCGGAGTCGGCAACAGAGAAATCAGGCATAGATTTTTCATGTCAGTTCGGTCACCATCAGGCTACGTCTTTACAGGGATGGCAACTGCCTCCTTCTATACCTGTGGGTACGTCCTGGTCTCCAGGATCTAAGCATCGATCTTCTTTATGGCCTCAGCCATCAAGTCCAGAGCTAATTGCAGGATCCTAGGTGAACATGGGTCATCTGGAGAGCCTGAGATAGTACCAGCTGTCAGGGACTTGATCTTACACGTAGATAGCATGCATAATTTGGCTAGACCACTGGAGGTAGGAAGTTCTAGTGCCTTATCATGAGGTGAACTACCCTGATCCTCAGAGGTAGCTGGGAAATACATCTGGATCCTCAACACTTTTTCTTTAAAGAACTCTGGTACCTTATTTCAAAACGTTGTGAGTTCTCCATCTCCTGAAACATTGGATATGACATATGGATGCAAACAGTATTAAATACTTCTTTCGGGAGTTAATTGCCTACCTTCTCTGTGGAAAAATATGCTGTTTTGGTTTCTTTAAGCGTCCTTTTATATTTGAGAGTGAGCTCCCTAAGTTTGGTTTTCTCCTCCGGCTCCAAGGCCAGCTTCCATTTCCACTCCTGCCTCCTACACTACCTTTGGAGCTCCGTGAGCTCTTCTGAAAACCAGTGGGCAGGAGTTTTCTTCTTAAGGGGTGAAACCTCCTCTACCGCCAATCTTACCCAGTTATTAACATTTTCTGCCAATGAATCCGTACCCAGAAGATTTTTCTCCTTAAATTCTTCCAGGCTTAGGGCAAATCTTCTCCAGTGATTTTCCCCCAATTTCTAACATTCTTTCTAGTGCTCCGTGTGTAATCTGCTGCACAACACTCCTGGACCAAAAAAGTAACCAGACTGTGATCCATCCAGTCTAGCTGCAAACACTCCCTAAAGATCAGATTCTCTTGATTGGAAAAGATCACATCTAATATGTGTCCAGCTTTGTGGTTTATACAGTGACCCATTGGAATTAAACCAAAACTAAGCATGAAATCCAAAAAATCTATGGAGTCCTGGTCTTGCTCTTCTTCTAAATTAAGGTTACAATCTCCCAGGTTAGTAAGGTTGTTACCAGCAATAAAAGGCTTCAGCACTTGATGCCATTTAAAAATAAATTGCTTTTTGGGACGTGGTAGAAGATAACTCAACAAGCCTTCAAGCCTCATTAAATTTTTTTTTTTATTGTAACATGAAATAAAATAGAGATTTATAAAGCGCATGGCTGCCCTTGAGTGTCCCAGCGCTAATGACAAGGTAGTGGCAGAGGAGGAGAATCAGGGAAAGAGCCAGGTTTTCAGACCCTTGCGGAACGTAAGATGGTTGGGTTCCGCTCGCAGGGTGAGAGGGAGAGAGTTCCACAGTTTGGGAGCGATGAAGGAGAAAAGACGACCTCCAGAGCGGGCCTTTTTGATCCTAGGTACATGTGCCAGATGGAGATGGGCGGAGCGCAGGTTTCTTTTAGTATCATGATGTCTGATCAAGTGTTTGAGGATGGGAGGGCCATTGTTATGGAGGATTTTAATGGGTCAAACAGAGCGTTTTGAAGTTGACCCTTCTCTTGCACCGGGAGCCAGTGGAGTAGCCTTAGGGCTGGTTTTGACGAGCTCCTACGGGTAGTGCCTGTTAGCAGCCTGGCTGCCGAGTTCCGTACCTTACTTCACAGCCTTAAATAGGACTTTTGATGGAATCTAGCGTGCGGCTCAGTTGTTCCCCCAAAATAATGGCTAATCCTCCCCTCCTGCAAATGTTCTGTCCAATCTCACTACTCCATACCCTGATGGTGTAGCGATAGCAAAATCTGTGCCAGAATCCTCCTTGGGCCAAGTCTCTGTAACAAAAAGGCAGTGCAACGGGCTGCCTCAATCAACTCACTAATTTCATGACTGTGTTTAATCAGTGAGCTGGCATTCACCAATGCACAATGGAGAGCGTCCTTGTTTTCCCAGACCCCTTCTGAGTCCTCTTTTCAATCATTCCAGGGGGTAGCTATATCAAGTGACTTCCTATCCTCCTCCTTAGGGTTATCAAATGTTCAGTTACAGGCAGCGCAGCACCTTAATCCCCACATCTATAATTTAGCACAAGCACTTTTCGACATCCCATCTTAGTCTCTAAGTTCATCAGGGCTATCCTGGAATAAGTTTGACGGAGTTGCGTAGCAAGGAGGGGGCATGGTGGGGCGGTCCACCCTAGGCGGCATGAGTTTTGGGGGTGGCAACTTCCACACAGCCCTTACCTGCTGTTTCAGGCAGCAATAGCCACACCGCTACCCCTCTGCTCTTCAGTGCGGCTATCGCAGGGTGGCAATCTGAGGAATCCCAGTATCCCGTCCCCGCTCTTCAATGCGGATGCTGTGGAGCAGCAAACAAAGGGACCGGCCCAGGCAATCTAAGATCGAGATACGCCACTGGTCCGGCAGTGCACCACTCCATTCAAACAAGTACCATCCCTGACAACTGGTACTGGTTGGGCGCAGACAGGCTTGCTTTAGGCGCACCAGCTGCACGCTTCCGCGCACCCGGGGACTTCAATTTTAGGGTCCGACGCATGCAATATAAGGGTACTCAAGTAGACCACCACCCTTCCTTATTGTCAAAACCAGTGCTTTAAATGGGCCGGTATGTGTGCAAAAACAAATTACCTCTGACACCATAAATTAAGCAAACGTGTCTCTTCCCATACAGTTTTTTAATTAACGTTGGGATGTATACATTTATATTTTTCTCATTTTTCTTATTTAGTTTGCAAAACAACCATACCCATCATTGGGCAAGCTAGACCCAAACTTTCTTATTCTCTCAATATGTACAATTAAACATTGAAAATAACTTTTTGTTTCCAAGGAACAATGTGTCCGACAATTATATACAGTGAAACACTTAAACATATAGTGCTTTGCACATTCAAAAATGTGCTTCAAACAAATGCAAATTCTGCCGAGGTACATATACAAAAATGAACTTTGCGTCCAAAAACAGTCCTATTAACTTATAGACAAAGACAAGGGCAGATTGCTAAACTCTACTGTCCTCAAGCTTTTACTGCTTTTCTCACCAGGGGAGAGGTCAGAGAAATTTCTCAGAACAGGAGACTAGACCCTACGTTAGGGGCTGGTTTAGTCCAATTTTGGGACCTTATTTCGACTCGGTTCAACCGGGAACCTCTCTCAAAGGGGGCCAACGCGTTTCGACCTTCTATGTGGCACTTCTTTTAATGAAGTTCTTTGTCAGGGAAGGTGGATGTTCAAAACAGGACTTGTGTACCTACGTGAATTTACAAACAACAACAAATACTGACATAAATATCAGTGTTTTTGGAAAGATTTTTGTTTTTGTGGACAAACTTCTCAGATGGCTGGGAACCAAACACATACCGTTATGCTTTATGTGGGGCCACGTGGAATCCAATTATAGAATCCTTGTACTTCTTGACTGTGGCGTGGGCTGGGGAAGGGTGGGAAAGGGGGAAGGGGAAAGAAAAGGAGGGCAGACGTGTTAGTGTCAAATTACTACGACGTATGGACTGGCCATCATATTAAATTTGTAAGATGGCTTGTGTTTTTTTTTTTTAAAACATGCAGGGGACGTTGTGTTGCCTGATTTGGAACGTGTCTATGCCGGTAGTGCATATAAGGCATCATGCATCAGTGTTTATTTATTTTATTTTATTTATTTGCACACTTATACCGCGCTAGGACTCGACTCCCGAAGGAGTATCTCCGCGCCACTGGCAACATCTAAGAGCAAGGAAACCCAAACATGTAACGGTCATCCCTAAATAGATGACCTAATACTGAAAGAGAAAAGTTTTAAATTTTTTCCTGAAAGGAAAGTGTTCTCTGCATAATTTGAGTTCCATGGGGAGATCATTCCATAGCTTCGGGCCAGCCACTGACAAAGCTCTGCCCCCTTGTCTTGTCTTGTTAATCTTGGGAACACATAGTAATTGTTGATCTCCAGATCTGAGAGATCTAGAGGGGACATATAAGTTAAACTTTTTAGTCAGGTAATCGGGACCATTCCCTGTGAGACATTTGTGAATGACACAGCATACTTTAAACCTCACCCTCTGTTTCACTGAAAGCCAGTGGAGTTTGGTCAGCAGAGGTTTGGATGGAGTTCGAGCAGGGACATTGAGAACAAGACGTGCGGCGGTGTTTTGCACAACTTGTAGTCTTGCAATGATCCCCTCGTTGGCAGCTAGCAGCAAACCGTTGCAATAATCTAATCTACTCAGCACGAGCGATTGTACCAGAGCTCTTCTGGTGGTATCAGGGAGCAGGGGGAACACTTTCCGGAGAAGACCAATAACATGGAAACAGGAGCCAACCCCTTGATTTCCATGTTGTTTCAAGGCAAGCTCCTGATCCAATTTTACTCCAAGATCTTTTACAACCTGTTTGGGCTCAGGGACTGGGCCGAGATCTTGAGGCCACCAGTCAGGAGTCCATAGGCGTTTAGCTTCCCCGAAAAGCATCACTTCCGTTTTGGAGACATTGCACTGCAGGAAATTTAAAGCCATCCAATGGGCCACCTCTTTCATCCCCCTGGCAAAGGAGTTTCGCACTTCTGATGTCATCGTTATAAACGGAAAGAGGAGCTGAGTATCGTCCGCGTACGATACCGGGATGAAGCCATGGGATCTCATGATGTTAGCTAGGGGGGGCCACATAGATATTAAATAACGTGGGGCTCAAACAAGAGCCCTGTGGCACCCCCTTTGAGATCTCTACCTCCTCCGACCGATACGGACCCAAGATGACACTCTGGGTACGCTTTGTAAGAAAACTCCTTAGCCAGGCCAACGCCTTGCCTTCCAGGCCGATGTCAATTAGTCTGGAGATCATGATGTCATATGATACAGTGTCAAACGCTGCTGACAGATCTAAAAGCACCAGGGGAACGGAAAAACCACTATCCTGTAGCATACGAAGATCGTCAGCGACGGACAGCAAGGCAGTCTCGGTGCTATGTCTCGGCCTAAACCCAGACTGAGAGGGATCTAGCCCCCCTGCACTTTCTATATAATTTGACAGGTGCTGATTAACAAACTTCTCAGTAAGCTTCCCAACTAAAGGGAGAAGTGAGATAGGTCTCAAGTTTGTCAATTCAGTCAAAGGGATGGTGTTATTTTTCCTCAGAGGTCTCACAAGTGCATGCTTCCAATCAGGGGGAACTTCCCCTGTGCTCAAGGACATGTTAACTATGTGTCGAATTCCGGCACCCAGATCATTGGCCAATATTGGCATGATGCGTGCCGGAATGATATCTGAAGGGCACCCGCTCTTTATTTGGGTAGTTAAGGCAATGACCTCCTCCGTTGATATGGGAGGGAATTCTGCAAGCTTACCAGCGCAGTTCATATGTACTCCGGTGAGTGACTGAGCAGTATTGTCAGCCGTAGCCATATTATTACTATTGTTCTTGGAGGCCAATGGATCACTGAAAGAATATCGACTGAAAGAATATCGACTACCCAAAATATCGTTGAGAAAATATCGAGTACAAAATATCGAGTTTCTATCTACAAACAGGTAAGTACAAAAATATCGAGTACAAAATATCGTTTACAAAAATATCGTTGTTAAAAATATCGACTTTACTAAAAACAATGTTTAATTACATTAATATAAAAAATTAATTACTAAAATATAATTAACAATACTTAAAATAACTTTTAATAATTAAATAATTAATGAAAGTAAAAAAATATTTTTTTTCATCATATTTCTTAAAACATATATATATAGTAACAAAATTTAATTAAATAATAGGCAATATTGTATATGTACCCCAAAAACCCCAAACTGACCCTGAACCCTAAAAATACCCCTTTACCCAAAAACTGAAAACTGACCCTGAACCCTAAAAATACCCCTTTACCCAAAAACTGAAAACTGACCCTGAACCCTAAAAATACCCCTTTACCCAAAAACTGAAAACTGACCCTGAACCCTAAAAATACCCCTTTGCCCAAAAACTGAAAACTGACCCTGAACCCTAAAAATACCCCTTTACCCAAAAACTGACCCTGAACCCTAAAAATACCCCTTTACCCAAAAACTGAAAACTGACCCTGAACCCTAAAAATACCCCTTTACCCAAAAACTGAAAACTGACCCTGAACCCTAAAAATACCCCTTTACCCAAAAACTGAAAACTGACCCTGAACCCTAAAAATACCCCTTTACCCAAAAACTGAAAACTGACCCTGAACCCTAAAAATACCCCTTTGCCCAAAAACTGAAAACTGACCCTGAACTCTAAAAATACCCCTTTACCCAAAAACTGAAAACTGACCCTGAACCCTAAAAATACCCCTTTAATTTAACATAATTAGCAATTAATCAATTAAATTAAATTAATTACCAATTAAATTGTAAATAATTAACATATATTATTTAATTAACAATTAATTAATTATTACTACCAATTAATACATTTACATATTTAATTTATTATAATTAAATTACTTCCCACCCTATTCCCCTATAAACCCACAACCCGCTACAGAATAAAATTACACAATAATTTAAAAAAATTATTAATTAAAAATAATTATTAAAAAAAATGACACTTTTCACATATATTATAACATAAAAACACTATAAATAATTAAATATTATTGAAAAAACTATATTTTTTACTATCTAGATTATATACTTGGATATTTTCACTGTCTATATTATTTACAGTCGATATTACTTCACTTACCTTAAAAACGATATTTTGACTGTCGATATTCTGTCTAGTCGATATTTTC
Source organism: Lissotriton helveticus (assembly GCF_964261635.1). Taxonomy (NCBI): domain Eukaryota; kingdom Metazoa; phylum Chordata; class Amphibia; order Caudata; family Salamandridae; genus Lissotriton; species Lissotriton helveticus. The sequence goes on from NC_136068.1 coordinate 1,651,486,809, forward strand.
TCCAAACGATATTTAAAACTCGATATTCTTTCCAGTCGATATTTTGGAGTCGATATTATGTCTGTGCACCGAGGCCAATATTTTATCATATATTCCCTCAGTCTTTCTGGTAAAGAATTGAGAGATATTGTTGCAAAGTTCCTGGGATGCTATCTCCACGGTCTCACAAGCAGCAGGCTTAGTGAAAGTTTGTAGCACTTGATATAAAACTTTTGCATTTTTACCTGCTGCTAGTAATTGGGCTGCTATGTGATGTTTTCGTGCAGCCCGAATGGCTTTATGATAGCTTTTTAAAGAAATCCTGTAATTTTCCTTTTCCTTATCCTCGTGTGGCAGGAATACCGGGGGAGGAAGAGGAGAATGAGAAAGAGTCCCAGATGTGATACATGCCTCTTTTCCTGTATATAACTCTCTCTGCATCTTAATCACCCATGGCGTGTTGATTGACTCTTCAACGGTAGCCAGTGAAGTGCGGTACATGCATGCAAATTCGTCACGTTTTTAAGAGCATACAGAGTTTCCTCGATTTTCTTCACGGCCCGTTTTTTAGCTTGGGCAAAGCGTCATCCTCCCTCAGGTCTCTTGGGTTGATAGTCGGTGTAGCGCTATGACCTCAAAGCATCCCGTACTTCCTTTTCTTGCGCGTCTTGCCTGCTGTTTATTCCGGTGGCTTCTGCAGCTCAGTCCTCCTTCTTCTGTTTCCGCTTTCAAAACTGGCATCACGTCACTTCCGCTGTCTTGTGATGTGTGCCTTCTTGCCTGACTGTGTCTGCCAGCCGGCCATCTTGGGTCAGGCAATTCCTGAATGTGGTTGAACGCGGGTTCGATCCTCCTGGCTCCTGTCTTCATAGGTTTTTCTTGGGAAAATATATTGAATGGCCCTTAATGTGAATGTAGTCCGTGTTGTTCATTATTCGGACTGTTTTCTTTCTGAAATGCTGGTTGCATGAGGAGTTTGGAAAAATGTGATTGTTACGGCCATCAAAACTTGGGGCCAGATGTAGGTAGGCCTTTACCGGTCGGTAACGGCCGAATTCGGACGTTACCGACCGGTAAATGGCATTTGAGATGTAGGGGGCATATTTTTACAGAATCGGTAAATTTACCGATCGGTAAATTTACTGATTCTATAAAATACCGAATAGGTATTTTTACCGATTCGGTAAATTTGATATGTAGGTGGGACTCTTCTGAGTCCCACAAGCCTTACCGATTCCGGTGTGCATGCACATGTGTGCATGCACACCTGTGCCATATGACAGGCAGACCTGCCCTTAGGGCATGTATGCCTGCCACATGGCACCCGAACCTGTTTTGGGGGTGCTAGAGGGTGTCAAAGTGACACCCCCTGCACCCTTGTGAAAATCGGTATTTACCGATTCGGTAAATACCGAATCGGTAATGCCCATTCATTCCTATGGGCTTCAAAGCCCATAGGAATGAATGGGTATTACCGGTCGGTATTTACCGAATCGGTAAATACCGATTTTTACCGATTCGGTAAATAAACATCTGGATTTTCCTACATCTCCCCCCTTCATATTTACCGACTCTTAAATACCGAATCGGTAAAATTCGGTATTTAAGAGTCGGTAAATATGCTTTACCTACATCTAGCCCTTGGTGTCCTGTTTTTCTTTCCTCAAGCGATGTATACTTTCCGAAGACAATGTACTGGAACTGTTTGTTGGTGTACATGCGGATTTTTCAACATCAGTTCAACCTGAATGTTCGTAGATGTAATATTATGTGGCTAATTTCACTAATTTCATTCAACCCATTGTCAAACATGTTGAGGTACATGATAGTTTACGCCTTGCGTTTTGCCAAGAGCGTATCAATATTCTGGCCCCTTACATATTTTAATACAGTCCATTTTAGATCTTCAACGACATGGTGATATTCAATGAAGTGTGGGACAAGTGGTGCATTCATTATTCCACATCTTGTCCTGGAACATTGTTGTGTTATGCGTGTGAATTCTTCGTGTTTAACAAACTTTTTCCCGTAGGTGAAGATGGACCCTTCAATCGTGCTCGCACATACAGAACAGTTCCCACATGGTTTGTGACCTTTGATGGGTGGTAGTGAGAGAAGATTCCGAATTGGTTGACTATTCTTTTTCTTCATGGTGTCCGCTCTTACCAATCTCTCCCTTATGCTCCTGTTTTTCCTTACCGAGTACCGGCACTTCTTCCTCCCCCCCTAGAGTACCGGCAATTCTCCGTTACCAAATAGAGTAGCAGTACTCACTGTCACACATAGTCATGTGAGCATGCATCACATTTCTACACTGCGGTGCATGCTCTCATATTGGTGATTTTACTAGGAGGGCAATGACGCCATGTGTGAACTCACTCACCGGGAAGCTGTGCGGCGGGAAGAAGGAGAAGCTCTTTAAAAAGCACCATTTGCTCTGGCTTTCCCTTTCTTCTTTGCCAGCACAGCAGGAAGGGAAACAGCCATAAAATTCGACAGACGAGCAAGAACCAGGTCTCCCGCCAGGGCCAGTCCAATTATGGACCTAGTGACAAGGAATCTTCTGCCACTCCGTAGGTGAGTGAAAGTTTGTAGCACTTGATATAAAACTTTTGCATTTTTACCTGCTGCTAGTAATTGGGCTGCTATGTGATGTTTTCGTGCAGCCCGAATGGCTTTATGATAGCTTTTAAAAGAAATCCTGTAATTTTCCTTTTCCTTATCCTCGTGTGCGCAGCCCCAATCTACTTGTGCCTAAAAAAAATAATGTGGTCGTCTGCACTAAGTGGCTGCAGCGCTTCACCGCGCTGCGCTACCTTCCTGGCTTCCACTGAGGGACACTAAAGTTATTTGAGCCACCAAGGGTAAGGAAAGCAGGGCATCCATCCTATATGAAAAAGACGGAGAGGATAGCACAGCAGCGGGCGGGAGAGACAGGGGACAACCGAGGAGAGCTGTCAGAAGTTAAGGGTTATAAGCACAGTCAGCTGAAGAAATTGAGGAGTTATCTACAGAAGAAGAAAGGGGCAAGCAAACACAATATTCAGTTCAGTTCCAAGACTTTATTCGAATTGAGTTCACGATTCATAAAAGTATGCAAATAAAATCACAATTAAAATTCCATTTTTTCCAATCAGAATTAAACATTACTAAAGATAGATTTTTAAAATTAATAAGAAGAAGTTAAAAGAGATAACACAGTGCAATCAATTTAAATACATAGTAGTTAAAAAATGCTTAATTATCTCTTGCTATCGCATGACCATCGTCCTTCGTACTCTTAAAATTGTGTTCAAGTAGAGGCTCACTGTGCTGATGGTAACATAATCGTTTCAAGACCTGAGTTTATTATAAGCGTCTCTTGCTTTCCTTAGGCCCCAGGTTAACAGGAGGGGTTTAAGATTTGTCGTCTAGCATGGCTATATAAAGTGCAGAAAAGAGTGCAGTGTATATTTGATTGGAATGATTTGTCATCACAAGGACACCGCCTTTTTACTCTCGCCCAGTCATTACAGTTCGGAAATGATACAAGTCTATAAAAGGTTTCCAGGCGAAAGTATGTCAGGAGCCTACGATGCTGTAAGGGATGATCTATTACAAGATACAACTGAGGGCCCCTCTGAGATGTCACTTCGTCGTGGCTCATGACAGATTTTTTATTCCTTTCACCCTTCCACCTTTGCAATTCCAAATGTTCCAACAAAATCTTTTTGAACATGGATCGCGAGAGCTGTTCCAGTGAGGCTGGGTCGGTAAAATATTCAGGATGACCAATCTCACTGACAAAATTCTTGATGTAACTAAACCATTTAATATTTTTCATCCCATCACGACTTAAGCAGTCCTCTATAATGGACCTATTCAGTTCTGTGGCAGGGTTGGTCCAGACATTATGCCAAAGTAAAACAGGGGCTAGTTTTATAATATCCGTGATGTGAAGAAGATCAACTTCGGCATGTAAGACATATATAGGAGTGCTCTTCGATGTAGCTGTTATAAATCGCAGAAACCTATTCTCGATTCGCTGTATCGCCTCCACTTGCTGCCAGCCCCAAATGCTCACCCCATAGGTCCCAATAGCCACACATTTCGATTTAAATATTTGAAGGAGCTCCCTGACTGGCCTGTTCCCTATTTTTTTTGCAAAGCTCATAAGAGCACCAATTGCTCTATTAAATGCCAGGGCCCTTGCATTCACCGCAGGCTTCCACGTGCCTTGCCTATCAAAATGAACCCCCAAATAACAAAAGATGTCGGCTAAATCCACCCTCCTTTCATCTAAAGTAATTAGACATGGTGATCTTTGTTTGTGTGGGCCGCACGACATGGTAAACATCTTCAAGACATTTACACGTAACCCCTTGGTCTTCATAAAGTTGGTAAAGGTCTGTACGGCTTTCTGAAGACCCACCTTTGGCTGAGAGAGGATAGCCGCATCATCAGCGTAAAGTAGAATGGGGATGGGTTTGCCTTTGATTTCAGGATAATCATGATACTGTTGTGTTAAGCAAAAACCCACCCCATTAATATAGAGGTTAAATAGCAGGGGAGCCAATATGCAGCCCTGCCTTACCCCTCTATTAATTTTAAAGAGCTCAGTACATTCCCCCCTCTGGCCGTATCTTACTCGTGCACCCGCCTCAGCATAGAGTTCTCTAATGTAGTCTATTATTTTAGTGTCCAACCCAATGTCCCTCAAAGTCTGCCAGAGATTGTCGTGCAAAACGCAGTCAAATGCAGAGCTGAGGTCCACAAATGTCATGTATAGGTTTTTTTTTTTGCGTGTATATATTTAGAGACAGTTAGGGATAGATTTAACCCCTGCTCAATTGTCCCCCGCCCTCCCCTAAACCCATACTGGAAAGGTGATAGCACTTCCTGTCCCTCTAACCAGTCCTGTATGCGAGCAAGAATGACCCTGCCTGCCATCTTCATAAAGCCATCTAACAATGAGATGGGCCGATAGCAGGCAGGATCATTCCTGTCCCCCTTTTTGTAAATCGGGACCAAGGTTGCCTCCTTCCATGTTGGGATCAGACCTCTTTTGCCCATGCAGTTCAGGACTCTAGTCAGTAGAAGAACCCACAGATCTGGATACGTTTTAAACACGTCAATAGGGACAGAGTCTGGTCCTGGTGCTTTAGAGGCTGAACTTCCCCCCAAAGCTTTATAAACCTCCTCTAGTTTGAAGTGAATATCTAAGGGGAACGGGCAATCTACAACCTCCGTGATTATTAGTGTTTCGGAGCAAGGTACAGGTAGAACCGGCGTGCCATAAAGGGCTTGGAAATGACACACCCACTCCTGAGCCATAATGGCATTATCTAAGCGAGGGCCATGGTCATCTTGGTAAAAGGGAGCGTTCACAGCCTTCCAAAAGGCAACAGTGTCCTTTTGTATTGCGGCTGCGTGAAGGGCTTCCCAAGCTTCAGCTTTTATATCTTTCTTTCTTTTAGCCAAGGCGACGCGATAGTTACGCCTTGCCATTTGTACCTGTACTCTGTCTAACGGGATAGCATGCAGTGCTTGTTTAAGTTCCCTCAGTGCCCTTGTGCAGTTTGGATCAAACCACCCAGGGGTTCTCTTGACTATATTGTGCTGGTTTCTGGTCAAGAGGTGTTTAATTGAACAGCAGATTTTATTGAAGGAGTCCAAAACACGGTCTTCGTCTTCTTCTAGAGTCTAGCATGTATTAATTTCCTTTTGGGAAATGGTCACTAAATTTTTTAGGAAGCTCTCTGGAATTACCTTCTCCCATTTAATGCAAAATCTGTTACGCTGACCAAGAATGGGGTTAAGGTCATAATTGCATTCAATATTGAGGGGCGGCGCATCCAGATTTAGCTTAAAGATAACTGAGATAGGGTAATGATCACTAATACCACTTATTTAGTGACTAGTGGGGCATAGCATGACGGAAGTAAAGTGAAATCAATAATTGATTTTGCCCCTCTTGCGTTAAAGGTGGGTGTAAATGTTTTAGGCACGGAACACGACTCATTAATAAATACCATAGAATGGTCCACCAATAAGTTGTTGAGCATGTCCTCTAGTTTTGTGTGGGCAAAATGGCTCGACGCCCCTAAATTTTCATCTTCCCAGCCACACACACCCTGTAGACTCCTTGGACATAAAGCACAATTAAAGTCCCCTACCCACAAAGGAGCCAAATCCCCCGGACAGCTGTCTTCAATCCTCCTGTTACCATTAGTATTTGATAGTATGGACAATCCAAAAAACTCCAGAGGACAGTAGGACCTGAATAGATCGACACATATATAGACAACCCTCCTTTATGTCTACCCATTTTGCTAGGAACTGCTGGAGTAAAAAAAGTTTTATATCCTAACAAATGGGATTGCTCGCTGGCCCATGTTTCCTGGAGAGCTATGATGGAGTGGGTCATAGTTACTGATCAAACAATATTAGAGAATGCACTGTGGGAGCGGGTCAGTGGGTTTAAAATAAAGTACTTGATGGATGAGATGAGGATGTCGGGGTGGGTAGGTGTCCCAAGAATGAGCCAAGGCTTTCGAGAATGCCACAGGTCGGTGAAAGGGGCCTGTTGAGTGAGGACAGAGTGACAGCTGCAGTGGCAGAGACCGGTATTTTTAGTGAGGGAGGGGTATTCCAGAAAAGCAAGAGAAGGAATTTAATGAGCTGAACGAGGGGACATTTAAGATGAAAGGTGGTGTGACCACCTGAAAATGAGAAAATGTAAAGAGACACATGGGGCATCGGAAGGGACATGGGACTAGTAAGTAAGAGCTAGGGATATCAGTGGGTAGAGGTAGGCGAGTATCTCGTCATCCAAAAAAGTGTTATCTAAAGTGGGGGCGGCAGCTGAATAGAAAAATAATTTTGAGGGAAGGGTGGTATTTTGAAGTCATGTGTTTTTTTTATCATCTAATATAAAGTTTACCATAATCTGACTAATTTTTATGTAACGAAGTTAAACAATGAAATGCCCAACAAAGAATCATAAGAATTCGGATTGCATACTTTGAGGAAGAATAGATTTATCAAAATACTTAAACACTGTGTAGACCTTACTGGGGCACACTGGAAGGGGAAGAATAATGTGCACAGAGTTGAAAATATGCATTTACCAGAAAACACTGAATGTACCTAACAATATAAGCATTCAACAGGACTAAGACATGACGTCCCATGGCTTGGTGAATGTTTCTCATTCATTTCTATGATGTTAGATCTCACTATGAATTGCTTCCAGGATGCTTGTGTCTGATATCAAGCATTTCTCAGAAACTAGGCCTATTCCAGATTGCCAAGTACACTTTTTAGTTGTCATAGACATGATCAGTCACACTTTTTGGTATTTCTTTGTTCTTTAAACCTGATAAGTGCTACTCTCCAAACAAAAGTGCTTCAACACCCCATCAGGGGTAACAAGCGCTATATAAATGCAAACCTTTTTCCCTCTTCTATCCCTCCGCTATCCTTCTGAATCCAAATAACTGACTAACCTATCCACCACTCAAATTACTTTCACATTTTCACTATACTAATTCAACACTAATCCTTCTTTGGTTCCAGAGTAGCGTGCTACTTGCCAAAAAATCGCTTTGACGCCTCGTCAGGAGTAGTAAGCGATATATAAATGCAATTACATTACAATACAATACCATCAGTGGGGGTGGATCTGGCCAAATTCTACAAGCCCATGATGGGAAGTGTTACAGTTGTTAAGGTGCTTTCATGGGTGTATGAATATTGCTAAGGAGGCTAATGGGTAGAGAGTTGTCTCCAATCAGGTGGGTGAGGACCAGGGCTTCGACTGACACGGACATCTGGAAGGACGGATGTCTGGAGGCAGAGCTCTTAACATGCTGGGACAGGCCCATATCCAGTTATCTGTCACAGATGCAGAAATGACTTGATTCCCCAAACAGTGAATGTTACTGACATCCTACAATAATCACAAACAGCGAAATTAAGTTTTATTTCTGCATGCCAAAGACTGTCTACAGCCAGCCCTTAACCTCCTTTTCTAGCAAATTGATGCAAATTCATGTAACTTTCTGGGGAAAATAACTTTTGTTTTCAGCTAAATAAAGTAAAACCATCTATTTTAGATGTTGTTTATCTTTCATTTGCTGCCTTCTTCTGGATGCACACCCAGCACTCCAGCTTGGGAGTACTGCACCCACAGAGTGCCACTACTGTGTTGTGACAAACGTATAATATGAAAATGGATTTCCATCCATGTAAAATTAGTGAATTGGCAAAGTGGTACACAGACTGCTGTTAATATTGTCCCAAGAATGTAGTTGTCATTCCAGATGTGGCCAGAGGGCTAGAACCCTCAGGCCAGGCAGGGAGCTTAAGAACCACCCACATCACTACAGGCCAGGACACATACCCCCGCACTTGAAGGAGGGAGCGGGCCGAGAAGTTAAAAGGAAGGATGGATCATGGTTAGCCGGGAAATCGCAGGTATATCTTTCCAGGACAATGCTGTGGCGGTATCCAGAAGTGTGCGGCTGTGAGCAGTGCAGAGATATGAACAAGAAGTGCCAAATGTACGCCCCTCCCAATGCCCCCCCACCCAATTTCCACTACAGCAGCTTAGAAATCTGTAGGATTCCCCTGCACTGTGAGGTGCACCAGACTGGCCATCACCAGTTGACACAACAGCTGGCTGTATCTGGCATTCATCAAAAAAGTGAGCCACACAGTAGGTGTGGGAGCACCAGGGAACTCAAAGCACCCAAGGGAGGAAGCCAATCCTTGGACTTGAGGAAAAGGAGCAGGTACAGGGTGTCTCCCATATGAGAAACAGTGGCTATAGCAGGCCTGCAGACCACCATCCTCAGTGACACCATGCTCATATGTACTTGGTTGTATGTGCCTCCATCCCTTTACTAGCCCCTCATAATTTTGGACTAGGTTTTGCTGGGTGGCACAGTATCAGAAAGTGAATGAAAGGGTGAAATATTGCTCTGATTTGAGACCCCAGATAACTTTCTTCTCCCAGGATCACTAGCTAGACAACTGATGGCTTCCTTCCAACCGATGCGGGTCTGAGTTGCATTTTAGGATGGAGTCATTTTTCCTTTAATTCATTTTCAGTAAAACAAGTCTCTGCACCTTTTAATGTTTTGTTTAATATACAGGTGCCTCTGACAACAAGAATTTGCAATGCAATAGGTCTCGCATTTACGTGAGTTTAAGCTATTGGCATTGTACATGACAAAGCCTTTTATTTATGTTTTCGAAAACAAAAATAAAAGGCATTGTTATTTGCATTGTCAAAAGCTCAAACTTGCGTCAAAGCGAGTCTTATTGCATTGCAAATGCTTGTTTATTTAACCAGTAGAATGAATTTATCTTTTAAGACAGATGTTCAACACCCCACGTGGTATAAGTGGGTTAAGTGGCATTTCCAACAGACCTGTTTCTGATAAAATGAAGTCTTCTCTAAAAAACTTAAGAATAAGTCAAGAAAAGACACCTCTATATTGTCCATCTTCCAATGGACAGGTAGAGAGAACAAACACATTTTTGAAAGAGGGAATTCAACTAACAGTTGCTTCAAAATTACCTGTGAGAGAATTTTTAAAAGGAAAGGTGAACTGTTACAACCATACAGTCAATGATATTACGAAACAAACACCTTTTTACTTTGAGGAGAGTTTTAGTATAGATGTCCCTAAAGGAAATTCTACCATTAATACAAGAGAACAAACAGGAAATACTATTGAATCCGAAACTGTTCAAATCACACCTGCTAGGCTTACTAAGGAAACAGAGGGAGAAGAATATGAAAATACTATGTCAAATGATATAACAGAAGATGCTCGAAGAAATCCAGTAATATATTGTGAAGGGAGATCATTTAGCAGAAATGTAGGACTGCCAAGTCAATTAAAGGACTTTGTTATTTTTTAATTTCTTTTGCTGTTTTACAGAAGGGAGGTGTTGTGCTGGCTTTTACTGTTCAATGCTTGTTTTGCTAGTGCAGTGTTACATTTTCTTCATTTTATTCCTTCATTTCATGCACTGCCCTGACTGGAACATGGAACGCTGTACCTGCGCTGTACAATCTCCGTTCCATGTTCCAGACTAGGCAGTTGAATCTGTTTTTCCTTTGCTGTTGAACGTGCTGTGCCTCACTCCTTTTCAACCTGAAATAATGTACTTTAACTTACCTGTTTCGTGGAACCCGTTTCTACAATTGGCGACGAGGACCGAGGACTTCACCTGCTACGTTGGTTGAGGCACAGGTGCCGTGGAGTCTTCATTCGAACCTTGCTACATTTGCTGCCTTGAAAATACTCTATTTCCTGCGATTTGTATGCTGGTCTCAGGCGAGTCTCCTGATGGGACTTGGATTGCGGAGGGCGCCTGCTTTTGCTGATGTTCCGTGTTCTTGTTTCCAGTCCCAGCGTTTCCCGGTAGGGAGACAAAATATCGAAATTAAAATATCTATATACAATAATATCGATGTTTTAATTTCGATGGTATAGAATATCGATGTGCAATAATATCGATGGACAGAATATCGATTTTAAGGTATGTATGTTACTAATATCGAAATTTTGTTTAGTGTTATGATGATGGTACTCAGGGTGATGTTGAGTCTGGCATTGTAGTTTCAATTCAGGATTTGTTTGATTTATCTGGACCTGATAAAATGTGTTCCCCCAAATGTAGTGTCAATATCTTGGGGAAAGGGTTGGAACTCATGGCAGACTCTGGGTCTCCTTGGACTATAATCACACGTGATTATTGTTTAGAATCGTTAGGAGATCTTGTTGATTTTAATCTGTTGTGTGAACCTGACATTATTGCTTATAATTTTGATGGTTCAAGAATTGATTTTATGGGATTCAAAGAAGTTCCTATTATTTTCAAAGGTAACTCGGCCAATATAAAACTATATATAGCAGTTAAAGGTGTAAACGTCTTGGGCTGGCGTGACCAAGCCAAATTGAGTATTATTTTGAACCCAAGGAACAAAGAGCCTGTTTCTATCCTTACACTATCATCAGCTACTACAGAGGCTACTAGATTATTTCCTCAAGATTTTTCTGACAAACTTGGCAAACTCAAGGGTTTTAGCCACAGGATTAAGGTCGAAGAGGGTTCTGTTCCGGTCAAACAAAAATTAGGTGGGTTCCCATCAGCATTAGAACAGAATTGAAGGAAATGTTAGTTACCATGGTCAAAGATGACATCAACGAAGAAGTGGAATCGTCTGAATGGGTATCTCCTATTGTTTTAGCCCAAACACTTGATAAAAGTATTAGGTTATGTATTGATTTGAGAGCATTGAATGCTAATTTAGTTACAGATTGCCATCCTCTAACCAACATTAATGAAATGGTTTGTATGTTAGATGGTGCACGGGTCTTTTCCACTCTCGAGCTTCGTTCTGCTTACCATCAAATAGAACTCACTGATGATTCAAAACATTACACAGCTTTTATAACTCCTCGTGGTCTTTTTCAGTTTAAAAGAACGCCGTTTGGCATAGCTTCGGCCGCTTCTGTGTTTCAGAGGGCGATGTATCATATTTTCAAATACTTAAGCTTGTACATTAAGTGCTTTCAAGATGATATTCTCATCTTTTCTAAAAATGAGGATGTACATCTTAACTATCTTAAAGAAGTCTGTTCTAGATTGGGAGTTTATGGTCTCACTCTTAAAGCTGGTAAATGCACGTTTTTTTGTGAATCTGTGGAATATTTAGATCACACTCTGTCCAGTGATGGGGTAGTGCCTAGGAAGGCTTTGGTGGATGCCATTGTAAATGCTCCAGCTCCAGATAATAAGGAGAAACTGCTTTCTTTCGCTGGTCTCTGCGAGTATTATAGTAAATTTATACAGAACTTTGCTACTAAAATGGAGCCTCTCAGAGAGTTAACTAGAAAATCTTCTGAGTTTATTTGGTCAGCAGAGTGTGATGCTGCTTTTAGGCAGATAAAAAAGAAATTATCAATGCTCCTACTCAAATCCTTTTGTCTCAACAAAAGATGTATCATCACTGTGGATGCCAGTTTGTATGGTCTTGGAAGTGTCCTTAGTCCAAATTCAGGTAAGGACGAATGGTGTGTGGCGTTCGCTTCAAGGACTTTGTCAGCTACTGAAAGGAGGTATGGGGTTATTGAAAGGGAGCTATTAGCATGCATCTGGGCTATTGAACACTTTCGAAATTGTGTTTGGGGCAATAGATTCACACTCAGAACAGATCATATTGTCCCCTGGTGGAGGATGGAATTCGACTGCACGGATAGCACATCTTACTTCCCGTTTACAAGAGTATGGTTTTGATGTTGTATATGTCCCGGGCAGAAGTAATGTCACTACTTATTTTCTGTCAAGATTGCCATGTGCTGAGGAGTCTATTGCTTCTATTGAACAAGATGTAGACATGATTGCTACCATTAAGGATTTCATTTCTAATGAATTTGTAAGTTTATCAAAAAGTGAGTGGACTATGGAAACAACTAATGATATTTTATGTCAGCAGATTGTTAAGATTGTGAGAAATGGATGGCCAAAGGAAAAAATTGCTTCTGCTGAAATTGCCCCATTTTGTCGTGTTTCGGCTGAAATTGAAGAAAGTGGAGAGTTACTGTTCAAAGAATTAAGATTATTCCTCCTGTCTCCATACAAAGTAAGATTTTGTCCATTTCTCATCAAGGACATTTGGGAACGTCTTCCATGAAACTTCTGATCAGAGCCAATTTCTGGTGGCCAGGGTTAGACAAAATGGTTGACAGATATGTTAGAGAATGCCCTGAATGCATAAACAGTGACAACATGCTTCAAGTTTCTTCTGCTCCTCTTAAACCTGTATCATGGCCTATGTATCCTTGGCAAAAAGTAGCTTTTGATGTGTCAGGACCATTTAAAAATCTACCTATGAATGCTCGTTTTGCTCTGGTGATGGTAGACTACCACTCGAAGTGGCCAGAGGTTACGTTTTGTTTCTAGTGCTTCTTCTCAAGTTATTATTAAATTTTTTAAAGAAATGTTTGCACATGAGGGGTCTCGTCCTGAAGTCATGGTTACTGACAATGGTATTCAGCTCACGTCACATGAAATGAAAGATTTTTTCCACATGTGTAACATCAAACATATCACTACATCACTATACAAACCTACGGAAAATGGCCAGGTAGAACGGTTCAATCATGTTCTTGAAGAAAGTGTTCAGTCAGCTCACTTTTCCAGTGAACCATGGTTAGATGTGGTGAGAAAGAAGTTGTGGATGTATCGTATCACTCCACACTCAATTACTGGTAAAAGTCCCTTTAAGTTATTGAAAGGGAGGGAACCTTCCTCAGAAATTTGTCCTTCGTGGATTAAAAAACTAAACAAAATTGATGATAATGTTGACATCAATCTCATTGCTGATCGTGTGGGAAAAAACAAGAAAGAATGAAAGAATTATTTGATTCCAGAATGAAAGTCAAAGTTCCTAATTTTGTGGTGGGAGATTTGGTCAGGATAAAAAAAACTGGTTTCTTAACAAAAGGATTTTCGAAGTTTTATCAACCTATAAAAGTTATAAAGGTTAAAAAACCCACTGTTATTACTCAAGATGGCAGAGTGTGGAATGTTAGGAGAGTTGCTAAGTGTAAACCTTCACAATGTGTTAAACCTCTAGTTTTGCGCAATCAAACCAATATTTTTGATGGTGTTTCCCAATATTCTTATTCTGTGGCATCCGGAGTCAAGAGTAATGTGTAGTAAATGAATGATGCATAGTCCACTTGATATGTTATGATCCTTTATTGCAGGTTCCTTCCAGGTTAGACAGATAAGTTAAGTTATAAGGTAAACAGGAGAAACCCCACCAGGAGCTCGCTGTTGGTAGCTCAGCCTCAGATGACCAACTGCCACAATAGGTAATAGAAAGGTACAGTCAGCTAGAGAGACACTCTGGCATTCTATGATGTCATAAGTATAATAGTATTGTCTAGCCAGAGAGGAACAGTGAAGATAGTATTTACTACACATCCTCTCTCTTTATGGAGTAATAGCAAAACAAAGGAATAATCAACAATAATACCTAATATGCCCCAAACAATAAGGAAGTACACAATTCAGAAGAACCAAAATTATTAGTAGTGTTCAACAAAAGATGACTTTAGCATAAGTTATTATTTGGAGAGAAGAGAACAAAGAATCAGCATTATGATTTAATATGCCACATCCTCTTCCCTTAACAACAGGGTAAGGTTTTGAAACAAAACCAAGATTATTTTGAACATTACCCTTGTAGAAGATATGTCGACACTAAATGTATGATAAAAATACAACTGAAAATCTCACCTAAATGAAGCCCTGGCCAGTAGCTACAAGCAGGTAGACTCAGATAAAACACCGCGTTCAAACATTTTACATCAATAATAGGAGACGTTGAACCTCTCTTGAAAAGGGTACGTTGCAGGACAGCATGGGCGCTGACTACCCCAAAAAAATGTTTTGCTTCCCCTAAATAGGGTACACCACAGAGTAGACAAAATATCTCTGGGAAAAGGGCATGGACTACCCATAACTACTTATGGAACATGGGACTACCCAAAAAAATATTTAACCTCCCCTGAAAAGGGTACACCGCAGAGTAAAAAATTATCTCTGGGAAAAGGGCATGGACTACCCATAATTACTTATGGAACATACTATGGGTGTTGGCTACCCGAAAAAAAAACACAACCTCCCCTGAATAGGGTACACCGCAGAGTAGACAAAATATCTCTGGGAAAGGGGCATGGACTAGCCATTAATACTCATGAAACAAACTATGGGCATGAACTACCCATTAACACCCCCAAACAACCAACCATGGGCATAGACTACCCACTGATACCAATGTCCCCAGGAGAGGGTACAGCGCAGAGTAAAGACTATAACCCTGGGACAAGTGATGGGTATGGACTACTCACAAATATCAACATCCCCAGACTAGGGTACACCGCAGGATAAACACTATAACCCTGGGAAAAGGGCATGCGCCATTTGTAAATACTCAACAAGGAGTAGGAGAACACACACCTTGCGAACTGGTATGGGCATGGACTACCCAAATGACACTACTTCACTGATAACTGAACAACACTGAGCTTCAAATAGGATATACCACGAGATGCATCATAACCCAAATAAACAGATAATGACAAAGCTTGACTCGGAATACTCCTAAAAGAACGATACACCGTAAAGTTAACAGATGTATACTGACCTTACATACACACGATAATGCAAACATAGAAGAGACCACCAAATAGTAAGCATCAAAGCAAATGAATATGCTTAAAACAGTATACCTTCATCACAAACATTACTAAATAAAATACTTCATAACAATACATTAAATAATGTCAGCTCCGGTGAGCGACCTCTCACCCGGGTTCTGTGTACACTGTTCTCTGTCGACGCTGCTGAGCTTCCAGAAGTCGTCGTGGGCTTTCATCAGCTGAGAATAAAGTGATTATTTCCATGAGTAAAGTCTCTTCTACTCCATTGTTCCCCACGTCTTTTGAACGAAGCTTCATGGTCAGCACTTATGAAGAAAATTCAGAGATTTAAATATACACTGGTGTGTATATCACCGAAGGAAAAACAAACGCCCTAAGACTCACGCTGTAGACTGAAAATGCTACGAGTGGCAGTGGTTGCTATGACGACCTAAACAATCACAAGATGGCAGCCACGTCGGTCGTAGCAGCGTGAGAAGCGTGAAGATCGGCGTCACAGGCGTCACAGGACCTGAGGAGAACCTGGCTTCACCAACTCCCCGAAGCATTCCAGGGACGTCATCAGATGAAAGGCAGACAGGAAGGAGAGAAGATCACAGCAGACCAACCGTCACCAACGGACATCGGGATACAGGACGGTGAGTTAAGTAGCATGGCAAGGCAAAACTTGGGAGACAGACGCTGAGGCCGTCTAGGCTTACACATATTCAGCGCTTAACGAACAGACTCTGCCCCCTGACTTGTGTATCTGTAGACGCACTGCACACGAAATTAGACACATTCCTCAAGGTGCAGATGTCCGGACAATGAGAGATACACAGGCTGAAGTTGAAGCCGCGCTGTATTTATGCGCTGGTTAAGACTTCTGATGCTTAAAAATAAGTAGAAATATTCACAGTATTTGTCCCTGATGCAACCTATCGAGTATTTTACAGAAGTCATCTGTTCCGCTTACAGTGACCACTATCCGCTTAGAATATATTTACACAATCCACAGACCTCAAAGGTTGCAGCAAAGTCAGAGGCTGGGCCTCAAAATCTGGCTTTATCAACGGATAGATTGAGACTAGTATGGAAGGGAGTTGATAACAAAGAGATTCTATCCAGAGTAATTAAAAAACATCCTGAGACAGTAGAAATGTGCCTGTCATACACAAGTCCTAGTAATGAGGTGGTTGGCGCCTTTGGTGATTTATGTGGGGCCATTAAAACAGAATCTTCCAAACCCGTTAGGCAGAATATATCCCATGGTCCCCGCTGGTTCGATTCCTCTTGTTCTAGGGCCAATAGGGACTTGAGGGCAGCCTTAAATACCAACCCTAGGGATGCTCCACTCGTGAGAGAATTAAGATCAAAATATAAAATTGCCTTACGAACTAGATCCGAGGCCCTAGTGATTAATCACTGGGAATCTCTCACGCGTACTGCCACACTAAAGGACACAACAGGTTTCTGGAGAGAAGTCAAGTCCTTAAGATCTTTTGGTTCTAACATCAATCCAATTAATAGTAATATAACGAGTGAGGCGTGGGTAGAGCATTTCTCCCAAATTTACGCCATATCAGCCACTCCCTTAGATACTGTCTCTCTATCTAATAGCGCTGAACCTCTGACCTTTTTATTATCAGAGGTCGAGGATGCTATTATTGATAGCGCTAGCAATAAAGCCCCTGGCCCGGACGGCCTGTCAATTGATCAGATTAAATCAGAAATTAATTTTTGGGCCCCTCTATTATGCAACTTATTTAATAACCTGAATGATAGCTCAATTCCCTAATCCTGGTCGAACAGTGTCATCGTACCTATATTCAAAAAAGGTGACAGGTCGGATGCCGCCTGTTACCGCCCGATCTCACTGATCGATAACACGTTAAAAGTACTTGGAAGGGTAATTTTTAAACGGATAAGGGATTGGGCGGAGGACAACAATGTTCTTCATTGTAGTCAACTGGGCTTCAGAAGCCAAGTAGGCACCATTGAACAATGTTTAAACTTAAATCTGATTATGGCTAAATATATCATTGTTAAAAAATCCCCTCTTTATTCAGGTTTCATGGATTTGAGTTCTGCGTTTGATTTTGTTAATCGTTCTAGGTTGTGGTCACTTTTGCTTGATTATGGTTTGGATGACTCACTGGTGTATTTTCTTTCTTATTTACATAGGGACTTAAAAGCGAGAGTACGAATTAATAATGATGGTGCTTTATCCAATGACGTCCCTATTAGCAGAGGAGTTAGACAGGGCTGCGTACTCGCCCCACTGCTTTTTATTTTATATATCAATGGGTTGAGTAGCACTTTGAGTAAGATCACTAAGGACGTTCCAATTATAAATGGTTCCCCCATTACTACCTTACTCTATGCGGATGACGCAGTATTAATGGGGCGTACACCGAATGCTTTACGCATTTTAATCTCTGGGTTTGTTACTTTTATGTCCGATCTTGGCCTAAACACCAATTTTAAAAAATCTTTTATTATGAATTGCGGACTAAAAAAGTATAATATTACATCCATTAAATCTGGTAACAACACCTTAAAATGCACCAGCACTTTTCCTTACCTAATGTTGTTATTCTCTAACTCAGGCTCATGGCAGCCACACGCTGCCCATGCGAGAAATAAAATTGGCAAGTCAATTAATTCAATTTTATCCCTCCGTCAACCAAAACAGGCTGATGTTGTTACCCCCCTCCTCAACATCTATTGCACCCAATGCCGGCCAACTGGGACTTATGGAGCTGAAGTGTGGGGTTATTGTAACAGCATGGCCCTCCAGTTGGAGGAAAATAGATTCTGCAGGAGGGTACTGGGGGGAGTTCCTTGTGCACCTACATTTATTTGTCACAATGAACTAAGGCTGCCATATATTGTCGATTTTATTAAGTCAAGGCCTGCGCTTTTTTGGATTAAAATATGGCTAAATCCAGCAGCATCCTTAACGCGCAGTATAATATCAGACTGTTTGTTAAGTGATAGATCTCATCACATACCCTGGTTAAATGCAGTCAAAAACAGTCTGCTGAGCGTGGGTCAAGGATCTTTATTTAGCTCCCCTGATTCTATTGTACCCGCTCATAAGAATAGTATGAAACGGGCATTGCTGGACTTATATAATGAGGATCGGATGAGATCAGAATCCTCTAAACCAGTTGTCACTAGATATTTGTGCATTATTGACCCAGGTATTGAAAATTTGAACAATCCTTTAAGATACTTGTCAATCCCTATAGGTAGATGGAATCGGAGCCTTTTATTCAGGTTTCGGGATGGAAGCATAGTTAATTTGCTCAGCTTCCCCATTGGCTATAACAAAAAATTAGAAGAGTTGGACTGTCCTTGTTTTCATGGCGGTAAACAAAGTTTATTGCGCTTTCTCTTCTTTTGTGGCCACTACAAATTGTACACCTGTCAATATTTAAGGCCGATTCTTCGTAAATATGACATTCGAGATTCCATTCATGCATTAAAATTCTTGCAAATGTTGCACACAGATGAAGTCATATATACTGTAAGTTGCTTCATAAAAGCTTGTGTGAGATCGAGGGCAAGTATGGAATATGGTTAATGGATAATAGTACTATGCCATCTCATGTATTTTGAGCACTTTATTATTCTACTATAAATTGACTACAGATTTAATTGTATACGTGCTTTGAATTAAATAAATCCTGTGGGAGAATACAAATTGAATTTTGAGATTATGTATACTAATAGATTAATGCTCTTCCTCTACTATGCATTTTGTATTTTATATATTATGCACATTGCACTTTACATTACACATGCTGCTTAAATCCCATTGGATAATCTGTTTTTAATTTTTTATCTATGTGTTTTTAATCTGTTTTTAAAATGTATTTTCATTCTGTATGTACTTTTATGGATTTACTAAATTCCGAATAAAGATCATTTGAATTTGAATTGAATTGAGTATTTTACTTAAATTGCCAGTTTCTGTCGACGCTTGATTCTTCCCTCACTGTACGAAGGCTAGACTCAATAAAACATACCACAGACCTCAGGGAAGAATAGTGCTGGAAGACTTTCAGCTGACAGAGGCAAGGTGACAGCAGGCACATTAAAACGAAGGCTTAGGTTGTAGAGTGCAGGATTATTAGACTCAAACAAGAATTAAGGTAAAGACATGCGCCCACGGTGCAGGCTGTCCATGTTGAATGGGACACTGGTGGGGTCAGTAGGGCGTTACCTTAAGTGTGAAATTGAAGTCTCTTCGTAGATCTTGAATTCTTGGTTCCTTAGTTCCTTAGTTGACTTTTCTCCTTATTTCACGCGTAGATTCATCCAATTAAAATCGTCGCCAAACTGTAGTAAATGAATGATGCATAGTCCACTTGATATGTTATGATCCTTTATTGCAGGTTCCTTCCAGGTTAGACAGATAAGTTAAGTTATAAGGTAAACAGGAGAAACCCCACCAGGAGCTCGCTGTTGGTAGCTCAGCCTCAGATGACCAACTGCCACAATAGGTAATAGAAAGGTACAGTCAGCTAGAGAGACACTCTGGCATTCTATGATGTCATAAGTATAATAGTATTGTCTAGCCAGAGAGGAACAGTGAAGATAGTATTTACTACATAATGCTCGACAAATAAACTTGCCGAGAAGATATAATTGTTAATTCATTTTCTTTAGAGTCTATATTGTTTTGTTTTTACACTTGTTTTGGAATTATTCTATTTGCCTTCTAATTTTGTTAGGAATGAGATGTGTTACATTTTCTTCATTTTTTTCCTTCATGTCATGCACTGCCCTGACTGGAACATGGAACGCTGTACAATCTCCGTTCCATGTTCCAGACTAGGCAGTTGAATCTGTTTTTCCTTTGCTGTTGAACGTGCTGTGCCTCACTCCTTTTCAACTTGAAATAAATTACTTTAACTTAGAACCTGTTTCGTGGGACACATTTCTACACGCAGCTTGTATGTTTTATCACTTTGCATATCCATTACTTTATTGGTTGCTGCTTATGTAATCATTTAGAATGTTGGGTCTAACATAAACATGACGTAGTAGAATGTTACGTGTGGATTTGTTCTTGAACTTCTGAGAGGCCACTTGTCCCTTTCACACCTGCGTGTGGGCCCAATAATGTTTACTTGCTTAATAAACATCTCACTCCATTTATACGTCTATATTCCTGACTTCTATGTTCCTGACTCAACAGGCGGCCACTCTTGAACTAATGCAGGAGTCGGGGCTCGGAGGGCCGAGAGAGGGAAGAGTCTGAGGCAGGCAGGCCGAGGGATTGCGTCAGCCGTACAAAGGACGTCCAGTCTCTGAACTGCCCGGGGACCGGAAGGGACCTCATGCTGGCCAACAAATCCCAGTCATGCGGGAGACTCGCAACTTCTAAAGACAAAAGTCCCTTTAATTTAGCTTTGTCCCATCTAAAACTGCCCTTCAGTGCAAGTCAGTCATGAAATACATCACCGACTCTTTGTACCCCTTTCCTGTGTCTAAATACAATGACATTGCATTTCAAGTGTCTACTGTGTTGCCTGGCCACGAAAACAATAAAAACAATGAACGAAAGTTGCAGATCGTTCAAATTCGCCACATCGGACTCCCCTAAGTACATTACTGTCGGGCCCCGCTGATGCCCCGTGTCTCTTGCGACCGTGGCATTGACGGCCGCTGGCATCAGATGGCGATTAAAAATGCAAATACGGTTCCACCCTAAGAGTCCTAAAGGACATACGCACATCTGCCAAGTGTAGCATTAGCTCACGCAGCGCTTAGAAGCCCGGACTTCACTCCTGTAGGCTTCAGGTTCGGTGGCAAGTGCCTGGCTCCTGCCGCCCTTTGTCACAGTCCACGTGATCTTTACTGCACTCCGGAAGTTCTTTATGTCGGACAGTACTTCGGGAACGTTGGGCCCAGCCTCAGTGTAGCCGGAACTGAGGCTCATCATTTGCTTTTCTTTTTTAGCAGCTCTGGGCTTTGCATGAGTTTTGTTCTACGATTGCAAACACTTTATCGCATTGCGCAAATTGTCTACAGATGATTCGCCTTTGTTGATTATTTAAAAAAAAAAAAAATTGATGACATTATGAACGTATTTTTGTATGTAAAGGCATTATTTTGACGTTCACCTCGTTCAGCAGGCTGCGATCTGTGTCTCCTCACTCACCCCTGAGGTCTGACTCTGAACTGGGCAGGAGGAGAGGGGCTGAGGGCGGAACGGCTCATGATGGAGCAGGGGTGAGGGAAGTAAAGAGGGGTCAAGGGGCGAGAAAGATTGGGACCAACCCGTCTGCATTAGGCATCCTTCTGTTACCATAGTAACTAGTGAGGATGCAGGACAAGAGGTGGGCATCGGCACGCACTTGAAATGTGTAGGCATCGAAGACTGAAAACCTCACGGTCTAGCACATTTGTTTTCAGATAACAGGTTCAGGTAGCAGAGAGTGAGGGCGACTGGAACAGCTGAGCTGAAAGAAGAGTGAATGAATGAATACTTTATTGTTTGGTTACTCAAAACCATTACATTAAAAACCAGAATACAAAATTACAAAAGTTAAAACCAAGAGTGTGTCGGCAAGCAAGTCTGTGTAGTAGTTCCCGGGGCACCGATGGGCACAGTGAATAGGGTTCATGGTGAGACAGCCCAACGTACGTCTGCAAAGTCTCTATTTGTGTGTGCCTTGGCTAGCCATCAGCTTAGTCCGTAACTGATGGATAAACTTTCCAAAAGAGGCCATCTGTTTTACCATAGTCAGTGTATATAGATGGTAGATCGCCTCCCTTGCAGTGCGTGACCCCACTTGTCCTAGGATGGGCCTAATGTAAAGACTACGAGCCGTACGCAGAGCCGGGCAACAAAATAGAAGATGGGCCAATGACTCTCGTTTGTACCTGCAGAGCCTGCATTCCCGAGCTCCTGATCCAGCCTGTTCAAAGGCATATAGTTCTTTTAGGGGCAGGGGGTGTAGTCTGTAGGCTAAAATCTTGTGAAGGGCTGCGCGGCCCACGGCCTGCGTAAGGTGGTATTTGGGGTTATGCACAATATGCGGCAGGCGTAAGGACTCATGGAAATCTCTTTTTGCCAGTGACTCCAAGTCCAGTTCCCGCGAACGCGCGCGTACTTATTTTTTAATCGCGTTTTTAATGGCAGTGTAGTTAACGTGTTCGGGGTTCCAAGACTCTGTGGCAAGATTGAGAAGGTCCTTTGCCGCGTTAAGAGTTGCTGACCACGGATTCCCGGGATCCGTGAAGATGTATTTCAGACCTGCCTTGAGTGTGTTCTCGTGTGCCGCTGTTGTGAGGAAGTAGTATTTACTTAGGGCGGCCATCTCTTCCAGGTTTTGCTGGTTGAGCGAGAACTCTAAGCGGACGAGGGTATTTCTGGTGCACCTAGGTAAATGGAACAGTCTCTCAATGGATTTTTTCTAGATCCTTGTTAAGTTTGCCCGGGAACGCTTGTTGAGCATAATTGAGGGCCGGCATTAGCTTAGCTTTGAGTACTCTTTGAATAGCCGTTGTAGATGGGCTATATAAAGAGGCTTGTAACTTGCAGAGGGCGTAGGTGATGGTTTTACCTTTGCCTTGAATTTTCTTTAAGTGGACGCCTGAAAGCCCCGACTCTTGTTAGCAGATGCCCAAGTAGGTGTATCGCTGGGTGCTTTCCAAGAAGAGATGACCAAGCCTCCATCTTACTGATTTTTCCTTTGAATAGTGTCCAAAGATGATTACTTTTGACTTGGAAGGATTTGCTACCAGCCTGTTTTTGTTGTTATGTGCTGCAAGTGCTGTCAGCGCCTTTTGTAGCCCAATTTTGGTATGGTCCAGGGGTACCAAGTCATCAGCGTATTGCATGAATTGAATTTTGGTCCCTCCAATCTTTGGGGTTACTAAGGCTGCCCCGGTCAAGGCCCTCTCCATGTCCGCTGTATATAGATTGAACAACAGTGGGGCTAAAACGCACCCTTGTTTTAGACCTCGATCTGTGTCAATCTTCGCGGATGCGGAATCCCTCGAGAGTTTGATTCTCACCCACATTTTTTGGTACAAAGACTGGATCGTTCTTAGCAGGTATGGGTTGATGTTCCATTGAGCCAGCTTTCTCCTCAGGATGGCGCTGTCTACCCCATCAAATGCTGCCGAGTAGTCAATAAAGCTGGCGAATAGGGGGGGACTTTTGTGCGACCGCGCTTGGTGGACCAAAAAAGAAAGTGCGGTAATGTTATCTACTGTGGCAGACCCAGGTCTGAATCCGGTTTGGCAAAATGGGAGACGGCCTTCTTCGCTCGTCCAATCTGCAAGGTCCCTCAGAATAGCACTAGCGTAGGCTTTTCCCTCGATGTCCAGGAGGGCGATCATGCGGTAGTTTGATGGATCTGTTTTGGTGCCTTACTTGTGGATTGGATGTAAGAGCGAGCCTCTCCATGAGTCTGGCACATCCTCCAAGAGCCAGCATTCAGCGTACAGGTGGGTCAGGTTTTCAGACCAGAATTCGATGTTTGCTTTAAATAAGTGACCAGGAAGGCCATTAGGGCCTGGTGCGCCATTTTGCCTGATGTTTTTTAGGATTTTAGACACTAACAATTTTCCGGGCGGGGCCTTCTTTTCAATGACAGAGTCTGGGTCATCACCTGCTATGGGTGCATCATTTTTCTGGTTGGCAGATCCGTCTTCGTTATAAAATGCTTTTACATGAACAACCCAGATGGAAGCTTCGAGGGAATTTTCTCTGTGGTTTATACCTCGTCCAAGATTGCTTAGATAACTCCAGAACTCTTGCGATTTCCCGGGGCTCAGCAGGTCGAAGATTTTCAGCCATTGTGATTCACAATGGTCTCGTTTAGCAGCCCACACCTTCTTGGAATGTTTTTTTGTGGCATTTTTAGCCATTGTGCTTCACAATGGTCTCGTTTAGCAGCCCACACCTTCTTGGAATGGTTTTTTGTGGCTTCTTGTAATTGTTTTTTGTTTACGCTTGAGCCGATTTTACGGAAGGCTTTTCGTGTTGTGTTTAGATGTTTGGCACTTTTTTTGATTGCTTCATTATATCCATATGCGGTTGGGGGGTGCCAATGAGATGTTCTGTCTGTGTCTCCACGAAGTGTCTCCGCCAGGGTCCCGGTTATACCGTTCCATGTTGATATTGCGCCCTTCTTTTGTTCGCTCGGTGGCTAACCTATCCACGAGTTTGCCCAGTTGTTAAATGTAGTAGTTGCAGTCTGCCCCTATTTAATTCTTCTGGGTAGCTTTATCAGTTCTTCGCTGCTCCAAAACATTCTAGCCTGTGGCCTGTGGCGTGTATTTACTGTCAGGTTCAGCGTGATGGTTAAAGCGGCATGATCACTGTCGCTACGCGGATGAACTGAGAAGTTTGACATTAGGGGTTGCAGTTTATCACTTAAGATGATATATTCAATCGTCGTTTGGTTGTTATACGTAGGACCAACAAAGGTCCCTGGGCTCTTCTTTAGATGAACTGAATGTGCTGTTGCCAGTTTGTAAGATTTTAGTAGGTCGTTCAGTGCGTTAGTGGCCCCAGACTGGTGACTTTGTGTGGTTAGCACCCCTATGTTGTGGATGTTGAGGTCACCAAGGATAATACATTCTAATGACGGGAATTGGAGCAATATGGACTCTAAGTAGTTTGTTAGCGTGGGCGAGTTGGCTATAGGCCCGTGTGGATTATGATAAATATTGATCAGTAAAATTTAAAAATTTTCATTAATCGAATGGTGGCCTTTCAAGATACCCGCCTGAAGGGTGTCTGGAAGATTGTTTATTTCCGCAAATTCCAGTTTCAACGAATGCTTTATGTAGACGCATATCCCCCCGATGGTCTTCCAAAAATGTTAGTCTTTTTTGCTGGTTTACCATATTCTGCATATCCTCTTAGTGAAAGGGGGTTGATCAACCAAGATTCTTGTATACAGATTATGTCCGCCTCCTCCATGAATTTCACAGTGGCCTGGTTTTGGAGCAGCTTTTTGAGCCCTGCAACATTCCAGGTCATGATTTTCAAGCTATTATAAATCTGGGTTTTATTTAAAATTTCACTTGCTCGTTGGTCGTACGTTGATAAAGTTGACCTGTGTCTTCAGGGCGATACCTATTAGGAGCTAGGGCAGAGGTCTTCAAACTTTTTGATGCCGAGACCCCCTTGTAAAACCTTTTCAGGCGTAAGAACCCCTTTCCGACAAAAGTTTCTAGAAACTGGTACTCCTCATCATCAACTTTTGACAACCATAAATGCGCCTGTTAGACCTCATCACATCCCTCCATCATTCATCCACCCACACTTTCACACATCTAACCATCCACCCTTTCATCCTTCCATCCATACATCCATCCTTCATCCATCCACCCTTCCATCCACCCATCCATACATCCATCCTTCATCCATCCACCCTTTCATCCTCCCATCCATACATCCATCCTTCATCCATCCACCCTTTCATCCTCCCATCCATACATCCATCCTTCATCCATCCGCCCTTTCATCCTCCCATCCATACATCCATCCTTCATCAATCCACCCTTTCATCCCTACATCCATCCATCCACCCACCCTTTCATCCATCCACCCATCATTCATCCCTCCACCTTTTCACACATCCATCCATGCATCATTCATCCATGCAACCTTTTAGCCATCCATCCACCCTTTCATCCATACATCCTTCATCCGTCCACCCTTTCATCCTTCTATCCATACATCTATCCTTCACCAATCCAGCATTCATCCATCCACCCTTTCATCCTTCCATCCATAAATCCAGCATTCATCCATCCACCCTTTCATCCATCCATTCACCCATCATTCATCCACCCACCTTTTCACACATCCATCCATGCATCATTCAGCCATGCAACCTTTTAGCCATCCATCCATACATCCATCCACCCTTTCATCCATACATCCATCATTCATCCATCCACCCTTCCATCATTCATTCATCCACCCTTTCATTCATCCATCCACTCATCATTCATCCACCCACCTTTTCACACATCCATCCATCCTTCAGCCTAGCATCCATCCATCCATCCACCCACCCATCATTCATCCACCCACCTTTTCTGTGCCTCTCTCATGGGGGGGGAGGGTGGGGATCAGTATCTCTCTGCGTCTTCTTCCTTCTTCTTTCCCGCTCATGGGAGGGCATCTCTGTGCCTCCCTGCTGGGGGCGGGGGACGTGTCAGAGGACCCACAGCTCCAGGTGCGCAACATCCATTGAACTCAAAGGGCTACACTACAGCCTGCCCCCCTAGCCCCCCCCAGCTTGTGTATGTGAGCCCTGGCTGAAACCGCTTCAGGGACACACACACAGTCACACCCAAGTACTTGACAGGTCTTTAAAAGACCTTTTAATTGTTAATGAGGCGTTGATGTTTTTCACACCTCGGTGTGAATTAGGCCTCTGCCGTGAGCACCCTCGTTCAGCCCAATGCCAGGAACTTCACTCTGCAGAATCTGCGACCCCCTTCCCAGGACTCCACGACCCCCCTGGGGGTCGCGCCCCACAGATTGAAGAACGCTGAGCTAGGGTTTAATGCTAGCGGCAGCCAAGACCAGTCTTTGCTCGCACACCCCTTTAT
Source organism: Lissotriton helveticus (assembly GCF_964261635.1). Lineage (NCBI taxonomy): Eukaryota > Metazoa > Chordata > Amphibia > Caudata > Salamandridae > Lissotriton > Lissotriton helveticus. The sequence goes on from NC_136068.1 coordinate 1,651,513,601, forward strand.
TACGCATAAACGTTTGCCTTGACTCAAGTTGGTTGTTATCTTGATTGGGGTTCTGTTGGTTAGGCCGGTGTTTGTACCGCCTTTGGACCCCTCAAGGATGGACGCCGCATTTGGCGCGTGAGTAAAGGGGACGTTCGAGCATGGGTGCCCTCCAGCTAGCTGTTCCGGGCTTTGCGGCTGGGGATGCGGGGAATGAGTTTTTATAATTAGGGGTATTTTTGCACAGGCTTGGGCTTTATTTTTATACCCCAGCTTTCTAGTAGCGTTTGTTGACTTTTCAGTGCCTCGACCATGTCTGAGCTGGTAAAGGTTAGCTCCGTGGTTTCATTTTTTCCTCCGAGTCTGGCGGCAGGAAAGAGATAGTCTCGATGTCTGTAGTTTTTGTCCCTTCCAGCCCTGGGATGTTTGCGCAGAGTGTTAGGAGGTTGCTGCGATTGAGGATGTCCCACTTTCCCTGTGAAACATAGTCGGGGTACAGCATTATTTTCCGGTCCTGGGGTTGTGTATGGTTTAGTTGGCTGGCAGAGTCCGCGTCCTTCCACTTTTTTGCCTGGGCGCCGATTAGTAGTGGCTGTACCGCGCCAGGTGGGATAGCGTTTGCCTGCTTTGTTGACCCTGTTATCTGCTGGAAAGCCGCCGTAAGCGGTAAGCTGGGCAGGCATACTCTGGTTTGATGGCCTCCGATGGCACTTGGGTCACTCTACGCATCATGGTCATGGTTTGAGCGGCGGGCTGAGAGCTTGTTAAGCACAAATCATGGTCACTTAGGGGGGCTTGGTTCACTTCCCCATTGCTTTGTCCTTGCAAATTGTTTGCTTGGTTTTGTATTGACGATGATGAAGCTAGCTGAGGAGCTGCTAAAGAAGCCAGCATTGTTGGGTCTATTGCTGCATTGATTGTGTGTGATGCTTCCGGGGTTGGCTCATTTATTTCTACCATTTTAGTAGTTACTGCCATTTGGGTCGTTTGCTGACTCTCGGTATGACCAGGCGTCTGGTTGTACGGCCATAACCATTGCCGGATAGATCTGGAAACGTAAGATTTATTTTTTTTCGCCTTGTTAAGTTTTTTTTTGTTTTTTCTTATTTTTCCTTGATAGGTTTTGGAGTTCTGGGCTGATCGGTTTGGTGGTATGTTGAGGGTCTTGGTTTTTAGCCTGATTCAGGGTGGCGTTTATTTTGCTCACATTAATCATTGCTGGAAGCGCCGTACAGGCAGTCTTTTCTCCTTTGTGAGTTTCTATGCTACAACTTTGGAAATTTGTTGAGCCTTGTGTTTTTAGAGAAACCTGGGCGGGATCCTGTGCGGATAAATTCTGGTTCTTACTTGCTTCTTTCTTTAGATTTTCTATTAATGTGGTCATGCTGTTTGGGAGTTTTTCTAAGCTGTGCAAAGTTGGGCTACAGCTGCATGACTCTGGCTTGAAATGTGTGCTGACCTGTGCTCTGCGGATCAGTGAATTCAAGTGATCCAGTTTGGAGTCAATCCCAGAGATCAGGTTTGCGACAGTTTGTAGTATGTTAATCTGAGCGTCAAGCTTGTCTGCGTACATTATTGCTGCGCCTGTCATTGAAATGAGTGCCTCGTTGATCAGTGATAGATGATCTGTAATTGCTGGGGGCTTCTTCCGCCTGTCCGCGCAGCTGCTCACGGACGTTGATGGCTGGGCCGTTTTGTCTTGTTCCGGGGTGGTCCATCTCGACAGGTTCAGTGACTGACTTTGAAGGGCGGCCGATAATTCTGGAGTTCCTCCTTCGTTGGCTGGATGAGTGCTATTAGGCACGTCGGGCATGTGCGCTCCGTTTGCTAAGGCTCTTCTTTCGTTGTCAGAGTGTATGCTGCTAGATGTGTCGAACGTGGATGCTCCGTCTGTAGTCGGGCTCAGTTGAGAGTCTTTCAGTTGTTGGTAGGTCAGGGCTGTAATTCTAATATGAGTGGACCTGGGTGCAACCCTGTCTAATATCTCTAGATGGAGGGGTTTTCCGCCCTGGAGCGTGGTTAATATTGGTGAAAGAGGTGTACCTAATGCCCGGGTGGCTGTGGGGCTTGGGATCTGCCCGTCCTCCAATGCTTTGTTGGGCGGTGAGCAATTTGGAGTCCTGAGTGGTTCGGCTAAGCTAGTTACTTTGGGGCACAGAAAGCTTCTTATATCTTTGTTTCCTGCAGTCCCATTGTGGTTTCTTTTGCAACAGGCCGAGGCGTGTGGGGAATTGACATGAGCGGACTGTGGGTCTTCCCCGATGGAGCTGCTGGGGTCGGGACTGGGATCGATATCGGTGCTGGAAGCACGATGGGTGGTCCCGGGAACATCGGCGTTGCTCCGGTGGCTCCGGATGATCCTGGAAGTTCCCCGTCCCAGTGCCCTAGCCCTAGGTGTGAGCCCCCGGCTCCTGGGGGGTAGAAAAGCTTCGCCTTCCGTCTCCTAGCTGATCTATGGGGGCGGGGCTTTTCCTGTGGTTGTATTAAGGTCGAGTTTCTGGTCCTCATTATTTGCTCAGTTTAGTTGTCTTTATTTGTCTTTCCTGCTTCAACCAGGAAGCTTGCCCACTGCGGTGGTGGGGTGGCCGAGGTCAGCGTGTTCTCCTGCGGGGGGGGTGACCTATAGCGTTGATGTGGCAGGTGAGGTTATCCCTGCCCACGCTGCGCACTGCTGCTGTTCCTGCTGCTGTGCAGCTTCTGCTTAGTCCTGCTTAATACCGCACAGGGCCGCTGCCACTGTCCTAAAAGCTGCCCAGGGGGTTGAGGCTCTAGCTTTGATGCGTATGACCCCCCCCAACCCCCGGCCGGCACTGAGCTCCGTGCTTTGCTGCCTTGGCGCTGACTCACCGGCTCACAAGTCCTCCTGTCTCCCGGCTCCTTGCTCCTGGCTCTCCCCGGGTTTTCTCAGTTCGTGGCACCTTAACGGCGGAGCTGGTGGGGGACCAAGCACGACAAGGCAAGGCAAGGCGCGGCAGTAACTCCCCCCTCCTGCTACTGCAGCGGTGTTGTTTTCACAGCGCTTAACTCACTTAACTCAGCGCTCACACCCCCTTGCAGCTACCACTCCTCACACGCGGCGTGGCCAGTCAACTATGCTGCTGCTTCCAGCTGAACTGCAAAACGGCTTCAACGGCCCAAAAACAGCCCAGAAATAGCCTCTTGGCCAAAGCAGACAGGCAGTAGATGGAAGCCGGCGGCCGGTAATCCGTTTTTCCGCTGTGGCCGTCTCTCCCAGCGGCAGCAGCTGCGGCGGCGTCCGTTTCTAAGATGGCGTTCTGGCGCTCTGTCGATTCGCAGCTCACGTGATCTTTAATCGCCGCGGTCCGCGGCCATAATTAGAGTACTGCCTTCCTCGTTGCACTCACGTCTGCTTTGTCCTGAAAGAAGAGTGGTAATGCGAAATTGGAAGCGCGCCATGCACGAGCTCTGTTCACGCGGGGACAGGAGATGTGTATGCATACGGAGTGCACATCTCCTGTCCGTACGCATGCCATCTCCTGTCCCCCTTCAGAGGAGACGCCATAGAGGAGACTCCATGGGCGTGCACATCGGATGTCCGTGCGCGCACATGGTTTATCTCCCTTCGCTAGCAAAACCCACAACAATAGAGGCTTGCCAAGGCGAAGCAGCGCATGCATTGCGTTCGCTAGGCAAGACCTAAAAAGTTAAACCTGATCGCTACCTTTCGATAGTCTGTCAACTAGTTCAACCTAATACATGCAAGGTCATCAACAATAAATTGCAGAGGGATGCAATTTGTCATAATTTGTAATCGAAAAAAATTCTTCAGCCCTTCAAATGTTTTTCTTTAGACCCACCATTAGTCCCAACTCTAGCCCCACCTCCTTACCACGCTCCCCAGCTCGATCTGATAAGTGCCTGCACTTTTTTCCCCCCATTTAAAGCACTGGTTGAAAGCCAAGATGGCTGCTGCCAAACCAATAAAAACTGGCTCTAACAGGCCCTTTTAATCCAGCCCAAATCCACACAGTGTTTAAAATTAAAAATGTACAACATTTAAAACATTTAAAAACTCCCCAAGTAAAGCAGTGTTCGGTTGTTAGGTGCAAGGCCAGTACCCTCCGCTGTCTCACCTCCGCTTTCTGTTTATTGTCTATTTATAGAAACTGGATGAGACAGCATCTCTACTCAGACCTAAGAGCTTCTAAACACTTAAAGAACCATGTCGATCCTTCGTGCTAATGCCTGACATATGAAGGGGTCTGAGTTCAACTTTTTTCAGACTAGTTAGCCATTGCAGAATCGGCAGCTCTACCAGTTCCAAGGAATGACAGGATTAAAGAAGCACCAGCAACACATTACTGGCTGATACTGTTTGTCTATCTGTTTCTAGATTCTATCAACGTATGTCTATCTGTTTCTAGATTCTATCAACGTATTCGCGTTACAGCAAGGTTTCAAGTGTCTCCACTTCTGAACAGTTTGTCTTTAGAGGGCTTGCTGGTGCCCAGACAAAATAGTTGCGTGCCAAACGTGAAGGATTAGAGTCGTAAAGTCAATGCATGTTCATTACTTCATTTCATAAGAATGCTGTTTCTGTGTTGGTCAGAGATGCCTCATCTCTTCAACTATTTTTACATTTGTAGATAGTTATGCCTTTTCAAAAGTAAATATGTCTTTAATAGTTAGGGAACCTGTTATTAAAGCCGTTTTCAGCCTTTCAGAGCAGTTCCGACACCCGAAGCTGTGGCGGTTACACTACGAAGCCTTAAATTATACAAGTTGTACGATATTTATCCTTCTAGCCTGTCGCAGTTTGAAGGATGTCGCATTATCAGCAGTAGGGGATGGCCCAGAGTGTGCACCTGTCGCATTCAGGAGTGGCTGTCATTTTTGACCTTTTCAGTGTGGCCTTGGGCGACTCAGATTCTTTGAAGCCCCGCCTCTTTTGGCAGGTGTCACTTCAAAACCGACATCAGGGTCGAGCTGGAACATAAAAAAGGCTCGGGCACCCCCATTAGCGCAACAGAAAGCTAAAAATGTGACCCTCTTTTGTAAATGGGGGGGGGGGGGTTTGAACTTGTGAAAACACGTTTTATAAGTATTTTGTAACGTATGCATGCATTTGTGTTTGCTACAAGCAATGGGGCAGATTTACGTTTCCTGGTGCATCCCTGCAAATCAGCAGGGATGTGCCAGGAAAGATGCGTCAAGCAAGTTCACCCTTGCATCATGGCGCAAGTATAAACAGATGCGTGTCGCATCTGCCGGTGTAAGGTTGGCGCAGTGCTGGACTTGCGTTGCGGGTGTGAACTATGAGTTGGTTTATGACTCTTTAGGGAGCAGATCCTTATTAGTCTTGTCTCTTGCTTGTGACCTCGAATAATTTCACTGAGATCGTACGTTATGTCATACTTACTGCTGCATTTAATTGCGCATTATGCTAATTGCCTATTTATGATTTAATATGAGCAATGACTAACCCTTTTTTTTGCCTTCTGTATTGCTTCCTAGCCATGCTCTGCTTTCGGTGGTGGCCGGGACTGATCGGTGGTGGTCGGGGGTAGGGCGTGGTGAAGGGGTCAAAGGGTAAATAAAAGATTAAATTAAACTTACCTCCGCGCCGCGTCCTCCTCGTCTCTTCTCTCCTCTGTCCAAAAACACAGAACAGGAATCACTCCGGCTGAGGTTCCCCATAGCCAATTACATTGCTGCAATTCAGCGTTGTGATTGATCTGAGTACCATTGTTCGGCGTTGAGATGGGGCCAGGGAGCCTGAGCATGTTCTCCACCCTGGCTGTAATGCATTCTGGGTGGAGAACATGCTAACTGCGCATGAACATAGAGGGGAGGGGAAAACCACTCCCCCCCTTCCCCTACTCTGTCAGCAGAGCAGCCCAATTCCGCCCCACCTGGCAAAGCTGCAGCGCCCACCACAGGAAAAAATTAAATGCTAATGACTTTGATTGGATAATGTACCTTTTGTGTTGAGAAATTGGATTGAATAATAAAATTGGAATTGGCATTTCAATTAAACAAGACTCCTGTGGAATTTTCTTGATTGGATACACAGAGATTGGATGATATATGAGCGTACTGCTTGGAACGCCATCATTATTTTGAGGAATCACACACTCCTTTTGTGTGGATTGTAGACATTTTTGGTGGCCCAGTGGCGGTGGGACCATAAAAAGTAAAGCATGACCAGATCTTTGAGAAGTATCATTATAGAACCGACACCATTGCGCACTTTGCTTGTTACCCTCACTGCCTGTTAGTGAATAGCTAACAAAACTGTATCCAAAAGACCCAGGGCCATTCCACTATGGGTTCAGCATCTGTCACCACTTAGAGATCTCTTCATTCATTTGCCAACACTACTGTCTTGGTTCGAACTCCAGGGCTGATGCCCAAATTGGCCAATCTTACTTACCGAATCTGGGTAAAAGTTGGCCTTTCTCAATTCTTTTCTCGTGACAAATATACTCATGCTAATTTTATGAATATGTAGTTGCTGTTCGATTTAACTGTTAAGGACTCTGCCTGTTTCTGTGACGATCATGCACTTTGACATTTACCTTTGCTTTCTGTTAAAGGAATATTGTACATCCTTGTAATACGGAGTCAAATTGTCTCATATGTCTCTACAGGGGCGTCAGGGTTATTGATGGGCCTCTTCTGTCTGTAACTTGGCAAACAAATAGACATGAGTGAAAGAATGGTTAGATGAGTGAAAGAGAGGGTAGACAGATGATTGAATGAGTAAAAGGGTGGTTGGATGACAGGAAGGATGGATGGCTGGATGGATTAAGTGAAAAGGGGGATGAATCGATGGAGTGAAAGGGTGAATAGATGGAGAAGCGAAAGGATGGATAATGTGGCGTCATGAACCCCCAGCGTTAGGAGCTACAGCAGGGGAGAAATTCTTATTGGATCTCTTCTGTCTTCAGCTTGGGTGTGTGAGGGATAGGGTGGATAAATAGCTGAGTGTTAGGATGGATGAGTAAACGGATAGATGAATGAGTGAAAGGATGAATACAAGGATGGATGAGTAAAAGAATAGATGGATGAGTGAAAAGGAGGGAACGAAAGGGTGGATGAATATGTGAAAAAGTGGATGGATGAGTGAACGGATGAATGGGTGATGAGAGAAAAGATGGATGGATAGATGGATGTGAGTGAAAGGATGGATGTCTGAGTGAAAGGATGTGTGGATGGCATGAGTAAAAAAAAGAGGATGGACAGATGGATAAGACGATAGACAGATGGATGAAAGGGTGGATGAATGGATGACTAAAAAGGTGGATGGATGGATGATGAGAGAAAGGATGGATGGATGCGTGAGTGAAAAGATGGATGGCTCAGTGAAAAGATGGATGGATGGATGGAATAGGTGAAAGGGTGGAAGGACATATGGATTGGATGGGTAGATTGACCAGATGGATGGATAGAGTGAACAGGTGGATGGATGGATGACTGAAAGGATGGATGGATGTGAGAAAGGATGTATAAGTGATAGGGAGGGTGAATGGATGGATGAGTGAAAGAATATATAGATGAGTGAAAGGGAGGGTGGGTGGATGGATGAAAGGTGGATAGAAGGATTTTTGAAAGAATGGATGGATGAGCAAAAGGGTGGGTGAATGTATGGACAGATGAGTGAAAACGTGGATTGATGCGTCAAATGGTAAATAGATAAGTAGATGAGTGGATGGGTGAAAGGGTGAATGGATGAGTGAAAGGATGGGTGGCTAAGTGAAAGGGTGTATGGTTGAATGAGCGAAAGGATGGATGGATGAATGACTGAAAGGAAGGATTGAAGGATGGATGAGTGAAAGGCAGGCTGAATGGATAGATGGATAGGTGAATGGATGGTAGGTTCGGAGATGAATGGATAGGTTTGGATATGGATGGCTGGATGGACAGAATGGTGAAAGACTGAATGATGAATCACATATTGTAAGAGTGAAATGGTGGCTAATAGCAGTTGCCAGTCATACATACTTTATTCGGCATATTAGCTAAAAACCTTTTAAGTGATAGCAGATGGATGAATGATTAGATGCTTGGATGGAAGCAACAAGCGAGCTCTTCTGAGCAGGGTCGTGATGATTTGCTTCGTTTGCTTAGTGCCAAATGAGCTTTGTTTCGAAGTGGGGGGTGTTTTAATTATCTGGCTATTTCCTTGACTCTCCAATGACACCAAAGAAAATGTGGATGTCTGTGGAAAATCGATAACAAAAATACAGCCTGTTGTAACTATTACCAAAATATAATTAAAAAATGTGATGTAGATTTTTAAATATTAACCCTAGTGAGATATTATAGTGAACAATATATAGGATGCAATATTTTTCGTCAGATAATGTTTTGGCCATGATGTTGTGGTACCAAAAATTAGCAAATGCGTTAACACTATTTTGAAATGTATGCGATAGAAAATTGCGAGCTAGCAGCACTTTATTCCTAGTGCTTAACGTGCAAAGAAAGAAGGTCAGTGGCTGGTATTTTTTCATAGTAGCCTACCGTGTCGCTGCCGAATATAGAGTTTGCCAAATACAAAGGCTGAAATGGTCCGAACAAGGAGGGGTCCAGACAGATCAAGGATGGTTGACGAAGGGAAAAGCCACATGGTTTCTCCCCGACTCTATGGTTCAAGTCATTATTAATACCGCACATAGTCCAGCACATCTAGGAGAAAAAGCTATGTTAGACAGTATTCAGAACCTTTGGTTCAACAAGCACTTACGAGCTGCAGCCAAGCAGAATGTCCGTACCTGTATGATATGTTGTCAGTTCAATCCAGGTAAAAGTGTCCCGGTGGAACAAGGTGGATTCCAACCTCCTGACCACCCTTTTGAAGTCCTCCAGATGGATTATATTCAGATGGAGCGATGTCGAGGATTCAAGTATGTCCTCGTAGTTGTATGCGCTTTGTCCAGGTGGACAGAAGCATATCCAGTTCCAGATTACACAGCCGCGACCACTGCCAGGCAGTTGGTTCGTGAATTCTTTCCCCGCTATGGACTCCCTAGGGTCGTGTATTCAGATAACGGCCAGCCATTCTCATCTGAGCTTATGAAACATGTTTCCCTTCTGTTAGGGTACCAGTGGAAGTTCCATTGTGTACGCCATCCTGAAGCAGCCGGTCTCGTAGAGAGACATAATCAGACTCTGAAAATACGTATTGCAAAAATATGTAAAGAAAAAGGTGTAGACTGGCTAGTCGCCCTGCCAGTTGCTTTATTTTATATGAGGATGGTTGCACATTCCAGATCAGGTCTGTCCCCGTATGAGGTCGTATTCGGCCGCCCCCCAAACATGTGGGGTACACCTAGACCCCGCAGTATTACAGATGTTTCTAGTAATATGCTGACAGATTACCTAGCTTCCTTGATGTCTGCCCTACACTCTTGTCGTTCACAGGTTGCCGCCGCATTTCCAGACAACACCGAGGTGAAACCGCATGAAGTCATTCCAGGCGATCTGGTGTTGGTGCGGAATTTTGATCGTTCAAGTCCGCTGGAGCCCCGCTGGAAGGAGCCCCGCCTCGTTTTGTTAACAACAAGGACTGCAGTAAAGCTCGAGGGCAGGAAAGGCTGGGTCCACTTGACCCACATAAAGAAGTTCCATGGATTGCGAGAAGAGACTTTTGCTAAGGACTGCCTTATTCCTAAAGACTGCCTGAAAACAGACTCTGAATTTGACTCTGAACTCAAAGTTCCCCTGTTAGAGAAAACTCCGCAACAGGAGTATAAACAGAAACTCCGGTCTAGTAAAATAAGTCAGCCAGTTTAATTGTCTAAGTCCCTCTCGGGTGAAACGGTTAGACAGGTTCCTGACATGTATGAGATAGACCCCCATAGTGAGAGAGTTAGTCAAAACTCTATAAGATGTATCATTGTTCTAAGTTTCTTGTTATTTTTGAGTCTTATGGTTACCTGCACAAGTTATGCTTTACATTTATGTTTTCCAGTTTCACATGTAACAATGTCTTCTAATGCTACAGTAGAGCACACATATAGTGATCTGCCTCCTCACGAGCTATCTTATCGTCTTGCTATGCGAAATAACACATTCATTAGAATGTTACACTATTCACACCAGACCAGCAATGCCACTAATTGTTGGGTGTGTGGTCGACTCCCCCCTTTCCAGACACCGAAGGGAGTTCTGCCACTCTTTCCTTATCTGTTTTCACATAATGGTTCATGTGGAGCATGGTCCACGTTAACGTCATCCTCAATGATATGTCCCTTCTGAATAGAACATGTTTTCCAGACAAGCAAGGTCTTTCCCATAGAACAGGGTTAGATCTAGAAAATGAAGTATATGATTTAGGTAATTATTCTTCGAATTTCATGGTCCTGAATGTTCAGTCTGATACTACTCCAGATTTGCCTGCTATTTCAGTACTACCAGTCAAAGGCGAATTATGTGTCAGAAAGAATGGTTCCGCACATGTAGGACATAGTGATTGTACTACTACTGTCGAGTATAGTGATAGTGGGAAATCTATTTTCAAAGCCTCACGTCATTCTTATTTTGTTTGTGGTCAGACCGCATATGTTCGTCTGCCCCTTGATTGGGATGGAACATGTTACATTGCCTTTCTACTGCCACCAGTTTTTCTAGCCCCATCTGATTATCACAGAAACACACATCTAGTACACGTCAGACCTAGAAGGGAGATCGAGTCCCCAATTGTCGATCAAACTGAAACTACTCTAGAACAATATCAAGACTTTAATAAAGGTTTCTTCTTCTTTATAGGACCTGTTCAGAATAGTAAGTTAATACGTAGGTTAACCAGAACCCTTGAAGCAGTAGTTAATGAGACTACTTCTGCTCTAGGTAACTTAACTGAAGAGCAATCTGCTATGAGATTTGTCGTGCTCCAAAATCGTCTCGTTCTTGACGTCATACTGGCCGATAGAGGAGGAGCATGTAGAGTCATCGGATCTAGTTGCTGCATTTTCATTCCTAATAACGCGCCGTCTGTTTATTCAGCTATAACCAGACTTCATAAAATTGCCCATCAGTTACACCAGAATCCAGGCACCTGGACATGGTCCGGTTGGCTCTGGAATATTATATCTGCCTGGGGATGGAAAGTATTGTCATTCCTAGGTATTGCAGTAATGATCATATTCAGTTGCTGCCTCTGTATACAATGTGGCCCTGCGATTTGCGGCATGTGTGCTACCTCTTGTATTCCTAGTCCTAAATCCCGTTCCAAGACAATTCGAGACGAGCAAATGATGCTATATGAAATGATAGATGGTATCATGAATATTGATGTTTCCTGATGGAAACGTAGGGCACAAGGAGGGAATGTGGAAAAGTAAATTTTGCCATGTTATATGTGCCTACGTGTTCCCCATCTTATGTTATATGTGCATGATCGATATGCATGTATCCCCCTCTGATCGATTAAAGACGCAATTACAGTTGTGTCCATCTCTAGTATGCTAGTTTCCAGTCTTTGTGAAAACAACGAATATTAGGCCTATGTAAACCTACGTTGCCACATTTCACAGTGTGCATGTTAATTCATTGAATTGTCCCCGTTTCTAGGCCTCAAAAGGGCCCGGACACCAGATTCAGCTCCTGTCTCCTGAACCCTCTCCGAGGAGCGATACAGCCCCCACCTGTATCCCTGACCCTTCGCTTACTTCATGCCTCGCAGCGCCCGGCCCGGCCTGGCTCTGCCTCCCAGTCTGCCAAGAATATGTTATGTTTCTAGTTATCAGTCCAGCTCTCCTTCTCTGCATTCCTAAGCTACTAAATCGCATCAATAGTTTCCGTCATGGTCTAGCCTTTATGTCTCCATATAAGAGAAATACTGTATTAATATTCATAGAATATTCCTCGCACACACAATACATGTAGAATTATGCATGCACCAGTCCTAGTGTCTATTAGCCTTTGCCCTGATAACTTTTGGATTCTATCAATATGTACTCTAAACACCAGATACCAGATATGCCTTGGGTACATGTCGCTCTGACACTCCAGACTTCAGTCTCCTCTTCTAGCGCAGAAGTCATAGCCCCCAGTTCTCCCTGGTAACACGTCATTGCCCATTTGCGCGCACCACTAGGTTAGAGGTCCCAGCTGCTCAGGTAGCCCCCTCCATGTTTCCGCCCCGTTTATGACATATTCTGTTACGTTTACATCACATGTCTATGTATACGCCCTGTACACGCCTTCTTGTTACATCATTTTGCCCTTATCTTTCGCGACTGCTACGAGTCACGCCTACTGCTACGCCTACTGTATTGAATGTATTGTATTTGTTTAAGTATATATATTGTGCACCCATATTAAAAGTTACCCTTACGCCCTTATGCTAGCCAATTCCCTTGTCCAGATCCTGCCCCCGGCAGCTGCCTTCATTCTATTCCCGTACAGGCTGTCCTGTTCCTGTCCTTTATGCCTGATTAAAGCCTGATACCTCGAATCCTGACTCTTATTTATTGAGCTACCTGTTTTATTGATTATATGAAAAATAGTACCGGTAATTAATTATTTATTTACCACAGAAAGGATGTATAAGTGATAGGGAGGGTGAATGGATGGATGAGTGAAAGAATATATAGATGAGTGAAAGGGAGGGTGGGTGGATGGATGAAAGGTGGATAGAAGGATTTTTGAAAGAATGGATGGATGAGCAAAAGGGTGGGTGAATGTATGGACAGATGAGTGAAAACGTGGATTGATGCGTCAAATGGTAAATAGATAAGTAGATGAGTGGATGGGTGAAAGGGTGAATGGATGAGTGAAAGGATGGGTGGCTAAGTGAAAGGGTGTATGGTTGAATGAGCGAAAGGATGGATGGATGAATGACTGAAAGGAAGGATTGAAGGATGGATGAGTGAAAAGCAGGCTGAATGGATAGATGGATAGGTGAATGGATGGTAGGTTCGGAGATGAATGGATAGGTTTGGATATGGATGGCTGGATGGACAGAATGGTGAAAGACTGAATGATGAATCACATATTGTAAGAGTGAAATGGTGGCTAATAGCAGTTGCCAGTCATACATACTTTATTCGGCATATTAGCTAAAAACCTTTTAAGTGATAGCAGATGGATGAATGGATAGATGCTTGGATGGAAGCAACAAGCGAGCTCTTCTGAGCAGGGTCGTGATGATTTGCTTCGTTTGCTTAGTGCCAAATGAGCTTTGTTTCGAAGTGGGGGGTGTTTTAATTATCTGGCTATTTCCTTGACTCTCCAATGACACCAAAGAAAATGTGGATGTCTGTGGAAAATCGATAACAAAAATACAGCCTGTTGTAACTATTACCAAAATATAATTAAAAAATGTGATGTAGATTTTTAAATATTAACCCTAGTGAGATATTATAGTGAACAATATATAGGATGCAATATTTTTCGTCAGATAATGTTTTGGCCATGATATTGTGGTACCAAAAATTAGCAAATGCGTTAACACTATTTTGAAATGTATGCGATAGAAAATTGCGAGCTAGCAGCACTTTATTCCTAGTGCTTAACGTGCAAAGAAAGAAGGTCAGTGGCTGGTATTTTTTCATAGTAGCCTAGTAGCCTAGTAGCTGTGGAAAAGTAAATTTTGCCATGTTATATGTGCCTACGTGTTCCCCATCTTATGTTATATGTGCATGATCGATATGCATGTATCCCCCTCTGATCGATTAAAGACGCAATTACAGTTGTGTCCATCTCTAGTATGCTAGTTTCCAGTCTTTGTGAAAACAACGAATATTAGGCCTATGTAAACCTACGTTGCCACATTTCACAGTGTGCACGTTAATTCATTGAATTGTCCCCGTTTCTAGGCCTCAAAAGGGCCCGGACACCAGATTCAGCTCCTGTCTCCTGAACCCTCTCCGAGGAGCGATACAGCCCCCACCTGTATCCCTGACCCTTCGCTTACTTCATGCCTCGCAGTGCCCGGCCCGGCCTGGCTCTGCCTCCCAGTCTGCCAAGAATATGTTATGTTTCTAGTTATCAGTCCAGCCCTCCTTCTCTGCATTCCTAAGCTACTGAATCGCATCAATAGTTTCCGTCATGGTCTAGCCTTTATGTCTCCATATAAGAGAAATACTGTATTAATATTCATAGAATATTCCTCGCACACACAATACATGTAGAATTATGCATGCACCAGTCTTAGTGTCTATTAGCCTTTGCCCTGATAACTTTTGGATTCTATCAATCTGTACTCTAAACACCAGATACCAGATATGCCTTGGGTACATGTCGCTCTGACACTCCAGACTTCAGTCTCCTCTTCTAGCGCAGAAGTCATAGCCCCCAGTTCTCCCTGGTAACACGTCATTGCCCATTTGCGCGCACCACTAGGTTAGAGGTCCCAGCTGCTCAGGTAGCCCCCTCCATGTTTCCGCCCCGTTTATGACATATTCTGTTACGTTTACATCACATGTCTATGTATACGCCCTGTACACGCCTTCTTGTTACATCATTTTGCCCTTATCTTTCGCGACTGCTACGAGTCACGCCTACTGCTACGCCTACTGTATTGAATGTAATGTATTTGTTTAAGTATATATATTGTGCACCCATATTAAAAGTTACCCTTACGCCCTTATGCTAGCCAATTCCCTTGTCCAGATCCTGCCCCCGGCAGCTGCCTTCATTCTATTCCCGTACAGGCTGTCCTGTTCCTGTCCTTTATGCCTGATTAAAGCCTGATACCTCGAATCCTGACTCTTATTTATTGAGCTACCTGTTTTATTGATTACATGAAAAATAGTACCGGTAATTAATTATTTATTTACCACATAATGGCGCCCGAATAGGGACTTGCCCTTTCCCCACGCGCCGGAGAAGCCACGCAGGCCCCCTGATCCTCTGCAGCCGTGACGGAACCATACCGTGCACGTGCAGATATTTCTGCTTCAAGTATCCCTCAGGCCCACGGAGGAGACGGAGGTTGCGGTCCAGCGTCCAGACGAGGCGGTGAGGAACGTGGCGAGTCCCGACCAGAGCCAAAGCCGAGAGTCCAAGGTCCGAGGTATCCGGAGGCCCACCTGTAACTGAAGTCCGAAGTTCGTAGTCCGTCGTCGTGGCAGTCCAGTCCAGTCCGAGGCCTTCCGTTCTTGCTGCCCGGTGAGTACCGTTGCTGGGGTAGTATCTAGACAGGGTCAAATTAATTTGTCTCTGGTCCGTGGGTTTGGGTACGCAGATCCAACACGAAGTGTTCACCTAGGTGGACGCGGGTCCTGACGTGTCTCTTTATGGGACCGGTAAGTTTCGTGCTGTTTTAGCAGTGCATCTAGTATTCTAGTAAGTTCTGTTCTCAAGAAATTCATGTGTTCTGTCCGAACTGTTATTTTAAATGTTATTTCATGTGTTTTCAATGTCGTGGTATGAGTGATTTGTTTTTCCAGTTATTATCGTGTTTATCGTGTATTGTATTGTGTCCAGATTCCAGCCTAGAATGCCTCTATTCTCGAAGTTACGTCAGTTAAAAACCAGAAAAGGATTGTTAGAGGAAGCAGTTCCTGTCCCGCCTAGGGACAGTCCAGGTCATTTTATGTATCATAAGCATGGCTTAAGTGCCATATTATATCTAGACTTATGGGTGGAGTACACCAAGGAATTAGAAGAGAAATATAGATGGCCCGTATCAGGTACGTGGGATGCCGAGTGCATCATGCGAGTAGAAGAAGCATTATGGAAAAAGAAAGCCAGACAGTCCCAGAAAGATGCCATCGAGTTATGGCGCAAAGAATCTCATAGAAGAACAGAAAAAGAAATCAGAAAGACAGAATTAAGTAGGGAATCCTCAGGACGAGCCCAAGAAAGGGAATTAATCGAAGTAGGTGAACGAGTTAAAGCCGAACAGTCAGACAGACAGAGAAATGCCCTTATTAAGGGTATGTATCCTCTTCTTGCCGAGGGCTTGCCGAAAGCAACCCCGGAAGCACCATGTAATTTTCCGCCGCCATTAGTTCCGATTAAGCTACGTCACAAACCGACCGCAGCTGATATTTTTCTCTCGTCCTATTTGGACGACACAGTTCCAGAATATGCAAATCCTGCTCCGCCAGCTCCCGTAAATAATGTCATTCCTGTTCCTCCAGCCACCGGGGCACCCGTTACAGCACCTGTTACGATACCCCCGGTCCAGCCTACAGTACATGTACCCGCTACATCAGTCACTCTCCCAGCACGTACGATACCCGTCGACGCTTCTAGTCTAGGGGCCACGGGGGGAAGTCCTCCTGGAACCCCGCCTCAACACAGACGTGTGACATTACTCGAGCTACATGCACGAGCGTTACAGCGTTCGCCCAAACTTCAGTCAGTTGCAGATATCAAGCGAGCCCTTACCGAATGCCGTTATGATCCAGTCCCAGGCGATGATGATATGGTCCTGTATTCATTGCGTGTAAGGCGGGTGACCGGATATTTGGACACCCTACCGAATATGAAAGGTTATCTAGACAGAATATATCGTTTCATCCGTACAGGAGCAGATCTAGGAAGTATTGGCGAGGCCATGGCTCAAAGAAAAGTCGAGATTCAGCTCATGCTTTTAAAGTTTTTAATTAATTGTTTAATAAGGGAACAAGATTATCCGGATAAAGATCCGGAAGAAATGAAGGTCCTGACCCGGTGGAGTGACCATATAGCCGAGGGAAGACACAAGACACAGAACTGTATAGAGAGTATGTACAAGAAGATCCGTAGGGAAATAATAAAGTTACACGAGAAACGAGAAGCAGCACAAGTAACCGAGAAAGAAGACAACTCTGATACCGAAGAGGTAGACGACGAGAATCCCTCCAGAATAGCGTATGTAGGTAGAACTAGACTTCCCGACCGACATTCACGCCTAGAACACAAGAAAGTTTTCCCTTCTCCAGCACCAGAACAAGGTTCTCTTGAGCAAGTATTTCGAGCTACCGATCACATTCTGAAATCACGAATCGGTTATAGTGAACTTAGTACCATGCATGAACAAGAACTAGCCCGATCGGCAGTCCGATGGACTACTGATTCTACCACTTTTCCTGACGAAATAGTGGCACAAATGTTTCTGAAACTGCCCCCAGCCGAGCAGCGACTGGTGGGTATGTATATGATCCAGCACCTCATTACACTGTATGAGGGACAGCATTCTGATCCAGGTCCGTTACATGATGTTCTGAACGAGTTACTCCAGTATAGATGGAGAGGTCTAGGTACTGATTTAATTAGTATCATTCTAGAACAGCGCCACAAATATCGAACGTTTCTGAATCCGCATTTTGTTCATGTCTCACCTCCAGAAAGTAAATCATTTTACATAGATAGACAGCATCCGTTACGAGAAGTACACCTAGTTAGGACAACGGGTGGTGATCTAGAACGAGTATTTGTTTACACCCCTATCACAAAGATGGAACTCTTAGAGATGAAAAAGTTAATTCCCTGTCATGACAAAGATCCAGCAGGGTTCCATCGAGAATTAAAAGACATGCTCCGTATGGGAGAATACACGTATCCTGATATCATTAAAATATTAAAAGTCCTGTTGCCCGCAGGGGTATATGAAAAACTCAAGGAAAAAGAATGGGAGGTGGGAGAGAAAAAGATAGATTGGGCAGCTCTAGAAGCTGAAGATAATTCACGAGTACCAGGTACCGGTCTAGGGGGTAAAGTTAAGGAATTGCCCGAGTTATTGATACAGGTTTTGCCAAGGTTACTAGCCACGAAAAAGGAAGATTGGGATGCAATCTCAGCATGTAAACAGAAGCAGGATGAAGACACTAGTGATTTTTATTCCAGATTTGAAAAATGTTTTATTATTAACAGTGGTCTGAAAACAAGTAGTGAATCGTACCCTCATCTTTTTGTTACCAAGCTAGTCGAGAATTCAAGTCCACAAGTTAAAAATCGAGTTTTGAAAGTCGAAAGTAGTTGGCAAGCTAATACTCCGTCACAAATGCTACAAATGCTCCAGTATCACCAGAATAGAATCAGGGAAGAGCAAGAACACGAAAGGAGACGTATGAAAGACACGAAAATGAAAGTATTAGTTGCACAATCTGTTCCACAAGACAGTCAGAAGAGGGGTCCGAATCAAGCCAGTCATCCTGCAGCTCCCGTTAAAGGGACTTGCAATTACTGTAAACAGCCAGGTCATTTTATAAACGAGTGTGCAGTTCTGAAACACAACATAGCTACTGGTAAGACCAAAGAAAGACCACGTCCACCTAGACAAGAACAAGTTTCACAGACTTCTCAGCCACCCCAGAATGCACAACAGACAGTTCCAGCACCGCAGCCTATCGCTGCAACACAGCATGTTACACAGCAGATGTGCCAGTATGCCCAGTCAGAGTATCCAGAGTATCAACAGTATTCATGAAACAGCCTAGAGAGGGAGGTAGGCTTGCCTCTCATCGAGATACCTGTAGATCAAGAGGGTCCCTATGTACACAGTCAAGTATTAGGGAAAGACAGAAAGTTTTTGATTGATACAGGGGCAAGTAGGACTACTATCAGTCATGACGAGGTTCCAGGGGCTTCGCTCTCAGGCTCTAAAAATGTTTCCCTTGGATTTTCAGGAAAGCCGATTGTTAATGAAATTTCGAAACCAGTTTCCCTAGAAGTTGGTCCATTGTCCCGAACTACTGATTTGTTACTTACGAAATCATGTCCAGAAAATTTGTTAGGCATTAAAACGTTAAAAGAATTAGGTGCAGTAATTTGCTGCTCCCCAGAAGGAGTCCGATTGTTTTTACGTGACTTTAAAGGTCACTATGTATTACGTGATTTTGATCCGAGATTATTGAATGTACCACAGCATTTATGGGCGCAAGGTCCAACTGATGTAGGTTGTATGCATATCACACCCCATCGTGTGACTCTCAAGCAAGGTATAGTTTTGCCACGAATCAGACAGTACAGATTGCCACCTGAGGCTGTAGCAGCCTTATCCAAAATTATTGACGAGCTTATTGCTCAAGGAGTGGTTGTAGAAACTGACTCCAATGTATGTAATTCTCCTATCATTCCAGTCCTGAAACGTACTGATCCAAATGCACCTCCAGTATATCGATTAGTGATTGACCTTCGAGAGCTTAATAAATGTATCATACCCCAGTATCCAGTAGTCCCAGATATTTCATCCCTATTGACAGCCTTTGATTCTGAAGCTACATTTTTCACAGTTATTGATCTCAAGAACGCATTTTTCAGTGTCCCCATTCATCCAGACAGCCAGTACCTTTTTGGTTTTTGTTTAAATGGAAGGAGCTATAAATTCACACGAGCTCCTCAAGGCTTCACAGAAAGCCCTAGTATTTACAGTCAAGCACTTAAGAGACAACTAGACAATATTCACATGCCAACTGACACTGCCCTGCTCCAGTATGTCGATGATCTACTGATCACAGCCCGTTCTGAACGTGACTGCGAGTGTGCGTCACTTACGGTTCTGTATTTTCTGGCCGAGATGGGGCACAAGGTGTCCCCTTCCAAATTACAATTCAGTGTCCAGCAAGTGGTCTACTTAGGACACTTACTGTCCAAGTGGGGTAGGCAGTTGACACCAGACCGTATCCAGTTAATAGCGAGTCTTCCACAGCCCAAGACACAGAAGGAGGTACGAGCTTTTATTGGCCTCACTTCTTATTGCAGACAATGGATTGCTCAGTATGCATTTCTAGCCAAACCACTGATACAGTTAACGACACAGGAGGCAGCCGTATCGACTGTCCTCCCTTGGACCCAGGAACATACACTTGTTTTCAATGATTTAAAGAAAGCCTTATGTCAAGCACCTGTTCTAGCAACACCGAACTACAGTAAGCCTTTTACACTTTTTGTCACAGAACGTGATGGTACTGCATTATCTGTTCTCACACAAGATCAAGCAGGACAGTACAAGCCCTGTGCTTATTTCTCGAGCACATTAGATCCAGTAGCCCAGGCTCTGCCTGCGTGCCTCAAGTCAGTTGCAGCCACAGCTCTAGCCATCAGACAAAGTGATTCCATAGTTTAGGACATTCCCTGACAGTACAAGTTCCACAATCCGTGGAAGTTCTTTTAAACCGAACACAGACTCAGCACTTGACCATTGCACGTTTAACAGGTTATGAACTGACACTGTTCCAGCCACACATAGAAATCAGACGCTGCAACATTCTAAATCCTGCTACACTGTTACCGTCAGTTACTTCAAATCCTGCCACACATGACTGTGTGGAAGTTGTTAACACTATGACAAAGCCAAGACAAGATCTGACAGACATTGCATTACCTAATCCCGACCTGACACTTTATGTGGATGGTTCATGTATGAGAACAAGTACAGGAGAACTAGTAGCCGCGTATGCAGTGACTACTGAAACTGAAGTTATAGAAACACATCGTATTGACACCCTGTCTGCTCAAGCAGCAGAGCTAGTTGCTCTGACCCAAGCCTGCATACGTGCCAAGAACCTGAAAGTAAACATATATACAGATTCACGTTACGCATTCGGAGTCGTACACGACTTTGGAGTGCTCTGGCAGGAGAGAGGTTTCATGACTTCTCATGGAACCAAGATTCAGCATGGTCTCCTCATTCAAGCTCTGTTAGATGCAATACATTTACCGACAGCTATCGCTATCGCTATCATGAAGTGCAAGGCACATACGAAAGTTACTGACATTATTTCCCAAGGTAACGATCTAGCAGATCGAACAGCCAAGCTTACAGCTCAGACCTTAGACATTCCAGTTAACGCGACACAGACACTCACTCCAGATCAGACTACCTGTATGACAGTCAAGGACCCTACACAAGATGTCATAGACATACAGTTACATGCTACTCCCGAAGAAATCAAGAAATAGTCCGAACAAGGAGGGGTCCAGACAGATCAAGGATGGTTGACGAAGGGAAAAGCCACATGGTTTCTCCCCGACTCTATGGTTCAAGTCATTATTAATACCGCACATAGTCCAGCACATCTAGGAGAAAAAGCTATGTTAGACAGTATTCAGAACCTTTGGTTCAACAAGCACTTACGAGCTGCAGCCAAGCAGAAAGTCCGTACCTGTATGATATGTTGTCAGTTCAATCCAGGTAAAAGTGTCCCGGTGGAACAAGGTGGATTCCAACCTCCTGACAACCCTTTTGAAGTCCTCCAGATGGATTATATTCAGATGGAGCGATGTCGAGGTTTCAAGTATGTCCTCGTAGTTGTATGCGCTTTGTCCAGGTGGACAGAAGCATATCCAGTTCCAGATTACACAGCCGCGACCACTGCCAGGCAGTTGGTTCGTGAATTCTTTCCCCGCTATGGACTCCCTAGGGTCGTGTATTCAGATAACGGCCAGCCATTCTCATCTGAGCTTATGAAACATGTTTCCCTTCTGTTAGGGTACCAGTGGAAGTTCCATTGTGTACGCCATCCTGAAGCAGCCGGTCTCGTAGAGAGACATAATCAGACTCTGAAAATACGTATTGCAAAAATATGTAAAGAAAAAGGTGTAGACTGGCTAGTCACCCTGCCAGTTGCTTTATTTTATATGAGGATGGTTGCACATTCCAGATCAGGTCTGTCCCCGTATGAGGTCGTATTCGGCCGCCCCCCAAACATGTGGGGTACACCTAGGCCCCGCAGTATTACAGATGTTTCTAGTAATATGCTGACAGATTACCTAGCTTCCTTGATGTCTGCCCTACACTCTTGTCGTTCACAGGTTGCCGCCGCATTTCCAGACAACACCGAGGTGAAACCGCATGAAGTCATTCCAGGCGATCTGGTGTTGGTGCGGAATTTTGATCGTTCAAGTCCGCTGGAGCCCCGCTGGAAGGAGCCCCGCCTCGTTTTGTTAACAACAAGGACTGCAGTAAAGCTCGAGGGCAGGAAAGGCTGGGTCCACTTGACCCACATAAAGAAGTTCCATGGATTGCGAGAAGAGACTTTTGCTAAGGACTGCCTTATTCCTAAAGACTGCCTGAAAACAGACTCTGAATTTGACTCTGAACTCAAAGTTCCCCTGTTAGAGAAAACTCCGCAACAGGAGTATAAACAGAAACTCCGGTCTAGTAAAATAAGTCAGCCAGTTTAATTGTCTAAGTCCCTCTCGGGTGAAACGGTTAGACAGGTTCCTGACATGTGTGAGATAGACCCCCATAGTGAGAGAGTTAGTCAAAACTCTATAAGATGTATCATTGTTCTAAGTTTCTTGTTATTTTTGAGTCTTATGGTTACCTGCACAAGGTATGCTTTACATTTATGTTTTCCAGTTTCACATGTAAAAATGTCTTCTAATGCTACAGTAGAGCACACATTTAGTGATCTGCCTCCTCACGAGCTATCCTATCGTCTTGCTATGCGAAATAACACATTCATTAGAATGTTACACTATTCACACCAGACCAGCAATGCCACTAATTGTTGGGTGTGTGGTCGACTCCCCCCTTTCCAGACACCGAAGGGAGTTCTGCCACTCTTTCCTTATCCGTTTTCACATAATGGTTCATGTGGAGCATGGTCCACGTTAACGTCATCCTCCAATGATATGTCCCTTCTGAACATGTTTTCCAGACAAGCAAGGTCTTTCCCATAGAACAGGGTTAGATCTAGAAAATGAAGTATATGATTTAGGTAATTATTCTTCGAATTTCATGGTCCTGAATGTTCAGTCTGATACTACTCCAGATTTGCCTGCTATTTCAGTACTACCAGTCAAAGGCGAATTATGTGTCAGAAAGAATGGTTCCGCACATGTAGGACATAGTGATTGTACTACTACT
The DNA here is from genome assembly GCF_964261635.1 of Lissotriton helveticus. Lineage (NCBI taxonomy): Eukaryota > Metazoa > Chordata > Amphibia > Caudata > Salamandridae > Lissotriton > Lissotriton helveticus. The sequence goes on from NC_136068.1 coordinate 1,651,536,297, forward strand.
GTCGAGTATAGTGACAGTGGGAAATCTATTTTCAAAGCCTCACGTCATTCTTATTTTGTTTGTGGTCAGACCGCATATGTTCGTCTGCCCCTTGATTGGGATGGAACATGTTACATTGCCTTCCTACTGCCACCAGTTTTTCTAGCCCCATCTGATTATCACAGAAACACACATCTAGTACACGTCAGACCTAGAAGGGAGATCGAGTCCCCAATTGTCGATCAAACTGAAACTACTCTAGAACAATATCAAGACTTTAATAAAGGTTTCTTCTTCTTTATAGGACCTGTCCAGAATAGTAAGTTAATACGTAGGTTAACCAGAACCCTTGAAGCAGTAGTTAATGAGACTACTTCTGCTCTAGGTAACTTAACTGAAGAGCAATCTGCTATGAGATTTGTCGTGCTCCAAAATCGTCTCGTTCTTGACGTCATACTGGCCGATAGAGGAGGAGCATGTAGAGTCATCGGATCTAGTTGCTGCATTTTCATTCCTAATAACGCGCCGTCTGTTTATTCAGCTATAACCAGACTTCATAAAATTGCCCATCAGTTACACCAGAATCCAGGCACCTGGACATGGTCCGGTTGGCTCTGGAATATTATATCTGCCTGGGGATGGAAAGTATTGTCATTCCTAGGTATTGCAGTAATGATCATATTCAGTTGCTGCCTCTGTATACAATGTGGCCCTGCGATTTGCGGCATGTGTGCTACCTCTTGTATTCCTAGTCCTAAATCCCGTTCCAAGACAATTCGAGACGAGCAAATGATGCTATATGAAATGATAGATGGTATCATGAATATTGATGTTTCCTGATGGAAACGTAGGGCACAAGGAGGGAATGTGGAAAAGTAAATTTTGCCATGTTATATGTGCCTACGTGTTCCCCATCTTATGTTATATGTGCATGATCGATATGCATGTATCACCCTCTGATCGATTAAAGACGCAATTACAGTTGTGTCCATCTCTAGTATGCTAGTTTCCAGTCTTTGTGAAAACAACGAATATTAGGCCTATGTAAACCTACGTTGCCACATTTCACAGTGTGCACGTTAATTCATTGAATTGTCCCCGTTTCTAGGCCTCAAAAGGGCCCGGACACCAGATTCAGCTCCTGTCTCCTGAACCCTCTCCGAGGAGCGATACAGCCCCCACCTGTATCCCTGACCCTTCGCTTACTTCATGCCTCGCAGTGCCCGGCCCGGCCTGGCTCTGCCTCCCAGTCTGCCAAGAATATGTTATGTTTCTAGTTATCAGTCCAGCTCTCCTTCTCTGCATTCCTAAGCTACTAAATCGCATCAATAGTTTCCGTCATGGTCTAGCCTTTATGTCTCCATATAAGAGAAATACTGTATTAATATTCATAGAATATTCCTCGCACACACAATACATGTAGAATTATGCATGCACCAGTCTTAGTGTCTATTAGCCTTTGCCCTGATAACTTTTGGATTCTATCAATCTGTACTCTAAACACCAGATACCAGATATGCCTTGGGTACATGTCGCTCTGACACTCCAGACTTCAGTCTCCTCTTCTAGCGCAGAAGTCATAGCCCCCAGTTCTCCCTGGTAACACGTCATTGCTCATTTGCGCGCACCACTAGGTTAGAGGTCCCAGCTGCTCAGGTAGCCCCCTCCATGTTTCCGCCCCGTTTATGACATATTCTGTTACGTTTACATCACATGTCTATGTATACGCCCTGTACACGCCTTCTTGTTACATCATTTTGCCCTTATCTTTCGCGACTGCTACGAGTCACGCCTACTGCTACGCCTACTGTATTGAATGTAATGTATTTGTTTAAGTATATATATTGTGCACCCATATTAAAAGTTACCCTTACGCCCTTATGCTAGCCAATTCCCTTGTCCAGATCCTGCCCCCGGCAGCTGCCTTCATTCTATTCCCGTACAGGCTGTCCTGTTCCTGTCCTTTATGCCTGATTAAAGCCTGATACCTCGAATCCTGACTCTTATTTATTGAGCTACCTGTTTTATTGATTATATGAAAAATAGTACCGGTAATTAATTATTTATTTACCACAGAAAGGATGTATAAGTGATAGGGAGGGTGAATGGATGGATGAGTGAAAGAATATATAGATGAGTGAAAGGGAGGGTGGGTGGATGGATGAAAGGTGGATAGAAGGATTTTTGAAAGAATGGATGGATGAGCAAAAGGGTGGGTGAATGTATGGACAGATGAGTGAAAACGTGGATTGATGCGTCAAATGGTAAATAGATAAGTAGATGAGTGGATGGGTGAAAGGGTGAATGGATGAGTGAAAGGATGGGTGGCTAAGTGAAAGGGTGTATGGTTGAATGAGCGAAAGGATGGATGGATGAATGACTGAAAGGAAGGATTGAAGGATGGATGAGTGAAAGGCAGGCTGAATGGATAGATGGATAGGTGATTGGATGGTAGGTTCGGAGATGAATGGATAGGTTTGGATATGGATGGCTGGATGGACAGAATGGTGAAAGACTGAATGATGAATCACATATTGTAAGAGTGAAATGGTGGCTAATAGCAGTTGCCAGTCATACATACTTTATTCGGCATATTAGCTAAAAACCTTTTAAGTGATAGCAGATGGATGAATGGATAGATGCTTGGATGGAAGCAACAAGCGAGCTCTTCTGAGCAGGGTCGTGATGATTTGCTTCGTTTGCTTAGTGCCAAATGAGCTTTGTTTCGAAGTGGGGGGTGTTTTAATTATCTGGCTATTTCCTTGACTCTCCAATGACACCAAAGAAAATGTGGATGTCTGTGGAAAATCGATAACAAAAATACAGCCTGTTGTAACTATTACCAAATTATAATTAAAAAATGTGATGTAGATTTTTAAATATTAACCCTAGTGAGATATTATAGTGAACAATATATAGGATGCAATATTTTTCGTCAGATAATGTTTTGGCCATGATATTGTGGTACCAAAAATTAGGAAATGCGTTAACACTATTTTGAAATGTATGCGATAGAAAATTGCGAGCTAGCAGCACTTTATTCCTAGTGCTTAACGTGCAAAGAAAGAAGGTCAGTGGCTGGTATTTTTTCATAGTAGCCTACCGTGTCGCTGCCGAATATAGAGTTTGCCAAATACAAAGGCTGTATAGTCTTGAGAATACCACATGCCTGTTAATTTCACCTCTTTCCACTTCCAGTCCGTCTCACTTATGCAGGTTATTTTCATTAAACCTTTGTTAGTGCCTTTCAATTCTTGCTCTTTTCACCCATTTCTCTCTTTTCTTTCTTTGCCCCATGTCAGAGTATGGTGATGATGAAGTTTGAGTCTCAAAGAATACATGCTGGTACCCACTCCCTGCAAGCACCATTACAAATGAAGCCGTTGTTTGCACTTGTAGTCATGCTCACACCCTTTGCAAAACAATGGTAGTACTTTTTTTTCTTCTTGTCGAGATCAGTTATTACCTAAAAGGAATAAGAGTGAGGTTAGAGGTATGAACTTGGGTCTTTTCAGTAGCAGTAGACATATTGAGTGAGTAATCGCAGGCTTTATTTTCACTCTCTTGGAATAAATTGACATGTTGATATCTAACATGCGTTCCTCTGTCAAATTATGTAGTATCCTTTAAAATTGGGTGATCTGTTGTTAACGAGGTTCATGACTAGTCATTGTGTGGTATTTTTAATCGGCAATAATTAAGATATATTATTAGAGAATCGACTTTGCAAATGTGGGTGTAGAAATTTCTTCAGAACATCACATTTTAGGAAACACATATTTTGCATATGTTTTGCCTCCTCATCACGTCAAAGGCCAGGTGGAGTACGTGATTAATAACAGTGATTGACGCCATATGTTTTCTGTTGGTGACAATGTGACTACGAGCCTCTAATGAAATTTAAGCTCGCATGCTATAAGCTGCTTTTCTGCTCTCTGGATTGCATAAGAGCAGCACACACTCCCACGGCTCGCCTTCGAGGTCAAGTGCTTGTCAGATTGCTGCTTAGGTGTGTTGATTTGTCTGTACAGCTATGCCAAAGGGGCATATTTGGGTAGATATAAATGGATTCACCTTCCTCTTACAGTATGCAATTTGTATGAGGTGCTGACACACCCGTAAAATACGAAATTAGTAGAATACAGGAGGGCATATTCTCAAGGACATATTGCCGAGTTAACGGCACTTTATTGCAGCCAAATTGGTGATAAATTTATCGCCCCATTCTCAAGCTGGTGCTAACAGCCCATATCACCAGTTTACTTGTGATAGCATCCGCAAAAACATTGCCACAATGACCCCCGCAACTATCGCTAATAAGATGCAGAGCAGGCATTCTTGTGCAGAAAGCTGCGAGAACACCACTCTGCAACATTCTCAACGACCAGCCAGATCGGCGATAAGATCACAAAACAGGCGATAAGGCACGTTAGCAGCAGGAAATTAACACCTGCTCTGACCTGGTGTAAAGTCAGACAGCAGCCGGCACCAGAAAAGGTAGCCCAGCCCAGAGCCACACCTGAAGGGCAACAGATGCCATGGAGCTACTGATCATGCAGCTTGGTACCCCAGCAGGCCCACAACACTTAACACCAGAGAATGTCATTACCCACTACAGGCTCAAAAGGACAACCATCCTCTCCATCCTGAACATCATAGCCCACAGGCTGACGGTATCAACACAGAGGACAACCAACATCCCTCTGCAAACAAAGCTGCTGGCTGTGCTGCATCTATTGGCCTCTGGTACCTTCCAACCAACAACAGCCAGAGTCGGAGGAGTCTCACAGCCAGCCCTATCAAAGTGCCTCAAACCTGTCCTGGATGCCATCATCAGCTTGGTACCCCAGTACCTATACTACTCCCACACTGTGCAGGAACAGCTGGAGACCAAGCAAGGCTTCTACGCCATAGCTGGCTTCCCGCACGTGTTGGGGGCAATCAACTGCACACATGTCCTACTTGTGCCTCCTGCCGACACTGCACACAATTACCGCAATAGAAAGCACACACATCCCATCAATGTGCAGGCAATAGTGGACCCCCGGGGACTCTTCACCAACGTTATCACCAACTACCCAGGCAGTGTGCATGATTTCTACATCTTCTGACAGTCCATCATCAACCAGTGCTTCCAGGATGGCACCTACAGAAATGCATTGCTCGTTGGTAAGTACCAAATGAACACACCACACACCTCAAATACACAATCATGCAATCCACAACTCTGGGAATGCACATGTCACAAAGTCACATACAACATGCAAACCAACATGCCCACACACCAGACTCAGCGATACAAAAGGGGATGATGGACGGAGCGTTTGAGCAAATCAAACACTCACCCCCAGTCAACTGATCTGGGTTTAATCCATCACCATTCTTTAGCCCACTCAGCCACCCCAGTTCAGACATGGCCATACGCAAATCAGTCTGACCCTGTGCCTCATGGGAACAATCCAGCCCGAACTGCCAAGCCATGTCTTCCCTGGACCGGAAACAAGCATCCTGGGACCGGTTTCGGATTCATAATCCTCATCAGCCAGGCTATCTTGAATCCAGTGGCCAAGTGAGCAAGGGACTCACGTCTGAGCATACCCTGACACACTTAGGGCGAACAAAGCGATACAAAAGGGGATGATGGACGGAGCGTTTGAGCAAATCAAACACTCACCCCCAGTCAACTGATCTGGGTTTAATCCATCACCATTTTTTAGCCCACTCAGCCACCCCAGTTCAGACATGGCCATATGCAAATCAGTCTGACCCTGTGCCTCATGGGAACAATCCAGCCCGAACTGCCAAGCCATGTCTTCCCTGGACCAGAAACAAGCATCTTGGGACCGGTTTCGGATTCATAATCCTCATCAGCCAGGCTATCTTGAATCCAGTGGCCAAGTGAGCAAGGGACTCACGTCTGAGCATACCCTGGCACACTTAGGGCGAACAAAGCGATGCAAAAGGGGATGATGGACGGAGCGTTTGAGCAAATCAAACACTCACCCCCAGTCAACTGATCTGGGTTTAATCCATCACCATTCTTTAGCCCACTCAGCCACCCCAGTTCAGACATGGCCATATGCAAATCAGTCTGACCCTGTGCCTCATGGGAACAATCCAGCCCGAACTGCCAAGCCATGTCTTCCCTGGACCGGAAACAAGCATCCTGGGACCGGTTTCGGATTCATAATCCTCATCAGCCAGGCAATCTTGAATCCAGTGGCCAAGTGAGCAAAGGATTCATGTCTGAGCATACCCTGCCACACTTAGGGCGAACAAAGCGACACAAAAGGGGATGATGGACGGAGCGTTTGAGCAAATCAAACACTCACCCCCAGTCAACTGATCTGGGTTTAATCCATCACCATTCTTTAGCCCACTCAGCCACCCCAGTTCAGACATGGCCATATGCAAATCAGTCTGACCCTGTGCCTCATGGGAACAATCCAGCCCGAACTGCCAAGCCATGTCTTCCCTGGACCGGAAACAAGCATCTTGGGACCGGTTTCCGATTCATAATCCTCATCAGCCAGGCTATCTTGAATCCAGTGGCCAAGTGAGCAAGGGACTCACGTCTGAGCATACCCTGCCACACTTAGGGCGAACAAAGCGATGACTGGGTGTGAGTGTTTGATTGGTTCAGATGCTCCGTCCATTACCACCCCCTTTTGTACCGCTTTTGGCTGCCACAAGTGTGGCAGGGTATGCTCAGACGTGAGTCCCTTGCTCACTTTTCCACTGGATTCAAGCAAGTCGGGCTGAAGATGGCTGGAATGCCAGAAACCGGTCCTCGGAAGCTTGTTTCCGGTCCAGGGAAGGCATGACTTGGCAGTTCGTGCTGGACTGTTCCCATGAGGCACAGGGTCAGACTGATTTGCATATAGCCATGTCTGAACTGGGGTGGCAGAGTGGGCTAAAGAACGGTGATGGATTAAACCCAGATCTTTTGACTGGGTGTGAGTGTTTGATTGGTTCAGATGCTCCGTCCATTACCACCCCCTTTTGTACCGCTTTTAGGCCGCCACAAGTGTGGCAGGGTATGCTCAGACGTGAGTCCCTTGCTCACTTTGCCACTGGATTCAAGCAAGCCGGGCTGAAGACGGCTGGAATGCCAGAAACCGGTCCTCGGAAGCTTGTTTCCGCTCCAGGGAAGGCATGGCTTGGCAGTTCGGGCTGGACTGTTCCCATGAGGCACAGGGTCAGACTGATTTGCATATAGCCATGTCTGAACCGGGGTGGCAGAGTGAGTTAAAGAACGGTGATGGATTAAACCCAGATCTTTTGACTGGGTGTGAGTGTTTGATTGGTTTAGATGCTCCGTCCATTACCACCCCCTTTTGTACCACTTTTGGCCGCCACAAGTGTGGCAGGGTATGCTCAGACGTGAGTCCCTTGCTCACTTTGCCACTGGATTCAAGCAAGCCGGGCTGAAGACGGCTGGAATGCCAGAAACCAGTCCTCGGAAGCTTGTTTCCGGTCCAGGTAAGGCATGGCTTGGCAGTTCGGGCTGGACTGTTCCCATGAGGCACAGGGTCAGACTGATTTGCATATAGCCATGTCTGAACTGGGGTGGCAGAGTGGGCTAAAGAACGGTGATGGATTGAACCCAGATCTTTTGACTGGGTGTGAGTGTTTGATTAGTTCAGATGCTCTGTCCATTACCACCCCCTTTTGTACCGCTTTTGGCCGCCACAAGTGTGGCAGGGTATGCTCAGACGTGAGTCCCTTGCTCACTTTGCCACTGGATTCAAGCAAGCCGCGCTGAAGACGGCTGGAATGCCAGAAACCGGTCCTCGGAAGCTTGTTTCCGGTCCAGGGAAGGCATGGCTTGGCAGTTCGGGCTGGACTGTTCCCATGAGGCACAGGGTCAGACCGATTTGCATATAGCCATGTCTGAACTGGGGTGGCAGAGTGGGCTAAAGAACGGTGATGGATTAAACCCAGATCTTTTGACTGGGTGTGAGTGTTTGATTTGTTCAGATGCTCCGTCCATTACCACCCCTTTTTGTACCGCTTTTAGCCGCCACAAGTGTGGCAGGGTATGCTCAGATGTGAGTCCCTTGCTCACTTTGCCACTGGATTCAAGCAAGCCGGGCTGAAGACGGCTGGAATGCCAGAAACCGGTCATCGGAAGCTTGTTTCTGGTCCAGGGAAGGCATGGCTTGGCAGTTCGGGCTGGACTGTTCCCATCAGGCACAGGGTCAGACTGATTTGCAAATAGCCATGTCTGAACTGGGGTGGCAGAGTGGGCTAAAGAACGGTGATGGATTAAACCCAGATATTTTGACTGGGTGTGAGTGTTTGATTGGTTCATATGCTCCGTCTATTGCCACCCCCTTTTGTACCGCACACACCAGACTCGACAGCACAACTCGCTGTGGGAACCTGCCCTAGCCATGTACATGAGCCATCAATGTCATGGCACCTCAGCTACACATTAGCACATTGTGAGAAGAGGAGGGAGCCAGGCATGTGCGAAGGAGGCGATGTGATCAATGAAAAGAATGCACACAATGCCAAGTGTGGCGTGGATGTGTTGGACAGACTGCAGTATGCAGACCACACACATATCCATGTCGACACACACCGCTGGTGTTTGGAGTGTAGTGGAAAGTGGCTGTAACCATGTCATCCCAGCCAGTGGGGGAGATAAAGGAAATGTTATTTGTTACGTCCCCCCTGTAAGCGTATGCGGAGTGGGCTGGCCCGGCATATGCCAGGTCAGCGTAGGGGTGTGAATAAAAAGCACGTACCTCTGGGAGTGGTCCTCTTCCAGAATACCCAACGTCCCTGCCAGGGTGGAGCTTCTCACCCTGCCACAAGTCTGACAGCGTGAGTGCTGGTGCCTGCGAACTTATGCGCCGGCTGCACCCCGGGACGCTGGTCCCCGAAGCCCTCATGCCTGCCCTTGCGCATCCAGGGATCATTGCTCACCTGCCGACACCGGGGTGTGTCAAAGAGGGCCCACCACATTCCTGTGCAAGCTCCCAGCCCGAGGCCCACGACCATGGCAGCCTCCTCAAACCACCACGGCCTCCGTGTCACAGGCCCGCAGTACTCCTTTCTCGTTGACGTACTCCACCGGCATACACAGCGGACAAGGAGGTCACACATTGGGAACTGAGTCTTGATTACACCACGGCAGAGAACATTATTTATGGCTGAGTTTATGTCACTATACTCCTTTCGATGTGGTGCCACCAAGTGTGTGCATAGGATTCCCACCAAATGTGTCTGTGGGCCCTTGCTAACTGCGTCCTCCGGCCTACACAGCGGTCATGCAGGCCTCACACCAATCCAATGCAGTCCGTCACAGGCACGACACAACATCGTCGCTGGCTGCACACCAGCTCAGCTCTGGTGCCACTACCTCCGTCAGCCACAAATCTAATCCACATGCCATTCTAACGTCGTATGTTAGAGATCCAGGAGGAGATGACTTGTGAGCGGTTAACCAGTGTTGACTGCTGCCTCCGGCCGACACTGCGGCCAACTGGGTGACACTTTTGGAACTGAGTCTTGATTTCTGCGTGGCAGTGTTCATGTCACAGTACTCAAGGAGAGGAGTAAGAGGAAGACGCGCTTCAGTCCAGAGGAGAAAAGGTTCCCCTTTACGGAGGTGATGGGATACTACTAACAACCTCACTAGTGCCACTGAATCTGTGCAGCGCATGCCTACCACACACGGCTGTGAGCCACTGCTGACTGCTGCCTCCGGCACACACTGCGGTGGAGTAGGTCACAAAATTTGAGCTGAGTCTTGCTCTCTACATGGCAATGTCCATGTCATTGTACAGGCCTCATCGCAGACTGCATCCCCTTCCAGCTCTGCTGCCACTGAGTGTGTGCCCTGAAATTCATGGGCAATCTCTGGTTGAACAGCAGTGGCGTCTGAGCCCAAGGCACGTTATAGTTAGAAATTAGCATTTAAAAACCTTAGCAATTCACTGAAAAACCATACGTTTTCAGGGACGTTATAGTTAGTTGGACATTTTACTTGCACAAAACCAGGGAAAGGCCGCCGTTATAGTTAGTTCAGCTAAGTATAACTCGTGCCCCCGCTATGCACTGCTGATGACGTCACATGTTACATCATTCATGACATGGTCGATGACATCACTGATGCCATTTAAAATGACATCACTGATTACATCATCCAGTGAATGTGTTTTTCTTTCAACTTTAAATATGTTTTATATATATATATATATATATATATATATATATATATATATATATATATATATACATTTTTTTTTCTACAATGTGGCTTGGTTTCCAGAGCAGCACAGCAGCGGGTGCGACGTGGAGCTCAGCCAAGAGCTGGAATCAATTTTTTCACAAGAATACTCCGCACTCAGGAACTTGTAGGTCTCAGATTTTTATTTTATTTTACAGAGCCCAGTCTGCACACCGACGCATTTCAGTCTTGCGGCCTTGGTCACGGTTGGTGGTATTACTTTCAGCTACTGTTTTTATTTCGTTTCATTTCCTGTTGACATACCCATGAATTCTGGGACATGTAGTTTCAAGATTTTAACACAGTATTTCCACAGTGCAAACATTCTTTCTAAGTTTTGATTACTTCTGAGTGCATGTTAACCCTTTTCACATATTTATACATTTTATTTTCATATTTTCTTAACTGTTGTTGTATCCCAGAGCAATCATAGCATTTTATATTTGATATTTGCAAAATATAAATTAGTTTTCATTTCCTAAATTGTATCATTTGCTATTCTTAAATAAAGATTTTCAAAAACCCTCTTTATATATACATCAAAATAAACGCTTAGGTAGTTTAAACAAAACCCTTAGTGGGGAAGGACTAGACAAGACAGGTCAGCTTCGTAGAGGGTGTAGTACCCATTTAAGCCAATTGTCTATTTTTTTAAGAAAAGGGGCATGATGCTCACGGGATCAAGAATAAATTATATATAGATAGATAATCAGGAATGCCAATTTGTTGCTAATGAGAAAAAATTCCAAACAAAAGGAGGAGAGGGGAGGAGGGGGGTTGGAAAAACCCTCAAAGAAATCCCTCAAAAGAACTTCAAAGCAATCCATCTCAAAAAAGCTGGTGTTCAAACCAATTCACTAGTGTTTACAGATATTTCAATGTCTTTCATTAATGTTCATTCCAAATGGGCATACATTTCTTCATCGAAATTCATTCCTCTCGGCTGTTTGGTTCTCATTCGGATAATGCATTTCGATTCTAGTTGTCGTAGTTTTTTCTTATCATCTCCCATTCTCTCATTTGGTTCAATAGCATCTATTGCGAAAAAACTCATATTAAGCCAATTGCCATTTTGACAGGCCAGAAGATATTTGGCAGTGGCGTATGTGAGGTCCCGATTTTTTACAGCACGAATGTGTTCGAGAATTCTCTTTTTAAGCATGCAAGTGGTACTGCCTATATATAGCATTGTGCAATCACATTGGATAGCATATACTACTAGTTTGGTTGTACATGTGATCTTTTTATTTATGGTAATCAATCTACCTTCAGGATCTCTGATGGTTTGTTTGTTAGTACCAATTTTGCACGCTTTGCACCCATTGCATTTTCTGAACACCAGTTGTTGGATAGATAGAAAGTTGGTTTTTGTGGTTTGCAAATTAAAATGGCTTCTGATCAGAGTGTCTTTGATGGATGGAGCTTTGCAAAACGGTATTTGTGGTCCAGGACTTATGATCTTCTTGAGGTCTTGATCTTGTTCTAAAAGTGGCCAGTATCTTTGTACAGTTCTGCGAATTTTCTGGGATTCTTTACTGTAAGTTAGAATGAGTCTTGGTGCTTGTTGTACAGTCACTTCTTCTTTTGGCGGTACAGGTTTTTTAATCAGAATTTCAGTTCTAGTTAGCTTGTCCACCTTCTTCTTGCTTTTGTTGAGTTCTCTTTCATGATATCCTCGTTTTCGCAATCTGCTTGCACTGTTTTTAATTTCTACTTCAGCAATTTTGTCTTGTGAGCAATTCCTCTTCATTCTTATAAATTCTCAGTATGGAATACTACGGATTAGTGGTTGTGGGTGGAAGCTCTCAGCATGTAGGATGCTGTTAGTGGCTTTTTTTTTCCGGAATAGAGTTGTTTGCAATTGATTATCTTGTATGTAGATTTTGATATCCAGGAAATCTATGTGATTGCGATTGATGTTATATGTGAAAGAGAGCCCAATATCATTTTGGTTGAGGGAGGCAAAGTATTGTTTGAATTCTGATTTGCTGCCATTCCAAATTAAAAACAAGTCGTCAATGTACCTGGTCCACAATATAATTTTGTCCATTGCCCCATTGTGTTCCGATGCCCATGCGATTTCCTTCTCCCTCCACCCCATTGTTAAATTTGCGTCGTTGGGAGAGAATGACATTCCCATGGCACATCCGCAAAGTTGGTGAAATAGTTCATGATTGAATAGGAAGATGTTATTCTCCAGGCACATTCTGATCATAGTTAGAAGCATGGCTGAGTGTTCTATGCATTCGATGTTGCGTTGTCTGAGGAAATAGGCACATGCATTTAAGCCAATGGAATGTTTAATGGACGTATATAAGGAAACTACGTCAATGGTTACTAGTAAGTAAGTGGGACTCCAAGTGATATTTGAGAGAACTCTTGGGAAGTCCGATGTGTCTTGTATATAGAATGTCAGGTTTTTTACCACGGGTGCTAGATAGTGATCAATGTATGAGGAGATGTTTTCATAAGCAGAGTCACAAGAGGAAACAATAGGCCTGCCCGGTGGGTTAATTAGAGTTTTGTGCACTTTGGGCAGGAAATAGATTGTGGGAATGGTTGGTTTTTCTTTGAATAGATATGTCCGTTCATCTTTATTCAATAATCCATTTGTTTGCCATTGGTTCAAGTTGTTCTCTATTTCCTCAATCATTTTCTGTATTGGATTTGTTTTCAGTAGTTTGTATTTTGTCTTGTCATATAATTGACGATGTGCTTCCGCAATGTAATCCTTTGCGTTTTGTGTGACAATATTCCCGCCCTTGTCGGCGGGCTTGATTGAAATTTTGTCATTTTTAGCCAATGTTTTTATAGCTAAGCGTTCAATGCAGGACATGTTTTCTCTTTTTGATTGATTTCTTGTTTTCTCAATTTTTTCTAGGTCACACATTAATGCTTCAGAAAAAGCATATATTTTGTTCCCTGGTGAGAGTTGTGGACAAAATCTTGATTTCCTTTTTAAACCACTGGCTTGGTGGACAAGCTAACTAGAACTGAAATTCTGATTAAAAAACATGTACCGCCAAAAGAAGAAGCGACTGTACAACAAGCACCAAGACTCATTCTAACTTACAGTAAAGAATCCCAGAAAATTCAAGAACTGTACAAAGATACTGGCCACTTTTAGAACAAGATCAAGACCTCAAGAAAATCATAGGTCCTGGACCACAAATAACGTTCCGCAAAGCTCCATCCATCAAAGACACAATGATCAGAAGCCATTTTAATTTGCAAAGCACAAAAACCAACTGGCTATCTAACCAACAACTGGGGTTCAGAAAATGCAATGGGTGCAAAGCGTGCAAAATTGGTACTAACAAACAAACCATCAGAGATCCTGAAGGTAGATTGATTACTATAAATAAAAAGATCACATGTACAACCAAACTAGTAGTATATGCTATCCAATGTGATTGCACAATGCTATATATAGGCAGTACCACTTGCATGCTTAAAAAGAGAATTCTCGAACACATTTGTGCTGTAAAAAAACGGGACCTCACATACGCCACTGCCAAACATCTTCTGGCCTGTCAAAATGGCAATTGGCTTAATATGAGTTTTTTCGCAATAGATGCTATTGAACCAAATGAGAGAATGGGAGATGATAAGAAAAAACTACAACTAGAATCGAAATACATTATCCGAATGAGAACCAAACAGCCGAGAAGAATGAATTTCGATGAAGAAATGTATGCCCATTTGGAATGAACATTGATGAAAGACTCTGAAATATCTGTAAACACTAGTGAATTGGTTTGAACACCAGCTTTTTTTAGATGGATTGCTTTGAAGTTCTTTTGAGGGATTTCTTTGAGGGTTTTTCCAAACCCCCTCCTCCCCCCCTTCTCCTCCTTTTGTTTGGATTTTTTTCTCATTAGCAAAATAGGTGAGTCGGAACAAATTGGCATTCCTGCTTATCTATCTATATATAATTTATTCTTGATCCCATGAGCATCATGCCCCTTTTCTTAAAACAATAGACAATTGGCCTTAAATGGGTACTACACCCTCTACGAAGCTGACCTGCCTTGTCTAGTCCCTCCCCACTAAGGGTTTTGTTTAAACTACCTAAGCGTTTATTTTGATGTATATAAAAAGAGGGCTTTTGAAAATATTTATTTAAGAATAGCAAATAATACAATTTAGGAAATAAAAACTAATTTATATTTTGCAAATATCAAATATAAAATGCTATGATTGCTCAGGGATACAAATACAGTGAAGAAAATATGAAAATAAAATGTATAAATATGTGAAAAGGGTTAACATGCACTCAAAAGTAATCAAAACTTAGAAAGAATGTTTGCACTGTGGAAATACTGTCTTAAAATCTTGAAACTACATGTCCCAGAATTCATGGGTATGTCAACAGGAAATTAAACGAAATAAAAACAGTAGCTGAAAGTAATACCACCAACCGTGACCAAGGCCGCAAGGCTGAAACGCGTCGGTGTGCAGACTGGGCTCTGTAAAGTAAAATAAAAATCTGAGACCCACAAGTACCTGAGTGCGGCGTATTCTTGTGAAAAAAATAATAATAATAAATAAATAAATAAATAAATATATATATATATATATATATATATATGAATTCAAACACTCCTTCTTTAAGAAGATCACGGGGGACACAGCGGGATTCTTGGCAGATTCTCTTTATTCAGAACAATCGGCATGACCGGTTTCGGCTTGTGCCTTCATCAAAATGCCGCAGTTCGTACACAGTGTAAGCACCCTCCAATATATAGTTCAAGCTCCTCCTACCAAGTGGCGGCGGGCTCACCTGCAGGAGATTGTCTCTGCTCGCTTTTGTATTCGGGACTACCAGTCCCAGAGTGCTGCGTGCTGACGATCCATATGCAGTAGTGGGGCTTCACTTATTAAAAACTTGTGTTGCTGCTGCTGTTTTCCCAAGCTCTCTGCCATTGTCTCCGGGATAACAGATCAGAAGGCACAGATCGGGTATCGGCGTCTTTCCGCCCCGTCTCTGCCTGATGTCATCAGCTGTCTGCTTTTGCCTCGGGGATCAAATGGCGGGTTGTGGAGTTTTCCGACCCTCGGTAGTCATTCAGTTCGTTTCCTTAGTTCTCCACAGCCACTTGTAGTGAGGGTCCCTCGTGCGTGTTAAACTTTAAGAAGATCACGGGGGACACAACGGGATTCTTGGCAGATTCTCTTTATTCAGAACAATCGGCATGACCGGTTTCGGCTTGCGCCTTCATCAAAATGCCGCAGTTCGTACACAGTGTAAGCACCCTCCAATATATAGTTCAAGCTCCTCCTACCAAGTATATATATCACGGTCGCCAGTAGGTAGTTATAGTTAGGACCTAGCTACCATAGGAAATCCGCAACATTCTATTGGGTATAACTTTGGCACCGGTTGAGGAATGTGCGTGTAATTTTCCAAAATTTTGGCCAGCTCCGCTCTGCTCCTTCCCTGAAAGTTTCGGGGGGAATCGTGAAGTGGGGGCTGAGAAAAAAGGGGGTCCCAAAACGTGTTTTCCCCACGTTAATTTCCATAGGACGGTCTGACAAGTCTACAGCCCGAACCGCTGATCGGAATTACACCAAACTTGGCAAAATTGTAGGGACTGGTACGCAGATGTGCCTTTTCTATATTTGGTGAAAATTGCTCCAGTGTTTTTTTGAAAATTAACTTCAAAAACACATATATATCTATAGGCGGGCTCCGAGCGCTCACCGGTACGCGTACCGCGGAGCGCACCCGAGTGCTGTCGGGTGTCTGTCAACATTCTAAACAGTCCGGAGAGTCCACCATCTTGTGTCTCGGTAGAATCGAGACACAAGAGGTGAAAAAGAAAGGGGGAAATAATTAAAAGGGGGCAGAGTAGACACCCCCTGACCCCCTAGGTTTTCTGAGGGGGGCCTAGAAGGACCCTGAAGGGCAAAAACACTTTTTTTTCCTTTAATTTTCGCAGGGTAAGCGATGGGTGCGTTCCTAGGTGCGCTCTCCGGTATGCGCACCCTGAGCGCACCACGGGGAAAAATAGTGCAAGAAAATAGAGTAAACATTTTTTTAGAGTGCTTAGAGGTAGGGTAGCTCTGAAAAGAGCTGTTGTGTTATGTGGGTGGTTTTTGTACCTACAAGTAGGTACCAATGCAGAGTCTTATATTCAAGAGGAAAACTCTATTCCCCTCATCTGTAAAATGCACACCATCTCTCCTATAGATGCCTTGCATGTTGTAACGTAAGTTGTTGTGGTAAATGGAACCCATACCATAGTCTGTGAGGAAAGCAGAAACAGATGTATTCACATGTTTCCTTGCTTTCTCAATCTGTGGACAAAATTGGTTGGACCAGTTCCATTTTTGCCTTTGGCATATATTAGAAAATACCAAGGCAGTTTTTAGAAAAAGTGACTTCAATTGCCCAAAGATGTCTTTTAAAAGCATTTCCAGACCTACCCCAGTCAAAGTACCCAGGTCATTGCCACCACAGTGCACTATTATGAGGTCAGGGTGTGGTAGATGCATAAAGGATTTTACCAATGGTATCAATTGGTGACTTCTCAATCCTCTCTGTCCAATCCATACAATGTCCACATTTGGTAAATCAAGGTTGTAAATACCTCTGTTAGCTGCGTATTTTTGACTCCAGTGGACAAAGCTATGACCCACAAACCAGACTTTTGGCATCTAGAAGGTAGATGTGCTTGTATTCAGATGAGTTGTGGAAATGAAATGGCAGTTTGAAAGTAGGAGTTATGTAAAAAAAAGTGGTTGAGATTCAGTGCACTTGAAAAACAAAAAATGATTGGTGCTTTCTAACAATTTAGCACTGAAAATTAGGGTGCATGCTTTTTTTTAAAAAGAAGTCATTTCAATGGTTGAGGACAATTCATTTCAAGAAACATTGCACATGATTAGCTGGTACATTGAGAGGTCAAAAACCCTTGCTGCATTTTTTTGCAACATAGTATGATGAACTTCTGAACTGTGTGCTGGGTGAGGAGGGAGTTACCATGGTAACAGGGAAATGAGCACTGGGGGGATGGGTGAATGTTATGTGACTTTCAAAGTGTTCAAAAGTACAACCAATTAAAATGTGCAGTTTCTTACTCCACTTCATTAACTCCTTCTCTTCCTTTCTCTGTCCTCTTTGTTCTACACTCCCCTTCCTTCAATCTCTCTCTGTTAGCCTCATTCTCTCCGTCCCCTTAGTCTCTCACTCCTCTTCTGTCACGCTTACTGCCTATAACTCAGCCATACTCCTACACTCGCCTTCTTTCAGACCTTCTCCTTTACTTTCCTTCCTCTCTCTTCCCATCCTTCGCTCCTTCACTCTTTTCCCTTCCCTTACTCCCCTTACTCCACTTCAGTAACTCCATCTCTCAATCCGTCTGTCCTCTAACTTACTCACTCCCCTTCTCTCACTCTCTCTCTGTTACCCCCATTCTCTCCGTCCTCTTAGTCTCTCACTCCTCTTCTATCACACTCACTTCCTATAACTGAGCCATACTCCCACACTCACCTTCTTTCAGACCTTCTCCTTTACTTTCCTTCCTCTCTCTTCCCTTCCTTCACTCCTTCACTGTTTTCCCTTACCTTACTCTCCTTACTCCACTTCACTAATTCCTTCTCTTACTCCCTCTGTCCTCTTACTTCTACACTCCCCTTCCCTCATTCTCTCTCTGTAATCCTCATTCTCTCCGTCCCTTTAGTCTCTCACTCCTCTTCTGTCACGCTCACTCCTATAACTCAGCCACACTCCCACACTCACCTTCTTTCAGACCTTCTCCTTTACTTCCCTTCCTCTCTCTTTCCTTCCTTCGCTCCTTCACTCTTTTCCCTTCCCTTACTTTCCTTACTCCACTTTACTAACTCCTTGTTTTACCCCCTCTGTCCTCTTAGTTCTACACTCCCCTTCCCTCATTCTCTCTCTGTTACCCCCATTCTCTCCGTCCCTTTAGTCTCTCACTCCTCTTCTATCACACTCACTCCCTATAACTGAGCCATACTTCCACACTCACGTTCTTTCAGACCTTCTCCTTTACTGTCCTTCCTCTCTCTTCCCATCCTTCGCTCCTTCACTCTTTTCCCTTCCCTTACTCCACTTCACTAATTCCTTCTCTTACTCCCTCTGTCCTCTTACTTCTACACTCCCCTTCCCTCATTCTCTCTCTGTTACCCAATTCTCTCCGTCCCTTTAGTCTTTCACTCCTCTTCTATCACACTCACTCCCTATAACTGAGCCGTACTCCCACACTCACCTTCTTTCAGACATTCTCCTTTACTTTCCTTCCTCTCTCTTCCCTTCCTTCACTCCTTCACTCTTTTCGTTTCCCTTACTCTCCTTACTCCACTTCACTAAATCCTTCTCTTACTCCCTCTGTCCTCTTACTTCTACACTCCCCTTCTCTCATTCTCTCTCTGTTAGCCTCATTCGCTCCGTCCCTTTAGTCTCTCACTCCTCTTCTGTCACGCTCACTCCCTATAACTCAGCCATACTCCCAGTCACCTTCTTTCAAACCTTCTCCTTTACTTCCCTTCCACTCTCTTCCCTTCCTTCGCTCCTTCACTCTTTTCCCTTTCTTTACTTTCCTTACTCCACTTCAGTAACTCCTTCTCTTACTCCCTCTGTCCTCTTAGTTCTACACTCCCCTTCCCTCATTCTCTCTCTGTTAGCCTCATTCTTTCCATCCCCTTAGTCTCTCACTCCTCTTCTGTCACGCTCACACCCTATAACTCAGCTACACTCCCACACTCACCTTCTTTCAAACCTTCTCCTTTACTATCCATCCTGTCTCTTCCCTTCTTTTGCTCCTTCACTATTTTCCCTTCTCTAACTGTCCTTACTCCACTACAGTAACTCTTTCTCTTACTGCCTCTGTCCTCTTAGTTGTACACTCCCCTTCCGTCATTCTCTTTCTGTTAGCCTAATTCTCTCCGTCCCCTTAGTCTCTCACTCCTCTTCTGTCACACCCACTCCCTATAACTAAGCTACACTCCCACACTCACCTTCTTTCAAACCTTCTCCTTTACTTTCCTTCCTGTCTCTTCCCTTCCTTCGCTCCTTCACTCTTTTCCCTTCCCTTACTCCCCTTACTCCACTTCACTTATTCCTTCTCTTTCTCCCTCTGTCCTCTTAGTTCTACACTCCCCTTCCGTCATTCTCTCTCTGTTAGTCTCATTCGCTCCGTCCCCTTAGTCTCTCACTTCTCTTCTGTCACGCTCACACCCTATAACTCAGCCATACTCCCACACTCACCTTCTTTCAATACCCCTACTTCACTTCCCTTCCCCTCTCGTCCCATTTTTTCCTCCCTCACTCATTTTCCTTTCCTTTCTCACTGCACTCCACTTCACTCACTCCTTTTGTATTTGTTTAGAATACAGCTCTTTTTGGAGAATTGGAGGTAGTTCTAAAAAGAACTGTTTTTTTTCTTCTTTTTAGGTTTTCTTAGTGAACAAAAACAAAAACAGGGAATGTCAAACTGCTCAACAGGAGCAATAAAAAAGAGTAAAAATTAGGGGTGGGGACGGCAGCGGTGGTTTTCTCTTGTTCGGACAATGTTCATAATACTTTGTTCACCGTAACAAAGTAGTTCATCACATTCTTTACATTTGATAGTGATGCCATCAAAAACAGGCTGAATATTAGGAATCAGCTGTTCAGGTCTCCCCCTCACCGATGATGAAGTTGGTCCTCCAGTCGAAGTTGAAGCACCATCCCTTGGAGCATCTCGTGCCAGATCCCTGACATTCTCCCGGGCATAGTTCTGGGGGTGCCTTCTCTGAACGTGCCGAATCATGTTCGAATTGCCAAAACTGTATTTCCTTGTAGGGTCACCCCGGGAAAGGATAGTATGGCAAATTCTGCACTCCACCTTTGGAGCATTCACCTTTTTTTTATCAGCTGGTATGGAAAAAAACTTCCAAATGAAGTGCTCTTTTACCCTGGGCTGAGGAGCCTCTTCCTCTATGAACCCATCCGAGTCCTCACTGCTACTGGTGGGTCTAGCAGCCATTTTAATCCCTATAAGGTTCAGCAGAAAAAAACTGGTCTTGCAGTCACAAAAGTGAAAGAAGAAGTGAAGGAAATGGGTGGGGTTTTCACTCTTTGTAAAAAAAACTGTTAGCAACCAATGTAAATTGTTATTTTAAGGTCATATGACTTGACGCGCTTACGCTGCATGCACCGGAGCGCTTCCGGGGGCGCTTACGCAGCAGGAACGTGGGCGCTTCCGTGGGCGCTTACGCGGCGCGCCTAAATGACGTTTTGCTAGCTTTACAGAAATGCAAAATCATTTCCATTCTGAAAATCAAAAATACTACTTTTCTAAGTATGGTACTGAATGTCTTGCATTATTATTTAGTTTTCATACATATTTTTTTTTACGAACGCAGAAATAGCACTCTCGCTGCGCTCTCGGGAGAGCTTACCAGTGCGCGCACCCTGAGCGCTCCAAGACAAAATGATACGGGTAAGCTTACCGGTGCACGCACCCTGAGCGTTACAGGAAAAAATTATTAAAAAAAGAAAAATACATTGAACAAATAATTAAAAAAAAAAAAAAATTATAATAATGAATAGTTATAAAAAACAGCTAATAAAAAAAAACCACTAAATATCGTAGGTTACAAACTCGATATACAAAGTAATTTGCTTTTAAAAAAACTTTGAAATTCACTGAAAAAAACAGAGGTTTCTCAATCGTTATAGTTAGGAATTATCATTTAAAAAACCTTTGAAATTCACTGAAAAAAACATAGGTTTCACCTTTGTTATAGTTAGGAATTAGCATTTAAAAAACCTTTGAAATTCACTGAAAAAAAACATAGGTTTCACACCAGTTATAGTTAGCTGAACATTTTACTCATACAAAACCATTGAAATTCTCACGTTATAGTTAGTTGGACTCACTATAACTCGCGCGCCCGCAATCCACTGCTGATGATGTCACATATTACATCATTCATGACATGGTCAGTGACATCACTGATGACATCACTGATGACATCTCAAATGACATAACTGATGACATCACTGATGACATCATTGATGTGATAATATGGTGCACCTCCTCACACTCTAATATAACCTTTGATACACCCAGTGTTAAATACAGACTACCATTCTTGAAACCATTGACACACCAATACCAGTTACTACATACGCACTCACTGATTCCTAAGTCTACACACACATCCACTCATTCACCCATACAATCACTCATACATACAGTCACTCATCAATACAACACTATCATATGCACTCACACACCTATACAGACACTCACACACTGCCACTCATCCATGGAGTTACTCACACACCTAGTCAGTCATGCAAAGAATCAATCACACTCCCATTTCCTCATCTATACAGTTATACACACAAAACCTTACTTATTCAAACATATACTAACACATACTTACTCTCTTTTACAATCACTGATACAAGTACACATTGATCCATACAGCCACTTACGCAATCACAGGCTCTCATGTATAGTCATTTATATATTGCAACTCTCACATGCACTGTGTTTTACATATGTACTTACTTGGACATGTAGCACTGAGATATCCATTCACTCACCAACGCACCCATGCACACAGTCAACCGCCCATATAGCTGTTTCTACATGCACTCTTGAATCAACTGCTCACACAACTATGCACAGAGTCACACACCTCCCAGCCACACACTCAGTCTCCCATTCAAATACTTGGGCAACCAATCAATAACCCATATAGCCACTCATATAGCTACTGATCAACACATGCAGCAGCTTACACAACAACAGACATACTGATGCACACATTCAGACAGTTTAGTCACTAACCCATGCATTTAGTAAGACACATTTATTTTTTTATTTTATTTTTGAAAACCTTTATTGTGCAGAAATTGCTCACAAATACGGGCCTACAACCCATCGGGCCGGCCACCACACTTATAAAAGCACATTGGTCAGGACAGAAGCTCCAGCAGGGTACCACAGTAATCCAAACGGGAATCAAAGGCGAAAAGCCACAGGGAAACCACCACGAGCAGGATGAGAGAAGGTTGATTTTATAATAGAAGAAGGGGTATAGCAGAATAATGGCAATCATTAAGGTCCAGAGGGCCGTGGCGGGCCGCGAGCAAGCAGTAATACAGAACACAGGAAAATTCAAAAAGAACAGTTACATTTTAGCAAAGGCAGAACGTGAGTCCCACATTAGTAAGCAATTGCAACCGCTGCCCAGCGCCCACCCACCACTACGAGAACACACAATGATACACAGAACGGAAATTAGGCTTGCAAAACAAAGAGCCCTCCGCTACAACAACCCAGGGGAGGGAAGAAAAAAGGGGGGGGGGGAAAGGGAAAGGACATCGGGAAAAAAGGGGGGAAGAAAGAACGCGGCATCACAGCATGCGCCCCATGGCTAAAAAAGCACTCAAAAATAGACCGGCACATGGAACCAGTGGTAACAGGAGAAATGGATGCGTAGTAAACCGTGACGGCAGGGAGACCAGAAGGCCCATGCTAGCAAAAAACACCTCAGGAGGCCGCATGCAGACACCGCGTCCCGAAAAAAGTGATACATAAGAGCCATAGAACCAAAAAAGGAAAAAAGGGAAAAAACAAAATGACAGACCCCCCCCCAACCCGCACACCCCACCCTGCACCCCTGCAGAAGGCTATGGCCTACCCCCCCAGCAGCGTGCCTGTCGACTAACCAGAAACCCGAAATATAGAAGAGTTAAAAGTAAAGAAAGAACCACAAAGACAAAAAGAAGAAGGGGAAATAGGGAAATAACGACGGGAGAGGAGCCACATAATCAAAACCATCAGCTCCCACCCCCCCGTCCGAACATACTCAGAGCCCACGGGAAGATAGTAATTACAAGGATAAGCTCCAGGAACATGAAGGAGAATCGAACATAGTCATACAGTCACAAACGGATCATCCGACCATACCGCAAAATAATAGTCCACCGAGGCAAGTTCATCTCAACCCTGTCCTCGTCTATCCAAAGCCGTAGGCATCCAACGCACAAGGAACCAGATCATGAGGAACCAGAGGCGAATAGCAGGGAGTTCAATCGTCAATCCACACAAGTCATGTCGATTTCGACCCGGATGAACAGGAAAAGACGGCAACCACCGCAGGTAATGCAGGCACAGTTCCGCCGACAATAGGAGGAAAGTCGTCTCAGCGGAGCAACCACAGGATCTTCGTTCGGCCAGTCGCGGCAAAAAAGGAATGGGAGATCCGACGAGACCGGTCCGGACGGGATCCGGCCGGCGGACCCCCAGCACAGGGGAGAGCACATGATGATTGAGGGCAGCGGGTATCCGTACATCCAAACAAGCGGCAGCCGCCGGGTCCACGACCTCCAGGAAAGTCCCAGCAGCACACAGCAGCGATGAAGCCGCACACACCGGGGGGGGGCCCAGCAGGCCCGGCAAAATGATCATCATCCAGCCCAGCGATAGGTGCGGTCATGGAAGCACTCCAGGAGCGCAAGGCGGAGAGAATGTCGCCAAGCGTAGGCTCACCCTTACGGTATTCAGCAAACGTGCCATGCAGCGGACCAGCGTCGCCAGTCTCGGCCAGGCTGAGAGACAGGGAGCCGGCCGCCATCTTGACAGCCCGGCGGGGCCGCGGCAATCTCCGACCCCCGTCCGGCCACAAGCGGGGTCACACAGGATACAGCCGACCACAAGCAGAGGCACCCCCAGGGCAGGAAGGCGGGCCACCAGGATAAGGAGGGTCGCCGGCTCCCCCACGCCACCGGCTCCGTTCTCCGAGTCCGGGCGGAGAGACTCAAGATGGTCGGACAGGAGAACAAAGGGGAGACGAGCCTCATACACGGTCAACCCCCGTCCATGGAAGGCAGCGCCCCAACACCAGGCCGCAGGACCGCCGGACCAGGCCCGGAGAGCCGTCACCGGTCTAATTGCACATCGGCCTCTCTGACCGAGCCCACACCGCCACCAAGGGCCGGCTACAGCGCTCCGCCCCGCCCGGGCGCCGCCGGCGAGTTTCAGGCCCGCCCGCTCCGGAGGCCCCGAAGCGCACAAGGGCGCAGCTCAGGATCCTCGGCACCTAGGAACAGACGGATCAGACGGTAAGTGCCAGCGAAATGTCTTAGTTCCATAGTCTACCAAAGAATACGTCCCGGGGCAGGATAAGACACAGGATAGACGTTCCAGGCAGGAAAGCTAACGGAGCCGAGCTAAAACGCGGACATCGCGGACGCGAGCTTGGCTCCTCCCCCTAGTAAGACACATTTAATCACTCACTCATAGTCAGTCATGCACCTACTAAATCCTTCATCCAGACACTTATACATCCACTCATTCTTCAATATGTAAAACATATTTAAACTTTACAGAAACACACAGTCACTGGATGATGTCATCAGTGATGTCATCAGTGATGTCAAATGAGATGTCATCAGTGATGTCATCAGTGATGTCATTTGAGATGTCATCAGTGATGTCACTGACCATGTCATGAATGATGTAATATGTGACATCATCAGCAGTGGATTGCGGGTGCGCGAAATATAGTTAGTACAACTAACTATATAGGAGCAATTTCAATGGTTTTTTAAATGCTAATTCCTAACTATATAAGGCCTGAAACTTATGGTTTTTTAAGTGAATATATATATATATATATATATATATATACTTATACCTACTTTCCATAGGAAATCCACAACATTCTATTTGGAATAACTTTGGCGCCGGTGGACGAATCTTCGTGAATTTCTTCAAAAAAATGGCCTGCTTGGTTCCGCTCCTTCCCTGAAAGTTTAGGGGTGATTCGTCAAGTGGGGGCCGAGAAAAAAGGGGGTTCCCAAAACATGTTTTCCCCAAGCAATTTTCCATAGGGACCTTTAGCCAGGGCTACAGCCTGAACGGCTGAACGGAATCACACGAAATTTGGCAGAGATGTAGAGTTCTGTTCGCAGATTGTGCTTTTTGTTATATGGTGTAAATCCGTTCAGTAGTTTCTGAGAAAATTGGAAGTAAAATCATAGTGATATCTAGAGACGGAGTTCAGCACGTGTATGGAAATCTGTTCAATTATGAGCGCGAACTGCATGCTGATTGGCTGTGAACTGTCTGTCAACACTCGAAACCAGGAAGTGTTGGTGGCCATCTTGTGCCTCGCTAGAACCGAGTCAGAAGAAAACAGTAAAGCAAAGTTGAGAAATAAGGGACCCTCTAGGCTTGCTCAGGGGGTCGTACATGGATGTTTAGGCTCTATTTTTATTTTTTTAAAGGAAAATCGCAGCATACGCGTATGGAAATACGTACAATTACGAGCAAGAGCTACATGCTGATTGGTTGTTAATACTCCAAAACAGGAAATGTTGGCAGCCATTTTGTTTGTCGCGAGATCCGAGTCAAAAGAAAACAGTAAAAGAAAGTTGAGAAATAAGGAAAGGGGGCAGCGTAGAAACATTTTGACCCTATAGTCTTGGTCAGGGGGATGGTACATGGATCTTTAGGCTCAATTTTTATTTTAAACGAAATAAAAAATGGCGCAGTACTCGTGCAGTACTTGTACGCGGTAGAAAAGGTGAAAAAAAACTAGAAGTCCGTTTTATTTATTAGGTCCCCTGGGGGCAAATTACGGGGGCAATTTTTAGAGCTATATTTCTATGACAGTATGTAAAACTTTCAGTTTTTTTTCCTGCATCAGTTGTACTCTCTATGCATGCGCAGCCTTGTTTGCAAGTGAACTTTTTTTTCTTTTTCTTCAAGTTCGCCAAGCAAACCTCTCCTGATTTTAGGTATTAAATTTGCTGCTTTCTTTTCCCAGGGCCTTGTGTGTCATCCGGTGCTATACTTTTGTGATATATTAATAAACATATTGTATGTATATTTATTTGAAATGTAGTGTCGAGGCGTCAAACGTTGATTACATACTCCGTCCAACCGTCATTTTAGTAGTTTTTCTCAGTTATTTTTATTTATACCTGTTACTTTCATTTTATCCTGTGCATATTTTCTCTGTGATCGATGAGATTCGTGCCACAGATACCATGGTGTTTGTCCTTGGTCTCTGATCTTATCAGACTTGGTCACACGTAAGCTAGAAACTAATTTGAAGGACGTAAGGCACAGGCATTACAACACGTGTTGGTCAACAAAAAAACATTATTAAGATTATGCATTTATCATGTGTGGTAAATGCATACTAGTTGTAAAAGCATGTGTGGAAAAGCGATATGCGTGCTAATGGTTTTGTGGTGACGATCACGCGTGCTTATGAACCGGGTTTGGGCGTGGTGGAGTCTAGGGTACCAGGCGGAGGGGGACGCAGCTGCACTACAATATAGAAGCAATATAGGATTTTTAAAACTTAAAAAAAATTATTCAA
This sequence comes from Lissotriton helveticus, assembly GCF_964261635.1. Lineage (NCBI taxonomy): Eukaryota > Metazoa > Chordata > Amphibia > Caudata > Salamandridae > Lissotriton > Lissotriton helveticus. The sequence continues at coordinate 1,651,562,875 of NC_136068.1, forward strand.
TAATTATCTTCGGTTAGTATGTTCATTAAATATATGAATAGATGTTTTTAAACAATTAAAAACATTCACGTCTTTGCGTACGGGGCGCCGTACATGACGTCACACGGAAGCTTTGATGCGACGTGTAACGTCAAAGGGTATTCGTAGCGTATGCTGAGAATGATTAGCAGTACAAACTATGGAGCAATCACTCTCTCACTGTCAAATCAGAGCACAGGGCGTGCTATGAGAATGGTCAGAAGTGCTGACTCATTGGAGATCCAATTCAGGTGTGTGGCTTATCCAGAGTATCATAACGTTATTTTTAAACCTGGTTAAGTTTGAGGTTTGCATGAAATACTATGCTATAAGCAGATATGGATGTTTAGGGAGCGCTTATCTGTATGAAGCTTGGTTATTACCATTTACATATAGGTGTCTAAGGGAGGGAAAAGAAGTCTATGTGAATGGCGAGGATTGCACAATAGTACCAGATCACTACCTAATTTGTAGACACATACAATTGCATGGCTCTTGTATACAAGATGCGCCTAATTTGGACTGAGTTTTGAAAGGTAGTCCGACACCTGCTATCATAACAACGTTCACTTTAGTGGAAACGGGAGCTATATACTTTGAAATAATGGAGATTGTTGTGCAATGTTAGCAGGCATCGCTTACAAGATTACGGTAACTGAGCGTGTGGTTTGATTAAAAAAAAGTTGTGTTAACTCCTCTGTATGGGAAGCTGGATGTTTCCATCTGGCTGTCGATTTCGACCTTGAAAGCAGAGTCAACCAAATGAGTCGTATAAGAGTCCTAGTGTCTCAAAAAGAGGTCACTCTTATATCTGGCACAGAAACATTTGTCCTTCATGTAGGAAACACCCGCGCAGAAGTGCATGCTTTATTAAATACAGACGTGCTCTTGAATTTTTGGGAGTTAATTTAGAGTATCTTTAATGTGTCCTTGACTACGGGGTTACCTTACTTTTTAAAGTTAGAAGCAGTGGCCTTGTGACTTCTGTAGAAAGTACATTTGATGTCTTATCGGGATTTTTTTATTCGATTTTTTGCAGCATCATTGGTGGTTTGCGCTTAATACTCGCATTAGGTATAAGTGTTGCATACTCCGTACTGTAAGGCATCTGCCGATTGTTTTTCTTGTATTTCATTAATAAAAAGAATGTTAAAAAAAATACTCGCATTAGTTGCTGGTGTGCTTTTATAAATTTGTTTACATAAATATGGATGGACATCCTGCAGCAGACGATAATATGTCCCGGCTGTTGCTGCTTCGCAACCGAATGATTAGTTACTATGGAGCGCTGCCTCTTGCAACGTTGAGTTGAGCTTATGGATTATCGTTTTGAGTCTCCTTTTTCACATGCGTTCAACCTGTCTTCCATTGCCTGAGCTGTGATTTCGACTGGGCCCTGGATTTGTGTCTCTGCAGTACGGTGTCTCCCAACGCGGATTATGACCTGCTGATGAGCCCCTTACTGGTTCATGACGTGCTCCGTTCTGTTGGCAGGATTAAGGCCTTAGCAGCGACACATGGAATAATGGGGCGTTGGAATGTTTTTGCAGCAGCGCTTGAGTTCTTGGCACGCAGTTACATTGAAGATGACCCGAGTTTTCCTCCGATGGTGATAGAGGCTCCGGTCATTGAGGGACATGTATGTTCATTCCCTCTATGAAATTGGATGGATGAAATGTTTTCAGATGAGAACAATGACTTCCTGTTGGAGGCTGTTGCTACATACTGTGCTTACACGCTGTTGGATTAAGACTCTTTGATTTTTCTACGTATTCTTTATTATTTAGCTACTGCTTTCTATCAAAGAGCGAATAAATTTTTGGGGGAAATGTGAACTTGACTTTGCTTTTTAGGCTTGGACTCTGCTTTTTTAATTCGCCCACATTTATATCACGTGCTTTGATCAAGAAAGGGTGCCGTGGGGCTGAGCGTTGCACTCACATCCTGTTAAGTTAGCATGGGTTTATTAGAAGCGTATACGCTATTTTTGCTTTCCTGCTCTGCTTTGCACATGACACGTACTTGTGATATTGTTTAGAGAAGGCTGAGTATTTTGCTTTATATGAGAATAATTTGGTATGCTAGATTTGTAAACTGCCTCGATAGTTTTGTATGTATAGTGAGAGCATGGAACATCAAGGTTATCTTGAATACTGTGTCTGTTCTTCAGAATGATCCTCGCACGTTCGAGCCATAATACATATGGAGCTGTGGCCACCTCTGATACTTGCATGTTTCATAATCCATTGTGGAGGCAAAGTTACACACAGTTGGAGAACATTTGTATCTTGACAGTGTGTGGAGCACTGAATGTGATCTACTACTGCTGAGTACCAGAGGTATGGGTATGCCCATGTAATCCTATGAGACTTTCTGTAGTTATAAACTAATCTGCTAGGTAGGGAGGGTGAAATGTAGG